>NC_088835.1:25630222-26910222 GCF_904066995.2 Poecilia reticulata | reverse complement strand
GTGTTCTCTGTGATTTTGTGTACGTTGGACGCGTTACACCCCGTCTGAGGCGTTCGGCCATCTCCCTCTCCCAGGCTCTCATCCATATCAAAGCCTCAATAATTCATCCCATTACCGTCTTTATTGCATCCAGACATTTCCTGTTCTGCTCTCCTGTCACAATCCTTAAACTCATAAGTCACATTTAAAACTCAACACCTTACTTTACACACCCTCAACCCAACTAGAACCTAAACATGCAGCCAAAAGACGTATTTTGGCTGCCATCTTTATTTAGTTTCAGCATCAAATTAAATTTTAGCATATAGAGCCCATGCTTCAAACTCAAGGCTCGTGGGCCAAATCCGGCCCGCCATAGCATTTTATGTGGCCCTCTTGACTCTTAGCTAAACACTAAATGTGCTTAAATATTATGTTTTCAATCAAATCAATGCAGTTTTTATCTGTTTACTGTCAAATTATATCAATCAGCCCTTCCAGTTTTGAGAATTATTGTGGAAATTTACACAAAATCAACAAATCTCTGCACTTTTTTGCGTTAATACATCATTGGGAGTTTGTTGCAGATTTTTCTCAAAAACTTTCTTGCTTGTACTAAACATCTGCCTCAGATTTAATTGATGTCAGAATATAGTCCATGATCTATACAGTGAGTATTAAAAAGTTGCATTTATCATAATAAATAAGGGCAAATATTTCCAAGTTAGTTCGACAAACACAAAATCCTGGAGAGGCTAAAAAGATGGTCAATAATATTATTAAATTTTAAGAATTCATTGATATTTTAACAGTTTGTAAACAGGTTTTATAAATACGTTTTGGCACAACTGGCCCTTTAAGAGCATTCATGATCTTGATTTGGTCCAAAAACAAAAATGAGTTTGAAGCCCCTGATATAGAGCTAAAACATAAAAACCCTTAAACTAGCCATAAAGATTAAAGGTAGTATTATGTGTTATGTATTTTCCAGGCACATAGAGCCATTTTTTTTTACCACAACAGAAGCTGCGTGTCCATTAAAAATGTGCGTAAAACTCTGTCAAAATCCACTCATGTTGAATAAACACAATTTTGCAATTGTGATTTTTGCCTTAAGAAATATAATTAAAAGTCAGATGTGAATAACTTTGTTCACATGATAAATAATTAAAAACAACCCGCATCATCATCCTCCTACCACTTCCTGTCATCTTCTTCATCGTTTCCACCAGTAGTAACATCCAGAAGTCGATCATGTGAGGCGAAAAGTGTTTCAATTAGTTTTTCAAAATTCACCAATTTCTATAAAGCTGACAAACACATTCAACAAACCCATTAAATGTAAAGTTGTAGGGGATGTTCACCTTCTGACGATGGTCTGAAACATCCAACCAGATGGTGCTGCAATGGAATGGCCTAGTCAAATCCACAGCTAAAATATCAGCTTATCTGAAAATGTATGATCACAGTTGCTCTCCATCTCATCTGAATGAGCTTGAGTTGTTCTGTAAGTTAGAACAGGAAACATTTTTCATTCTCTGGAGGTACAAACTTGGCAGCGATGTACTCCATAACACTTTTTACATTATTGACAGATAAAACCTTGTATCATTTTCCATCACTTTTACAACCATGAACTGCTTTGTGCTGGTCTGTCACATGAAATCCCAGTGAAACGCATTGAAACTGGTCATCGTAATGCAAGAAAATTTGATAAAAATGAAACTACAACCAGATTGGAGAATCTAAACATCGACTCCGATTTTTTGGAAATAAAATTTCAGGCTGGAACAATGCAACAAAAAAATATCAAGAGTAAGTCTGTGAAAATACGTCCCTCAGCAACTTGACCAAGGATCAGTAAAAGAATCTTAAAATATAATACAGATTAAATAAAAACAGCTGAAGAAACATTTTATTAATTTCTTGTTTCTGACTGAACATCTGCCACTGCATCAACCACAAACTGCCAAAATAAACCTAATTTACGTGAATAAGTTTCATCTTTATATGATACTACACATAACATGCTTTTCATTTCCCCTCAAAGCACATTACCTATTCAACAAATCCATTAAATGTTAAGTTGAGACATGTTTCATTAGTAATTGCATTCTGCAGTATTGATCCAAGGCCGTGACATTGTACTGTATTTAATAGAGTAATGCATTAAACTTGGAGCAGCTAAAATGCTAATTTCTGCAATTCCACTGACCTGCATCACCAAGGTTACACACCCTCCATTACTCCAAAAAGATACTGAAAAAAATAAATAAAAACCTCCTTCTGTAATGCAAATCAGCCCAGGTTCATAATGTTCTTCCACGAGTAAATGAGGGAATGATTTTCCCTTGCAGAAATGCACTTGAAGGCGCGCTGGTGAGCAGGTTGGAGAAAGGTAGGGGGGTTGAGACAAAAAAAGAGGAGAAGGTAAAGCTGGGGCCAGAAGGTTACCGCTGAAAAACAAGAGCAGGGAGAGACGGCGTAGCGGAGCCGCCCGAGGAGAACCGCGCTACCTGATCAATACAAATCCAAGATCTAAATTATTTAGCCTGGCCTCCAACAACCCCCACCCTGCCGCACTTTCTCACTCGCCTGTGTAACGCATCAGACAGATGAGCCAATCAGATGAGATGGGATCAGATCCAATCACCTGTGGGGGTACTTTACGCACACACACACACACACACACACACACACACACACACACACACACACACACACACACACACACACACACACACACACACACACACACACACACACACACACACACACACACGTTTCAGAAAAAGGGCCTTTGATGCTAGCCGTTAACATTCTCGTCCATACTTCATTTTTTGAGAGCTGTTCGCTTTGGCCGAAGGGGATGAGGAGCCATGAGGGAGGAATACGGCTGAAATTTACTACTGAGCGTCTCATTCAGAGAGCATTAAGGTTCAGTGTGATGGAGAATGGGTTTGTTTACACCGTTTACTGTTGATGTGCAAACAACACAAGCGTAAGGTTTGAAGCGGATCAGGGAGACATCTGGACTGAATTTAGGACGTTTCCTGCGTAAGACTGCATCTCTGGTTTGCAAATCAACGACACAAACACACGAAAATAGAAATCAGTTCTGGGAAAAATTGTGTATTCTGCAGTTTCATGTGGAAAAAAAAAACTAAACAATTTCTTCTTTTAGGATTTAAAAAAAAAAGACCAAAGCTTTTAATCTAAGCTTCTGATCTTTCTGAATATATAATTAGCAATTTTAGTTACTAAAAGGGTCAGAGATGCAAAAAGCAATCAAGATGAGACCGCATTCCAGCATGATGATGTATTTGCACATCTGTAAGAGGTCTGAAGTGAAGTTCTGCAAAATCCTCATCACGCTGTATGCATAACACTCAGACCCACACACTTTATACCAGAACACGGCGCTCACTGCTTGGCCCAAAGCCAGCATATAATATTGATGAAGAGATGCGGTAAGCCTCATTACAGACACACACAACCATGCTGCTCAACTATTGATGGGCCCGGGGCTTTCTACACTTCTCTGGATCCACCATGAGTAACATGAGGGCATAAACTGCACTGCAAAACATTTGAAGGTGGTTTAACTTCACCTTACAAATGCAACTTAAGTCACAAGAAAACTGTTTTGGTTTTAACTCAGAAATTAAAGTTCATGAAGTTGATTTAACAACAAGAGACAAGTTGTCTAAACATGTTTTTTAACTTCATTAATCATGAATTGTGAGTTTTAACTTAATGCTGCAATTTAAACCAAATAATTATTTCACAATATGCTAGAAAGAAAAATAGTTAAAGAGCCACATTTCTCTATTATTTTACTCGCAATATCAAGTTAAAATAAATATTTATTTTACTTTACAATAATTTAAATTCTTGTTTGAACTAAATTTCTGATCTGATGAATTTTATTAAACATCCCAATGAATTCAGCTCAGAAACATTTAGTGTGATCAGGACATTATCCTCAAGCTTTGCCAACTGAGAATTGCATTAAAATGAACATTTAATAAAACACCAGTCAGATCAACGTAACGCACTTGAGCCTCAGGAGACAGAAACATGCCGCTAAGCATTCTGGGAAATAGCTCCCACTCCTGTCTTTCTCTTCTTTCAGTTTTTTAAGTGCAAACCTTAAAACTCAACCTCCAAGAGTTATTCAACTCTTGGAGGTTTGAATAAATTAATAAAAAGTTAACACAACTTACTGCTGCAAGTTTATCTTTCACAAATTCACATTTAATCCAAAACTGGATAAATTTATTTGACTTAAAGAGTAAAAGGTAGTAGACACAACTAAATGTGGCTCTGGTGTTTTACAGTGCACCAGCGCACCAACAAAACAAAACACACATTCACCAGCTTAAAAGAGACAGGTACTAGAGATGCAGCAGGGATCTTCTGCAAAATAAGCATAATAAAGTAAAAGAAAAAACTTTAAGCTTACTGAGGTGTAAAACATTAGTTTTTTTATATAATCCCACCGGTTACGGTTCTGAATTTGTTTGATGAATATTTCAGGCATGATTCTCTCCGGCGATGCTGAAATCACCTGGTAATCAAGAACAACACGACTGCATTAACTTCTCCTGTCTTTTGTAAAAGCATCGTCAACATCAGAGAAACAAGGTACAAGAGGAAGACACAGAATATCCACTGAAAATTTGATAAGGTACCACAGAGTTGCTTCACACAGGTCCCAGTGAACTGAGCCTTGCAAAGTGAGTGAGCCTTCATAAGACAGTCAACTTATTTGTACTTTTTATTTTTAAAACAACGCTTTGACAAAATTCTTGGGAAAATAAGTGATGAAACTAATCCTTATTGCCATTTAATTACTGAAATAAATGGCAAAGCACAACCTGTCCTGGAACCATGAGCTCATTTTTCAAAGTAACAATAAAACTAGAGTCAGGAAAAGAGCTGGACGGCATGTTTTAGATCCAAGTTCATTTTTTATTTTGGGAAATATGAAGATCATGAATATCCACAAAGGGCTGGTTGTGCTGGAATGCATTGATAAAATCAATTAAACTGTTAAATATTAATAAATACCTGCCTCTGCATTTCATAAGTACTTAAAATTAAATATTAAACATCTTTTCTCACTCATCAGACTTTATAATTGTTTTGTTTTTGCTAATTTAGGGATATTTGCAAGAAATTTTGTTACTCACCGTATCAAACTTGGACACATCAAGTATGACTGAATATCGACATCAGCTTCATCCCACTGATACAGTTTGGAAAACTCAACTTAAAGCTGCAGCGCGCAACTTTTATTAAAAACAATGTTTTATACATATTTGTGAAAACTCTCATCATTTGGTGACAGCGGAATATCAGACAGATAATCTGTGAAAAGATCAATACCCTCCACATTTTCCCTGAACCATCTACAGAAATGCACCACTCCGGACCAAAAACAACCAATCAGAGGCAGGAGGAGGGTCTTAGTGCTGTCAATCACGCTCGTGTACTCACTGTTCAATGATGGTTGAGAAACAACTTACAGTCACAGGAAAACCGTTTACCCGCCGTCATCAGTGATAACTGACCTGAGCATTCATGACAGGCTCTGCTACCAGAACGAAGCTGTAGCCTACCACAGTTAGTGATTGAAAGCGCTAAGTCCCGCCTCCTGGCTCTGACTGGTTGCTTCTCGTTGGCACTGGGAGAACTGGCAGAAGGCTGAGGAGCTCGATTTTTCCCACCGATTATTTGTCTCATACCATTCTGTCACGACGCAAGAAATATATTTTTTATAAAAGTTACATACTGCAACTTTAACTGCTTAAATTTCACAGACTACTGTAAAGCGACAGCCCACTGTAGCTAACGTAGCAACTTTGTCACTATATGGTGACAAGCAACAACTTTTGAAGACTTTTTGGACAGCCATGTTACTCATGCACTAACGAGCAGCGGACTGACATGGACCCATCTCAAAGCCCTCACAGCTGTCCCCTGCGGCTGAAACCAGAACCTCCACCTCCAGGTTGCAAACTGCCACTTTTGATTTACAATAGAAAAGTTCACAAAAATAAGTAACTTCATTTCTATTGTCTCTTTTCGGTCCATCTAGATCGCTAATCTAGATTATACACAACATTTTAATCATGTTTTCTTAGTTTTAAACAAACGTTGCATGTTTGTACTCTCCTCTCTCCTGAAGTGTCCATTGCAATTACATTCAAATTGTCATTCAAGAAAATGAGATGATTACATCAATTAAAAACAGCCAGAAATGACTTTCCTGCCAGCAACAGCATTAAATGTCTGCAGGGAACATTTCAGCAGTTAGAGGAAGAAAATATTATTCAGCTACTGTGTGTTTTGCCAAAGATTTTGAGCACTGAACACTATGTCAGACTGTTAGAGTGATATTTACTGAACAAAAAGCTGATTTACAGGAGTGTGGCTGCACAATTTCAAAAAAAAAATCCAATCAAAGAACAAATACTGGAAAAATACAATTTAGGTTAAAATGGACCTACTTTTTCTGATTCAACTTTTCAGCAAAATAGAGAAGCTTCTTTCAGGTCAACATTTCCTTAATATTGATTTTAAAGAAGCACAAGTTCCACTGGCAGATTTTTCCACTGAAAAATTGAATTGTAATTTTTAATCGATCTGAAGGAATTATTGACTTAAAAGAAGCTTGTATATCTCACCCAAACGTTAATTTTCTGTTAAGTTTGTCTTATTTCAAGTGAACTGAGATATTTGCACTCAAAATTAGATAAATATTTAGTAAGATTTAGTTTTTACAGTGTGTTAAAACCAAGTTGTTTTCTTTTCTCGTAAACCAAACGATGGCCGTTTGGTTTTCTAAAGTTGGGAGGTTTTCCTGGCAATAATCTTGATAAAGATAACTGCCCATCTGACCCACATCCTACTGGCAGACGCACGTGCCCCAGAGATGACCAGGAAATAGAGGCCAGACCATAGGGAACCTATATATCCATCTGCTCCCATCGCCACGCCAGCCTTGGGGTGTCACTTCACCCTGAGCTTCCTGAAATGGTTCAGACTGTCACCTGACCATAATGATTCAAAGGATATACCACAATTTACTGGGATAAGAAAAGGAGGAATGAATAGTCAAATCGGCAAGTTGGAGCATTTTCCAGATCGTCAGAATTACTGACTATCGACGCACTGGTTCACTTTTAAACAGAAGAACGTGTGGGAAGTGTGTTTCTGCACATGCATGTGTCATGTGGCGTTCCAGTCAGGTCTTACAAGAATCATTCCATTGCGTAACCTACTGGCACCATCCTGGCCTGCTGGCACTGCCATCTGCTGCTGTGAAACTCTATCACAGATGACCTATGAGGAACTGAGCTTCTACAGGTCTGCTAAACTGCAGCTTGATGTGTTTTTTTGTTGGAATCAAAGCAATTGTTCAAATTAGGTGTACTTTACCAGTATTTACATAGGCACTGGCTTTTCTGAGTCATGTTTGCAGTGTTGAGACTCTGCCCATTTTTTAATTTTTTTTAAAAAATGGAGGTTGTTTTGGCTTCCTACTTGCAACAGTTATGTAGAAAAACAACCGCTTCAAGACAGTTTGGTGAAGAGACTTTCTTGAATTGATAGGGAAAGCTATAAACAAAGTCAAAGCAAAAATGGCAATACTTAGCATTGTACAATTCAAATCAACACAAGCTTAAAATCACAGATTTAAACCTAGACTATATGAGCATATCATCACCAATTATGCTTGATTTAACCAACAAATTATAAAGCAGACAGTCCTTGAACTCTATATAGACCCCAATAAACAATAAACAAGAGTCAGCATTGTTCTGGCTCTTCTACAATGATTACTGCTAAGATCATCTTTAGCATTTATCTTCACTAAAGATAATTACTAATAGTTGTGCTTTCATTTTATTAGAATCCTTCCCTGTTATGATCATTTATCGATACAGTTGATTCTCACTGCCTTGAAACCACTAGCATTTTCATTAGCTTTAACCCAGTTTGCCAATCTCTCTCAATAGCTTACAACATTCAACATCAACTCACCATGTTGGGAAATACTCAAAAATCCAAGTAAGAAGTGGTTTTAAGATTAATTTAGCTCGCTTACGTAGGCAGATGGCAACATTACGACGACTTCCGGTTCGCCATTAAGTCCCTTCAATCTGGTGTGAAATAAACCGTAGAGCCCCCTGGTGGAATAGGATGAGTGAATCCAAAGAACTGGCGGTCATTGAAAGCACGCAAAGAAAAAAAAACTGATCCTATCCAATTGTTAAAGTGTCTGCAGTCTGAACATCGTGATCGTCGTGTCGCATTTTACTTTTATGTCATTTATATGAGGTGTGCGTCATAATTCTGCACCAAAAACGTCAGATGAGATAAATCCAGACATAAACAATGGCTGAAAATTCTAATTACGAACTTACGAAGGAAGTCCTGGTCCGACCGCACAGAAGCTGTAAACAATTCTTCACTAAAGATAAATGCTAATAGAGTGCTTTCCTTTTTATTAGATTCCTTCTTGTTGTGATCTTTCAACGATACTATTGGCTCTCATTGCTAAATAAATGTGAAAATCGATCCATAAACGGCTCCATCCAGTATTACTTCCGTAAACAATGTGTTGCTATGTGACGTCTTCGTTCTTCTTCTGCGCATGCGGGTCGCTTTGGGACGTGAACCGTTCACACAGAAACGTCATTGCAGTCGGATTTAGTTAGTAGGATGTAAAATAAATAAATAAATAAAAATAATAATCATCTGACTACAGCAAAAAATCTGAATTGAGCACCACACCTGCTGTATAAAGATACTGAGGAGCTTGATTACTTGACAAAGGACAGGTGGATAATTGGAAATAGGCTGCAGTTGTGCACGGAGGCTAAACAGGGATGCTAGTGAGCAAGAGAGGAGATGAGGGGGAGGTAGACAGAATGGAAGAGGATAGAAGGATAAGGAAATGTCTAAATAAAATGTAAGAATAAACAGAGAACTGAATACAAATGAATGAACTGACCGAGGTTGCACAGAAATAAACAGTAAAACAAAATACAAACACTGATGAAAAGCAAAACACCCCAGAATCGTGACACAAACATCCTGTTCCTCACACACAATCTACCTCAAAATCACACTTCGTTGTGCTGATCTCATATGATGCCAAGCGTACTTGATGCCTAAACATGAGCAAGTGCAGGTGTCCAAATTATCCACCACTGAGCAGATCCTTTGTGCAAGTTCCCTTAATATTCCAAAATCAAGATTTATGTTTCTGTGCTCCAGGGACTCCTTTTGCTTTTTTTTAATTGGCTTTCAAGGGAGTAACACAATCTCCATCTGCAAGTAATTTGAAATCATATTGCTCTTCACATAATGTAATATCTTCTCTTTTCATTTTTCATGCCAAAAGACTTACGATGGAATTAAAAGAAAAATATAACCCCTCGGGGAAAGGATGTCAACAACATGTGCAAAGAGAGAACAGGAAAGACGCACATATTCAAATCCAAAAGCTAATGAGACATTTTTAATCTCTGCAAGCACACTAAAAAGTGGAAGCCTTTCATTTTTCATTCAAGGAATAATAACACACTCTACATGCTGGAAGAGTTAAAGTGGCATATTTCAGTGCAACAGAAAGAATACACACAAACAGTGATCATGTTTGAGCATAAAAGTCACTCAAATCAAAGAAAGACTAATAAGTGTAGCTGTTACAGGCCATGATGCAATCCAGTTTGATCCTCTCAGTAATTTGATTATTCTTGACTAATTTCTAATGTAAGTGAAAATGTCTCATTGTCTAAACTGAACCATGAAAAAAAAGGATTATGTAGTGATAAGGTTTTTACTCACTAGTGATAAAAATGGTTGTCTGCTCTGGGTCTTGAAATTATATCTTGTTTATAGCTGCTGTTTACATCGAGAAAACACATCCCCACACATTTTAGGAGGACTTTGTGTTGTAATATTTTTGCTGCCACAACACAATTCTCATAATAGTTTCGATAAAAGCAAGTGCTAATATCTACACTTTTGAAAGAGACAGAGCTTTTAACAGCGACCAAACATCCAGAGCATCAATAGTTTAGATCTGAGCATATTCACCTGAATGGCCCTGTCAAAGTTCAGACCAAAAGTCCTTTCAGAATTTCTCATAAGACTTGAAAACTTCCAATTTGACTGGGCTTGAGCTAAAAGCTTTAATCTCTAGATGTGCAAAAGTGGGAGACTTTCACCTGTAAGAAAGGCAGTTCTTCGAAGAATCAACTCAGGGGGGCTAAATACAGGTAAATTTCAGATTATTATCATGTAAAATCTCATTAAATGTGGTGAAGTTTGCAGTCCATCATTGTTTTAGCTTGGAAATGGGTGTGTTCATGAAACATCACAGACCTTACCCCACTTTCAAGGAGAGAAATGGACCAAACTTAATAAATGTCAGTGTCTCAGGGCCACTCAGTCATGTTTTATTAAAATAGCACACACTGCTTCTACTGAATTATTTCCAGCTGAGAGGAAATAGCTTGAAAAGTTTTTTTTCCCCCATATTTTATACAAAGTTAATATATTGTGAAAAAACATCTTGCTGTGTTTGCGTTGGACTGAATTACAATTCACACATTTCCAATTTCACACAGTCTAAACTTACCAAGCCTCTTGAGATAAAAGAGAAGAAACAGGTGGACTAATGTTGCTTTAATTAAAACTACACTTTTAAAAAAATCAATTTAGACATTTTTATTAACAAGAACATGACAGAGGTTATTTTTTATTACAGCTGGTTAACTGAGAAGACAAACTATTTCCTTTATCTTTTTTTTTCTAAAACAGAGAATTAGTCCCACTGAGTCCATCTGTCTGTACACTAACCTATATCTGCTGCTATGAAACATCTGGCTGTTTTCCTTGGCAAAGCCAGACAGCTGTTCTGCCTGTTAGCAGACATTACTATACATGAGAGCACTCACACATGCAGGCAAAAGATGTCTTTAGCATTCCAGGAACGCAGACGTCCAAACACTCATTCCACAGTCAGAAATAAAACATGAAGTCTCACTTTTTATTCTAAATCAACCATGTTTTAAAAGAATCTACTATGTTAGTGGCATTAAGAATGTCAGCCACAAAAAGGAAAATGTTGCTAGAAAACGGTTACAACTATAAAACACTTCACTCTATCAGGGTTGTTTATTAGTTTAAGAACAACAATATAATTGAATGTAAGAATTTATTTTTAAAGTTTGATGCTTTTTTTAATAAGTTTTTTTTAACGTTTTAATTTCAATTGATTGCACAGATTTTAACACTATTTTTACACAATTAATCAGATTTTCTTTTTTCTTAAGCAAAAGTCCCGACCCGGAACCTTTGTATCGTGTTCCCGGTACACCCATAAATCCGACGCACAAGTGGCATCTACACACAACAAATTAAAAAACTGCTTCTCTTTTCCCACTGGGAGTAAATTTTTTCTTCAAAAAACGATGTGATGTAACTATAAGAGAGACTTTTGTTGTGTTTAAGTTGTGCTAATAGAAGTTGAAATATCGCCGAAGCTATTGAGGCCTAAAATAGCATCTCAATGCTAAACATGTAGCAGTAAACGCAGACGGTCCCCACGTGGAGCCTTCTGGAAGGACTTCCAATTTACGGAGCCCCCCTGCTGGACATGGAGGATTTTTTGTTGTTGTTCCCAAGCAAAACTTTTGCGTTCCCTCGCAACACTGTACTGATCAGCTCATGCGTCATGCTTGTGTGAGCGATGCTAAATGTGCTAATGGCGGAGAAACACGGAAAAACTTGTCTGCCAACGTCGTGGCTATGCTAATAGTGACAGTTTTGAAAGAATATGTAATAACATATATATATATATATATATATATATATATATATATATATATATATATATATATATATATATTATAAAGGTTACATACTGCAGTCCTAACATCTAAAGAATGTTACATTTCATAAACCTTGTGGTAAAAAGGAGAGACTTAAAATTCATCATTGTCTGTAAATTTAGTCCGAACTAACTTCAAATTTGACACACAATTTCAGGAGAACTAATACATGCGAGTGTTGATGTATGAATAATCAGCCTCTGCCAGCCTGGATGCTGAAGGAAGGTGGTGCTGAATGGGGGCGGGGCTCGACTTAATCCGTCTGTGCCAAGGGATGAGGGCCCAGCACCCATCCAGTGTCACCATGCCGCCTCCTCTGTAGTGGGTCCACTGGGGCACTACAAGTCCCTCTGAATGCTATCAGCACAGACGACACACGGCCCCCCCAAGCAGGGATTACGTTTCTTTCAATGGAGCTGCCAGGAGGAGCAGAGAACAGAAAGAGGAGGAGGCGCACTTTCCTCCAGCAGGAGCTGCAGAAGAGGAGTGACATGCCAAACTGAAGTGACCCGCATGTACAAAAAGTAAACATCACTGTCAATATGTGCACTGTAAAACATCTGAGTCACATTTAGTTGTGTCTACTGCCTTCTGCGCTTTAAGTCAAATGGATTTAGCCAGATTTAGATTTTGAACCTGAATGTCTGAGTTTGTGAAAGATAAACTTACAGCACTAAGTTGTGGTAACTTTTTATTAATTTAGTCAATCCTCCAAGAGTTGAATTAACTAGAAGGTTTAGTTTAAACTAGAAGGCTGCACTTTGTCCACTTTATGCTTTTTTTTGTATTTATACTCTTACTTGAGTAAAATTTATGGATTCTCCAACTACTGTGAGTAACTTCACAGAATAAAACCATTGTTATTTAAATTAAATAACAATTATTTAATATAATTGACCTTTTTCCCAAATACTTTTTTACTCTCGAGTAATTTCTTGGACAGCTACTATTTACTTTTACTTGAGTAAAGATATGTTGAAGTAGTGTTACTCTTACTCGAGTACGATTTTTGGTTACTTTACCCGACTCTGATTTTAAAGTAGAGTTTAATTATTTGGTTTTAATTGGCAACACAAAAAATACATAACTTTTCATGAGGCGGTACTGCTAGTAAATCAAAAGTACGACCGAAGATTTGACAGACAAGATAGGAAAAAATATAAAAATAATTACAAGAATGTGGTCATAAAGTTAAAATATGAAATATATGAAAAGAATAAAGCCACAATATTACAATTCTGCTAATATTCTGGTATGAATTTATTTGCATATAATTTCGACTTTATTCTTGTACTACTTCAAATTTATTCTCGTAACATTAGGACTTTATTCTTGTATTTAAACTTAAACTATTTTTGTAAGATTTTGTAAGATCTTATTTTCATAATATGATTTTAAAATATGACTTTATTCTTTACTACTTTTTTTTTCATAGTATGGCCCTAATTGTCCTCCGTACAAAAGAAGTTGACAAAAATGAAGCAAAAGTTGTAGAATCAGGTATTAAAAATGAGCATCACTGAAAACTTGCATCAACATTTTTTGAATAGAATCAGATAGGAGCCATATGGTAAAGAAGAGTTTTATCTTCTTCACTTTGGCGCGTTTTAAATAACTCTACTGCTAATCTTGCTCTTTAGCTCTTGGCATGTTGATCTTCTTCTGGCTTGTCTTTTCTAAATTTTGCATTCCTCGTCTTTGTTGACATTCATGGATTCACCCCAGACTTTGACACGCCCTCCCTACTTCACCCTGCTTGCACCAGAGGGTTTGGCTTTCTCCAAATAAACTGTCTATAACCACAACAACGCTGCTGGCGTTCGGACTGAAATATCTCAGTTTCTGTTTTCAGATAATATCTGATGCTTGTTTTCCAAAGCTTCCCATGCATTCAGAGCATGCTGTTTACCAGAACATGGCAGCAGGGCTAACTTGAAAGCTGGTCATACATTCTGGGACGTTCATTAATTTTGTATGACATGTTCACTCACTCGGTAGAGCTGTTGCCTTGCAGCAAGAAGGTTCTGGGTTCGATTCCCGGCCCCGGTCTTTCTGCATGGAGTTTGCATGTTCTCCCTGTGCATGGTGGGTTTTCTCCAGGTACTCCGGTTTCCTCCCACAGTCCAAAAACATGACTGTCAGGTTAATTGGCCTCTCCAAATTGCCCCTAGGTGTGAGTGTGTGTGTGCATGGTTGTGTGTGTCTCTGTGTTGCCCTGTGACAGACTGGCGACCTGTCCAGGGTGACCCCGCCTCTCGCCCGGAACATTAGCTGGAGATGGGCACCAGCACCTCCCGACCCCACTGAGGGACAAGGGTGCAAGAACATGGATGGATGGATGTTCACTCACTCTACATATTTTTATGTGCCATACTATATCCAGAACCAGCAACGTCTCTCTTTACAATGAAGGGGTCGATATTCAGAGTCAGATCAAGGTCCCTCTATATATAGCAACCTTTGCTTCTGTGCAGTGAAAGTTAAAGTTACACTTATTTAAAAAAGGAAAAAAAAATCTGGATGACTGCAGGTTCAGTTCTTACAAACGAGGGAGGAGACAAAGTTAATGTCCCCATGGTGGACTGATGGACAAAAAGGTTGGAAGCAGCATTGGGACACATAATTTCCACTTTTACTTAATATTTAGAAGATTTAACAGATGAAAATAAGTTCATTTTTGAAATGTATTAAATTTACTGAGCTGATGGATCCTTAAGGATTTCAGATTTGGAGGTAAGAAGCGAGAGCATTCAGACGATGTGTCCAAAATGAGCAGAAGGGCGTCATGTGTTTGCTTGTCTATTAAATTATAACTACAAATCCTAGAGTAAAGACCTTTCTCCAAACTCTGTTTTGGATCATCTCACGTAACCAAGGGAAATGCAGGTCTGGTTTACATCACTGACAATGTCTGCAGTCAAATGGCCAAGATAGTTTTGAGAATTTTAGAGGTATATTTAATTGTTTTACCCAGAATCAGACAAAGAAATCAAGAAATGGCAAAGACCATTTTTGGAGATAAACATGAGCGATTCTATCATATAAACATCTTGGATTCTATAGTTTGTGTATCTGCACCTGTAAAGAAAAATTAATAGCCCACCTAAAATGATTCGTTTATCTGATTTAGCTTTTTATAGCTATATGTTTGAGTAAAATGAACATTGTTATTTTATTCTGTGAACTACTGACAACATGTCTCTGCAATTCCAAACAAAAAGTTTGTATTTATTCGCAGAAAATGAGAAATGGTCAAAATAACCAAAAAGATGCAGCGATTTCACACCTCAAATAATGCAAAGAAAACAAGTTGATGTTCATTTAGAAACCACAATACTGATGTTTTAACTCTGGAAGAGTTCAGGATTTGATGGAAGAACCAGGAGGTTTTTAATGGGGCTCTTCGTTTCTTCCAGAGCTGCATGTATTTTTCTCATGCTGCACTGCATTGACATTTATACAATCAT
Organism: Poecilia reticulata; assembly: GCF_904066995.2. NCBI lineage: Eukaryota > Metazoa > Chordata > Actinopteri > Cyprinodontiformes > Poeciliidae > Poecilia > Poecilia reticulata. Next base: position 26,894,861 of record NC_088835.1, on the reverse strand, counting down.
TTCTTTTACACTTGGCAATGGAGGGTCTTAACAAGACAGCCTTACTTTCTGATGCAAATTTGGAAAAATCTCCTAAAATGAAGCGAACAGAGTGTATACCATGTTTGCAGATGAATGGCGAAGGCCTGGTGAGCTGTCCATGAGGGCAGTGTGAGCTCTGATGCAGTTTGTATTATCAGCGAAGAGGCACTCCAGATCAGGCAAACCCCCAACAGACGAGCGCGCACTCCAACATCCTGAATGTACTTACAGCCACTCATCTGCCCACTCATAAAACTAAATGAAATCACAACTCACATTTGCTTGTTAAGAGCTTTCCTGTTTTGGCTGGGAGACGACTCTACTGAGGAAACTGAAAATAAAAAATGTAGCAGCAGTAGCAGCAGCGTATTGCTGCTCACCCAGATAAGACTGGCAGCGGCGCGCACCTCTGCCTGGCAGCTGTCCACTCACTGTCTTTGTTTTTGTAGTTCTTCTTGCCCCACCTGGCTTTCTGCTGGCTTCATTTCAGCCAACAGTTTAACGACTAAGTAAATAACATTCTACATGCTCTGATGGAGCGAATCTGTTTTCCGGGAATAAAAAATGTAGGTGGAATTTAAAGTTTTTCTCAGTCAAATTTGGTGCATTTTTCGAATCATTTGACATTTGCAAAACAGTAAGTGCATTTCTCAAAAAAGCAACATTGATTACCTGCAAAAGTCTTTCTCAAAATCTATAGTTCAACTCTCAGAATTAAATGTCCGTGTCAGTGGACCTTTCAGTGCCTTCGAAAGACATTGTCTATGGATAATTTCTTAGTCATGCTGTCAATGTAACAATGTTCTGTTGTAAATTATGGCTGAAGATTTGATGTAAATCTGGGAGACCAATGGCAAGAGACTGGACAAAATGCAAATTTTTACTGTAATTTGTTGACAGATTCAAAATGGAAAAGACAGAAACGCAGTAAAAAAAATAGAAATGTAAACATAAGACAATCTTCTTAAGGAAAATTGTACATGTAGTGCTGCAGGAATTACATTACATTATAATTTCCATCTTCCTGCTGAGAAAAATCCCTGAATGGGGTTCAGGAATGAAAAGCAGGATGAGAGGAACTCCATCCTGTCGAGGGTCACAAACCATTGCTTGGTGATTTTGGATCAATGGAAACTCGGCCTTTTCTGTTCAGAGAAATGCACCAAGGCGACTGAGAGAAACGCATCAACCACGAGTATTAATGCAAAAATGTCTTGACACAAGCAATTGGCGCCTGAAAAAGGAAAAGTGCAAACCTTCTCCTGTCATGAGGTGTGTTTTGATAGTGGATCCAAATGCAGAGAAAATAAAAAAACAATGACGGACAAACTTACAGAAATCACAGGGAGCCAGAGCAGAACAAAAACCATAAATCCAATGAATAGTGATGCATCGAGCTCAGAGTGAAACCCTGAGTTGGTGCGCGTTTCGCTATAACAAAGCCACATGATCGATACAAAAACAGTTTCGAACCGACACTGACGGGCCAAACTGTGTCATATGTATCCACGGGATGCATCTGCCAAAAGAATCTCTGATCATCTGCGGTTCCAAATGGACGGATCCTATGAGAGACTGAGACAAGACGATCTATCCAAACCTTTTCTTCCTTACAATTTCTTTGCCCTCCAGCCTCGTCCCACCAGCCATGGGAGCGTTTTGTTTCCTACAGCTAGAGAAGTTGTATCAAAAAATGTAACAGACTCAATTACAAAAAAAGGAAAACGTATTATTTGAAATAAAAATGTGTAAATAAATAAATAAATAAATAAAATCCCAGTTCGCATGCATCCTCATTCACAACACCTTCACTTAGATTTTCACGTTAAGATTCATGATTCATGTTCACATTATTTATCTAAAAGTATCAAAGCTATTTTACATTTAAATAAAGATATGAAACAATAAAATATAAAAAACAATGACTTAAACTATATTACTGTTTAACTAGCTCATCAAATCAGCGTCAGATGACAGAACCAATTAGGTTGCCATTCAGGATTCAGTGGCCCAGTATCAATTCAGTTTGGCAATGTATCGAACAATTCATGACGCCTCATTAACCCATCACTACTAATGAAAAAACGGCAGCGAACAGAGGAGGAAACCGAGAAACCATTAATATTTTTAACCTCAATCTGTTGGTAAACTAACTTCATGTATCGCACGGCAAATAAATGGTCATTTACATGCAGTACCTCTCAGACCACTAGGGGGCACCAGCGGACACCACAGTTTGAGACAGACTGAGCTAATGGGCTGCAGGTGTGGAGAGAGAGAAAATGAGGAAGTGGCACAAGGGGCGAGGGAGAGGAAATGAATCTAACAAAATAAGAAACAAAATAAAAACTAAAGCAACTAAGAAAAGGACTAGACACAAAATAAACATAGCTAGAAAAATGGAAACAAGGCAGAACTAAGGAACACCAATAATAACAAAACCAAAAAACAAGCTCAAAGAACCGGAGATCCTGACAACTCCTCACGTTATCACATCATATCCTGTTGTTACACTGATAATTGCAGCAGCCTGCTGATCGAGACGGCCGTGTTTAGCCGGTGGAACATCTGACCTGTCTCCGTGTCATGATGGATCACCCACTAAACGCCGAGCGCTGTGCATATGACCAGGCAGGCATGTGTGACAAAGGAACGATGCCGACTGAATATCCATTCTCATTTCTCGCCCATCTGCTCCTCTGATAGAAAGGAAACTGGCATATCTCTGAGCGTAAAACGGTCTTTAAAGGATAAACCATTTAAAGACCAAACACAGATATAGATATTTTTGGGTCCACAAAGACCCAAACACATCTGGCAGTGCAGTGCAAACAGCACGAGGCTTGACACACTTCCCCATGCGCTGTGAAGTGACCTATTCAGACAAATCAGCAGGGGGCAGAGAGGCAGAAACAAATGGATGCACAGGTTTGGGCTCTTGAAAAGACAAGTGTTTCTTTTGCTCACAAGAGGGTCATCTGTTACCATTAGCCCTTAATTTGTTCCTCTTATGTTTTCTGGGTCCCTTCATGAAAACTAGGTCAGTCCTTTGATGGGTCACCAGCTAATGATTGATGAACAATATGAGATACACTGACTTTTCTTTGGATTCAAATGCACAATAAGAGATGCAAACTGGACTAAAATGCAGCTGAATAAATCTAATCTTATCAGAAACAGAACTCTGAACAATGTAGATTTGATAAGAAATGGACAAAGGCCAGACAGCAAACACTCCACAGCCTCTTCAAGCAGTGCAAACAGTGACATCCAGATATCTGTTGAAGTCCTGGACGACTCATGCTCTTCCAGGGGTTTCATTGTGGTGATGGTTGCTGAGTTTCCAGATGTCTGCTAAGGTAACACCTGTCTGAATAAATGCAGTCTTTTACTGCATTTACCTTTTTTCCTAAACTATCAATTTACCTGGTAAATTTTGTTTATTGTCCTATTGACATAATTCAACTTTGCAAGACATATTGGTTTGTTTCTCATGTAAGAGGATTGATCTACTTAATTCTATTTTAAAACCTTTTATTTTTTTCTCTTACTGTAGACGAAAATAAATAAAACACTGACCAACATTTTCATGTGTAATGATGTCAAAATGTAATGTTTACTGTCTGAACTGTCTGCTATCAGCAGCGCCTGCAGCTGTACTAACTGCGCGTACATTGAGATTTTCCTTTAAGAAAAAAAACAATAGTTTTTGGATTTTTTTATTATCTAACCCTCTATACTATCAATAACATAGTGCAGGAAAAAAAATCTTTGTGTCAAAATATCTTGCGCACATCAGTCTGTTGGGTGGACACGCCAAAGCCTAAATGATGTTGGTCAGTTTACTTTTGTTCATTTGGCAGCTGTGTTTTTTCTCTGAGATAGAAATGAATGAGAGGAGTTTGAATCCTCCTGTAGTTTTAAAAGCGGCCGTTTGGATCCCGCCTGAGCTTTTTACCGTGTGCGCAGTTTTCTCGGGGTCGCTCGTTTAACTTTTTTTTTTGTGTTTCGCAAACTGAAGAGCTGACAGATCACTCGGTTGGCCAACCGTGACGTCTGCCGCACTCTTCTTGAGCGTTGCACTACGACCTCGGGTTAAACAGTTAATCTAGTCAAAACGTTTACCTAAAGAGCATAAATTAAACAAACATTGTTGCTTCACCTTCTCCTGAACACAGGAATCTACATCCTCCTGTTGTGGATCACACGGATATAGACTTTGCTTTCCTGTCTTTTTTATTTAGCATAATTTGTAAAAAAAAACCAAAAACTTAAACCATAGGTCCGCAGTTTTAGGGCTGTGTGCATTACATACTTGTGGCCTGTATTTGTGTTTTAGGTTTCTGCTGGTTCTGATGATGCGTGTTGGAGATCTGGTTGTGCTCTTGTGGGTCAGGTGCAGCGATAGTTTTGTGTGAACCCTCTGATAATGTCCTGCAGGTGTCGCTGTCTGCTACTGACTTCATATTTTTGTGTTTTTCTGACGAAAGTGCAGTACAAATAAACATGATTGATTGATAGATGATTTTCTGGCAAGGGGCCATTTTTGTGTAAAAATGTCTTTGAAGATTCCAGTCCGCTTGAACAAGATGTTCCCTTTTCTTTCCCATTTTGAAGAGAAGTTAAAAGAATTGGGCTTGTGTGCATTGTCATATTTAAACCTCAGGAAAAACAATATTTGTTAAGCTGTTGATGCTGGAAAATCTGATTTGTTTTTCCAAAGGTGTTCATTAATTCTGACCTCAAGAATCTTGTAAAGCAAATTTAGCTCTCCCCAGTTAATTATACACAAAAGAATAATTATTCTTATGAAGAGTAGCAACACTAATTTTCAGGGTTTTGCATAGATGTTTGCTTCAGTGTGAAACAAGCAGCTAAATGCTGTTCGATGTTGTTCCCATAATGACGGGTGCGTTGAGCCTGTATTAACTCTCAGGGGCTTTTGTGAATGACTCATTCATTGCTTTTACAATCTAACCAATAACCCTACATTCAAAAACAAATGCATGCAGCTTTTGTATTTGCACAGCATGCAAATACAAAAGCTGCAGGAACAACCACTTACACACTCTCTCAAGGGTTTTTAACTACCACAGGTTTGAATAAAAGCCAGCTAATCTGCTCTCAGTGCAAACAGGTACTGACGTCGTGAGCATAAATAAAAATGGGTTGAAAAGTATAAGAAATAAGCTGAGCTAGTCTTGTTAGCCTTATTTCTGTGCAGAACTCTTTTTGGCAACTCTTTTAGAGGACACCACGTTGCAATCCCGTTTTCCCTTCGGTCTTTTCCATTGCGCTTCCTCCCAAAGAATTTCATGCTGTTAAAGGTAGGAAAGACGTCCTTGTTTTTAAGGGTTGTGCTCTAAATGAAAGGCCGTGTTTTCTCATACTAAAACAGTCTGAGGAATGTTGGCTCCTTCTGTTTCTTCCCATCACTGACCCTTTTTAACGCCATTGTCTGCCTGTGAAAGTGAACAAGCAAGAATGAGAAGAGGGACAAAAGACGACCGAAATGAAAACCAGCTCCCTGTGATTAACTGTGTTTAGATACAAGGCTCTGGGTTTTGTATTCTGATATCGCTTCTTATAAACACGCGGCCGCTTTGTGGAAGCCGTCTTGCTTTCCCACAGCAGTATTAAAAAAAGGTCAGATGCTAAAGGAAAACATATATCTAAGGTTGCTGCTTTCTGAGTGCAGCAAAAATACTTCAAAAGCTTCGCTTGATTATTTAGACGTCAGGATTCGCTTCTTTTTTCTCCCGCCTCGCCTCTCAAAGCGAGGTGGGCATGTGTTTGACACATGGTCTCACCCTACACTTTGAATGCGAGCGCAAAACTCGTCATATGTCCTTTCATTTCTCCCGCTTCTGTTTCCCAGCAGTTCATCCTCTCTCCACAGTGTTTCTATTTCCATTTTGTCCACCGTGACCCTGCCAATACACCCACCTCCTCAAATATTTCTCTGTGAGTAACACAGCCTCTCTTGGTCATTTCATCCTGATAGCTTAACACAGTGATCATGTCTGCAGCCTGCACACAGAGCAATGCTGCCCACACACGGTCTTATCACTGAAAAGCAACAGAGAGGCAAGAGGCACGGAGGTCGGGTCAGAAACTCAATTACTGTGCGGCCGCTCCAAATCTTCCTTTTGCTTTACAGCGCCTGCTGTTCTCAGAGACGCTAACCTCCTGCCTTTTGTTTGCGAGGTCACCGGTCTCTTTACTTTTCCTGTCTTCAGAGTTTTGCTTTATTTCTCTTTTCTAAAGCCCTTCAACAGTCTCAGATGTTTTCCATCCCCCTCTTCATACATGCAGCTCTTTCGGTGATTATCTCACTCCCACTGACCCAAATATAATCCATAACTAAGGTGCAGATATCTCATAAAGTGATTGATATTGGATTAAAATTGCAGTGTTGGCACACAAAAGCTCATTTAGGTGAAGCAGCAATTTTCTAAACGCTGTGCCTGATCTGTCACATGACCAGACCATTTTATTCATTATTGCTTTATGAATTTTTAACTTACTGGACAGACTTTGTTTTTGAATCAATCAAATTTACATTACAAATGCTTTGCGTAACAAAACGTTGCTAATGCTACGGCTAATGATCTCTGTTTAATTAACTGTGTTGATATCAGAGCTTGTATTCACATTTGATCTTTTGTGGTACTAATTTGTATTCTCCACAACTGCAGCATAATTTGTGAGAACACTCTATAGGCTTCCCCAAAAATGTGTCAAAAATATAAAACCAAATGCATCAAAACAGTTCAGCGAGAGTTTCCTTGAAAGTACCAGCTATACTGCTGGGAATCATCTCCAGCAGCTGCGTTTCCATCACAAACATGTAAAACTATGTTGATATTCTGCTAATGTCAAATTTCACACTACAATTTGCAATCATGATGTTTCTATTCAATTAGAAACAACTAAAATCACACAGAAACAAGTTTGTTCATGTGATAAGTCATTAAAAAACATGATTCTCCAACTACTTCCTGTGTCGTCTTCTTTGTGGTTTGCGCCAGCGGCAATATCTGGTTGTTGATCATGTGACTCATGTAATGCAAAAAAAAAAAAAGTGTTTCTATTGCAGTTTTGCGAAATAAACAAATTCTTTCGTTACGGCCAAAACAACACTTCATCTTAACGCAAACATTTTTATAGAAAATTTTCTCAAAATTCCCATTCTTCCAATGAGCAAATTTATCTTTGTAATTCCAATTCATGCAATTTCATGGTCAATGGAAACGCAGCTACTGGTTCCAGTTGAAATATTTCACAGAACTATGCCTTCGTCTTCATTACAACCTCCTTGCTATAACCATCATTGTACACAAAATCAGTGGGAAGAAATAAGAAAACATATTTTCAGTAAACATGGTATAAAAGTGTTTTATTATCTCATCAACATTTAGGAAGAAGTACCCATCAGGTATCTCAAACGTGTTTATTTGCCATTCAGAGGTACATTTACTCGTTTTTGGTCTTAACTGCATGTTGTATCGATTACAGAGTTTAATGTTATTAACATTTGTAATGTTTTGCCAGCAGTTTGGGCTAAATATGCTAACATCCGGTCGGATTTGGCTGATGTAGTGGCCGGAAGCAACCAGCAGGGGGAGTCTGGCGCTAGCACACAGTGAAGAACACCGGAACTTTCTTCTCTGATAATAATACACACTTAGGCTTTAAATTGAAATATTCCCCTTCTTCGGGTATGAGTGCTATATAAATATACATGAACGGTTGTACAATAGTTTATTAACTGTTGGAAAGCTTGTGAGTATGTGTTTGACACTCCGTATGTTTACACACTGCGTTGTTAGCTACTATGCTAACAACGGTTTGGTATCATCATGTATGTTTGCAAGCTAACTCAAATAATAATACGCGCTTGACAAGAAGGAAGGTGTCTGACTCTTTCATTCTTTATGGTTTTACTTATGCACTTTGTAGCGGGTTTTATTATAAAATGTCATCTGCGTTACTGCTGTAGCTGACTGAGGTAACACCAGCAGAACATATCAATCAAATAAAGATTTATAAATCGATTTGAACCAAAATCAATGTTCTTATCGTTTTCTTCAGCTGTAGTGTCCATGACATCCATCATGGCATCATTGTCATGTTCTGGCTCAAGCAGACTGATAAAAGCTCCCTCAAATAGTATTTTTATTAAGTTTTATTCAGAAAGGTTAGCAAAATAACAAAATGCTAGATAATGTTCGAATTCACGTAGGGAAAAGGACCTTAATTTCGGGGACCAGTTCTATGGTGTAAGGAAACTAAAACTTAACTGTTTAGCCATTGTTACATTGAAAGAAAAAACTATAGTAGAGCCTGGTGAACTGGTGTACAGCTAAAAAGTTAAAGCTTCCACACAAATGGGTCTTCCAAATGGCGAATGACCCTGAGCATACCAACAAATTACTACAAAGTGACTTCAGGACAGCAAAGTCAAAGCCAGGAGAAAGCCCTGATCTAAATCCCACAGAAAATATGCAGGCAGAGCTGAAGAGACGCTCCAGTTTTGTCAGGAGGAATGGGTCAAAAGTAAAGCAAACGATTGTGAGAGCCTTGTGGAAGGACACACAACAACTTTATCCCAAATAGTAAAGAGTTTATACTAAAGTTTGACGTGGTTTACAGGCAGTCAGTGAGGGATAAAAAGGCAATGTGACTTAAATTTCTCACAAGAGATAATGAAGCCTTTGGGCAAAACATTGGTTCATCAAGCGTTCTTGCATTTCCCATTCAGTAACAACCCTATAAGAACCACATTGACCTGCGATCATGTGACGAAACAAGAGGAAGAGGAAAAAGTGAGCAGCTTGCAAGTGTTTCATTTTTTTCCAGCTCAAGCCCCGCTGCCGGTATCTTATCTGCTCAATCCCCTCATCGTCATTTAAATCTCCCCCTACGCCATCCGATCCCAGCCGTGGCCCTGTTTAAATCTCTCCCTCCTCCCAGTCCAACACATTTCTAATGCTAATTATCTAAACCTCTCTCCGTGCTTTCTATCCCTCCCATCCGCCAGCTTCTGACTGAAATCTCTCCCCGCCCGTGTTCCTCATAAGCCCCAGTTAAAGACAGACTCCTTCCCTTTTCTCCCTGTTTTCTGACTTTTATTCATTCCTTTCCTCTGTGTGAAACTTTATGAAATATGTCAATTAATTCCAATTAAAATATAATTACTTTTTAAAAATCTAAACATCACAATAAAGTGGGATAGAAGCATGGGAATGTGACCTTTATCGACCAGCAGGTCACCAGTTTGGGAGGAAAACATCAGCTTTTATCTCCAGAATCAGGTGCAAACGCGTCATTGTGAGAAAAGTGGTGATTATCTCCTCCACCGTCCATTTTTCACGTTTTTATCGCAATCAGAGAACACAACTCTTTCCGCCCAGCTTCTCTATTTGCACTCTCAACTTTTACGCTCTCATTCAGCTGGTGAATTTGCGTTGTTTATTCCAGCGAGGAGCCACCTACACATGGAGTCCCACAAGCATCACTACAGATTACGGTTACATAAAAGCTGGTTATCATTAGCAGCAAAAACAGTCATACAGAAAAGAAGCTTCAAGCAAAACACTCGTAAAACTCGATGATTTACGAGTTTATAAACTCGTAAATCATCACATTTTTATCAGGTTCACATTTTTCAAAAAGGAAAAGCGTTCATGAAAATTCACAGCAAAAGCAACGCATATTGATGTAGGAAATTTCTGAATTTACCAAAATAATACCTAATCTAATAAACAACAAAAAGGAGGAGGACACCTCAGAAGGTGTGCTCACCTTGATACTCCTGTCCAGGCGTGTAGGAACTGGGATTTCCTGTGATCTGGAGGGTCAGCAGCACCTCTCCGCCGCCCTCTGCCACCCCGGCTCCCTCCATCTCCGCGTGGTGGGTGCACAGGAAGAAGAACGGGTTAAAACGGGGGTAGAAGCTCGCCGGAGGTGCCCCGAAATCCACATTGCTGCTCCCCAGAGCCAGGGAAAGCAAGACACAGCCCAAAACGCCCCCAAGAGAGGCCCGCGCCACGGCCATTTGCCCCCTCACCAAGCGGGCGGCTGAGGGACTGGAGGTGATGGGAGTGATGACTGGGAGCGTGGACGGCACAGGTTGAGCTCCAGAGGACAGGTGGTGGAGTCCACAGCTGAGTCGAAGTCCAGAAGTGGGTGTGTGAGAGTGTGTGTGTGTGTGTGTGTTTTTTCTTCCCAGTGAGGGATATTTAGGTGTGTCAGAGAAACTGCTCTGAAGCTTCTTGTTCCCCTGTCCTGCCTCCACTCTCAGGGAGTTCGGAGCTTCGCCTGAGCTGTCCTGCTCCGGCGTTTAAATACCTCACCCCCTCCCTGTGTTGCCCTCTCTCCTCCCACCCTCCCTCCCTTCCTCTCTCTGGCTCTCGTTCGTTCTAACATGAGCTCCACGCGTGTGCTGTTTCTCTCTCATCCAGCTCTTCTCTCCTCCCTCTTGTCTACCAGTCTATCACTCTTCCTTTCCCCCTAATCTCATGCTGCCCCCTCTCTTTACCTCTCTGTGAAATACTCTAAGTTACTCCACGCTGCTCTCCTCCAGAGAGCTTGGCTGTCTTATCTCCATGCATCTGTTAGTTTCTTCATCCCTAAGCAGCCCTCTGACAGATCCCCGTCACTCCGCTCTTCTTCCTTTGTCTTTTTGCCCATCCACCAGACTGTCTCCTCCTCTCCCACCCACTATCACACCTCCTTCCTCCCTCCTCTTCCTTTCTGCTGCTCTTCCACTCGGCCTCCCCTCCCTTCTTCCACTCTCACTCTTTCCCAAACCCCGTACGCCTCCTTCTCTCCTCAGAAATCTTCAGTTTGGTTTTTTCCTTCTCCTCCTCTGTTGCCATTTTTTTGCCTGGGTTTTCCATCAGAACCTTGTTTTCCAACTTTTTCAGAGCTGCGCGTGCCACTGCTCTGCTCTACATTAATCAAACCGACTGAGTGCAACACTAGCCTTAAAGCTGCTTTCTCCTCAGCCCACCAAATGATGGGGATAAGTAATTGAGTAACATATACTTCCTTTTTTCATCTGCTGCTCTCTTTCTCTGCTCATCCGTCTCTTGCGCTGAGTGTAAGTGATACACTCTCCCTCCACCTAACCCCACCTCTGACTGATGTTCCCTGCACAGACGTTGTGGATTCTCAAATGCTAAGAAAATGTCTCCAATGCAATTCCTTCAAGTGTTACAAAGCTACAGAGAACGGCACATTAAATAAATTGACACGGAGCTTAAAGGGATCCATGATTAGTTGAACATGGATTAAATATGCTGTAATTTTTCTATTAACAAAAAATTGTTTGTGATACATCAAAACTCAAAATTATTTAAAAGATGTATATATTTTTCACCCATGGAGGTCGCCATGTTTTCACCTGCTGGGTTGATGACGTTTTGGACCATTCTCTAATCTACAGAGGAAACACAGGAAGGCCAACTTTACCTGAGTTGTTTTTAGCATGTTGCTTTTGACTGGTGTAATTTTAGATAATGCCACACTGTGTCACTATTGACTATAATTAAAAAAGATAATTAAAAAAAATCAGTGAGGTGAATCTGGATGCTTCCCACGAGAAAAAAAAGAAGAAGAACGCAATGGGAGAGAGACGGATCTGAACACAACTTCTGAAGGTCCCAAATTGTGCTCTCAACATTTCTCTCCAGAAGACTTTGAGTAACTTGTATGAGCAAAAGTGACACAGGCTCTAACAGCTAAAAGTTAACAAGCTAAAAATAAATGCAGTGCTGACAGTTTTTATGCACAAAGTGCCTAAACCCCGCTGCAATGGAGCGAAAAACGCTGGAAGAAACATCAGAGAGCACTGGAAGCTCTTTAAATGCTAACGGAGCTCTGCAGCAGTGGTACGGTGGCATTGGACCAGGAGACCAGACCCTAAACAGCTGTTATCGGACCGGTCACAGAGCTATAGAAGTACTTACTGGATCACACAGTCCGACCAGAGGTAAATGTCATTCATTCATTCATTTACGACGCTAAAGGCAGCAGCAGCAAACACCAGCTCCTACGGCCAACTCTGTCCTCTTCTTCTGTTTTCATCATCTTCATCACCTCTTGTGATTTCTACATTCCGATTAATTTCAATGCACTCCAGTTCAATTTGAAAATCCTTAAGGACTTTACTCATCGCAGTTTTGGCTGGGCGGTGCTAGCGCAGTTGAACCTTTAGACGTCATTTACCCAGAATACATTGCAGCATAAAAAACATGGCGATGTTCGTGTGGCAATATTTTATAAAAATGTACAAAAACAAAACAGCCTACAGCATTATTACTGTATTGTTTTTATTTTTACATCTAAAATAAATATTTCCCAAATAAAGTCTATTGTTGCAACTAATCATGGATCCCTTTAAAGGACTTGCTGTTAACACTGCAAAACATCCACTCTGGCATTTCTCTTTAGCTGTCTGAGGCATTTATGTGGCCGAGTGCCTGTTCAGTTACAGACATAAACACTCCCGAACCAACAAAGCTGCACACAGTCCAAATAGTCTGGACGACCTGCAGCCGGAGAGCGCGGCCAGATGCTTCCAGCACCGGAGTCCTGCTCAAACAAACTCCAGTCTGCACATTTACAAATGCATCTTGTGTTTTTATCCTCATGTTTTTGCTGCCTCTGTTGGATTCAGAGGTAAAAATTATACAATTTAGATTTTTGTGTTACAATAATTAGTGCCTGTGTTCGCATGAACAAGTTTTACACAACCAAAATTGTATATTTTGTTTTTCTTATAATTTTTAAAGACTTTTTTTCATCATGTTATAATGTATATGTATAATGATTCCCTCATCAAAAACATTAGGGTGTTGCCTTGATTCTTTAATGCATGTTTGAGAAATCCTTTAATCGCCATGGCAACGATTCAGCTGTCCAAAATGCCTGGCTGGACCTAGCCCCGCCTTCGAGGCTCAGAGCTTCAGTTTCCAAGTTTCCAAGCTTCTGCTTCAAAGAGCAGCCCTCTGACTCGGCTCCTTCAGACTAGCCAGCAGTAATTAGCAAACCCCTGGTGGAACTGAGCTCCTTAGAGCAGCTACTTCTCACGGCAACGCTGGTAAAAACATTCTCAAAGAATTAATAGAGGTGCCACATTGTGACAACTTCCTTAGAAACAGCAGGAGTTTCTTAAAGAGAAACTTAAGGCGATAAATTACAAAGTCCAATTTCTTTTAAGTAATATTTTATTTATAAGGTCTTTTCATTTTACTTCAACTGATTTTCAGTCCAGCTCTGTAGGACATGACACATACTGCACAGTTAGTCTTTAAATATGAGCAAAAGGAAAAATGTCTTCCAGTTTTTCCAACCATTCATTTTGGTGAAGTTATCTGAGGTTGAGTCAGGAGGGATTCCTAGACATCCTGCTCTTTAGAGGCTCTCTCCTGCTTATTGTGGGGAATCTCAAGGCTTTCCTAATATAGAAGTTGTAGTTATTGTATAACTTGCTCCCTGGGTGAGTCCCATAACAAAACCAAACATGCACACAGTTCCCAAAACCATTTGGGGGGAAAGAAAACATCAAGTTTTTATCTTATAAATTATCCCAAGCGATAAGTCTTAAGTAAAATGGTGTTCATCTCTTTCACATTTGGTCTTCAACAATATAAAAATAATTGTGGAATAAGTGGTTGGATGGATTAAGTTAGGGCCATTAACCTGGACTTGACTGAAACCCCACTGTTATCGCTAAGGTTTAGTCTTTCTGTTGGTCCGCGGGCGCCCTCTAGTGGTCAACAAGGTACTGCGCGTAAACGACCGTTAATTTGCCGTGACGTCAGCTCAAAGTGCGACGCTACAGCTAGCTTACAAAACGATTGTTTAAAAATAATTATGTGTAAACGGCTTAAAACAGGGTCACTCAAAGGAAAAACTGAAGATATTGGTGAAAAGAAAACAATCATAATTATATGATCGGAGGAAGTGAAGTCATTCTGATGAGTTTTGATGTGTCGAAACTAGAGATTCGATTCTTCTGAACGGGTCTGTGCCGTGAAAGGTAGGAGGACTGTAGTCTGTGCTCGCACGTCAGCTATTATTATTTTTATTTAATTAAATAATTTTTTTTTTAAATACAATTGATAAAAATGGGTGGATGTTTTTTATATTTAATAGCGCAGAAAAGGATTTTTGTTTCTGCCAAAGCTACTCAACTCTATTTTTTTGTTTATTATGCTTCTAAATTACAAATAGTCTTAAAATGTCATGAATGCACACATTTTACAATTACTTCTTTTTTGATTTTCTTATGTTTGACATCATTGGAAAGGTTAGATTCCACACTTTCAGAATCTGTAAATAACTAAAGACACCCCAAATAGAGCTGTTCATGGTTTGTTGTGGCCAGTCACATTTACAAAACAGCACCAAAGACAATAATACGTGAGTTAAGAGACTAATATTTTCATTTCAGGTTGTATACATTAAGACGTTGTGTTATTGCTGGGCAATTTCAAGTTAGGTGAGTGTTTGTTAAATGGGTTGGCTTAGAGCAACCAGGAAATCCAAGATCTTGTTCTTTAAATCCTGATACAGATCTCACACAAAATAGAGTTGGTACAGGCCTATATATCATAAGTGCTGTATTTTTATTTTATTTTTTACCACAACAGATCAGAGCTGCTAGAGCAATATAGCAGATAAGACACTGCACACTTGAATAAACAAGACTGAATAATGTCTTTGTAACAGGCTGCAAGGAAAAAGGTCCAACTTTTAATCTTCTTTTTGGTGTCTGTGAAGACACCAAAAAGAAGTATTAAGCATTCACAAGTTAGAGAAATAAAACCAAACACCTCTTCAAATATCTGCGTGAAAGAAGGAAAAAGCACCAAGTTCCAAAGAAAACCTCCAGTAAGCTTAAAGAAACAAACCACCATATTTTCTGTTCCATTGGGTTTCACAAAGTATGCATGTATTCAAACTGTTGCTCAAGCCAGACTGCATTTAATACCCAGAAACACAACGTACTTTTTTATTATTTATTAGCAAAACAGAAATCTGCTGTCTTTTCTCAAAGATAATCGACAGGGAGAGAAAAAAAGCTTTTTGGTGGCATAAGAAAATATTATAAACTTAAATTATGATATAAATCACAAGAACACAAATCTAATATTCTACAGTGTTAATAAAAATCTAAACAGCTGGAAAAAGGATTATTATTCATATTTTACTCTGTTGAATCACAAACAATTTGTAAGTTGAGCTTCAAAAAGCAATAGGGAAAGAAAAAACAAAATGTCTTGTGTTAATCAGCGGTTCAACAGTTTAAATCCCCCGATGAGCTCTAAAAGTGTCAAAAGGCTCAATGCAGATCAACCTCACTAGGGCTGAAACGATTCCTCGAGTGATTCGAGTACCTCGATTATTAAAATTCCTCGAGGAAAATTGACCTGCCTCGAAGCTTCGTTAATTTATGTTTTATCATTTAGCGCACCGTGTTTCAGCCGGAACATTATTTGCGTTGAGCGGAGCTCTGACTTCCGCCTCTGAGTTGTTGACGGAAGCTACGTGTTAGCGGCATAACGTCCAATCTTCAAGTTTGGCCCGCGGGGATTTTACTGATTGGTGATAATTCCGGGTTTTCATCCTTTTTGTGGGACCAATAAACATCCTTAAAATGACCGGCGCGATGCCGGGAGTTCGGCAGCCTTTCTGCTCCGGAGCTGCTGGTTGAACGGCGGGAAGAAGCTGAGGAGGATTTCTACAGGTGAGCGGAGAGACTGAACAAGGCGGGCGGCTGAGGGTTGATGCTTACAGGGTAAGAGCAGCTTTACGGACGAACCGCACGATAAACTTATATCATCCCGGTCTGAACAAACGGGAGGCGGAACATGGCTTGTAGATGAGTTTCTGAACGGAGGAGCCGTAAATATCCCGTGTTGCTCCCCCGGTCTACAAAAAAGTAACTGGTAGGGAAGCTCAAAAGTGGAAAAAATAGACTGATGTTGATATCCGATAGTAACACTGGTGTTATGGAAGATTTACCAATATTTTATTTCATAATTGTTTTTATCCGATTACTCGATTAATCGTAAGAAAATCGATTACTCGATTACTAAAATAATTGTTTACAACAGCCCTAAACCTCACAGCTTTTTTCTTTTGTTTTAGATCTTTCCACTTCATCACTACAATACTTTACAAATACAATAAGTCCCAGTGTTAAGTAGTGACAGTTTCACTACAACAAAATATTTGTGAATGTGATTCTGCTCCACAATCAAGCTTCCCTTCATTGCAATAATTTATATGCACAGGCTATGTTAAGGACGCTTGTAATGAGAGCGTCAATGGAAAAGCAATCAAGAAACAGTGAACTGATGGCACCAGCTTTGCAGAGGCTCTTTATTGGCCTCCCCTGCTGCTTTACGAGGCCAGACTGCTGGTCCTGTCTGCACAGACCGAAGACAGAGATCTGAGGTTATCGCATCTTTTCCGCTCTCACACGGTCCAGCGAGGCTACAGCGCCACTTAATTAAGGACTTTTAATTAAACTAAATGTATTAAATCACAAGAGAGACTTGTCAGAGAACATAAGTTATTTTGTGTCTCGCTAGCATCCAAGGGATTCCTTCATGTAGTTTCTGCTTTAGGCTCAAGGTGAAAGAAATGTAAAGTGTTTCTTGAAGTTAAATTTCAGACTTTTATCAGAGTGAATGTTCTTCATTTAATGTAACTAAACCCCACATCAGCTTTAACTTTGTTTTTGCTGGTATATTGTCTAAGTTGGTCTCAATGCTTCTATGCATTATTGACATTTTCATGTAAATTTGTTTCATTTTGCACTATTTTACTGCCTCAATGCTGCCCTCTTTGGGTAGTAAGGTGGTTACTGCAGTCACATTTTCCTACCGTGTTTCCCCGATAGTAAGACACCCCCGATTGTAATACGTATCGGGGTCTTCAGGAGGGTCGGCTAATATAAGCCGTACCCCGAAAGTAAGACTTTCTTTTTATCTTTCGGGGTAAAGTAAGACTTTCGGGGAAACACGGGGGTATTGCCGCCTCCCTCTCATCTAGCTGCGCGCCGCCTCCTGCCCACGTCCGCACCGTCCCCCTCTCCATACGTCACCGCGCCGTCCCCTGCACTTGTCACTGCCGCCTCCTGCTTAAAATACGGTAATCCACACAGGAGACTGTGATACGGAACCACAAGCAGTGCTTATACCGTATGCTATATTTTTGCCCCTAGACATGAGCGCTTCCGGTTCCAGTGGTAAAAGGAAGAGTTACACCGTTGTGTATAAAAAAGCGATTGTCGAAGAATCTTGGGGCATACAATACTGTTCAGGTTGTTAATAAATGTTAATTTTATGGTTAAAACAAAAAATTCGACAATTTTTTCCCAATATAAGACATACCCCGAAAGTAAGACATAGTGGGGCTTTTGGGGATAAAAAGAAAGTAAGACACTGTCTTACTTTCGGGGAAACACGGTATTGGTAACATCAGTACAGGTTGGTTGATATCGCACAGACACGCCCCCTGGTGGTGAGTCAGGAGTTGGAATTGTGAATGTAGTGTCGCCATAAAAGTCTCAAATTACAGAAAAGAGTTTGTAAATTTGTCGCTACTCCCACCTTTTGAAAAAATGCCACCAGAGGAATCTGAAACGTTCACTAAAGTTGTTAGGTTGGCAACAGTGCTTTTCCTTGTCCTGACCGCACCGCAACTTAACTCCCTCTCCTCCTCCCCAAAACGGGAAATATTTCATTTAATTAGACCTATGATGCAAAATTTTCATTTTGCACATTTTCATATTTCTATTTGGGTTTCTACTGCTTCTAAAAACAGAACAAGGGCTTAAAAAAACACACCCAGACACTTTTTTGCAGTAAGTTAATGTTTTTTGGTGTCTGGAAAATTAGTTGTTTCAAAAACCTTTCAGAATGTAACGTCACAAATCAGAAGGCCCTGGCACCTAGCAACCTCAGCAAACTCCAGCTCGTTATTTAGCAACCTAAAGGGAGCTCCAGCACATTTGGTCAGCTGGTTTTACCACTGTATCCTCTGTAGAATGGCTGCCGAAAAAGATAAGTGTTTTGTTGTTGACTTATCATTCAGAAACCACATTCTTGTTGGTTGTGCAGGAGGCTCTGCTAATGCTTTTCAAAGATGTACAGTTGTGTTATTGTGCATCAGTTGGCAGCCATTTTCACCTGAGTGTAAAGGTTGAGTTGGGGGCGTGGCCAGCAGCAGCTTATCTGGATTGAAAGTGACATGGGGCATTAAACGGCTCATTCTGAAAGGAGCTTAAGAATGAAACCTCATTATCTACGAATGATTTTTGGCCAAAAATGTAATTAAAATGTTTCGTACAGCCCACAGACCTAACCAAGCATAACAGGCCACCTTTAAAGCGACACCTTTATCGAAACTTTAACAATATTATATGAATTGCTGACGTCCACGGAGGTGATGTGTTTGCAAAACAAATCCTCACTTGTCTCTCAGACATCTAAATATTTAAATTTTTTCAATCAACACTTGACATCAGCTTTTAAAATCAAGTGAAATACCCTCTGCCTTTGGTTTTGGTTTCTATTTTTCACACAGAAAATTATCGCTTATACTTGTGTGATGTATAAAAAAAGTTGCATATATAAAACAAAATTTAAAAGAGAAAAACACAGCTGTACCCGATGACCTCTGTTTTTTTTTTCCTTTATGGAGGTTCTAGTTTATGTCCTACATTCATTTCCGTTACACTATGGTCATTCCTCTCAACACTCACACAATGTCCTACTGGGGGCTATCGCTCTCCATTATATAAACTAGGTCAGGGGAGGGTGTGTAAGCGGAGAGGGTCAGTAATTATTTTTATCGTTATTAATTTCCACCTCAAGGTTACACCAGGGCTTTTTGTCTGCGTCAATCTTCATTTTTGCCCCCTGCAAACATGCGCGCACACACCACGGATATCACCACAGCTGAAAGACCGGCACGCCAAACAAGTCAGAAGAGAAAAGACCTGAAAGGGATGGAGCAAGTAGGAGACGGTGGAAGAGTTGAATGTGTCGCTTCATCACTCACTGGGCCCTAATTTACACCAACAGGTTGTTTACTTAACGTGGCAAAAGATAATAAAAGCAAGGCTACTGGAGGCGGAGAGAAGAGGACGATGCCCCGCGGGAGCACTTCAGCTGTGACGGCTTGCACACTCCAATTAACTCCATGAAAAGCTGGTTCCCTTAAAGTAGTGAAGGAGGGATGAGACAAAAGCAGCACCTTCGCCCCAAATCTCTCCTAATGGGCCGGCGCATCAGGAAAATGCTCCTTGGTGTCCCAGCAGCAATACAATAAAATAAAATAACCTACACAAATCACATCAAGGCTGCACAGTGGCGCAGTTGGTAGAGCTGTTGCCTTGCAGCAAGAAGGTTCTGGGTTCGATTCCCGGCCCCGGTCTTTCTGCATGGAGTTTGCATGTTGTCCCTGTGCATGGTGGGTTTTCTCCGGGTTCTCCGGTTTCCTCCCACAGTCCAAAAACATGACTGTCAGGTTAATTGGCCTCTCCAAATTGCCCCTAGGTGTGAGTGTGTGTGTGTGCATGGTTGTTTGTCCTGTGTGTCTCTGTGTTGCCCTGCGACAAACTGGCGACCTGTCCAGGGTGACCCCGTCTCTCGCCCAAAACGTTGGCTGGAGAGGCACCAGCAACCCTCCCAACCCCATTAAGGGACAAGGGTGCAAGAAAATGGATGGATGGACATTTCAGCAACAAGGCAGTTCAAAGTGCTTTACATCCAACTCATCCAATCACTGATCAATGTGTGGATGTGACAAAACTTGAAGTTATTATCTTTGGACCAACAGGAACGATGTAGAATCAACGCACAGCTTCAGTTATTACAGCTGGAAACTAGAGATCAGGCTGAACTCTGACCTGAACCTTCAGAGCCACATAAAGACGGTCACAAAGTCGGCCTTCTATCACCTGAAGAACATCTCTCAGGTCTTCTGGTTCTGCTCCGCATCCCCAGAACCAGGACCAAACATG
The DNA here is from genome assembly GCF_904066995.2 of Poecilia reticulata. Lineage (NCBI taxonomy): Eukaryota > Metazoa > Chordata > Actinopteri > Cyprinodontiformes > Poeciliidae > Poecilia > Poecilia reticulata. The sequence goes on along the minus strand of NC_088835.1, from coordinate 26,874,790 downwards.
GAGAATCGGCATTCAGCTTCTATGCACAACAAATCTGGAGCAAACGTCCAGAAAACTGCAAAACAGCCGAAACGCTGAGTTCCTTTAAATCAAGACTAAAAACCCAGAAACATTAATCAACATGTTGATGTGCAACGATGCCAAAATGTAATGTGACTGTTTGTTCTACTACTTAGGGTTTTTGTGTTTTTTAGGATGTAAAACATTTTGAAATGTCTTGTTGATGAAATGAATCAAATAAAATTTGATTTGTGAACCAGTAACCATCAAAATCATCAAATATATTCATAAATTTTCCAGTTTAATAAAGATTAAATAAAAATTTATTATAGATTCAACATCATTTAGCGTACATAAGTCTAACTTCAGTATAAACCATATTGTGTTTGTTTTTTAATTTTTATTTTAATTTGACTAAACATTGTATTAATGAGGATTTGTGCCTCGATACAAAGTCATTTATTTTTCTTGTTTCTTGTAATTTTGGTGTCATTCTGTTGGTTTTTATAACATTTTGTTAATTTATGCATTGACCTTTTTCTGAAAGAGCGAATCAGAGCAGCTCAACCTGCAGTTTGAACAGCTGCGTGATGCGATTGATCAGTTTTTGGTTCTTGTGAGGGACCAAACTCAAACAAGGACAAAAAACGTTCAAAGTAGAAAAAGGTTTCCAGTTTAATTCTTTAAAAAAATCATTAACAAAGCATAAAGGTTTAAAGCACGAATAAATCAAAGGATAAATAAATTTGGATTCAAATTAACTGAGGTCAACTGAACTCTAACAAAGAACAAAGGCTGCTTAAATACGGGTGGAGTAACCCAAATCTACCACATGAGGGAGATCTGACCAAACAAAAGAACTAATAAATACAAAATTAACTAAAGCATTCTATAAACAAATAAAGCTAAATAATTTTAACTTAGCACAAACAATAAGTGAATATTTTAAGTCACAAATTAAATAATCATCTTGGAGTCTTCAGTCTTTCAGTACTTTGTAGACGGTTTGCCCCAAACTCCTCCACCAGCTGATTCCTATAAGCGGCAAGTGTAAATAAACCATTCAGACAGACATTAACTAAAGTGTGCACCCATTAGAAAATATATGTCTAAATGAAATATCTTTAACAAACTATATTAATAAGAAATGAATGCTAACACTATGTGGTGGTAGTAGAAGCATCCACCACAGCTCTGTTCTACAAAAATAAAGTCACATGCTGAAATACTCCAAGGTTTTTTGATCAAATACTCCATTTCATGTGAAATAAATCAACTTTTTCAAATGCAAAATCCTTGTTCGCTCAGACATCTTTGAGTTCGCACCCTGATTTGGCCCCATTTAACTGTGATGCATTTTTTAATACAGAAGCAGAGTCGAACTCACAGCTCTTCTGCATTTCCTGAGCGCAGAATCTGTTCTGGAAACCCATCGTTTGGAGCTCCACGCTCAGTCATCGCAGGTTCCCCCCTCCTGTTCTGCAGTCATGGTAACGGAGCTGTGAAAGAACAAGCCGAGGAATACGAGACGTGGAGGATGACAGACACATGGCCGCATTGTGACAGAGACAGACGGAGTGAGTGCAGAGTGGTGTGACACCACAGACAGCAATTTTCCATCCGAACATCCAGCATGCAGACAATTAAGACCAGGAGGGAGAAGTTATGTGGGACCAAGTGAAGTCGAAACGAGTAAATCTAATGCAACGAGGCTGCTGACTTAAGTAAAGGTGACTTATTATGCTCCCTTGAACGGTTAGAAAAGGCCTATCAGCAATACAAAACATTTATTGCACAAAATAATTCGTAGATAAGCAGATTTCAGTCTGATCAGTTCTGCCTAAGTTCTGTCTCCTTTCAGAATGAAATGTTTCAAGCCGTCCTGTCACTTTAAATCCAAATAAACTGCTGGCCACGCCCCTCAACTCATGTTTACATGTGAAAATGGCTGCAAACACATGTGCAATTAGACAGCCGTACATGTTTGAAAAGCAGAAGTGGAGCCTGCTGCACAACCAACAAGACGGTAGCATTTGTTTTCTGGATGGTAAGTCAACAAATACTTGTCTTTTCCTTTCCTTCGCCAGTTACATTACCAACCAACAAATTAGTGCAAAATAACTGCATAAGAAAACAAAGAGCAACACAAATAAAATAACCAAGCAGAAAAAACAATGTTATTTTGTCGGTTTCTCATTTTCTGCAATTAATTACAAAATTTTTGCTTGTAATTTTGGAGACATGTTGTCAGTAGTTCATAGAATGAAAACAATGTTCATTTTACTCAAACATATAAAAAGTAAAATCAGAGGAATTGATCATTTTAAGTGGTCTCTTAATTTTTTCCACAGCTGTATATATTTAGTCTTTTCCAGCAGCCATTGTACAGCGCCATATTCAGCGGTAAAGCCAACTGACCAAAGTGCTGGAGCTCAGCTGGGGTTGCTAGGTAACGGGCGGCGCCTGCTGATCTGTGACGTTACATTAGAGGAATCTTTGAAATGGCTCATTTTCCAGACAACAAAAAAATATTAACTTATTGCTAAAAGCTGTATGGAGGGTGTTTTTTTTTTTTTGTTTGTTTTTTTTAGCATTGGGCTGTTTTTGTAAGTAGCAAATGCCCAAATGAAAGTACAAAAACGTGCAAAATATGAATTTTGCATAATAGGTCTTCTTTAAAATCTGATTTGAGCTCATGAAGAATAACGCTGACACAGAAAAAAAACTTACTTGGCGTAAGAAGACATCAATTCACAGACCTGCTGACATTAGCTTTCCAGGTAGCATTTGAAAAACAGCGACTACTGCTGCAAATCAATATAACAAATGATAAAGACGTCCACTCACATCATAAATTGTACATGAACACAAACAAAAAGTCCAGCGTGTTCAGAATTCCTTATTTCCCGAATAGAAACAATATTGATTTTAGTGTGGTTGGAGGAAATGTCAATGTGTTCTTCCCAACCAGCAAAAACAAAACAGCTCCTGTTCTCACTCTGCTGCATAATCTGAGCTGCTTTCAGGCATTGTGTTCATCAGCAGCCAAGGAAAGCTCGCTTTCTTGTCTTGTGTGAGCAGCATGTCTGGCATGCACATAATAAAACAGGTCCATCCCAAAAGATTTTTATCCACAGACAGCAGCTCAGACTTCTACTTCTTCCTACCAGGAACACGTACAGTAATAGAGCAGCAGCTGCTTTTGAGATTTAAACAAACTCTCACTAACCTGCTAATGTATACAACCTTTAAAAAAAAGCATCCTGCAGTTTTAGTAGAGGTGTGAATGTGTGTAAGCGCACATGTTAGCGCTTGCCAATGCTCAGAAACACAGAGAAGAGGGGAGGGGGCACTAAGGCCACACTATGCACATAACAAAAAGCAAGCAGACAGCCTTGAGCTATGAGCTCAGCAAAATATATAAATAAATATGAGAAAATCTCATTTTGAACCAGCAAACACTCTCCTTTTCCTCCCAGCTCTCATCCTGTTCCCTCCTCCCATATCCCAGATCAAGGTTTTGTTTCCGGAGAGATGAGGACTCTTTCCAAGCCGCCGTTCGTGGAGCAACAGAGACGTTGCTCAGTAAGTTGCTGTGATAGCTCTTTGGGCTTGTAGAGGAATTATAGCTGCAAAACGACACACCCAGACGTGGCAACTGACTGTAAATCAGTCCGTTTGTCTGAATATTTTAGACGCAGCTGGTTTCTCTTGTTGCATGTTTCAGTTTGCGGCAGGAATGATGCAAATCAGGAAAAGTTTGGGCTGTCACAACTCTGAACAGAGAGCAACAAACACTGCAAATTACTCCAGGAACGCGATGAATATCCGTTACTGAAACAATCCTGTGACCTCAAAGTTCATTCAAACGTCTGTTTTATTCCAGGGTTCATCCGTCAGTCACGCTAAGAGACAGCAGGTCAAAGCTGAACAGATATTTTAGCTTTCACTGAAACTCTGATTTGTATCATTTTTTCTCTTTTCTGTTGGGCCAGCTGTGGTACCAGACGCAAATGAAACGGGACCGGTTCCAGATCCTGGTTTCACTTTTCTTGTTTCACAATAATGTAAAGAATAATCTCCTGTTATTTCTCTGATTTTCATGAGTCAACTGGTATTTTAAATGTTTAATTAGTTTTAAAGTTTCCCTTCAACCTGCTGTTGTAGAGTACACTGTAAAACATTAGAGCCACATTTAGTTGTGTCCACTATCTTCTACTCTTTAAGTCATATAAATGTATCCAGTTTTAGATTTTGAACCTAAATGTGAGTTTGTGAAAGATAAACTAGCAGCAGAAGTAAGTTGTGGTAACTTTTTATTAATTTATTCAAACCTCCAAGAGTTGAATAAACTGAGTTTTTAGATTTGCACTTAAAAAACTGAAAGTAGAGAAAGACAGGAGTGGGAGCTATTTCCCAGAATGCTTAGCGGCATGTTTCTGTCTCCTGAGGTGGAAGTGCGTCACGTTGATCTGACTCTGGTGTTTTATTAAATGTTCATTTTAATGCAATTCTCAGTTAGCAAAGCTTGAGGATAATGTCCTGATCACACTAAATGTTTCTGAGCTGAATTCATTGGGATGTTTAATAAAATTCATCATCAGATCAGAAATTCTGTTCAAACAAGAATTTAAATTATTCTAAAGTAAAATAAGTATTTATTTTAACTTGATATTGTAAAATAAGAGAGAAATGTGACTCTTTAACCAGGTGAGGACAGTTTTGTTTTCTTGCATATTGTGAAATAATTATTTGGTTTAAATTGCAGCATTAATCCAAGATTAACAAGGTTAAAAAACAACGTTTAGACAACGTGTCTCTTGTTGTTAAATCAACTTCATAAACTTTAATTTCTGAGTTAAAACCAAAACTATTTTCTTGTGACTTAAATTGCGTTTTCAAGGCAGCAGGTGGACTTTCATTTTCAACTTAAACCACCTGTAAATGTTTTACAGTGTAGAAATGCTGCAGCATTCTTGCTTTTTTGTCTTTGTTGTTATAATTCAAGTTTAAATACCCAGATATTGGAGTGATTAATAAATCATTACTTTCAGCTCTCACTGAGTTTTCTTCTGATTTTTTAAGTATCCATTTAAATATTGAGTTGGAATGAACCAATTGTGCTTTTATATACAATATATAATATGTATAAGTATTATTAAAATCACTCCCTGAAGAAGTCAAGAAGATAGATTTTTATATATTACAAGTTAATTAGATTATATAATGCCAGTTATCTTAAAATCTCATACTGATCTATGATGCCTCTATGAACTGGAGAAAATAAAAGTTTGATAAAATAACTTAAACCGAGAGCAAGAGACGGAAAGGAGCCTGTTGGCCTTAAAGTGAGACAGATGACACAGATAATAAGGTGACCTTCATCTTTGTGGACTCTGAATTCAAGGAGGAACACCTCTGGCCTCGATTATATGGGTCAGTAGAGCAGGAGCAACCCTAACCCACACTGAGGGGATCAACAAGTCAGACGGACCCACATGCACTGCAAAAACACAAAATCTTACCAAGTATCTTTGGTCTAGTTTCTAGTTCAAATATCTTGGTGAGCTTTAAATAAGACAAAACTAACTGATAAGTAACCTTTAGGTAATCAATCAATCAAATTTTATTTGTATAGCACATTTCAGCAGCAAGGCATTTCAAAGTGCTTTACATAATTAAAATAAAAACAGAATGAGAGAGATTTAGAAAAAGATTAAAAAAGATAAAAACATTATTAAAAGTAAAGATAAAAACATTAAAAACATTGATCCACGTGAGCTTAGTAAAAGTCAATATTTCCTTAATATTGATGACAAATTACACATTACACTGGCAGATTCTTCCAGATTTTCCCATGTTTTAAGTAAAAATAATCTTGCAGTGAAATTTATGCTTTTTTTAAATTAATTTTTATGAATTATAGAATTAAAACAAGCTCCTTTACTTCACTGAAAAGTTATTTGTAAGTTAGTTTTGTCTTATTTTGAAGTGTAAAGATATTTGCACTAGAAATTAGACCAAAATATTTGATATAATTTGTGGGGTTTTTTAGTGAAAGATGGGCCATTTTTCAAGTTTAGGATCAGTAGTTTGGTCGCTAATTTATGCATCTGCATATATTGTGCATCCCTGTAACTCTTTCAATAGTTAGTTTTGTCTTATTTCAAGTGAACTAAGATATTTGCACTAGAAACTAGCCCAGAAACACCTGGTAAGATTTTGTGTTTTTGCAGTGTATCAGTTATCGCACCTTCTAAATGCCAGAGGAACTAAAACCTTTACATAAATATTAAGCAATTATTAACTTAAAACAGTCTCCTATATCTTGCTAAAAAGTTACTTGTAAGTTAATTCAAATGCACTACGATATTTGCAACAGAAACTTCGCAAAAATTCTTGGTAAGATTTTGTGTTTTTGCAGTGTCGGCAGCTATCAGGCGCTTGAGATGTAAAACAGAGAGAACTGTAATCGCTGTACATTTTCAAATGATTCAAAAAGATTTAAAAATGGATCCAGCATCAGCGGAAAAACCAGACATTTGAGCACAAACTGCTGCTCTTCCTGTCGAGCCATAACAGCTGAAACACCAACAGAGAGAGGAAAACCTGCTGGACGAGGATCGTAACGGCTGGATTCAGTAATTAACCGCACATTACAGTGAGTCGATGCAGACACACCTTAACGCTCTGAGGTTCTTCAGCACTGATCCAATTACAGGTCAGAGGTCACAAGACGGTCCCATCCCTCCACAATATAGTTGGCGACCTGCCCCCACCCGTTTCTCCCCATCCTCCCAGCGTATCGCTCACTCATTTATCCTCCTCTCTTCACACCCTCCTGCTCAGCTGTCATCTCTCACTTCATCTCCTCTAAATGGCCATTGACTGCGCGCACAGAGCTCTCATTCTTTGTCTCTCCCCATCGCAAATGTGTCTGACAATCACAAGCTTATCGTCTTTGCATATTTACCAGCCCTCAGATCCAGTCCTAGAACAGCCAAATCCACTTCTGTAATTTGGCAGGAGTTTTTTTTTTTTTTTGAACAAACAAACTCTGTTTTCAATGCTTCCCCTTCAAGTCGACATGTAATGTCCCTTTCTGCACTGCTTTCATTTGGCCTAGCGTGTAAAATCCCAGTAACTACTTAATTTAGGTTGCAGCATGACGGCATTCAAAAGAGTTAAAGGGTCATGCACTGCAAAAACACACAATCTTACTGGACATCTTTGGTCTGGTTTACAGTGCAAATATATTAATACACTTGAAATAAGACATACTTCACAGAGCATGTGGATAATATATTAAACATAATGTCCAGTATTAAATCAGAAGTTTATTATCCTCACAGCAAAAACACAAAATATTACCAATTAGGTCAGGATAACAAATATTGCTGGACGATAAATTGTCCCAGAAGTTATTGCGATAAACGATAATATTGTTGTTTGGAGAGCAGCGGTGGCATAATAATGTCTTCTCAAAGATCAATAAACTTCAAAACGTTACTGAAAATATCCAAAAATAAATAAACAAAGCAACAGAAGCAAAGCACAAAATTAATTGACGTCCATAAACAGCATTTTTGAGACCAAAGCAGCAAAATGAAGACTTTTGTCTTCATTTTTTAGTAAACAATAAATTATTTACATGGAAATTATTGAGCTCATTTTAATTTATCATGCGATTCATTGATTTATTGCTCATTAAGTTTAGTTTCTAGTGCAAACATCTTTGTTTACTTGAAATAAGACAAAACTAACTTAAAAATAACTTTTCATCAAAATATAGGATATTATTTTAAGTCAATAATTTCTTAATATTGATGAAAAACTATTGGCTCGATTTGCAGATTATTTCAGTTAAATTTATGCATCAAATTCCATAACTATAAAAAAAATGGCTCCTATCTTGCTAAAAAGTTCCTTGTAAGTAATTGTTGTAACTAAGACATTTCGACCAAAAATACTTGGTAGGATTTTGTGTTTTTGCAGCATGAACACTTTTCTGAGGCTCTGCGATTCCTTGTTTTAAGAACAAAAACTAGAAGCCACCGACTCAGAGAGAGTTATGAGCAGCATAAAATGGAAACAACGGCGTCCAGCGATGCGTCCCCCACTCAGACACCCACCGCTCACACAGACAAGACCACGCCTCATTAATCTATCACTCCAAACACGCTCCTCCTTACGCCGTCCCTCCACTTAATGCCCGTCCTGCACCAGCGCCTCAGATTTACAGCCCGTCTCCCGTCACGCCGCCGTCGGCTGATATACCGAAAGCAGTAAAAGAAAAAAGGTGCAGCGACTGTCTGAGCTGCTTCTCTGCTGATGAGTTTTTATTCTGCCGACTCAAAAGCTCATCGCCTCTCTCAGAAAAAGGGTGATTGTGACTAATGAAGGGCAGGTTTTTTATGGCTTATCTGCATTTTGATGGCACAAAGAGTCAGGCGTCCTCATGTTCTCTGGCGTAAACATTACGCGGATGCCGGATCAAGGTCACCTCCGCAGATTAGGACAGCCTGGAAATGAGATCAATTAGCAAGTTGCTAATGGCTTCCAGCTAATGACCAACAGCTTTGAGCTGAAAAAAAAAATCTGGTTTTGATATTTTACCTACAGGTAGATGAACAATATCTGTGATTTTAGCTTGTTCCAAACAAACGAATGTTTTGTTTGAGGGTTAAAACCCTCAATGAGGAAAGAAGAGGAAACATTTTGATCAGATCTGATTTCAGTAATTAAAGTTAAATAATGAGCCCATAATTACAACGTTCCCAAGGCGTCGCACTTTTATCTGAGAGAGAAAACCGAGGCAGAGAGATCTGCTCTTTTTACTCAGAGGAGGATAAACGCGCACTGTAAAACATTTACATTTGGTTTAAGTTGAAAATGAAAGTCCACCTGCTGCCTTTAAAATGCAATTTAAGTCACAAGAAAATAGTTTCAGTTTTAACTCAGAAATTAAAGTTCATGAAGTTGATTTAACAACAAGAGGCAAGTTGTCTAAACATTGTTTTTTAACCTCATTAATCATGAATTGTGAGTTTTAACTAAAAAACTGGCCTCACCTGGTTAAAGAGCCACATTTCTCTATTTTACTCACAATATCAAGTTAAAATAAATACTTATTTTACTTTAGAATAATTTAAATTATGGTTTCAAACTGCAGGAACAAAATTTCTAATCTGATGAATTTTATTAAACATCCCAATGAATTCAGCTCAGAAACATTTAGTGTGATCAGGACATTATCCTCAAGCTTTGCTAACTGAGAATTGCATTAAAATGAACATTTAATAAAACACCAGAGTCAGATTAACGTGACGCACTTCCACCTCAGGAGACAGAAACATGCCGCTAAGCATTCTGGGAAATAGCTCCCACTCCTGTCTTTCTCTTCTTTCAGTTTTTTAAGTGCAAACCTAAAAACTCAGTTTATTCAACTCTTGGAGGTTTGAATAAATTAATAAAAAGTTAACACAACTTACTGCTGTAAGTTTATCTGTCAGAAACTCACATTTAGGTTCAAAATCTAAAACTGGATAAATTTATTTGACTTACAGAGTAAAAGATAGTAGACACAACTAAATGCGGCTCCAGTGTTTTACAGTGCACGTGCTCAGACTGTATGTGGACGATTTCCATGCAATTAAACTTCAATTTCAATCAGAAACTGGGAACGCAGAACTCATCATCATTTAGAGTTGATGGTTCTGAACTTGGAGCGGCGCTGTCACCGGGCCAGACGCAGCTCATTCGGCCCAGCTGCCGCCCGGACGCTGCCAGGCCCTTCACTGAGCTATTACAGCGTGTCATTACTTTTGACGTCACAGCAGAGAACTGGGCGACATGCTGGAGCACTGGGAGCACTGGGAGCACTGGGAGCACTGGGAGCACTGGTCGACTCCGAGGCACAGCGTAAAAACGGTTTGATCTTTTAACTGGATTTGGTTTCCAAACGGAGTTGTCTTGATTATCAGCGAAGCCTTCAAGAGGCAGGAATGATGCCTCATGTACACACGGGAAACAACCTCATAATGGGAGGTTAAAGGTCACTCGACATGACCCCTACACTGCAAAAAACTAATTAGTTCTTCTTACCTTAAAAAAAAAGCAAAATAGTTGCCTGAGTTTTTTTCATTCTTATAAAATTAACTGAGAAACATTAACTTTCACGTATATCGAGACATTTCCCCATGTTGTAAGTTAATTAATCTGCCAATCAAACCAGAACATTTTCATCATTATGAAGGAATTATTTACTTTAAACAAGCTCCTATTTCCTGCTGAAATTTCACTTATAAGTTAGTTTTGTCTCGTTTCAAACGTACTAAGATATTTGTACTAAAAACTAAACCAAAACTACTTAAGATTTTATGTTTTTGCAGTGAAATAGAAACAATATTGTAATCAAAATAATAACGTAAAGAACACAACAATAACAATGGAGCTAAAATGAAACGGCTCCAAACAATTTAGTCTCACATAAAATCCCAAATTAAGACGCAGAGGTTTTAACATTTTAGGGACATTTTAGGGTTTAACAAAAATTAAAGGAACATTGCACCGCGTTCCTCTGTCCTCCAGGATGCAATCGAGGGCGAGACACAGTTGCCGTACTCGTGTCCAGCAGCAGCGGGAGGTTAAAGCTACTCCAGTGTCACTCTGACAACCCACAGCGATGCCGACACACTTCCTCTGCCAAGGACAAAAATGTTTCCCCAAGTCGTCCGCTGGGGTCTGAGTCTCCTGCCATGGATGAACAAGTATGAATAAATCATGGGAGTATGACTGAGAGTGTGTAGAGCCAGAAAGCCTGAAGGAACAACAGAGTGGGTTCTGAGCTCCTTTCATATTAGCAGACTGCTGGACGCATGGCTGGGGGAACCGAGCCTCCAAAGCTCAGGCTGTTGTGAGAGAAACACTGAATTATGCATCTGAGGAGGGAGGGAGGCGATACCTCCCCCTCCTTTACCTCCATTCGCATTCTCTGACAGACAGATGAGGGCTTGTGGATGAAGCTTCACCGGGGTCAGATCCTCAGAATCAGGGTGAGAGGGGTGTGTCTCTCTTTTTCCGTTTTCTGCACCATTTCACCGAGTCGGAGGACGAGCCTTTCATTCGGCAGGGGGGCAGGTGCGGAAGGTCTCGTCACTCCTGACAGAGATGTATGCCGGATGACGGGATGATGACACATTCTGCGCCTGTGAAATCGGCAGCGAAGCCGGCCGCATCGATTCCCGGGGATGAGGACCGTCTCCTGCCACGGCTGCCGTGAACGATGGGGTCACGGGGTCACGCTTTCTGTTGCTCTCTCGTGCCGTGGAAAATCAATTCCTTATTAGAACTTCACGGCCACCAGAGGAGGAATGAAATTGCGATAAAATGAAGACAGAGGATGTTCACCTTTGTCAGATATGACTATGGATGCTCTGTGGTTTCTGTCCTGTTGTTATGAAGGAATCTCTCCGGTTCGCTCCCTCCTTCATCGGCCGTGCCTGCACTCCTCCTCCTCTTCATTTGAACTTCCTCCCCTCCCTCGTCTCTTGACACCTCATTGCCAGGCTGTTGGTTCTATTTCTGTCCATTGCCACGGGCTATACAGTCTGCATATTGTGTGTGTACGGACGCGAGACACCTGCCTTACACACACTGTAAAATATCGCAGCGTGGTTTTTATGCTTTACTACAAATGTCTTGGTGAATCTTTTAAATCAACTTGTAGGCTCAGCTGAACGTAAATCTCTTTGGTGTGGACTGATCATTGGTTGTCAACTCAATCACTTGCAGATGGAAAAGTAAATATCCGCCAAAAACGTCAGAAATTTTAAGATTAATCTCAGAAAGTTTCTAGAAAAAACTTGGTTGAAAATTCAACATTTTTTTTGACTTTTGAAACTCCTAAATTTTAAAATTTTCCCACCAAACATGTCTTGTGCAAATATCTTAGTTCACTTGAATTAAGGCAAACCTATTCCACTTAGTTATGGGAGCTTTTTAAAGTCAATAGTGTCATGTGGTGGTGAGAATGAGCGCCGAGACCCAGATGATGATGGTGATGAAGATGATTTACTAAAGAGAGCTCAAACACAGTCCAACACAAGCGGCACGGCAGAGAGTTAGCACACAGCTAATTACCGGTAGCAACTGAAAAACTGAGGACTGAATAAGTGAGTTAAACCAACACAGGACTTCACAGTTCGACTGTGACGGCAGGCAGACAGACGACGAGGATCCGACAAGAGACAAAGACAACAGGTGGGTTTAAGTACACAGGGAGGGTAATCAGGAAAACTAGACACAGCTGGGATCAATCAACAGGGAGGACAGGACATCACAGTGACTGACGGGGAACAGGATCACAATGCAGAAAAAAAACTAAAATAAACACAGAAAACTCAAATCCTAACAAACAGTTTCTTAAAATTAGGGATATATTTGATCAACAACATCGGTATCGGCCGATATTTGTCAGTTTTTAACATTTCTGTATCGATAAAAAAAAATACTGAAACTTATATAATAAACGTAAATGTCAGTTATTATCGAATATCGATATCAGCTAAATATCGATAATCTGCTAGTTCTACTGGCGGATTATTGTACTTACAACATGGAAAAACTGTTACAAGTAAAATAATCTGCCAATTGAATCAGCACTTTTTTTTAATCAATATTAAGCAATTATTTATTTAAAACAAGCTTAAGTTACTTCCAAGTTGGTTTTCCTTTTTTACAGTGTACTAAATTGCTTGCTTTAGTAACTAGACCAAAGACACTTGGTGAGATTTGGTGTTTTTGCAGTGTAAACCACAACGTATTCCTCATGTCCTTCAGGTATGCTGCCGTTTTTTGTTTCTGGAAAGAAAAAGAGGAGAAAAAGGTTCACAGTGATGCAGTTCAGGTCAGGTCCCTCAACAGATCCTGGTTCTGATCCAGCCGGGCCTTCAGGCAAAAGCAGAAAGAGTCTGCAGCGGGTTTCATTCCTGAAACTGGAGCATTGTGTCAATGCATTTATCTCACCTCAACCCGATTCGGATCCTCACCAATAAAACGGTTTAGGCAGGAAAACAACTCCAGTTCAGTTCATTCTTTCACCAATTTAACATTTAGTCCAGTTTTACAGTTCTTTGAAACAGAGCCTGTGTCCCCACGTACCCAACACTTGGATCGGTGTATTTTACTCACTGGTTTGGTATTTCTGATAAATTATCAAGATATAAATTTATTATAAATACACAAATTGAACTGAGAATTTAATCTGTAAAGTTTTCACTGCAAACACTGAAAATCTTATCTAGTATTTTTGGTCCAGTGCAAATATCTTAGTAAACTTGAAATAAGATAAAAGTAACTATAAAGGAACATTTCAGTAAGATACACAAGCTTAATGCTGATGAAAAAGTTTTAAATTATAACATTTTTCTATATAAGTGAAATAATCTGCCAGTGGAACCAATAAATGTTACGTTTTTTATTTTTAGGATGATGTTACTGTACACAGAGAAAAAGGAGTAAATGTCCACCAAAAATATTCAGAAGTTTTGAGATTCATCTCAGAAATTTTCTGAAAAATAAATAAATAAATAAAATTTCTGAGTTTGAAGTTTTTTTTTTTTACTTTTGAAACTCCTAAATTACATTTTTATTCTAGAAAATTTCTGAGATGAAGTTCAGAATGTTTTCTAGCAAATTTTTGACTTTTGATTGCATCTTTTTTTGCCATTATTTCTCAGCTAAGACATAAAGAAGCATCCATAGACTGTAAGCTACTGCCATTTACAGTAGCTTACAGTCTATGGATGCTTCTTTATGTCGTATTTTACTCACTGTTATTTAAATATGAGCTTAAATAACATTTTAAAGCTTATAGAAATATATGATACAGACTAGATTTTATTTTATCTAACATATAAACTAGATAAAAACAGATAAATCTGTAACATCTGCATGACTACAAGGTATATTGTTATAAAGAATAATAATATTTTCCATGCAGTGACCCTAATTATACACTCTTTTTACTTTTTCTTTGTCGTTAAAATGAATTTACCGTCTTTACGAGTCTAGATAAATCCACTAAGCTTGAGTGGAAACATGTAAACACGACCAGCAGACATTATTGCAGGCATCATGCAAATGCAGGCCGTTTTCTCCTGATGGCGTTCACAGTTATAGCCTCTCTTCTCTCCTAAAACACTTAACGTCTGGTAGATGGATGCAAATAACACCAGCAGGTCACAGAGACGCAGCACATGGATCAGAACCGAGCTATGAATGCGTCTCTGTTCCAAAGCCAGTTTGCATTTCAGACAGATGAGCTTCACTGCTGCTGCTGCTGCCGTTTGAAAAGCTGCAGCGTCTGATGGATCAGGTGAGACACGGCTGGAGGCAGACGGGAGTTTCAGCACCACATGCTAAGCTTTAGGTTAAAATTTATTATTGATTCTGTCCTGATTGTTTTGGAATTTAATTAGATTGTTTTTGTCTGTGTTTTCTATTCATCCGGTTCTTGAAAAACCCTGTATTTATTTATTGTAAAAGAGGATTAGAGCCACTGAGCGAAAGAGACAGAATTCTGACTTTTTCCTCAGAATCAGAATTATTTAAATTGTTAATGCAAATCTAGCCTTGAAACTCAAATCTACCAAATAAATTTGGGACAGGCTTTCAGCGTGGATAAAGTGCAGGTTTACAAATCCTAAAACAAGGAAGAAATTATTTTCATATTAGCATAAGATCACTGGCATACACCTAGGAATGTTTGGGTAATTAATTTGATTTTGAGATGGAATTAGAGTTCTGAGAAAAAAATCCAAATTGCAAGAAAAGTGAAAATTCTGAGAAAGGTCAGAATTCAACAAAAAAAAAGTCACAAATATTAGAAAAAAAGTCCAAATTCTGAGAAAAAATTCAGAATTCTAAGAAAAAAGTGAAAATTCTGAGAAACATCAGAATTCTAAAAAAAATTCATGAATCTTGGAAAAAAGTCCAAATTCTGAGAAAAAAGTCAGAATTCTGAGAAAAAAGTCCAAATTGCAAGAAAAGTGAAAATTCTGAGAAAGGTCAGAATTCTAAAAAAAAAAAAAAAAAAGTCATGAATCTTAGAAAAAAAGTCCAATTTCTGAGAAAAAAGTCAGAATTCTAAGGAAAAAGTTAAAATTCTGAGAAAGGTCAGAATTCTAAAAAAAAAAAAATAAAAAAAAATAAAAGAAGTCCAAATTCTGAGAAAGTCTAAATTCCAAGAAAAGTGAAAATTCTGAGTATACAGACAAAATTCTGAGATTAAAGTCTGAATTCTGAGGAAAACGTCTGAATTGC
Organism: Poecilia reticulata; assembly: GCF_904066995.2. Taxonomy (NCBI): domain Eukaryota; kingdom Metazoa; phylum Chordata; class Actinopteri; order Cyprinodontiformes; family Poeciliidae; genus Poecilia; species Poecilia reticulata. The sequence continues at coordinate 26,859,466 of NC_088835.1, read as the reverse complement.
GAGGAAGGTTAAAATTCTGACTTTAAAGCCCAGATTCTGGAAAAAACTTTAAAATTTTGAGAAAAACACCAGAATTCTTTTTTTCACCTACGAATAATCATCACTAATAAAAAACCCAACTCTGTCTTTGCCTCTTCTTTTGCTTTGGCTCACCTGTTGTCAGCTGAATGCATTAAAGTTTTGCTCTTTAGGCCGTTTCTGATGAACCGTCCGCCTGGTTCTGTGAAAAAGATTTACAGATACGAGCACCGCAGCTTTTTGACGTGCTGACCAGCCACCTCCGGTCAGCCGACCAGCTTTCTGTCCCTCTAAAAGTTTGCCAGTTCATGCTGTAGAGAAATGACTGATGGTGCATTTTTTATATCGCGGCATTAAACATTCAAAAGACCTGTTCTCTTTCTTTATTCTGAGACTCAAGGAAAAAAAACAAGTCTCAATAATGGATGAGAGAAAGGTTTGCTAGGAGGAGCGAGCCACCGCGTCGCGATTGAGCTGAGAGGAAAGAGAGCGGAAGTGAGAAGGGACGAAAGATGGAGGGGGAAAGCTGACCTGTGTTTTCATTTATTTATTTATGAATTGTTTTGCTGTGAATGATGTGAAACTTTTTTGCTGCTTTTGTTCATAAGTACACACAGCTGGTCGCTCCTGATTCTCTTCTGTCAGGCAGCAAACACAGTTTGGGCCGATTCAGCTCCCAATAAAAGAGCTGCACACTGGCACCAATGCCAAATTCAAGAAATAAAAACATTTCATGCCTCCTAAAACATTCCAAGTTTTAGTACGTTTGCTTCAAACCCACACAGGATTCTCACTGCTGAACTGCAAAAGGAGACCTTCATTACAGCAGCAGGTCATGTTTGTTGCAGATTCTCCTCATTTTTAACATTCCTGACAGATAAACAGAGCTGGGTCTGCAGAGAGCTCTGTGAGGTAAAGTGTCAGGATCTGGGGTCGTTTGAGTTCGGATTTTTGTCATTTTTAGTGTTCCTTAGTTTTTCCTATCTTTGACTCGTTTCCCATTTCTGTTCTTTTTTAATTATTCTAGTTATGTTCATTTTTGTTCTGTTCTAGTTTATCATGTCTCTTTGATCATGATCCCCAGTAATCAAGCCTCTCATTCTCGTCCACTACTTGCCGGATCCTTACGCCTACTCCTGTCGCTTCCTTGCTTTCCTCGTGTTCCCCTGGATGGATCTCTTTATGGATGCGCTGCAGTTGTTTTGTTCTCAGATTTTCATTAAAATAACCTTCATCATTCACTCTACGCCTCTATCTGCATTCAGGTCCTTCTACAAACCGTGCATCATGACATGGAGACATGTCTCAAAACAAATATGTGCAAAAACAAACAACATTTTAGAGGTAAGACTCTCTACTTTCAATTTTATTTAATCACATTTTGAATGTAACCAAAGCATTTAGATAATTTTCTTAGCTACGCTCAAAGAAGAAATCATCATTCTTTTTTTTTAAAAGCATAATATTCAGTCATTTGTGCTCAGATTGACCTTAAAACAAAGATGCAGCTTTAGCAAAGGACATAACTAGATTGTTTATGCTAACCTGACATTTAATAAAAAGTTTTACGAATATAAAGATGCAGAAAACACATTTCTCCTCTGAAAAGCAGAACTGCTGCTGCTGCTTCCACTAAATCTTCTCTCAGGTTGCCATCTAGTGGCACCTAACAAGACACACCACACAGTTTTCACTTTCCTTCCCCGTTTCATGTGCTGCTGATTTTCTGACATTTTAACCGTAAGAACCAGTTTAGTGCATATAAAAAAGGCAACGTGTTGTTTAAGAGCAACAGACATCCAGCTGACTCAATGCTCTGCAAATAAGCTGAAATCATATTAACAAGCATTTTAATAATTACATAATCTTATTTCAAGGTATTCGTGTTCATTTTAATTTACACAAGCGTAAGTAGATTTGTCTTCCATGTAACCGAATTACACACTCGCTGCGGCGCATGTTAGTAATGGCCTCTTAGTTTGTCTAATGAAAGCTAAAGGAGGAAGAGCTTTACCGCCTTTCCCACATAAAACAGAAACAGACAGAGAAAATAATTCTCAATAATTAAGTGACAAATACATTTGCATATCGTGAATAAAATGAAAACAGTGGCCTTTATTTTCAGTTATATCTTCCATTAACACGGTAATTACATCTTTTAACCATTTTTACTGCAAAAGCACAAAATCTTGCTAAGTAATTTTGGTCTAGTTTCCAGTGCAAATATCTAGCACACTTAAAATAAGACAAAACTAACTTAAAAGTAACTTTTTAGCTGGAAATATGAGCTTGTTTTAAGTAAATAATTCCTTAATATTGATGAAAAAATGCTAGTTCAATTGGCAGATAAATTAACTTACGGGAAAATGTCTTGTTTTAGGTGAAATAATCTGCCAATCATCAATATTAAGGAGTTATTTCTCAGATTTCTTGCTGAAAAGTCACTTGTAAGTTAGTTTTGTCTCATTTCAAGCGTATTTGCACTGGAAACTAAACCAAAACTACTTGGTAATATTTAGTGTCGAAGGCGGGGCTAGGTCCACCCGAGCGTTTTGCACATCTGAATGGTTGCCATGGAGATTAAAGGATTTCTCAAACACGCGTGAAATAATCAAAGCAACGCTCCAGGGATGTTTTTGATGAGGGGATAACAATAAAACGTTAAAACATGAAGAAAAGCTAGAAAAAAGTCGGTTTTACATGATGCTGCCCCTTTAAAAAGGACAAAAAGTTAATCTTTTATTGACCTCGTATCATTTTGCTTCCTGTCGTTACACTACGAGTTGCTGCTCCTGCTTCTGGATGAAGGCCTGGGAGATGGAGCAGCCAAGCGGACTATGCACAGATCCACGGTTATACTAGGACAATTTCATGACAGGTCAACTAGTAACGTCCGCTCAGCATCTCGGGGCTTCATGGAGACGTGGCAGGAGGAAGAAGTTATGTAACAAGTTCTCTTTCTAAACATTTTAATGCACAAATTTAAATTCCTTCACAACAAATCTACAAATTCCAGCTCCGGCTTCCTCTGCCATATTCAACAAACCCCCTCATTGTGTTAATTTTGCTCTCTCTCCAGGATTCATTTGGGTGTTTTGTCTTTTGTTTGCTGGTGGGTTTTATCCTCATTGGCTCTACGAGGCAAATTGTTGGCAGCAGCTCAGTTTGATCTGAGGTTGTGGATGAAAAGCACCAGCAGGGGGGACACAATGGCACACTGGAAATAAAATAGAAAACAGTCCAGTGTAATGACTGGAAATACATAAGTATGAGCTTTTCCACAGAGAGGAGAAAGTGCCAGCGTCAGCATTGTGATGTTAAATAGCCTGCGAGACAGACAGTGTTTGTTTAACTTAGTAGGGGTCACCTTCGCAATGCAAGAGTTTCAACCGGGAAGCAAAAAGTTGGGAGGAATAATAAACAAAAGCCTTTTAGCTTTTGAAGCAGTGGGTCGTCACACACCAGGAGGGCTGTAATTTCACCTCCACAAAAGATTGAAAACCACTGAGCGTTATTGAAAGGACCAACAAAAGTTAACAAAAGCAAAGTTGATTTGAGCATAAGGTATAATAATAATAATAATAAAAAAGATTCGACTGGCGACCAAAATTGCAACATTTATTAAATTTTCAGCTGCACTGCGTCAAGCGAAACAAACCCTTTGAGAAACCTGTTAAACCTCCTCGCCTGTGGTGGCGCTACATCCTCTGGTTGCCCTGGTAACCTGCTTGCTTCTCGACCAATGACCGCTGGAGATAGAAACCCCCCACCCCCAGATCAGTCCTCCAAAATTTTGCAGGCTTTTCTTAATGATTTTGTTAAAATCCAGTTTGAATTCATTAACCATGACTTTGAACACATTTACATTCGTAACTCAACAAACTTGAGGTCTAACCTGCAAGTCTACAAAATGGTGGCTCAGCTACGCCTCCAACTCGCTCGGCTGTCGTCATCGCAGGGTTCAGAGTTCGCCTTATAATGTGTTCATGCATTCATGGTGACCTCTCGGTCTGCAACAGGCAGGCAGCAGGACACCGTCAACATTCACTGTCGACAGCAGGACAATGATAAAAACCCTCGTGAATCTACTCTGCATAAGAAAACAAGTAAACAGCAAATATTTCAAACAGCTAAACTCAGCTGTGGGAAAACCAACGACTTGTAGGAACAAAATTAGCAGCAAACTGAGACGGCTTATCGTCAACGGCGCCGCTGTGGGTTCGAGATTTCAGAAATGACTGTCGGCGTTTCCAAACTACTAATCAACAACTAGTCAACACCATTGCATGCAAATACAAAGGCTGTTGCACAAACAGGCGCAGGAGCACGGTCTGAAGAACAACCTTCCAGCAACCCGGCTTATCTCAACACACCCAGGCTCTCTGGCTCTGGCATTCACTCGGTTTCTCTCTCCCAAACATGCACACACACACAAACAATGCGTTTCAGGCCCAAATTCAACAAGGCAAATCTCTCTTATCCTCCTCCAATCATTCTTTTTGTCCAACTCACACAGACATTCTTCCAGTTTCTGTGTCAGCAGAGAAATCAGAGAACTGAAGTCACAAAACTGTGGCTCCAGCATAATAAGGGTAAATGCTTTATAATGCAGCGTAAACTCGGTTTGCCCCATAAATGTATATAAATAACTGTCTTAAGTGGATTATTTTCCCATAATGTGACTTAAATCATGTGATGGAAAGCTGCACTTATTCAAATAAGAACCTATATATTATGTTCCACTTCAAATTTAAAGGGTTTTATGTTCAAAAATTAAGTAAATGACAAAATTTTCCATTATGTTTCCTCAGCATCATTACAAACATTTACAATCCTTCAGTTTAACAGAAGAAACAGAAGAAATACAGAATAAAAGCAAGTAAAACACCATGCTAATAAATAACCATGAAATACAAAACAGCAGCTGCGTTTCCATTACAAATGAAATCTTTGATGATATTCCGTAAGTGTTGAAAAACACAAATTTGTATTTCCATTAAATCAGAAACGTAATTAAAATCACAAATGAATAAGTTTGTTCAGGAGATAAGTTATCAAAAAACATGCCGCTCCATCAGCCTGTCATCACTTCCTGTCATCTTCTACGTCTTTTCCACCAGTAGAAACATCCGGTTCTGATCACATGACTCGTATTTCCATTACAGTTTTGCGAAATACACAAATTTTGATCCAGCCAAAAAAAATCCACTCATCCAAGAACCAAAACAAGAGTTTCAATTAAGTTATATTATTTCTGTAATTACAATTTGCGTATTTAACATATTTTAGGACTGGCAGAAAAAAGTTCACGCATATATAACCTAGTAAAGGTCTCTTAAGTTACGGTAAGCCTTGGTTTTAATCATAATCCCTGCTATTTAATGTAACTGGCAGGTTGGACTGAATATCAGCGCCATATTGTGCTTCTCAAACACAGAGGCAACGTTTACAAGGTAAAAATCAGTGAACCCGGTATCGGTTCCTGAGGGACTCCATAGCTCAGAGTGGATCCGGGTTCACTGCTATTATTATTATTATCCATCCATCCGTCCGTCCATTTTCTTTACACCCTTGTCCTTTAGTGGGGTCGGAATTGGTTATTATTATTTTTATAAATGTAATTTTTCTAAACCTGTTCAAACTTTTTCAGATTATGCAAACATTTCCCATAGCTTGCTGTGCCACTCTGAAGTTTGAATAAAACCATCCGCAAGTACAACTGGTGAGAAAAAAAAAAAATATGTGAATCAAAGAAGATTATTGGATATGAAGATAAGTTTTAATAGGGAAATTAAATTTGAGAATGTGGTGGTTCGGTTAAATAAAAATGAGGGAAAAGGAAAAATACTGGTATCATTAGGAAAATTTGAGGAAAAATAATAGTTAAAATCTAAAGAAGAACAATTTCCAGACATTTGATTCAGATTTTTGCCCTCAATTAAAATCAAATTTCTACAGAATGAGCAAATTTCTATTCAGAAACCACCAAGAAACGAATCTGTCACCTAAAAGCGAAGAAGCATCTGCTTCCTGCTTCAACTTGTTAGCCACCACTTATTTCCCTCCTTTTTTAAACTATTATTCACACAAACCGTCAAATTTGGAAGTCAGTTTCTTTATCTATATCACTGAGAAAAAATAAAAGTGTGACGGAGACAAGGCTTTCAATCACTAATAAAATAGGATAATTGATATCATGTGTTTAATTGATTTACAGACTAAACATTTCTTTTTCTTGTTTTTTTGTTATTTTGGCATTTGGTTGGACGTTCTGGCTGTCAGGGAGAATGTGTAGAAAAAAACATGAACTAGTTTTGGAGATTTTCTCTTGGTTTAATTGAATTGACCTCTCACCTTTCCTCAGCAGGATGGAGCAGCAGGGAGACAAACGGACCAAGTGCTGCTGAAAGCCTCCTGCAGCCCAATAGGAGGGACAATGAGCAGCTACATTAAGTTACATTTATTCTTTGATTGGCCTTAGATTGGTGTAGTGGTGAGGATTTGTATGTATGTAAATATTTATTGGTAGTTTGTTGTTAGTTTGAGTATTTCGTAATTTTTTCAATGCCCCCTTTTTTTGCATGGATGGAGAAATTGCTCAAAGTTGAACCTAAATGTGAGTTTGTGAAAGATAAACTTACAGCAGCACTAAGTTGTGTTAAGTTTTTAATTTATTCAAACCTCCAAGAGTTGAATAAACTGAGTTTTTAGGTTTGCACTTAAAAAACTGAAAGAAGAGAAAGACAGGAGTGGGAGCTATTTCCCAGAATGCTTAGCGGCATGTTTCTGTCTCCTGAGGTGGAAGTGCGTCACGTTGATCTGACTCTGGTGTTTTATTAAATGTTCATTTTAATGCAATTCTCAGTTAGCAAAGCTTGAGGATAATGTCCTGATCACACTAAATGTTTCTGAGCTGAATTCATTGGGATGTTTAATAAAATTCATCATTATCAATGTCTCAAATAAAAAACACACCCGGCGTGTCTGCAGTCCGAAATGAAGTTAATAACGTTCCATCATTGATAAATATGTTATTTTATTTTAGATAAACAACAAGATCAGAAATTTTGTTCAAACAAGAATTTAAATTATTCTAAAGTAAAATCAGTATTTATTTTAACTTGATATTTTGAGTTAAATAAGAGAGAAATGTGACTCTTTAAATTTTTTTTTTTAATATTGTGAAATAATTATTTGGTTTAAATTGCAACATTAAGTTAAAACTCACAATTCGAGATTAATGAAGTTAAAAAACAATGTTTAGACAATTTGTCTCGTTGTTAAATCAACTTCATGAACTTTAATTTCTGAGTTAAAATCAAAAGTTTTCTTTCTCTTTCATCAATATTAAGGAATTATTTACTTAAATTGCATTTTCAAGGCAGCAGGTGGACTTTCATTGTCAAGTTAAACCACCTGTAAATGTTTTACAGTGTAGTGTGAAATTATATATTTGTACTGTTACAAATAAATTCAAAATGTTAGGCTGTGCTGACCTTCAGTGGTCAAATAAAGTACTACACTAAACTGTGTATTTTTGAACAAACAAGCTAAATCAGTCGGTTGGTAATTTATTTAAATGTTTTATCTTGTAGAAAAATATATAAGAAATTTGAACATTTTATCAAAATGGGTGGAAAATAATTAAAATGTCAAAAAATTGCTGCACGCCGTCTCTTTAAATCTTTTGTAACAGGGAGTTTCCTATTTATAACTTAACATCTAAGGAATTTTGTTTTATTAAAACCAGTTGCCATAGAAACCGTGCTGATCGGCTCCAGCTGATGTCATCAGTTTGAAGGATGATTCATCTTTGCCTCTTTGGCATCCAAACATTTTAAAGTAGGTCAAACATGCAGGGCAAATCACAAGCTGTCCAGTTTTTATCTAAAATAAAATAATCATGGAACGTCATTAACTTCATTTCGGACTGCAGACAAAATGCCGGGTGTGTTTTTTATTTGAGACATTTACGGTGATGGTGCTTAAACTTAACCCTAACCCACAACTGTATTAAAAACTAAAAAAAGAGCATTTTCAGTTAAAATGATGAAATATTTGCTACTCTAACTAAATCTTTAAACTTGTAGAGATCTAAAAATAAAATGCTACTGGTAGGGACGAACATCTTTTGATATATTTTCAGATATCTGAAAGAAAAAAGCATGTTTTATACCTGATACCGGGTAAAATAGGAAATATGCATACACACAAATATACACAATAAGTATTCATGCAGTACGGTTCATTTTTATGCAAAACATGCTGCATTTATACAGAAACACGTTTAGCTTGAACAGCAGTGGGAAGAAGACGTGCTTATTTACTCCCACTGCCTGGTTATGCATGATTCGTATGGCTGTAATTTAATATTTAGTCATTTGTGTCTTTTTTCAACGTTAAATAGCATTAAGGTGTTTTAGATCATTGTGTCAAACTCGAGGCCCGGGGGCCAAATCTGGCCCGCTGTAGCTTTTCATGTGGCCCAAATTAATTCAGCAAGTCCCTCCAGATTTTCACAAATCCACAAAGTTCACACAAAATCAACAAATTCCCACATTTTTCTTTGATTTTATTGATTTTTTCCCTTCAAAATTGGCCAAGAGAGACTGCTGCCTCAGCCTTACTTCATTTCAATTATATTCTGTGATCAATACGGCGATTAATAAAAAGTCACATTTAACATCACAGATTATTAGTGCAAATATCATAAAAAAATCAGTGATTTTGATTGCAAAAAGACACAAAAACAATAAATTTAATGGGTTTTATCAATACATTGCGGCCCTTTGAGAACATTCAGATTTTTGATTTGGCCCGAGATGAAAACGAGTTTGAAGGGAATTTATGTGTCAGATTAACACAAAGTAGAGCAAATTTTTAAAAAATGAACGGAGCTCCAATTTTAAAAAAAAAGAGTTAATTTCTAACATGTAATCAAATTAAGATAGTCAAACTTATGTTTTTTATGTTATAAATTAATATATTTACTTGGATAAACTTAATTTGATTACCTGTAACAAATTACCTTTCATTAATTATGTAATATAATTGATTTGTTGTTTTGTTTAGCACCGTATGTTTAACACACATTAACACAATGACTTGGTTTTAATTACAAATGTCTGATTATTATTGTGTCGGTAAATAATATATGAAACATAAATTGAGATAAGGATTAAATACATTTTCACTTCTTCCTGCTCATTTTAAGACAGAAAAGTAGTGATAAGTTAATAATTTTGTTCTTGGTTTTGTTTTCTCTTGTCCTACTAGTTTTTAAAAACCGGTTTGAAATAAATGAATGAAAATGAAATTACTTTACGTTGGATCACCTGTATTTTTACTTTTTGGTGAAAATAAGATTTAGGTTAGTAAAAATAAAAATAAAGAGCCACTAAAATAAAAATAAATTAAAATTACGAGAATAAAATCATGAAATTACAAGAATAATCATAATATTTTGAGAATAAAGACAAAATATTACACAAATAATGTCAAAAAATAAAATAAAGTCATAATGTTATGAGAACAAAGTTGTAATATTATAACTTAATTCTTCTATTATTTCAACTTACACTTTTACGACTTTATTCTCATACTTTCATTTATTTTTATTTTCTTAGCTTGACCCTAATACTCCATTGTAGCTTTAAAGAATTTCAGTTCAGCATGAACTAAATACAGCTCTGGGAAAAAAGAAGAGACCACATAAAATGATCAGTTTTATGTGGTATATGATTTTACTATATATTTGAGTAAAATAAAAACTGTTTTTTTATTCTATGACAACATGTCTCTGAAATTCCAAGCAAAAATTTAGTATTTATTTGCAGAAAATGAAAAATGGTCAAAATAAAGAAAAAGAAGCAGCTTTTCCAGAGCTCAAATAATGCAAAGAAAACAAGTTTATATTCATTTAGAAACAACCACACTAATATTTTAACTCAGAAATCTGTGTCTGGCGGAAAAACCAGCAGGTTTTCAGTGTGATTCAGTGCAGTGGGCTCTTAGTTTTTCCAGAGCTGTAGTTCAGAAGTGCTGATGCTGCCCCAGGATGCGTGGCGCCCTGGGTGGCGAGCCACATTGAACATCTGAGAAACGCACTGTGGGATCTCCTGCATAAAATCCCATGAGAAAAACGTTCAGAGTATGAGCAAATACTTTAATTTATTTTTTATTTTCGCCTAGCATTTAGCAGGGAACGAAAACCAAAATCTGAGGATTTAATCTTTGCATTTTTCTCAAGTTGTTGTCAGATTCATGAACTGTTGCATAACCTCGTGCTGCCCCGGCACTAAGCCCGCTGGGGGATTGTCATCCAGCTGAAACGGACGCAGACGCGCATGTGCGTTTGGCACCGATGTGTCGTCAGTTCGCTGGATGTTGACGCAGCGATCTCCAGAAGGTGTGTGTCACCGCACGCGCGCTCGTCCACCGTCTGTGCGCGCGCCCCTCCCTCCGTGACTCGCAGCATCACCGGGAGCCCAGCGATGCTGCTGTGAAGAATATATTTACGCTTCACGACCAGAGGAAGAGGGAGAGAGGAAGAGGCAGGCGTGATATCTGAATGCGTAATTCGCGGTGGGAGGATTTGATGCGTGAGCTTGCGTGAACGCGGTCCCGTTTGGAGACATTTCCTCCCGACAAGCCGCTGATTTTTAGGCGCTGCCTGCAGCTGCGGTTGACGTGAAAACGCGTCTTTCTGCGTTGGATTTTTCCAAGGGCACCGAAATGCGGCAGCGATGAGCTGCGAGCCAGCGAGTCGGTTTGAGTTGTCAGAGTCTCATCCAGGGTTCGAGCTCTCCTCACTTTGGTCCACTGCCTGATTTTTTTTTTTTTTTTTTTTTTGGAGAGGGGATGCGACGTCATGAGCCTGATCCCGTCTGACAGATGTGTTGCAGCTGCTCAGGCACAGATCGTCCGATCCGGCGTGTTGTTTTAACTATGATTCTGTAAGAGGAGGAGGAAGCCGGGAGAAAAGCGTCTTTCGACATCCATGTTCGATCCCCTCCTTGGTGCACGGACGGATCGCAGCCCGCATTCCATTTTCGGCTCTGCATAAGATGATACCTGGATCTGCCGCATCAATGCTACCGTCTGCAGAAGCCGCGAAACTGTACCAGACCAATTACGTCCGCAACTCGCGTGTCATCGGACTCCTGTGGGCCATTTTCACGATCCTGTTCGGCATCGTTAACGTGACCATCTTCTCGCAGCCCTATTGGATCGGGGATGGCGTGGACACCCCGCAGGCTGGCTACTTCGGCCTGTTTCACTACTGCGTCGGGGACGGACACTCCCGGGACCTGGACTGCCAGGGCAGCTTCACCGAGTTCTCCGCCATCCCGTCCGGTGCGTTCAAGGCCGCCTCCTTCCTCATTGGCATGTCGATGATGCTGGTGGTCACCTGCATCGGCTGCTTCAGCCTCTTCTTCCTCCTCAGCACCTCCACCGTGTACAAAATCTGCGGCTGGATGCAAGCAGCATCAGGTAGGTCCGCAAACCTCACCGTGCTTTAAATTAAAAATCAAACCGGTTTAGGGTTCAGTCGGTCTGTTTTTGTCATTTCTGATTGGTTGTGAGGAAGTCTTTTAACTGCGGGTGCACCAACTGGAGTTTTCTCACCGACCTTTAAAAAGCCGGTTCCGATTTTAGCCGATGTTTTTTTTTTTCGTCTGAAATGTAGCTAAAAATAGCAACAACAAAAAAAAGTTGCTGAGTTGGCAACAGTTAACTGCAAACATGGTGGACCGATGTTTCAGCCAAACGTCTGTCACAGCAGAGCAGAAGAGGATTTCTGATCATCAGAATATAACCGAGTTTTAGGCCTTTGCTGAGGTAGAAAACTGTATTGGATAAATCTGACTTCACACGTAACCTTTAATTTCCCCCAAATTAAGCAAATCTGCGCCGATAAATAATCGGCTCACCCCTATTTTAAACCCTCATGAAATACGCATTTATTTATCTATAAGCTGATTACATTAACCTATTATTGGTGTTTCAACACCAATCAAGTACAACAATTGGAAATAAGTAAATATTGTCTTAAAATGTAGTTGCAGAACGGAATTGGCTGATTTTCCTTTAATCAGTTCTGATCAGTCTAATTATGAATTTATTTCAGATTTTTTTCACTTCCTGCTCATTAAATTAATCAAAACTAAGAAATCCTCCCATTTTCCATCTCTAAGAACCTGTTGCATATTATTGATCTTCTGTTTCTTATTGTGTTTTCATCTGAAGAGTGCGTCTGTATTTATACCTTGCTGCGCTGCAGGGATGCACTTGTTACTATTGTTGCCTCGCAGCACGAAGATCAAATCGTGTCCAAAGTCCATTTTTATAGAGTTTGCATGTTTTCTCCAGCTTCCTCCTCCTCCAGATAAGAAAACATGCATTTCAGCTTCATTTTTCAGTTCCTAGTGTTGTTCTCATGTTTTTCTCGTTGACTGATGGAAATAAGTGCCAGAAGCCCTGCAGGAATTAAGCCGTCAGGAATGGAAAAATGTCTGGTTGGATAAAAGATTTTCATATAAATTTAAACCATCAAAGCCTTAAAATTCATCTTAAACTAAAAATAAATCTTTATATTGGAGAATATTCTTAATATAACTCTGATCAAAGCTTACACTAAGAAAATATAATTGTTTAAACAAGTATGTATGACCAATACACTGATTTGTATTAAAAGTAATTGAAAAGCGGATGAATAAGTGAAAGGCGGTACGTAGAGTTCGGTCTGTGGTGCTGAAATGTTTTAGACATCTTGCTCTGAATCCAAGTTACTTTCTGACTCCGCTGTTCTTTTTTTAAACGCCAATTTTCAACAAGAGATCACGAATTGTGTCCAAAACATTTTAGTTTTTTTCAAAAGAAAAAACAAAAACAACTTTATTCTGATATTTCTCAATAAAAGCAGGTGGACATCACTTGGTTGTTTAATTTACACACCAAGTAACTATACTCTGCATAATTTGAGTATAATTTATACTCAGCATAAATACTAAATATTGTTTGGACTACAGAAGAACTTCATCACAGAATAACCTTCTGCATATTTTGCAAACTTTCTACTAAATACCCATTTAGCTCTATGAATACAACTAAAACTGCATCATTGTCCCATTTTAAGTTGCTTACATAACACACAGCGTGAATCTAAGCCAGTCTGAGCCAATCACAAGACTTCCTTCTGATTTCATGCAATCAAATGTGGACAGTACATTTAAGAACAAATCAGAGTAAAGGTCGACGGCTGAGCTGCAGCATTTTGTCGTTTTGGTGAAAGTCATCATTTCATCTGAAGAGTCCAGGCTTTGCCAAGCGTTTGGCCTCTCCGCTGTAGCAGCAGCAAAGCTTTGAGTTTGTAGGCTCACACTTAAAAAACTGAAAGAAGAGAAAGACAGGAGTGGGAGCTATTTCCCAGAATGCTTAGCGGCATGTTTCTGTCTCCTGAGGTGGAAGTGCGTCACGTTGATCTGACTCTGGTGTTTTATTAAATGTTCATTTTAATGCAATTCTCAGTTAGCAAAGCTTGAGGATAATGTCCTGATCACACTAAATGTTTCTGAGCTGAATTCATTGGGATGTTTAATAAAATTCATCATCAGACCAGAAATTTAGTTCATGCAGTTTGAAACAAGAATTTAAATTATTCTAAAGTAAAATAAGTATTTATTTTAACTTGACGTTGTGAGTGAAATAACTCGGTGAGGCCAGTTTTTTAGTTAAAACTCACAATTCAAGAATAATGAAGTTAAAAACAATGTTTAGACAATTTGTCTTTTAGTTGTTAAATCAACTCCATGAACTTTAATTTCTGAGTTAAAACCAAAACAATTTTCTTGTGACGTAAATTGCATTTTCCAGGCAGCAGGTGGACTTTAATTTTCAGGTTAAACCACCTGTAAGTGTTTTACAGTGCAGTTATTTTTTGGAACAGCTCCATCTTGAGTTGTTGTGTTGGGCTGAATTAAGGCAATAAGCTTCTCTAATGAGGCCACTGCTGGTTTCACTGCAAGATGAGAGAGAAAGCTAAGAGAAGAGGTGCTGGTCATGGCAGTCTGACACAGGGAGGCCTGGCTCATTAGCGCTGTCAAACATTATTACTTAGCTGATGTTTAAACTCACACCTTTCCTGAGTGGCCCACAGGGAGGACAGGTGGCCCATCAACATCCACACACCATCAGCGTGACGGTGATAAACGGCACGTCAGCCTGCCAAGAAGAGCGCAAAGGAAAGACGAATTTGTTTTTGTTTCCTTTCACAGTTTGTCACCTTGAAGGATTTTTGGAGCGCAGTGTACGTCAAACCTCGTGGCTCTGAACGGATCTAAAATAAAAAGTGACGGAGGGTCAGCCTCCGCTTGTTTTCTGCCGTGCTGCTGCTGCTGCTGGAAGGCTTGGAGGACATTAATGACACAGTCAGTATTCAGGGCACTGCTCTCTGCTACATGGCATCAATCTTTCCTTCTGCTCCTGCGAGCATCATCACGCGTCACTCCACAGACGCACATGCACAGAGATTGATGCTGCAGCTTTGAGCTAGCATGCTAACAACTAACAAGGTTATTTAAAACCAAATGATTTTGAAAAGGGTTGCAAATTTGTCATTTTATATTATGAACTGTTAGACATGAGGGAAGACGATGCATCGTTTTTATATTATGACAGTATCTGGAAACGTTGAGATGTTTTAACCAGGCATTTGTTATTTAAATGCATCCATATTTTAACTATAAACTGCATTTTGTTGTGATATAGTTGGATAGAACCAGAATATTACGGACATTTGGTTCTCAATTTTCTTAAATGAAAATCTGAAAAGTGGAATTAGCACTTTTATTTACTCCAACACGTCTAAATAAAATTCAGGACAAAGCTTAAAGCTAAGCTAGTGTTAGCTCTAAAGCTAACACTACTAACACTAGCCAACACTGGCTTTACAGCTTAACCCCAGTATTAGCTGGTGTTAACCTGTAAAGCTAACACTAGATTTAAAGCTAACACTTTAAAGCTATTTTTTAACTTTACAGTGTAATGTAAAACATCACTAACATATCATTTTACATTAGTGTTAAGCTTTAAATTAGCTTTAAAACTACTGCTAGCTTTAGAGCCAACACTGGCTTTGTTTACTGTGAGTATAATGTGTTTAAGGATATGTGACATGTTAGCTTTCAAGCTAACATCTCACTACATACCCTTAAACAAATCATACTCGTAGTAAATCATAGCAGTGGCAGTATCATTCTGTGGTGGTTAGTTATTTTTGCCAAGAAGAAAAAAAGAGTCAAAACTGAGATGTGAAAAGATGAAGACTAGCAGCGCTAACTGTAGCCGTATGGAGACTTAAAAGACACTATAGCTTGTAGCTGTAATGTGACGAAATTTAGAAAATTAAAAGGGTTTGAATATTTATCAAGTTATCGTTGATGCAGTGATTCTGTTCCTGATGTCAAACGTGCTAAGAATTGCTCTCTGCTTCTTTTCGGTGATAAGTAAGGGAGAACTGACACATCTTCCCTTCCTTTTCCTTGGAATAGTTTTGTGCTGAATATTTAATAAAGTGGCGAGCGTCCAGGACTTGTTAGAAGTCTCACACCGTCTACATGACAGCTGGAGCTGAGTGCACAGATCTATGATGCATCCATAATGGAGCCAGATTCGTCTTTTAGAGCAAATTCTGGGCGTCTGCAGGTTCATGGCATGGAGATGTCAGAGTGTGCTTTTTCTGCTGAGCTGAGCAAACCGAGACTTTTCTCTCAGCCCTTCCATCTTTGCACCTCTTGTTTTCTATTCTTAAATCTGTGCAGCGTGTGCTCATCTTTTCTCCAATCGTTGAACCGGAGTCATTTTGAAACCCGCAGACCAGATAAAGAATATTTTGAGGCCATTTTTAATCACCTCTACGTTTCATTCGTGTGCACGGCGGCCGCTGTGGGGCTTTTAAAGTCTTACTCCAGTATAAATAAAGTATGAGGTTTTCCTTTGTAGTGAGATTTTGTATGGGAGGCCCTTTCTGCAACATTTGCCTGGTTGCTTTGATTGTAGCCTGATCTGCATGAAACAAACTTCATGTGAGATTTTGTATTTTTTCAAAAGCTCCATTTCTGCTCCATTCCCTACATATGTTCTTAATTTACAAATTAAAACCCCTTTCTCATCCATTCATCACTTTTCCTCATGTAACCATAACCTAACTGCTTTAAACAGCTCTGCTCCCGACTGGTTAGAGACAAACCTAGTATTTTAGAAATGAAGCGACTTCTAATGACGTAAGGTTTTATTTGGGAGTGTCAGAGTTTCTTCTTCACTTCACTTTCATTTTCAAGTTGACGCACCTTCGAGTGTTTTACAGTGTACACATCATCTCCCCTTTCCTGCCACTGTTTTCTCTGAAAACAGCTTTAACGTCAGAGGTGGATCTGAGCCGCTTCGGTTGTGTGTGCAGCAGATTACTGAGGCAACAGGAAACCGAATCTCTGGGATTTTCTCTTTTGCTCTTAAGATACAGGTGATAAACGTGAAGGTCCGACTTACAGAGAGGTCGGTTTATTCGTCAGGTTCATCTTTGAAGAAAACACCACAACAGAGTAGAAATTAAAACGTGAATTATTTTTTTTATTGAAATGCAAAGTCTGACGCTGCTTTGATGGAGCAACTTGACTCTGTAGATGTTCATATTCAAGGTTTTTTGTGATCCATTTGTCCTTATAACAACCAGGGTTTGGTTATTCATCTTACATTTTAAATAGAGAGAAACTGTTAAATTGAATTATTGCACAAAGGCTCTGATGAAGCATCGTCACCAGGACAACTATTACCCATCATCCACCGCACGAATATGACCTCCATGGAAGAAGGCATTGAAAAAGAAGTGGAGCACTGGAAAAATACTAAATAAATACAAAATGTTTTTTTTTTTGTTGTCTTTTTTTCTGGTGCAAATCTCTCAGTTTACATGAAATAAAACAAAACTAATCTACAAGTAACTTTTCATCAGGTTATGAGCTTGTTTTCAGTAAATAATTCCTTAATATTAATTAAAAATGTACTAATTCTACTGGCAGATTATCTCAATAATAGGGCTGTGTGATAATATCAATTTTGCGATATATATCGATATTTTCTTTCCTAGAAAAAAAATCGATATTCATCCGCAAGTATCGTAACATCCAACTGTCACCTTGCTCACTCACTGCTTGCTTCGCTGGGAGAGTGATTTGGTCATCAGGCGTAGACAGATTCCTTCGGATGTTAAGTGTTGAAAAGGTATCAAACTATTCAGAGCAGGTATTCGGTTCACTTTATTTACTTTACAAATGCATGTAAGCTACAGTTTGTACTGTTTCAATGAAAAGAAACATGTTTTCTCACCACTTCTTTGATTCATTTTGTCCAGCTGTCGACTTTAAGTCTGTGTCCAACCAGAGCCAGGTATTGTGTAGTTGGTGCTTTGAATCAGTTTTCAGTTAAATTAATTCAATCAACTCTATAACAGTCACAAAATGTCACCAAAATCACTCTGTCCCTCTAAAATCTTTCAGAAAATCGCAAAAGTGTATTATATTGCATCGCTTGCTGAATATCGCAACATATATTGTATCATGAGCAGAATATTGTGTATTGTATCGTATCGTGAGATTATTGTATCACTACAGCCCTACTCAGTAATAAACAAAACATTTTTAATCTGCCGATAGAATTAGCACTTTTTCATCAGCATTAAGCAGCTTTTAACTTAAAACAATCTGTTATCCTGATGAAAAGTTTTTTTTTGTTTTAATTCAAATGTACTTCACCCTAGAAACCAGTCAGAAATATTTGGTAAGATTTTGTGTTTTAGCAGTGACACAGTATTATTCTGACTTAATCAACCGAAACAAAAACAAAAGATCTTTCTGTGGGATTAAAAACCAAAACTTACAGGCAGAGAACCATAAAATGCAATTGTTTTATTCTTTTTAAATTCAACAGTTTCTCAGCGTTTTATTCATTTTTTTTGTAGATGTCTCCTTTTTACCTGCAAAACTGGAAACGAAACATATTTTAAGACAGCAAAGAAGTATAATTTCTTAATCATTTTATAAATATAACACCTGCATATTTTCTTTGCATTTTTTCCATTTTTCTGTGTTTATTCTCAGCAACAAGGCCAGGATAAAAAACTACTGTTTTATTTAGCCAAGTTTAATCAAAGTTATTTCAGCAACAGGCAGTTTAAATAAAAACAAAAACACAAAATCATACGGTCAATTAAAACACTTCATTTTTCGTCGTTGCACATCAAAAAGTTGGTTAATGTTTCACGTTACGGCTCCAAAACGACTCTACGCAGGTGGGACTTTAGTCTTGATTTAAAGGAAATCGGTGTTTCTGCTGTTTTGCACTTTTCCAGAGGTTTGTTCCAGATTTGTGGTGCATAGAAGCTGAATGTTTACTACCAAAATCTGCAGAGAGTCACTGGACGTTTGTGGTTATGTTCACTATGAACTGGATTAAAAGTGTCAGTATCTGAAGCATGTAAATAAACTAACAGTTACAGGAATTCATATTTAAATCTGATTATGGATTATGAAGCCATTTTGCTTCTGAAAGTTTTAAAAAAGCTTTTAAATGTTTTCCAGCTCCAAGCATGACGTTTGAACTGATATTTACAGTTTCTGTGTGGACATCTTGCATTTTAATGTTAGTTTAGATTTCAGTGGTAAAATAAAACTGCATGGCCCTGACCTGACAGTGTGTCAAACTCGAGGCCCGGGGGCCAAATCTGGCCCGCCGTAGCTCTTTATATGGCCCTCTAGACTCCAAAATAAACTGCCCGTTGCTGAAATAACTTTGATTGATTAAACTTGGCTAAATAAAACAGTAGTTTTTTATCCTGGCCTTGTTGCTGACTGAAACGACAATTAATAAAAAGTCACATTTAACATCATAGATTAGCATAAAGGGCTGCACAGTGGCACAGTTGGTAGAGCTGTTGCCTTGCAGCAAGAAGGTTCGATTCCCGGCCTGGGGTCTTTCTGCATGGAGTTTGCATGTTCTCCCTGTGCATGGTGGGTTTTCTCCGGGTTCTCCGGTTTCCTCCCACAGTCCAAAAACATGACTGTCAGGTTAATTGGTCTCTCCAAATTGCCCCTAGGTGTGTGTGTGCATGGTTGTGTGTCTCTGTGTTGTCCTGCGACAGACTGGCGACCTGTCCAGGTTGACCCTGCTTCTCACCCGGAACATTAGCTGGAGAGGCACCAGCAACCCTCCCAAACCCCACTGAGGGACAAGGGTGTAAAGAAAATGGATGGATTAGTGTAAATATTGTACAAATTCCTTACAAATATTTCAAAATAAGCACCACAAAATCTGTGATTTTTCATTACAGAAAACCCCCAAAATGTTGAATGGACTGATCAGTGTGAAAAGATGTTTAATATTATTTTATTTTAAGAAACACTTTTTGAATGCTGATTTTTTTTTTTTTTTTTTAGCAATTCAATGTTTTTTTTTTACTACATTCTGGCACAACCGGCCCTTGAAGGACATTTTTGACTTTAGATTTGGCCCAGAATGCAGCTGGGTTCATCATCGCTGCTCCAGCGTCTATCATCAGCCAGAACTCAAAGGTCTCTTTGATCGCCGCGCGCCTCGGCGGTTTTTATCCTCTGTGGAGGTTCGGCTGCATCTGGAGCCGTTACATAAGCGCTCTCTCTGCTCCACCCCGACTCTCTGCTGCTTCACTCGTTGCGGTTTTACAGCGAACCCCTCCCCCCGCTGTGCACCCTGCAACTCTGCGCACCGAACTCTGCTTTAACCTGAACCCGCCAGGTCGGCTTTAGCTGCACCTATGCAGAGATTTTGTCACCTTAAAGGACGGACTTGATCAATTAGTAGCACATCGACAGCCTTGCGTTACGTCCTGGGGTCCATGTTTCAGTGTATCGTCTGAAAAGTCCTAATTATTGAGTGTAAAGAGAGATTTAACTGAGAAATATGGATGTAATCAGTGTCGCTCTACACCAGTGGTCCCCAAGCTACGGCCCACGGGCCGGATCCGGCCCGCCGCCACATTTGGTCCGGCCCCCCGAACAATACCAGAGAGCATTCAGATTTTTTTTTTTTAATAAAAAAATTTCCAAGTTTTTTTTTCTGTCAAAGTTTTGACTTTGTGAGCCCAGAAATGTCCTTATTCTTTCTAGAAATTTTCTGAGAAGTTTGAGTCAGACTAGCATCAATGTTGAATCCATTTCAGGAGAAGAAAAGCAAGTTTCTGAGCTCCAAAAGTTAAAAATTTGCAAAGAAAAAAAAAAAAAGAACAGAAAATTTCTAAAAACTCCAAAATACATCATTTTCTGGTGTAGATTGTTGTGATTTTGCAGTGACAGAAACAAAACATCGTTCTAATGCAGTACTGTCCTTTGTTAGACTTTCGTCGAGTCGTTTTGGGCCGAGACAATCAGAGCACTTCCTGCCGCCTTCAGGGGAAAAACGCATCACACTTCTATGGGAGCATAATTTGCAAAACTTCCAACTTTTCTTTTTTGAGGAGAACAGAGAGGATTTGATGAAATAAAGCCTGTGAATTGAGTTAAAAGGTAAATTCCAGGCATGATGTGCTTGTTGGGCAAAAAAAACAGCACAGAAGTTTTTGTTGAGTGGAATATAAAAGGAAGCCCGGAAGCTTCCTGCTTCCCTCCAGCAAACCATCAAGTGTTTGCCAGTCGCTGAAGCAGAAATAGACTTGGACTGGAGACAGCTCGTCTCAAAAACACGCTCTTCTTCTTCCAGGGGAGACTGTCAGAGTCACTTTGAAAAGTTCCTCTTGCTCTACTTTCAGCTGCCTTTTTGACACTCTCACGTTAATTTCATTTTTAGAACCGTCTTAAATTGGTGTCCAGCTGTCTTCAAACATATTCAGTCTAAAGTTTGACACTTCTTCAAGCTAATTGTCTCCCATTGCTATTAGAGTATCTCGTCTCAAAGCTCTCATCATGGAGACGTCTCTTTGTTCGCTTTCCCCCTCATAAGGCTTGTGCAACTTCACGACACATTTTCACACCTCATTTATTCTCACTGCGTACATAATACGCTCTTAATTGCCCCATTTATCTACAAGTGATTAGGGCATATTATTGTCTCCGTCTCAGGCCATCTCTCAGCGTATCCGGTCATCGCTGCAGCCTCTGAGAAGTCTTAATTATTGAGTGTAAAGAGGGACTTAACTGTGAGAAAGATGGATGTAATCTGCCTCATCGTTTGCCTGAGAAGCTCACAGAACGGAAAAACTGAAGGGGAAGTTCGAGTCAGAAAAGCTTCAGCCGTTGAATCCATTTCAGGAGCAGAAAGAAAATCTTGTTTGGTGGTGAAAACAGAATTTTATGTGAGATGTTATTAGTGGAGATGTGCCGATCAGGTTTTTTCCTGTCGATACCGATCACCCATGAGAGCTGATCGCTGATACCGATCACATAATTATTATTATTATTATTTTTTTTTTTAATCATAATCACTACCGGTTACATTATGTGGAAAAAGGAACCATGAATTCACCTTAATTTAGACAAAAACTTGTTTTTAATAACTTTTTCCAAGAAGAAAACTAAACAAAACAGGCATTGTGCAAATTGTACTGCTATCAATAATACTATCTTTAACCGAGTGATAACACATGAAGGCTCTGAAGAGGCTAAATAATAATAAGAGCCAAAATAAAACCTCTCAACATTGCCAAAGAAATTCAAGTATAAAACTCAACATTCAAATGTTAAATTGCTTTTCGGTGTGTAACTATCTAGTACAGATTATTGACCGTGTTTTATTTAACAGATACTTTCTGCCCAATTTATATCGCAGTAAACATGAAAACCGGTGGCCTACGATGGGACACTATGGCAGATAGAGAAAGAGGAGGGAGGAAATTTCTGCCAAAAAAGAAGAAATTAGGAGGCTAATTTCAGAAATATTCTAGAAAAAATTGGGACATTTCAGAGCTCTGAAATTAAAAAATTAGCGAGAAAAAAAACGTAGAAATTTTCTAGAAAAAACAAGGACATTTCTGAGCTGTAAAAGTCGAACATTTGCAAATAAAAGAAAAGTCAAAACAAAAATTTTCCAGAAAGTCAGAAATTTTTCAACTTAGTTTATTTTTTTTCTAAAAAATGTCTGAGATTAAACTCAAATTTTCTGATTGTTTTTTCAAGCAGAATTTTGACTTTAGGAGGTCAGAAACTTCCACTTTTTTTTCTTGAAATTTTCTGAGAATAATCTAAAAATGTCTACATTTTTTCCTCTCAAACATTTGACTTTTGGAGCCCAGAAATTTCCTTGTTTTTCTAGAAAATTTCTGAGATTAATTTCAAAATGTACAAGGTTTTTCCATGTTTTTTTTTCTGGAAATTTTCTGAGATTGATCTAAAAATTTTTCCTCTCTCAAACTTTTGACTTTTGGAGGCCAGAATCTTGTTGCTTTTTCTAGAAATGTTCTGAATTTAATCTCAAAATGTCTTTTTTTTTCCTAGCCAATTTTTGACTTTTGGAAGTCAGATTTTATTTTATTTTTTTTTTAGAGAATTTAGAGAATTTGCTTTTGCTTCTGCAGAAGCAAAAGCTTCTGCAGAAGCTAGGCAGAAGCTTTTGCCTAGCTTCTGCAGCCCTTGCCGAACAGGATTGCTGCAGAGGGTTTGGCCTTTCGGCCAGCCGCTCACTGACCTCTCCGCCTGCTGCATGGAGACAGAAACTCGTAGAGACTCGCTCTGTGCGCAGGGCAAGTCACAGCAGGAGAGAACCGCTGCACGGCTCCCCGGCTCTGCCAGGACGTGGCGCTCAGCCTGGGGCCTCCTGCATCCAGCCTCAGCAGTGTGAGTCACGTCAGGCGCCTGCATGCCTCCCTCCGCCTGGAGTTTTCTCTGGAAACAGACATGCAGATGAAAAGATGAAACAAATCTCTACGGGGCTGATAGGTCACCCAAATCCCAAGCCTAATTTTTAGGCTGTTTTAATTAAAGTAATGAACATCGTTTTATTTTTGACACACTTTTGACTCCCCTACCTTCTGTTGTGAGAAGGCAGAACCCTTAAAATACATGATGTTAATATAAAACCTGCAGGATTTTCAGACTGATTATAAAACTGAGGCAAACACTCGTTTGGATATTCATACGAAACCCTGCTGGGATAAACGCTCAACGCAACCAGCAGGAAGTTTGCTCTGATTTTCTCCTGAAACGACCTCATCACAGCCTCAAAGCCTCACTCTGGGAGTTTAGCAAACATTTTAAATTCTGTCCATCATGGTGAGAAAAGCCCAGAGGTGCTTTGAGTTGAGGGACTTTCAGTAAAACACACACACAGTGCTGTGAAGAGACATCCGCCCCACAGAGATTTCACTTATTGTTTTTCAAACTCAAATGTTTCAGACCAGCAAACACATTTTAATATCTTAAAAACACAACCTTAGCTTATCCCAAAGTCAGTCCTCCAAGAAAAAATACATTCATCAAAGGAGGGGGAAACTTTTTAAACCATCATGTCACTTTGTAAAAAGAAAATAAAAAAATAAGCCCAGCTGGAGGGTTTTTAAGCTACTTGTTTAATGTCAGTTTAAAGCATCACACTTGATTTGACTAGGCCATGCCAAAACCTTCTCTTCTTTTTTTAACTCTCGTCACATTTGGAAGTGGACGTAGCGATGTGCCTTAACGCGAACGAACTTCAGCTTAAGGTCCGACGTTTTCATTCAGGATTTTCTGCAGAATTTCTGGTTTGTTAAGAACAGCAAGAGGCCGAGGTGTGAAACGAGCACAGAACCGCCGTGTTTGACTGTCAGCATGACGTCCTTTTCTGGGATGGTTTTTCAGGATAAACTACTTGTTTTTTGGCAAAGTGCTCTTTTTGGTCAGCTCCGCTAGTTTTGGTCAGCGCTACCATTTTTCCGCAGTATTGATATTAAATCATGAACAATGAGCATAACAGCTTTGGATGAGTTGTCAAAGTGCTTGGAAGACATTTGTCGGGTCGACCACTTTGAGAAGAATCCCCACTTTATTTTTATTTGTAAATAATGAAATAACTGCATTTTATGTTTTGAGTTTGTAGCACGTTGTGAGAAATGTCAACAACTCGTTTCGCGTCCGTTTTTTAATTTGTTGTTTGGTTGTTGTTGAGATCTTGTAGCCTACTTCATGTTGTCAGACAGGTTCTATTCCAGCGTTTTATAGATTCTTCGTAATCAGGGCTGAGTGTCGCTAATGAAACTGAAATGAAAAAATTGGAAAATCATAATTTAACAAGAGGGGCGATCAAGACTAGTTTGGGAAGTTTTCTTACCTTTTATTTAAAAACATTTTTTTTTGTTTTTACTCTCGTAAATTCCTCAAGCACACTGCAAAAACACAAACCCACCAAGGATTTTAGTCTAGTTTCTGACAAAACTAACTTACAAGTAACTTTTTTATAAAAATATACGAGCTTGTTGTAAGAAAATAATTCCTAAAATTGCTAAATAAGCACTACTTCCATCTGCAGATTATTTTAATTATAACAAAAGTAAAATGTCTTTTTATAAGTGAAATAATATTCCAGTGGTACTAGCTATTATTTACTAAGAACAAGCTCATATATCTTGGTAAAATGTTATTTGTAAATTAGTTTTGTCTTACTCAAATTCTAAAATACTTTATTGATCCCAAAGAGTTAAATACATATTAAATATGTAAACATGTTTGCACTGGAAACAAGACCAGAGATGCTTCAGATTTTGTGTTTTTACAGTGTCTAATGTGGGTTTATTACACAGCCCTGTTGAGAAAGACTCCATGCTAAATCTTGTTGGTCACAGCTTTTTAAATACAAGGAGAAAACAAAGAGAATCACAACAATAATAAAAAAAAAATGTGTTTGGTAAAACTGTGATTCCCATTCTCGCTCTGGATGTGTGACCAATGAAAGAAAAGGCCGACAACACGCAGCTCCGTCCGTAACGAGCCACAATCAGACACGCAGCTGCACATTGACGGCGTTACAGCAAAACAGATTACAGGGATGTTTGTGTTTGTTGGCAAACCAGACACACAAATCCAATTCCGCTGCTGCTGCGGAGGTCACCGGGGATCCACGCACCCGTAGAGACGACGGGAGGATGCGTGACTCTGGGATTTATTGGCCTCTTCTGGAAAATGAGGAATTGTGTTTGTGACAAATCCAGAGTCCTCACGTCCTCCTGTGCCATCTGCTGGTGTGCCGTCAGACTTCCCTGCAGCGCTCTGCGTACCTCAGCTGCCCTGCCTTATGTAAGCTGCCAGTGTGCCAGCAAGCTTTTTTTTTTTACTTCTTTTTTTCCCCCAGCTGCTTCATCCCACTGTTCCCAGGAAATGGAAAAGACTCAACAAGGCAGGTGTGTGTGGGAATAGAAGAGAATATACTTTATCCATCCCCAATGGGAAATTACTTATTTGTTGACAAACTACTCCATCTAAGGAGTTAAATGTTAATAATATAAATATAAATATAACCATAAGAAATAAAGTTTATAAAATAAATACAGCTCTGGAAAAAAAAAAAAGAGCCCACTGCTCTAAACCCAATTAAAAACCTGGTGGTTATTCCACCAAATATTGATTTCTGAACTCTTCCCGAGTTAAAACATTAGTATTGTTGAGTCTAATGGCTCCTGGCAGAAATGACTTCCTGTGTCTCTCGTGGTGCATTTTGGTAAAATGAGTCTCTGGCTGGGCTGCACAGTGGTGCAGTTGGTAGAGCTGTTGCCTTGCAACAAGAAGGTTCTGGGTTCGATTCCCAGCCCCGGTTTGCATGTTCTCCCTGTGCATGCATGTGTTTTCTCTGGGTACTCCGGCTTCCTCCTACAGTCCAAAAACATGACTGTCAGTTGTAATTGGTCTGTCTAAATTGCCCCTAGTTTGTGTGTGCAAGTTTGTTTGTCCTGTGTGTCTCTGTGTTGCCCTGCGACAGACTGGCGACCTGTCCAGGCTGTATCCCGCCTCTCGCCTGGAACGTTAGCTGGAGATGGGCACCAGCAACCCTTCCGACCCCACTAAGGGACAAGGGTGAAAGAAAATGGATGGATTTTTTCTGGCTGAAAAAAAGAATAAATGTAGAAATGGAGAGCCGGTCTGCCAAGAGGCTCCAGCATATGGCGGCGATGACGTCAGCATCGTGTTAGGAGCTTCCTGGTGTCTGCACACAGGACTGAACGATGGCTCAGACCCAATCCTCACAAACTGTATCCAACACACACATAACACACGTCCTACCTCATAATCAGTCTCCTCACTCTCCCTGCCCGATCTGCCCCATCTCTCCTGAGAACGGGAGGTAAAGAGCAGGATTATGCAGTCAGAGCTAAATTATCTTAGCTCTGACTGACAGCTGCTTTCTGTCAGGTGTGCTGCTGTTTCTGAGAGGAGGTGAATCTGCACTTCAGCATTTAATACTGTATGTGGTGAGCATTTGTCACTGTTAAATAAAATGTTACTGAAAATACCTTAACTGAGCGATGACAATCAGTTGCTGACTGAGCTAGCTTCAGCTAATTTGTATTGCTAGCCACTTCTACTTACCAGGGTAACGCCGATATCAACCTCATTGTCGATGGTTTCGGCTGTCAAGATGGCAGGTTCTTCTAAGCTGCTTCTGTGACTTCAGGCGCAGATGGTTTATTTTAAAAATAGCTTGTTTTCTAGTCATTTTCAGTCCGTTGTTGTAAACATTTAAAACGCTCCGACTGCTGCGTTTTTCGACTCCATTCTGTCGGACGTTTTCCCTCCACGTCCTCAACCAATCAGAAAGGAGCAGCTGAATAAGAAACCAATCACAAAGCAGGTAGCCATGCGCTCAGCCAATAGCGGTGAGCCTCAGATTTAATGGAAAGACCGAGAAGTTTACGGCAGAAGGTGACAGGCTGATCCCCATAAACTAATGTTATATACTCGCTGGACACGCACAGATTATCACTTAATTTGGGATTTTGATTCAAACTGGCCTATTATGTGAAATCTGAATCGAGCTGGGTGCCCAAATTTAGTATTTCAGGAATCTTGGAGAAAAGGAGGCTAGCTAGCTGCAAATGCATATCAAACATTTGACAATTACATTTTTAATTAAATTTTTTTTTTTTAAGTTAAAAGTGAACCATTTTTCTTTCTCTTCCCAGTTTTGCACTGCTCTTTGTTGTGTAAATATAAAACATGAATAAAATACATTTACAAGTTATAGGCTGTAAAATTATAAACTGTAGAAAAGTTCTAGTAATGTGAATATAGTAATTTCAAAGGGGTATGCTAAAGCTCTGATGTATTTAGTGAAATGTTTTGTTATGCAAGACTTCATCTGGTGAACTGGGTCTGCGTTTTTAGTGTTGAGTAATTGAGGATTAGTGCCTTCCTGGCACACTGTCACCAAAACATGTTCTCTTCCTGTTATTACAATCTGTTCTCTGAGATCAAACCTGGCATACTCAGCGCCCACTATTGGTTTGATCCAAGCAAGTGCATCTCTTGGAGATTAGTTTTTGTAATTTAATACGCAAATGAGAGATTTCGTGACCAGTATTTCTCCGGCACTGCAAAAGCAAAATTTCACCAAGTATTTTTGGTCTAGTTTCTAGTGCAAACACACTTGAAGTATTTAAGACAAAACTAACTTACAACTTACTAAGATATGTGAGCTTGTTTTAAGTCAATAATTTCTTAATATTAATGAAAAAATACTTGTTCCACTGGCAGATTATTTCACTTTTAACATGGGGAAAATGTTTCGCACTAGGTGAGATAATCTGCCAGTGGAACTAGTATTTGGTTGCTAGGTGACATCCTGGGCTTGGCTGGGGTTGCTAGGAAACGGCGAACAGTGACATAAGTGAAATAATCAGCCAAAGGAACTAGTGCTTTTTAAAACAATGTTAGGGAATTATTAACTTTTTTTCCAGCTCCTATATCTTGCTGAAAAGCTAAGTTAGTTTTGTCTGATCTCAAGTTTACTGAGATATTTGCGCTAGAAACTAGATAAAAATACTTGGAAACAGATCTGGACCTGTTCAGATCAACTCTGAACAGGTCAGAGTTGATCTGACCTGTTCAGGTGATCAACTCTAAGGTATAAACCTTTGCATTGGCTCATCACAGCCGCTGTAGTTTCTGAACATTCAATAAATGACAAACTTGGACTAATTACCTCGTTCTTTGTGACTAACTAACATCAAACACAGAATATATTTTTCATTAAGTATTTAACAAACAAATGGCTTCTTCCACGATAATTATGTGAAATTAAATTAATTGTCTAATATAAAAAATAGTTTGGTGCTTTGAGCAGAGGCTTGTCCTTTATCAAACAATTTAGTTTTTTTGCTTCTTATTTAGTGGAAATATTGATGTTGATGAGATTTTCTCCAAAATAATAACCTTTTTCAACCTTTATAGCTCCACTGTTGAAAATGAGGCTCTAACATTCACAAATGAAATAAAATCCAGTCCAACATCTGGTATGAGGTGATTCCTCTGGAACCTGCTGGAGGAAAAATATCCCATCTTCAGAAGATGAGCTTTAACATAACAGAGCTCTGTGGTTCCTCCTATCAGTATGAGAGTCAGGGTGAGGAGGCGCCATGTTAGGAAGAGAAGTGGAAGCTGCAGGATCTTCAGAACAAACAGGTCATGATGCTGGGCTACTGATTATCCCTCTCTCTGGACACAGGATCAATAGAACCAGTTTAAAATCTAAAACGAATGGTTATATGCCAGACATGGAAAACTGGGATGCACTCCATGTCATGATGTTCATAATTTAGGTCTCATGGCATCTCAAGGTGTCAACATTGCAGCCAGTAGGCTGAAGGAAATACAGCTTTATTTTGTAGCAATTCAAGAGCTACCCAGCTTTTATCGCTTTGCAAAATAATAATCAGCACAGAAACTCCAAAGCACATATAAGTAATATGTATGTATATATATTACTTTGTCATAGTACCCCCAAGAATTTAAAACTACTTTCACCCCTGTATATATACACACATACTGGCATATGCTGCCACCCCTGAAAATATCCCTGCCACCCTCTTGCCACCCCATAAATATTTTTCTCGATCCGCCCCTGGTTCCATCAAAAATGAAATGAAATAAGGGTAAAAACAACATTTTCTATAACAATCTCTCACCTGCTTCACAGCTCTGTAGCTCTATCCACTCCACCTGAGCCTCCATGTAATATTCATGATGGTATCGGATGAAGCCAAGTCCATGTGGGGGACACAGAGAAGGATCTAGAAAAAGCTACAAAAAAAATGCATGAGAAACCACAGAAGCAGACTTTTCTCTCATCTTTTCCATTTCCTCCCACTGTCCCTCAATCACAAAGCAGTGAAACCAAATGCTCAACAAAACTGATAGATTGTTATGTAAACAGCAGTTCTGACATTTGCCAGTCGATGCATTTCAGTGTGTGTAACCAGAAGAAGAAAGAAGAGAGCCTGCTTCAGAAACAGCAGTCCTCTTCTGGATTTAAACGCACGCGTCAGCCGCGGTGACGTTCGCTTTGAAGCCGAATCCTGAGGCGCGTTTGACAGACAGTGATCCTACAACATCTGACGCTCTGGTGGAGATGAGTGACTCAGGTGCTTGTGAGGCCGTATCGCTGCCTGTCAGGGCCACGTTTAAGTCTCTCCTGTGTGAAATGGGTTTGTTGTGTAATCTGGTGCTGCTGCCTGCTACAAGCCAAGTGAACTCCTTTCATTCATAAAAGCTGAACTTGTAGAGCAGCACTAATGTGGCTGCAGCAACCCAGAGATTGACACCAATGTTTTGTTGCGTAAGACGGAAGGGGTTTGTACTGGCTTGAAAAGATATCAGGTGAAATTAAAGTTAAACCAGAAACAAAATGTGGTTTTGGGGTCTTTATTGCCAAACTTAATTATTAAACACAATTTGGAGAAGTGCACAAAATAAATATTAAAAGAACAATAAAACATGAGGATAAACAACTGCAGAGGTGCCTACCAATAAATGATTATTACACTGTAAAATACTTTAGCCGCATTTAGTTGTGTCTACTATCTAAAAAACAATGTTTGGACAACTTGTCTCTTGTTGTTAAATCAACTTCATGAACTTTAATTTCTGTGTTTAAACCAAAACAGTTTTCTTGTGACTTAAATTGCATTTTCAAGGCAGCAGATGGACTTTCATTTTCAAGTTTTACAGTGTGCTGTCTTTAGCCATCCAGTCCGCCATTTCATTCCCCTTTAACCCTGTGATGTGTTTGTTGTATTTCAATAAATATATCTGGTCTATTATCTAACTTATTATGTTGCAACTAGTCAATGATTAACTAGGATCTGAGAAAATAATTGATTTTGATGTTGAAATTGACGTTTTTCTGATTCTGTTTAGATTTTTAAAAAGCAACTAAAAACATTTTTATTTTCCCAGTCTTTTATTTCTTGATTTTATTGTGTTTCTTATGCTGGCTTTATGTTTTGTATGATTTCTATTGTGCAGTGCTTTGTGATATTATGTCTGTGAAAAGTGCTTTATAATTAAACTTTACTTATTTTAACCGTCTTTTACCCACTGAAATGCTAAAAGTTTTTCTCAGACTTCTTCTTACTGAAGGCTACCGACCAAAAGCAACCAGTCAGAGCCAGGACGAAGGTCTTAGCACTGTCAATCAATCTAGTGTACTCGCTGCTCAGTGTGCTAATGGGGGAAATACAGGAAAACCGTTTATCACCAGTGGCCATGCTAACTAGCCGAGCATTCACCCCAAGCTATGCTATCTGCTAAAAGATAAAAGGTTGTCATGTGAGTCGAGTACAGTTACTCATTCCTAAGAGTTTGTCCTCTGTGACGTCTGAGTTTTGTTCAACATGGCAGTAAATGAGTCAAGTCAGTGGTTTGCTGGTTGAGTAGTTTTTGCTCTTTGGATTTCCGTGTCAGTATGAATTAGTAATGACAACAAAAACCAGAGGGATAAGGAAGTAACGTCTACAACAGATGATTCCCACTGTTTCTAAGGTATGCTGCATAATCTGGAGCCAAGATACGGCTCTGTAATTCCTGCACTGCTCACTTTCTCACACGGATATATCTCTTAATAATTGATGTAGGTCAGGAGTATTGGGGCTGCAGAATAACTAGTTAACTGCAGTGTCTCTGTGCTGCGAAGGATTTGTGAGAAATGTATGAATATTCCCTTTTAAGTCTGTGTGGCAGGTGGCAAACTACAATAAACACATCATCAAGAGATGAAACGCCAAAAAGTGTTTAGGGAGATAAAAAATAGATAATTTTATTATTTATGTAGGCTGCACTCAGGATAAATGTACAGTCAGCTCCTTTTCATGAATCCTCTGCTAAGATGCAGCAGCACCGCCTCAAAGGAGATCTGCATTCAAATTAAAGATGAGAGGAATTTTACCCTTCGGGCCAAAACTAACAGAGACCAGCGCAGGCTCTTGAATTTCTGGTGTTGCAGCTTCGCCTCAGAAAGGAAACTCATTTTAAATGAACATTTGAGAGTCTTTACACTTCAGAGAAAGCTAAAAGCTGTATGATTTCAAGAGAGGGGGTCCAGGTTACAAATGCGACCTAATGCAACAAAATCCACGCTTTCATGGGTTTCAGACACCATGACTCTCCTCAGCTCTATTTTGGTGATGACTGTCTGCTTTTCCGCCCAACTGACAAAGGGCCGGGAGGAAAATCAGCAGGATAAATGCAACACCATGCAAGCACAGGAGAGGCTGCAAGGAGATTACACCTCCACAACACCAGTTCCTCTCTGGGTTGAGCCTTAAAATCAATTATTACACTGTAATTTAAAGATGCAATATGTCAAAAAATTTTGTTGTTTGTTTATCTGTGAAAAGACCTTGCTGTCTGAAGAAATGCCCCACTGCTGATGGAAAACACAGTCAGAGCCGGGAGGAGGGACTTAGCACTGTCCATCAACCTACAAATCTGGAACAAACTTCCTGAAAACTGCCAAACAGCTGAAACACTGACTTCCTTTAAATCCAGACTCAAAGCCCAGCTGCCTAGAGTTGCTTTTAAAACATAATAAATGTCACAGTAATAAATATTTTGATGTGTAATAATGCCACCAGACAAAATGTTGCTGACTACGTGTTTCATGACTTGGTATTTTCGTGTTTTTATGATGCAAAGCTCTTTGAACTGCCTTGTTGCTGAAATGTGCTATAAAACAAACTTGACCTTGAACTTGAACTACTCACTGCTCGATGTGTTAATGGTGGAGAAACAATTTACTGTTCCAGAAAAATGGTTTATCCGTGTCATTGGTGTCCATGCTAGCTAGACTAGCATTCACCACATCAGAAAGAAGCTGCAGCTCAGCAGAGAGAAAGGGGGTTGGAATGAGCACAGCCACAAGATTGTGATTAACACCACTAAGCCCCGCCTTCTGGCTCTGATTGGTTGTTTCCAGTTAGCGTTGGGAGACACAGAGGAGCTTAATTTTCTTTTCACAAATTATCTGTCTCATATCAGACTGTCACAACGCAGTGACAGTTTCAACCAGAGGCGCCTGCAGGATATTATAGGAGGAAACCAATATTATCACTGCACAACCTCAACCTCGTCCCCCAAGACGTCACACGCATCATGTGCATGTCGCAAAAAAACACCACACGGATCCAGGTCATATGCACATAAAGCACATGGTCCACAAAAACAGCTCATCTAATCTGCTTTGTTTTTTGTTTTTTTTTTACAAATTACACTAAATAATAAAGACAGGAAAGCAAAGCCTACCTGTGTGATCCACGGTATGGAGGTTGAGGTTCCCAGGTTCAGGTGGTGTGTCAGACGTCCAGAGGAGGAGAAGGTGAAGCAACAACGTTTGCTTAATTTGGACTAGATTTAACTGATTAACCCGCAGTCTTAGCGCATGCTCAGGATGAGAGCAGCAGATGTCACGGTCGGCCAACTGGGTGATCCATGAGCTCCTCAGTTTGTGAAACCTCAAAAAAAAAAAAAAACGCTCATAAACCAGTGACACAGAACCGCACACGGTACAAAGTTCAAGCAGGGATCACACAACTCCTCTTAGAACTACGGGAGGATTCAAACTCTGCTTATTCGTTTTAGCGCCAAGCGAAATAAACAAAAGTGAACTGACCAATAACATTTACGTTTAGGACGGACATGTGACCACCTCCACAGAATTCACTAAATTGTGTTAATAGTAAAGAGGGTTAGACAACAAAAAATCCAGTAACCTCTTTTTTACTTAAAGAAAACTCTCAAGGTACGAACAGCGCCTCCAGCTGCAGGCATGCTGGTTTCAACTATTGTGTAGAAAGATATATTTTAAGGTTACATACTGCAGCTCTAACTTCTGTATTTGCTCTGTCTTCTCTCTGTTAGGTGTCTGTCTGGTGCTGGGTTGTATGATCTATCCTGACGGCTGGGATAGCGATGAAGTACGGCGGATGTGCGGAGAGCAGACGGACAAATACAGCCTGGGAGCTTGTTCAGTGCGCTGGGCTTACATCTTGGCAATCATGGGCATCCTGGACGCGCTCATCCTCTCCTTCCTGGCCTTCGTCCTGGGGAACCGGCAGGACGGACTCATGACGGAGGAGCTGCTGGCTGAGAGCAAGGGTACGAATATGTACCATGATCTGATGACATTTGATGCTTTATCTCCTTTAGGAATATCAAATCTAGTGTTTGGAAAATCTAAGAAGAAAATCTAAGAAGAACTGATCTTCAAACTGTGTTCAGATTAAATGCTGCAAGCAGATTTACAGCTAAATTTACTGCCTGCATTTAAAGCACATCTCAGGACCGAATCTTGAATAATCAGGGTAACAAAGGGCGGCTTCTTCTTTCTGGCTTTTTTAAGTGCTAACCTAAAAACTCAGTTTATTCAACTCTTGGAGGCTTGACTAAATTAATAAAAAGTTAACACAACTTACTGCTGCTGTAAGTTTATCTTTCACAAACTCACATTTAGGTTCAAAATCTAAAACTGGATACATTTATTTCACTTAAAGAGTAGAAGAGAGTAGACACAACTAAATGTTTTACACTTTATACTCAGAGGAAGGAGGAATATTTCAATTCATGCGATGAGATTTGCCTTAAGATTAGTCTTTTGATTTATGAAAACCCAAGTGGTTTTCACCAGACTGAAAATAGAAAATAAACACTAATTAAAGAAGCAATCAAACTTGAAGGAGTTTGGCAATTGGAGCTAAACCATAAAATATCTGGCGCTCCTTTTGTTTTTATGGGCCACGAAGCAATACTAAAAAAGTACAGCTTAATTTAGAAAAGCTTAAAAGTAGCATTTAAATGTAATTACAGGAAGAACACAAGCCAACATTGGTCAAATTAATAGTCATAAGTGAATTTTCTCTTTGAATTTGCTGAACGACTATCAGTGTGATTAAACGCAGGGAATCACTCTAATAGTTTAATTGCTTAGTATGAGTTTGGGAAGAATAGTTTGGGTTTTTCTACATTGGAAAGGAACCATCTGATCCCAGGTTAAATATTAAACATATAGTAAATATTCACGTGAACCAGAACTAAACTCTTGTCAACTGGGAGACAGTATATTATTTGTGTTGATCTAATTTTCTCTTTATTTCTGCTTTTTCACAGAAGGAGGAAATGCCTAATTGATGTTTAGGTAAGTTAAAGGAGAACATATTAAAATGATTTGCATCCATATAAATGGTCTCTTGAGCATCTAAAATACTTTTTTAGTTCAATGAAAGCAACATTTACAACAACATCCACTTAATTCTCATCCATATGTGGCACAAAATTCTGAGCTACAACAATAATAATACATTTAGTTGTACTGCACTTTTCTAAAAACTCAGATATTTACAGTGTCTAACTTCATGACAGACAGATTTCTACATTTCTGACAGTGAATTATACAGAACTTGCAACACTTTTCACATTTTTAACAGCACAAACACAAACTACATATATTTTATGTAGTTCATGGAAAATAAAACTCTTTAATGTGCTTTGCATTTGATTTCAGCTCACTGAGTTGATGTTTTTTGACCCAAATTCTTGATTGAATCTTAATTGCAGCTGCAGCTCATCATTGTGCTGCTGGCTGTTGTTCCTCTGAACGGTGAAAATTAGCATTTTTGCAGAGAGATGTTCAACTTGGAATTTTGTTTATAACCTATTTCTGCTTTAAACTTTCCCCAATTTTTTTTATATCTAGTTTCTAGTGCAAATATCTTATTGAGCTTGAATTAAGACAATACTAACTTAAAGGTAATTTGTCAGCAGCATATAGGAGCTTATTTTAAGTAAATAATTCCTTAATATTGGTGAAAAAGTACTTGTTCCTTAGGAAGATTATTTCACTTCTAACATGGGGAAATTGTCTTATTATAAGTAAATTTATCTGCCAATGGTGCAAGTAGTTTTTCACCAATTTTAAGGAATTATTTACTTAAAACAAGATCCTGCTGAAGAGATACTTATAAATTAGTTTGGACTTATTTAAAGTGTAATAAGATATTTGCACTAGGAATTAGACTAAAAATAAGATTTGGTATTTTTGTGGTGAAATGCAATTAAAATAAGCGCCAACATCCTTCTACTTCCTGTCGTCTTCTTTGTATTCTCTGCCAGTAGCAACATCCAGTTGTTGATCACATGACCTGTGTGATGCAAAATGAGAAAAAGGGTTACCAGTTAAGTTTGCAAAAGACACAAAAAACTTGATTTGTTTTCTAAATTGCCGTATTTCCGTCAAGCACATTTATTTTCAAAATTCTCATTTTTCTAATTATTTGGTCATCGGAAACAGAGCTACTGTTCAGTCAACACACGTCTTTCTCTTGTTTTCCTGCAGGTTCGCTTCGCTCCGACTGTCCGTTCCTCTTCAGTACCAGTCATTCAACAGCCTTTTCAGGAAAGCAGACAGAGGCAACGGTGAATTGGAAAACAATGGAACCAGACAGCCTTCCTGTTCACCACTGTAACCTACCTTTGACGTTCATCCGTCCCGCTCCCCTTCATGGTTTCCAGCACTTAGACGGAGCCCAGGGCACCGTTTATCATCTAAGGACCTAACCCTTGCACACCAATGCACAGACCATGGCAAGGGCAGAGACTGTTATTCTGTGGAGAGGAACAGCATTCATATGGAATATGCTTTATCCAAGTACCTGAGACATTGAAGCTCTTTCTGCATAACCACACATGTTCCAACTCTCACACCAGTCTGTACACAAATGTAATTACAAGTATTAACCTATGTTAACACCAAAATGTGTGTGTCACCGTCAGAATGAGTATTATGTTTTATTTGTGAAAAGAAGAAGAAAAAAAACAATTATATCAGATTAATCTGTAGTGTTTAGGTTAAACAAAGTTAAGATTTTACTTTACACTCTCTCTCTCTCTCTCTCTCTCTCTCTCTCTCTCTCTCTCTCTCATATGCTACTTTATTTCCCTGAAAAAGATATTTAAAACTGTTTTGTAGTGATATTATCATACGACAGACAACTAGAATTACAAAGTGTGTACAGAGAATATTTAAAAATGATCTATAAGGATTTTAACTGCACCCTATTTACTACCCAACTTTGCACAGTGCTCAAGTTTGAGAGGGGCGTTAATATTTTGCTGTTAGTGTATCTACACTGTGATGGCGGCTATCTGAACTGCCAGCTGCAGGACTTCTAGCTGCTAAATGAGTTTGACTGTATGTGTGTGTTTGATGAGAGCATGCACGTACACACAGCATCGCTGTCAGTGTGTATTGAGTGTAATAGTTTGCCAACGTCACACTCAGTTAGCCGTCCTCTTGTGTATCTTATAACTGTGTTTGTCTCCAGGTGGGTCTTTCTTTAACGGCCTGGCTCTGTTTGTTTCGTTGGGACGTACAGGGTAATGCGGCGGAGCGACAGGCGCGGCTGACATCTGAACTCAAGTCGAGATGAACTTTTGAAGCCTGTCCCAGCCTCACTCATGCATATGTTATTGTGTAAATAAATATTCTGTAGATATTGATAAATCAGTACATTAGAGCAACTAAAGAGATTCCTTTAAGACTACGAACACTTAATAAAGGTTTTCACTGTATGTCTCTGCTGTGTTTTATGCCCGTCTTAACAGAAAGGAGGGTCAGATTATTAAATTAAATCGACATGATAATCCCAGCAACAAGTGCTAAAGATATACAGATTTGGAAAAAACTAAGAGCCCAGCCCTCTTAGTGAAACCCTCATGATTATTCTACCAAATATTGATTCCTGAACTCTTCCTGAGTTAAAACATTAGTATTTTTGTTTCTAAATGAATATGAACTTGTTTTTTCTGCATTATTTGAAGTCTGAAAGCTCTGCATCTTTTTTGTTATTTTTGACCATTTCTCATTTTCTACTAATAAATACTACATTTTTGCTTGGGATTTCAGAGACATGTTGTCAGTAGTTCATAGAATTAAACAACAATTTTCATTTTACTCAGACATATAACTATAAAAAGTTAAATCAGAGAAACTGGCCATTTTGCAGTGGTCTCTTAAGTTTTTCCAGAGCTGCATATATATGAAAATAAAATACACAGCCTTAACCCAACTCTAAAAATGTAGAAAACATATTTGTGTTTGTGTGTGAAAACTTACTTTGAAATAATTTATTATGCTGTATTACCTTTATATTATAATATATGACTTAAAAGTAGTCCAACCTACATAAATGAGCCTCCTGGTGCCATATTTGATTCCTAACAGGAAGTTGTGATTGTTTTGCAGGATTCTGATTGGTTGACGTAGGTTTTAGCTTTGCACTACACTGCCCTCTATGGGCCTGGCATGTTTAAAACAATGATCACCTGCGTTCTTCTGCGGATTTATTCGTTTTTACACAATGTGGCAGAGATATGGTGTAACATGTGGACAAAGCCTTTGCAAACTCACTCCAGGTAGTTGTGGTATGAAACACAGTATGAATATTTGTGAAGTATGGAGGACAATCAGTGACGCTATGAGCATCGAAAGCCCCCAGAGAACTCAAATTAAATGGTTGGATTTTTGTTTTTTGGTAATATTAAATGTGGTAGGCACTGAACACATGGCAAAAAAGACTCAGAGAAAATATTACTTTAGCTGAAATAACATGAAAACTCTGAAGAGAGTGTTGGCAAAAAGGTTCTCCCACGTTTAACAACCAGCATCGATGCTATTGAATAGAAACGCTTTATCTTAAAACATGTATTTATTGAGGAAATAAAAAAATCACAGTTTAGTCTAAAGACTGTTTCTTGACTATGGCAAGCAACAACACAATCATGTAGAGAAGTGAAGGGTGATCAACAGACTTCATTCTCTAAAAATAAAAACGACTAAAATTGGAGCTATGAGATTTCTGCCCAACAGCGACAATGAGCAGAAAGAAAGCCTTCAGTATTGTGAGAAATCCCTCCCACGTGCTTTTTAATCTTCTGCCATCTGTAGGACGACATCGCTCTCAGTCCGGGCAACGGCAGCCAGGAAGGAGTGAATAAGCAGAAAGGAGTAGATCCCTCCATTAATACATATATTTATACATTCTTATCACTCATGACAGAAGTTACTTTAACATTATTGTGAGCTTGAAACTTCCCAATAAAGGTAATAACAAACAGGTGGACTTTTTTTGCAGTTTTTCATATTCATAGACGTATGAAAACTTGTTCTTACTTCATTCAGAGCAAGAATTGCATAAGAACTGATAACAGTGTTTATGTTTTAGGAACAATTTGATGCGTAAAATATAATGGGAAAAACAGTAGGAGCACAAGGATGCAGTTAAAAAGTTATAGTTTATACAAAGAAAAATTTAAATATTTTTTTATTGAATTGGCAAGACGTAATGAAGATAAAAGTACAAAAATAGAGTATTTATTTTAAGGAGAGTTGCAATGGCTTTCATTTCTGTAGCATAATCCAACATAAACTGCAGTTTCTTTTTAGTTGTTCACTGTTTATCATCCACTGAAAATAAAACAGGGCTTTATTTTTAGCTGTATTATAGATGTAAAGTTTGTCAAAATTGGGTTTATTTATTCTTCAAAATCATTTTGTTTAGTCAAAAAGTTATTTCTCGTTTGCTGGTTATACATAAGCTCTGTTGTGCTGCTCTTGACGGTTGGTCACCATGGCAACCAGTAACCAACAGCTCCCTTTTTCTGTTGCCATCGGTAACAGTAGGGCGGGAGCTGCTGTTAGCTACCAACTTCAAAATAAGTCACAGAAGGCATAAATGACCAGTTTGACCCTAAGCTTCAGGGCAGCACAATTAGGTTTAAAGCCAAAGAGATTATGAAAGATTAACGTCCCATTCATAAGTAAATGTAATCTTACTTTGGATGTCACATGTCCTGTGTTTAAGCCACCATAATGACTAGCATGCTGACAGGAGAATACCACAATTAATCTTATTCCTACTAAACGTTTTAAAGGGAAACAACAGCATGACTTGCAATGCAGCCTCAGTTTTACCTCTCTACCAATTTAGGAGTTTAAGCTTTGGCCCAAAAAAAAAAAAAAGAAATATTTCAGTTATTTTAGAGTTGGGATGAAGAACAGGTTAAATTAATGCTGTTAATTTTAATACTATGAGTAAGATATGATTTCACCTGGAAACTACAAGGGTGGGTTTAATTAGACAAATTAAACGACCGTGTGGCGGCTGGACAGTGGCGCAGTTGGTAGAGCCGTTGCCTTGCAGCAAGAAGGTTCTGGGTTCGATTCCCGGCCCCGGTATTTCTGCATGGAGTTTGCATGTTCTCCCTGTACATGGTGGGTTTTCTCCGGGTACTCCAGTTTCCTCCCACAGTCCAAAAACATGACTGTCATTTTAATTGGCCTCTCCAAATTTCCCGTGTGTGTGTGTGTGTGTGTGTGTGTGTGTGTGTGTGTGTGTGTGTGTGTGCATGGTTGTTTGTCCTGTGTGTCTCTGTGTTGCAGACTGGCGACCTGTCCAGGGTGACCCTGCCTCTCGCCCGAAACGTTAGCTGGAGATGGGCACCAGCAACCCTCCCGACCCCATTAAGAGACAAGGGTGCAAGAAAATGGATGGATGGATGGATAAACGACCCTGTGAGGGGGTTTTACCGTTTAACTAATAAAGTAAATGGAAAAAGTTTCTGAAGGTAATTCTCCCATGGATACATTATATTTTTGAGTTTTAACTCAGGCTTTAAAAAGTTAATCTCTTCTCTAAATGAACCATCGTTATGTTCTCATCACCCAAAACTACATTTTCTGTTCGTAGCTTTTATTATCGCCTTTTTTAAAATACATTTTATAATAAACTTCTTTCTCAGTTCTCATCTTCATGGGGACTTTCACCGTGTATAAACATTACTTCTTTGACAGTGATAGTTTATTTTTCAGGTGGCAGATTTTCTGAGTGTGGGAAAAGTTTTGGAAATGGCAGTTTTTTAATGACTAGAGTTACTTAAACTGAAAACTCCACATTGTTTTGCTTAGTTAAACAATTGCTTTCTACTCCAAAACATACAGTTTCCATTCTGCTGCTAACGGGGTGATAATGACCTGGTTATACAATGTCTACTTGGAAGAGAGGAAGAAAAAGACAACAGAAAACAAACAATAAAGTGATTCCTCACCAAAATATCCTTCCTAAGAGAAACTATCCTCAATGGTAAAACTGAGAACCTGTTGCCATATTACGTTTCTTAAAACAATGACTTTGTGGTTTTCTTCGTCTGCTAATAACTTAACCTTTCCTTTTCTTTTATCTTGTATGTGTTTGACGCCACCGTCTGACTGAGAATACTATTTTTCCTGCCAAAAACAGTCAGGATAGTCACAAATGTCTGGACAGCAAGTGGACATCCACAGAGTCCAGGTGGACCCAGAAGGCAGGTACAGATGGTAACATTTATGCCACATGGACTCTTCGGTCGAACAGACAGTCGAGTGAAAAAGCAATCCCAGGTTGTTTCAGTAGCAGGCTTCATCTCTATTCTCTTTAAGTCAAGTGTGTTTCAAGCACAGTGACACCATGGTCACCAAACCAGGTATTACTTCATTTGGTAGAACATGCAGGTGCCAGCTGCAGCTGGAAAATTAAATCTGCCTCTTTATAAAACTCTCATCTGAGCACAAGGAATCTGATGCAGACTACATGTTGCAGGACAACTTTGCTTGCATTTAAGGCCCTAAATGGGGTTGGAAAGCCTGTATGAAGATCATAAGACAGAGCTCATCCCTCTGGGAATGTTGCAAATCCTTCTCGTCTCGTAAACTTAAAAATGCACTAAAAGTAGATTATTCTAATTTACTAAAATGCATGTGCAACTCACAATCATTTGCATCCAACAGTGCATCCATCTCTAAAATCAGCCTTTGAGTTTGTCTAAATTATCCTCAGAAAAAGGAAGAAATAAAGGAATCTATGTATTTATTTTACCCTATATACTGTATTCTTCTCATAACTTGATGTATAAGTTATTATGCAGAAATCATCTCAAAGAAAAACCTTACTTGTGTTATATTTCCCCGGGCAATATACATGCATAAAAAATACATCATACACACAAGTTACAATATACAATATACCTTTTCACATATGTACACATAGAAAGGGACCTCACAATACAAGCATAAATTCAAACTATTATAAGATTATCTTATATATTGATGCTTTTTAGTCTTTGTGTTTAAATGTCCAAAAGTCACTGACAGAGGACACCACAGGCTGTGTTCAAACAAAGAAAATTCATTTATCGACATTATTCATCAACCAAATTTAAAAAACATTATTTTTCATCACTACAAACACATATTCAAAGTACCACAGCATATAAAAGAAACGATCTTGCCAAACTCTGTCGCAGTCATAATAAAGAAGCCAATTCAACCTGCTCTTCCTATGTTTGACCACCAGGTGCCGCCAAAGAAATGTGTTGACATAAAGACTTAAAGTAACGCATTTTTATTTTTCTAAAAGATATATAACCCGAGAGCTTGATAGACGTTCAGCACAAACTATTTTTTTCCTGGTATCATGACGTATGTCCGTATTATGGAAGAACTATGCTGCTTTTTTCAGTTTAACGCCTATTATTCATCTTTGATTTATATAATTTATTATATAAATCAAATTATTATTATTATTATTATTATTATTATTATTATTATTATTATTATTATTATTATGTTGAAAAGGTTTCAGTGTCGTTCGCTCTAATGTGTACTGTACCTTTAAGACTCGTTTCCAGGGAGAGCGGGATTCAAATTTTGGCTCCGCCTCCACGTTCCTGTCATCGCGGAAACAGAAATTAAACATTAGCCAAACCAAAATGGGGGCAGCTCTCGAAACACCAGCGAGGTGCCTTCTCTGTGATGTTATGACCCAAAACCCCGTCACCCTGAAATGCAACCACCGGTTCTGCCGAAGATGTATTGGAGACTTGTGGAGCGTTAGCCCGTCCGGACCGTACCACTGTCCTGAGTCCAGGTGTAAAGTTGTATACCAGACCCTTCCGTTTGATAAGAGTTTCATACGGTCGCCTACACCGAGTCGACAGCCACCTTCACGGAGTACCGCAGGTAAACCGGATACGTCTTTGACCGGTAACTGGACAGTACACACATAACCTAATATTCACAATGTTACGGTTTACATGTAACTAGAAGAAGCTAACCTAGCTAACGTTGGATGACTTCCGGTCATAGAATTCTATTAACTAAAGTGTAAGGACTGCCAAAACCTTCTTATTACCAGCTTATAACGCAGCATTCCTCAGCAGCTTAACCTTAAAAAGCAAAATGCGGTTCTGTTCGTGTTGACTGGAGATCCTGACCAGAAGAAACAAACAAATCAAAGCATTTCTATGTGAAAAGGTGCTTCATAGTTTAATTATAGTTTAATTTGCCTTTGGGATTGATAAAGTATTGTTTTATTTGAATTTTAATTTGGAAAAAAAAACCTGAAATTGCATGGCGCATGAAAAATTTGAATAATAATAATAAAAAAAAAACTAACCATGTTGGGGGAAGTGAGATTACTGAAAATAGTAAAATCCTTCACATTGCTTTTCAAATTTTTCAGAAGATTAAATTAAATCTGTGTTAATCAGTCAATTAACACAGATTGATCTTTATTTGCATTAGCATGATCTGAGTCTGAAAGTGGTAGAAAAATTTAACTTTTGACTTCAGTGATTCAGTTTGGATGAAAAAATCCCGTATTGATTTTTTTTGCTTGGTAAATAATCGCAGGTACCAGAACTCTGAAGAATTTCAACATCAGTTTGTGACCTTGAACTCAAGCATACTTGGATTAGGCATCAGAAAAATAATCCAAAGCTCACTGGAAGCCCACCTCTCAGTGGTTCAAAGGATTTGGGGATGGCCTACTCA
Source organism: Poecilia reticulata (assembly GCF_904066995.2). Classification (NCBI taxonomy): domain Eukaryota; kingdom Metazoa; phylum Chordata; class Actinopteri; order Cyprinodontiformes; family Poeciliidae; genus Poecilia; species Poecilia reticulata. Next base: position 26,816,053 of record NC_088835.1, on the reverse strand, counting down.
AAGTCAGGACTTTGATCAGGAGGCTGTCACATGACCTAGAATGCAATCAATCAATAAATCAATCAACTTTTATTTGTGTAGCACAGTGGACTCCAACCTGCACCACTTTTCAGAATATTTATTCTGGATAAAAAAGTGAACCATTTTAATTGCCATCATAACTACTAGTGCAAATAAACTTCCCATGTTCACCAGTCATCGGAACTTTTTTGTGCAAATCTGACCAATCACATTAATGTCGTCTGTATTTTTTTTTTTTTTTTTTACCTATCACTGCAACTCGGCTGAATTTTGACCAATCCTTGTGTTAATTCAGCCTCCTCCTCCTCATCAGTGTTGTCCTGCTTCCTTTGTGTTTGGTGCAGCGACATCATCCAGTCAAAGCGAACAAAGTACGTCTGCCTCGGACTTGAGAAGACCCACGCTGACCACCCGGCTCCTTGGGAAGAGGAAGGCCACCACGCCCGTTTCAGAGGAACATGTGGCAAAGCGAACCGCTGTGGAGTCCACCAATGACCGGTCCAGAACCGCTGAGACTCCCACCGTCTCCTTTTCAGATCAACCTGAAGATCCAGCTGATGCGGAGACGTCCACCAAACCAGTCAACCCAGAACCCACACCGTCTTCGAGTGGTGATGGCAAATCCCTCACCGAGAACTCTGGCAGGAAGTCAGCCGAAAGTGATGGGTCTCAAAAGTCAGCGGATGATTCTGACAGCTCCAGTGAAGTAGATCTCTGCGACGCTCCTCTTACTGCAACCCCCAAGAAAGAAGCGACAGGAATTCCCACTTCACCAAAGAAACTCGCCTCACCTGGAAGCGCTGAAGCCTGTCCTGAGAGTGTGAGTCCAGGGAACAAATCGGCTCCAGTCAGCAAGACGCCTCCGATGTCAACTTCTGCCTCCTCCAACCGTTTGGGCCTCTTCCTCAGACCAGAGAGGTCAAACAGCAGCCCGGTCCCGTGTCATTACTGCCCTAAAACGGGTCACCAGCAAGCTGTGAAGACCTGCCTGGTGTGTGGGGCGTCCATGTGTAAGGAGCACCTCCGTCCTCACCTGGAGTCGCCCGTCTTCCAGAACCACACGCTGGTTTCCCCCATGGAGGACATTTCCCTCTGGAGGTGCCAGGAGCACCAGGAGATCAACCGGATCTACTGCAGGCAGTGCGCGGCGTGCGTGTGCACCGTGTGCACCGTGATCGGCTCGCACCGCGACCACGCCTGCATCAGCATCAGGGAGGCGGAGAAGGAGCTCAGGGTGAGAAAAATGCATCTTTTACCCATGTTCTCCAGAACCAGGTGGTCAAGGCTTCCCCCAGAAACCCAGCTAAAGCCGGTGGTTGGTCCTGGTTCAGTCATTCACCCAGCGGCCCGTCGTGTTGTTGAGTTACAAAATTTTTAAAGTTGGCAGATAATTTGAAAATATCATTATGTGTTATTGAAAGATTGAAGATTAATACCTGAACACCAACTATAAAGTCTTAGAAAATGCAAACATTTTCAAAAGACTTAAATAAATAAGCAATGCTTAGCCTGTGGGGGCATAAATAAAGCCTGGTGGCCCGCCAGGCTTATAATACACTGAGGGAAACCCTGTATATGTGTAGAGATGAAGGCTGTCATGAACTCTTGATTGGTGTTTTTTATGTTTGTTGTGATTTTTTCAGGCAAACCTGAAAGAGGAAATCAAACAGCTGCAGGAGGCTGAACAGCAAGTGAAGAACAGAGTGACTGAACTCACAGAGAAGAAAGAGACTTTCACAGTAAGAGGAAACTCATTTTACTAATTTATCCTTCGCATAAAGATCTTAATATTCTTTCAGCAGTTTAAACCAAACTGTCATCTGTTTGCTTTGTCTGGCTAAAATTCCTGAACCCATTTAATTGTTTAATAAACTATTTAAATTAGTACACTGAGATCTATCTGCTGCTCTTTATGAATTTCACGTTATTAAAATTGGGAGAATTTATTTTTTGTAAAATTAGTGTTTTAAGTGTACGAGACATTTAAAAACATAAAATTTTGTAATATTTTAGTTTACTTTGCTTCTGTAGAAACAGCAATAAATGATGTCATACAATAGTGAAAAAAATTGAAACCTTACCTTGAAAATGCTTGAAAAGTGCTTTAATTGAACAAACCCTGTGAAATAATTGCAGCTGGTGTAATTCCTCTTTAACTCAGGCCTTCTGATTATACTGCACAGTAACATCGTGACTCTGCTCTCCTTTCGCCTCCAGGCGGTTCTAACCGAAGCGCTGGACGGAGTGAAGCAGCAGTACGGCGCCATCAGAGAGGCGTTGGACCAGGAGGAGCAGACGGCTCTCCGCTGTGTGAAGCAGGAGGAGAGCCGGGTCCTGGGCGGTCTGGAGAAGAAGCTCTGCCTGCTTCAGAGCTCGCTGCAGTCCATCCAAAATGGCCTCCACATCCTGGAGGGTCTGGCCGACGCCAGGGCCGACACGCGCGTCCAGGACCAGGCGTTCATAATGGTCAGCTGGAGCTCTCTGTTAGAAAAACAGCCACTTTATTACAGAGTAAAACAGAAATATCTTCTTCTTCTCCACTTTTCAGGAGTACAGCAGGATTTCTCAGCTGTAAGTTATTTAACTTCTGCTTTTTCTTGCATTTTAATGGAGGTCATTTTGTCACAGAGCTTTAAGTACAATCTGTGTGTTTTTACATGCATTTGCAAAAACGCTTCTTCTGATTATAAAACTTGTTTTTCCTTTAACTCATCCAACACCATTATTCATCTTTATTTGTTTGGGAGCCAAGAATCCAGTAGTTTGACTCTGACTCTGCTCTTCCTCTCCAGCACCAGTGAGGTGGGGAACTGCGCCGGTCAGTTTGCGCCTCCGGAGGAAGTGGACCGCGGCCGACTGAGCTGCCTGCAGAGGTGGACGGAGAAACGTCTGGACGCCGTCGTCATCACCATGCCGGGGAAAGACAGAGACCTCTACAGGCTGCTGTGTAAGAAACGCTTCATGCCACGTCCTCCACGCTCGTTATTTCAGCTTAGGAAGCAGCACTGAGACAGTTAATCATGATGAATAGGTGACTAATTCTACCAAGAACTCCTCAAGCGGCATAAGTTTAAGTTTCAGTATAATATATTTTTTGAAGAGCAATTTAATTTATAGCACATTTATAACAGCCTCAGATGGCCAAAGTGCTTCACAACAATCACAACATCAGATAGATGAATGATAAAGCACAAATAAAAATGTAGTTTGATAACAGAGCGTCTTCTCTGTGCGTGCAGACGGCACCGTTCCTGCCATGGACGCGGACACGGCTCATCCCAAGCTGCTGCTGTCCGAAGCCAACAGGAAGGTGGCGTACAGCGAATCCCCGCAGGCCTACGCCGACCACCAGGCGCGCTTCAGCTCCTTCCCACAAGTCCTGGCGTCTTCCCCGCTGCAGGGCGGCCGCTGGTACTGGGAGGTGTCGGTGTCGGTGGACGACGGGCGCTGGAAGGTGGGCCTGAGCACGGCTCAGATCGAAAGGAAGGGCCAGAAGGACGGCTCCCGTCTGGGCTGCAACAGCTACTCCTGGTGCCTGGCCTGCGACAAGAGGAAGCTGGAGGCTCTGCACAACAAGGAGACGGCTGCGGTGAGGACCGACGGCCTGCAGCGGGTGGGAGTGTTCCTGGACTTCGAGGAGGGCAGCCTGTCGTTCTTTGATGCGACACCAGGGGGCAGTCTTGCTTTATTGCATTCTTACAAGCACAGTTTTTGTGAGCCTCTGTACCCGGCTCTCTCCGTGTCCAAAACCCACCTGACCGTCTGCGACCTGTTCCACTCATAAACCTGTTAAACTTTTACATTTCTGACAGCCTGTGCCTTCGTTCCATGAAAATACTTGATACCGTTAGGTTTGTTTTTATATTCTGCTGAGCCTGAAACATTCGTAGATGATTCAACACTGGAACTGTACCATGGTAATAGAGTTTATGTAATATTCCCAACAATGATAAAGTTTTTTTTTTAAAGATTTTAAATGAAAGGCAAGCTAATCATTATTTGTTTTCCTTCTTCTCCATGCTGTGGAATAAAACGCCCGTTTCAAACGCAAAGCCTCGCCCTCATTCCTTCACATTTCAAACAGAAACACAGGTGTGGGTGGCGTGTTTCCCTGGAGCGGGAGCTAACTTTGAAACCCCCGCAGCCTCGCAGCGCCACTGACAACAAACGCCGCCTCCAGCTGAAACTCCTCAGACTGTCGCAGATCTGAACACATGAAATTGTCCTTTTCCTTGAAGTATGTGGGTCATTTATTCAGACTCGGGCTTCTGCACAGCTGACGTCATTCAGCAGGGTAAGACTTAACCTCGCCTGCTTATTGCCTTCCTACGCAATTCCACTGGAGGCTTCTTTTTTTTCTTTCAGATGACTTTAATCTCACTTCGCTGCTCTCCTCTGGGTTTTCTCCCATTGACACGGATTGGTAGCATCTGAACCGGGCCAATCAGCGAGTAGAAGAAGAAGTGAAAGATGACGATTTTATTTCTTTTTTAATCTAAAACTACTATTCTACAATCCAGAATTGTAGTATTAGCAACAGCAGGAGAAGAAGCGAACAACTTCCAAATATTGAATTAATGCTAAAGCTGCAACTTTTATTCTAAAAAATGTATTTTTTTACGTACCAATGGAAAAAATTAGTTCCTCTCATTTAACTTTTTTATTCTATGAACTACTGACATGTCTCTGAAATTGAGTATTTATTAGCAGAAAAAGAAATGGTCAACATAACAAAAAGATGCAGAGCTTTCAGACCTCAAATAATGCAAAGAAAACACGTTCATATTCATTTAGAAACAACAAAACTAATGTTTTAACTCAGGAAGAGTTCAGAAATCAATATTTAGTGGAAAACCAGGTTTTCTGTGCAGTGGGCTCCTAATTTTTCCAGAACTTTATTAACTGTCACCATGTTGTGATGGTGCAATATGTGAAAAGAGGGAGCCAATCTACCTTCTGCTTGAGCTAGTTGTTGTTGTTCGAATAAATAAAAGAAAAACAACCAATCAGAGCCAGGAGGAGGGTCTTGGCTGTCAATCAACCCCATGTAATGGCTGCTCAATAAGCTAATGATGGAGAAACAACTTACTTTTACAGAACAACTTTAATCTGCTCTCATTGGAAGTGATTCTAACTAGCCTGGCGTTCAGAAGCTGTAGTAGCATACAGTGATTGACAGCGCTAAGACCCGCCTCTTGGCTCTGATTGGTTGTTTCTAGTTAGAACTGGGAGAAGACAGGGGAGGTTTATTTTTTTTTTCAGATTATCTGTTTCATACAATACTGTCACAAAACGGTGACAGTTTCAACAAATATGTAAAAAAAAATATTTTTTATAAAACTTACATACTGCATCTTTAACAGCCATCTTGTTCTCTCTTCTCAGTGGACTATGGTTGCTTACAGCACACAACTGGTGCAGTGGATATGCCACGGGAAAACATTAGCATTTAAAACCTACACATCATTTTTTAAATGGGCTTCTGGTGTTTTTCTTTTTTTACCAGGCTAAATTTACCAGAACTCCTCCTGGATGTTTGGTCCAGATCCAGAAAGCCTCTTGTCTGTGAGCAGCTGCTTCCGGGTCACGGTGAGTCCAATCCTATAGCAGTAATAGAGCTGAAAAGAACTCCATGAAGAGTCACCACGGGTCTCAGGTGAATGGAGCCTGGTAAATCGTAACCACCGGCGACTAATCACCCCAAAATGACTCCTCTGATAGACTTGTATTTGGTATAATTTCAGTTCCTCACACACGCAGGTGCTCCATTCAACCCTGACAATAATTTCACACATGGAGCCACCCGATCCAAAGGTAATCACGAACCTTTTGCTTTCTGTTCCCCTCGCCTCCCTTCATCAGCTGGCACACGAAGCAGGAGGCAAGACATGTCTGAGAGGAGGAAGGCGGGGGGCTTTAACTCAGAGTTAATTAAATTCTGCTCTTCCTTCTCATCCTGCGGCTCTCAAAATCAGCCAGGCTCTCACAAGCCGTTTTTTTTTTTTTTTAGACTTGTTGCTCATCGTGTGCTGGCAGGGTAAAAAATAGGACAGGTAGCTGTGACGGAAACAGGAGGAACAAGTCCAAGATGATGTTCCCTCTCTGCTGATCAGTGAAGCATCACTAAATGAAAAGACAAGATCTTCATTAGAGGCCCCAAGAGTCTCCAATCAGAGCTCATGAACCCTCTGTGATACGTCTAAATTATACATTCAAATGGTAGTAATTATATTAATATTACCCTCTGCATTTGTGGTAGCTGCGGTTCTTTCTTTATTTTACTATTAACTGGTAATGTGAAAGAAATACAGGCCAGAAGATGAAATATTAGCTGCTAAAGCTGGGGTAGGTACGTTTTATTAAAAAATGTTTTTATTTATCTTTCCATGCATAGCGGTGGCTGCGGTGGACAGCTTTCTAAAAGCCATTCTAATGAATTTGTATGATATAAATTCACACAGACCACTCAAGTAGACACTAATACATCATATAATACACTGCCAACTACTGGCCACCCACTGCAACTGCAAGAACATTTTGTTAAATTCAAGATGGCAGACAGACGAAAGACCAACTCAGGAATATCCGGTCCTTCCTTCTACTCTTGAGGGTAAAAAAAAATATTATGACATCAAGTAACCCCTTAGCCTAATACTACTGATGCATTTTTCAAACAACAACTTTTTATTTGGAGAAAATTACAACTGATCACTTAGAAAAAAATCCTAGAAAAATTTTTTTCTTACTTTTATGCCATAAGAAAACACTTTGGAAAAAAACTGTGCTGCACTTTTTACTTTTACTTGAGTAATTTATTATGAAGTATCGCTACTTTTACGTGAGTAAAATGTATCTGTACTCTACCTACTGTTGAAAAACAAACATGTTTTAACCAAAAAGTCACCAGACAGACACACACCTGCAGTTTTTATTAAAAATGTCCTAAGTTTTTTATTGGAAAAAAAAGAAAGAAAAAGATTTGGAAAAATGTTTCTTTTGTCAGATTTTGATATTAATATAAATTATTTTCATTTTGTCGTTAAAAAAACCAATATTATCACATAGCTGCGGTATTTATGCTACGGTCCGCCTAATGATGTAATTCTTAAATACTAAATAATTTAGGTTCATCACTTGAGTAGACTTTTTACCAGATACTTTTTTACTCTTACTTGAGTAATTTCTTACTTATTTCTTGAGTAAAAATATGCTGAAGTAGTGCTACTTTTACTTGAGTACAATTTTTGGGTATTCTACCCACCTCTAGCATTAAAAAACAGCTCCCAGTACTAAAGGCTAGCTGCAGAAATACACCATTTGATCAGAAACAACCAGTCAGAACCAGGAGGAGGGCCTTAGTGCTGTCAATAATGCTAATGCATAGCTTCTCCACCATCAGCAGAGCCTGCCATATGGAGCACAGATATTTTGTGTCCATTTTCTCTCCATACTTGCCACGACTGCTAAGGCTAGTTAGCGATGCCACCAATGTCGGTGGATAAACGGTTTTCTCCACCATTAGCCATTAGCATATTTACCAGGATGTCTGATACTATTCTGTCAGGACACAGTGAAAAAAACTTTATTTTTAATTTTTTATTTGTTTTATAAAAGTCACCTACCCTCGTTTCAGTGTTATATTGATTTAATACAGTTATCTGAACACTGAAATACCCCCGTTTGTCTGCGGATAGAAATGCTTTTGTCTCCAGGTGCAGCATATTGAAGAGATTAAATGAGTGGGTTGAAACTGGACTTTCCTGTAAAGCGCTCTCTCTTAAGATTACATGCTTTTACCTCTAATCGCTGTTTGGAAAGAAAGTGGAGTGGCGTGACATTACCAGGGTCAGACGGTCCACAGCAGGGCTTCGTCTTCCAAACGACACAGAAAGTCACTTCTGCTTCACCCTGACTGCGTGACGGCCATGTTCTGCTGAGGTTAGATAACTTTAACTGCATGTCAAAAGCTTTGGCACCGGCCCATTTAAAGAAAGGGGGTTCAACGTGGGGCGCGGGGGCCATTTGTGGCTCCTGGAATGACTTTATGTCACAATCATCACCGCAATTCAAGAAAAAAATACAACTTTTAAATTAAAATCTACTTACAAAAATGTTAGATGTAACACAATGTGATAATCTTTTCCATGTTTTATGCTTTCCTTCTGTTGTGATTGCAAATAGGATCACATCTGCTACATCTACTCATTGACTTATACTCTAAAGTACAACTTTAATTGCTGTATTAAGGTTGGCATCCATTAAAGAACCTCCACTGCTCGTCTGACACGTTTTATTCCAACTGCTCTTCCAACATACGTTTGTAAATCAGGCCAACTTCTTAAAAACTAATTAATATTGTGGCGGTTTGGCAGCAGGGATTAAATTTTTCAGTGCTCATTCTCTCAGTGTTATTAGCCAACTTAGTTTGGTATCTTTCCAGAAAATGATCAGTTTAGCTTATTTGGTGACAAAGCCAGTTTTATATATAAAAAAAATGGTTTAATTGTACTCCAAAACCAGCTATATTACAATAGTCTGAATATTGGAAACATTTCTACACTTTAAAATATTTTAGCCACATTTAGTTGTGTCAATTATCTTCGACTCTTTAAGTCAAATAAATTTATCCAGTTTTAGATTTTGAACCTAAATGTGAGTTTGTGAAAGATAAACTTACAGCAGTAAGTTGTGTTAACTTTTTATTCGTTTAGTCAAAGAGTTGAATAAACTGAGTTTTTAGGTTTGCACTTAAAAAACTGAAAGAAGAGAAAGACAGGAGTGGGAGCTATTTCCCAGAATGCTTAGCGGCATGTTTCTGTCTCCTGAGGTGGAAGTGCGTCACGTTGATCTGACTCTGGTGTTTTATTAAATGTTCATTTTAATGCAATTCTCAGTTAGCAAAGCTTGAGGATAATGTCCTGATCACACTAAATGTTTCTGAGCTGAATTCATTGGGATGTTTAATAAAATTCATCATCAGATCAGAAATTTAGTTCAAACAAGAATTTAAATTATTCTAAAGTAAAATAAATATTTATTTTAACTTGATGTTGTGAGTAAGATAATAGAGAAACGTGGCTCTTTAACTGGTGATTGCAGTTTTTAGGGATCAATGAAGTTAAAAAACAATGTTTAGACAACTTGTCTCTTGTTGTTAAATCAACTTCATGAACTTTAATTTCTGAGTTTAAACCAAAACTATTTTCTTGTGACTTAAATTACATTTTCAGCGCAGCAGGTGGACTTTCATTTTCAAGTTAAACCACATTTAAATGTTTTACAGTGTAGTGTTACAAGGTCAAATTAATCAAACTTTTCCTCTCAAATGACGCCTGAATAATTGCAGCATTTCATGCAGAAACATTACAGGTCAGCGGACGGGGATGGTTGGCCAGATTTAGCTCTCAAGTCTCACTTCTCTGGGAGTTTTTCAGGGACCTCGAATTGTGGGGAAAGATTTCTTTCGAGACATTATTTTCTATGCAAGTGTGCCCATAGGCTGCCACAACGTGCACCAGTGTTGCCGTGTTGTGTGTTGCCATGACAACAGCCGGTGAGCTCAGGTGAGCTATGAGTCTCACATATCTGACCCGGTCACCTGCCAGACCTGGCACCATCCAATAGAAAGAAGAAGAGATGGGCCTTTTGTTGGTTTAAGTGCCGCTACCTGCAAATTATTTCCACCTTATCTCAGTCATGCAAGAGTCATGGTGGCAAAGATAAAATAAGAGTTGACAAATGCAATTTTTCACACATCTGCAGGGGTTTGTTACGTCGGAGTGTAAAACAAAAAACCCTGTTTAATGCCAAGAATAAATAAAAGAACTACATTATGAGAATGAAGATGAAAGAATATGAGAATAATGTCGCAGTTTTACAAAAAAGGCATAACATTAAGAGAATAGTTGTATGAGAATAAAGTCAAAATAATATAAGAATAAAGGCATAATATTGATTACTTTAATTTCGTATTACGAGAATAAAGTAATCAATATTTATTATGACTTTATAATACCATGAGAATTGTATTATTCTCATAATACCACAATTTTATTCTCATAACATTATGACTAAATTCTTGTAATTTTATTTATGTTTTAATCTAATTAGTGTGGCCTTAATACTCTGTCATAGTACTTTTTTAATCAGGTGATTACAATTATTTGTGTGCTTCCACCGGCTTTTTGTTGAATTAATCTTTTATTCCAGATTTGTTTCTCTCATACTTTCCAAACTAAATGGTAGCAAGGCAAATGCTCAAAATTAGGTCATAATTATTTTTCACAAATCAACTTGTTAGACAACTGGAAATGTGACAAGCAAAGTAGGACGAGGACCCACATTTATTTTGCCAACATGCAGTGAGGAGGTAAGTTTAGTCAAAATAAAGAATATCCAAAACAAAGCAATTTTGGTGACCAGGCCATAACAACCATTACAAAATATATCCATCCTATCTGCACTTCTGGTTGTTTCAGCAATGGGAGAAAAACCTTTTCTTTTCCACCATCACAAATTAATTCTGCTGGGAGTTCAAATGGAGCCATGAACTACAGCTAAATATGACTAACTTTATGATTTTCAGACAACTAACACTCCAGGTGGGTTTCAGCGATAAATATGTGGAAAAGCGGCTTGTTAGCACTGTTGTTACACACGGTGGAGGATGAGTTATGCTATGGACCCATTTCCTCTCTAAAGCTTCTGGCGTCTTATGAATCCGAATTAAAATCCCTTCACCAGTTAACAAGCTTACTAGGCTAGGAAATTGCTTTGACATAATGTTGTGAAATTAAATAATAAAATAAAATATGATTATGGAAAAAATGCTTTGATGTACTCAGGGATTTTAAATAAAAACTTGAGCCCAACACTTATTCTTTTCCAAAATTTTTCGACCCTGCAACTAATCATTCGAGACGCCATGATGGGCGTCAGAAGTGAGGGATGGTAATATTAAACACAGCGACTGAAATTGTTTTCCCGAGCTGTTTTACCAGTTTATTCATGGTTTCTTCATTTTCCAGTCTAATTAATCTGAACGTAACTCACCCGGTTGGGGCTCATAGACGGCGGTATTTACAAGTAGAGTTATAAACAGCTAGCTTGGAAACCGACCCATAACTTCTCCCTCCTGACGTGTTGACCAAATTACCACTTTGTCTGAATTCACACCAAATGACTTAAATCATTATGTCACAAACAGCGTTTCCCCTTAAACCGGAGCAGCATTAAAAACGTACAAAAAACGAGATGCTATCCAGTTTTTTCCATACATGCTAGGCTACATGACGGTGCGGCACTGTTTCCATGGTTACCAACGGTTAGACGCCTATCTTCTCCATAATGCAATATTTCATATCTTTCTAATCACACTTACTTATAACGTGAATGGACGTTAATCTTCTTACCTTTTAAAAATGTGTTTGCTGCAAATCCGCGATAACACCGACGGCTGCCATCGTTATGACTGACAGCTGCTATCCATTGCTGCTGTATCTTTCCTCATTAACAGTTATAATATAAAACGACAAGTTTCGTTTTCATCCCGGTCTTTCTCTGCAGCAGACCGAGCTGCATCCTGTGACCATTTTTACTGTGAATTCAACTAAATAAAAGCGAAAATGAGGCTACCAGATGTCTGTTTTTTAACAGGCTTTAAAGGGGCGCATTGGTTGTTTTGACTGAGCGGGCGGAGTTCCGGAGAGTGACGTCACGTGCAAAGGGTCAACAGGATGTTTGTTTTTTTTTTTTCTTCCAGGAAATAAATATTCTCAAACTATATGCTGGATTTTTCCAAATATTATCTAATCAGATTGTGCTTTTGTAATTAAAGATGGATTCATCTTGATGCATCTTTACTATTCGTACTCAGACATCCTGTGTTTCTAGCCAGCGCTCTGAAACAGCAGCGCTGCCCTGCAGCACATTTTCAGGGAATTTGTTTCACAGTCTCGGCTGTCAGCTTCGGTGCCTGTCTGTCTCTTCTTTCCCTCACACTGTCCCAAGTCTCCTGATCGCTGCTCAGAATATCACCAGTAACTTTAGCATTTTATATTTATATATCTGTCCCTGTGCCCTTTTCACCTGACCACTCTGCAGGAAGGTCAGAGTGCAGGTCAGTGTCAGACGAAGACCAGGAGGTGATGGGAAGTAATTATCTTGTGTCTGATGGAAGAGCAAGATTCAAGATTCCCTACACTGAAAGCGATTTAACTTGAAATATATATATATATATATATATATATATATATATATATATATATATATATATATCATTGTCATTTTCAATATAACTTAAAATTGAAATTGAATATTTAAAAAGCACAGTGTTGATGTTTTTCATTTACTACAATGCTAGGTAAGAATTCATTTGTCTCCCACGGGAGACATTTGTCTTATTAGAGGGGACAAGGATACAACACAACAAGGACAAAACAATATTTCAAACCAAGTCAATAACAATAAAAACATAAAACTAACAAATTAAAAAATGGCATGTCAAATTTTGTGCAAATAAGAAAAGTGATACACAATATTAATGTGCACAAGAAAGCATATAAACTCAAACATACAGTACCTTTTCACATAATTTGTTTCATACATAATTTCTTTGAGAAGATAAATTTTGCTCTGTTTAATATTCTGATGTATTTAATCTGTGTTTATTCTTGTCATTTTCCCTTTTGTTATCTCTGTATGGAGCATAAACAGGAAGAGAATCAACCTGACTGATTCAAAACAGCTGAAACTGAAAATTAGATTTTAAAAACACATTTGAATATGAAAACACATAATCTGAAACAAAAGCATTTCTAAATGTAGTTTCATAAAATCTGCTGCATTTAAGCTTCATTCAGATTGAAATAATTTTAGTTTCAATTCTTTTTATCTGAAATATTTTTGTTTTTAAGAACTTTTTACCAGTTTGAACTTTTTTTTTTTTCAGATAAAATGGCCTGTTTAAGCGCCATCTATGTTTACTCTAGCATCAACCTCCCCAACATTTAAATCTTTCCACTCTTTTATCTGTAGTCGGCTCGACCTTTCCCTGGTTCCCTGGTTTCCTGGTTCCTGTCATCATTAACTTGTTTCTCCTGCACCTGCTGCTCTCCTGCTAGCATCTGGGTCCTCAACAAACTTCAAACAGGTCACACAGGTTATAACAGGCCGTCTTGGTTTTCCCCACACAACATCATAGCACTCAAAGCTGCGTCATGAGAATGCTAACAACCATAACCAATGATAGTGTTGAAAATAAGGTGTTGCAATTCTGCTTATGAATTTTAACCTTCTGAAAAGAAAATATTTCAATAGCATATCTATCTATCTATCTATCTATCTATCTATCTATCTATCTATCTATCTATCTATCTATCTATCTATCTATCTATCTATCTATCTATCTATCTATCTATCTATCTATCTATCTATCTATCTAGCTAGCTAGTTTGCTTTGATAGCTAACTGGCTGCTGTGATAGGTAGCTTTGAAAACTAGCTTTGATAGCTTGCTAGCTTACTTTGATTGCTAGCTGTGATAGATGGCTTTCATAGGTAAATAGCTTGCTTTGATAGGTAACTCTCTTGCTTTGATAGTTAACTTTGATAGTTTGCTTTGATAGCTAACTATTAAAGCCTGACGTGGAAGAGTTTTGCTATTTTTTAATCAAAGAACCTAACCTCCTTTATTTTGTTTGTTGGTATTGCAAGCTTTTTACTTTGCACCATGTAACTTGATCTTTCAGCAAAATTCCCATTTTCTTTCTTTATTACAGAGCAGCAGGAGGAAATGTTTTGTGAATAACAGAAAGAGAAGTGCATGGTTTCCAGATCTCATCTTCTTCACATTGCAGCAGTGTTTTACCAGTCTGTTTAAGCCCCTTCCAGAAACATAGTACGTGTGTGAAATATAAAACTATTGATATCACATTAACATGACAGTCATTATCATGACAGAGCTGTGTGTTTACATGGATCCGGTTTCTGTCGATACTATCCAGAGGTTCAGAGGCAAGAAACACACGGTGGCTCTAAAGGAAGAGGAGAAGGACTCGAGGCTGATTGTAAGGAGGTTTGGGCTGATTGAAAACTTGTCAGGAGGCTGATGACTGATTTAGCCCCGCTGGGAGAGAAAGCCCAGAGATACGGAGTCAGAGCAGACAGGATTGCAGACGAGAAAAAAAAAAACTGTGCGAGCCATGGGAAACTAAAATTTTGACTACACCAAAGTTTTACTTGAAGTGTAGTTTAGCAGAGTAGAGCTGAAGAAATGAGTGTAAATCCTAATTATTGGGATGAGAAAGAACAGCCTCCAGTTCTGGAGCTAAGCTGATCCACACTTGCCACACAGAGACAGAATTTGCCACTTGAGGTGCGACAACAAGTCAGAAGGGATACAACAGGAGTGAGAAGAGGATTCAATGTGATTAATCCCTTCAATTTTTTTTTTTGTTACACTCAAGTTACAACACTTACATGGTTATGTCAAATTTAGTTTCTCAATAAAGACAACTTTTTTAAATTGAGGAATAATAATAATCCTGATTGAAACTTGGTGATTATAAAGGAAATCTCCCAAATATCCAACCCAAAATTCAAAATGCTGATTTTTATGCTTAAGCGGGGATCCTAGCTCTCTTGCTCTCGTCCTAAAATCAACGACCAATCAAGTTGTGACTGCAGATACAGGAGCAGGAAGGACCTCGCTTGGAAGAGGATCGTTGAGGAAGTTGGAATGTCAGCTACGTATAACCTTTACTGTTTGAAAATATTTCTCCTCATCTGAGCTATCCAAAAACGTTGAGTCACGTTAAACAAACGTATTTATTTAGCCTAAATATGCAGGAGATGGTGGAAGAGTTTGAAGGACACATATGGCAAGGAGTTTCCTCTCAACGCTCCCCTGGAGCGATTTTGACTCGCCTACAGCAAAGTGCCAAGCGTCTGACTTCAAAGTGCACATGCGTCAAACTTAAAGTGTGATGCGTTCGGTGCGACCGCATCATTACCCCTGCAACTAGTTTACAATCAGCCATTTTTTCTTGTTCAGCATTTAATCTTCCCAGCATTCATACATCTCATTCTCAGTCACTCCTTGCTGGTTTCTCCTGTCTAATCCCATTTTCTCCTTGATTCCTGATTTTGTTCTTCTCTGGCTCCCTGAGAAGAACAGGGAGCCAAATTGGGCAATTTTTCTTCTTTAAAGATTTAACATGATCCATCCTCCCAGGTACAGTCTGCATTTTGATCCATCCAAAAACTCACAACTGGAAATCATTTTTACAACTGACCTTTGGTCACCAGCTGGTGGTTGGTTTCCCTCTTGACATCCTCCAAATATTTAATTTCCTATCATATTCAAACTGGGTTTCTGAATATGAAACCCAGTTGCATTGAAACCTCGGTTAAATAAAAGGTTACTTTAAATCTAAACATGCCATAGGATGTGAAAATACTTAGCAGACATCTGATAGTTTAATCAAGTAAATAAATTAGTGTGTTTGCAGTCTTACTTTTCAGTGCTGCAATCAGCCATGGGCTTATTCCAAGTGTTAAAAAGAAAATTAAGCTGGAAAAAATAACTTCAGAAAGACGCATAGGGCTCTGACTGAAAGCTTCACTAATTAGCATAATGGAGTGCAAATTATCTGTGATAACAGTATTTGTGCTGCTTTTGAGCAGCTGACTTGTGTTTTTTCTCTCTTAGAAACCCTCCTAGCTTTTCATAAAAACTAATAAAAATGTCTAATTTGAATTGGTTTGGTTATTAGCAGGGTGGTTGCGTATGCAGTCGGCCATTAGCCGGCAGCAGCAGCAGTTTAATTTTAAATGCTTGTAAAAGGCATTTATTCAAGAACGACAAGCAGATCTTATTTTTGTTGCAGTCGGTAAATAAACTACAGTTAATCAAAGGAATTATTCTTATTTATTATAACAGCTAATGGTGAATCTGGGAGATATTTAATCTTCCAGCTGCAGTATCAAAGCATCGGTCAGGAGCGGCGAATACAAGTGAACTAATATGAATGAGGGAGAATAAAATTATTGTGACTTGGAAAAAGAGGCATGAAATGATCAGATCTGTCCTGCGCAATCAGGCCTTTTTTGGTCACCTGACCGTTTTATTTATTTTTATTTCCTCTGGCTCTTATTTTCAGCTGTTTGCATAGTTTTTCTTTGCTGTTGGAGGTGGGGGAGGTAATTGTTATGTCGCCTCGAGACAGAAATGTTCTGCATGCATCAAAACATAATTTTTATGAAGTCCAATAACGCCAATGGTGGGTGTTTTTAGCCGGGGTGTCTCGGAGGTGTCGTTTCTGTGTTATGTGCCGGATTGTCCCCCGTCTCTGCGTAGATATGCCATTTTCTGTGGCATGTTCAATAAAGCAGAAATCTGGAAATAATACTGCGCTGTCTCCTCTTTCCCCCTGCCTCTCAGAAGAACCATCCTCATTAGAATGAATCTCACCGTTTCTTCCCTTTGCTGGTTGAACTTTGTTTTTCTCCATCTTCCTCTCACACTCTGTCATTTATCTCCTCAGAGCTTTTGCTGACTTGGGTGATTCATTCACATCTCAGATTTAGATTGGTGGTGAAACGGGAGTGGCATCGCAGTCCCTGGGGCGGCTGGCTGGTCTCTGCTGAATGCATTTTGAATCCACGCTGTTTCGTCTCTGCCTGTCATTTGAGAATGACTGAAAGTGACCTCGGTGGGTTTGGAACAAAGCAGAACCCTGGTTAATGTAAAGCATCCAGATCTCAACCATTTTCAGAAAAATCGTACAAGTTAACTGTGTCGTCTTCGTCTCAACGTCAGGTCCACTGAAGTATACAAGAATAAAGCTGCGTTCACACTGCAGCCTGAAGTGACCCAAGTCGGATTTTTTGTCAAATTAGATTTTTTTTGGCGTGGTTGTTCACTGCCAACATGTCTCTGAAATTACAAGCAAAAATGTTGTATTTATTTGCAGTAAATGAGAAATGATAAAAAATTATAAAAAAAAGAAGCAGTTCCTTCAGACCTCAAATAATGCAAAAAAAAAAAGTTTACATTTATTTAGAAACAACAATACTAATGTTTTAACTTGGGAAGAGTCTAGAAATCAATATTTGGTGGAATAACCAGTTTTTTATGCGACTTGTATATGATCTCCATTGTGAACTACAAACGACCCTGAACGTATCCCGCATGCGCAGAAGAGGGCGCAATAACGTCACATCTACAGAGCGTGCCTTGTGTTTTACCAACGGTCAGAAAACGTGGATGCTAACAGTGTAGCATATCTTACCATTTTGAAGTTGTTATCCAACCGGTGAAGCATATTAACAACTTAATCCTCATTACCGTCCGCCATCGTTGTCGCTTTTCTTCCCGCTTGCGCGTATCGGGACGCAGAATAGTGACTTTCATCGAGAATCAATGACTTTCGGATCGGATGACCGCGACCAGGCCGTTCAGATTCAGGTCACATAAAGATCAGATATGTGTCGGACATCCAAGCGGCCTGGATCGCATTCAAAACAAATCCGACCTGCGTTGTTCAGACTGCCTGAAAAGCTCAGATGCAGGATGAAATAAGGCAATAAAACGCAGCCTAATACTAATAATACTTTTTTCCACTGGCAGATTATTTCACTTATGTCCAGGGGTGAAAGTAGTTTTAAATTATTGGGGGTACTATGACAAAAAAAAAATTATATATATATATATATCTATGTATTTTTTATTTATTTTTTATTTTTTTGCAAAGCGATAAAAGCTGGGTAGCTCTTGAATCGCTACAAAATAAAGCTGTATTTCCTTCAGCCCACTGGCTGTAATGTTGACACCTTGAGATGCCATGAGACCTAAATCCTGAACATCATGGCATGGAGTACATCCCAGTTTTCCATGTCTGGCATATAACCATTCGTTTTAGATTTTAAACTGGTTCTATTGATCCTGTGTCCAGAGAGAGGGATAATCAGTAGCCCAGCATCATGACCTGTTCTGAAGATCCTGCAGCTTCCACTTCTCTTCCTAACATGGCGCCTCCTCAACCTGACTCTCATACTGACAGGAGGAACCACAGAGCTCTGTTAGGTTAAAGCTCATCTTCTGAAGATGGGATATTTTTCCTCCAACAGGTTCCAGAGGAATCACCTCCAACCAGATGTTGGACTGGATTTTATTTCAATGTCATTTGTGAATGTTAGCTTCTCATTTTCAAAAGTGGAGCTATAAAGGATGAAAAAGGTTATTTTGGAGAAAATCTCATCAACATCAATATTTCCACTAAATAAGAGGCCAAACAAATTTGTTTAATAAAGGAAAAACCTCTCAGACTCTGAGCTCAAAGCACCAAACTATTTTTTATATCAGACAATTAATTTAATTTCACATAATTATCGCGGTAGAAGCCATTCGTTTGTTAAATACTTAATGAAACATATTTACCGTGTTTGATGTTTGTTGTAAATGACGTATAATCACAAAGAACGAGGTAATTAGTCCAAGTTTGTCGTTTATTGAACGTTCAGAAACTACAGCGGCTGTGATGAGCCAATGCAAAAGTAAAAAAAGGTAAAACAACCTGAACAGGTGATCAACTCTAAACCACTCGCACCTTTTTACTCTCCGTCTCTCTGACATTTAAGCACACCCGTTGCCATGGCAACCTCCTGCGCTCCACAAGCCGACCCGAGATTATGTTAAAAACATTCAGTCCGTTACGATATCAGGTTTTCAGGCTTGATATTTATTTTGCGATCATTAACAAGCCTCTCATGAACACAGCGGTGGTTGATTAGTTAATTTTAAACTCCTGCTCTGCTCGTTATTTTGATAATGGAACCGAAACGCACAGAATTGCGCAACACCTTGTTGAAACAATAATCACTGAGATTATTATTGTTGTTGGGTCATTAATTTGAGCACGTTATGTTGATTTTTGTTGTTGTTGTTCTTTAATAAAATTACGAACGTCTTGATAAGGAGTCAGAGGAGGATGTGCTGCTCTCAGCGTACTGGTGGCGTTCAGTTTGTGATCTAATGTCGAGATCGAAGCACGAACAGTTCAGAAACAATATGAAATGAGAAAAAAAGCTATTTAACAACTGATTAAGTCCTGTTTTAGATTGTTCTTGAAAAACTAATCAGTCACGGCTGATTAGTGGGTGAACTCACGGCTGCACAGTGAATCCATTGATTTTTTTTACAGCAGAGAGCTGCTCCCCTCTTGAGGGTACTGCGTACCCCCTCTAAATCTTTTAGGGGTATGCAGTACCCTGCCGTACCCCCTTACTTTCACCCCTGCTTATGTCGCTATAAACGGGACTCCACCGTTACCTAGCAACCCCGGGAAACCCAGGATGTCACCCAACAACCAAATTCTAGTTTCGTTGGCAGATTATTTCACTCATAACATGACATTTTCCCCATGTTGTAAGTGAAATAATCTGCCAATGGAACAAGTACTTTTTCGCCAGTATTAAGGAATTATTGACTTAAAACCAGCAGATATATCTTGATGAAAGGTCACCTATTAGTATGTCTTATTTCAAGTTTACTTGCACTAGGAACAAGACTAAAATACTTGGTAAGATTTTGTGTTTTTGCAGGTTACCAGTTTGCTCATGCTTCAGCTTTTCTTGCATATTATTAACAATCAGGACACTGATTACCTTTGAATAGATATATTGATATTCAGCACCCCACCAAAAAGACTGAAGAGTTGATTTTGTTTTCATGAATACTAAGACTAATTTTCCCTGGACTGTGGAAATCAAGGGTGCACCGATTGCTGTTTTCTGGCCGATTGCCGTTTTTTAAAGAGCCTGACCTGCCTGTTCCATTTTTTTTTTGTCTGAAATGTAACTAAATATAGCAAAGAAAGTTAATGAGTTGGTAACAGTGGGGTGACTATTGTTAACTGCAAATGTGCAGACATGACCTGGTGGGCTGGTCTGTCAGTCAGACGTCTCTAACGGGAGACCAGGAGAAGGCAGTGGCTGTTTTAGATCTCTGCTGATCTGCTTCACATGTAAATATCAGCCGATCACCAATCTCCTAAAATTAAGAAAATTGGCGCAGATAAATCAGTGCACCACCAATGGAAATTATCACAAAACTTAATGGGCAGTAATGCAGTGAGACGAAAAGTGTAGATCTTTTTGTAAAGGACAGATGTCTGACTCACAGATGGGAGTTCGGTGAAGTTGTCAGTGCCGTTCTGTCCTTGGACAGCTCTCATGTTTTCATTGGGTTTCATATCACCTGCAGTCCTCTCTGTCCTCATCAATACGCAGACTGACCTCTTTCAGCAGGATGCATGACAAATCGATGTTTGGCTTTCCATGAGATCCTCTTTGATGAAGAGAATCAGCTAAATAAAAAAACTCTGCTCTTACTCAGCACTTTGAGTTACTTGGCAGTTTATTCGTGGACAGATACAAGCAGTAAAACTGAATGGAGAGCTTGGATGAGAGAGTGCAATAAAACAACGCAGCTCCCACTACAACGCTTCAACCTGTTATTTTTCAGTCTGACGACTTTCTTTCATCCAGCCCAACAGCTGGCTGACATTCTGCTGCGCTTGCTAACAGATAGTAGTTCATGGATTAATAAAGCTGTAAAGTTTAACCACTCATAGTACCGTAGTTCTTATTTTACTTCAGTTCAAGGGAAAAGATATAGGTTCCCTTATCCAAGCAATAAACTGACACAAGCAGAGTAATATTGTCTCTTTCCCTTCCTACTCACTGTTTAGGCCACATGTATAAAACTTGAGGCCTGGGGGCCAAATCTGGCCCGCCGAAGCTTTTTATGTGGCCCTTTAGACTCCAAATTACATCAATAAGTTTCTCCAGTTTTTAACAAATACACCAAATTCACACAAACTCAACAGATCCCCACATTTTTTTCTGATTTTATATCAAATTTTTTCTCAATTAGTGAAAAACTTTGAGTTTAAGTGGTGCTGCCTCTTCCTTACGTGATGTCAAGTTATAGTCTGTGATCGAAAAAGCAGTAATGAAAAGTCACATTTAACACCATACATTAGTGTAAATATCATAAAAATTCCTCCAAGAAGAGGGTTAAGAAGCAAACTAATTCATCTACTGAAACTTAAGGTCAAAAACTTCCCTGAGGAAAACAAAAACAATTTGTGGGAAATAGAATAATTGAAAACAGAGTCAGTCAGTAACAGGAAATGGAGGAAGCACGGGGATCTGACAAGGATCAGAATAGATTAAGCATCATATTTGCTGTGAGGAGTGATTACTGGAGTGGTTCAAAGCTAAAAAACCAAGGAAGCAAAACATAAAACTATGCAAGACATCTTATTAAAACTACAAAAACAGCAACCCTGCAAAGTCAGAGGATTAAAAGAGAATGAAACTAAAACTTACTGAGACTGTACATTTTTATAGAAATAGGTTCTCTGGTCCATAGCACTTCTGATGCTGACATTTTCCGTTTAATAATTCAACCCGCTGGTGGCAGTAGAGGTGGATGACTCTGTGAAGAACCATGTCTGTATATTTCATGATGGTGGTTTTTGCTTCTAAGCATGAAGAGTTCCTGGTCTGAATCCCTTAAGACTTCATCCTTCCTGTGCCGCTGCGATTCCTCGCTCTACCGGCGCTGGAGTGAATTTCATGATGGTTTTATCCGCTGAAATAAACTCTGTGCTATAAAAGAACAACATATCCCAGGCAGAATCCGATTCATTTAAAAGTATTTTTTACTTTTCTATTTTCTTACCAGTGACATTTTATTACAGTTTGCACAGTTTCTTAGCAAGTTATGCTCAATGATGGAAAGGCTTTTAAAAATTCTAGAAATCTTTAAAAAGATGCATTTTCTTGTCTCCACACAAGAATAAATTAAATATTCAGGTTAAAATTTATTATAAAAATGAATAATAAAATAGCCTTTCCAGTCACTTGGCAAATTATAAACTTTTTTTCACCACTTCTAACACCTGTTAATTAGATTTGGGACTTAACTTTGACTAGGCCATTCCAACATGTGATTATGCTTTGATTTAAACCATCCATAGAAGCTGTCAGTGTATTTAGGGTTGTTTTCCATCTAGATCACATGTGTCAAACTTGAGGCCCGGGGGCCAAATCTGGCCCGCCGAAGCTTTTTATGTGGTCCTCTAGACTCCAAATTACATCATAAAGTTCTTCCAGTTATCCACAAATCTCCACAATTCACACAAAATCATCAGATTCAGTCTTACTTCATGTCAAGTTATAGTCTGATCGATACTGTGATTAATAAAAAGTGGCCCAAAATGAAGGTGACTTTAACACCAGTGGTCTAGATGGCAAAAATCCACTCTTAAGGTTTTCTTCCAAGAGTGCCTTTCCTTGTTTTGTATCCATCGTCCCTTCAAACTTCCCTCTCGCTGCTCTGCTGAAGAACAGAAATCCCACAGGACCATGCTGCAACCCCCATGTTTCATAGGGGAGATGATACATTCCCAGTGATGCACTGTGCTAACTTTCCTCCACACATGCAGGACAAAAACGTTTTGGTGCAAGCTGGGAATAAAATGTGTTCTGGCTTTCTTTCAAAACTTATTTTATTTTCTGAATTTTTCCATAAAATCCAGATTTATGGGGATTTTGCTGAGTGACCATCTAGCAACAGATTCTTCTACCTGAGCTGCTGAAGTAGAAAACTTACCCAGTACCTTTTGGGCTGATTGACAAATTAGGTGATGTTTAAAGGAAATTGGTTGAATCCCAGTTGAATTAGTTAATGTGATAAAATGTGTAAAAATTAAGAGGGTATAATCACTTTTTGCAAATGATCGGGAAGATTCCTTACATACATTTAACCTCCATCTATATTTGTATCAGGTGTTTAATTTTAGCAGTATATCATAAAGAATCATTTAGATTCATTTTCTACATATGCAGTCCTATTGAGTCCAAATAATACAAATTTAAAGCATTGATTCTGCGTTAATTCACATTCTTTCAATGCTGTAAATATTATTTTTTTAATGTGCGATTAATGTGCTGATTTTTGTACTTTTTGAACGCCATCTGAGTGTAATTTTTGTTTTCCTATGGGGATAAAACAGCTCTAATCTCTCTCCTCTCCTCTGCAGAAATTACTTTACTGTTGTAGTCAAAGCAACATAGCAAAGCATCATTTTACAGATATTCACAACTTGAAGCAACACTAAGCTGCTATTATTTAAAAAACATAAATAATATTAAACACAAAAGCATCATGAGAAAAGATCCCATGTTCTGCCCGGTTCATCATATTTTAATCAGTTGGCCGCCCTAATGAAAACATTTAGAACTAATTAACTCATTTCTTCCTTTTAACAATTAATTAATCACAATTAATTCCTGGCAACTGTGATTAATCAGATGTAAAATTTTAGTCATTCAGATGATGATGTGCTGCAAACACCGTTCTGTTTGTCTGGGTGCTGCAGTGTTTGCTTGTCCTCATACCTTTGTGAAGGATGGGAGAAAAATAGCCCACACATTATTCAGCGCTTACAGCGGTCTTCTCTCTTCTGCAGTGATGAAATATAAGGTGAATGTTGCAGGCATACATTCATTTCAGAGCATGAGTAGAGGCTTGATCAATGTGAGAAATGCCTCTCTGCCTTCAGGTGGTTCCTTCTGTTCTGCACAACAAGCAGACGTTTGTGCTCCAGGAGTCGGTTTGATCAATTACGCTTACTTTTATTGTACCAGATTGAAGCACCAGTTTTTCTTTTCTGTTCTCTGTACTTGCACATCTGTTCAGTTGACGGCACCTCTTACCGTTTCGACCCAAAATCAATTTGAATTAATCTGCTTTTAATTACATCATTAGCATTTCTCAGACCTGTTGGCTCTGGAAATGAAGCATTCACTCCCTCCCACCCCCATGGGAAACTCTTCAGATTTAAAAACTATTATCTTACATACAAAAAATATAAAATATACTCATTACTCAGGGTTTATATGTTAAATTGAAACCAAGTTTGATTTTAATTATTAATTTTCTCTCACTTCTTAACACTTTTTGGCTGGCGTACAGAGGGAATTTAATTAAAATGAAAGTAGGGATGCTTTTGTTTCCATAAGAAAGGCAGCTGATAGGTGTTAAATCTGTAGCTCGTCGTATGAAAAACTGTTTCCATTTGCATAAGCTTTCAAATATCCTAAATTAGGTTATCTGTATGCAAGGTTTTCAGTGTAAATACCACTGATGTGCTTCTTCAACTTTTTTTAGTCACTTCCTGCAAATGAGGGAAAGATAAGCTGCTTATTTGTCTGGATTGTTATTTAATGATCAATGCAAGATCAGATAAAACCAAGGATTATTCTGAAAGGGGAATTATTAATTGTGGAAATGATTAACTGGATATTCAAATGCTCAAGCTGGTAGAAGAAGACACCCCCTAACCCTAACCCTAACCCTAACCCACTTATGTTCATCTCAGGTCCAGTCTCCACCTCCCCTAAATTATTTTACCTCATAAAATGTACTTTTTTTTACCTCATAACACCCACATTTTCAGCACATCTACGCTCATTTTCACCGTATTTATTCAAACAAAAGAGGAAATCAAGTTGGTGGTTAGCATCAGTCCAGCAGCTTCAATAAATAACCTTAAACTACAAAGCAATAGTTCCCAATGAGCAAAGAAGCTAGCAGTTGGAAAATTAAAAATAGCTAAAATGCGCAAGATTAATAATAACAGTTAAAAACATATAAACAAAACTACTCACTGTATATGATTAAATGTGTGTAAAATGTATGTACTTGTAAAGAAAACACAGATCTGATTCTAACACATGACACGGTTAAAGACGGAAACAGAAAAAAGGGGGCGGAGCTGTCGGTTACGGGTTGCTACGGTAACCACCAACTGCCAAGAGCAGCGTAACGGGACTTAACACACCAATAAAACGGCAACAAAAAATAAATTCAGACAAATAAATGAACAAATTGTGACAAACTTCACATCTAGAATATTGTTAAAACAAAACCCCGTTACATAGGGACACATTAGTGAAAGACTGACTCTTTGACTAATGACTGAACTTTGCCTCATGGCAGACCGTCGCCTCTGGTAAACAGACAGACGAGGACCGCTGCTGCTGCTGCTGCTGCTGCTGACTATGTTTGTCGTTGTGCTTCCCTCCAGCCCCCACTTTCCTCCTCGCCAACCTCCGTGTTTGTGCTTACATTGGCCGGGAGCTGAGGCCACCAAGGAGGCTGTTCTACCGACACACAAAACTACATAAACAACAGCAAAGTGCTTTCAGAAGATGTTCGTCCATCTTGAAGTTTACTACAACTACAGACATCAATGTATTGCACTGAGAGTTAGGCTGATTGAGCAACACAATAGTGTCACCTGGATGAAATATTTTTTAATAAATATACTATTTAAGTGTGCTGTACTGATGCAGAGTTATCAAATATGTTTGTAATTCGGTACAATTTTCAGAGCAGTAATTAAGCCAAAACTACAAAAATATGAAGATTTTTCATTTAAAATATATATAAAAAAAAAATGTTGTATGCAAATATTTTCAAACCAAAACTCCACAAGTGGCGTAGTTTTAGCTTCAAATTCTGCAAAATGAATAGATTAATAAAAAAAAAAGAAAATAGTAAACAGATCAGTCCTACACTGTACTGATGTTAAGCTTTTCACGTTGATGTGAATAAGACATTTTCATAATGTGCTAATTTTTTATCCAATTAACCAACTAATCATCAAAATAACAGATAATACTTTTCAAATTTGATTGCAGCAAAGTATTGACTCTTCTGCTTTCAGTAAATATTCATGCCTCCTTTTTCAGATTGTTCTTCCACTACGCACTACTTTATATTGATCAAGCAAATGAAATCAAATAAAAATACTTTGAAATCTGAAGTTATAATGTGACTAAATGAAGAAGACTGGGGAGCAGGAATAGGTTTTCAGGACATGCCATCTAGAAAACTGACATGTGGGTGAAAAAGTTCAGGCCATTTCCACAGAGCTCATTAGCTCTGAAAAGTATCGGCTAATTTTCGCTATTTTTCCAGTTGATTCCTGTTGTTATTGATTTTTTTTTCTGCAGTGACGCTATTAGGATGACTGCTGCCCTCAAGTGAAAGGAATCTCACATTCAGTTCTGCTCCATCCTCCTGTCTCGATGCAAATTAAGAGGTCTCATTAAAGCTTTGCGAGGAAAAGCTCATATTTTTAAAGAGATTAGGCAAAAGGATAAAAAAAGGAAAACAAAAGACCGTGATTTTGTTTACCGTGATTAACTGAGGAGGCGGGATGTCTGCAAGCGAGCTGATAACAAGACCTTGGTGACTGCAAGGGATTGGAGGTGTTTTAGTTATAAAGCTGCTGACCCGAGACGAACCCGAGGGTTGTGCTGAGCAGGGCCTTAATTTCTGTCTTCTTTGTTCAGCTCTGTGAGTAACAAACAGTGATGATGTTAGATACCACCAGTTTCCTTTTTTGATCCATTACTGAGTAAAATTCAATACTAATCCAATACAATACTTTTATACAAAAACATCAAACATGTCTGGGAAATCTAAAAAAAAAGAAAAGTGGAGTTTATCTTACAACACAAGACAATTTATTTAATTGTGGTAGCAGCCTCATTTGTTATATCCAAGCTATTTTAATAACAGCAGACAATCAGACAGAATATATAAAAATTGTGTTGCAAAATAATAAAAAGATAAAATTATTAAACAAATAACCCTACTGAAATAAATCCTAGGGCCGTTGTAAACAACTATTTTAGTAATTGAGTATTCTATCGAGTATTCTTACAATTAATAAAGTAATCAATTTAAAAAAATTGGTTAATTTTACCATTATTAGATATCACATCCCTAACAGTTACTATTCTGAAGTATAAAAAAATTAACCCGTAACAATAATGGCTCCTTTTAAAGTTAACCTGGACAAAAATTATACAAAAATATCAAATTATATTAAATTTAATAATAAAGCAGCAGGCTCACAAAGACACATAAAAATGTATATAAACCAGTTTTTAGTTTATGTATTAATCTTCAGTCAGGTTTATGGATGAACTCTCTCTTTGCCCAGCCATTTATAGGTTTGTGTCCGTGACAGCGATGGATTTTGCTCCTTCGTGACATAAAAACACAAATGACCGATATTTACCGAAATAATGCGCTCCGCCACACATTGGTTGTGACCGGGATGGCGGTAAATTTATTTTCAAGTTCGTCCGTAAAGCTACACTTTCGGACGAACCGGAAAGCGTTCGTCCGGCGTGTTCAGTCATACACCGGCCGCGCTCTTCCATCTACTCGCTGCCAACCGGCCACCAGGCAGCAGCTCCGGAGGAAAAAGGCTGCCGTACTCCAGTCATCACGCCATTTACTTTAAGGATGCTTATGGATCCCCCGAAAAAAGGGTAAAAAATCCGGACATTATTATGAATTATTATTATTATGAAATCCTCCTCGAAACGAACTTAAATGTTGCTAGCACTTAGCACTTAGCAACAACTCAGAGGCGGAAGTGAGAGCGATGTGCAACACAAATAATGACCCGGCCGGAACACGGAGCGCTAAATAAGAAAACATAATTTAAAGAACCTTCGAGGCAGATAAAATTTCCTCGAGGAATTTTAATAATCGAGGTACTCGAATCATCTCAGCCCTAAATCCTTGTTTAATTATTTAATATTACACGGACATGTTTGTTTATGAAACTGCAACAAAAGCATCCAACTTTTGCTCATTACAAAAGTTGGATAATTTAATTACTTTCCAAAATGCTCTCGTGAATATATTATCAATACTTCAAGTAAGTGAAGTATTGAGAATCGATTTTAAAGCACAAAGTTTTTTAAAGAATCGATATTTAAGTATCAATCCGCACACCAGTAATAAACAGCTCAAGACTGGCTTGAATACAATCACAGGCAGGACCGTGTTTTCAGATTTAATTGACTGCTTAGTGGCTCCATTCTCCTGAAGTCCTATAAATAAACATATTTATTGCAAAATAATAAAAAGATAAAGGAGGCATGCAGGATGTGCTATTTCTGCTCCCTTCTTAACTTACAAAAGAAATGAATGACAAAGCACAAAATGGGATTTAAAGCATCCTGTCTTCGAACAAAGTGGAGAAACACCTTGTTCCAGACAGCCCCAGTGGGACGGGAAGATGGCAGAAATCGGG
Source organism: Poecilia reticulata (assembly GCF_904066995.2). Classification (NCBI taxonomy): domain Eukaryota; kingdom Metazoa; phylum Chordata; class Actinopteri; order Cyprinodontiformes; family Poeciliidae; genus Poecilia; species Poecilia reticulata. The sequence continues at coordinate 26,787,837 of NC_088835.1, read as the reverse complement.
TTTTGTAATACTGGCAGCTGATTGGTTGCATCGTGATGGGGGTGGAAGAAGAGTGTCGTTCGTTTGACAGGTCTGAGTGTGGGTGAAGACAAAGCACACATGCCTCCCCCATACATGCAAGGCCCCCCACTCCTCTCAGAGTCCATGTCTCCTGATTCAATACGCACATTTTTACAAAGCATGTGCACACAATAATATTTCTTTCCTCTTTGCACCTTCGTCTTTTGTTCTCTCACACCTGTCCTGCTTTTCTTATCCCCTGAAAGACCCCCATTATCTTGCAGCATTGCCCACCTCCATCACTGCTTCAGCTCAAATGTCACATTTTCCCATGAGAGGCCTGTAACCTGGCAAACATCAGCGAGATGGATGTCATAATAATGCATGTGAGAAAACATGGCCTGCATTTTAATGTTTAAACGCTCTCAATGTCGCCTCAGTTATAGATTAGGAGAAGAGCTAGACGCTTATTAAAGAGTAGTGCTAAATCTGTAGTGCTAAATGTGTTTTTATGTTGATTTGATTGAACAAATGTGCCTTTTATTTACTCACACACAAGCAAAAGCTCAAATCTGCAGTATGATACAAAAGTATTAAAACCCGGAATGTTTTATATTTTGTCACATTGCAGCCAGAAACTTCTATTTATTTTATTTTGTGCCATTTTTTTGTACCATCTGGGATTTTGTGCCATAAATCAACATCATTCAGAGCATTGCTGGCAAGTATAAGAAAGCTCTAATGCTAATTTATGCTAATTATTGTAAAATTTTCAGCTTTAAAATAATAAAGTTGAAAGTTGGGTATAATGCAGAATTAGTCATTTCGTGTTTCTGTAGAACAACAGCTTATTAAATTTAGCAAAATCTGAAAAAAAAGAAGCCCAACCAACTGTAGTTCACACTCCAACCACTAGATGGTGGCAACGTGCTTCCAGTACAATCATTCTGTGTTTGGAATATAAACTATCAGGCTCCTTCACTGCATTGAGAACAGAATAAGGCACTTTGTGAAAGGAATGTGTGACTTTATACACATTTTCCATTCAGACCCCTTTACTTTGATACCCCTAAAAAATGTTCAGCTCAACCAGTTGCCCTCAGAAGTTGCAAATGTAGCAAAGAGACATTTGCAACTTGTAAAGGCAACAGTATAGAAGTTGCCTTCTAAACACTAATTTTGATCTCAGCATATTTGCACTTCAGAGGTTTGTCAGGGAACATTTGTCTACAAATTGGTCATTAATAAAAAGAACAGAGAGGTAATTAGTAAACGTCTGCAGCTTTGGCTTATAAATCAACATCCAAAGCTTTAAATATCTCTCTGCTCAGTCAATCTAGCTGAAGATGGAAAGAGTTGGTCTTAATTGTAGGACTACCTAGAGAAAACATGTGGAAGAAACTAGGTGGTCAGAAGACACTAAAACTAAATGTTTTATGTGTAAATATCATGTTTTCCTCAACAGGAAAAAATGCAGCATTATGTTCATTCTCACTGATTATCTTCATGCAATCTCAAAAGTCTTGAGCTGGTTTGAGTTCCTGTTTAGACAGATTTGCAGAGTGAGCAAACCTTTAGAGTCAGTCTCCATCAGCTAAATTCACCTGCAAACCAATTTTTAATTTCTGCTTTTATAAAAACAAATAGATAGTACTTTGTCCCAATAAAATACACAGAAGTTTGAGGTCGTAATGTGACAAAATGTGATACAGTTCAAAGAGCATGAATACTTTGCAAAGCACTGTTAAATATTAACCATCAAAGCCACTGTGTCTCCAAGCTAATTTTGTCATGAAAACTTTCCAACTCAGGATATTTACGTTCTAAAATTTCACCTATTTTCCTCCTTAAATCTGTTTTATTCATCTCCAACATTTGTCCATCTATCCACCTTCTAGTTTTTCCTGCGTTACAGGAACTATTTTAAAATGAAAGAGCTTCTTTTCATTCTCATGTTGGACATCTTTGTTTGAAATATTGCCCAAATAGCTTTTTGATAGAGCAACATTCAGGTGCGGCCCACTCAGCCACAATTCAGAAAAACGATCCTGCGTCTCCCTCTGAGGACAGTCTTAATTTATCAAAACATCTTTTCTCATGATGCAAACTGGCACACAAACATATTCCCTTTTGGTCATGGCATCAAAAAAAGATCCAAAAATATACATGTGCAAAAATACCCCCAAGATTTATTCCCACCTCCACCTGCAATTAACATATACAGAGAGCCGTTTCTTCCAGAGAAATCTATTTATGTTGCCATAGAGCTGCTCTATTTAATGTGAGCCACTTCATCTTGCTGCCAACATCCAGCAAATCCTCAGTGGTATTTTCTCCAGCAGTAAAGCAGCAGCGAAGCTGAGCAGCTTGTTTTATTAGCACCTGGATGCTGTTACAAACACAGGAGATCACGGAAAAACCACCTACCTTTCAAAATATATAGATATTTTTTTGCTTTTACTGTTGCTTCAAATGTTATGTGAACTGTTAAAGCATAGAGTTGTCCATTTTTAGAAATACACTGTAAAACATTTGAAGGTGGTTTAAGTTGAAAATGAAAGTCAACCTGCTGCCTTGAAAATGTAATTTAAGTCACAAGAAAATTGTTTTGGTTTAAACTCAGAAATTAAAGTTCATGAAGTTGATTTAACAACAAGAGACAAGTTGTCTAAACATTGTTTTTTAACTTTATTAATCTTTAATTGTGAGTTTTAACTTAATGTTGTAATTTAAACCAAACAATTATTTCACAATATGCAAGAAAACAAAACTGTCCTCACCCAGTTAAAGAGCCACATTTCTCTATTATCTTACAATATCAAGTTAAAATAAATATTTATTTTACTTTAGAATAATTTAAATTCTTGTTGGAACTAAATTTCTGATCTGATGATGAATTTTATTAAACATTCCAATGAATTCAGCTCAGAAACATTTAGTGTGATCAGGACATTATCCTCAAGCTTTGCTAACTGAGAATTGCATTAAAATGAACATTTAATAAAACACCAGAGTCAGATCAACGTGACGCACTTCCACCTCAGGAGGAGACAGAAACATGCCGCTAAGCATTCTGGGAAATAGTTCCCACTCCTGTCTTTTTCTACTTTCAGTTTTTTAAGTGCAAACCTAAAAACTCAGTTTATTCAACTCTTGGAGGTTTGAATAAATGAATAACAAGTTAACACAACTTACTGCTGCTGTAAGTTTATCTTTCACACAAACTCACATTTAGGTTCAGAATCTAAAACCGGATACATTTATTTGACTTAAAGTGTAAAAGATAGTAGACACAACTAAATGTGGCTTAAATGTTTTAGAGTGTAAGAAGTTGCTAGACTGTTTTTTATTCTCACTTTGTAAAACTGTCAAGACCTCCTTTCTTCATCCTTGGATCAATCTGGACGGTTTGTGAGATAATTAATAAGGGAAAAGTATCGTCATGTTCAGTTAACCTACAGTCTCTCCTACACGAGCTTTATCCAAACATGAGGAGGTAAATACTGTGTGCTGTGATTTATTGCATGGTGGACAGGAGAAGTGGCTTTTGCATTTCATCTTCTGTTTATTCATCACTTTAGAGTTTCTAGTCATCCAGTGCCAGTGATCTGTTACAGGTCCACACTGAAACCTCGCCAAACACAAACAACAAAGCAAAAATCTTTATTGCATTTCTTTGCCTTTACACAATTAATGAAGAAATAATGTACATTTATATGGTTCAAATATAACACATTAATCAGAGATGAATACGCACCATGTCTCACAGTGGAATGGTATTTTCTGGATGACATGCAGAGCTACTTTCCTGTCATGGTTTGTTTAAATCTGGACCCAAGAGCAGCAGGCAAGAGATGGAGTTGAGTTGTGAATATTTAATGAAAAAGCAAAGAATCAAATGTACATGAAGGTGAAAGTCCAAGGGAGCAAAAAGAAAATCCAAAACAAAGTCAGACTGGAGATACAGGTATGTCACAATAACACCAGGGATAAATGAGGAAAGTGACAAGACAAACCGACTGACAATGAGGAGCTTAAATACTGGGAGGTTGATGGTAGGAACAGTAAACCTGGGCTGATGAGGAAACTGATTACAGGTGTGAGGAGGGAGTGAAAGCAGAATGAGGAGGAGAAAGAGAAAATGACAGGGATGGGAGAGTAACACGGGGGGAACAAGCAAAATGCAAACACTAAGGAATAATCAGACCAAACAAACCTAATAAAACCAGAAACAAGAAATAAACATAACTACAATCACTAAGGAAGGACAGAAGTGGAAAACAAGGCAGAACTAAACAGAAGAAACTAAGGAACAACAAAAATGACAAAAATAAAAAATGTAGGGCAATGAGAATGTGGCCCTACATTCTGGTTCTGGTTCTGTTCTGCATCCCCAGAACCAAAAACAGATGAAACACGGAGGCCCTTGAAATCTACTTTAAAAACCCGCCTATTTGCTTTTGAAACATAATCACTTAAAAATTAATCAACCATCTGAAGTGTAACGAAGCCAAAATGTAACATTTCAATTGTTGAATGTTTGTTCTATGACTGCATTTTTGTGTTTTTATGGTGTAAAGCACTTTGAAATGCCTTGATACTGAAAGGTGATATACAAACCAAATTTGATTGATTGATTTGATACATTCTGACACTGTAGGGCCATAGAGTGACTTTTTATGGTGAACTGCTTAGTGTTACTGTTTGTAGCACTGTGACCTCACAGCCAGGACGTCCTAAGTTTGAGCTGAGTCTTGCTGTGGGTACTTCAGCTTCAGCTTACAGGAGATTCTTCATACCCACAGCAGTCCGCACCTACAACTAATTACAAAAACCTTTATGATACGAGTTGCAACTATTATTAACCCTTTCATGCATAGTGGTCACTACAGTGGACTGCTTTCTAAAAGCAATTTTCTTGTGCTTCTCGTGGGTTTTTATGTTATAAATGCACACAGACCACTGAAGTGAACATTAATGCATCATAAAATACACTATCAACTTCTGGCCATCAGCTGCAAATGCAAGAAATAATTTTTTGTTAAATCCAATATGGCCGACAGACAACAAAGCATGCCAACCGACCCGGTCTCTCCTTCTACTGTAGACGACTCTTGCAGGTGAAAAAAATATTGTGACATCAGATAACCCCTAAAGAACAATACTACTGTATTTTTCAAATAACAACTTTGTATTTGGAGAAAATTACAATTGATCACCTAAAAAAAAAAAAAAAAAATTCCTACCGTTCTTTTTAATGCCTTAAGAAAAAAAAAAGAAAGAAAAGAATCCTGACACAATGCATCATAATTCATGCATGAAAGGGTTCATTTCTTTTTTTTCTGATCTGATTTGTGTTTACACTTTTTTTTTCTGTGCGCACTTGTTTTCGTTTTACGGTAGGAGCAGGCGCGTTTGTCCCCGCTCACTGCTGTGTTGTATTACGGCAGTGTATTGTTCACTGCCTCTGACTGAAAGCACGGAGCGCCTCCACGAGCTTCCCCACAAACTGCTCACCACAATCCCGGTGAACACGGCTAACGTTCCCGTCGATCAAACTCCGGATCCCGCCTCGCTCCCCGCCGTAAGTTACTCTTTCTCACACTCCGTTTGTTTTCGCCGTGTTCATCGCTCTCTTTACGTCAGACCACACTTTTAATTTGTGATGCTTCGCGCTTTGTTTCTTATCCGTCCGCATCTCTGTGGTTAAATATTAAACTGCTCCCTTTAAAATGTAACTAATACGGGATGTTTATGGCTGGAAAGTCGTTTAAAGGTGGTTTTATTTTCACCAGGTGCTCAGAGTTGTCTGTTTTTGCTCATATAATTTCTTTTGAATGGAAAGTATCAGAGTAACACAGCTGGGTGATGGAACTTAACCGAGAGCAGTGAGGGAGGCTGCGTTTGATTTTTCTGAATTTCAGCAGCAGATTATCGATAATTACCAACACGCACAACACGGACCATGTTCTCCACGGTGCTATTTTTATAGCTTTGCTCTGAATAAACGCCTGAGCCGCCTCAACCCCCCCACTCCACCCAACAAGTGTGAAGTTATAATGGAGCCAAGGTAAAAATATTACCGGGGTACTCATCATTTTCATGCCCAATTAAAGTCTTTCCTGTTTCTCATTTCATCTCTTCTGCTTCATTTATACATGTTTGGGTTAAAAGATGAAAATAACCAAGCTTGCTAGTGCAGTAGAAACTAAAAATAAAACTGAATACTAACTACTTTTTATCTGATTCATGGTAGCCAATAAGCTGCATTTAAAACAAAATTGTGACCACAGCTCTGCTTAGCTTTGCTGCTGCGGCGTTTATGTTAAAATGACATGATCTGTGTACGTTTCTGCCACTTCCCCTCCTAAACTTTGCTTAAGATGACCCTTAAATAAAACAGACAGGACCATACATTGAGTCCAGGGTTGGGAGTGGTAATTCAGGCTGTTTTGTGAGTGTGCAACAGTTTTTCTCCCCAACCTTTGGTGTGTCAAGGCTTGTTCGTTCATGTTGTCAGGGAAGATTTCAAATCTGTTTCCAATGGGCCGATCTTTTTGGCGTTTTCTTCCTGAGTTTTTTTTTTTTTTTTGTTGCTAAGGTAATTTTATTTACATAGCACATTTTCAGCAACAAGGCAATTCAAAGAGCTTCACATGAATTGGAAGGAAATACAAACAAAACCAAAAGAAAGACAAAACTGTAAAGTACCAAACTAAGTATTGGTTCCCCATGTTTAATAAGAATAAGTAGTCCATAACATATAAGCTAATAGGCAAGGTTTCCCAGGAAAACTTGCTAAGCCTGGTGGTTGGGTGGTAGTTCAGTCATTCATCCCGTCGTGTTTTTGAGTTAAAAAATGTTTAAAGTTGGCAGGAAATTTGGAAATATCACCTGATAATTATGTGTAATTGAAAGATTAATACCTGAACACCAACTATAAAATTTAAAAAAATGCAGACATTTTAAAAAGACTTGAATAAATAAGTAAAGCTTAGCCTGGTGGGGGCACAAGTAAAGCCTGGTGGCCCGCCAGGCTTATATTGCACTGGAAGAAACCCTGAACAGGAGTTTTTTAAGTTTGCTCTGGAGTAGTGAGGTATAAAACTAAGTATTGGTTCCCCATGTTTAATAAGAATAAGTAGTCTGTAATTTATAAACTAATAACGGTTTCTCTGGATCTTAAGTTTGTTCTGAACTATTGTGGTATAAAACTAAATATTGGTGAAGTATAAAACTAGATGTTGGTTCCGGTTGTTCTGGGTTGAGTTCTAGTGTTGTATAAAGCTAAATGTTGATTCTCGGTGTTTGATTCTTGTTCTGAGATGTTAAGTGTTAAACTAACAGAAGTTTCTCCAGGTCTTGCTATGATATTAAAAGTAAAAATCTAATCGCATTAGAAAACCTTAGCTGGAAAAAGAATGTGAATTTCCTTTTTCAACAACACTACAGTTATAATAAATATAAATTTTTAATGAAAAATTTCACATTGACTCTTTAGCTTGTTTTTTAAAGCTATACTTCAGTGCACAGAATGTTCTTTTCACTAATGTTGGAGGTTATTTATGAGGACTAATAGATAAAAACAACTAGAATTAACAAAGTTTCAAGTGAATTTTGTTAGCTTTTGTAAACACGATGGTGAAGAGATTTCTAAACAAGCTAATTTTAATTTCACCAAGTTCTTGAACGTCCTTAAAGGGCCATTTGTAGCAAAATGTATTCATAAAGCTACCTATTAATAAGCTGTTAAAGTATTGTAGCCATGGGAGAAATATTATTTCTTTCTTCTCCCGGGTCTTGGTGGTATAGATGGTTCTGCAGATGGATGGGCTCCCCGGTTCCACTCAGCCCATTGTCAGCCAGTCTTCTCTGGAAATCGCTCTTGATGGCTGTGGCAGAGGGTGTGATTGCTTCACAGCTCCCAACAGGATATGGAATTGGTACTTTAAAGCAAAAATAAAATCTCACTAAAAAACAAAACTCTGCTTTATGAATTGCACCCAAAATATCCGGAAGCCTACGTTGCGCATGTCAACCTATTATTAGTTTATCTATTTTACATTGGCTTTTATACACCTAAATTCACTGACGGATCAAATTGAATTTGTTTTGTTTCTACATATTTGACCAAACTTGTGAAACTGTTTGGTCAAATTGGTGTATGTGAATGTGCTTTACTGGTGCAGAATTATCAAATACATTTGTTATCTAGTTCATTTATGTCTGTCTATTTTTAAAGGAAATGTTTTAAAAGTCCATGTTTAAGGCTGTTTTTCTATATTGGATTGGTATCGACCAATACTAAACCTCAGATATCGGTATTGGTATCGGAAGTGAAAAAAGTGGATCGGTTCATCCCTAAAAAAAAACAAAACGTCTGTTTTATAGAAAATGAGCTATGTGAGATAAATGTTTTAAATAAGAAGAATGATGCAGTTCTGTCAACCAGTTCACATTTTTGCATATTTTTCTTGTTCTTCATTTCATAAGTCGTGCGATATTCTCAAGGCGGCAGTGTCTGTTCATGTCGCTGCGGTCGTGTTGCTGTAGCTTTCAGGCTTTTCTCTGGCTTGGGTTTTTCAAAGGCTGCTGTGCCCTTTTAACCATTTTAACCACCACACTGTTTTATGTTTACACTGCTCACATAGTGGTGAATGGGAACAATAAGGGGTCGTATAAAGGTACACTGCAAAACACAAAATCTCACCAAGTACTTTTGGTCTAGTTTCTGGTGCAAATATCTTAGTAAACTTGAGATAAGACAAACCAACTTACAAGTAACTTTTTAACAAGATATAAAGGCTGATTTTAAGCAGCTAATTCCTTAATTAGGGCTGTGTAATAATAACGATTTTGCGATATATATATCGATATTTTCTTTCCTGGAAAAAAATCGATATTCATCCACAAGTATCGTAACATCCAACTGTCACCTTGCTCACTCACTGCTTGCTTCGCCGGGAGAGTGATTAGGTCATCAGGCTTAGACAGATTCCTTCAGATGTTAAGTGTCAAGGTTTTAAAAGGTATCAAACTATTCAGAGCAGGTACTTGGTTCACTTTATTTACTTTACAAATGCATGTAAGCTACAGTTTGTACTGTTTCAATTAAAAGAAACATGTTTTCTCACCACTTCTTTGATTCATTTTGTCCAGCTGTCGACTTTTAAGTCTGTGTCCAACCAGAGCCAGGTATTGTGTAGTTGGTGCTTTGAATCAGTTTTCAGTTAAATTAATTCAATCCACTCTATAACAGTCACAAAATGTCACCAAAATCACTCTGTCCCTCTAAAATCTTTCAGAAAATCGCAAAAGTGTATTGAATTGTATAGCTTGCTGAATATCGCAATATATATTGTATCGTGAGCAGAATATTGTGTATGGTATCGTGAAATTATTGTATCACTACAGCCCTATCCTTAATATTGATGAAAAAGTACTAGCTTATGTCACTATCAACGAGCGTTTTGCCGTTACCTAGCAACCCCAGCCACGACCAGGACGTCACCTAGCAACCCAGTTCTAGTTCCACTGGCAGATTATTTTACTTGCAACAAAACATTTTTCCCATGATGGGGAGCAAGGACTTTTCCATAAATATTAAACCTCTTTTTCAGGAAAGTCAACCTCATTTTAATTTTGAGTCATGTCAAAAATCTGAATGTTCTTAAAGGGCCAGTTGTGCCAGAATGTGTTGATAAAACCCATTAAATTGTTAAAATATCAATAAATAGCAGCTTTTTACAGCATTCAATATGTGTTTCTTAAATCTTTTCACACTGATCAGTTCATGTCTTTTGATTCCTTTTTTTTTTCCAAATCAAAATCAGAGATTTTGTGATGCTAATTTAGAAATATTTGTAAGGAATTTTTTTTTTTTTTACAATATTTGCTCTAATGTATGATGTTAAATGTGACTTTTATCAATCACTGTATTGGTCACAGATATAACCTGACATCAAGCAGTCACTTAAACCCAAAGTTTTTGTCCAATTTTGAGAAAAATGTCAGTAGAATTGGGAAAAGAAAATGGGGGGGATCTGTTGATTTTTTTTTTTTGTGTGTGAATTTTACGGATTTGTGAAAAACTGGTGGGACTTACTGATGTAATTTGGAGTCTTGAGGGCCACATAAAAGTCTACGACGTCCCAGATTTGCCCCCGGGCCTCGAGTTTGACATATGTGCCCCATTTCTTGGTGAAAAGTTACTTCTAAGTTATTTTGTCTAATTTCAGGTTTACTTGTATATTTGCACTAGAATTTTGATCAAAAGTACTTGATTTGGTGTTTTTGCAGTGCACCAGGCTGGACTCGGCTGGTGACATTTTTTGGCTTGTTTTCTCTCCTGGTTCGGCTTATTAAATTCACATTTCGTCACCTTCAGAAACCCTGTAAACGACCTCCCAGCTTTTATCCCAAGTTTCCCTCTAATGGCGCTAACAAGCTTAGGAGTGCCAGACAAATGGAAATGTATCATGACCTCACATTTGCTGCACAAAGTCCTGCATGTGGGCATTGCAGCACACGGGATTGAGGGTTAGGCCTCTTGAGGCAGAAGTACCCCTCTGAGAGTTACAGTAAGCCGTATAAATGGAGATGCGTCTCTGTTTGCTTGGTTGTGATGCAGCCTGCAGGACTGAACTCGGCCTCAGCGGGTCTCGGGGGTCCTTCACACTTTTTGTTGACCTGGATGACAAGAGCAGATGGAAAACCCCTTTCAGCTGTAGCTCCTTTTGAAAAGACACGGTGCAGGAGCAACACAGTGGACAGATGCTAAGCTAAGTAAATGCTGTGGTTTAGGAATATAATCTGTTTTTCTCATACCACATCTGATTTTAATAAACAATTTTCATTAAAAAAATGTACAAAAACGTTTATTTAACAAAAAAAAGAAAAGCTTTTTAGTGTTTTTTTTTATTTACTGAAAAAAATGACAAATTATAGAAAATATTTTCACGAAGTGGTTTTTATTTCAATAATTTTTTATCTGAGTTGTGTGGTGGTGTCTTCTGGTCAGGCTAAAATGTTTTTATTTAAATACAGGAATATATTAGCAGAGGATCTCAATGACTCGACTTTTATTTTGGTAAATCACTGGAGCTGAAATTAAATATGTCTTGGTTACTTTTTATTTTCTGCAATTTTTAATAATTTCTTCTTTGCATCAAACATAATTTTGGTTTAATCATTTTTCTACCTGTCTCGGGAAGCACTTTGCTCAGCTGAGGCTGTTGTAAATGTAAAATGTAAATAAAATTTTACTTGACTTGAGAATAAACACTCAATATTACCAGAAGATCATCTTAAAATTATGATGATAAAGTCGTACTGATGAGAGATAAAAAGCTTTGATGACGTCTGATATGTTCAGTCTATGTGGTTATTTGTTCAAAACAGATTTGTTTGCTCCAGAGTCTCAATATTACTCATAATTAATTGATGCCCTTATGTTTAAAATAATGAGATGATTTATTATTATTTTATCTGTGAAATTCACTATATGCTCGACATTTCTCACTTTATCTGTTGTTGTTTATTTTATTCTCATAACTGTATTTTTTGTAACATGAGTTAATTCTCATAATTAAGAAATAGTTTGGCTCTGATCCTTCATTGTTGAGTTAATGTGACAAACTCTACATTTAATGGTTTAAACTCCTAATCAGGACCATTAGCGGCAGTGTAAATGTATTTTCTCTTGTTTCGGAGCCACAGTTCTGTGGGAATCATTTCATCTCTTTTCTGTTATTCTGCCTGTTTAAACAGATTTTTATAGCTATAAATTATATGCATTTCATGACTACGTAGACTCTTATTGATTTATGTTAAAAATAATCTCTTTTCCTTGAATTTTGTCTGATTTGAGTATGATGTGCTAAATAGTTCTTGGTAATCTGAACTGTTCTACATTTATTTATTTGTATCAGTTTTTCTTGAGGGCAGAAAAACTTTTTAAACACTTAAACCAATCTATGAGTGAATTTGGCAGATTATTTATCCTGTGCAGCTGTTTTTTCAAACTATTAAAAATCTCTTTATGGATTCATTAACTCTTCGTTTCTGTTGGTATTTGTTTGGTTCACATCTTTTTTGGAGACGTCTGTAAATTACTAAAGTAATTGCAAATATGAAGATGTTGTTTTTTGATGCGTTTAATCAACAAAGAACTTGTCTAAAAGGCTTGCAGTCATTTGAAATGTGCAGCACTCAGCTGTGTTTTGCAGTCTGCTGGGGTTTGTTTTGAGTCTGTTTGTTTTCATACTTTCACTGGAATATCGTCATTGTTTTGGCTGCTGGCTTGTTTGGCTCTGCCAGACGCTCAACTTTCTTCTGCAAAAGCTCTGCAAATGGGTTTTGTCTTTTAAATGCTTTACTCTCCAGAGACTAATGGCGTATTTTGATTTTAAAGATGTTTCTTTTGTGAAACTGTCGATGGTTAAATGAGCATGTTACCAAACAGGGTACCGGTAATAATGTCACATCTGACCTCAACTGTGATTTTATATTTTCTTTCAATCATTTCACCTTTTTTTCTTTCATTTAGATTATCTTTTTCGTATGGATTCCTTGCATGTTATTGTTTTATATCGTGAAATTTCGTGCATGCGCACAACGCCGGAGGGCAAAAAGTCGATTCTCTTACATGCCGTCCGTAGCCGCGCTGCCGCGTTAGGAAAACTCCGTTAACTAAATGAAACCTGGAGATGTTGGTATTATTAATTTATCGCATTTAGACACAGCAAAGGGAAAAATAATGCAGAAAAACCGTTAAAGAACAACTCAAAACCGCTTTTTTCTCGCTCTCTGTTTCATCTGTGCAACATACAGACTCGTTGCCATAGCAACTGACAACAACGCCACTCTACATATCAGGATTCAATACCAAAAAAAAAACAACAACACTCGAACGTTTCCCACACAAAGAACAAAACATTCTGTCCGTTACAGTTTTATGTTTTTAGGCTTGATGTTTATTTTGCGGTTATTAATAAGTGATTGTTGTGCTAGATTAGCTACCGCTGCTACTAGCTGAGCTAACATTGTGATGGTTGGTTAGCTAATTTAAACACCTGCACTACTGATAATCTGTCAGAGTTGATGTTTACGCCGCCATTTTTTTTATTTTGTAGCTGAACTGAAACACAATGAATTCTACATCACAGCTACATGTTACGGTTGTCAAAGTCAAGCTAGCATAACTGAATTATTTGCCTCTTCCTCATTATTTGTTTTCTTAATTAAAACTTTTTCCTGACCTTATCTAGTTGACATAGTGGTGAACCACTGAGTCCCCTTTTCTTTTATATATCAAGCATATATTTAAGATTTAGCACGTTATCTTGATAAGTTAACAGCTAAAATCAATGCTAGTCATCGTTAGCAAGCAGCTTTTTGCAGAGAGATGGAGATCTTGATGTCGCGCTGCGAGGGGTTCATACCATTCTAAACATTTACCTGGTTTACTGGGTTTTTTTATTTCAGTGAAAACTTTTACTGGAAGTTTTAAGATGGACACAACAAAGACAGAAAACATCTTTTTAATTGTTGAAATTTCTCCCAGGGAGCCACTCACCGGCTGAAATCCTTCTCTTTTTCTCTGATTTAATTTTTAAAATAAAGAACTCTCTTTTGCCGGTGCCTTAGTTTGAGAACATTTAGTTCCAACTGAACCAACAACTTTAGCTCGTTTTCTTTTTGACCAATCGCCTAAAATCTGTATTTAATTAAAGGTTTCTCTTAAGTAGTTTCCTACTAATTGACCTTGAAGACTGCAGATTTAAAATGCATCACACTCTTGTGATGTGTGACCATGAACTAATCTGCCTTTGGTCTACACTACATTGCTATTTTTAACAGGCATTTTTTAGGTGAGCTTGTTGAGGTCATGGAGGTCATTGCTTTTTAATCCAACATTGAACCAGTTGGAATTGAGTCCGTATGCAGTGGATTAACTTTGAGAATTAAGGGCTTGTTGCTGCAGAAGAGTTGGAGATTAAAGTGTTACAAACAAGGCCTGAATTATAACAAAAAACATTAGATTACTGTGGATTATGACTCATTTGATTATGTATTAACTACAAGCACACAATTATACTTTAATTAGTTTGAATTATGAAGTATTAAAATTCTGCCCCCAAAAAAATCCTGAAGTTTTGTATTGATCTCAGTAATTTTCTAGAAAAAAACTAGAACATTTCTGAGATTCAAAAGTAAAAACATCAGAAGTCGGCTTCTTTTAGATGTGATTTTGATTGCAAAAAGAAAAACACACACAAAAAATCACAAAATCCTGTATGGACTGTTCACACTGGACATCTTTTCAGTGTGAAAGCATGTTCAATATTACATGTATTGATTGCTGAAACAGCTATTTATTGGCATAATAGCAAATTAATGAGTTGCATCAATGCGTTCTGGCCCTTTAAGAGCATTCAGATTTTTGATGCGACCCAAATGAAAATGAATTTCACACCCCTGAAATCGCTAATATGTCTAATAACATATTCAACAATTTCACTGAACTCCAACGCAGAACCGCACAGCATTCTGGGAGATGTAGGCAGAGGAAACACTAGCTGCTGCACCCCTCATAGCTAGCTGGGATCAACTCACTCACTCACCCTTTGGTTACCTAGCAACTCATTTATTCTTTGGTTACCTAGCAACAGCCTGTTGAGTAACTGGCGCAGCAGCAGTTTATGGTTTGGCTACTGTTCTTTGTAACTGCTTAAAAATAAAAGACAGGCCTGCCTGCAGGATCTTCTTTTTTTTTTTTTTTTGTGGTATGTTTTATTGGAAAAATGCTCTGTCTGCATGTAAACTACACTTTACCAAAAACGTTTATCAAATTTAAAAATGTCAAACGTTTGAGGAGAAAATAGTTATTTCAAAAGCTGCACATAGTTCCTAATTTACCAGAAAATGCTCTTGGGGTGTAATTATTTTGGACATTGAGTAATATTTTGTCCAAGCTGAAGTTCTATCTATAAATCAGTGATGACTGGAAATGGTTTTAGTTTTTTTCCTTAGTTATTTTTGACCTTTTAAGCTTCTCACATGTATTTGTGTAATGGATTTGTTTCATAAACATGAAATCCCTAGTAGATTAAACTGCTATCATAACATGAACCTGCAAGTGTATTATTGCAAAAACACAAAATATTACTAGGTATTTTTGGTCTGTTTTTAGTGCAAATATCTTAGTACACTAAGATATTTGGGTACTAATATCTTAGTTACAAGTTAGTTACAAGTAACTAACTTGTAACTGGTTACTTGTAACTAACTTACAAGTAACTTTTAGTTATAAGTTAACAATTCTTGAATATTGATAAAGTACTAGTTACACTGGCAGATTATTTAACATATTTCAAGACATTTTTCCCAGTTTATAAGTGAAATAATATGCAAAATACTTTTGCATCAATTAAAAAAACCCAACTTTTCTTAAAATAAGCTCCTATATCTTGCTGAAAAGTTACTTTAAGTTACGTTTGTCTCATAAACTACACCAAAAATACTTGGTAAGATTTAGTTTTTGCAGTGGGAGAAGAAGCAGAATTGGAGAACAAATTCATCAACTGCTACTTTTTTCTACTGATCACAAATTCATTCAGTTTCTCAACCTTGGTGAATGAATCAAACCTGATATTCAAATAAAAGAAGAAAGCATTTTTTAATTTTGTGCAACAACAGTGAAGAACCAATCTGAGTTCATTCTGCTGTGACTGATGATTGTTGTGCTTTAAATTATTTTCTCATGCACAGAAGCAGAGCGATCTGCTTTCTGAACTTCTGCTTGGCTGCACGGCTTTAATCGAGTTACACAACTGCTTTGGTTGCATTGATTTCTCTGATGGAAAGCTGCCCTGCAACTGCATCTCTTCACAAATGATTCAGGGCAGCAATTATTTATGTGCTTATTCAATTTTCCCCCAAATTAATATTTCTTTAGATTAATGGCGTCGAACTCGGCTTGATTTTGGGCCACATCAAAAATCTGCATGTTCTTAAAGGGCCGGTTGTGCCAGAATGTATCGATAAAACCCATTAAATTGATAAAAATATCAATAAATAGCTGTTTCAGCATTCAATATGTATTTCTCAAAATAATGAACATCTTTTCACATTGATCAATCCATCCAGGTTTTAGATTTTTTTTTTTGCAATCAAAATGACAGATTTTGTTGCTAATTTGAAAATGTTTGAAAGGAATTTTTACAATATTGGTGCTAATCTATTATGTTAAATGCGACTTTTTATTAATCGCCGTTTTGGTCAAAGCTGTGGCAGCAGTCACTTAAATCCAAAGTTTTTGGCCAATTTTGAGAAAAATGTTAAGTAAATGTGGATTTTGTGAAAAACTGGAGCGAATTATTGATTTAATTTGGAGGCTAGAGGGCCTCATAAACGGTTATGGCGGGCCAGATTTGGCCCCCGGACCTCGAGTTTGACACATATGCTTTAGATCAGGGGTGTCAAACTCCAGTCCTGAAGGGCCGCTGTCCTGCAGTTTTTAGATGTGCCACAGGTACAAAACACCTGAATCAAATGGCTTAATTACCTCCTCAGTTCTCCAGAGCCTTGCTAATGACCTAATTATTCTATTCAGGTGTGGTGCAGCAGAGGCACTTCTAAAAGTTGCAGGACACCGGCTTTCGAGGACTGGAGTTTGACACCCCTGCTTTAGATGAACTCTCTATATTTCACACAGGAAAAAGTGTCTACCAGATTGAATAACATAAAGTATTTTTTTGTTTTTAAATGACTATTGGTGCTGCTAAGTTGCTCTGTATCGTCTCCCGTTTAATGAAAACGAGGAAAGCAGATGTTTTTGTGTCATTTGGTGATGTTGTGCTTTAATCAAGACTCCCAGCATCCATATTCAGAAGTAATCCTGCGGTCACAGGTTTGTTTGGACCAGTGTGATTCCCACTGTGGATAGTAAATCTGTCCTAGAAGTTAATCATATGATCCACTTCCCACCCCAGAGGCAGTTTGTGTCTGTTAAGGCTCCAGGGTGTTGATGGAGATCTCGTCTGTCTGTGGTTTTTATGTGCAGCTTTGCTGTTAAGAAATGGGTGGGAAATGTTAGTTATTGTTATTTTAGCATACAGTTTTTAAGAGTGATAGAAAATTACTTGGTAAAAATGCCGTGGTTGTTTCCACCAGACATGATCAGACGGTAAGCTTTATCTGCCTTCGTGTGACAATTTCGTGTTCTGTGAAGGAGAATACTGGAGGCCATGTTTTTTAAGAGCTGGAAACCCCTAAAGCACACGTGTCAAACTCGAGGCCCGGGGCCCAGATCTGGCCCGCCGTAGCTTTTTATGTGGCCCTCTAGTTTCTCACAATCTGCAGAATTCACACAAAATCAACAGATTCCCACATTTTTTCTGATTTTACTGAAATGTTTTATCAAAATTGGCCAAAAACAAAGTTTGAGTGACTATTGCCTCAGCCGTACTCAATGTCAAGATGTAGCGATTAATAAAAAGTCACATTTTAATCAATTTTATTTGTACAGCACTTTTCAGAAATGAGGCTTTTGAAGATGCTTTGCATCATAAAAACACAAAAATACAAAGTCAAACACACAGTCAGAAACTGAAACATTACATTTTGCCACCACAACATCACACATTAACGCAAATATTGTAAAAATTCCTTACAAATATTTCTAAATTAGCACCACAGAATCTGTGATTTTTAATTACCACAAAATCCTGGCTGGACTGATATAAAGATGTTCAGTATTTAATTTTAAGAGACGCTTATTGAATGTTGAGACAAACATGTATTTATTGATATTTTATCAATTTAATGGTTTTTATTGATACATTCTGGCACCACAGGCCCTTTAAGAACATTCAGATTTTGATATGACCCAAAATGAAGATGAGTTTGACACGCTGGCCCCAAAGGAAGCAGATGAGCATGAAAATGCAGTCAGGCCGAGTTAAAGGAGAGGAGACGAGGACGCAGAGGAGACGAGGACGCAGCCTTTCCTCTGATTAGCTGTTTACTTCTTGGGGCTTCAGCACCAGCCAGCCGACCCGTCAGGCATCGATTTGCCACCAGGCTGAGGTTGATTGCCTCGTTTGTTTCCGTGTAAACTCTGGATGGCATTTGAGCTGCATGGTAAAAACCTGATTAGCAGGCTCACATTTGCCCAGAAGTGCCTCTGGAATGTCTGGAGATGCGTTAACTAAATCATTTGTGATCGGGGAGGAGCAGAGCTCCGACATTCTTGTTTGTTAAGAGAGAGCAGGCACAATATGTTCTGAAGTAATTAAAGCCCTGCAGAACTGCTTTACTGCTCTGTGACAGCAGAAACCCAGGCTAACTTGAATTTCCAGCCTGCATGCATTCGTATGTTGGTTGTAGCTGGGCAGTAATGCGGGATGTGAACCAGAACCAGCAGAACGTTTCTGAACGCACCGTTAAATCTACGGCTCTTCCTCTGCTGCGTTTCTCTGAAATATTCTGAAACCTGAAAAAATGTGAGGGGGGAAAATTATATAAACCACAGATGTTGTGGTGTTAATTTAGAAATATTTGTTAGGAATTTTTATGGTATCTGCGCTAATGTGTGATGTTAAATGTGACTTTTTATTCACCACCGTATCGATCACAGATGTAACTTGACATGAAGTACGGCTGAGGCAGCAGTCACTTAAATTCACCGTTTTTGGCTAATTTTGAGTAAAAATGTCAGTAAAATCAGGAAGGATGTGGGGATCTGTTGATTTCGTGTGAATTTTGTGGATTTGTGAGGGACTTATTGGTGTAATTTGGAGTCTGGAGGGTCACATAAAAAGCTACGGCGGGCCAGATTTGGCCCCCGGGCCTTGAGTTTGACACATGCGACTTCAGGTTTAAATTTAACCGTCTGCCACGGAGATTTCATACAAACTGTGCAACACTTGGGTGCATTGGCGGCGTTTAATACCTGCTTTGGAAACCAATAATTTAAATAATTTTCCAGATTTTACTCGGTCAAACGAAATGTGATCGCCTGCTACAGTTCACACCGAAATAAATGGAAAACATGGTGCAAGGCAAAGTTTTCAATTGAATTATAAGTGAGATTTGACCGTTTTTTATTAACATTTAAATAGAAGTATTTAACTTTGAGAACAATAAAATGACAGAATAAATTGGTGCAGCTATACATGCATGTCTCCATGCTGTTTGACACGTTGTCCAGCTAAACCTGCAGACGTATTATCATGAATAAACGGATTAAAAAGCTGATGCCGCCCTGCAGCTCTCTGCTTCTCCTCTGGCTGCTGCAACACGGAAACATTCACTACAGTTTACTTTATCGCTAGCTTTGTGTTTACATTCCTGCTTGGATGAGACGTCGGCTCAGACCTTTGATTTTGATCCAGACGAACCCAGATGTCTCATTTATTGTTGTTTAAAGTGTTTAAGTGAATCTTTATGTCAGGGGTGTCCAAAACCGACGGATCAGAAGTAAAAAAAATAAAAATAATAGAAATGTTAAAATAAAATGAAGCAATGCAAGTTGTCTTATTATGATGTTCTTGGTAGAAATTGGATGTTTTTCATTGTAAATCAGAAATTTTAAAATTATTTTCTGAAAAGCAATTTTTAGTTTTCAGGGTTTTTTTTTGTTTTTTTGCCTTGATTAAACCAAAAGATTTGAGTCGGTCTATTTCAAAACTCTTGCTTTATTTAGCCAAGTTCAGTAAATGAAGTAAAAGCTGATTTAGGCAAAGCAAAGTCGGCATTTCAGTAAAAGTCTCTGCATCGTGGTGGTTCTGCTCTTTATGAAACAAATACTTTGTGTTATACCTGACATTTTTTATTATAAGACATTTATGTTGGTAAAAATTTTACCCTGATTAAAAATAAAAAGTTTGCATCTGGCCAAATTGGTATCATTATTGAATTGCAGCTGGGGGGGGCCGCACAAAATCACACCAAGGGCCACAAATGGCCCCTGAGCCGCACTTTGGACACCCCAGCTTTACGCCACAAGAGTTTTTTTACTTGCAAAAAGAAGCAAATTTTTTGATGTACATATCTGCCCTGTAGTTTATTTTCTAGTAAGTCGTTGACGTCCAGCTTGTTGCTTCCTCTCCTTCAGATATCATTAATTTTTAACCGTACTTGCAAAGATTAAAGCAAACATCAATTACCTCGGCTCAAATGTTTCGCTCTGACCCCAATTACCTTCTTTTTAAAAGTATTTCGCCCTCATAATGAAAGTAAAAAGCAATTCAATTAGCTTTCGTCTTCACACACCGCGGAGGTTGCAGGCTGCTGAGCAAAGTCTCCACAATTAAACTAAGTGGCTGTTCTTTTCCTGAATCTTTATGAAGGCTTGAACGCACCGTGACATTCCTGCATGAAAGGCGTCACGCAGGCGCAGAGCTTTGGAGAGCCGTCGAGGTCTGGCTGGGTCTTTCTTTGCTCCAAGTTTAAGCAACTCGAGCACCTTTTGAGGAACAAAGCATGCATCTATGCCCGTCACTTGAGAAGGTGACAGGCTACGCTTCCTGTACCGACCCTTTGCAACGTGACGTCACGCCGTGACGGACGTCGTCTTCCGCAGAAGTTTGCTTAACAGAATGTGAAGAAGCTCAGTGACTATCTCTGCTTTTTAAAGGCTCTGGACCGACTGGCCTCGGCTTTCCACGGCGTGTGTGACGCTGCGCTGTAAGAGAAACAAACCCACTGTACCAAACAGCAGGAATGTGTAACGTACAGAGGAATCCACCGTTAATCTTTGCTATAATCAGTTTCTCACATCATCACAGAGACGAACACAGACAAACTAATTTTCATCATCTGCTGCTTCAGGACTAATTCTCTCCAGTTTTACTGTGAGGTCCACAGAACCGCTGGGCGTTCAGCAGTTCACGCCTTCAGTCAAACGACAAGTATAGAGCCGTTTGCAGAGCTAATGCTCGTCCGACATTATGGCCTGAGTGCAGACTGAACGGTGAAACCAATCGCAGTGATGTGGTAAAACGCCTTGCAGGAGGCAAAGCTTCGTTTGTTTACAAGCCGAGGTAACGGCGTGTGAAATCAGCTTGAATTGTTGATGCATTAAAAACATCAGTTTTTAATGTTAAAACCCCTGTAGCGCTACATTTTAAGGCATTTCATGTTTTTCTTTAAAAAAATAAAAAAAAAGTTAACATTTTTAAGTAGAATTAAGGTTAAAGAGAACCAAAAGTATATTCTTACAGCAGTTTAATATGCTAATTTTAGTCAAAAGTCAGGTAATATTTCAGTATTATATTTATTCAATATTAGATAAAAACATAAAATTAAAACAGTTTCCCAGCAAAGCCGATAAACACAAACCAAACCAACTTTATTTATAAAGCTCTTTAAAACAACCACAGCTGATACAAAGTGCTGTACATTAAAACACAACATAACAATAAAAAAAATAAAAACTCTTACAGTTTAAAAACAAAAACATACAATTTAAAACTAGATCCTGGAGTTGGAAGCCAAGTAAAATAAATGGGTTTTAAGACGACCTTTAAAAGTGGACAGTGAAGGGGCCTCTCTGACCTGCAAAGGCAAGTCGTTCCATAACTTAGGACCCATGACGGAGAAGCCCTGTCCCCTCTGAGCTTCCTCCTGGATCTCGGTACCTCCAAGAGCAGCTGATCTGCTGACCTGAGTGACCGATAAGGTACGTAGGGGTGAAGAAGCTCAGAGAGGTAAGCCAGGGCAAGATTATGCAGTGATTTAAAAACAAACATAAGAATTTTAAAATGAATCCTAAAATATACAGGCAGCCAGTGAAGTGAGGCCTGGACAGGGGTCACATGCTCCCTCTTTCGAGTTCCTGTCAGAAGTCGTGCAGCAGCATCTGACCCAGCTGCAGACGTGAGAGCAGCGATTGATTAACTCCCAGATAAAGTGCGTTAGCAGCAGAGGATGAACAGCATCTGCTCACCTGTTCATCCAGAACCGCCGTCATGCAGCCGTTTCTCAAAAGGAGAATAAAATAAGACATTTAAAAATATCTCAATAAATCACCATTAAGCACCGTTTCTTCTGCAGTCCTTTCGACTCTGCTTTTGTCTCTCTACAGAGTATTTGTTTCTGTAAATTGACACTTGAAAGTCCAACACAACCAATTAAATTTCTTGCTTTTAGCAGTGGAAGTTCACTATTTTTTATTTTAGTGTGCAAAGTTTGACCAGACCTTCATAATTATTGGCTGCCTGTCTAGTTGTTGTTTTTGTGCTAATTGGTTAAATGTTTAAATAAATACTCTTCACCTTTTAAATCTGTTCCACTCATTTTAATTAAAATTATTGGTCCAAAGTATGCTATATGTTAGACAGCAGATGATGGGTTTTTATAGGATGAGAAAAGGAAAATATTGCACTGCAAATTTTCATTTTCTAGTAAAACAAAGAAACAATGTTTGAAAATCATGTTTACAGAAATGAGCATGACTTCAGTTTGGAGTTTGCTGAAGGTTTTAGATCCTGTTTACTGTGTTTTCTTGGTCTTACACTGCAAAAACATAAAATCTCACCAAGTAATTTCGGTCTGGTTTCTAGTGCTTCAATTACTTCAATTGAAATAAAACAAAACTACCTTTCAGCAAGACGTAGGAGCTTGGTTTAGTCCGTTTCTATACTGGTTCTTCTGGCAGATTAATTCACTTATAAAATCAGGAAATTTCTTGTTGTAAATTAATCTGTCTAGTAATTATTCATTAATATTAAGAAATTATTGACTTAAAACAAGCTTTTATATAAGAAGTTTACCTCCTGTTAAAGAGGCCGGCTGTCAAATGTCACGCCGGTGAATCCAGTTCCTGTTGGAAGGACTTTTTCTACTGGGTTTGGGGAAAAACGCAGCCGAAACGTGGCTTAAATCAAAGACATCGATTATTGAAGCGGTTTCTGCTCTGACGGTGTGACGTGTGCAAGCATTGTGTGTGTGGAGCGTCATTTTCATTTCATCCTGTTGGGAGATTAGAGCGACCGCGTCGGCTCCGGGTCGGTGGCGTCCCGCCGTTCACTACGTACGGCTTCAGATACAGATTCAGCATCACATCAGTTCTCCATTGTAGCTTCTTTGGGTTACCAATATCCCTCAGATTAAAGATGTTACTACTATTTTTATGATGTGAAAACAACCTGTGAACCTCCCTGCTCTCCACTTTTCAAATCATACCAACCATGAATTACACACTTTTCAGGAAATTTGAGGGTCATAAACACATGAATTGATATTATAAATATGTTCAGGGCTTTGCTGTTACTCCTGCAGTGCAAAAAATACTGAGGCAGAAATGGATGCAGTGCTTATTGAGAAACTTTGGCTCAATAAGCAATAAATCAATTAATCGCATGATGAATTAAAATGAGCTCAATTATTTTCATTTGTATGATTTATTGATTTATTTATCCCTGAGTCCACAGTTCGCGTTTTTATAGAAGTATTTTTTCAAAGAAGTTACATGAGTGATGATGAGTTTCTAAAACACAGGGAAACTTAATGAGTAAAATAACATTTTGCACTAATCTGATAGTTGGATAACCTGAAAAAATATCTGCTGTTGTTGAGCTCATGTGTATTTATTCAATGATTTAGCTGCAAAAAGTGTTTTTGAATTAAAAATGTTGCTTATTTTGTTTGTGGTTTTTAAGACTTTGCAATTAAAATTTTGAACAAGTCACATTTAATCTTAATTAAAAACATTCTTCATTTTCCTTCCACTTCACAATTGTGCTATATTGAGTTTGCAGTGTGTGACTTCTGAAATCAAGACAAAAAAAAAACAACTATTTGAGTTTGTAAGGTGACAAAATGTGAAACATTAACTTTTACATGACAGTCTAATAAAGATTTCTCCTTTTTATGACTTAAACGGCACAAAATGTTTGAATGACGCGTCCTCTGCTCAGTTTGAAGCATCTTGTTAGGAGAAAAATGACCCTGCATTAATTGACAACCATTTGTTTGCACAATAAGTCGATCAAGTTTGGAGTTTCAAAACAGGCGGGTTTTTGTCTAGATTTAGAGGATCTCAGTGTTTCAGCTGTTTTGCAGTTTTCTGGAAGTTTGTTCCAGATCTGCGGTGCGTAGAAGCTGAATGCTGCTTCTCCATGTTTGGTTCTGGTTCTGGACGCAGAGCAGAACCAGAAGACCTGAGAGGTCTGGAAGGTTGCTATGACAACAGCAGATGTTTAATGTGTTGTGGTGCTGAGCTGTTCAGTGATTTATAAACTAAAAGCAGGATTTTAAAGTCTAATAAATCTAAGTGTGTTTTGGCAGTCCGTCACATTTACCTTTCAAACTGACTCCTAAGTTTAGTTAAACATTAAATTAAAGGCAGGATTGTTGTTGAATCTGTACTGAGCCTGTTGAGCTTTGCTAACAGTGTTAGCATGTCTACTTAGCATTTTAGCATTTGCTAGCTTGTTAGCTTTCCTTCATTTGTAGAGGCTGCATCTGACTCAGAGGACACCTAACGATAGCATGGGAGCCAACCTTCTTCCTCCACACACACACACAGTTTGTTGAGCCGTGAAAAACAGCAGGATAACTGATGATGTTCTGGTGTGAAAACAGGTTGACAGTCAGACGGGACGTTTTCTTTAGCGACTTTCAGTGCTTCATAATGAAACTTCAGTCCCAGTCGGGCGTTTAACTTTATGGGAGCTTTGGAAAACTTTCCCACATTCATCTTCAGTATTCCTGCATAAACAACGTGCAGCTAGTTATCCAGAGTCTTGTGAATGTATCGATGTCCTTTAAGCTTTTCCAGGCCCTCTTACAGCCATATTGAGATTTTTGGGGGGGTTTTCCAAACATTTTTCAAAACAGGGAAAAAAAGAAAGCAAATTCTTAGAAGGAAATAAGATTTTTTGTGTGTAAAAAAAAAAAAAAACGGTTCAGATGAAAACATAAATTTTTATTAAAGATATTAGTTTGTGGACTGATACCTTAAAACACTTTCTGCATTTAAAAGAAATGTGTAATTCATTATGGTGCAGCATTGAATAAGTTACTGTTGTGTATTTTGTGTTTATGTCTAAAAGTCTTTTGAGCTGAAAAGCTAATTTGCTTTTTATGTGAATATGGGCAAATATTAGAAGTCCACACTTCATTCTGCTCCTTTTCAGTCAATATCTTTTACTTTTCAAACTATTGATATTTATTACTCAGTGACTAAAATAAAAAATAAAATGAAAGTACCCTGAAGCAAACTTTTCTTTTTTTGGTAATTAAAGTTTGTACATTTGTGTTGCTCCGTACAACACAAGTTCTCCTTTTGCTTCCAGTTTTAGACATGTGAAGATTGAACTTGGTCTTTACATGTCGACTTGGATTGAACATTAAGCATCAAGTCTTTCCTCAGACGACAGACGAGTCATTTCATTTGGAACTCGGTGTTTCGCCTGTTTTGCAGTTTTCTGGAAGTTTGTTCCAGATCTGCGGTGCGTAGAAGCTGAAAGCTGCTTCTCCATGTTTGGTTCTGGTAATGTCAGAGTTTGAACTCTTGCTCTAAGACCCGCCTGCAGGCCCCCGTTATGTAAACGCCGTCATGTACCGCCTCATTTGTGAAACAAAGTGTGTGCGCCACATAATGAAACACTAACCTGGATTCCCATTTGCACGTTACGCCGTTTGCTGCTGATGTTGTCACAACCTTTGTTGGCTCATTTGAATCCTACAGACAATAGAAGCGCGTCTGTCTCTCTCCATGTGTGTCCGTCACCCAGGAATTACACGGCAGATCTTCTCTCGCGTCTTCAGGAGGAGGAAATGAGACGCCGCAGAGGGCGACTGGTGATATGTCATGAAATGAACTCGGTGTTGAAAAATGGCAGACTGACCAGAGCAAATAACAACAACCCGTCGGTCATTTTAAGGATTTCATTTTGACATTTTCCAAGCAATTAAATCCAGCAGAACGGTGACATGAGCCGAGCCCTAACTGAGCGCGCTCCGTTATCGAGCTCGGCTGCCTAGCAACCAGGTGAGCGCTTCAGCGCGCAGCACAACCTGAGACAGGAGGGATCACGCTAAAGGCTGGGCGGAAATGTCCTGTGAAGGCGCCCAGGGTGTGCAGTGTAATTAGCTCTCTTGTTTATGTTAAAGTTTGCCCCTTAGGTTACGTAGAGAACAACGGGCGTCATGCAGAGAGCCTCTGGTGCTTCTGTGACCGGCGCGCCTGCGATATATTGTGCGGTATGGATGTGCGATATGGCGCAAAATTCAATTCATGATATGCATTGTAATTGGTGGCGATAACGATACACATCATGATAGGATTTGTATAAAACGAATAGAAATAAATAAAATGACACTTATTGAGTGGAATGTGTGTATTTTTATGCGTTAAAACTCATTTAATACTCGTTTCTGTTTATTTGTATGTAATGTTTGTAACTTTTTTTTAATGAATTCCTTGAAAAATGGCATTTTAAGGGAGACCTGGCAGCAGATTCCAGCCTCCAGCAGGTTTCATTGTGCATCTCCAACTTATTTTCTAAGTTATAAGTGGATTAAAATGTATTTATTTGTTTGAGTTTATCAAACTCAAACAAATAAGTTTGAGTTATTTAAAAAAAAAAAAAAAATCTTAGATTTTTTTTTTAAATATTGTTTATTTCCTTTTAACTCTTCTTCCAGTTTCTTTTTAAAGTCTGTTTGGCTGTGAACACAACAGTTTGACCTCAGTCACATGAAATAAGTAGACTTTGCTATAATTTTTAAAGTTTTTTCTTGGCCTCCAGATGTTTAGCATCTGGAGGCCAGATGCTAAACATGCCTGTTATGTTTTTGTTTCTCTCAGGAAAAAAGAAACAATCAGTTTACAGCTGTAGTGGTTAATAGACTCCTAGATGCAAATGCAGCCAGAGTGCAATCACATAACAATAATGATTTCTGTGCTTTTTTTCACCATCTAATTTCTCTGGCAGCACTTTAAAAAGCCTCGGGGCCAAAAGCAACACCGTCAGACACTGTAGTGAATTGGTTTGTCCCCACATTGGGATTAAATTGAGCAGCAACTTGACCCTTTTACTGTGACGGTGTTTGTTCTGAGCGGCATGTCGGAGCTGAAAGGCTTCTGCAGGACGCCGGCAGTCATGAGGGAAAAATAATTGGATGTAGAGAATTTTATTCACTAATAACGATTTGTTGTGCATCATTAAAACCTGCTTCATTAGATGATTTAATTAGCTCAGTAGTTGCCCATGACGACAAGCTCTGCCAGTGGGATGCGTCGGGCTACCTGTGGCTCCATCATGGCTGCCGCAGCTTCTGGCTCCTTCACTGGAAGCTTGAGCGTTCAGTGTGTTAGCGGTTAGCTTTCCACTGGAGCAGGGAGTCTGGAAAGATGTGATGGGAGAGATGAATGAAGCTCTGGGGAGAAAATGACTTCTGCAGAAAACCTGAGACTAGAGGAGGTTCACCTGTCAGACAAGCAGGCAGAGAAATGGAAGAATATTTAACAGACGTGACTAAAATGTAGGGAGTGAGCCTTTATGCATAAGTTTGATGATGTGCTGCTAGAGAAAATACACAGTGAATTAAAAGTTCTACATCCAATTCTTGTTTCATCCATCCATCCATTTTCTTGCACCCTTGTCCCTTAGTGGGGTCGGGAGGGGTGCTGGTGCCCATCTCCAGCTAACGTTCTGGGCGAGAGGCAGGGTCACCCTGGACAGGTCGCCAGTCTGTCACAGGGCAACACAGAGACACACAGGACACAGAACCATGCACACACACACACACACACACACACACTCACACCTAGGGGCAATTTGGAGAGGCCAATTAACCTGACAGTCATGTTTTTGGACTGTGGGAGGAAACCGGAGTACCCGGAGAAAACCCACCATGCACAGGGAGAACATGCAAACTCCATGCAGAAAGACCCCAGGCCGGGAATTGAACCTTCTTACTGCAAGGCAACAACTCTACCAACTGCGCCACAGTGCAGCCCCTCAATTATCGTTTCTTCTCTCTCTGAAATAGTAAATTGGAAAAACAAACAAATTGAACCCAGCATTAAAATCAATCGGGTTTAGAGTAGAGCTGCACCAATCCAATATTAATATCGGTATCGGTTCTGATATTGAAAGAAATTCTAGATCGGGTATCGGTGACAATGATCCTGATCTATTCAGTCTAATTCTATGCTTTATATTTAAACTTCCTAATTGGACTTTCTGAACCATTTGAAACCAGGTTTGTTCCAGTTTATTTTTCCAAAGTTGAATAAACTTTAAATCCTAGTGAAAATTTTAACACTGAAACTGGAAGATAATTAAAAAATCTAAAATAAACAAAATGATAAACGGCAAATAAAATGAATTATGCAAACAAACTAAAGGTATCTGAGGCCAAAGCACCAGACTGAAGGCTTCCACCATCCAGGTTTTGGTAGAAAGAAAAGAGATGCAATACATTATTCAGATGGAAATTATTGAGTTTGTTTTCATTTTTCATTCATTTAATTGATTTATTGCTTATTTATTGCAACAGACCTACTTTAGATTTTTCAATTCTTTCTGCTAAATCTTAAGTTTTATATACAGAAGCGATTATTGCTGCCATTTTAACATGCATCAGTGGAAAGGCACATGAGTACAGGAGGCTCAAAGCTTTACAGTTTTATTATTTTTATTTTTTTGGCCTTTTCAAAACGTTACATTTACAGTCGGAAGCCCGGTTCTCCCGTTTGTGGCGGATCTGTGCTAATCTCGCGTTGCTAAAGACCGAACTCATGTCCCAGCTGTGTGTTTGCACCGTGCGCCAGGTTGGCTTTACCTCAGCAACCTTTCCTGTTCCTGCGCCGCCTTCGCAGTGAGCCTGCTGCGTCAAGATGGTTTCTAAGATGGAAACACGAAACACAGCCTGGCTGCCTCTGACTTCAGCCGCTCCGCCTCAATCCCGTCCTCCGCAGGGCAACAGATGGCAAAAATAAACTACCCCTCTACGCGGAGCTGCACCAGAAACTGTGAAATTACACGCAGGTCTTCATGGCACCGATGGTTTTAGACGGGGTGTCCAAACTTTTTGTCATGTGGGCCAAAACAGTCAAGTCAAAAGTACTACCAAAATAAAGTTGAATAAATGAAGCAAAATTAAGCAATTGGAAAACTTTCAAATGATTTTCCATATTTTCTGTAAGAGAAATTTAATTCAGTTTCCAAATTCTATGGGTTTTATTCAACACATTTGTTCTAAGAAAAAAAACAATTTAGTGATTGTCTTTTAGCTAAGTTTAATAAATTAAATAAAAGCTGATTTATGCACAGCAAAGTCAGCTTTTCAGAAAAAGTCTCCATATAGACTTATTTTAAAAGCTTGGTTATAAAAAGACAAATATTTTATGTTGTTCTTAGCATGATTTTCTTACAATAGAAAATGTTGGTTATAATTTTACCCTGATTATAAAATAAAAAGTTTGAATCTGCACCTCAGACGGACATGCAGAATTAGAGTTCAGGGCCACACAGAATCACTCCAACGGCTACAAACGGCCCCCGGGCCGCACTTTGAACACCCCTGGTTTAAGATGCAACTTTTATTTTATATTTTTTAATTTGCTTTCTGTTTCTGTCTTTGACCAGCGCTGCTTTTGACGTCAAGCCACAGATTTTCGAGTCAAACCAGGCGGGAGTCGAGGGAACTTCAGCTAGCGTCTCTTGACATAATCTAGAGTGGATTTCAACCCCCCATCAAACAAATTGCACTTTTCTTCCAACCATTTCTTCCACGCCGGCTGCTGGGATCGTACTGAATCTATTCCTGTTCTATCTGTGACACGTTTCTGGTATTCCTGGCTGCGGCCCGCGGTACGATCCACCCCATGCTAACCGTTGGATAGCTGTTCAGTTCTTGAGATTTTCACCCTTTTTTTCTGCAGATATGTCATTTCTCACAGCAAGCAGCTTATTTTTGGCCCAAGTTTCCTCTGTGAATGACTCTTCCAATAAGGTCGCAAGTGTTACTGAAATGTCTAGGGCCAATTGAGAATCTCCTTGATCTTCCTGACAGATGCCACTCGCTTTCTTTGATGGTAGTCCTCCACTTCTCAAATTTTACTCCTAAACGCCAATTCTTTATTAAATAATGAGGGAGTTTTTTTTATATCTGCCTTTCTTGTGTTTGATCATGCTGAATCTCTAGAGACTTGTGCTGTTTGACCTTTTATGACATCTGCAAGAAAAAGTCATGCTCCTACCCCAAAGATCATGGTTTCAAATATTTGAATATTTCCTGCCCTTTCTGGTAATTAAAAATCTCCTTGGCGGCAGTACGCCAGGAAAAGGACGAGAGTCACGCCGAGATGCTTAAGCGTCGTTGTGTTTTTGAGCTGTTGTGGTGACATTCCTCTTTAATGTCACACGGAGGCCTTGGACTAGGCCTGTGGAGCATCAAGCTGGGCTGGTGGCCCAGATGGTGGGACCAGAGCGCGCTCCGGCTGCCGAGGATCATCGCGCGCATCAGCCACGGAGGAAGGATTACTCCAATCAAATCTGGGTTCAGGATTAGCAATGTGGCTTCCATGTCGTCACACGGGACATTTTGGAGCGCAGTTAATGTATTCCAAGTGTTTTAAATGTGACTTTTAATGTATCCACCTGATGACAGAGTCTCAAGTAGGACTGGACTAAAGCTGAATCATTTCATTTCCGTCAATCAATAATTATTGATTAGGGTTTTTTTTGTTGTTTTTTTTTTAAGTATCTGAAACACTGCCAAGCTAGTGATGTGACCTTTCCTCTCTCATCCCCAGTTTTCACTAAACTCCATTGTTTGTTTTTAAGCAGCTACAAGGCATGGTGGCAAAACCTTAAGTTGCTGCTGTGGCAGTTACTCAGCAGATTGTTGCTAGGCAACCACAGAATGAGTGAGTTGCTAGGTAACCAAAGAGCGAGTGAGCTGGTTAATGCCACCGTTACTTAGCTGACTTTAGGTTGGGTGGCTAAAGTCTTTCAAATTCAATAAAAAAAAAAAAACTTTATTAATCCCAAAGGGGAATTAAATGAAATGTGTAAACCACCTCTGTTGCTATGGTTACGCATCATAACAAAAAATAGCAGAAATCTGAAAAAATATTGCCAAAAATCAGTGCGACCACACAATGTCCAAAACGAGAAGGAACCGTTTTCCTCCAAAAAGGCAGGAATGAAAGTTTGAAAGAGGAAAAAAATCTCAGTGGAAGTACAGAACCACTCCGACGTGCTGCGGTCCAGTTCTAGAAAAACGTCCTCTGCCTCCATCCCCCAGAATGCTGTGCGGTTTGGGATAATCTACCACACATATTACCGATTACGTATCTATTGTGATGTATATTGTTATTGATTTATTGGCCAGCCCTAAGTAGGACCATGTCTGCTCTCTGCAGTAATGCAGGAGCTGCTCCAGTCGAGCCAAAGCTCTCGGTTCGCTGATCTGTCAAACCGTCGCTTACAGTCAATAGAAATGGATTCTGACAGAAAAAAGATCCTGGGAAGTTTTGAAGAGTTTCCTCTCCTCCACATCAACAGGAGTCGATTTAAATGGTTCCGTCATCTGAGCAGGTTTTTCTCTTTCTTTTGGAGGTTTTTCAGGCACGTCACATGAGGCGGAGACAAAAGAACTGATTTTCTGCTCTTTTCAAAATTAGCTGTAAAATGTTATTTTGAAGCAGCAATTTGTTGGTTTCCGGTTGCACCTGCAACCCGATCCCAGATCAACGTAAGGCAATGATCCGAGACCGGATGTAGATCTATAACCAATACAAGAACATTAAACATTATTTTATTTTATGTTTTCTCAGGGCTTGTCCAGATTTTCCCCAGACTGTTGGACTTTCTTGTGCTGAGCTGGAGCTTTTTCTCCTGCACCCACTAAAATAAAACGAGCTGAAAGTAAGAGTGTAGACACGATGGTGTGTTTAGACAGGTTTTCTGCTGTGGGAAGTCATTCCTGCTGAGACTCTTGTTTGTTTTTTTTTTCGTCCCCGTCATCTTGTGCTCTTGGTGAAGCCAAGAGCACAAGATATACGAGTTTTGGGCTTTTCTTGGTTCATAAAATGAAATGGGGCCAGAAGAAGACACTGGATGAAGTATTTGGAGTAATTGTTAACGTGATTTGCTGTGTTTATAAGAGCGGTGCTTTAATACGTGAAGCGCGGCTGGAGAACTGCGCACCAGAGGAAACCTGCAGGGAGTCAACAGAGACCCAGCTGGACAATAACACTGTAATCTTCCTGATTATCCACAATCCCCACAGCTGAGATCATAGTATAGTTCCTGAAATTGATGTTTGGAAGCAAAACATGCAGTTACGATGCCAATAATTTGGGGACTTTTAAGCAGAATTGCTGTTGAGACTATATTTTTTGTTTTGCTAGTGTTAGTTGGTGGAGGAATAACACACTTTGTTGTTGTTTTTGTCCTCCCTGATATGTCGGGTTTGGCTTTGCTATGAGAGTAAATCCCATTGCTGTTATGTAACAATTGAAGATTAGAGGGCAAACTGGAAATCCCAGCGATCGTTACAGCCGGTTCGTTCCACGGAAACGATCCCCCGATGATCCAGCAGCAGGAAGTGTTTGGCTCGGCACGGGGATCTAGCAATAACTTCGTCAGCTTCGTTTCCTTCGTCTAATATGCTTTGAGTTCCTCCTTTTGACTTTCCCCGCTTGTTAATCAGCTGTCGCAGCCACTACTGTCCCCATCTGCTTTTTTTTTTACCTTGTGCCACGACTAGTCCTCATCTATAATTCACGCTGCACCAGAATCGGCGTCTGCCAGACAGGAAGCTGTTGCCTCAGGTGATTGGATGAAGTCTGAGTTGAAGCGTCCCTCGACAGCCGTAGACGTCTAGAAGATCAATCCCTCCATTCACACGACATGATGTCCTCTCTGCTCCGTTTGGCTCCTTGTCTCGGCTTCAGTGATGTCATGAAGAGGCTCTGTCTTATTGGACATCCTGTATGCTTGTGTGTCCTGAGTTTTGTTTTGCTTAATTGCGTAAGATGCATAGGTTCAGAGAGCACTTATTCTCTAACGATGATGGTTTCATTAGTGCGTCTGCTCTAAATTATCTTTCTGTTTATATTCTCTCACTGCACAGAATTAGGAAAAACTGCAAAAACCTTTTCTGGAACTAATGAGAGGACGAGACAAAGTGCAGCTTTCATGAATCAAAGAACGAACGTCACAATGTGCAAGTTTAGCTGCTGAGTTCTTCAGGTAAAGACTCGGTTCACACTGCAGGCCTGAATCTGATCTTTTCTTCACGGTCTGAGCAACACAAGCCTGATTTTTTTAATTTTTTTATTTTCAAATGCAACCCAGGTCACTTTGAAAGACCTGCATGAGGGCAGAAACATTGGATTTATGTTTTCGCATCCACCTGAATAATCAATCAATCAATCAAATTTTATTTGTATAGCACATTTCAGCAGCAAGGCATTTCAAGGTGCTTTACATAATTACATAAAAATAGCACGTGACATTGAATAAACAGTGAGAAAGAGAGATTTTAAAAAAGATAAAAACATTAAAACCCACACCCCTTTAGGACTTCAGTTAAATGTTGTTTAACTGGGATTCTAACCCTCAGGCACTTTAGTCAAAAACACCATTTGACCTCTAGGTTTTTAGTTAAACGTCGTTTAACTGGGACGTTTTCCGGGAGGCTTTACCTCATTAAAACGCAGAAAAGAAATTAAAAACGTTAGACATTAAAACATGGAAGACATCAAAACCCGCACTCTAACCCTAATTTAGCCATAAGCAACTCTAAACTAATGTGTAGTTGCGCCCCTGTCCATCAGTCAGGTTATGGTTTTGAATGGGACATTCAGTACCACTCTGCTCTAATTTAACAGAGACTGTGTGTCTCAGAATCACACATATAAATATAAGCTGTCTCTACGTCTAATGATCTCCACTGTCTTGAGCAGAGGACATGCTTTCACTGTGCACAGTCTGTCTCCACTTCACATACCAAACAGCTTCACAGTGTCTCTTCTGCAGAAGTGGGACTTTTTCCTTGTCACCAACCTCGCAGTTCTTTCCTTTGCAGATCTCAAGCGATTGTCTTCTTCTTCCTGACTTATTCGTTATTGTCTCTGCACTACGGGGTGTCCACACATCCTTAAGGTTTAAACTCATGCATCTAAAATTAAGGCCTTGAAATGCCTCAAATTCATTAAAAACACATTAGTCACAGGCCTTCCTTAAATTTTATTATTGAAGCGTTATTTAATCTCGTATTTTTTTTCCCGTGGGAATTTTATGTGAAGTAAAGGTTTGAATCGTCTGCAGACGTCTCCATGGCGTTCTGTGACTGAGGCTGCCAGTGACTGTAGAAGAAATAAACACAGTGATAAAATTGGACATGGTTGTTTTTGAAGCATAAGGTGCTGTTTGATATCCCAGACACGGCAGTGGGAGTATTTACCGGCTGCTTCTCCTGTTTATGGGGGGAAATGGTGGAGAGTAACAAGGTCTCAAATCGTCTCTCTTATTTTGGGTAGCACGTTTGCTCACAGTTGTTCCTCCACACCCACACACAGCTTTGTTCCTAAGATGCAATCATTTTTGTAGAACATCTTTTTAGTTGCTAGCCAGAGATCTGAGGGAGTTCACACCTTTCCCACAATATCCTCCTCATGTGTTTAGCAGATTTTCTTCTCAGCAGCACATGCTCTGTCGCAGAAGTTGAAAATGGAACCAGGGTGGTATTATTGCCTGCTGCTTATGAACCCCTCGCAACATTTTAAGCCTGTGCCATAAAATGTTCTCTTGCGTTCCTCATGTCTGCTTCCCTGCACTTCCCTCCAACCGACAGACTAGCGAGGCCAGGAGCCGCCTGCATCCCATTGTTTACATCCGGAAATTTTGTGCATGCGCACAACGCAGGCGGGCGAAAAGACGATTCTTTTACATGCCGCCCAGAAGAACAACTCCGCTAACTAAATGAAGATGTTGGTATTATTAATTTATTGACACAGCCAATGAGGAAGAAAACCCGTTAAAGATCAACTCAAAACCTTCCCCCTCCCCCCCCCCCTCCCGCTCTCTGTCGGCTACGCTACACGCAGACTCGTTGCCATAACAACCTACAACAACGCCACTGCGTATCAGGATTCTACACCAAAAATCAAGCAATCATTTCCCACACAAAGAACAGAACGTTCACTTCATTACAGTTTTATGTTTTTAGACTTGATTATTGTTTGGTGATTATTAATGATGGTGAAATGGGAAGATGTGGTAGATTAGCTATCTACCGCTAGCTTACCGCTAACGCTGCAGTGGTTACCGCTGCTACTAGCTAAGCTAACGCTGCAGTGGTTACCGCTAGCTTACCGCTAACGCTGCAGTGGTTACCGTTGCTACTAGCTAAGCTAACGCTGCAGTGGTTGTTGGTTAGCTAATTTCAACACCTGCTCCACTGATAATCTATCAGAGTTGGTGTTTATTTATTTTATAACTGAACCAAAAGTTCCACAAATTCCACATCATATCTAGGTTGCCATAGTCAAGCTAGTGTAACTGAACCATTTCGCTTATTTTTTCTTTTTAATTAAAGCATCTTCCTGACCTTCCTATCCAGCTGCAGTAAAGCGCTGAATTCCTTAGGTTTTTCTTATATATATATATATATCAGACGTACATTGTTCCTAGAGTTTAACTTTTATTTTTTCAGATCATAATATTTCTAACACACTTAAATTTTTTAGGTTCAGTCTCTTACAAAGTTTTTGTTTCCCACTTGAAATATTGTTTTGAATTAACACAAATCTTTCTTTTTATCAGTCTTGCAGGGTCAACTAAAATGCCCTGGGGTCAGCACCGGCTCCACCTTTGTCAAAGGTGGTTTCAGTCATGAAAGGGCTTTCAGCTCACAAGAGGGGATTGGTCCTTTGGTGGTTGCTAGGCAACTGTATCAGCATTATTCTCGCAAGTCGAGAGGAGCTGGTGGGGACGCTGAGGGGAATAGGCGACATGCCAGGGCATCTTAAAGTCTGTAAGGAATGCTGAGTGGGATCTGTCAACAGCTTCTCTGTAGATCTTGAACTGGAATTTCAGAAAAGTCTTTGCTGGAATTTTGAATTGTTTCTGGCAATAAAATGGCAGCTAAAAGCTCAGATAATGTCTTTGATGTGGTGATGGAGGAGGAGACGGTTTCCCTTTCTAACCTGTGAATAGGGCCCAGCTGGTGATTTTACAACATCAAAAGAGGTTTTAGGTACAGAATCAGCAAGCTGTTTATTCAGCAGATGTTTGGCTATTCACTCCCACTGAATCATCAGTTTCATTAATATAATAAAATGTTTAAAAAGGCAAACGGGGAGGTCACATCTGCTTTTCTGACATTTATTTTATCCTCATTTAGCAGATATGAAGCTATTTTATTCATGCTTTCAGAAATGCCTTTGGTTTGCAAATTCTGCAAATATTGTTAAATATTTCTTTAGTGATGTGATTTGCGATAAATTGTCCACTTTTGGTTCATGGCAAATGTAATAATCAGAGATCAGTTCAGCTGTTGAAAATGTAATAAACTTCACCATTTCCACTGCAACAAGGTTTTGATTGAAAAAGTAGCTTCTGCACATGTTTTTTTCATTTTACTAAATAACACAATTGGAGTAACTGAGGATAAAAGTCACAGTTGTCTCAGTCATAAAATTAGTTCTGCTAATGCTAAACCGCAGAATTCAACCGCGTTGATGCCGACCTGCGTCAGCGACACAACATGGCGCATCGTCCTCAGCTGGGTCAGATCGGTGATCGCACACCTTCCTGTGTGGTTGAATTCAGGAAGCGGTTGTTCGGATCAGACTTTCCACACACGGTTTCAGTTTCATAGTTTTATTAACTCTGAAGCCTAATCATTCAGGATGTCAGGAGAGTTTAAACAGTTTTAGATGCATCGTGGGTAGAGAATAAGCATCATTAGCTTTTCAAGAAAGTGTAATTTAGGGGAAGCAAAGTTAGCAAAAAGGCTAAAGGAACAATTAGCTCTGCTGTTAGCGGACGCTTTCCAGTAACAACCATCTATCATGGACGTAAAGTGACATTAATTTTCCTCTTAAAAGTTGTCAGCAGTTTTGATGAAAGGAATTTGCTCCTCATTATTTGTTCTCTGGAAATCAGATTAAGACATTTGATCATAAATTATGAAGTCTCTTCCTGGAATAGATGCTGCTGTGTTTGGACTGGTAGTTTATCTGGAGGGTCATTGGAGAGAATATACGTTATATAACCCACACAGCCAAGACTTGGGTCCATTACTAAGCACCGTAATTATGCCATCATGTGTACATTTTCTGCAATGCCTTTTAATACGTGTTCACATCCAGCTCAGACGGAGAACAAAGTCTTTGAATCTTTAATGTGTCCATTATCG
The DNA here is from genome assembly GCF_904066995.2 of Poecilia reticulata. Lineage (NCBI taxonomy): Eukaryota > Metazoa > Chordata > Actinopteri > Cyprinodontiformes > Poeciliidae > Poecilia > Poecilia reticulata. The sequence goes on along the minus strand of NC_088835.1, from coordinate 26,750,439 downwards.
GTATTAGCTGACTGTAGAAATGGCGAGGAGCTTTTATCTCCCGCAGCATGGAGGTTAAGAGCAAAAAGTTTTTCTTATACATGCAACAAAAGCCAGTTTGGGCTTTTACCAGAGATGGTGGGTTATTTATTTTGGTAAAAAGCTGTTTTAATCCTAAAGCCAACAGTCGTTTTCCTCTCCTGAGGCAAAAACTCTGTTAGACATTTTCCTTATCGCTGGAGGTAAAGTTCAATAACTGCCCTTGTTTTTCCTCTCAAGGCCACTGCCCCGTGGCGTCGCCATCAATCTTTGGCTGCCCCTTTGTGTGCATGAGTGCACTCATGTTGGCGCATGCCGTTTAGCCTCCCCTTTAATTACGGGGCAGCTTATTGAGTCAGCATTGATCTCTCCTGGTGTAACTACTGCTTGTACCTGTTTAAATCCAGAAGGCAGCGTTTATGCCTCTCGACGGTGCCGTTGTGGTAACGGGGCCAAGGAATTCTCTGCATCATTATTTTCTAAATAAACTGCATATAAGCAGCTGAGTAAACGGATGAAGCAACTGAAATGCTGTTTTTGGATCAGAGAAATAAAAAACAATGGGTAACACTTTATTTGAAGGGGGTGAATAAGACTGACATAACACTGTCATAAACATGTTATTACACCTGTTATGAACATGAATAAGCCTTCATGAATATTTATGACTGTTGTCATGAATTTGGTAAATTATGACACTTTTAATGCAAAGTTGACATTCAAAATGTCTTTATGACAACTTGACATTAACCAAGACATCTTTACTGATATAAATTTGTTATAAAAGTATTACTGATTGCACTTTAAAAATTATATAACTTTATGTTATTAAAGGTAAAGTTTAAACAGTAATGATTTATTGGTTAATGTCAAGTTGTCATAAGACATTTTGAATAATGTCAACTTTGTATTAAAAGTGTCATAATTTACAGAATGAGGCTTTATGACAACAGTCATTAATATTCATGAAGGCTTATTGATGTTCATGACATGTTTATGAAATGTTTCTGACATGTTTCTGACAGTCTTATTCACCCTCCTTCATATAAAGTGTTACCAAAGAAGGTTCTTTGTAATAAAGTGGCGCTTCTGAGCTTTAATCTGTTTAATCACAGAAACATGTCGGGATAAGGCCAGAAAAAAGAGCAGATGACAGAATTGGTTAAAAACAAAGAAATATATATATATATATATATATAATAAAGGGAATACTTAAACAACACAATATAACTCCAAGTAAATCAAACTTCTGTGAAATCAAACTGTCCACTTAGGAAGCAACACTGATTGACAACGGGGACCCTCGTCGGGTCAATCAGTGTTGCTTCCTAAGTGGACAGTTTAATTTCACAGAAGTTTGATTTACTTGGAGTTATATTGTGTTGTTTAAGTGTTCCCTTTATTTTTTTGAGCAGTATATATATAATATACAGAAATGTATGCAGATCTTAGCAGTCAAGCAGAAATTAAGTAGCTGTTCACATAAAGGTTCACTGCATTAAAAACATTTACTGAATTTATTCAACTTAGAAAGTGAAATTCATATTCATTACATAGTGATCTAGTTTTTCCTTATTTAGGATAACTAATACAGAGATGTTGTTTATGTATTATGTGTTATAAACATTGTAATTATGGATTATTACTCTGTTAGCATGACATCATTGTAGCGGTGCTGATCAGGCCCAGTGATACCGACGTGATTAATGCATGTTTTGGTACTTTTGGCAGTGTGGGTCGGTGCCGAGGATCTGGAAAAATGAAAACGGCATCAATTCTGTTTGCAGAAAGAAGCCAGATTTAAAATAACGCAACAGTAGCTGACACCTGAAAACCACCTGACTGTGACTCCTGTCCTCCAAACTCTCACTTTTACCTCAAAATTCTGACTTTTGACCTAAAAAAAAAAGTAAGAATTGTGAGATTAAAGTCATTTCTGTTACAAATGTGTGCAAAACTTAAAAAAAAAAATACAAACATAATTCTGTAGTTGAGTTGTTTCCATTAAATGAACAATTCAGTTAAAATCATGAGAATAAGTTTGAACACGCGGTCGCCATCGTTCTCCTGCCACTTCCTGTCGTCGTCTTCGACTTTGAAATGAAACCACTTTCACTACTTGCCAAGTGTTTGGAAGAGTCCTGTTATGTAATTCTTACATAAGTAAAGTCCTGGAGATATTTGTTCTGGGTTGGCAGTCTGACTCCTCACCAGGGCATCTTTTCCCTCTTCTCCCGACCATTCACAGCAGTCCTCCGCTCTGTTGCAGGTGTGCACCATGTCGTCTAAAAGTCATCCCCCCCTCATGAAGAAGCACAGCCAGACGGACCTGATCAGCCGTCTGAAGAGCAGGAAGATCCTCGGGGTCGGCGGCGAGGACGATGACGGGGAAGTGCACCGCTCCAAGGTCGGGACGTTCGCACCAACAGCCAGTTTATTGGGACGACCAACAGCTGCAGCTAGAGATTTTTCTGATAATCGGTTAAAAAAATAGTCGCATTCTGCTGGTTTTTCTTTTAAATGTTTTCTGTACAGTATTAGAATCACATCTGATTATTTTTGGATTAACCGATTTTAAAGAGGCAGTTTTAGGTAAAATCGACATTTTTGAGCTTTACAAAAATATCAAAAACAAACTTGATGCCTTGATTCTTCCACGAATGTTTGAGGAAACCTTTAATCTCCATGGCAACCATTATTCAGCTGTGCAAAACGCCTGGTTGGACCGAGCCCCGCCTTTGAGGTCGAAGCTCCTCCCTCCCTCGCTCAGCTCCTTCAGACTAGCCAGCAGCAATTAGCAAACACCTGGTGGAGCTGAGCTTCTATCTGCTGATCTCATTATAGGAGCTACTTCTGAAACTCTGGTTAAAAACGTTAAAGGGTTAATAGCAGAGCCATGATGTGATGACTTCCTGAAGGCAGAGCTTCAGAAAGAGCAGGAGCTTCTTAAAGAGACAGAGGCCCAAATTCAAGACATTTCAAGTTATATTTGATATTTAATCTAATTTTTATAACGACACAAGGAAACATAGTTGCTTGATTGTGCTATAAAATGACACTATAAGGCTGGAAATACTGGCTCTTAACGAATTGGATAGCAAATGTTGCCTAAAAGCTCTGGGTGGAGATAAAACTATACCACTTATTTACAAAGGTTTTTCTTTTTTTTATCTTGAATGCAAAATTAATGCAGCTCTGGAAAAACTGCACTAAACCCCATTAAACCTGCTGGTTATTCCACCAAACATTGACCTTTGAACTCTTCCCCAGTTAAAACTTTAGTTTTGTTGCTTCTAAATGAATAAAAATGACTGCTAGTAGTAAGTAGTTCATAATGTTGATGCTTAATTGCTGCTTTGAGTTTATCGTTTCTTCAGCAAATTACCCTTCCTGAGTCGAGTTTTTTGAATTTCTAAACTACCTGATCCGCCTCCATCAACCCGATGAATCGTCTGGGCTCCTACAAACGGCTCCGCCATAAATGAAGCCGTTCAGTTAAACCGCCGTCAGTCCAGCAGTGCATAAAGAAAAATACCGATATTAACCCACAGAGCAGCTCTGGACTCCCTTTAAAAGCCGTTAATTGGCACGTCTCTGTCGTTCGCCTCTCGCGCTTCAGGGAACCTGGATCGCGTAAAGCTCTGGGCTCCGCTGAGACCGGACCGGCTCCCCCGGGAGGCCCGCTTCATCTCGCGTGTTGGATTACTTCCTCTTCTCTTTATGTCCGTACTTATGGACAACACAAGCCAAAGCATAATGGCTCCCATGCTGGCTTGTCCAAACAGAGGAGGAACATTTCGATTTCATGCCGCAGCTGCAGGTTGTGGATCGTTTCTCTCCTTCCAAAGGACCCAAATATCGCAGTTTTGATCAATTTTAAATGTAAGACGTCATGGCTGCGCGCGGCCGCAGCAGACAGCTCTGCTCTGAAATATTAATCAGGGAAGCGAGCGAAGGGAGCGGAGCAGAAGGGAGCAGGCATACGGTGGCAGCTGATGGCTTGTGATGAGATGTCAGCCCCCTTTTCTCAGCCCTCCTGACTGTTTGTTTTCTCTCTCCATGTTTTAGCGCGCAGCCTAACCCAGACATCTGTCACACTAATCTCTTTCAGCGAGCGCAGTCATGAAAACAGACGCATTTAAATAAAATCTCTCACAGCAGCATATCTCCGTTTCTGACACCGACTCGGGCAAAACTAAACCAGCAGGGATTACCAGTAAATGTGTGTTTTATGTGGAACGCACCGATCCACGTTTTTCAGTTTTGATACCGATATCTGAAGTTGGTCTCAGCCGATACAGAAAAACAGCAGAATTGATTTAAAGTGTTTCTATTTTTTACACACAGTCGAAAATTTACTGAATTGCAAATTTATTTGATAACTCTACACTCGTAAAGCAGACTTAAATACACCAGTAGCTTGGTAAAACATGTAAAAACAACTTTAATTTATTTAGTCAGTCAGTTAGGAGAAGAACAGCCAATGTAAAATAAATGATAAAGAAACTGAAACTGATAAAAACAGGTTGATTACTTTGGTCGAACATGTAAGAATAAACTGCAACAAACCTTTTTGTCAAATGATTCAGAAAATGATATTATTAAATATAATGTAAAATAAATAAAGTGTTGAATTAGACTGAATAGATCTGCCCTCAGGCACTTTGTCACCAATACCTGATCAAGAATTTCTTTCAATGTCGGTACCGATACAGATATTAATATTGATTAAAAAAAAAGTTCTAGATTCATTTTTCTCGCGTTATAAGTGAAATAATCTGCCAGTGGAACCTTTTCATCAATATTCAGGACTTATTTACTTAAAACAAGCTGAAAAGTTACTTCTAACTTAGTTTCTTATTTCACTTATTTCATTTGCTCTAGAAACTAAACCAAACATACTTGGTTAGATTGAGTTTTTGCAGTGTACTGTTTTGTCGTTGTGTGGAGAAAAGGCCTGTGGGGTCGAGTCTAAAAGTGAACCTGGCTGAAGTTACCGACTAAAGGAAACGGTTGGATTTAACCTTGTGGGCCCATAAACAAAGGAGGGAAGTTCTGCCTGCTGACTGTCTCTTCCTGACTTCTTCACTGATACCAGCAGATCCTGTAACAAAGAGCCGAGGGGTTTTGGTTCTGTCGGGTCACCAGGCGCTGCCGTTTGCTCCGCTGACCCGAATGATGTTCTGCTGTAGCGCTGCGGTGCTGCAGCAACAAACAAACCTACAGCCGAGCCCTCATCACACTCCATACCATAAATGTTTTGTGTACACTCTGCAGCCGTGGCTGGGCACTGCTGTCCAGCTGCTTAATGTGAAAACACGGCAGTGACTCACTTTCTGCTTTATTGGTACTTTATGTTCAGCACAAATGGCTTTCGGATATTTTGAAAATGTTTCTTTCAGCTCTGCCTGTTGCAATAAATCAATTAACTGCTTGGTGAATTAAACGGGGCTCAGTAATTAACATAATTTATCCTTTTTTTCTCTCTTTCTGCCAAACCCTGGATGGTGAAAGTTGTCAGTCTGGAGCTTTTTTTTGACTTCAGTGTTGAATGTTTGTTGGAATTGAGGGTTTATTGATCTGTGAAAATGTTTTATTAAGTCATCACTATTATAATTACTTGAAAACGGTCTCAAAATAACATTATTGAGTAACTTCTATAACTTTTGGGACAATTTATTGTCCGGAAAAACTCTGCCATGACCTGCTCTGCACGTCTAGACATTAAAGCTTTTGGCTATAATCTTTGTGAAACAGTTTAAGCTCAGACTTGGAAGACATTTACCAAGTAGATTTGGTAAAAACCTACTTTTTTATTTGGTAAAAGGTCTGCTCCAGTACGACTAACTGATCAAATTATCAATCATTTAATATTTAAACATTACATATTCAGACCAAAATATAAAGTTATGTCAAGATTTTGGTATTTTAGGATGAAAATATTCATTTGCTCAGGTAAATGTAACCAGTTTCTCCTCAGCTTTGTTTGGTCCAGTTCGTTTGTGCAGAAAGTCCGGTTCGTTTGGGAAGGTGTGAATACGTACTATTCACCTCTGATCCGGACCAAAAACCCTGGTCCTCCTACCAACCTCTGTTTGTTTAGGAGCTTTAGAGGATGTGAAGCTTTGACTGTTTTTGAATCATTTTTACCCTCCGAGTCTCTGAAACCATCCGGTTCTTCTCTGGATGTGAACAGGAGCTGTAATTAGGCCTGTTTGCGTCTCTTTCCTGTTTTTCTCTCACACCCAGAGCCATCAGTTAACTCTCAGGCCCCTCTGAGTATTCGTCATGGCGGTCATGAATATTTATGTGTTCCCGTCAAAAACAGCCCCGGGAGCAGGAAGCTGATTCACCTGGTCATGTGTTCGCAGCTGGTGCACAGGGATCCACAAACAACCAGGAAGGACGTGATGGTTTCTGACTCAAACTTTTCAGCTCCCTAATTTTTAGGTTTTGCCTCCAAGGGACTCTGTTGTTTTTTTTTAAAGCTCCTCTGTTCAAAGACGGCAGCAGCCGCGGGCGAACATTTAGGAATAAACCGAAGAAAATCTGATGCTTTGATGGATTCTTGCTTATTTGCAAATCCTTGAAAAACAGCTTCTTGTTCATTTAACTATATAGTCTCCATCAGGCCGGTCACAATAAATCAATTAATAGCATAATGGATTAAAACAATATCAATAATTTACTTTTGCATGATTAGTTGTTTTTCTCTTTTCTCTTTCTACCCAAAAAACTTAAAATGTCTGAGTTGTAGCATTAAATGTTAATTAGAAATTAAAGTTTATTGATCTTTAAGGATGTTTTTGCATTTTTATCATGACATTATCATTGAAAATGGTCTCAAAACAACAATATTATCGTTTATCGCTATAACTTCAAAAACCTTATGACAGGCTCAAATGATCCAAATTTAGATTTAAATTGTAACGTTTCTTCAGTGCACTGCAAAAACACAAAGTCTTACCAAGTTTTTTGTTGTCGTTTCTAGTACAAAAACTCACTTAAAAGTAAATTTTTGGCAACAAACATCCATCCATCCATTTTCTTAGCACCCTTGTCCCTCAGTGGGGTCGGGAGGATTGCTGGTGCCTCTCCAGCTAACGTTTCGGGCGAGAGGCGGGGTACACCCTGGACAGGTCACCAGTCTGTCGCAGGGCAACACAGAGACACACAGGACACACAACCATGCACACACACACTCACACCTAGGGACAATTTGGAGAGACCAATTAACCTGACAGTCATGTTTTTGGACTGTGGGAGGAAACCGGAGTACCCGGAGAAAACCCACCATGCACAGGGAGAACATGCAAAGACCAGGGCCGGGAATCGAACCCAGAACCTTCTTGCTGCAAGGCAACAGGTCTACCAACTGCGCCACTGTGCAGCCCGCAACAAATATGAGCTGGTTTAAATTATTATGGTTGGTTCCATCGTCAGATTATTTCACCTTCAACAAAACATTTTTCCCATGTTTACAGATTAATTTATCTGCCAGTGGAACAAAACTTTTTGATTAATATTAAGGAGTTATTTACTTAAAACAAGCTCCAATATTGTCCTGAAAAGTTACTTATTTTAATTAATCATGTAGAAAAATTTTGTCTCTTTTCTTTTAAATGTTTTTAAATTGTTTGTGTATAAACTATAAATATGAATTAAAGTGCCATTTTTAGCTAAATCCTCTATTTTTGTTGCTCAGTTAGTTTTTCTGTGCCCCTCTCATGCGCCAGTGGACAGACGTGCTGCTCTGCTGCACATCGCATGTTTGTACGGTGATGATTAAGATCTTGGATTGTAAAACCGTCCTCCTGATGTCGGAGCTTTTCTTTCATTCACTCTGATGTTTTGCGGTTTTGTTGAACAGAAAGTTGCTCTCCAGTTGATGCCGAAGCTCCCAGTAAACACGGCGAGCCAGAGAGTGATTCATCACTTCTCTCCCGTTGCGTTCTTTGTGTATTTTTAGTTTCGGTAAAGCCGTCTGACTCCAACGCTGCTCCTCTTCACAGACGAGGCACTTCAGGATGAAGGAATCTAATTGATGTTGGAGACTCAGAAAAACGGTTTTCTTTTGTTGTGTATGATCTAATGTGTGTTTTTTCCCCCTAGAGATGATAAAAGTTTAAAGAAATAAACGGGTGGTAGGATTTAAGAAGGGCTGTTTGGGTAAAACCTGGCTGAGTTTTATTTTTAATTCTGACTTTTACTTTTACTTTTTTTCAGGGGAAGTTTATTTACCCCTTGCCCTTCTGTGTCTCAGTCTGGAAAGGAAAATCTAAATTTGTCGGTGCATTTCTGAGAACATAATTTCCAGTTGAGGACAGGACTTCTGCTCTTTGCAGATAAAAAACAGAAATAACCTTCCTATGCTGAACATGCTGCTCTGCACACAGAAATCTCTGAAGTACCGTATTTTCCGCACTATAAGGCGCACCTTCAATGAATGGCCTATTTTAGGGCTTTTTTCATATATAAGGCGCATAGATGCTTCAGTTTGGGCAGCCAATTTGTTCCGTACTCTATTATTACACATCCACATTTATAAAGAAATGGTCCCTGAGTACTTTATATAGTAGTCTGCCCCAGTTGTTGTTTCACTCACTGTGTTGGTGTTGCGATATTGTGCCCAACTGCATTCTGGGTAACACAGACCAACCGACACGCTGCTGCCGCCGCCCCTCTGGCTTTAAATGTATTATCAAACTTTATTAACAAACCAGTTTTTTGACAACTATTCCAGGATGTACCGCGCACTTCTTCTTCTACGGGGAAAATGAAGTTAGCGGCTGCTTATCGTAGTTGCTAGACCTGTTGTGGCTCAATATTGGTCCATATATAAGGCGCACCGGATTATAAGACGCACTGTCGGCTTTTGAGGAAATTGAAGGTTTTTAGGTGCCTTATAGTGCAGAAAATACGGTATTTAACAGAGGGAAGCTTTAAGGACATGCTGCTGTTCTTAAACGGATTCTGAATTATCCAGTGAACATGTTTTATTTTTGTTCTGAGTCCTACAGGTTGATCAGAGATGCATCTATTAGAGACGGTGAAACCAGTTTGAGTTTGTAAAGTTCTGACCTGTAGAAGTGGATCTGTAGGTCATTCTGATTTCTCTCTTGCAAACATCACAGAACTGATTTTCAAACTGATTATTCATGTTAATCCCCTGGCAGTGGTTACTTCACTCCTCCTTGTATTTGAGGAAACGGTTTCAATCTGAATTTTCAGGAAATTTCATTTTCTGGCTTTGTCTGAAAGATATGTCAGGAAATGCTTGATGACCTTTGACTGACCTTCCTCAGTGTTGGAGTTTGGCAGCTTTCTGTTGGAGAGGCTTTATGGAACAAAATTAATGCCGTTTATCAAATCTTTGAACGGTTTTTGGTGCCACGACTGCAGCTGTTTGGTTTCTCATCCAGGGTCTCTGAAGTTTCAGCTTTAGGAATTGTGTGTTTGTCTGTTTTCACGTTTTGTTACATTACAAACATTAATGTGGTTTACTGTCTGACAGTGTAGAGGATAAAATGTGGAAGGAAAAAGCAGTTATGGTTTTTACAAATGAAATCAGAAAAACTTCCACCTGCGAAATGTAACATGTATGTTAATTGGATTGAATTAACATACATGATCGATCATCAATGATGGGTCTCAAACTGCAGCTAAAACCTGTATAATTCACAGTAAACATTCTAAAATATAAAAACATATTTAGTTAAAAAATTATTCAAGACAATATTTTTACAATTTTGATGATGTAATATCCATTGCTTTAGTCATTTCCTGAAACCGTTCAGTGATGGTTGTGTTTTAGTAATGAGGTCATTGATTGCACTGGATTTAATTAAAGGGCGTTGGAGTAAGAGGGGGTTAAATGACAATGATTTCTACTTACAAAATATTTCTACTTTCCAGTTATGTGCCAGTTTGTCATATAAATACATTTTGTGCTGCAGTGTTTTGGTTTCTCTTCGTGCACAACAGACTTCCTCTGGAAGTTGTTTTATTATTTTTCCAGTTTTAAAGTTTATTTTTCTTTTTTCTTTTGGCGTAGCAATAGCCCTTGATTATTCATTAAGAATGCATTGTGTTATGACAAACAGGTCATTGAGGAGGTGAGGACTTTCTGAGTCTCTATTAGCATAATAATCTGTTCTTCCTCTCCCAAGGCTGATTAAAGTGCCTCTTTTTAAGAGCTGCGCAGCTTTCAGTTCGGCTGCAGGACGGTTTCCATCCCTGCTTGTCGAGGTTATCGGATGCTAAATATCTGGAGAGATGGCAGGATTGTGATAACATTTCCCCTCTCATAACTCATTTCCTTTTTTTCTTCCCCTGTTTGCTCACAGATTAGTCAGATGCTCGGAAACGAGTTGAAGTTTGCGGTGCGAGAGCCGATCGGGTTGAGGTGAGACTTGGAGTGCTCTCTGACTTCACAGCAGAGTTTAACTCGTTTTTGTTCCCATTTGTTTTGAGACGGATTCATTACGGCACGTTTCTCTCTCTCAGGGTTTGGATTCTCGTCTCTGCTGTTGGTTTCACACTAATGGCCATAACGGTAAGTGTTTAAAAGGATCCACGGCTAACAATGGACTTTGTTTGAGAAATATTTATTTTAGATGTAAAAACATTTAGTTTTTATACATTTTAATAAAATATTGTCACATGAACGTCGCCGTGTTGTTTCATGCTGCAATGCATTCTGGGTAAATGACGTCTAATGGTCCATCTGCCTAGCGCCGTCCAGCCAAAGCAGCGATTAACATTATTAAGCCTTTTCAAATTGGACTGGAGCGCATTGAAAACGATCGGAACGTAGAAATCACAAGAGGTGATGAAGATGAGGAGGACCAAACGGAGGAAGAGGACAGAGTTGACCGTAGGAGCTGCTGCTACCTTCATAAATGAAACCATGAATGACACTTACCTCTGGTCGGACTGTGTGAGCCGGTAAGTACTTCTACAGCTCTGTGTCCGGTCCGATAACAGCTGTTTAGGGTCCGGTCTCCGGGTCCAGTGGCACCATGCTACTGCCTCTGAGCTTCGTTAGCATTTAAAGAGCTTCCAACGCTCTGCTGACAGCGGGGTTTAGGCGGTTTGTGGATAAAAACTGTCAGCACTGCATTTATTTTTGGCTTGTTAAGGTAGCGATCATCTGCTAGAGCCTTTGTCAGTTTTACTCGTACAAATGACTCAAAGTCTTCTGGAGATAAATGTTGAGAGCACAAATTGGGTCCTTCGGAAGTTGTTTGGCTCCAGCTCGCTCCCACTGCGCTCTTCTTCTTTTTTTCATGTGGCAAATTATACAGATTTGTGTGGGAAGATATCCGGGTCCAGACGAAGCGTGGCGTTATCTAAAATTACACAAAACACAACATGACAAACAACAACTCTGGTAAAGTTAGCCTGCCAGAATGGACTTGATGACGTCATCAACCCAGCAGGTGACAACATGGTGACCTCCATGGGTGAAAAATGTAACAAAAGTTATAATTTTTTTAAGTAATTATGATTTTTGGCGTATCACAAACAGTAATTTTTTTTAGTTGATGGGAAAATTGCAACATATTTAGGCCAACGTATTAAACTAATCTTGGATCCCTTTAATGCAGAAGTGATAATTGACACCATCATTAAAAAATGTGCAGATAATTAAAACAAAAAATGGAAGATGCATTTTGCAAAAACTCAGTCGCAGAGCTCTCTCCAGATTCATCATCAGTGTATTACGGAGCGTTATCTGCACACACAACTCCCTCTTTGTCAGCCTCCCTATCAAATTCTCAATATCCTCAGTGTTCTGGAAATGAGCGGTGACACTGTCTCACGATCCAGAAGACTTTGGGAAGCACAGAATGCCACTGTGCTGATATGTCAGGACTGTGCTGAGCCTTTCTTTCCCCCTCACAGGCTCTGGTGTTTCCCAACCAACTCTACGAGCTTGTTTTCGAGGAGGAGCTTTCCACAACGAGCATCTCTGTTCGCCTTTATGGAGCAGCGCTGCTCAGTAAGTTTCAAAATGTCCAAACTCACAAGAAACGCACAGAAAAGACACCAGATTTCCCATCATGCCCGGGGACTCTGAAGGCTTTCTCATTGTTGGCACCGTGGGTGACAGTTGGGCCGTAACAATTGGAAAAATTTACTGTACTTTTTACTTTTACTTAAATAACTTTATTACGATGCGTCGCTAGTTTTACTGGAGTAAAATGTCTGGATTCTCTACCCAACTGCACTGCAAAAACACAAAATCTTTTTTTTTTTTTTGGTCTAGTTTCTTAGTAAACTGGAAATTAGACAAACTAACATACAAGTAACTTTTCAGCAAGAGGTTTGTTTTAAGTAAATATTTAATATTGATGAAAATTATTAGTTCCATTGGCAGATTAATTAACTTATAACATGGGAAAATGTCTTGTTATAAGTAAAACAATCTACCGATGGAACTGGCACATTTTCATCAATATTAAGGAATTACTGACTTAAAACAAGCTGCTAAAAAGTTACTTGTCTCATTTCAAGTTTACTAAAACATTTGCACTAGAATCTAAGGTACCTGGTAAGATTTAGTTTTTACAGTGTGTGAGTAAGTTCACTGAATGAAAAACAAGCTTGTTTTAACAAGAAATCAGGTTTTATTAGTTTCATAAGTTTTATATAGAAAAAATTCATTTATTATATGAACTGTTTTCATTTTGAGCTTTTAAAATGCAAAATTTCCACTTAATTTTTACATTTTGGTTCATCTTATGATTTAATTTTTAAAAATTAAATGATTAATTTGATCAGTCAGGCAGTACTTGACCTTTTACCACACACTTTTTTACACTCGAGTAATTTCTTGAGCTTTAACTTATTTTTTACTCAAGTGGTATAAAGTAGTGCTACTCTTGCTTGAGTACAGTTTTTAGGCTCAGCGCTGCCTCTGCAGGGTTTCAACATTTATTTGTGCCAATACTATAAATACTCATTGCTCAACTGCATGGGGCTTTTTTGCGATAATTTCTACTAATGCATTCATTAAAACTGGCACACACTCCTCATTCAGACATGACATAAAGAGCTCTCTTTCTGCTGGAAAAGTCTCTCCTTCAGGCCCCAAGCAGACGCTGCTTTAATCTGACACAGTTCAGTTCTCCAGGAAGGGAGACGGCTTCAGGCATGGAGGAGAGAAATTCTCCGCAAAACTAACAGCCAACGATCCGGTTGCCTCTTGTTTCGGTCGCTTCAGATGTCAAGTTTAAGTCCTGGGGGAACTTGGTGGGAAATGGCGGGACTGCTGAGGCGCAGACACAAGGACATGCACTTTGTTTCATTTTTCGCTTTACTCTCAACCAGAGGTGTCAAATTAAGATCATGAATGCTCCTAATGAGCCGGATGTGCAGGAATGTATTGATAAAACCCATTAATAAACTCTTAAAATATCAGAAAATAGCTGCCTGCATTTTATAAATGCTATTTGTCATAAAATGAGGCAGAGGAAGCAGTGTAGCTGATTCCTGCAGGAGAGTGTTAGCAAAACTTCAACCCAACGTTTTTCTCAATTTTTGTGGAAAATTAGCAATAAACTTAAGTTATGCTTTAGCATAAAAACATCCTGGGATTTCCACAGTCACGGTCTGGAGTCTAGAGGGCCACACAAACAGCTGCAGCGGGCCAGATTTGGCCCCCGGACCTTCAGTTTGACACATGTGATCCAAACTCTAAACGCCCCCTAGTGGTCCGCATGATGTGTTGCATGTAAACAACTGTTGATCAGAATTACAGTGAAATTTAAAAAATGGCAATTCTCAAAGAAACAGAACAAATGCGACGTTAAAAATTAATAAATAACTAATAATCCTAAATAAATAATGATAATTAGTGAATGATGCATAAATAATCAAATGAAATGGATTAATTTTTATTTGTCGCAACGTGAGCTCAAAGTGCGACGCATAAGCCTGGCTCATCAAAGTATTGTGGTTAGAAATGGTAATGCCAACAGCCATTGTTTTTAATTGATAAAAAATTATTAAATGAAATACAATAGAGAAATACAATTAATAGAAATCGATGGACAGCAGAGCAACTCAAGTCTATTTTTCTTTTCTTGTGATTTTAAATCACAAATAGCCCTAAAATATTATTAATGCAGACAACACCTGGTAATGAAGAACGACTTGTGTTTTTATTTCCATGCTTTTGATCATAGGAAAGATTAAAATCTACTCTTTCATAATCTGTGAATAACTCAAAATGCCCCAGGTCACATTTACCAAACCTAATGGATGAACAAAGAAAACAATACGTGGGTTAAAAATATTTTAATTTCAGGTTGTATTCATCAAGATGTCGTGTTATTGGGGGGTTTCATGTTAGGTGCTCTGTGAGTTTTTGTTAAATGTGAGAAACGCTGCTCTAAGCCCAATAAATCGAGGTTTATTTTTCTATTCTGGTGCTCTGTGCCTGTCGCTGACAGGCGACAGACACTGATTATAAATAAGCCAGGTAATTACGCTGTTTGTGCTTCGCCCTGCTCTCAGACTGTATTTTAGAGATGAGCAGCAATCATTTCGACGGCCCTAATTTGAGACGAGGCCGTCAGTCAGGCGATTAAATGGCTCCATGAAGAAGAACGCGCAGCGATTAGAGGCCAGGCAGGGAGAAAAGGAGGATTTATCTCACAAAGTTCTCACCTCTTCACAGCATTTTCCAGAATTTCATCACTTTAATCACTTTGTCCCAACAGGAAACATCCACTGTGGTCTAACTTTAACGTTTCTGGATTAAAAATAAGTGATGAACCGGTGAGAATCTTAACTCTGGCCTCACAATTCCAGTTTTAACTCATTTAATTTTCCTCTTTCAGAAGTAAAATAGAACATTTTCCTGCTGTCATTAGGTATTTAAAGCTGCACAATATCTTCATCACTGTATCAGATGCATTCATTAGAACTGGCAGCATCTGGAAGGATATTATATTTAATATCAAGTCAATCAAATATCTGGATTTCCATGGATTTCAATTCTCTCCCTCCATATGTGTTACCAGCGGTTGAAATGCTAACAATTGACAAATTAACTATCATTATTGGTTGTAATATTGTCAGATAGTTGTAAAATGTTTCATCATGTACCTTTGGAGCGTCTCTGCAGAAATTGTTTATCATTTTAAAATGGACGTTGTTATAGCCACAAGAACGATTATTTCTTTGTCTGTTTTGTAAAGCGCATGTGTCAAACCCGAGGCCCGGGGGCCAAATCTGGGCCGCAATAGCTTTTTATGTGGTCCTCTGGGCTCCGAATTACATCAATAAATCCCTCCAGTTTTTCACAAATCAGAAGGATAAATGAAACATTCATTATAATAATTTTTAAACATTGAGGAAATGTTGGCGTTTCCCTAAAGCCAAAAACAAAACAACGTTGCATTCAAATCATCCAGGTGTTTGAGTGAGGAAAAAGCTGCGAGGTTAAATTTACCCATATCAACAATCAGAGCAATACCTTTAAAATGAAAAACAGGAAGTGATGCAGGATGTGGTCGCTTATAGAAACGGTGTAGATTATGATTTCCAATAAATATTGTTTTTACCTCTTCGCTTCATTTCCTGACTAAAACTTAAACAGCCAGTAACGTCTCCCGAACTGAAGGCTGTTTTTACCTCATGACAGTTACATTCACTCAGTTACGTTTACATAAGCAACTTTAAAAATAGAAAGACTTTAGGAGTATTTTTACTGCACTGCACTTTTTACTTTTACTCGAGTTATTTTATTATGAAAATGTTTTGGATTCTTCAACTTCACTGAATGAAAACCAAACATGTTTTAACCAAACATCCATGACCTGCTTTTTGTTAATTTCAAAAACAGATTTGAAGAAAAATCATTTTACCCGATTGGTTTTTGTTATTTATATGAATTATTAAAATTTTCGTTCTAAAATATCAACATAGCTCTATATATTGTGCAATTTTTAAATATTAAGTTATTGATAATTTGATCAGTTACTCAGTACTTGAGTAGATTTATTACCAAATACTGTTTTTTACTCTTGAGTAATTTCTTGGAGGAATACTTTTCACTTTTTACGTGATTAAAAATATGCTGAAGTAGTGCTACTTTTACTCAAGTACAGTTTTTGAGCCCCAGCTCTGAATGTGATCTCAGAAATTGTAAGTGTTGCTGCAGCAGGGTGACTGTAACTCTAAAGGTAAACAGGATAAAAACCGGCCTGTCCTCGTAGAATCGGGTCAAACCTCCTTGATCTTTATTCAGCTGCAGATGCTGCACGAGTGCTAGAGGGATGTTGTTTGTCAGATGTATTGTTCTTGTGCCAAGATTGTTAATCCTACCAACTGCTTTGATGCTCAGCTGAAAAGTTACCATTTCCACTAACATGCAAATGAATGTGCAGCTTCTTGACGTCCCGTCTTACCCGTGTATTTTAAGATTAAGTGAGTGTTTGTTGCAGAGTAGAAAATGTCTTAATAAACCCCAAATGGATTGTAGAGATAATAAACTG
The DNA here is from genome assembly GCF_904066995.2 of Poecilia reticulata. Classification (NCBI taxonomy): domain Eukaryota; kingdom Metazoa; phylum Chordata; class Actinopteri; order Cyprinodontiformes; family Poeciliidae; genus Poecilia; species Poecilia reticulata. The sequence continues at coordinate 26,733,913 of NC_088835.1, read as the reverse complement.
ATTGGGGGAAAAAAAATATTTTGCCTGATTTTATTTTTTCTTTCTTATATGAATTATTGACATTTTTTTTCTTAAAATATCAAAATTACCGCATAACTTTATATTTTAGTCCGCCTGATGATGTAATTTCTAAAAACTGAATGATTGATAATTTGATCGGTTACTCAGTACTTTTTTACTCTAACTTTAGTAATTTCTCGTGGCTACTTTTTATTTTTACCCGAGTAGAAATGCGTTGAAGTAGAGCTACTTTTACCTTTTACTGGAGTGCTATTGTTTTTGGGCTCTGAATTTAGGTGATCTTAGAAATCACAAACATAACCAAGGCCTGGTTACAGTTTTGGTAAGCTGAAACTACAAGCGTGTTCACTGCAAGGCGATATGTGCATAAATCATCGCTGAGCTCCATAAGGCCAGCTAGAGCCGGGGATCATTATGATAAATGTCAGCAGAGCTTCAGGGAGCAGCAGGGAGGAGGGGGCCATGTCTTGCAAGACGAGGTGCAGCAGTAGGGGTGAAGGATGGAGGCTCATCTGCCACACAGATGGATCCTGGCAGGGAGAGGATGCAGTCCATCAGCCCTCCCACCTCACTGCCCTCCCCTTCTTCTTCTTCTTCCTCATCCAACGGACCCTTTGCAGCGTGACGCATAAGATTCCTGCTGGAGGGCAAAAAGCTGCTGGCTGATGATGACTACCATTGGTTTTAGCTGTTAATTTGTAAACATAAAACGCTAAATCTTAGCGTTTTATGTTTTCTGTGTAAAAGAAAAAATGGAGTCGGTGCTTTGCTACTAATCGTCAACACTATGACAACTAGATGACAATGTTATCTAGTAAGTGGTGCAATTATTCTTGACTTTGACAGCCGCAACATGTAGATGTGGGGCGGCGTGTTTCAGTTCAGATACTAAATAAGAAAAAATAACTGACTCATCGTCAGTAGAGCTGGTGTTTAAATTAGCATTGTTAGCTTAGCTAATAGCAGTGATAGCTAATCTGCCACAGAGATCACCGCAAAATAAGCTTCAAGCATAAAACATAAAACTGTAACAGACTGAACGTTCTGTTCCTTGTGTGGGAAATGTTTGAGTGTTTTTTTGTTTTGTTTTGTTTTGCATTTGTTGTCTGTTGTTATGGCAACGAGTCTGCTCGTAGGGTAGCGACGCAGAGAGCGAGAAAAACCAAAATGGTATTTCGTTGCTCTTTACCGGGTTTTCTGCTTTATTTTTTCTCTTTGCTGTGTCTCACTGTGATGAGTTAATATCTACAGGTTTCGTTCAGTTAACGGAGTTGTTTTACCGCGGCCATGTAAAAGAATCGTCTTTTTGCTCTCCTAGAGTTGTGCGCATGCGCGAAATTTCCGGAAGTAAACAATAACATGCTGTGGGTTCGTAGCCTCGCCAGTTTCAGTGGAGGAAAGCGAACCTGAGGAATACGATGTACCATTTTATGGCACAGGCTTTTAGAAAGCTCAGCTGTAATGTACATGACGAACTGTCATCCTGCTGATTCAGCTGAACCGTCTTTCCATTTATTTGTGGCTCCCCGGAGCTTTTCTCTTTGCTCCGTTTTTATTCCCACGCCTCTAAACCCTTAACCTATGAATTCTCTTTGATCGTATCTTTTTCCAGGCCTCGCCCTCATTATGTGGAACGGGCTCTACACGGCAGAAAAGGTCATCATCCAATGGACTCTGCTCAGTGAAGCCTGCTACTTCGCTGTCCAGTTTCTAGGTAATTAACAGATCTTAAGAGTTACCATGTGGTGTTTCTGTTGCCGTGAGACGAGCTGTTCAGGATGCGCTCTAATTTTACTTTGATAAACATCGGATGAGTTCAGATCTCAGTGGGAATGAGTATCGTCATTTATGGACACGTGGACAGTGCCCTCTTGTGGTACGTTTGGAGAATCGCAACTTTGAATCGGATTCAACGTAAGGTTTCAACGTTTGTTCACACCTCCGTTAACTTTTCCACACTTTTGTCACATTGTAGCTGAACATTAATGTTTTTATTAGAATTTTATCTGATAAACTTGACGGTTATATACTATTTTATGTTGGTTTAAGGTAGATTTCAAAAGCTTTTATAGATGGTTTAAGTTGTATTCTGCTCCCATTACTAATAATTCAATCTCAGAATATTTCCTTGTAAAAAAAAAAAAAAAAAAACAACTCTCAAGCAAAACAACTTCAGAAAGTAAATTTGAAGGACAGTTCCTAGTGTAAATATTACCATAAGACGATAAAAAACTGTCGGGTATCGGATGGTAAAACCAAAATCAAGATGTTAAGAAAATGCTGGAAGCATCACAGAGAAACCGAACAATAAATCAAAGTTTTTGTTTCCCTTTATCTTGGAATAACTTTGATTTCAGATGCATTCTTCTATATATAGTGGTTTAACTTTCACTGAGTTTGTTAGAGGTGTAGGGGGGCTGAGTGGCATGCACACAGGTATGATTGACAACACTTAAGACCCTCTTCCTGCCTCTAATTGGTTGTTACAAATGTGTAAAAAAAAATTATTTTATAAAAGTATGGTGCACTAACTTAATTTTGGGGGATCGGCAGATATCTAAATGTGAAGCTGATCGTATCTAACTTGGCAAAGGTTTAAAAATCCTCCTCTGTCCTCTTCTGCTCTGGCAGGAGGTTTGACTGACAGACCAGCTCATGTCTGCAGGTCAAAAACAACCACGTTCATTTGTTCACCACATTTCAGCAACAAGGCAGCTTAAAGTTTTTACATCATGAAAATAAACACAAACAACACAAAGTTGTAAATCACACTGTGAATAATTGTCAAGTGACATCATAACACATTAAATGTTGGTGTTTCATTCATAATGTTTCAAAAGCAACTCTAGATTTAGAGGAACTCAGTGTTTCGGCTGTTTTACGGTTTTCTGGAAGTTTGTTCCAGATTTGTGGAGCATAGAAGCTGAATGCTGCTTCTCCATGTTTGGTTCTGGTTCTGGATGCAGAGCAGAACAAGAAGACCCACCTTTGCCAACAGAGCAACTTTCTTGCTACATTTATCAACATTTCAGATTAAAAAAATCTGAATCTGCAGGTCAGGCTTTTCAAAGATCGTTGATTGGCCAGAAAACCGCAGTCGGTGCATCGACCATTTAAAAGTTACATTCTGCAGTTTTAGTGTTTTCTGAAAATGAGAATTTATTCTCAGCCAACTTAAATAAAAACAGAGAACATATGCTCAGCAAATGTGTTTAGTTTTGCTGACGTGGCTTTGTGTTTCCAGTGACGTGCGTCACCCTGATAGAGATCGGCATCCTGCCCAGCGCCGCCATGCTGCTGCTCCTCAGTCGAGTCCTCTTCTTCGTGGTCACCGTCGCGTACTACTACCACCTGGGCCGCAAGCCCAAGAAGATCTGAGCCGACGGCGGCGCTTCGGCGAGGGATGTTTCAGCACAAATCACAGCTGGGGGTCGGGGGGTCCAACTGCTTTGTAAGTAAAAGGCCTCACACCCTCTTTCTGTGGGACCCGGCCTTCTACAAACCCCACCAAAGTGATATTTAACAGACGAGCAGAGCGTCACATCGCCACCGACGGACACAACGGGAACCAGTTGTGAGCGGCTGGGCTTCACACACATTCCTCCTCTGCGTAGTTTTGAGTGCTGGACGCTGCATCTGTGTGAAACTTTAAAGTGTACAGGAAAGACGAACCACCTGTCAGTGTTTCTCCACAGCTATATGATGTCCAGGTGAAGTGTTTGGTGTTTTTCCTTTCAGCTAACTACCGTTTCCTTTATCACGCTCAAGGGTTTGTGCTATTTGTTGTTTTTTTTGGACGTGAACTCATATGTTGTATGTGAAAACGCGAACTGCCTTCCTCCGAATTTCCTAGAAAAATCATTAGCTGTCTGCTTCAGATGAGATCAATGCTGGATTACTGACACACACAAAAAAAACTGATGGGTTGAGTATCCAGAAACTCTGCTCACCCGTTCAATCAAGACTATTAATCATTTTACCGTTTAGTCTAAAAATTGGTGTGTTAGTTTTGAAACTTGTCAGGCTTTAAGCTGGGAGTTTTTAAAAGCACAACTGACTGTCATGCTGTTATGTGAACCTGTGAGGTGAATCGTCCCAGAGAAACCATACAGTTGTCTCTATTAGGAGGAACCTTAACCTGACTGACTGGCAAACCCTTCATGTGTAATTAGCGAGTCAAATCAAGCATGTCGCGTGCTTGATCAACACATAATAACCTGTTATAATCTCTTAGTTATGTAGCATAGCTTGTTTTTTAATGCCATGCACCATATCCATAGTCTTGCCTTAAAACAACTTTAAAGAACACTTGTAAATATGTAAATAAGTATTTAATATTGAGTGGCGTTCTTGTGAACCAAACAGGGAACTTGTTCAGTATTAGTCAATAATTATTAAAGGTTAATCCTTCTCTAAGTTAATGCGTCTTATTTTTGTACCTATTTAAATCACATTTTGTTCAGTCGTTTGCAACCCTGGTGAAGATCTGTAGGAAAGCTTTTAGATTAAAAACACATTTTCAATGGTGAGGAAAAGTTCGTCATACGCCAACAGGTGATAAATAGAACAATGACTACAAATACATGTACAGGAATTAATAATAAACACAATAAATAAAATTGCAGAACCCATCAAAAAAAAAAAAAAAATTTAAGTTCATAAAAAAAAAATCCATAAAATAGAAGAGAACAATGTTTGAAAACAATAAAAACATCTTCATAGATATTTTAATGAACACTGGAGCCCAAACTGTTAATGTTACTAAGAACATGTGGAAAAATCTTTGACATCTTTTATTATATCCTGAGCAGCTTTTATATATTCCTCTGATATTTTGATGAATTATCTTTGATAAGTGACGTATCATCTATCGTTACCATTGATGGATAATTATAGATCATCTATCAGATGGAAGTTAAAACTCTGGCTGCTCTAAAACATTAATATTATTTCCAGACAGAACGTTGGTCAGCAGAATACAGATTTAAAATCTTAAAACAATAATCTGTATCTAAAATAAATAGTTGTTTTAAACATTTGTGAGCTTTAGAAAGGCAGTTTTTCATTATTTTTAAATCTTCTCTAATATCCACTCTACTCAGCATTTTCTGCCCGTCCAGCCTCTTTGGTCACAGTTTTTTATTTTTGTTTTTTTTTTTTTTACTTTTTATTGGAGAACCAGCTGACTAATGGTTTTCTTTTCTGTTCTGATGTGACGCATGGCTAAAAGAAATGGGCACATTATATTTACACCCAAAGCAAACAGGAAGTCATAAACAAGCAGACACTGAAAAACTGAAATGGAAAAAAAAAATCTCTATTTTTGTAGGAATTATCACTTTAAGAAACAATTATTTGAAGCTTAAGCGTTTTACACGTCTCCAACAGGGATCCAAAACATGCAGAGGATGTTATACATTTCGTCACCAAACTAATATGTCACAGCTTTAGTAGCCATCCTATCAGATTTATTGATGCAATAACCAAAAGAATATTCTTCAAACAGTTTGCTTACCTAAGCAGATATTTATATACGTATTTATACATGTTTCTATCTGGAATGCTTTACTGAGAGTTGAAACTGCTCATTTGTCATGACAAATCAGACGTTTTCGTCAGTTTGAAACTTGAAAATCAAGATGGATTCAGACTATAAGCGAGTTTCTTCGGTGGTGGTCCACCAGGTTTCCAGTGGCCACATTAAGTCCTGCGCCAGAAGGGAGAGGTTCTGCGGTTCTCTCTTTTTTTTTTTTTTGTTTTGCTTTTTCGGGTCGGCAGCTGCAGATTCAGCACTGAAGGGAAATGTGCGCCGTCCTCACCCATGTTTCAGCTCAGATGGGGGAAACTGAAACACGGGTGAGGTCTCCTGCACCCCTAAAAAGCCGTAATTATGCTTTTTTTATTTTTATTTTTGCAGGGTTTAATTAGAAGCAGCTCTCTCCCGAGTGACATTGTGTTCCCCAACCTTTCGCTGCACCGCTTTGCGCTGACTGGCATAATTATGGAGTAACAAAAAAAAGTGTCGTTCCGTTTCCATCAGTGCTGCAGGCCTCAAACGATCAGCCTGGTGAAATGTTCAAAGGTCTGCAAGGCAGGTCTATTTTTGGAGAGAACAGCAATTTTGCCGAGGAGGGCAGAGGAGAGGAGGCAGAGCAACTCTTTCATCATCCCTGCTGTCGTAAATTAGAAATATGAAACTGGAAACTAGTCTTCAAGTCTGAAAATAGTGCAAAAATGCTTCATTCCCTCACAATGTTACGGACGGCGTGTGTTGTTGATCTGTTTTAAATTGTAGCAAAGTGTTTTCATGTATATATGTGGGATATTGTACATGATAAATTAATTGTGGTTGAATTCTGATTATTAGTTTGAAATAAAAACACTTGTTTATTATTGGAACCTCTGAAAATGAAGTCATTTTGTTTGTTTTGTCAGATATATATATATAAAGCTCCAGGTGTCCAAACCTTTTGTCACTTGGCCCAAAACTGTCAAGTGAAAAGTACGTGAGGGTCAGGAACATAAAAACACTCAAAGTAAGCAAGTAAAGTATTTCTTTTTTTATTCTTTCCATTGCACTGCAAAACCACAAAATCTTACCAAGTAGTTTTGGTCTAGTTTCTAGTGCCAATATCTTAAGTCAAGTTTACTAAGATAGTAAACTTGACTTAAGATATTTGGTCTAGTTTTGGTCTAGTTTCTAGTGCCAATATCTTAAGTCAAGTTTACTAAGATAGTAAACTTGACTTAAGATATTGGCACTAGAAACTAGACCAAAACTATTTAAGTGGAGATCCAAAATAAAAAAAAATAAAAAGATTTTACACATTTGCTGCATTAAATGGAAGGCATCTACTTTTCAAATTAAACACATTTACTAAGTCTTAAGAACAGGATTTGGGTCAATTTAGCCAAGATTACTAAATTGGATAAAAGCTGATTTGAGTGCAGTAATGTTTGCTTTTCAGTAAAACTGACGTAGTTCAACTTATAATAAAAGCTTTGTTATAAAAAGTCAAATACTTTTTCAAAGTTAATATTTTCCAACGTTGCCAAACCCAGTGATGTCACTGATATGATGCCATATATGACATCGCTGATGTCATCACCTCAAATTACCGACTTTGCAACTACATCACTTAATCATTCGAGGCGCAATGATGGACGTTGGAAGTGAAGGATGGTAATATTGAACAGAGCAACTGAAATAGTTTTCCCAAGTTGTTTTTGCCAGTTTATTCGTGGTTTCTAGTTGTTAGCATCGAGCTAATTTGTCTGAACGTAACTCGCCTGGTTGGGGCTCATAGACGGCGGCATTTATGAAAGCTGGAAACGGCTAGCTTAGAAACCGACCCAAACCTCGTCCCTCCTGACGTGTTGATCAAATTACTGACTTTACCTGAATTTATACCGCATGATTTTTGCCACTGTCATAAACTGTGTTCCCCTTTACACCGGAGCAGCATAAAAAAAACGTACAACAGACGAGATGCTAACCAGTTTTTGTCAAACATGCTAGGCTACATGACTGTGGGGCACTGTTTCCATGGTTACTAATAGACCCGTACCTTCTCCATAATGCCATATTTAATATCTTTGTAATAATACTGACTTACAAAGTATAAGAACGTTAATCATCTTGCCTTGTAAAAATTGTTGCTGCACATTCGCGGTTAGGGCTGACAGTCATAATTTATGACTGCTGTCCGTCGCCGCTGTAACTTTCCTCATTAAAAGTCATAAAATAAAATGACATTTTTGCTTTCTATCCTTGTGGCGCCGCGTGGCGCCCTATGACCATTTTTAAAGCGAAATCAACTAAATAAAAGCGACATTAGACAACAGATGTCTGTTCTTAGACTAGCTTTAAAGGAGCGCATTGGTTATTAACGTCCATTATGGTGGAGTGGGCGGAGTTCTGGAGAGCGTGACGTCACGTGCAAAGGTCAGCATCTGGATCAAACATCTTAAAGTACTTGTACCAGCTCATCAGCGGAAATGACACATTAACATGTCTCAACAGGCTGTTTTGTAATCCCACTTTTGGTTGTTATTTTCTGAAACATGTTCAAACTCGTCCCCCCAAATGTAACCTTTTGTAAAACCAACCCACTGCTTTCCACTTCCACTCACACCGGGGCTGGAAAACGGCATTATGTGGCTCAGGAGATCAGTGTGTGCAGTCTGGGTTGCTTACTCCCTGAAAAAGCTCGTGTGTGTGTGTGTGTGTGTGTGTGTGTGTGTGTGTGTGTGTGTGTGTGTGTGTGTGTGCATTCTCAAACTTTCCACCAAGTGAACTGGGTTCATTTTGTGGTGTCTTCAGGTGTCGGCATGTTGGAGTAGCTCTGTTATGTTTTGTTTGTAGACTTTTTAAAAGTATATATTTCTTTTTGTGCGTTGTATTTTTGTCCAATTATTCCTTGTGGTTTCAGATGCAATGAAGCTGAAAGGATATTTGCTTATTCCTTTTTACTTTTGGACAGTGGTTATAGTGTGCAACCATGGCAACAATATATTGTTTTTACAAATGGGAGCAGCTGATTAGTATCTGAATAATTCAGTGAATATCTGAACAAGAGGAGTCGAAAAGGAGGAATCTCTTAAATCGATCATAATCTGCAGCAACAGTCTTCAGTCAGAAGCATCTTCGGATTTGTTGCGAGACTGACTGCTCCTGGAGACATTTCCTGCTGCAGCATTACCATCCACATCTTTGAAAATACTTGGATGACATACATAAACATTTTGTTTTTTTACATTACTAAGAATCATATCTGTGTCCAAAAGTCATAGGGAAACAAATGAGTTAGTGTTTGAATTTATATCTTTTAAAGACAAATATTTTTTTTTTCTTTTAAATCCTAAATATGTAAACAAAAACACAAATATTTAAATTTGAAATTCATTTCAAAATAGCTCATGCTTGAAAACGCATCAGAGGCTTTTATTCCTTCAATAGTTTTTAGAATAGATGCTGCATACTGTTTTATTATTTAATTACAAGACAATGACATATAAAACTATATATTTCTGTATTTATGTTCCGTATTAAACGAGAAGACTCACTCTGATGACGTATGTGACACGTAGGGGTCGATGGGAATGTATTATGTCTGCCGCCGCATGGTGGGGGTGTGAACACGTCCGTTCACACACACACACACACACACACACACACACACACACACACACACACACACACACACACACACACACACACACACACACACAGAAAAAGAGGCAGAGACAAACATCCAGTTTTCTTTCTCACGGACCTTTTTTGCGTCCCACATTCAGCCGGAGCCCGGATCCACTGAGGACGCCTGCAGACCAACTCACAGTAAGTCCCGGTCATGTTTGTCCAGCTAACGCCAAGCTACAAAACTTTGACACTTTGAAAATTAGTCCGGATCAGTCCGAAGCGACCCGGACTCGCTTGAGTTTTGTCCTTAAACGAAAAGGGAATTTCGCTAAATAGACCTAGAAATGAAGTGAGTAAAACCTGAACCATCGTTGAGACTTTCCGAGTAGACGTTATCTTTGTGTGGTTTGACGGTATGAAAATATCCTGTGTCCCTTGGAGCAGTTACACCTGTTTCAAAGTAGTGCGAAATCTGCATTTCATTACACATTTATTATTAAATCTGTCCTAAAGTTTGATATTTAGCATTTGTGAAGTTTATCGTGTTATTACGGGATGAACAGGATTCTTCGGTTGAGTTTCATTGCTTGAATACTGAAAATGAGCAGCAGCCAGTTGTCAGATGACTTCGTGAGTTTGGGACTTTTTGCTCACGTTGGTTGCTAAATGTTGTGGGCAGTGGCGTAACTCTGAAATCTGGGGACTGTGGGTATCCTGTCCTGGTGCCTGTTGGGAAATGTGTTTTTCTTTTTTCCAAGTTTTGCCACACGTAGTACGTAGACACTAGTTAAAAATGAACAACAATCAAAGTTTACGGTGTTTTTAGCAAAATAGGAAAAGAAAATATTTAATATAATCAAGTTACTTTTACTAAAATAATAAAAAAAATACACATTCCAACTGCAGCTGATAAAAATAAAGTTAAAACTCTAAATCAGACGTGTAGCAAGCTAGTATTGGCTAATATTGGTACCATTAGCTAATTTTAAAAGAAATGCATCTGGATCACCATTATAGTTCTACAAAGCGTAACATATTCATTTAATTATGATATTAGTTAAAATAATACTTGCTATACAATGATCTATTTTAACAATATAATGAATAATGATTGTCAGAATTTAGTTTGAAGATTTTAATTCAATAGAAAGTCATGTAATGGACTCGCTGGACAGTAGTGCGCCCTCTGGTGGACACACCACGGACAAGAGAAGACTTTTTAAAATAATAATCTCATCTTTTATGGAATTAACTAGTTATCACATTGTACAAGATTATATCCCATGTGTTCAAGGGAAACATGGGATATTTAGCACGTGTGCGAATGAGCTAACAGCTTGTGGAGTAACAGGGCTAGCAGCTAGCTTAAAATGGCAATGCCTTCATTGGAGTGCAGTTGATTTAGTTTTCACCAGATATAAAAAATATATATTTTCTTTATTGTATGCAAAGAAAAAGCGTTGAAGCATTTTTCAGGTAGCCAGGGATACTGTTTTGTTTAGTTTTTTTTTTCATTTAGCATATGCTCTTCATAATAAGGTTAGCGGTTTTAAAACCATAATTTGTGAAAACTTGTATAGTCTACTGGCAAGTATCATGTTTATACCTACTAATTTAAAAGAAAAATAAAGATATATCATTTATTTCAATTGAATTTCATGAAGAACACCACAGTAAACATCGTTACATGTTCAAAACAAAGCAGCTGTTGAAAGCAGGTTTTTCAGCCACATGCTAATTTGCAAACCCAGGCCTTGGTTGGACGTTTTTTAAAAGCCAGCAAAATTAAAAAAGAAATTCACACACTGAATTACTGCAACTATTAACAAGAAATGCATAATTCTCCACAACAAAGTAGGTTGGTTCACATCAGTATTTCCCTAAAAATGGACAAATACAGTCACTCATAAGAATATGTGTAAAGGAATAAACGATGGTTTTCTGGACCCACAATGCACCAGTGAAATGTTCCCAGTGCTGTACCTCCATAAAACCAGTTTGAACCATTTAAATATGGATGCTTGCTTTAATGTTGGCACCAGATTCTGATCCAACCGTTTGAGTATTTCAGATGAAATCAATTTTCAGGTTTGATGAAATAATTCGCTTCAGTTTTTTCTGTTTATCTGACAGAAGTGGCACCTGCTAACCTTTTTGGGTTTGTTTTTAGCTGTTGCTGTTTTGGTTTTTTTTGTTTTTTGTCTCATCAATGTGGCGTTTCGTCCGTTCAGCTGCTGCTCGTTGCATAATTAAGTTTCTATGTTACAGATCATTATCTGTATTCATAGAGTTTCTGAAATACTCCAACTAGCACGTCTTGTGTAATACTCACAGTTGGGTAGTAACTGGTTACATTTACTCAATTACTTTTACTCGAGTAATTTTATTATAAAGTATTTCTACTCTTACTTGAGTAAAATTTCTGTATTCTCTACCCACTGAATGAAAATCAAATATATTTTAACCAAAAATTCACCAGACACAGTGAAAAAGTTTTTTTTATTATTGAAAGAAACTGATTTGGAAACATTTTCTTTTTTTATGATTTTGTTTTCCTTTTTGTTACTGTTATTTTCATCCTTAAAATACCAACATTTCCACTTCATATTTTGGTCTGACTGTGTAATTTTTAAATATTAAATTATTGATAATTTGATCAGTTACTCAGTAATTGAGTGGACTTCCTACCAAATACTTTTTTTAATCTTACTTGAGTAATTCTTTGGACGGCTGCTTTTCATTTCACTTGAGTAAAAATATTTTGAAGTAGTAATACTCTTACTTAGTACTACAGGTTTAATACCACGACACTAAAAACACAAACTTTAACCACCTAAATGCATCATCCCATTTTCAAGAAATTATCTGAGATTTGAGCTTTTTTATGTTTATTAACCTCCATAATAAAATAAATAAGTTGATATACAATCATTTGTTTACTGGTTTAAAACTGTATAAAATGGAAGAAAGAAGCAAATAAATGAAAAAGACAAATTGACTCAATTTAATTCTAAATACAAAATATCACTGATTAATTTGTAGAAATTTGCTGAATAAATAAAAAGCACATCTGTGATGTATTAAACCACAGGGGTCAAAGTCGAGGCGCGTGGGCCAAATCCGGCCCGCCATGTCTGTTTATGTGGCCCTCTAGGTTCTAGACTAAACACCAAGTCTGCTTAAATATTATGTTTTCAATCAAATCAATGTAGTTTTTATCTGTTTACTGCCAAATTGTAACAATCAATTCCTCCAGTTTCTTCAGAATTATTGTGGAAATTTACACAAAATCAACAAATTGCGCTAATAATTGGGAGTTTATTGCAGATTTTTCTCAAATATTGTCAAAAACTTTCTTACTTGTACTAAACAGCTGCCTCAGCTTTAAGTGATTTCAGATTATAGTCCATGATCTACACAGCGAGTAATAAAAAGTCGCAAATAACCACAAATATCGTAAATATTTCCAAATTAGTACCACAATCCCTTTGATTTTTATTGGAAAAAATCACAAAAAGAATCACGAAACCCTGGAGGGACTGAAAGGATGTTCAAAAACATTATTTGATTTTAGAAAATTATTGATATTTTAACAGTTTGGTGAACAGATTTTATCAACACATTCTGGCGCCACCGGCCCTTTAAGAGCACTGATGGTCCTGATTTGGCCCAAAACGAAAATGAGTGTCACTGCTGAATTAAACAAGAAAAATAGTTTATAAGATTTAGAATTAAGTGGTGAAATTGGAAAATTTTAAATGATTTTTAAGCTCTACTTTTAAGTGCCAAACATACAATAACATTACATGTAGCTGCTGCTGTTGGATCTGTAATCTCAGCCATTTAAGCCCTTAATCATCTAACATTTCTAACTCCATCCCATTATAAAATATCTTTCTTTTCGTTTCATTGCCGTCAGACGTTCAGTCGGCTGCTCCCTGACCTCCGCAGGGTCGTTTTCTGAACCGTGTCGTCTCGTCGCTGCTGCAGTCGGAAATAAACAATCGACACATTTCAGAGAAGGGAGGCGCCTCATAAACACAGATTAGAAAGCAGCGTGTTAATTTGGGCTTTGGCTGATCCTCCCCACATTTAACAGCGCTGCCAGCTAATGACAGGCCGGCGCTGCAAACTGGGACCACGCAGTCAGCAGAAGTCTGAATTGTTCAGATCTTACAGGATATTTAAAACGGTTTCAATGTGTTTTGTTAGATTGGAGAACATGAACGGTATCTTTTTGTTTTTAAACTGAAAGAGTGAAAGCAGCACTCCTTATATGTAGCTTCCTGTTACCTCACTGCTCTTATGAGCAATAATCTGCTGTAGGTTTTAGTTGTTGGCACAGATGCTGAGTAATTTCCACAGAAAGAGGGAAACCACCTGACGGGGTTTCACACGTTCGTGTCACAGCGTCGTCATGGCGATGCTGGAGCCCCTCTTTATCCCCTAAAACTTATCCCAAAACTTTCAGAGACGGGAAGAAGCGTCAGCACAGCAGCACACTGTAAAACATTTGGTTTAACCTGAAAATGAAAGTCCACCTGCTGCCTTGAAAATGTAATTTAAGTCACAAGAAAATAGTTTTGGTTTTAACTCAGAAATTAAAGTTCATGATTTAACAACAACAGACAAATTGTCTAAACATTGTTTTTTAACTTCATTCATCTTGAATTGTGAGTTTTAACTTAATGTTGCAATTTAAACCAAATAATTATTTTACAATATGCAAGAAAACAAAACTGTCCTCATCTGGTTTAACTCAGTTGATTCAACTCTTGGAGGTTTGACTAAATTAATAAAAAGTTAAGTAAGTTTATCTGCTGTAAGTTTATCTTTCACAAACTCAGATTCCCACATTTTTTCTGATTTTACTGAAATTTTTTCTCAAAATTTGCTGCCTCAGCCATACTTCATGTCAAGTTATTGTCTGTGATCAATACGATTAATAAAATGTCACATTTAACATCATAAATTAGCGCAAAATGGGTAAAAATTCCTTCCAACTATTTCTAAATTAGCACCACAAAATCAGTTGTTTTTATTGCAAAACAATAAAAAATCCTGGATGGAAAAGATGTTCGATATCATTTTACTGTAAGAACCTTCTATTGAATGCTAAAACAAACAGCTATTTATTGATATTTTATCAGTTTAATGGGTTTTATCGGAACATTCCCTTTAAGAACATTCAGATTTTTGATTTGGCCCAATATGAAAATGAGTTGGACATCGCTGAGCTAAGCAGTTGTCCTGTTGTTATTCCACCAAACTGATTCTTGGCAGTAACCTTTTAAAGTGAACCGCAGCGCGGATCTTATGCTGCAGAGGGAAAATCATGTCAGTAAGGTCAGAGAGCCTGGAAAGTTCTGGTAACTGGTTCAGATTCTTTTCACTCTGAGTAATTTCGGTTCTCCACGCAGCGTATAAAGATAGACTTCCCCACAGCCTTTTAATTTCAGCTGCGTTGTACGGTATTTGTTATGCAAGTTATAATAAGACTGGTGTTTTTAGTTCTGCTTTCAGTTTCTAGTCAGGTGACTTTTCCTTCATGGAGGCTCGTTTTGGGAGTCATTTTAAAGAAAATCACTGCATTAATGAGACACAAATTAGATTTTTTGTAATGAAATCTAATTGTTGTACAATAATTCCATAAAATGCATTAGAAATGACATTTTTATGTTTTAATTAGTAAAATTAAGATTTCATAAACCTCTAACTCTTAAACTTTCTTTATTGATTGTTGAATTATCTAGTTCTGGTTTGATCGATCAAAGAGTCAACAGGTGCTCGAATGCTGTTGAACTGTAAACAAAGAAGAAAATCAGAGGCTGTGATGTTGAATTAAAATGTAGAAGAAGAGTTACTGCCCTCTAAATACACGGTGCAACCTCAGTTTTCTGACCAGAGTGTGCAGATGGGTAGAAATGCTGTGTTTTACTGCAGCGTTGACGGGTGAATAAATGGAAATACCCACATTTAGAGTCAAAAAATATGCTGCGATGGTTCTTTAATATACAATTTTTGGCAGGAATGTAATGACATACAGAGAACGACGCGTGAATCTTTGTTCATTTCTGCCAGCTTAACAGGGCAACTCAAAATCTACTTCATTTCTTTCTTTAAAATAAGAGTCTCATCCAACTAGGTGTAGGTGAAGCTACAAAATAGATGTTAGCCTTAGCATAGTTAGCAGCTAATATGTAGCCTAACAGGATTCTCACATCTATGTTGCCACACAAACACTTCTTCATTGGTTTTTGTAATCCAGGCTTTTTTTTGTCAGTCCAATCACAAGAAGATTGGTCAACATAACGAGGCAACTCAAGAACTAATTCCTTCCTCCCTTCAAAATAAGAGTTTCAAACATGGACATGAAATGTCGTGTTTTACCGCTCACCTGCAGCGTTGATGGGAGAATCAACGGAAATACCCACAATGAGAGCCATGTGCTCTCAGTCAAAAACATGCTGCTATGATGGCCTTGTACAAGGTTTTTGGCAGGAATGTAACACCATACAGAAAACCCGACATGAAAATCTTTGTTTATTTCTGTCATCTTAACAGGGAAACTCAAAAACCACTTCCATTCTTATTTCAAAATAAGAGCCTCATCCATACAATAGGATATGAAATAGACGCTACCTTTAGCGTTGTTAACAGCTAGCATGTAGCCTCACAGGATTCTGCCTCATTGTTTTTTTTATATAGCTGAGGGTTTTAGTCAGAAGCAGATTGGCAAACAATGTCAAGTAATAATGCAAGAATTCCCTTCAAAATAAGATACAAAATGCTAACTTTAGCAGCTAAAGATTAGCCAGTTGCGTCATTTTCAAAGAGCCTTAAATCATAAACAATTTAACAGTGGCAGAAGGTTCTTCAAAACGTTTCTATCCAAACTTTAGTCGCCATCGTGACAGAAAGTCTTTATTTGTCGGCAAAGCAGAATCTGAAGCTCAGAATATTCACATTCATATCCGGGATTCATAACAACAACAGAGGCTTGAAGATAAAGCCGCCTGCTGAATGAGACGGCGCTTTATGGGGCTTTATTACAGCGAGATCTCGTTACTCCCTCGCTAGTTTGTTTCAGCCAATGTCAGAGGAAACTGCAAAACAGCTGCAGGGAGCAAATATGCAAGTCGAAGCAAAAGTTTGCTCTTTTTTCAGATGTGGGAAACAGTTTCACTTTTAAACTCACTTTACTCTTCTTGTAACTTAGGATAAAAATGGAAACTCTAAAAAAAAGTTTGTTGAACTAATTCCAGAGTGTCGCCACTTTAAGCCTTACTTGCAACCGTTTTGGCGATCATTTAATTTCCTGAAAGAGGAAAATGCAACAGAGATGTTGCTTAGAGCTGAAGTGGCGTGAGCGGAGCGCGGTCAGCAGACGGTATCATAACTGAGCCTTTTTTAATCTGCATTGCTGCTCGACATCGAGACAACAATCTCCTTTGAGGATTAGCTGCTTTGCTGCTGAGAGCTTTGGGGTTTGGACTCGCTTCAGTTTTGTAAACAGGAAGCTCTCTTCGTGTTTTCTGGCCAATAGGTCAATAAAGTGACCTGCTGGAGAGTTTCAGAGACATTGATGCAGCTGTGCTGGAAAATATGTGAACATGGAGTCAGTCACACATTGCTTTTATTTTACATTTTATCAAATTGGGGTCAAAATTGCAGTACATTTTATAGGAGATGAGATTAGCTAATATTTTTTAAAGGGCAATTTAATTTAGTGGTTTTTGTTTTAATATATATACTTTTTGGTTGTGATGTTTTACTTTGTATATTTAAAAACATCTTCTCGTTGGTGAACGTTCATTCACAGAAAACAGAATGAATGCTTTACGTGTAACGATACGGGTGTTTATTTATTTTTACAAATATGAAACGTTAGGCTTACTTTTGTGCTCCTCTGTTCCAGACAGAATTTTTCAGAAAGATTTTCTCCCATAATTTCACTGCATTCAGAGCCGATTTCTGTCCCTGCTCAGAAAACATCACCCCCACAGCATGATGCTGCCACCACTGTGCTTGCCATTTGGAGGTTGTGTATCCAGATTGATGCATTTCCAACACACTTGGTGGAAAATGTGTTGTGTCGCTTTGGTCTTTTTTAAATGTGTTTTCCGTGTCCTACTCTGGCTTTCTTCTGTCCTGGGATGATGAGTCGACAGAGATGCTCAACGCCGAGGATGTTTTATGGTGAAGCCACTCTTTAAATCTCAGCATGACTTCATCTTTGAACTGCTTCCTTCTGGTCCTCCTGTTTGTGTGCTGACGTTCTCTAACGGACCTTTATAGGACAGCTGGATTTATGCAGATTAAATGGATTCTGTTTCTAATTTTGTGTCTGTGAAGGCAGGAATAATTGGATGTCGCTGTTTTACGTAAACTAACAAAATGATAAAAAGTTGGAAGTTGTGTGAATATTTTTGCGTGGCAGTGTGATGATATGAAGCTGTAAAATGGCTGAGTCGACGTCTGAAAAAATAAAATAAAATAAAAACCTGACGTTAGGCATTTTTGTTTTCTTGTGAAAACCAACAAGCTGCATCCGAAATGCACAAAGGAGCGTTATCGCAGATCCTTCCTCCCATTAGTTCTACGACTTTGTAATCATCACTGCTCACAAAAACTCTGTTTTCACAGCTGCACAGTTTCAAATAACGGCCATGTTGTTTTCACTTGAGCAACGAGGCATTTCAAAGTTCTTTACGTCATAAAAACGCAAAGTCATAGAAAACACAGTCAATAACATTACATATAAGATTATTGATTAATGTTTTATTGATTATGAAGCAAAAGCAACCATAACCAGTTGGGTTTTTAGTGTAGATTTAAAGGAACTCAGCGCTTCGGCTGTTTTACAGTTTTCAGGAGTTTTGTTCCAGATGTGTGGTGCATAGAAGCTGAATGCTGCTTCTCCATGTTTGGTTCTGGTTCTGGGGATGCAGAGCAGAACCAGAACCAGAAGGCCTGAGAGGTCTGGAAGGTTGCTATGACAACAGCAAATCTTTAATGCACTGTGGTGCTGATCCGTTGAGTGATTTATAAACTAACAGTATTTTAAAGTCTATTCTCTGATCTACAGGGAGCCAGAGGAAGGACTGTAGATCTGGGTGATGTGCTATAACTTCCTGGTTTTAGTCAGAACTCCAGCAACAGCGTTCTGGATCAGATTGATTTTTTTTTTAGGCTGACCTGTTGCAGTAATCAATGTGTCTAAAGATAAACACATGGATGGGTTTCTCTAGATCTCAGACATTAATCCTCCAATCCTGGAGATGTTCTTCAGGTGATAGAAGGCCAACTTTGTAACCGTCTTCATGTGGCTGTGAAGGTTCAGGTCAGAGTTCAGCCTGATCTCCTGTAATAACTGAAGCTGTGGGTCGACGCTACATTGTTCCTCTTTCGGACTAAATATAATAACTTCAGTTTTGTTTGTGTTTGGCTGGAGGAAGTTTTGACACATTGTTCTCAGCATCTGTTCAGTGATTCAGAGTCACCTGGTGACATCAGAATCTAAATCCTTTATTCTCATTTTTATAATTTTTTTACACTTTTGTTTTGCTGCTGTTACACCTGAGTTTCGCCACTGTGGAGCATCTGTCTGTGGTTTAATCGATGACTATCTCTAAAAGTATCAAAAACACCATGTGACTCTGACCAAACAGGATGGATTTATGTTTCGAAGAAGGATGTTTGTTTTCACTTCTTGCTTTTTTACACATGTGAGGTTTTGATCTGACAGTGGTGTCAGGTTTGTCAAATGGCATCAATTTATTCTCGTATTAACCTCCAGGAAGCTTCTGTTGAATCCTTTTAACAAAATATTTTAAATTTGTGTTGATATCGACGCATTTATTGAGTTTGAAATGGTGCACTTTGCTCTTTAAAAGGACTTAATGACACAGAGTCCAAACTAGAGATTTTGAGTAGAAGTGGAGGGGGAGACGGAAGCAGCTTGTAATCTGATCCGCAGGGAGGGAGTCGTCTTTTTGGGATATTTTCAGACTCCTCAAATAACCACAATGGACGGGTGTATTTTTGCTCCTTCCAGTGCAGAATAACATCTTGCAGGGTATATTTTCTTTGGGTTTAGTGAAGTTCAGGCTGAATGTTGCTGGCTTGATGAGTTTCATCGAAGTATACTGTGCTGAGTAGGTTTTCTTTTCAGATATGATAGAAATGCCAAAGTTTAAGTCAGATCAGATTCACATCCACACGCTGGTTTCTGTTTGTATGTTTCCTATGACACCAGATAAAGTCATTGAAAGTGGCTCCGTTTAAAAATAACCCATAAAATAATGTTTGCAACTGTGACTGTTGTTGCTAGAAAACAAGGCGGTGAATCTGTTTCCCCACTTTCATGCAGAGTGAAACCAAATGCTCTGCCAGGCCAACACTTCAGAGAAACTTTGCTTCCTTTTTATATGAAACTTTCTGCTCTAATGGCCACTTTTCACCTTCTGAGGTTAAAAGTGGTTTGCTGATATAAATGAGAGCAGAGTTGGCGCTTTAAGAAGCTGTTGTGAATGAATTCAGTCTTATAAAGTCTCAGAATTTTATTTGACTTTTTTCCAGGCCAAGATATGGAAAAAAATACAACGGAGCATGGAAACCTGTTCTATTTTCCAGGTTTATAACAAATAACGGCTTGATTTTCAACATTTTATCCAACATTTTGAGGTTTTGACTTATGACTGAATGGACACAATATTCACAAATTATTTTTGCTTTAGATAACTTCAAAATCAAGTTGAGTTCAACCTGCGGTCTTTAAAGTGAGTGTGGCTAAAACTTCAGGAAGTTTTGTTATTTTATTCTTTTTTTTTAAATATTATTTTATTAGATTTTTTTCCCCAATTATACAAAAAAACAATAAAATTATCACATTTTATTTTAACAATTCTTTTCTTCTTTTTTTAATGAAATATTTTAAACCTTAAATACACCAGTTAGAGTTTGAAACGCAGATGCAAGATGTACCACATATTAAGACTTTTTATGATTTCTGAAACCTACAAATCGGACCGCTGTTTAACCGGAATAATGGTGAATATTTTCTTATTAAATGCAAATCTAAAACTTTTATCCTGGAAAAGTATGACATTTTGAAAACCCATGAATGATTGTAATGTTCAATCTGTGTTTAATGAGAAATCCAGCGGTGCAGATGTTCCCTACTATCTTCTCTGACGTTCTCCTACTGAGGTGAGACTAAATTAATGTTTTTATGTTTCAGGCTCACAACTCGCTGCAAAGTAGCTCAACCCAATCACAGCCATGTCGAAAGGATGCATCACAGTCACCAAGTACTTCTTATTCCTCTTCAACCTCCTCTTTTTTGTAAGTAACGCCATTTTTTCTTTATCAGTTCATTGGTTCTTACTTCCTCACCAGCAGCTGTGGTTCATTAAAAAAGCAGAGCAACATTTTACTGCATTGTGTTTGCAATCAGAAGTCAGAATTTCCCAGTTGGAAAACTAAAATGGAGTCAGTGCAACATCTGCACAAATTAAACTGAAAAAACTGCACACTGCAAAAACACAAAATCGTACCAAGTGTTTTTGGTGTTAAAAAGGATTGGTGTTAAAATAATCCAATCGTTTGTTGAAATAACGTTTAAAGAATTAACACCAATTCTGAAAATTACCAAATAGAAAATTAAATAGTGTTATTTGATGAGTTGGAACTTTGAGTCTTCTTCTTCTTCCCTTTATGTGTTGCCAATGTGACCAAGTAGCACTTTGGTATTTTGGGTTCACTGATCAGAAAAAGATCGGATTGTTGTGTTTCAGGACCAACTGAGAGGAAAATCTTCAGGTTAAAATCACCAGCTAGCTTCTCTGAGTTAGCTAACACAGCGCCGCTAGCTAACTTCTGTACTGGACAGTAAAACCATTACTGCTGCCTCACAGCTAACCTGGAAAACCATGTAATCTTTAGAGATGTTTGCTGCCTTCAGCTTTTTATTTGAATAGTTATCTCTATTCAAATACTAGATACTGTGTAAGGAAATGAGGAAAGAGACTTTACAGAGTAATTGTAAGCTCTGAGTAACAGCAGATGGTTCCAGTTTGCTTCCTCCTCTCTTCCATTAATGTCCAGTTCTGGCTTCCAACACTGACTGTGCGAGGCTGTCCAGACCTTTCCAATGAGTCTGCATCTATAAACCTGACACAGGCCTTTTGAAGTCAACTGGGGTCTAATAGGAAGCGTGTGTGTGTCTGTGTCAAGTGTTTGTCCATGTGGACAAATTATGCACGGTGAGGCCAGGGGAGCCAGGAAGTGGTGGGCTAATGATGGCTGCCGGTGCTCTGCAGCCTCTTTAAGAGATCGGCTCCTAAGCAGGGCACTAATTACTGCTGTGGGGCTGCAGAGGGGGCAGCAATACAAGCAGGAAGCTGGAGAATCAACAGAGCCTCTTATTGAGGAGTGTGGTCCCCAAGACAGAACCTCCAAACAGAGGCTCACAGTCAGAGCTTCACAAACTCAGTCAGTAAAAATTGAGGGAGTGAAATAATCATAAACCAACATTGCTGAATTTGTTGCCCAATGCTGGGTGTTAATCGTGAGAAAATGTGGAAAAGGCATTTTCTTCATTGCTGCTACGACAGAAAGACAGAAACTAAGATTTAATGACTTCCAGATGCAAAAATAACAAAGTGAAAGAAAACTCTCCCATGTTTTCAGGCATACCAACTGTTTTGTTCTTATATGACACAGAAATGCACCGATCCACTTTTTTCACTTCCGATGCCGATATCTGAGGTTGACCGATGTAGAAGACCAGCGCTGAACTGGCTTTTAACGTTTCTGTTTTTTTAAAAGACATAAATGTACTGAATCATAAATTCATTTGATAACTCTGCACCAATACAGCACACTTAAAAACACCAATAGCTTCACAAGCTGGGTCAAACATGTGAAAACAGCTTTAATTTGTTTAACAGCTAATGTAAAATAAATTATATAAAAACAGAAAATGACTAAAACAATATGTTGGTCAAACATGTAAAAATAAACTCCAACAAATCTTCTTTCAAATGGTTCAGAGTGCAATTAGCGATTCTAAATGTATTGTAAAATAAATTATAAAGCATAGAATTGGATTGGACACTGCAAAAACACAAACTATTAGTTTCTAGTTAGTTTAGTTTCTTGTTCAAATATCTTAGTACATTTGGAATAAGACCAATTAACTTAAAAGTAATTTTTCATGAAGATGTAGAGGTTTGTTTTAAGCAACTAATTCCTTAATATTGGTGAAAAAGTGCCAGCCCATTGGCAGATAAATGAACTTTTAACAACATGTGAAAATGTCTTGTTGTAAAGTGAAATAATCTGAGAATGGAACAAGAGCGAGACAATCTCTATTTATGATCATGTTTCTTTACTGTATATAAAGCAGATCAATGTGTTAGCAAAACATTTGGAGCTTTTCTAAATATCATGATCTTGTAGTGCTAGCAGTTAGCCTTGCTAGCATTACCAAAACAGCATTCTCCATGTGTAATGCTAGCTATGCTGATCGCTAATATAACTTTCTATTATGCAGTTAAGATCAAAATTATTCAGATATTGTAGATTTTTGCCTTAACTCTAAGATTTGCAAATGACAAAACTCAGAAGAACAACATAGAAAAGCTAGATTATTTCACTATCAACGGGTACTTTGCCGTTACCTAGCAACCCTAGCCAAGCTCAAGGCGTCACCTAGCAACCAATGAATAATTCCACTAGCAGATTATTTCACTTAAAACAATACTTGGCTAAGATTTTGTGTTTTTGCACTGTATAAAGTGAAATAGTCTGCCAATGGAACTAGCAAATTTTCATCAATATCAGTGTTTTATTACTTAAAACAAGCCTCTAAATCTTGCTGAAAAGTTACTTTTAAGTTAGTTTTGTAAGATACTTGGTAAGATTTTGTGTTTTTGCAGTGAATAGATATGTCTCTTTATGGATCTGACACACTGTCACCAATACCTGATCTATTATTTTTATCAATATTAATACAGATATCAATATTGGATTGGTGTGTCTCTAATATTTCCACTTTCTTCTTTCTCAGATCTTTGGAGCGTTGATCATGGGCTTTGGACTGTGGATACTCTTCGATAAGGAAAGCTTCATAGCCGTGCTACGTAAGTGCCGACACACTTAGACGCTCCTGCAGATATTTTAATATCCAGTTTCTTTCTTAACCAGGGGGATTTTAAAATGTTAAACACTGAAACAGAAACTGGAGAATGTGGGAAACCCCAAAGGTCTGTGTTCAGAGTCTGCGTTTTTTATGGAGTTCCCATGGGAATCGTTTCCATGGAAACCCAACGTTGTTTTTAAAAAAATTGACTCACAGATGAAACGAATAAAGGCTGCAGACGCACAAACATTCACATCTGTGCGGCGCAGGGTTCCCAGTGGGTGAGGCGTCTCTGAAGGTTTCACCTCAGGTTGGAAAATCTGACTTTTACTTCCTCGTTTCCTCCACAGAGTTTTTCAGTCTGCCCACTCAGCAGGGGGGCTCAGATGGAAATTCCCTCTGCAACAGATCATAGCACTTTTACTGTTTGTGTCAGTATCTTCAGATAAACATGTGCAACCTCTACATTGTCCCCGTTTTTAAATGCGCAGAGCTTTTTTCAGGCAGGCGGCGTAATTAAACCCAGCTCCAGAATCTGTGACAGAGAAATGGAAAATGCTTGTTTCCAAAAACTGTCCGTGTTTTCAACACACATGGAGCGAATCCAGCAGCAGCAGAGGAGCTTTCGCTCTCTTCCCCCTGAAGAGTTTAGTAATTTATTGCTGGGCTGTTTGGTGAGTGTGAGTAAATACAGCGCTGCTTAGTTTGGGACTTTGTTAACCCTTTATTAACCCTTAGTTAGCCCTTTATTAACCCTTAGTTAGCCCTTTATTAACCCTTAGTTAGCCCTTTATTAACTATTTGTTAGCCCTTTTATTAACCCTTTGTTAGCCCTTTATAAACCCTTAGTTAGCCCTTTATTAACTATTTGTTATCCCTTTTATTAACCCTTTGTTAGCCCTTTATAAGCCCTTAGTTAGCCCTTTATTAACCACGTGTTAACCCTTTATTAACCATGTGTTGACCCTTTGTTAAACATCTATTAACACTAACGCTTTGCTAACATTTATTAACCCTTTATTAAGCCTTTGTTAACCTTTTATTAACCATTTATTAACCCAGCTGAGATGGGAATCAACCAGAAACAAAATGAGGAAAGTTGATCTCTTTAATAGGATGACAAGATTTACTTCTGTCATCCATCCATCCATCCATCCATCCATCCATCCATCCATCCATCCATCCATCCATCCATCCATCCATCCATCCATCCATCCATCCATCCATCCATCCATCCATCCATCCATCCATCCATCCATCCATCCCTTTCTTTTTTCTTTGCTTTGTAATTGCTTGTTTCTTTCCATCCATCCTTCCCTCCCATTTTTCTCTTTCTTTCTTGTTTCCTTCTTTTTTCCACCCATCTTTCTGTCATTGTTCCTTTTTTCTTTCGTTTTTCTTCTTTTCCTCTTTATTCTGTTAACTTTCTTTCCATCCATCCATCCATCCATCTGGTTATACTAACTCTGAATGGAAATCATCTGTGTTATTAAACTCTTTAATGTTGATGAAGCAGTGAAAGGGTCTTCTAGAGTACATTTATTGTATTTTCAGTCAGTTATTCTCTTGCTATTGTTGTAAAGCATTTCGTAAAAAGGCTAGCGTTTTGACAAGTCATGCAGAGCTGATGTTGTCTCCCAGCAGCCATTGTGTTTCCTGGCTGACTATTTAAGGCCTTGAGGTCAGAAACAATGGAAAAATCACACCCACGATGTTATTGAGCTGAGTGTGCTAATCTTAAGTTAGACCTTTGGAAAACAAATATCCATCATCCCCCTCTGGGTTAGCTGCGACGTCAGTTTGTCCACAGCTCTCTGATGCCGCCTGGATTTTCCTCCTGAGGGAGTTTTAAAGGGGACCCATTATGCAAAATTCACATTTAGTAAATTTTATATTCCCATGCGTGTTTCAACTGTTTCTAAAAACAACCCAAGCGCTTAAAAGAAACCACACAGACATTTTTGGACAATAGGTTCATCTTTTTGGTGTCTGGAAAACAAACCATTTCAAAAACCTCATATTGTTGAGTCACATTCCACGGGCACCGTTACCTAGCAACCCAAGCCTAACCCAACCCGTTACTTAGCAACGCAAGCTGAGTTCCAGCTGCTAAAACCATCCAGTGGCTGGTTTTAGCAGCTTTTTACCCCTTTGCAACTCCTTCACTTCATCATTCGAGGCGCCATGATGGACACCGGAAGTGATGGACGGGAGGATTGGAAAGAGCGACTTAAATTGTTTCTCAATGTTGGTTTTGCCAGTTGATTCATGGCTTCTACTTGTTAGCATCAAGCTAATTTGTCTGTGAACATAACACACCTGGTTGGGGCTCACAGATGGAGGGATTAATAAAAGTTGGAAACAACTAGCTTAGAAACCGGCCCACACCTCCTCCCTCCTGACGTGTTGATCAAATTATCACTTTGCCTGAATTCACACCATGTGGTTTACATCACCATGTCATAAACAGCGTTGTATCTTTTCTCATTAATATTTATTAAATAAAATGACATGTTTGTATGCTTCTCTGTTTGTGCAGCCGACCTCGCAGCATCCTATGATCATTTTTAAAGTGAAATCAACTAAATAAAAGCAATTTTAGGACACCGGGTGTCTGGTTTTGACATTGGTTGTTTTGACGTCCGTCATTGTGGAGCAGGCAGGTTTCTGAAGAGCGTGACACCATGTGCAAAGGGTCAGTACATTGTACATTGCTGGAAAAGACAAGTGTTGTTGACTTACCATCCACAAACGACTTGCTGCAGTCTTGTTGGTTGTGCAGAAGGATCTACTATTGCTTTTCAAAGATGTATGGTTGTATAGTTGCACGTCTGTTTGCTGCCATTTTCACTTGCGAGTCCAAATGTTGAGTTTAAGCAGCAGCTTATTTAGATTTAAAGTGACAAGAGGCCATAAAACAGCTCGTTCTGAAAGGAAATTAAAATAGGCAGAACTGAGCAGACTGAAATCTCAATATCTAAGAATAATTTTGTGCAAAAAAATGTAATGAACATGTTTTGTACCCCAACCTGTTAATGATTGGTCACCTGTAATGGCCGCCTCTCCAGCAGGTGTTTTTGTGCCTGATCCCTCCAGGAGTCGGCCTTAGTTAACTTCACTGGACATCTTTCCCACTGTGTGGAGGAACAAAAGCTGAACTCAGCTCTGTTTATTGACTCTAGATCTTCCCCTCAAACATGTACCACTGCCCGGCCATAAACAGGATCTCTGTGTTTTCAATGTGCTATTCTTTATGATTTCTACCAGCAGAGTCTTCTGCAGCTGTCTGACTGACCTCAGGCAGGGAAACTATGTGAATATTGTGGTATTTCTTATTCAATTAACAGAACTTCTCTTTTCAGTGTAGGTTTCTACACTGATACAGCGAAGTCAATATTTTCCTCCAGTGCTGGGGTAATATAAGTCTCTGTCAGCGGCGTTTGCCAAAACACTGCTTGCCATGTGCTTAAACAGACGTCAGCCTTGGAGAGGAGGAATGTGAACCAGGGCGTGCGCCAAAGTAGAGTTCGTTTAGAGAGACCGGCAGGGAGCCGGGGGCTGAAATCGCTCTTCTTCGGACTGTTTAAACCCAGCATAAACTTAAAACTCAGCGCAGAGCCGGTCCGCTGGTGTTTACTTTTAAAATCTGGTCACAATGTCAACTGTGGTTTCAGACCGGCTGCATGCAAGTTAAACATGTGGCTCTGGTCATGTTCAGGTTGGCAGAATATAAATATCCTTTATTGTGCCGGGAGTTCAGGACTGAGTGGGAGCTACTGAAACTGGCTGAAAAGTCAACCTACGTTTTTCCAACTTGAACGGAAACTTCTATAAAAAACACTTTTGTTTAAGCCGCGAACTGACTAATAACCAGTTAGTCTGTCACTTAGCTTTGAGCTGCTAGGTAACCTCCACTATATTTACCTCACTGCAGCAGGAAAATAGATTTGGTTTATTACTGACGTCGCGCCGGAAGTCCCTGTTTGCAGCTGAAAGTAGGCTATGAGAGCAAAACAAACACGCAGAAAGTTCTGTGGTCAGATGAGGGTACATATGTGAAAAACAACAATATGTGACAGAAAACGAACCGTGCATATTGCCCTGAATATGCCATGAATCATGGTGGTGGAGGCATCATGCTGTGGGGAGATCAGGAACAGACTTTATAGAAACTGACCTGGAGCAAATTTGGAATGAAGAAAAGCTAAAAATTGGTGGAGCTGAATTCAAATGGAACTTTATTTAAATTTTTAGTTAATTTTCTAAATTATGTAAGTCGTCATTATTGACGACTTCCTGACGTGGTCTGCAGAGATTCACCGATCCGATATTAATATCTGTATTGGTCCCGATATTGAGAAAAATTCTGGATCGGGTCATAAAATTGGTAATTTAGTGCATTAATGTTGGTGTATAAAAAAAGAAACGCTTTAAGTAAATTCAGCACCAGGTTTCTGTATCGTACCAAATAGTTATTAACCCTACAATCATTTGTATTGGAAGGGAAAAAATGGAGCGGTCCATCTCTAGCATCAGAGACTTTTCAACAATTATATTCTTTATCCGCTTCCCACTTCCCTATAATCCACTACTTCATGCTGGTCTACCACAGAAAATCCTCTTAATGCCACTCACTGTTACGAAGCTGGTGAATGTTTTTGCAAATGCTCTGTGTTGAGTGCATTAGTTGTTTTGGTTTTACAACAGAGAAATGCAACAAGGCAAGAGAAAGTATCTGGTGCTCTGGAGCTTGTCATTCAGCAGCAGATTGACTGAGATGATGATGCAAGACTTGTTTGAGATTACACATCAAGTAAAAAGATAAAAGACTCGCTGATTAGGTCTGAGATTAAGGATTAATCCAGCAGTCAGATGTCTTGTTACATTTTATAAACTGATACATTCGCACTTGTTTACAGGAAATCGACACACGTCACGTAAGCTACGTTCACGCTGCAGCCTGAAGTGACGCAAATATGATTCTTTGTGAAATTATTTATTTCTTTTTCTTCTTTTTTTCTTTGGCTTGGTCGTTCATATATGCAACTTGTATGTGATCGCCAGTGTGAACCGCAAACGCCCTGAAAGTTCCCACATGCGCAATAAAGGGCGCAACAACGTCACACATTGAGAGCGTGCTCAGTGTTTTGCCAACCGACGTAAAAATGTAGTAGTGCTGAGTGTTGACGCCCACACTCCAGTCCGGTGGGTGGCGGTAAATGCACCTGAATGCACCGCCATAATAGAAAAGAAGAAGTAGTTCTCGGTGTTTGTGAAAGTAACCATGGATGCTAACGGTGGAGCATAGTTTACGATTTTGAAGTTGTTATCCAACCGGAACCAGCACAGTAACAACTTAATTCTCTTTATCGTCCGCCATAGTTGTTGTCTTTCTTCCCGCTTGCTCCTATCAAGACGCAGAATGGTGACGTTTGTCGAGTATCGATGACGTTCAGGTCGGATATTATGTCTATGGGATGAGCCGTTCAGACTCAGGTCACATTTGAAAAGATCAGATACGTATCAAACATCCCAGGAGTCTGTCTGGGTCGCACTCGATGGTCTGATCTGTACGTGTCGCATTAAGGCAAAAAAATAAAAATAAATAAATCGGAATTGAGGCTGCAGTGTGGATGTAGCCTTTCTCTTTATTAATCTCACTTTACCGCCTCTTCTGACACTTCCTCTTGAATGTTTTTCTTTCACACCCTAAATCTTTCGTGTAATTATATTGCTAAAGAAACCTAAGGACACATGTTGCTTTGGCAGCCTGGTTGTGTTTGGGAAGCGGTGTGTGTGTGTTGGAGATCCTAAATGACATGTTTCGGCTGTGTGTTTCAGATTCAGAGAGTACGTCTCCCTTCCTTTGAATGCTACCCTGCAGCCACATAAACGCTTAGCATATGTTCACCCGAGTGTGTTCAGTCTTAAATTACACCCAAACCGCCTCAACATGAGCCGCTGCGGTAGCCCGTGTAAAGTCAGCACTTCTTTGGTGTAGCATCATATGAAATTTTTTAAAGCTTTTTCTTCACTGTTTTACATTTACAACCTTTGAAGAAGTTTGCGTCTGTTCGAGGATTTTTCTGTTTTGATCTATATAAAAGCTGGAACATGATAGGATAATATCCTGGAGCAAGACACATAGATTATTTGCCTTTCAGATGAGAATAGAGTCTGCATCCTGTGATAACAGGTAGGCAAGCTAACAGAAAGACTGAGGAGATTATTTTTTTATCTTTCTACACTGCAAAAACACAAAATCTTACCAAGTAAATTTGGTGTAGTTTTTATTGTACATGTCTTAGTTGACTTGAAATAAGACAAGAGTAACATTTCAGCAAGAAATATGAGCTTGTTTTAACAATAATTTTGAAAAAGTGCTTGTCATTTGGCAGATTTTTTCACTTATAACAAGACATTTTTTCCACATTTTTAAGTGAAATAATCTACCAGTATAGCTTGTGTTTTTCCATCAATATGAAGGATTATTCGCTTAAAACAAACAAGCTCCTTTATCTTGCTGAAAAGTTACTTGTATGTTAGCTTTGTCTTATTTCAAGTGTACTAAGATATTTGCACTAGACACTAGACCAAAAATACTTTGTAAGATTTTGTGTTTTTGCAGTGTATTTCAACTTGATAAAACTGCTTTTGTTCTTCATTCACATTCAGAAGTAAAAGATGCACAAAAAATTCTTATTCCAACTTCTTGTTGCTTTAAATTCAATGAATATTAAAGCTATTAATGTACCAGTCAGTGCCAGGGATCAAAATCGACAATTTCTCTCTTTGTCTGCTCTGACCAGTCAATTACCAGATTCTTATTTTTTTGTTTTGTTTTTATTTTTTATTTTTACTTTTCAATAAATGCATCAAAACCGAAAGCTCTGGCTTTCAACTCAGTGTATAACCACATCAACCAACGCAATGTTCTTGGCTGCATTTAGTAAAGGAATCAGATAAAAGGTTAGATAAAAACATAATTTTCTGCTGGATTCAGAGCTACAGCCTCTGCATGATAAAGCAGCAACATTTTCTCTGTTCCTGTTTGTCAGGTTTAATATTTGCATTATAAATAGGGCCGGACGGCATGGATGAAAAACTTATCACAATAGAAGTCTTTCATGTTAGTCAATATCGATGGTTGTCGAGTATAATTGATCGTTTTTTCAGAAAGTTTTATATATATATATATATATATATATATATGAATGAAATATTGCCAAACTGGTTTCATGACCTGTCCTGTTTTTGTTTTCACATTGGTTTATGTTTTTAAGCAGTAATGAGGCACAGCGGTGAAACCTTAAACTGCTGCTGTGCAAGTTACTCAACAGGTCATTGCTAGGTAACCACAAGTTACTCAACAGGTCGTTGCTAGGTAACCACAAGTTACTCAACAGGTCGTTGCTAGGTAACCAAAGAATGAGTGAGTTAGTTGATTCTACCAACCGTCGCTTAGGTGGCCTTGCACATACGTCAAACTCTAGGCTCAGGGGCCAAATCCGGTCCGCCATAGCTTGTTATGTGGCCCTCTACACTCTAAAGAGACACATAGATAGAACCGTCAAGATAACAGTGTGGTTAAGTATTATTTTATCATTCAATTCAAAGCAGTTTTTATCTGTTTACTGCCAAATTGCATCAATTATCCCTCCAGTTTCTTGTGAATTATTGTGGAAATTCACTCAGTCACCAAATCCCTGCACTTTAGTTTGTTGCAGATTTTTTGCAAAAATGGTGAAAACATTGGATCTAAGTGACGGTTTACTCCCACCTGCAGGTGGCAGTATTTATTTCTACTAAACAGCTGCCTCAGCCTCACTAAATGTCAAGTTATAATCCATAATGATACGGTGAGTAATAAAAAGTCGCATTTACTATCATAGATGAGCAAAAATATTTCTAAATCACTATATTTTTTTGTATTGCAAAAAATAAAAAATCACAAAAACAATCTCGAAATCGTAATGTTCAGTCTTATTTAATTTTAAGAATTTATTTATATTTTAACAGATTTTATCAATACATTCTGACACAACCGGCCCTTTAAGAACATTCTTGGACTTGATTTGGCCCAAAAGGAAACTGAGTTTGACACCACTGAGCTAAAGCCTTTCTTCTGCCTACATCTCCCAGAATGCTGTGCCAGATTATGGACTTTATTTTTTGGAACAACAATTTGAGTCAGCAGCTCAGACCCGTAAAGAAACCCGCAGATTGGTATCGACCTTTAAAAGGAGCACTTCTGAATTCTAGCAGAGGAGATTCTGTTTCTCAGATTGACGAGTCCTCCCCGCTTCTTCCTAACTTGGACTCTCTTCACGGAGCTCAGATTCTGGCTCCATCTGCAGACGGAGCTTTCCGTCTCTGGATCTCCTCCAGCGCAGACAGCGCAGAGCCACATAATGGCTCCCGTTCATCGCCTCTTCAACTCTGCGTCTCTCTTTTTAGACTCCTGCTCCTCCTGCGTCTCTCCTCCTCCACATACCAACCACTGAAATCAATTAACCAGGCCCACTTGTCCCAGTCCAACTCCCCCTGGTGGCAAAGTAAAACAATCTGTCACAGAGAAATGCTTTGATTTGAATCAAAAAGTGTTTAGTCTGTGAGGAATTGTAACTCACGGTAAACAGTACTGGACCAAATTAAGGGTTAGCTCAGTTAAAGCTGCATTTTGCTGTTTATTTAATGTTTTCTCCGTCTTCTGCAGAAGAATCTTCTGACACGGTGAAGGTGGCTTCGTATATCCTCATCGGAGTCGGATCTCTGACGATGGCCATGGGCTTCTTCGGCTGCATCGGAGCCATCTATGAAATCCGCTGCCTGCTGGGACTGGTGAGGAGAAACACACACACACCGCTGACCGGATCAGCACCAACTAGCACCAAAAGTTACTCAACTAACGCTTTGGAATAAATGTACCTTTAGGAGTATTTTTACTTTTACTTGAGAATATCATTATGGATTATTGCTACTCTGACTTGCAGAGGTGGGTAGAGAACCCGAAAATTGTATTAAAGTAAGAGTATCACTACTGCTTCAACATATTTTTGCACAAGTAAAAGTTAAAAAGCATTTGGTAAAAAGTCTACTCAAGTAACTGAGTAACTGATCAAATTATCAATCATTTCATATTTAAAAATTACATCATCAAACAAATCAAAATATAAAGTTAAGTGGAAATTTAGGTAATTCAAGAACAAAAATGACAACAATTCATATTAGTGACAAAAAATAGCAAAATCAGGCAAAAGAAAATGTTTCCAAATCAGTTTTTTATTTTAAAAAAACTTATGAAACTTTAAGAAAAACAGTTTCACCTGTGTGTGTGTCTGGTGAATTTCTGGTGAATTTTTGTTTAAAACAGGTTTATTTTTCATTCGGTGGTTAGAAAAGCCATAAATTTTGCGATACTTCATAATAAAATGACTCACGTAAAAGTAAAAAGTAAAGCAAAAAGTGTAACTGATCAAATTATCAGTAATTTAAATTTAAAAAATGACATACTCAGACACACAATGATATAAAATAAAGTGGAAATGGTGGTATTTCAAGCACGAAAATGTTAATAATTCATAATTCACAACAAAATAAGGTAAATTAAAATTTTACCAAATCAGTTTCTTTCAATAAAAAACTTCTTTATTGTAATTTTTGCACCATCGTCTCTTCTGACCAACACCAGCAGGAAAGGTGGGTGAAGAGTCCAGGGACACAAACGACCAGGAATCGAACCGGCGATCTACCGATTGCAATCCTCGTATATCAACACAAAACCCCTCACTGCCTTTTGTATTCATGCCAGGTTTAATTTCCACTAATTTCCACCTGCCTGGTTAATATCATGTGACGGATTCCTGCTGACAGCAAAGCCTCTGATAATGTGTGAGGCGGCTGAGAGGAGCTGGAGATAAACCCAGGGCTGTGGGGGGCGGCGGCCACCAGAGTGGGGATGGGTTGTGACCTCAGCAGCGTTAAACCTGCTGGGGGTTAACTAAAGAACCGACGTGACCTACTTCTCTGAGTGACACAGACCAGCTGGTGGTGAACAAACCCCCTCATCACACACACTGTAAAACATTTACAGGTGGTTTAGGTTGAAAATGAAAGTCCAAATGTAATTTAAGTCACAAGAAAATAGTTTTGGTTTTAACTCAGAAATTAAAGTTCATGAAATTGATTTAACAACAAGAGACACGTTGTCTAAACATTGTTTTTTAACTTTGTTAATCTTGAATTGTGAGTTTTAACTTAATGCTGCAATTTAAATGCTGCAAGAAAACAAAACCGTCCTCACCCAGTTAAATAGCCACATTTCTCTATTATCTTACAATATCAAGTTAAAATAAATATTTATTTTACTTTAGAATAATTTCAATTCTTGTTTGAACTAAATTTCTGGTCTGATGATGAATTTTATTAAACATCCCAATGAATTCAGCTCAGAAACATTTAGTGTGATCAGGACATTATCCTCAAGCTTTGCTAACTGAGAATTGCATTAAAATGAACATTTAATAAAACACCAGAGTCAGATCAACGTAACGCACTTCCACCTCAGGAGACAGAAACATGCCGCTAAGCATTCTGGGAAATAGCTCCCACTCCTGTTTTTCTCTTCTTTCAGTTTTTTAAGTGCAAACCTAAAAACTCAGTTGATTCAACTCTTGGAGGTTTGACTAAATTAATAAAAAGTTACCACAACTTACTGCTGTAAGTTTATCTTTCACAAACTCACATTTAGGTTCAGAATCTAAAACTGGATACATTTATTTGACTTAAAGTGTAAAAGATAGTAGACACAACTAAATGTGGCTCTAATGTTTTGCAGTGCTAGCATTCTTAACTGGACGGTTCTGAAATCCCTTCAGTTTATTTTGTAAACCCAACATGATAAATCTAACAACTAAAAGAGGAAGAAAAAGCTTTTGCTTTTTCATAAACGTACCTTCCTGCTACTTCTTTTTTTTAATTAAAATGTCACAGGATGTGTGTGTTATTGTTATTGAAACACCTTCAGTATTTTCTGCTAATATTATTTCCTGTTTATTTCCACAGTACTTCACCTGCCTTCTGCTCATCCTCATCGCTCAGGTCACTGCTGCTGTTCTCATTTACATACAGAGAGATCCGGTGAGACACACTTCACTTTCTTCTCTTCCTCCTTAACCTTCCAATTCCTAAAAAAAAATACAATTTCAGTGAATTATTGCGCCTACGGCTACCCTGAAGCCCCCGTTTCTCATGCAACACATTTCCTACTGAGGGCAAAACGTTTGTGTTTCCCCTCACAGCTGGAACAGACTGAACACTGCAAAAACACTCAATCTTACCAAGTATTTTTGTCCTAGTTTCTACTGCAAATATCTCAGTTTACTTGAAGTGAGACTAAACTACCTTACAAGTGAATTTGATCAGATATCGGAGCTTGTTTTAAGTCAATAATTCCTGAATAAAGATGGGAAAATATTAGTTCCACTGGCAGTGGTATGTTACTATCAACTGGCACTTTGCCGTTACCTAGCAACCACAGCCAAGCCAAGGACGTCACCTAGCAACCACAGCCAAGCCAAGGACGTCACCTAGCAACCAAGTTCTAATTCCACCAGCAGATTATTTCACTTATAACAAAACATTTTTCCCATGTTCTTTTTTTCATCAATCTTAAGAAATTATTTACCTAAAACAAGCTCATGTTTCTTGCTAAAAAGTTACTTGTAAGTTAGTTTTGTCTTATTTCAAGTCAACTAAGACATTTACATTAGAAACTAGAACAAAAATACTTGGTAGTTTAGTGTTTTTTTGCGGTGAACGTAGGTGTCGCGGTAAAACCCGTAGGGAACCGGCTGCATCCTGTGATGAAACACGGCACAGATGATCGAACGGAAACCTACAGGAAGTCGGTTTGTAACTGAAATGACTTCAGATCCGGGTAGAAGAAGAAAACGCAGGAAGTGGAGCGGGGATTGTTTTCATTGTCCTGTCGGTTCCCCCTGCAGGACGTCTTTATGTTTGTTATGTGAACAACGACAAATGTTACCCTACAAGTGATTACTTTAGGGTCAATAAACACCTCTGCTGAATTATGAATAAAAAATAAACTGTAGCCCTATTTGGATTTAGATTAACAGCACTAAAAATTATCAGACATCTCAGTGAATTTACTTTAAAATTACTTTATTAATTAGGATGCAGAGTTAAATAAATTGATGTATTCTATATTTTTTTTCTGAATTGGACTCGTTTCTCTTGTAAAGTGCCGTAGGATTAACTAAAGGCATTTTCAATAGAAAATATGTCTGGAAATGTTTGGCAGATTAAAAGTACTTTTAATTAAAAGTATCAGACATGCTTTTAATTAAGCCCACATTTTTGTCTTTAAAAATAGGTTTTATTTAAACATTGTGTTTATATTTGTTAGCAGAAAATTATCATAAAGAGAATTAAATGTGTTTTTTTATCAGTCCTTGTCTTATTAATCCATATAATGCAATGGAGCTTCAGAAATAAACAGACTTTTGAATATTATTCTAATTTATTGAATGAGTTTGTATTATTGAATATAGCGGTAAATATATTTATTTTTAAAGAAAATGTGTCCAAATCTGTTTGGGAAAAGAACAAAAACTCAAAATGATATTTACTCAAATTTAAGAGTAAATCTTTTAGAAACTTCTCACGACAGTAAACTGTAAAAATGAAGGTAAAATAATTCCAAAAATATTCTAATAAATGTTCTTGTACATATCCTTAAGCAAAACTATAATAATAATAATAATAATAATTTTGGTGAATCCAGATGTTGTGGCATAGCTCAACTGCAGAAGTTAGATAAACCAGTGTAATCTATTCCTTATAAATATCTCAATTATAATAATTATAATTATTTGTATCAATACACCATGACTACATTGTGCCTATAAAACTGGGGCAGTTTATTTAAGGTAATGTAAATGTATTTATATGGCACATTTTCAGTGCTTTACATGAATTAGAAGGAAATACAATAAAACAACAAACCAAAGGAAAGAGAAAACAAAAGAGTATAAAACTACATGTTTGTTCCCCATAAATAGTCTTATAACTTATAAACTAGCAGGAGTTTCTCTGGATTCTTGTTCTGATTAAACTAAACGTTGCTTCTCCATGTTTGATTCTATAAAGCAGAGAGAAAAAAAGCCGAACTGATCCTATCAGATTACACAGCAAATTATTTCAGCATCCATTCTTCAGTGTTTGTTTCAGGGGGAGTGTTTTGTCTGAACACATCAGAGTCTCCACCATGTTTTAACAGCAGGATAGGTGGATGTGTGTGTGTGTGTGTGTGTGTTGGTCACATGTGGGTCTGCAGCCTCCGACACACTCCCTGTGTTTAGGGCTCGCCGCAGGGCAGGGCAGGGCGCTGCTCCTTCCCAGAAAAGGGCGCGGCTCTCGCCTGTCATGTTGCTGCGTCGCCGCTGCCGCTCTCTGCGGTCTCACACACATAAACACAGAGCCGGCCCGGCCCGGCCCGGCCCGGCCCGGCCTCAGCTGCAGCTCTGCAGAGCTTCAACATGGAGCTTCACATGTGTGGACTGCTGAGACACATGAGACATGAATGTTGATGATTCACTGTGGGAAGGGATTTGCTGACATGCAGGGCCTCGTTTTTGAATAATTAACACTTTACTCTGTAAAAGTGGGGTAGAGAATTGCAGAGTTGGTAAGAACTAGTTACATTTACTTTTAGGAGTATTTTTACTGCGCTGTACTTTCTACTTTTGCTTGAGTAATGTTATTATGAAGTGTCTCTCCTCTTACCTGAGCAAAATTTCTGGATTTTCTACCCACTGAATGAAAAACAAACATATTTTAACTGGGGGTGCAGCAATTGCAGTTTTCCGGCCGATTACCGATCGATTAAAAAACCTGACCTGCCGATTCCAATTTTGGCCGATACCATTTTCTTTGTCTAAAATGTAGTAAGAAAGTTGATGAGTACCCAACAGTGAGACGGCTGTTGTTACCTGCAGACCTGGTGGCCGGTCTGCTAGCCAAACCTTCTCACAGCAGAGCAGAAGAAGATGGCAGCTGAATTAAATATCTCTGCCGAGGTGGATAAAATCGGTGGTTAAGATCAGCTTCACATGTAAAAATCGTCCGATCACCGATTTCCCAAAATTAGGGAAATCGGCACCAATAAATTAGCTGGTTGATAAATCAGTGCATCCATAATTTTAACCAAAAATTCAGCAGACACAGACACACACCTGCAGTCTCTGTTAAAGTTTTTACGTTTTTTTATTGAAAGAAATTGATTTGGAAACATTTTATTTTTCCTGGTTTTGTTATTTTTTTGTTACTCATGTGAATTATTGTCATTTCTGTCCTTAAAATACCCAAATTTCTACTTAAACTTGACATTTAGTCCATCTGATTATGTAATTTTTAAATGTTAAATGATAATTTGTTGACTTTTTAACTCCAGTACTCTTTACTTGAGTAAAAACATTGTACTCTGTTTGGCTACTTTAACCACATCTGTAAAAATGTGAATTAAAAACTTGGTTAGGACTTAAATCACTTTACAAATTAATTATTTAAATGCCTTTCAATAAAATGTAGAAAATTGGCTGCAAATCTAGACATATGGAGCCTTTTCTGACTGACTTTGTTCATTATTTCAGTGTTGGTCAACATGAGCCCATGTGGTTTTATCTCATGCTGACTGTTTTCTGTCGCTGTTTACTGCTTTTCTCCAGCTGAAACATGAGATGTCCGTCATCATTAGAGGGTTGATAGTGAACTACTCGGGTCAGAACAAAACCACAGAGCACGCCTGGGACTTCGTTCAGAGGACGGTGAGTCAGTGAGTCCAAAATAAATAAAACACGCTTCATTTGGTGGAAAAGGAACCATCCAGGTGTGTCTCCATACAGGACGAAACAGCAACAAGAAATGATTCAGTAAATGCAACTGTTAATTTGTATACTGATGATACAGTTATCTATGGCTCAGCT
This sequence comes from Poecilia reticulata, assembly GCF_904066995.2. Classification (NCBI taxonomy): domain Eukaryota; kingdom Metazoa; phylum Chordata; class Actinopteri; order Cyprinodontiformes; family Poeciliidae; genus Poecilia; species Poecilia reticulata. The sequence continues at coordinate 26,695,599 of NC_088835.1, read as the reverse complement.
GCATCTCTCGATGTTATGGAGGCAAATCTTAGTGTTCAAAACCAGTTTTAATCTCAGAGAAAACAAAACTTATGTTATCTACATGCCAGGCATCGCAGACTGAATTTGTCTTCCCGAACTGTAAAACACATGAGCCATATTTAGTTGTGTCTACTGTCTTTTACTCTTTAAGTTAAATAAATTTATCCAGTTTTAGATTTTGAACCTAAATGTGAGTTTGTGAAAGATAAACTTACAGTAGCAGTAAGTTATGTTAACTTTTTATTCATTTAGTCAAAGAGTTGAATAAACTGAGTTTTTAGGTTTGCACTTAAAAAACTGAAAGAAGAGAAAGACAGGAGTGGGAGCTATTTCCCAGAATGCTTAGCGGCATGTTTCTGTCTCCTGAGGTGGAAGTGCGTCACGTTGATCTGACTCTGGTGTTTTATTAAATGTTCATTTTAATGCAATTCTCAGTTAGCAAAGCTTGAGGATAATGTCCTGATCACACTAAATGTTTCTGAGGTGAATTCATTGGGATGTTTAATAAAATTCATCATCAGATCAGAAATTTTGTTCAAACAAGAATTTAAATTATTCTAAAGTAAAATAAATATTTATTTTAACTTGATATTGTGAGTAAAATAATAGAGAAATGTGTCTCTTTAACTGGTGAGGACAGTTTTTTAGTTAAAACTCACAATTCATGATTAATGAGGTTAAAAAACAATTTTTAGACAACTTGTCTCTTGTTGTCAAATCAACTTCATGAACTTTAATTTCTGAGTTGAAACCAAAACTATTTTCTTGTGACTTAAATTACATTTTCAAGGCAGCAGGTGGACTTTCATTTTCAAGTTAAACCAAATGTAAATGTTTTACAGTGTATAATTGCTGTCTGGTAAGAAGCCTCATCAGTGAGGAGTTTAGTAACTTTAATTGTTTAAAAAGTTTCCCATCTTTTCTCTCTCTGATGACTTTTTGTTGCTCCATCTCCTCGTCGCTCTGAACCTCCTTGTCTTCCGTGTCTCCAGATGAAGTGCTGTGGCTGGACTGGTCCAGGTAACTGGTCTGAGAACATTTCTATCAAGAACAGCACACAGAAGCTGTACTCCTGCTCCTGTCGTAACGACACCATGCCAGGAACCGACATGAAGGAGTTTGGCCTGTGTAAGCAGCTGTCAGAGCAGCCGCCTGTCTTTGAAATGGTACGTGTTTCAACTCATCACATGGCATTTCAGCAGAACGTAATCGGTGCTGGAGTCTCTGAGACGAGCTGAGTGTTGCTGAGCTCCAGGAAGCCTCTGCTGTTCGCTGTTTGGGCTGCGTGCTTCAGGAATTGTCACAGGCTGCTTCTCCTGTTCCCCCCACCCCCCGCTCCCACAGAGCCGACCCAAACCCGGCAGTTCTTCCGCTAAAAGCCTCTGAGCGCGTCCGGCTGCCGTCGCTCAGCCCCCTCCTCCTCTCACACTTCTGCTTTTCTCTCTCAGGGCTGCATAACCAGCGTGGAGAAATGGCTGCTGGATAACTGTGGGATTATCCTGGGGATCTGCATCGGGGTGGCTGTTGTGGAGGTAGGATGTCCATTTCTACCATGTTCTGTAAAGATGTTCTGACCCGGTGAGCGATCCCACGTTCAAACAGACGTCACTGTATTCAACACAAAGAAATGGCAGCATTGTTTTCTGTTTTGGTTAAATGCCACCCTTTGTATCACCATGTAAAACATGGTGGTGGCAGAGTCATGATGTGGGGATACTTTTCTTTAGGAGGAACAGGGAAGCTGGTGAGTGCACTGTAAAAAATGACATCTTTAAGTTATGGTAAAATACTGACAGCTGTTGGCACCAGTTTAAATCTGGATTTTAATGTATTTATACAGTAAAATTCTGGAAACCACAGAATTTCCCCATTAAATAATAACAGTAAAAGCTGTATAAATCTGTATTAATATGGATTTTACCAAATTTATATGGATTTTGACTAATTATTACAAATTTTATCATACAAATGTGGTAAAATATGTATTTATAAGTATTCTACTGTGTTTATACAGATTTTACCATATTTATGCAGTAAAAGTCTGGCAAACAGAATTTTACCGTCTAAAAACTAGTTTTTTCTGTAATTAGACATTTTTTACAGTGTGTTCAGGATGATGGCAGGTTATTGACCCCATACTTCCTGCTGGAGCTGCGGTGAAACTGTTCAGATCAAAACCGATTTATGTGTTAGAAGGGTCTAGTCAAAGTCCTTTTAAAGTTCTGTGGCAGGACAGATGCTCCCCATTCAACCTAACCGAGGTGGAGCACATGTCAGATTATTCTCATAGTTCCTGGTTTCACAGTGGATATTATTTACAGAAAACATGAAAAAAATGTGAATCATTAGTATAAAATCATGTAAAATGAAGTTTCTTCAGTTCTGAGGAAATATTCCCAGTTTTCAGTGACTTTTCAGTGAATTTCCGATCGTTTGTTGGTGAGTTTAATTTCTGATGACTCCATTTGCTGCAGCTCCTGGGGATGATCCTCTCCATGTGTCTGTGCAAGAGCGTCGTCCAGGAGGATTACACCAAAGTACCGAAGTACTGAGCCGAGCACGAAGCAGCCAGTTCGACACAGATGGACCGACTCCCCTCCGCCTCTCCTCTACACACACACACACACGCGCGCGCGCGCACGCACGCACGCACACACACACACATAAAGAAATTAAGACAGCTGTCTTCACCATTTGAGGTTCTCGTGTCTCGACAGCTGTGCAGATTTCTCAAACACTCACCCAACATGTCCCACTCAGTAACTCACACTCAGCTCTCAATCATCCTTGACACACACGACGGACTCATTTGATGGGATTTTTTTTCTTAAGGTTAAGAATTTATTGTTTATGACGGTGTATTGGGGACATATTAAGAAAAAAATTCAGGGCAATATAAGCCTGGCGGGCCGCCAACGCTTATAATAACCAATCACACCGCTGGCTGGATCTCTAAAGTTTCGGATCGTGCGCCTCCTTTTACTTAAGCTGGACACAGGCTGACCTGTATGGACATTTATATGAATCCCTTGAGGACTCATGTTTCTTTGAAGAATTTACATCACGGTATGAGTCAAATTTAAAAGCCACCTGCTTGCAAAGCTCGATGAGAACCGCTGATGGAGGCGCACGTTGAGCGAGCAGTGAGAATGATTTGTCTTTGTGAACAGAGAATTACATCTCAACACGCTGCCCGGCGCCCGGCTCTGTGTCTGATTCAGTTCATGTAGCCGTTTCTTGGTTAGACGGCGCGTTAGTGGTTAAGCGTTTTTTTTTATTTTGGATTTGATTTAGGGGGCCCTATTGCTGCCAAGAACATCAGCATCACTAACAGTATTTCACCTTGGATTTAGCAAATTATGGGAGACAAGGATAGTTTTAATTGGCCAACATAAAAAACAATCAGTTATAATTGCAGTTTACTAATTTGTATTTGTGAACAAACAGTTCAATCCCACAGATTAAACTCACAGCGTCAGATTGTTGCTGTGGATTTATTTGGTTCTGAAGTTTTGATTTGGATTAAACAGAAGTGCAAATAATTGATATTTATTTTAATTGTATTTTTTCCATTTGTTGTTTTTAAGAGTCTGTAGTTGTGGGTTTAGATATTGCCTCCAATGTAACAGTAACATAACACACAGTAATATTTTTATATGTCCGGTCAACATCTTTTAATACAGAAACACGGTGGACCGCCTCGGCGCCTGACCACTGAGCTTAGCAAGTTTTTTTGGGGAAAACTTGTAAATTAAAACAAAATTTATGAGGGAAAAGTCATTTTTCTAGAATAAAACAGTAGTAATATGAGATCAAAGTCCAAATATCACAAGAATAAAATCGCAAAATTACTAGAATAAAGTTGGAATATTTCAACTTTATCACGTTAAAGTTATGACTATAAATTTTGTAATTGTATTGTTTCTATTTCCTAATTGCGACCCCAATACTCCGTCATAATAATTTGATTCTGTGCACATGACCATTTGCACAGAATCAAATTCTAGTTGTTTCTCAGCCGACCGCGGCGTCAGAGCGAGCACTTTAGTGAGATGTGGCGATCTGAGAGCAGATCAGTAGATTTAGGCAGGCAGATGGGAGGGAAACCAGTGTGTGTGTCTCTGTGTGTGTGTGTTTGTGGGCCCGTCTTAAGGATTACCGCCACCCTGTGATCCTGCACCTGGTATTCCTGGTGCTGAGTCAGCATTCTGCTCGGCGCTGCAGTGGTGGAGATTTGTTTGGTTTGGTTGAAAATCAGCTCTGACTCGGTAACCCTGACATCCGCTGACCCCTGCTGAACTTTAATTTCTGAGATAAAACCAAAACAATTTTCTCGTCGACTCAAGTTGCATTTTCAAGGCAGCAGGTGGACTTTCATTGACAAGTTAAACCACCTGTAAATGTTTTACAGTGTAGTGTTGTCCATCATCCTCTGAATCTTCCCGTCAGCTGTGTGTGTGACTTTCTGTTTTATATCTTCTAGATTTTCATGTCATCTTGTAAATATGTTCACTAAGGGATTAAGGCACGTTGGTGCTTGGTCAGCATTTCATATGGGAAAGTTTTTCACCCACATGCTCTTGTTTTAAGAGTCCTACTGTTTTTGTTTCCTCTCTATTGTTCAGGATGTGGCTCCCTTTGCGCCTCGTCAGCATTTATTCTGTCTGAATCTGAGAAATTGGAATCCCTGAAGTTAATCTGTCTTCGCTCATAAACACATACTGTTGTTTCTTTAACGTTGAATCTATTGGAAGTATTTTTTAAGCTCTTTTTTCATTTTGAATAAGACAGCCAATATCCGATCCCTTACACTCTATTGTTCAGTCTGGCCTCGATTATACAGGCGCATAACAATGAATTATTTCAAAAAGTTAATTTATTTAAATGTCATGAATTCATTTCACACGACGTGATTTCAAACAGCTCAGAAAAGTATTTGGTGGTTCCACAAACCAAATACTTTTGGTTTTGCTTGAGAAGCACTTCTTCCTTCCACTTAACCTTCCACTAAAATTCTTTAACTCTTATGGGAGACCTTTTGTTTTGGATATCACAACAACATTTCTGTAATAAAAATCCTTTTCTTACTTGTTTTATTGCAATATTCTGATAAACTGAATTTCAGGTTTCCGTTGAATTATCTAAATGAACAGAAATAACAGTTTGAAATATATCATTCTGTGTGAAATAAATCTAAATAAACCTTTAAAAATTTGATTTAACGTTACTTAGACCCATCCTGTAATGTTGGGCAAAAAAAAAATTTAAATAAAGGTGATTTTAAGTTTATTTACAGCATCATTGTCTGAAAAATGTTGCTTTGATTCATCCATTTCATTTCAATTTAAATAATAAAATTAAATAACTGTTTTTTGTAGGGCAGGCTGCATTTTTATGTTGTTTTTTTATTAAGCTCATCAACATGAAACAGTCATTTTCATTTTTTTAGCCCTGCAAACCTCCACATGAATTTAACTTGATGGAAAATGAAGGCTTTTTGTATAAAATGTTTTGTGTAAGGATTTCACTTGGTAGAGGGAAAAGATGTGGATCTGAAAGCCATTAGAACGTTTTTGTGTTTTTTTATTATAATGAATAAACTTAAACTATTATGAATTCTGAATCTGTCTCTTTCTCTTATTTTTGTGCCTTAAAAGGTAATAATCTTATTAAACAGTTCTGTACAGCTCTTTTTTTATTGAGAAAACAAAAAACCAACAAATAAAACACTGAATCTGAATTGGATCTCAGTGAGGGTTTTACCCAGTTAAATAAAGGAAATAAAACATACAGCTGCAGAAGAAAATTAAGAGCTCATTGTACTGAATATAGATATAAATATAGATTCCTGAACTCTTCCTGAGTTAAAAGTTTAGTATTGTTGTTTCTAATTGAATATTAACTTGTTTTCTTTGCATTATTTCAGGTCTGAAAGCTCTGCATCTTCATCTTTTTCGTTATTTTGACCATTTTCTGCTAATAAATACTAAATGTTTTCTTGTAATTTCAGAGACATGTTGTCAGCAGTTTATAGAATAAAAGAACAATGTTCATTTTACTCAAACATTTACCTATAAAGAGTAAAATCAGAGAAACTGATCATTTTAAATGATCTCTATATTTTTTCCTGAGCTGTATAAATACTTGGGTTAATTGCCAGTTTTCTATCTGCACGTTTTCTTTTGCGGGTTTTACACCTAAACAGCCAGAAGATGGCAGTATGCACCTATTACTGTTTGCACCGTGGCTCTTTAAAGCGCAAGAGGAAAAATTAAGTTTCGTAATCCTGTGTATAAAATCAGCGATTTTACAACATTTCAGCATCTGAGCTGATCCGTTTCTCTTCTTGTTGTCTCAGTGATGCTTTCTGCAGACTACCTATGTGGCTCAACTGAACAAAAAGCTCCTCGTACTATGAGGTTGTTCCTCTGCAGTGCAGAAAAGATCTCCAGATATCCTGAGTGCCTGACTGTTTTTACAGGAACCGGGGAATCGCATGGTGTCATTCATGCCAAAAGCAAATTCCTCTGCGCAGACTGCTGCTCTTAAACCAAACAACAAACTCCCACTGAACCTCACACTGATCCGCTGCCGTGTTGCGAGAACATGTTCAGTTACGGCCCTGTTATTTGCTTCTCCTGGCAAATTTAGTCACACTGTCACAACTTTTAGTTGCATTTTTTTTATGAAGCAACTTTTGAACACATATTTTAATATAAAACCAAACAATTGTTGTATTTAGTAGCAGGAACTGTCTGTGGCAACAGAGAGCGTAGAGATGTCAGCTTCTGATTAAGATCACAAGTCTGATCTTGTGAATAAGAAAGGATACAGACAGATTTAACCGCTTAAATCAGTTAGCATGAGTGATGGGATAGACAAGGAAAGAGGTGGAATTAGATTTAATTTAATTTAAAAAGAAAAACTCTTTTGACAGTATAATAATGTCCTGATACAGTCCCAAGTACCAGACCGGGATTCCAGTAAAGTCTTGTTTTATGTCAGCTGGACAAGATATCTGTACTTTACACACCAGTTAATTAAAGATGTAACATCTTTTTGGTGTTCACTGCCTTCATAATTTATGAAACACATAGGTTGTTGGCTTTAACCCAACAGCCTATGTGTTTTTAACAATTTACAACGACACTCATAGCACTAGAGAGACTGTCCTGGCTGCTTAGCCCCTATGCTAAAACTTAACTGGTTACATTTTATGAAATTCAGAGAAAAATGGTACATTTCAGACAGGAACACAAGTGTTCCCGACGGTTTGCTCCTTCACGATCGACTGGAAATGTACTGAAATACGACACAAGCCGTGTTATCAATGAGTAATATCAAAACAGGAAGAAAACTTTGCAACTCTTTGGTACTATTTCAGTCAGTTATATCTTTTTTTTTTATCAAGTCCTGCTGAAACTTGCTAAATTGTGTCAAAATATTTGTCACTAAAAAAACAATAACACCCCAGTGTAAAGTTTTTGGTTAATAAGAAAGAAACCATTGCAATATTAATTTGAACCATTTAATGTGGACGACATATGGTGTTATTTTATGCTTGTCAATTAATTTTAAACATAACAGTAGTTCGTAGGGATGTCCCAATCCGACAGGTGCCCAACTCAAAGTTGTTTACAATCCGCCATTTTAGAAAAGAAGGCAGCGCACCAATCTGATCACGTGATCGGAAATCGGACCAGTCACGTGATTTCAGACTCGATCAGAATCTGGCGTTTACATCCCGATCAGGGCTCGGATATGTATTTTCTAAAACCAGATAGTAATAAAAAAAAAATAAAAAAAAGTATCTACCGTTATGTGGCGGTACAGAGTCAGACTGCACGAAACAACATATGCGCGGCATTTTGCAGCAGTGACTGCCGTAAAACGAAGCAGAACACGGCATTAGCTAAAAGCTGGAGCATTCCTGGCAACATTGGCTTAATTTAGCGACTTTTCAGAGCCTCCTAGTAGCTTCTTTAAAAACAAATCCGACAAGCGACATCCCTGGAAATGGAAAGTCTGTCCCGTTTGCAGCAGATTCACTTTTTATTATTGTTTTGACCAGTAAATCAAACATTTCACGAAACTAAAGAGTTGAAAAACATAAAAATAAACTCGTGTTGCTTTACCAAAAAACAACAACTGTGTTTCCATAAGTGACTCGGAGCAGTACTGGGCCGGTACTTCCCCATCCAACACGTCTGCTGTTAATTAGGTGCTGCTTCCAGCATCTTAATGAATTTTATTCACTTTGATGTTTTTGATTAATTACTAAATAGTTTTTGATGTTATCTTGATTGCAAAAAAAAAATAAAAAATTTGGAATCCAAAGAATTAATTATAATATTTGCAATTTCTGAAACGTTATAGCAGCTGGTTTTTCATCATTTCAGATTGATATGGAAAACCAAATCAAAACGAATGGGGAAAAAAAAAACATTAATCCAAAGAGTAAGTACAAGTCTAACAGATTCATAAAGCAGCTGTTTACCGGTAGTGTGATGTTTTTCTCTGTACTGTAGCAGGATATTTTTCTGCTGCTGGTGTCGACTGACCTGACAAACTGAAATGAATCGTTGAGGTCAAACAACATGAGGAAGGATGCTCCGTCTGTCGGTCGGCCAGTTCAGGGCAGGGGAAGTGAGTTTTGTAATGGTCCCACTGAGACCAAATACAATAACGGGTGAGTGATGAAGATGTTGATGTTTATTTTTTTACAGAGGTTTGCCTGCGAACATTTAATCAGAACGGATTGCTTTGCAAAATGTATCAATAGAACTACAGATTAAACTGTTAGAATGAGAATTAATAGGTGTCTCTGCATTTAATGGGTCCTCCTTAAAGTTAAATAGCATTAAACTCTTTTGCACATTAATTTGACAGAATGCAGATAAAAACTGCTTTAATATGATCGATAAAAACGGTTTTTGTGAAGGTTTATGTCTCTCCAGATTCTAGAGGGCCGCATAAAACGTTACGGCTGGCCAAATTTGGCCCCTGAGCCTTGAGTTTGACACATTTTAGAGGCTTCAAAAGACTGGGTGAAGTTTCCCCGTTAAACAAAACAACCACAAATATAAAACTAGATCTGCAACAAAATGGTTTCAATCAAAGCTGTTGATATTCATATGGTTGAATAGCCTAGTCAAATCCCAAACCTTGATAATCAGCGATGAAGCTTGAAAACAGATGGTCTCCGTCTATATGTGACTGAACATGAGTTATTCTGCAAAGTTGGTAGATACAAACCCTAAAAGACCTGGAAAAAAGCACTTTTAATCAACTTTTTATTTTATTTTTTTAGAACCTTTTAGATTTCTAGACAAAAGAAGAAAAAAAAGAAAACCGCAATATATTTTCCTTCCACTTTCTATTTGTGGAAGGAATTTACTGCTCAGTAAAGAAAAGAGCTGCTTTTTACTGCTAATTAAAATGTGTTTTCTGGGGGTGCACCGATTTATCGGCACCAGTTTTCTTCATTTTGGGAGATCGGCCGATACTGACATGTGAAGCTGATCTCATCTACCTCAGCAAAGGTCTAAAAACCATCCACTGTCCTCTGAGCAGCGCACAGCTACCAACGCTCACCCGGATTAGCATCACGGTCAGAAAGCTAAACAAATAACCAGAAAAATAATCCAAGTCTTCGAGCTGGTGGTGTAAGACGCTGGTTCTGCTCTCGCTCTGACCGACGCTACGCGCTGCTGGTAGTGATATTTAACAGACGGAGCACCGCTCAACTTCCACCAGACAGTGACTCTCACAACGAACAGCTACTTAAAGCTGCAGCAGGTTTAAACAAAAAAAAATAATTATATATGTATTAAAATACGTCTATTATGTCTAAATTAGGTGAATTTATTGCCAGATAATTTTTCCATTTTTGTCAGAAAACATAGTATCATTTATACCTAAAGCGAAAAATTAGTAGCCAATCCAGAGATTGGCCTCATGGATAATCGGTATCGGTATCGGATGGGAGCATCCCTGATATTTAGCAACATTTCTGACAAAAAATGTAGCACCGGCCAAAATCAGAGTCAGCAGGTCAGGCTTTTTAAATATTGGTAATCGGCGATCGACCAGAAAACTGCAGTTGGTGTACTCATAATATTTTCTCCTAATATTTTCTGCTTCTGCCGTGGCAATCTGATGATGGTGGCGGTCTCGCTGCAGCTGCAGCAGCCACCCTCCCCCCCTCCCCAGCATCCTGTCCCCGGCTGCATGGGTTCAGTCAGCACCCGCAGCTTCCACCTGCAGGCTGACCTCCCTCTGGTTGGTCCTTTCCTGTTCACAACCTCTCCTATCCCTCATACACAAACAAAGAGAGTGCACTCAGTCTGCTCCACGTATCAGTCTGTCTGACAGATATGTATAATAACATAACCGTCTGGCTCTATCCGGAGTCTGGTGCAGATTAGCCCTGAAGCCCGAGGAGCTCTAATCAGAAATGAGCAGTGTGAGTCACAGCGGCCCTGTGTGTGCCATGGAAAGAGGATCAGTCCAGTTCCATTAGCAGTTTAAATTGTTTCGGAGATAGGCGCAGAGCCGGCAAGTGGCTTCAGGTCAGTGGGTGTCCTTCGCCTCATTTCCTGCCCACTGGCTTGGAGGATCCAGGAGGATGATGGACAGATCCTCCTTCCTTTCTTCCTCTCCTCCCGTCCCCAACTCTTTATGTCTCCGCGCTTCCCCCTGTGGGTAAACCCGGCTCGATAAGGGCAAGCTCTCGTTTTCACGCGGCCTCTTTGGCCTCTGCAGAAGAAAGGCTGCTGAAATCACTCCGGCGCTGCTCCACTACCTCGCCACACACCAGGGAGCATCAGCAGAGTCTGTGAAAACTCATGGCTTCCACTGAAGTCCAGTGAGACGGAGGCGGGAGGAAGAGGAGGAGGAGGAGGGATGGGTATGAAAGAAACGCCATGAAGTGTCGAGTGATGAAGAAAGAAAAGAAAATATGGCCTGATAGTGCAGCCATCTGCCTTATGCACACACTGTAAAAACACGAAACCTTAACAGTACTTCTGGTCTGGTATATCCTAGTACACTTTAAACATGACAAAACTAACTTACAAGTAACTTTTTAGCAAGATACAGAGGCTTGTTTAACATAAATAATTCCTTAATATTAATGAAAAATACTAGTTTCATTGGCAGATTATTTAATTTTATTGTCCCATGTTATAAGCTACTTCCACATGGCGGTGGAGCCGACGTCATGTCAGTTTCCCCACTTCTTAAATCACACGTTTTCTGTTAATTAACCATATTTGTTTTCGAAAGATAAGGTCATTTCCACTAGTCGCACCAACACCGGCTAGAAGATCTCCAAAAGAAACGCATCATGACCCGATCTAAAGAAATTTAGGAACAGATGAAAAACAAAGTGACCGATTTCCAGTCTGGAAACATTTATGAAGCCATTTCACCGGATTCAGGCCTGCAGTGAACCACAGTGAGAGCCCTAAATTCAAAGTGATGAAAGGTTGGAACGGGGAACCTTTCCAGGACGAGTCGGCCCTCAGAAATCAGGCGGACCTCGTTTGTTTGAGTTGAGGTTCAACTTCATGATTTAAACAGAGGAACAAGGCTGGATGGATGTCATGAACATGTTTTCAAGGTGAGAAAATGGAACCTAAAAGAAATCAAAAGACTTTCTCACATTTCCATTAAAAAAAAATAAACTGATGATTTTTGGAAGGTGTTGAATATGACATAAATCTAACATTTCAGAAAAGAACATTTCAACGCTGTCTGGGGCGGCTTTGCTGCATTCGGACCTTGGTGCTATAACTGATGGAACAATCAAGAACGTCCTGCAGGGCAATATGATTAGTTTGTGACTTTAATGTCCTGCAGATTTGACTTATGAAGCAGAACAATGATCCAAAACACATCCTGAAGTTCACCCTTTGGATGCCAGAAAGAAAAACGTTGGGTAAATGGAGACCATTGTCCATTTACAGTTGCCTTTTCAGATCGTGGTTTGGGTAGGTATCGTCGCTTAACATGGGGGAGTCAAACTCATCTTCATTTTCAGCCAAATCAAACATCTGAATGTTCTTAAAGGGCCGGTTGTGCCACAATGTATTGATAAAATTAATGAAATTACAAAAATATAAAATGGCTGTTTCAGCATTCAATAAATGTTTCTTAAAATAAAAATAATATTCAACTTCTTTTCACATGGATCAGTCTTTCCAGGGTTTAGATTTGTTTTGTTTTGTTTTATTTGCAATCAAAATTACAGATTTTGTGGTTACTAATTTAGAAGTATTTGTAAGGATTTTTTAATGATATTGGAGATAAGGTCTGATGTTAAATGTGACTTTTTATGAATCGCTGTAATGGTTACAGACTATAACTTGACATGAAGTAAGGCTGAGGCAGCAGTCACTCAAACCCGAAGTTTTTGGCCAATTTTCAGAAGAAACTGTCAGTAAAATCAGATAAAAATGTGGGAGTTTGTTGATTCTGTGTGAATTTTGCGGATTTCTGAAAAACTGGAGGGACTTCTTGATGCAATTTGGATTCTATAGGGCCACTTAAAAAGCTACGGCGGGCCAGATTTGGCCCCCGGACCTTGAGTTTGACTCATGTGTCAACACTTGAAATTGTGAATTTATTAAATTATTGGATTATTTTAAAAGGTGTGAAGGTGGGCAAATACTTTTTATTTAAAGCAGTGAGTCTATAAAACGGAGCAGAAAGCTGGCCCAGCCTTCCTTTCTCAAGCTGAAGCCGTATTTTTAGTAAGACACAAACTCCCCTTAAATTATTTTGTGACTTCAGTGGATAAAATATGTGATTTTTGCTTCATAAATTATGCATGAAATCAACAATAACGTGTATTTAAGCAGTTTCTCACCCTGCCATCTGCAATCTGTTTGCCAGCACACTGATTTTTATTTATTTATGTGCTATATTTTGTTTTTGCACACTGCTTACTGTATAAATTAGGGGTCTGGAAGTCAGAGGGGATTCTGGCAAAAACATAATCCACGATGGGAAAAGCTTACTGTTAATGGAACTATAACTAGAAAGCAAATATTATTTTGGTCAATATTACACTTAATAGGGCCATGCTAAGACAAAATACAATTAAATAACATTACAAGAATAAAGTCATAATGTCATGACTTTATTTTTTTTATAATATGATTTTATTCTGGTAATATTACAACTTTATTCTTGAAATATTGACTTAATTCTTGAATTCTTATGACTTTCTGCTTTTTTTAAATTATTGCATTACATTTTCCCCCACATTGTTTCCATTTTTATCTCTGTTTTGCAAAAAAAAAAAAAAAAACTATTTTGTTCTAATATTGACTTAATTCTCAAATTATTATAACTTTATTCTCATATCATAGTTTTACTTGTTCTTAGTATAGCCTTAATATTTCTTCATACAAAATATACAAGAACTATGAATATTTGCCCAAGGTATTCCCAAATATTTTTGCTCTTTCATTGTCAGTATATTACTATTATTTTTAAATTCATTTAGCTTTCAGTGGCTGGTTGCTCACTGGTTGCCAGGTCAAAACGATGTCAGTGTGGGGGAGCGAGGGGGAGGGGGGGACAACAAATCACTGCCCTCAGGCCCTGCAGCTTGTTTATCCGCCCATGAAATCAAATTAGCTTCAACCAGATGAAACATTTGTCTTGATGGCTTGTTTAATTAGCTCTTCCTACTATTTGAATCTGATAATACTTGGCAGCCAAATGTTTCACATTAAGTCATAATGAACAAATAATCCTGAGGTTAAAATGTAAATATTTAGCCAAAGTTTCCTTTAAAATGTTTATTTTTGTTTAGAACTGAAACATTTTTTATTTTAAATTTGACTTTTGTTTACAGTGCTAATGAAACATATTCACTCCCTTGGATGTTTCACCCTTTAAAGCTACAGCTTTGACTTGGTTGACAAAAGAAATCCTTAAATGTCAACTAAATAGTGACATAAAACCATTTCTGCATTAGCTGGATGCTCCAGGTCGTTATCTTGCTGGATAATAAATGTTCTCTTGCCGACGGAAACAAATTGTCCTCCAGGACTCTGCTGCTGTAGTTCTGACTAAAACCAGGAAGTTGGAGCACATCATCCAGTTCCAAAGTCCTTCCACTGACTCCTGTAACTCAGAATAGATTTTAAATGACCTCTGTTAGTTTATAAATCACTGAAAGGCTTAGTACCACAATACACTAAAGATCTGCTGTTGTCATAGCAACCTTCCAGACCTTGACTACAGTCAGTCACTTTAAAGCGAGTCCATATTTTTGATCACGTTTGATTTGTAAAAGCAATAAAAAGTGTAAAACATCCAAGAGGGCAAATACTTTTTTAAACACACTGTATCATTTTTTATTGTGCAAACTAACTTTGTGATTCCAACATTTATTATTGAGTAGGGGTAGTTTGCAAGTTTGTTGTCTCCCTAGCAACGAAAGTAAAAGCAAATTCTGCATAACCTTTCTCATTACAGTAAACCTTAAAGAGGGGAAAAGGGACAAACAAGCCAGAAAAGCAAAAATCCTCGCAGTGAAAAGCTGTTATTTGGCTCAGGACAATGTATTGCGTTATTATTTATAATAAGATCTCCAGCTGGAGGGAGAAAAAAAAGAAGCCTTTCAAGGCCTCTAGTTAAAACCTGAATACATCCGGCACCGTATTATGTGCTGCGGTACAGTTAACACGGTTTGATGATCACACCTGAGATCTGTGCTTGAAGTGCTAATTATCCCTCATTGTGTCCGTAAATACCTCATAATCACTCCGCAATCTCCCGCACCAAATTAACGCGGTAATGCTGCTCCATCAGAGCACTTCGGGCTGAAATGAGCCGATGCTGAGCTCATATGTGGGCCGGTGTTATGTCAGGTCAGCATACGTTATCAGAGTGACGCATAAAACAAACTGACGGCCGTTTGCACGTGACGTCACTCTTTTCGAAACTCCGCCCCACCCCGCGATGACGGAAAGCCAGTCTAAAAACAGACATCTGGAAGCTAATATCAATTTTATTTAGTTGATTTCACTTTAAGAATGGTCATAGGTTGCTGCGCGGTCGGATGCAGAAACACACAAGCTTAGAAACCAAACTTGTCATTTTATTTTATGACTTTTAATGAGGAAAGTTACAGCCGTTAATAATTATTACTGGCAGCCCTGATTTGCAGCGAACACTTTCTACAAGGTAAGAAGATTAACGTTCATATACTTTATAAGTGTGATTAGAAATATGCAATCAAATATCGCATTATGGAGAAGGTAACCGTTGGTAACCATGGAGACGATGCTGCGCACCGTCACGTAGCCTAGCATGTATGGAAAAAAACGGGTTAGCATCTCGTCTTTTGTACGTTTTTAATGCTGCTCCGGTGTAAATAAAGGAGAAAAGCTGTTTACGGCAGTGATATAAATCGTGTTTTGAATTCAGGCAAAGTGGTAATTTGATCAACACGTCAGGTTTGGGTCGGTTTCTAAGCTAGCTGTTTCCAACTCTTGTAAATACCGCTGTCTGTGAGCCCCAACCAGGTGTGTTACGTTCACAGACAAATTAGACTGGAACAAGTAGAAGCCATGAATAAACAACTTGGGAAAACAATTTCAGTCGCTCAGTTCAATAAACACGTCACACACTTTGTTATTAACAGCTGTATGACGTCCTGAGTCGTGTTTTGTTGTTGGAGTGCAGCTGCAACTAGACTCTGCTTTAAATACACTTTGAAACAACAACAACGATGCATGTATATCCGTCTATTTATCATTAAAAACAATTTATTGACTTATGTATTTTTTTTTTGGTATCTTGTCGCGTATGCTGAACTGAGCTCTAACTGACGCGGACCTCTTAATGCGCATGCGTACTCACTGCACGTACGCTACTCTGACGGCGTATTCGCGCTGTTTGTGCGGGCGGCCTCCACCTCTATGTCTGCGGCTCCGTACTCTTGAGTGAGGGTTCCTGTCTGGTCTGATTGATGGCGGTGCCAGCGGAGGCAGCGCTCCCCTGATTGCAGCTACAGGCGGCACCGGGCTTCTCATTAACCCGTGATAATGCACCTGTCACCCTGATACGAAAGCCTCACAGCGCATTTGTTGCGGACGGCTGTTTTCGCCGCTCTCCATCCACCTCTGCTTTTCCCTTTTCTCTCTCAATTTGTTCTGAACTCAGGTTCTTTATCAGACACGGGATAAGCTCCGACTCTGCTGACTCCGCTGCCGAGCTGACCACAGCAGATGGAGGTCAGCGGTGTATTCCCCCTCCTCTGCTCGCTGCTGCAGCAGTTACACGGTTTAATGGGATCTTTCTCCGGCTAACCTACTGGGACCAGGGTTGATACTGGATCAACTGTTCCAGCCTTCATGGCTGTGTTTGTGTGTGGAATATAAATGTGGTGGCAACTGTGTGCGCTTTCAGACAACATAAGCCTTTTGAGAGTCTCATTTGTTGGCTGGTAAATTTATAATCTCTCCCTGTGGTCAGTGGCTTAGGTTGTAACTGAAAATGGAAAGCTTTCTTCTGACTAAAACACCGAGAAGGAACGTGTCAGCCATTAGACATACAAACCAACTTCCTTGTGATTTGAAGGCCTCAAATAAATGTAAAAATGATTTAGTCAATGGCTGTCGGTCAGCCGGTAGCATTAAGCGTATGTAGAATCACACTGCAAAAACACAAAAATCTAATATTTTAATGTAGTTTCTTGTTCAAATATATTAGTACACATAAATTAAGACAGAACTAAGTTGCAAGAAACGTTTCAACTACATATAGGAGCTTGTTTTATGTAAATAATTCCCTAATGGTGAAACGCCCATTAAACTGTTAAAATAGTTTAACTGTTTCAGCATTCAGTAAGCGTTTCTTCAAATAAAATATTGAACGTCTTTTCAGACTGATCAGTCCATCAAGGATTTTGTTTTATTTGTTGTTGTTTTTTTGCAAACAAAATCACAGATTCTGTGGCGCTGTTTCAGAAATATTTGTAAGGAATTTTTATGATACTTTTGCTAATATATGATGTTTAATGTGACTTTTTATTAATCGATTTAATTATTGATCACGGAAGCAACTTGACATCAAGTAAGGCTGAGGCAACAGTCACTTAAGCTCAAAGTTTTTGGCCAATTTTGAGAAAAAATGTGGGAATCTGTTGATTTTGTGTGAAGTTTAGAGATATGTGAAAAACTGGAGGGATTTACTGATGTAATTTGGAGTCTAGAGGGCCACATAAAAAGCTACAGCGGGCCTGATTTGGCCCATGAGCCTCGAGTTTGCCAGATGTGCTGCACTTTATGAACTTGCCTAACGGCAGATCATTTCAGTGTTAGAAATTACTGGGGCTGTGTGGGGAAATGTAATTTTCTAGTGTGTGATCGTTTAGCAGCTTGGTAGCGCTGTCACCTGGTGCAAACCTGCTAACTGGTTTTTCTGGAGGTTCTTGGGACATTGCCACATCTGTGGCTGAGGCGGCAAGAGCTGCGATGCCTCTATAAACATTTACTCAGTAAATCCCACTTTAAACATCAGCTGACTCAATTAGATCTGTGAGTCTGTGAGAGAGAAGCCGTCCGCCTCTCGTGCAGCAGAAAAGCTCCAGCGTCTTCACCATATGCCTGTTTCTGTTCCATGCTGCTTGTTCCAGTCGCTTTCCCTGCTCTCTGTTGGGTCTGCGCTTGATTTATTTATCCTATCTGAACACGCTGCGCCAGGAATACACCCCAAGCTTTCACGGGAATTGGAACAAAGTTGCTGAGGAGTGAAAATTGAGAAAAATTAGCAAGTAGATTGTAAATCACTTTGGATCCGATGATGGGAGTCAGAACTGTTGCAGATTGAGTGTCTATAAATTAAGTTAGGGGTTTAAAAAGCTTCAGTAGCTCCTCTTTGTCGCCCTTAGAGATGAAATGGAGGAATCTGCTCCGGTTGCTTTTAAAGCTGTGGAATCCAGATTTCCCAGTATTGGCAGAATTTGATCCTGAATAAAGAATGAACATGTGTGGTCCTGGGAATGCATCTGGCACGTCTGTTTGC
Organism: Poecilia reticulata; assembly: GCF_904066995.2. Lineage (NCBI taxonomy): Eukaryota > Metazoa > Chordata > Actinopteri > Cyprinodontiformes > Poeciliidae > Poecilia > Poecilia reticulata. The sequence goes on along the minus strand of NC_088835.1, from coordinate 26,677,530 downwards.
CTCCAACCTCCGAATCTCCCGTTTTATCTTCTGCCACGCAAATTCCTCAGAAGACAGTCAAATATCACGTTCACGGTTGAGCCCATGATTGAGTCCCTCTCATTACGGAAAAGCATGGTGCAAATAAAAACGTGAAAAAGCCCCTCTATGGAGCCAGACCTTCCTGTTTTATGAGCAAAGCGAATGCTGATGGGTTCCTGTGACACATATGTTCATGGACACCTTTAAGGGTGAATCTCTATGACCTTCCAATCCCAAATTATAGTTCACATAGTGGCACAAAATGGTGAAGTGGACAAAAACAATACGTGGTTCCCATATTTCAACAATGAAAATGGTTGTATTGTTGGATTTAAAACACTTTAATCTGATGCTTATTTTAAAGCTGATATTCTATGCTTCCTTTAACAGAGTAGGATAGGTCTGTGGTCGACGGAAAACATGTTTATTACATTTGTTTTTGCACAAAATCATTCTTAGATGATGAGATTTTAGTCGGATCAGTTCAAGTGCAACGTCTCCTCTTTCAGAAACCTTTTTTTTTTTTTTTTCAGTTAATCTCCTGACTACCAGTAGTTCGTTTTTGTCCTCTTTAGAGGACATTTCTAAACTTGACTATCTCCCACCTTCTGCTTTCTACTGAACTATCTCCCACCTCCTGCTTTCTACTGAATTAATTCCTTTTGGTATCTACAGAGGACATTTAGGGCTTTTCCATGATACCACATGTGATGGGGTGGGACTTTTGTACGTACCTTTTTCTAATTCATAAAAATGGCATTTATCAGTAACACATTTTATGGGAGGAGACAGAGTAAGTGCATAAAACCTTTTATTATCTTACAAAGACTGTGGGATTAAAAAAAAATGGTGATTGGACAATATTTTTTTTCCTGGTAGTCAGGAAGATAGTGCAGAATTACGGTTCTGCAAATTTGGCTTATAAAACTGTCTTTGCCGACACGTTGGGTCTAGAAAGGTAAAGTTTGATAAACGGGTCAGTGCGGTAGTCTAGCTTTTACCATTTCAGATTAATTGATTAAATCAAACCTAATTTACCATTTTATAGTTGATTTTTAAGGTTTTGAAGTGCTTAAATAGGCCGACACTTTAATATCTGGTAAAACTGTTACAGAAGCATATTCCCAGAAGAAGCTCGAGGTGCTTCTAGATGTTCTTTGTGACGTCTTTGTATTGCTGCAGCTAATACTTTGAAGGTTCTGTGTAGCTCGACTTTTAATTGCAGTTGAGCAGAAATTATCAGGCTATTCTTATCAATATTCCTTTTTTTCTTCTACTCACAATTTTTTTTGTTGCCTTTTTTAGTTCTTTTCTCCAATCTGTTTTATTGTAGAAGTTTTTGTCCTATTGGTTATGTTCTCTTTCATGGACCTGTACTGCGCAAATTCACTGAGGTTTTTAGCATTGTGGTTTTTAATATCCCTTTTTTTTTTTTATCAAAATGCTGTCATGTGGAAAAACTTTCCAGCTTGAGCCTTCATTTGTCTCCGCTGCTTGCTGAGTGGAAATGATGGAAAACGAGCCTGTCACGATGTGACAAGGGCACCGTGGATATCTTCAACATGGCAGCCTGCTGCGTTTCACATAAAAGGAAAGCCCAGCGGACATAATGGAAACGCAGAGCAACTCAGACGCCTCGCTCAAAGAGTTTAATTCAAACCCTTTTAGATATAAGAGGAAAAAGCAACGGTAGATTTACGCATCAGAGTAATCAGAATGCAAGGAAGGAGGTGGATGGCCTTCAGACGAACATTCGCAGCTGCTGATTAGAGAAGCCATGTTAATGAGATTCATTGACAGTCTAATACGGAGAACAGCATGCCCCCCTGCTGTGGGTGTCTGTGTCGTCCCCCCCACACCCCGCTCTTCTCCCGTATTTTGCTCATTTTCTCCGTTTCCGTCTTGCCGCTGCTCTCTTTGCCGTGTTTTTCCTGGACTCAGCCAGCAGAGATTCTGTCTGTTTTCAGGCAAATTCTGCAAAGAACACAGCAGAGTGGTTTCACCTTCAACTAGAGATAAATACAAGGACTTTTTTTTTTTTGTACCAAGTCGCAAATCTTTAATTTCAAAATCCAATTCTGGTCTCGAGTCCCTAAAGACTGAAATAAATGTTCTATCACTGGATGCATGTAGCTTTTTAGTCAAATCTAATAAGTAAGCATGTTCAAAGGGAACATGATTTAGAAACAACAAACCACCTGCGATGTAGTGAGAGAATGAACACATGTTGAATTTCTGTCAGAATGTTAAAGGAAAGACTTTCAGTTTGAAGAGCAACGTTAGTTATAACAAGATAAACAGATGCCAGAGTAAAAGTAAATGGTCTTCTGTAAAGTACTGATACCTGAAAAACCTACTTAAAATGATGCATGATTAGTTGTGACAATAGACTTTATTTGAGAAATATTTCCTTTAGATACAGTAATAATACTGCAGGCTGTTTAGTTTTTATGAAGTTTTGTAAAATACTGCCACACGAATATTGCCATGTTATTCACGCTGCAATGCATTCTGGGTAAATGAGGACTAATGGTCCAACTGCCACAAAGGGATGAGTAACATCTTTAAGCCTTTTCAAATTGAAGTGGTGCGCGTTGAAATCAATGGGCATGTGGAAATCATAAGATGTGATGATGAGGAGAAGGACCAAACAGAGGACAGAGTTGGCCATAAGAGTTGGTGTTTGCTGCTGTTGCCTTTGTCGTCGTAAATGAAACAATGAATGACACTTGCCTCTGATTGGACTGTGTGATCCAGTAAGTACTTTGGTAGCTCTGTGTCCGGTCTGTTCTTCATCTGGGGAGGAAGTAGTGCCGCCAGTACTACTGCTGCAGAGCTCCATTAGCATTTAAAGAGCTTCCAGTGCTGTCTGTCTGATGATTCTCCCAGTGTTTTTCGCTCCAGTGGCAGCGGGGTTTAGGCACTTTGTGGATAAAAACTGTCAGCACGGCATTTATTTTTAGCTCTTTAAGGTAACGATCACCTGTTGGATCCCTTGTCAGATTTGTTCACACAAATTACTCAAAGTCTTCTGGAGAGAAATGTTGAGAGCACAAATTACGTCCTTCAGAAGTTGTGTTCAGATCCGGCTCTCTCCCACTGCGTTTTTTATGTTTTTTATGTGGGAAGCATCCAGATTCAACTCACTGTTTTTTTTAAAATCTTTTTTCTTTGTTTTGTTTGTTTGTTTTTTGAGTACCCTTGTTAAACAGCGTTTTAACTAAAACTCTGAGGGTTTTTTTGTTTTTTTTTCTCTCTTTCTCACTGTTTATTCAATGTAATGTTTTTAATTTCTTTTTATTTCTTTTCTACGTTTTAATGATGTAAAGCCCCCCCAGAAAACGTCCCAGAAAACGTCCCAGTTAAACGTCGTTTAACTAAAGTTACCCTTGTTAAACAGCGTTTTGACTAAAACTCTGAGGTTTAAGCCCAGTTAAACGACGTTTAACTGAAGTCCTAAAAGGGGTGCGGGTTTTAATGTTTTTATCTTTAAATCTCTTTCTCTTTCTCACTGTTTATTCAATGTCACATGCTGTTTTTATTTTAATCATGTAAAGCACTTTGAAATGCCTTGCTGCTGAAATGTGCTATACAAATAAAATTTGATTGATTGATTTAAATTACACCCAATAGTGACACAGTGTGGCATTATCTAAAACTACACCAGTCAAATGCAACATGCTAAAAAACAACTCGGGTAAAGTTAGCCTTCCTGTGTTTCCTCTGTAGATTCCAGTACAGAATGGACCAAAACGCGTCATTAACCCAGCAAGTGAAAAAATGGTGACCTCCGTGGGTGAAAAATATAACAAAATATATACATTTTTGAAGTAATTATGAGTTATGGTGCATCACAAACAACAATTTTTAGTGAATAGGAAAATTACAACTTATTTAGGCCATGTTCAACTAGTCTTGGATTCCTTTAACTGTATCAAAGTACTTCTACATTTTTACTTTATAACTCTGGATTCTTCACAGTGCTCCAAATTTATTCAAAGATTATTGGACTTGATGAACAGCTTTCTAGGATACTAAAAGGTGATTGAGTGAGGGTTGTTAATGTGAAATAGCAATTGGCTTGGACCAAATAAACAGAAGTACCAGTAAAATGAACTATTCTGCTTTACACACTTCCTCTCTGAGCCCATTCATGTTCCCATGTGCACCATGTGTTGTTCACCAACAAAATCCTGAGGGGATCCCACTGAGGACTCAGTGGAAAACTGCAGAGAGAAACGAAGGAACACAGATGTTTTAGCTCAGCAGGCTGAAGGATGAGTTCATGGGGAGAACATCTGAGGTTTTCTGCTCTGCTCACTCCAAAAGGAAGTCTTAATCCATCCAGTCAGAGAATTCATGTGCAGATATTCATTAAAAGGAGGAGAGAAAAAAAAACCCAATTAAGGTACAACTAATGTTCTTTCGTTCAAACCGTTTGAGGTCGTAAGTTTTTTTTTTGGCACAGCCAAACTTCATAAAAGAGATGGAAGATTAAAACATCAGCCAGATGCATAAGCAGAAACAAATGTGCTGGAATGCTTTTAGTTTTGCGTAAGATGCTCTGTGTGCGACTGCAGCAAAAGTCAAAGTGTGTACTGACTCCCCTCAGGTCCGTGTCCTTCCACCACTTTAACTTCTACACTAAACGGTGTCACAGTCCAGCTAAGGACAGGAACATTATGAAGTTTGCTGACGACTCTGTAATTGTGTCTTTGCTCGATGACCAGGATTGTGGCCAATCATCGACAACCGCTTGACCTCTGAGGCTAATACACTGTAAAACATCAGAAGGTGGTTTAATTTGAAAGTCTACCCCCTGCCTTGAAAATGCAAGTTAAGTCAACTGTGGCAGATTAGTTCACTTATGTCACTACCAACAGGCGCTTTGCGGTTACCTAGCAACCCCAGCCAAGCCCAGGATGTCACCTAGCAACCCACTTCTAGTTCCACCTGCAGATTATTTCACTCATAACAAAACATTTTTTCCATGTTATAAAATAATCTGCCTGTGAAACAAGTACTTTTTCATCAATACTAAGAAATGATTGATTTAAAACAAGCTCATATTTCTTGATGAAAAGTTACTTGTAAGTTAGTTTTGTTTTATTTCAAGTGTACTAAGATATTTGCACTAGAAACTAGATTAAAAATACTTTGTAAGATTTTGTGTTTTTGCAGTGAAAAAGGCATAAATGTTAGGTCTCATTAATAATTTGAGATGAGCCTAAAACTGACTGTGATGGTAAATAATTGTTCTGTGTGCTACATGGATGTGGAGTATTTTTATTATTGTTTTTTTCCTTTATGTTGTGTATTTATCTGCAATTTGTCCTTGCTGTCTGCAAAGCGAATTACCCCTTGGCGGACAGTAAAGCTTAAAGTTTACCTGAAGTGTTGGTGGAAGTTTGTTAAGGAGAAAACAGTTGATGTTGTGATTACACGGAGCGAACTGGACCTGCTGGTAGTTCCACTAAAGTGCTTCTAATTAGGATGAACCGTTTCAGTGTCTCATTAATCACGCTTCATTACCAGACAATCAGCTGTAAATGTGCTTCTGTCACGTCGTTCATTCGCTCTTTCCTTTTTGCTGAGTGGCTGCAGAAAAAGCCTGGAGGCAGAGAGAGGAGCAGCAGAGGTCAGGTGGTGGGTTGAACCACTTCGGCTCCCATCACGACTTCATCTGACCTCCATCCGCCGAGGGGAAACCAAACTCAACAAACCACAAGCAAACACAGCTTCTGTCCAGACCGCACCGCCGGAGACTGTGGTCACACTTGGACACTGTTGTAAAATCAGTGACATACAGACATACAGCGTCTGTAGAAAATGTAAACAGCTTCTTACAGTCATTCTTTCAATCCACATATTTATCAGTGCAGGAAGTTGGAGGCAGCTTTCGTTCATGCTTGCCAAGCCTTTCCAGAAAAACGTCCTCATCTGGATGACGGCGCTTTGTGAATGCATGCATTCATCGCCAGATGTTCACAACACTTTTAATAAGATTTTTCAACTGATGCCAAGCTTTACATCTTCTTTACTGTGGGGTCAGAACCAAATCAAGGTTACTTTTAGAATTTTTCTTCAACCAATTGCTGGTTGAAATTTAGTTTTTTAATTTCGCCTCATGCACACTGCATTGGTCGACACAAACCAGGAGAGGCTTGTGATTTAAGAGTTAAAAACTGATGTTGCATGCAAACCTTATTGAGGTATTGCATGTTTCTTGATCCACCCTCGTGCTTGAGTAACTAATGCGAACATGTGCTCAGCAACTGGATAAACGGTCTTTTTTGCACATTTAGCTGCACACAGGAGACTGTGAAAGCAAATAAGTTGTCAGATGTCGTAATTATTTTTCCTCTGCCTTGTGTTATATTTTAAAGAAGTCGGAAAGCATTTTTTATTTTCAGGAAAATGATCATGGACGGTATTCAGTCAACTTCCTGTCAGTCCGCTGCAGCTCATAAACATGATATGTTGGTTTGTAGATATAAATAAATTAAGTTTTCACTGGAATATTGAAGCATTAAGAGTTAATTCAGCTTTTTTTTCTCTCCTCTCTAACAATATGCAATGCCCCATTGAAGAGCCTTCAGGTTCACTATTATTGTTTTATTCTTCTTCCTTGATTTTTCCTCACCTGACAGCCGAGGGCCTTTTGACGCATCTTGGCCATATTTCATTGTTTGTTTGTGATGGCTCAGGTCCAGGTAATTTTTGGTGTCTTGGATGAAGAGGAGGCCTCCTCACGCTGACCACACAGCTGGAAAGGATGAGCTCATCTGTGAGGCAATGAACTGCTTCACCCTTTGAAGTTACAGCCTTTATTTCCAAGGATTCAGCCAATCACTGATCCACCGGACAAAAGATTCATGTGAGACCAGTTAAGGCCTTTATGAGGCGGGAACAGGCAGAGAGGGGGTAACTGGACTGTGCGGTGCGTCGCCGTCCAAGCTATAAAAGGTTTTCTGTGTAAAGAGGCTCTGGCTGCACCTGGGATCTGACTAAACTAAAACTTTAACCTCTTTCTCTCACCTTCACCTGGCTGTCACTCCACATCATTTTTAGATAGTTCTTCAATCAGGAGTTTGGGTGGATTATCATACAGAAAGATTATTGTCCTTCCATTTAAATTGCATAACGTGATAGATCTGTAATGGTCGGTAATCAAATCCCTCAGGTTTGGCCATCTGCAAGCCATTTTGTATGTTCATGTTTTCACACCATAAAAAGCTCTGAATGCTTTGGGTCACTTTGACCCTCTGTCAGTTGACCGAATTTCAATCTGGCCTGTTTCTGTTTCGTCTATTTGTACTTCCATTTTGAGGCCACATTGAAACTGTTGTGTAGTTGGTGGATTTTCATGAATTATTGCTCAAAAAGATAATATAAATGTTTACATTTAATCTATATAGGATATTGGTTTCTGGACACTTTGTATTACACCCTATTTCCATTTATTTTTCTTCTGATCTGCATATGATTCATTTGAATCTCCAGACATTTGACAGTAATATGCTCCCATATATTATCGAAAACCTTGAATATCAGAAATTAGAGTCATATAACCTAATGTCTGTATAGTAGATTACTAAAAATTACTTTGTCAATAATGAGTTATCTGGCAATTAATGCATGGTTGGGACCTAAAATAAAAAAGGACGATATGGGGACATTGTGTGGTTTGGCGACGGAGCGAGCGGCCATCTTGAATTCGATTCCTGACCTCAAAACCTTTACTGCATATCTTCCTTTCTCCTCTTTCCACATTTATACTGTTTTCCAACGGTCAAAAAAAGGATATTAATGACAATAAAATCTTTTAAAAAAATTTTAAAAAAGGCAAAATGGGGTATAGTCGACCATTTTGCCCTGGGGTGACTAGACAGCTTCCCTAACCCCAAGTCATTTAGGAACCAAAAAAAAATACTAAATAAAACAGAAAATGTAAGTCTCTCCATATATTGTATATTGTTTCCACTAGAAACTAAGCAAAAATACTGGATAAGATTTTGTTTTTGCAGTACAGATTAGATTATTTGTCAATCCAATTAAGCGCACAAACATTTAAATGTTCCCAAGTTGAACATTTGATTCAACTTGGGAGAAAGCTGCTTTCAAGCTGCAGTGAATTATTTGGGAAATCTACATAATTGTTGCTCCACTTAAAATATACAAATGTGTTAATGCTCTTAAAGAAAATGAGTTAAAATAGGCTGACACTTCTCAATGTAAAATTTCTGCATAATTGCACCGGAAGGACTTCTGTTATGAAGAAATGTTGTTCTTCGAAGTGATCCAGATTTCTTTAGAGTTTGATATATCTGAGCATTTTTATTATGAAGCTAGTGACATGCATGTTTTTAGGAAGTATAGCCATACCACAGTCTCTAAATGCCTCTGGTTAGTAAATAAAATGCAGCTTTTAACAGTAAAAGAAAAGAGACTTTGCAGTTTTGTTTTCAAATGTTAAGTTTTAGTGAATAAAATATTAAGTTAATCATTTTAAAACGGTGTGCACCCTCTATTCCACTCCAAGATGTGTTTACCTGGCAGACCAGTTCACTTACTGCAGTGAGTTAAATTGCTGTTTTCTACCTCCATCTGTGGATTTTAGCTTTCAGGTCATCTTTCAGCTGCAGGGATCATGGCGCACACCTGACCTTTCCTGACAGAGCAGCTCCTCTTCTGAGGTGGCTCTGTGAAAGCCATTCCACCTCACAAAAAGCCAAAACCCTCACGACGAGTCCAGTAAACCAGAATGTGATCAACTCCACTGGAGGGAGTAAGCCGTGGCGTGGTAGAGGCTGTTCACCTGAGTAATTGAGTTTTATTTCTTAAATTTCACTCCCTCGTTTTCCCAGCCGGCACTTCGCCGCATCCGGTCTTCCGGGGAGCCGAGCCGTTTATAGCCAGCGTGAGAGAATTTGTCGCTAGATTGCCTTTGTCATTTTGATTCATGTGGGGCTCGCTGCTGAGCGCGTTACTGTGCGATACTGACTCTGCTCTCTCTCCTGCCGCTGTTATTAACTTAGATGTGTCCTGAGAAATGAGGAGTCGCACTCTGAGGAAACTTTTTTTTTTCTTTTCTCGCTTTCTAAATGTTTTTCCCTCACCTCCTACGTCGCGCTGCTTATTGAACTTTTGCCGTCTCCGTCTTTCGCACCCTCCGCTCTGAGCTGGAGGTGGGTGGGTGGGTGGCGATGGAAAAGGTGGAGTGTAAGACGGCATGTGGATGAGAAGGAGCAGCCATTACAGCTGGTTCTGCCGCATGAGTCATGACACCGGCTAAGATGCGCCTTGCTGACCTTTCACCTCTTCCTCTGCTGCAGGATTTATCTCACCATCTCCAGGGAAAGTTAAAAATACACTTGCACAAATTCAGGAGAGAAAGGAAGTTTGATTTATGAACCTCAGTCACATAACAGACCTGCTCAACCTTTATTATGTGTTGCGTTTCTGTGCAAAGCATGTTGAAAACGTAAGCAGGGACCAAAATTATTGATATTATTTTCATGTTAAATCCTAAAGTTTCATTTGACTCTGATATTGCACATTACGTTCTACAAAGATTCAAACCTTAAAATAAATGACTAAATGTCAAGCATCTCACAGCCAAATCCAATGAATTACAGAAAGAAAGAAAATAGCTAAAGTTAAAACCTGGGCACAGTTTGAAAATAATCCCTAATCCCAGACATCGACCCAATTGAAAATTTGCGGACAATCTTCAGGGATTCAAGAATCTTCATTGTCATGCCATTTCGCAATTGCTTGCTTTGTGGTACGAAATTCAAACTCAGGTCCCAGATGAAGAAGTCTTCCCTCAGCCTCCTGCCTGGGAGGAGCGGCTGGGTGGAGTCCGTCATGATGTGGAGCTCTCTCCTCCTGCATCGTGCTATGAAGAGGTCCATGACGGAGGGGAGGCTGCTTCACGCAGTCCTCCATGCAGCTTTAACCACCCTCTGCAGAGCCGACCTCTCAGCAGTAGTGCAGCTTCCGCGCCACATGGTGATGCAAGTAATGCAGAGAATGCTCTCCACCACACAGCGATAGAAGCTCCCCAGGACTGAGCTCCCTGAGGAAGTGGAGATGCTGGTGGGCCTTCCTGGCACTCCAGTTGAGGTTGCTGGATATATGCACACCAGGTACCAGGTACCTGTAGCTGGAAACTAAAGACAATCCTTGTCCCGTCTGAAATCCACCACTGTCTCCTTTGTCTTCCTCACGTTGATGCAGTGGTTATTTTCTCTGCACCAGGTGTTCCACCTCCTCTCTGCAGTGTCTTGATGAACAGTCATACGTCAGCAGAGGGAAGAAGAGGGGGCTCAGCACGCAGCCCTGCGGCGAGCCAGTGCTAAGGGTGATGGAGGACGAGGCGGTGTTGTGGATCCTGACAGTCTGAGGTTGGTTGGTCAGGAAGTCCAGAATCCAATTCCCCTGTGTGGGGCTGTATAGGAGTCGGATCTTTTCCAGGAAACCATCCAATAGAAATATATTATTCAATTCAGAGAAGAATGATCAAATACTCGGCGAGAACCATGTTGTAAGCAGAACCTGGAGGTTCTCTGTCTCTGTCATGACAGTGATCATTTGAACAAATATGTAAAAACATAATTGTTTGTGAAAGCTACATAATGCAGCTTTATACCTTAATGGCAAGTTGCGCTGTTTAAAATGCCAGTAGCTTATGGTTTGCATATTTTTTGGGTCCTGGGTTCTGTGTGGAGTTTGGTGCTTTCCAGGATACTCTGACTTCTCCCACTGTCCAAAAACCTGCATGTTGGGTGAAATGACTAATCTAAATCCCCACTAGGAGTGAACATGGCCGCGGGTCTGTAGGTTTTCCTGGAACGGACCGCCGACCCATTCAGGATGTCCTCTGGAAACAGGCGAAAGGAACCCTGCAAGGATAAAAAGGTTACAGAAAATAAACGGACTGGGTCATGGGTTTTCAGGTTTTCTTGAGTTTCCTGCTGTTGACAAGTAAAATGCAAACTACTAAAATACTTTATAGGTCCATAATTGTATCAAATTATTCTTGAACAAACGTCTCCATTGTATTGACTCCCGTTCTTTACTTTGGAAAGGTCTGTTCTCACATATTTCTTTTTCCTCTTTTCAAAAGAAGATTGCTTAAAATTGCAGTTGTGGTTTAGAGCACTTGTTTTGTCATGCACGTTGGTTATCTCTCTCAATAAATCAACAGCGTAGTTGATTTTTTTCCCCCCCTGCTTTACTGCCCTCCCAGTGCCTCCTCTGCTTCACTGCTAACCCGGCATGTTTGCCGTTCGCTTTGCGGTCTGTAAAAGCAGGAGCAAAAGTGACGAGATGGGACAAGAACCGTCCCCCTCGAGACGTGGCGTGTTTCTGCTGAAAGCTTCAGCCATGACTAGTGGTTAGCTTGCAGCAAAAAAAAAAAAAAACTTTCCTGAAAAGAGAGCAGCATGATTTAGCGGTGCTTTCGCAGCAGGTGCCATGATTTTAGCTCAAGAGTGCCACATGGCAGAACGCTGCTGCGGCGACGTCACCGAATGTCGCTCTAAATCACTCAGAAGAGTTTTTCTGGCTTGTCCGCGTTGTTAAATATGCAGTCTCTCTGGTGAACCTCAGGAGTCTGCTCTGTGATTGGAGGCAGAAATGACGGGCTTCTTAATGGGGAAAGCAACCGGCGGTGGAAGCGTGTGTTTTTCTAGCTCATCTGGTTTAGATTAGAGGTTGCCTGAGCGCCGCTGTCACACTGGCAAGTGGAGAGCGGATGGAGGCATGAGGAGATGACGAGGGTGAGGAGAGAGGGGACCAGTAAAAAAACAAAACAAAAAAAAAACACTATAACACGGTGAACAGCAAGAGGTTTGCTGTACTCCAAATACTAGAGAGGCCTTGTGTTTCAGTGAAAGGCAGAAAAAGCCTCTAAAGCACTTTTTCCTCAAACATTTTAAGGCTGAGGACCTCTTAATGCATTTAACAAACACTCAGTCCACCTAACTTGAACTATAACTCACTTCTTGTTTTTTTTTAGTTTTGTTCAACTTGATGAGAATGGTGGTTTCACAAATACACAAATTTATTCAGGGCATTTTGAGTATGAACAGATTCTAAGCTTTCTAATGATGTCAAACACATGGAAATCAATAAAGAAGTTGTCTTATGTGCATTAGTAACATTTTAGGGCTATTTGAAATGTAGACAGCAAAGAGCCGTTCAAAAGAATCGAATCGCTAGGACACATCAAAACTCAGCAGGAATGACTTCCTCCCATCGTATAAGTAATCCTGACGTTGTTTTCTTTCCACCAATATCTTCAGTTTTTCTTTTGAGTGCCTTGGTTTTACGCCACTTACCCATTATTATTTTAAAACCCAATCCTTTTGATAAGCTAGCTCTAGCCTCGCGCTTGGAGATGACGTCACGGCAAATTAACGGTGGTTTCCGTGTAATGCCTTGCGGACCTCTAGGGGGCGCCCGCGGACGACTGGTGGTTTGAGAAAGTCTGCTCTAAAAAGAGAAAATGAACAAAAGTAAAGAATCTACAGCAGTGGTGTCCAAACTCTAACATGTGGGCCAAAAATGTCAAGTTGCAACTAGACCTGGGGTCACAACATTTTTAGTACTTTTATTTATAATCGGAAAAATTATATATATTTTTTACTTGCTAAATAAACTAACCATATAATATTTTAATGAAATAAGCAAAGCAGGCAGATATCTGTAGTTCTTTGTAGACTTAAAATAAAAAAAAGGATTTTACATGTTTGTCAGATTAGCAAAAAAAACCAAACAAACAGCAAATCATATCCTAAATTTTTTATCTCTTTCTGTATTTTTTTTTTTTTTTTGTTGTTGTCTCTTTTTAGTTTCAAGAACAGTTTATGGCCACTTAAATTCCGAGGTCTGCATTTTAGTAAAAACCACCAGATGTTTTTAGACCCCATTACTAAAAAAATACATTAAAAGCAAAACTTTGGGTTGCATTTCCACTACTACCTTTACAACACTGCTCCCTCAGCCTTAATGTTAAGATCATGATCAATATGGTGGGTAACAAAAAGTCACAATTAATGTCTTATATAAGTGCATATTGCAAAGATTCTTGAAAATATTTCAAAATCTGTTATTTTAATAGCAAAAAAATCACAAAAATAATCGTTAGAATTCTGGAGGAACTGATTACCGTGAATAGATGGTCAATCTTATTTAATTTTAAGAACTTTTCAAATGCAGAGACAATGATTTACTAATACTAACAGTTTTGCTAATGTGCTTTATCAATATATTCCGGCACAACCGTCCCTTTTGGGTCACGTCATGTATGATCTTGACATGACCCAAAATACCCAAAACGTGCAATCTAGGTGAATGCCCATGCCACGTCCTTGTCTGCAAACAGACCTGCTGCAGTGGGACGTTTCACCCTCAAAACATCCTTCTGCCTCAGCATCCGCCCGCCTCTTGTTCCTCTGCTGATGCTCTGAGATCGCCCCTAAACCCTGACAGTCCCTCCAGAAGGAGGAAAGACGAACACAGGCAGAAGAGAGGGAGCGTATCCGTGTCTCTCTCTGCTGCTAGATGTTGTTTCCATGGTTTGCCAGCTTTCTTTTGGCCGTGTTGTGTGGCTCATACGGAGTCACGGAGAAAAAGTCGCAGACATGCCGGAGCTAATTATTTCTTTTGCTGACAACCTCACGCTCAGCAGCTTCAATTTGGATCAGCTACGGTATCAGCCCGTATCTGTTCGGTGTTTTGTTTTAGCATTAAAAAAATGTACCTTCAGAAATACTGTGAATTTCTCTCTACATGTGTAGTTTTTTTTTTCTTCTTGTTTTTGAGTTAATCCAGGCTTTTAAAGGGGGAGCAGAGAAGGGGAAGGGGGGGATTTGGAGTGTTTTGAGCCTGTCGGTCTGTTTCAGCTTGTTGAGCAGCCTTCGTGCAGACAGCATTTCTAGGTCAGGCCAAATAGACGACCTGTATTACAATGAGTGGCATGTGTGTTTGTGTATTTCTGGGTGTTGCTGTCCTGGATTTTGCCGTCTCACTGTCCTCAGGCCCAGATGAGACCCTCTGTCATCACGCACGTCTCCAGAACTAGAAATCAGCCGTCAGGGTGGGAGACGCGCTTAAAGATGTTACTCTGAACATGAAACATCTGTAATCGATGCTTAAATCTTAAAGCGACTATACAGGTGGACTGCAGTAAGTTAAAAATATAGAACCTGAAATGTAATTTAAAAAAATTCAGTTAAAAACATAAAACTCCTCTGTTCTATATGCAACATGGTTTTATTTTTAATAATATTTTAGATGTAAAGTTTGTCAAAATGTGCTTATTTATTCTTTGAATTTATCTTTGTTGAGGGAAGATGCCGTTTCTCCAGACATTTATCAGTAAATTAAGCTCCGTTAGGCTGCGGTTGATGGTTACCATAGCAACCAGTAACCGACAGCTCCGCCCCAAAACGGAAACGGTTACACAAATGCTCAGTAACTGATCAAGTTGTCAATCATTTAATATTTAAAACTTAGTCAGACAGTAAGGTTATGCAGAAATGTTGGTATTTAAAGATAAAATTTAAATAATTACTGGAATTATTGCAAAAGGAACATTTTTCCAAATCATTTCTTTCAATATAAAACTTATGAAGCTAACAAAAACTGCAGGTGTGTGCTATAATCCGGTGACTTTTTGGTTAAAACATGTTTGTTGTTCATTCAGAGAAGTTACTTAAGATTAGATGTACTTCATAATAAAGTTACTCAAGTAAAAGTAAAAATGTCTCCTCCTCAAAGTCAATTTTTTCCAAAAAGTTACTCAAGTAAATGTAACTATAGTTACTACCCCACTCTGGTTTTATTACCTGTAAGCAGAAAATCACCCAAACTAACAGAAATAAAGGTTAAACGTCAGTCTGTGTCTAATTATCCATATTAGGAAATAGAGCCATGTTGCTCTTCAATCTGCTGAGTCCAAAGAGGCGAGACGGAGGACCTGCACCATCAGGTGATCGTTTCCAGGTCAACAAGTTTGTCTCCTGAGACTCTTTGCTCACAACCCCAGGACATCCTCCATACCGTTTCCTGTCCAGTTGGTTACAGGCTGATTTTTGGTTGTTTTCTGCATTAGACTCCCGTCTTGGTCTCATTTTAACTGCCCTCACGTTGAGCTGCGATCCGTTTTCATTGTTCTGTTCTGCCATATAGTCCATTATATTCCCTCTGAATCTGCGCTCTGGTTTCTCATTCAGCGTCTCCCTCTCTGTTAATTAGTACCTCACCTTTCTTTTGTTCCACTGATCAGCTTTTTCTCACATGTTCTCTTCTGGTTCACTCCGTTTTTACTCATTTATGCATCTAGTGATTAACTTTGTCACTGCTTTTTGGATTTGTCATCAGGGTTTTGACTTCATGTTTTTGGTTCGGATTCAGTTCTGTGAGTTTTTTTCTTTCTTTGATTTATGAAGCAGCATCTTTCTGCATCATGTCTGCCTGAGTTATTATCCTGAAAATGATAGATTACAAATTTATATTAAAAGTATTGGCAGTTGAAGAGTGTGTGACACCAGGGAACCAGTGTAACCAGGTTGTTGTGCGTTACAGATTTCTGAAAATGAGATCTGGATCTCACCGGGGTTTTTACCTGGTTAAATAAAAGATGTTTACTGAACGGGTCTAAAGATCACTGGATCTCAATTTTCTGGATTTTTGAAAGCTATTTTCTTTCTTTTCGTATAAATTGTTTGTCAGATGATCCCCAAACCGTGCAGCGCACAGAGAAGCACGGTGGCTCAGGTATCATGATATGGGAATGCCTCTTCTTCCTCAACTGCAAGCAGTACATATGTGAATCAACAGCTGTTGTGCAACTAACTCTTCAATAATTCACACAACTTTTCATGTTTTTTTCAGCATTTACAGTAAATGTTTAAAACTTAAAATGCAGATATATCCTCAAACTCACTTTTGTTTTGGGTCAAATCAAGATCATAAACGCTCTTAAAGGGCCGATTATGCATATTGATAAAACCTGTTCACCAAGCTGTTAAAATATCTATGAAATCCTAAAATTAAATAATATTACTGAACATATTTTCCGCCTCCAGGATTTCGTGATGCCTCTTGTGATTTTTTTTTTTCAATAAAAATCAAAGAATTTGTGGCACTAGTTTGGAAATCTTTGCACTTACTTATGATGGTAAATGCAACTTTTTGTTACTTGCTTTGTAGATCATGGACATCAATTTGACATCAATTAAGGCTGAGGCAGATGTTTAGTACAAGTAAGAATGTTTTTGACAATTTTTGAGGAGAATCCGCAATAAACTCTCAATTATGTATTGGCGCAAGAAAATGTAGGGATTTGTTGATTTTGTGTGAATTTCCACGATAATTCTGAAGAAACTTGAGGGACTGATTTATATAATTTGTCAATAAACAGATAAAAAATTAAATTGATTTGATTGATAACATAATAGGCTCACTTAATGTTTAGTCTGGTATCTAGAGGTCCACATAAAAAGCTACGGCGAGCCGGATTTGGCCCACAAGCCTTGAGTTTGACACGTGTTCCAGAGAGATTTTGATCAGTTTTCCTTCATGTTTTGGTCTGAAATAGACTCCGCTCAACATTATATGTTTTGTTCATACGGTGATTAAATGTTACTGTTATTCTTGCAGGAGGAACCTGAAGGAGGCTGGAAGAAAAAGTCGCGTTACCTTGAAAGCAGTCAGTCAGTAAGCTGGGGGAAATCTCTCCTGCTGGGTGGCCCGCTAATCTCTCTCGGAGCTAACACTGCGTTTCTGTTTTCTGAGGCACACCTCAGCTTTATTGGTGTTTTCCTGCCTTTTGTTTGTGTATCATCCTCCATCTCCAGCTGAAACATACCTTTGTTCTCCATCCATCTTTTATATAGCAGAACGACTGGATCTCCCAGAGGAGATGTCACAGCAAGCAGACATCATGTCCGCGGACGGAAAACTTCAATGCTTTGACAGAATAAAGCCCAGAGCAGCAGCAGCAGCAGCAGCAGCGTGTTTGTGCGGACAGCAGTGAAGTAAAGCTGCAATTATCTGTTTGTTTATGTGCCGTCTGTTCAGTCTCAAGTATTTATTTTAAAATTCTCCCGTCTGAGCGCTCCAGAACAATAAAACTCCTTAAGACAGTGGTGTACAGACTATTTACCATGGGGGTGAAAATGGTCAAGTTGAGAACACTTCATTTTGTTTTAATTAAAGGTGAGTTTCTTAAGACATTTGTTGTTTTCATGTCTTTACCATACTAAATAGATACTCATTTAATAAAGCAGAGAATTTGGAGTATGTAAATCATTGTTGATCCAAAATATAAATGAGGTCTTGCACAGTTGCAGTATTAAATGACATGTAAATATTTTCATATTTTCAAGAGCTCATTGGAGGCCTGGGGATTTTATTGTCTTATTTTTTTCTTTTTAAATTTTGTTATATTTACATTTTTGCAACAAAGGTTGTTCAGTTCAAATTCAAAAATTCATTATTAATCATAAATGGAAATTAAATAAATTAATTAAATTGTGCAGCGTTTGCTGGTTTTAAAAAAGTGTAATATATGAAAACATTGCTAATACAGTTAAATACTCTGTCTTGTATCTGAATAAATAAGTATTTGGGGAATGGAAATGCCTCACCTAGCGCACCTGCTCTTTGTTGACCTTTTTGTGCGTGACGTCACGCTCTCAGGAACTCCGCCCACTCCGCCATGACGGATGTCAAAAACGACAAGTGAGCTCCTTTAAAGCCAGTCTAAAAACCGGCATCTGTTACCTAAAATCGCTTTTATTTAGTTGATTTTACTTTAAAAATGGTCGTAGGATGCAGCGCGGTCGGCTTTAGAAACGGAGAAGGACAGAAACCAAACTTTTATTTTATGACTTTTAATGAGGAAAGATACAGCGGTGATGGATATCAGCCGTTAATCATGACTGTAATAAGCCCTCGGTGAAATCGCGGATTTACAGCGAACACTTTTTAAAGGTAAGAAGATTAACGTTAATATACTTTAAGTAGAAATATGTCAAATATTGTGTTATGGAGAAGGTAGCGTCTAACCGTTTCCATAGCGTAACCATGGAAACAATGCTGCGCGCCGCCATGTAGCCTAGCATGTACGGAAAAAACTGGTTAGCATCTCGTCTTTTGTGCGTTTTTAATGCTGCTCCGATTTAAGGGGAAACACTTTTTATGACAGTGATTTAAATCATGTGGTGTGAATTCAGGCAAAGTGGTAATTTGATCAACACGTCAGGAGGAAGGAGGTATGGGTCGGTTTCTAAGCTAGCTGCTTCCAACTCTTGTAAATGCCGCCGTCTGTGAGCCCCAACCAGGCGAGTTACGTTCACAGACAAAATAACAAGTTGAAACCATGAACAAACTGGCAAAACAACTTTGGAAAACTATTTTAGTCGCTCTGTTCAAGATTCCCATCCCTCACTTCCGACATCTTGAATGATTAAGTGACGTAGTTGCAAAGGGTCAATACGGTCAAAGTGTAACAACCACTCCAAGAAGGTCAGAGGTCATCCCATCATGTTCTCTTCCACTTTTTTTTGACATCGGCCTGTTCAGACGCGCCGTAGAGCGTGTTAAATCTGAGAACACATGTCCTTCAGACGCTGAAGTTGCTGCAAATCAGCATTAATATTCATGTGGCCGCGGCGCTTCTTCCACACAACAACCGGTGCTGCTGCTGCTGCTGGTTTCGGCGGGGACAACCGAGTCCTGCTCCGATGGAGAGCTCGACTCCGTTGTCATGGCGACAGAGACGTCGTGGCAGTTGGAGTGCATCTCCCCGCCGAAAAATAAGGACCAGCGCGGAGCATTATGCATCCACTCGTGCTGCCTCTTTACTATTAATGGACATAAATATTTATGCGGTTTGGAAGATATTTTCGCAGTGGAGGAGAGCCAGGGGCCTGAGGAGAGCGGAGACATGAGCTGATGAAGTGGTCTTTGTCAGACATTTGTGATCATGTGCTCCGTTAAGGATGCATAGGCACCATGCAGCGTGAGAATAATGATGCTGGATTTAATGCGCGATGCAGACTGCGCTGTTATTGTGCATTTAAATCTAATTTGAGTCCTGAACGTTGTTTTCCTAGATTACCATATTTTTATTTTCAGATTTTTAACTTTTTTTTATTTTTTTTTGGTTTGTATTCAAATCAAACAGGTGAAAACACCCACTTAGCTTTGCTGTTACGTAAATCAGATTTTAAATGTTGGTCTGCCTCCTGCCCATTTCAGGAACAAATCCAGATTTATCCATTTAGTCAAAGTGAACTCTCAATTCAACCAGAAAAATCTTTTATTTTCCTCTTTCTGTTCTGTGTTTCAGAACAGAATGAACGTTTTCATTATTCTGTTCATCAGATATTTACATGCATGAACCATTTTTCCTCACTGTCTGACATTAAATAAATAAAATTATTCATATTTTCTAGACAGCAGAATAATAGGAGACACATTTTAGCCTGCTGGGAGAGCTAGAGCTAGGACTGAAGCTATAGTAGTTTATTAATCAGATACAAAAATATTGCCACATTCTACAGATTTTTCATTAACCATTTTGGACTATATTAGAAATACATTAAAAGATGTAAATAAATACATTTTCTAAATGAGAAATTAACGTTTGTTTCAGCAACAATCCGTTAGTGATAATTTGTATCAGCATGTAAAAGTTCAGATCTTTCTGCTTGATTTAACATTAATTCATTTGTATCACGTCTCTGTTGACTTCATGATCGTTTCTTGTTAACTTGGTGTCTATTTGGTGCCATTTAACTTCATCTACTGACCTTTTTGTCTGTGAAGGAAATGCTGTTTACAAATGTATGATCTGGCTTGTTTTCTTCAAGAAGTGTCATTTAATTAGCAGAGTTCACTCCAACTTTGAGTAATATTTACTTTAACTGTGTTGCATTTTACTTAAAGCTTTTTAAAATACCCTTTTTTTAGGCTGCAAGGTCACCTTGTCATCTCAGTGCAATGTGTCAAATAAATTTTTTATTGGCTCTTCCATCTTTTAGCCGACTCACCTCGTTTCTCTAACACACACATCCTCTTTTATCTACCCTCTTTCTCCTGGGGTTCTTCCAAATCTGAACCACTTTCTGGTGAAACTGCAGCACAAGGACTTGCACAGCGGCTGTAGATTTGCAGCAGATTAAATTATGAGCAGAGCCCATTGAATCTGCAGGGACAGGAGGAAAACCCATCCCCTTCAATTTCCTTCCCAGAGCTTTTTGTTTAAAGTAAAAACCAATCGCTCATCTCACAATCTACCCCGTCTATATAAACGGTTTGGCTAATCCTTTAGCGCCGTTTTTAAAAAATCTCACAGAAACTACAGACAGAACAGAGCTTCATCTAAAAGGTGCAGAGGTGATTTTTGATAAGGAGGAAATGGCTCACCACCCAGGGCACCACTCTGTCAGAGGGCAGCACAAAAAAAAGAATTTTTAGTGATAATTGCATCAAGTAAGTGAAGAGTTGGTGCACCACTTTGCTGTTTGAATGAATGATTAATTTATTTCAGACAAATCACACAAATAAACCCTCGCACAAAACTAGACCAGAAATACTTGGTAAGATTTTGTGTTTTTGCAGTGTATGATTTTCTGCCCCTCTCATACTCATAACATAGATAATTGTACATGTATCTATGTACACTTATAGATACATTTTAAAATCAGCATTTTAGGCCTTTCGTATATATTCGTATGTATTTCTTACTTCAAACATGAAATGTACAGTTTTAAATTGTACTTGGTCCCAAATTTGAGTATTTGAAAAATAATGGGTTTGTTTGTTCCCCATTATAAAACTAAAGTTTGCCCGTTCAAGTTTGTACAGCTTATTAGCAGACTTAAGAACGTCCGAAATCTAATTGAGGATCAAAACTTTCAGCTCCAGGTGCGATTAGTTCAGGAGCAACCCTGCAACCAAAACAGCTGCTGGAGTCAGTACACTGCAAAAACACAAAGTCTTACAAAGTGCTTTTGGTCTAGTATCTATTGCAAATATTTTAGTTCACTTCAAATAAGACAAAACTAACTAAAAAGTAACTTTTCAGCAAGATATAGAAGCTTGTTTTAAGTCAATAATTCATTAATATTGATGAAAAAGTTCACTTATAACATGACATTTTTCCCATGATACAAGTTAAATAATTTGGGTTTTTTTTCACCAATATTAAGGAATTATTGACTTAAAACAAGCTCCTATATCTTGCTGAAAAGTTACTTTGAAGTTGGTTTTGTCTTATTTCAAATGAACTAAAATATTTGCGATAGAAACTAGACCAGATTTATTTGGTAAGATTTAGTGTTTTTGCAGTGTTTGAGTTATTTGGCCAAGGTGAGCAAACGTTTGCAGGGAGGCGTACGCTGAGTGAGTTTAGCCCCCAGGAGCGCTGTGCTCATTGTTAGCCACAGTGGTGATTAATCTCTGTCCCATGATGCTCTGCAGCTATTTTGCTGAATGTGGCAGATTGGTGAAGGAAGTCAGAATTTAAAAGAGAAAGAAAAATGGACTACCCCAGATTTTGTGGGTAAGTTGAAGGACATGCATTTTCTTTTCAGTGCTGGGGTGAAATTAATATCACACAGAAATGTTTTATTAGGGGAAAATGTTAGTAAAAACAAAACTTCTAGAGCTTTATTGCTGCCTGTCGTCTCCCTGTTGGAGTAAAGTCTGAACCGTATCACTCAGCTGGACAACTTTCCCCTGCGTTCCCTAATATCCACTGTATAACGCAGTTCTGGTTCACCAGATGCAAACATCAGCCTTTTTTCTTGATCTGAGCGGAGAAGAAAGAAGTGCATGTTCCCTCATTTGACTCACATTTTCCCCTGCAGACTAATTTTTGAGGTTAGAAAAACATAAATGAACTTCTGTCAGGCGTAATCGCCACCTGCTGCTGACTTTACTAATTGTTTCACAATATAAGGCAAATAAACAAATCAGCCACAATTCTCGGTTTGACCTACAAATCGTCATGTTGAGGCGACGCTGTTAAAAGAAAACATTCAGTGATTTCTCAGAGTTTATCAGAGGTGTGCAACTTCGTCACATCGCCTTTGTGAGACAGGAAAACAGTTTTATTATTAAACGAGGCCCTGCGACGCCAGGAGTCTGTATTGTTACCAGAACTTAACGAGGCGTTTTCCTTCACGATGAGCAAACGGATGGAGAGCAGAAACTCCTGACGCAAGGTGACGCATTGTGGAGACAAAGTGTCCACAATGTTTTACAGTAGATGGTAGACACGATATTTAGTTGTGTCTACCATCTACTGCTCAAATAAATAAGTCAAATAAATTTATCCAGTTAGATTTTGAACCTAAATGTGAGTTTGTGAAAGATAAACTTACAGCAGCAGTAAGTTGTTTTAACTTTTTATTAATTTATTCAAACCTCCAAGAGTTGAATCAACTGAGTTTTTAGGTTTGCACTTAAAAAACTGAAAGAAGAGAAAGACAGGAGTGGGAACTATTTCCCAGAATGCTTAGCATCATGTTTCTGTCTCCTGAGGTAGAAGTGCATTACGTTGATCTGACTCTGGTGTTTTATTAATTGTTCATTTTAATGCAATTCTCAGTTAGCAAAGCTTGAGGATAATGTCCTGATCACACTAAATGTTTCTGAGCTGAATTCATTGGGATGTTTAATAAAATTTATCATCAGATCAGAAATTTTGACCATTTTGTCCAGCATTAAGTTAAAACTCACAATTAAAGATTAATGAAGTTAAAAAACAATGTTTGGACAACTTGTCTCTTGTTGTTAAATCAACTTCATGAGCTTCAATTTCTAAGTTGAAACCAAAACAGTTTTCTTGTGACTTAAATTGCACTTTCAAGGCAGCAGGTGGACTTTCATTGTCAAGTTAAACCACCTGTAAATGTTTTACAGTGCAACAAGTCTAGTCGTAAATCTCAGAAGGGGGAATCTCACGGAGTTGGCTCGTGTTATTATTATTTTTTTGTATCTGCAAAATGTTCCCTAAAACCACGTCTGGCGTCAAAGTTTCATGTTTCTGTCACAGCAAGCGGAGCGTTCATCCTGAAGGGAGTTTGAATATCACTTCAAAGAAACGGATCCTGTTCATGACGGATATTTACCCTGCCAACTGAAGAAAGCCTCCGCCGTCCCCTGATGCGCTCTGGTTCATGGATTTGTAATTTTAAAAACTGTGAAAATCGGCAGTCGCATGTTTCCCCTGAAACCACCTGCTAACTTCTGACAAGAACGGGAAATTGAGCGACCTTTTCCACTTTTTCCTCCCTCGCTGCTCTCCTTTTTATTTTCCACAAAACCTCGTCTCTCATCCACTGTCTGGTGTGTTTGTCTTTCAGTCTTGTTGGGCTATGAGACGAGCCTTCGATGTAAAACCATTTCCCATCAGATGAGTCACAACCACGGAGGACATTTCAAGGTCAAACTTTCAGGTTTTCAGTCTTTGTCTGTAATTGTTTGAATTTCCGGGTGACAGTTTCTCCTGATAACAGAGATTATATCCCTGCAGCATCAGAAAATCTCTCGCCTTCTACGCTGCTGCACAAATAACTCACCGCCATTAACTTTTCATTTCCCTCATCATGACTGTCAGTTGTTTGACTTCACAGTTAAACCAAACTGTGATGTCGACTGAATTTTCTGCTACTCTAAATCTCAAAAATAATTCTCATTTTATGAAGTCCCTTTATATCAGAACTTCTAAAGCAAATATAATTTTTGAATGATGAGGTAGATATGATGTGTTGCAGCGACGCTTTTATGGTTTTACTGAAAAACAAATCTGTAAGGGGAAAAAATAATAATAAAAAAGTTGCACCCTCAAATAACCACCTTTTATATCTAGGGTGGCACCGATACAAAAATGTCGATATCTGATGTTAATATTGCTGTGATGTCCAATGACCAATATTTACAGATATTATATATATTTCTCTACTTTTTTGTTACCTTTGGGAGAAAAAAGATGACCGGGAACAAGATGGAAACGAATATCAGGTCTTAATGTCGGCCCAGTTTTATTACAGATACCGATATGTTAAGAAATGACTAATATCGGGCGATACGATGTTACACTTACAGTTATCATATTGTGCTTACCTATCTGTGCTTTTGATTATTATTATTCCATCAAATTAACTGGCCTTTTGAGGTCTAAACGACACAAAAACTCACCAATCTTCCCAACACGTGTCAATCAAGTGGAAAATTTACTTATTTTAAGCATTTTGCAAAAGTTGCAGTAGAAATGGCTCAACAGCGCCCCCCAACAACTTTCAAAACCAACTACTCATTCAGCTTACTTTACTCTTAAATTGGACAAAAGTCTGCTGTGTCCGTCCTCTGCAACAAATAAGGCGTCCATTTTGTAATGAAAACAAAAAACTTGCTTTTCTTCTTTTTGTTGTTTCTTTCTGTATTGTACCTGCTTCAATCATTACATCTTTGTATGATTAATAATTAACATAACTAATAGTTACAGGTAATTACTTTGATTGCCTTTAAATAAATCCTAATTGGGAACATATTAAGAATGTGGTTGCTTCTTTAAATATGCGATGCAGCTGTTCAGTGGGATGAGTAATGAATTCATCCTCCAGATATATTGTTAGACTGATTTACGCTCCTGATTATCTTTTCATGTTAATGCCGTTTAATGCATGACACCAACCGGAGTTGATCTGGAAGGTTTTGTTTTTCTTACAGCCTCATAAATTCATTGACTTGATCGTCTTTTCTGGAAAGGAGAGACATCCAAGAAAACAAAACATCTCACGTTGAGACGTATCGTTAAGCAGGATTTAATTTTTTTTTCCCATTTCAGAGATTTTATTTATGCATACAGGAACAAAAGCACCGATACGAAAGTGGCTGAGCTTCGGCATACATCAGGTATAATAGCTATTTGTGCCTGAAGTTCCTCAGCATGTAGAAACATCGCAGCAAACACAACCATCATGAGACGGGGGTCCTAATTTGTGTTTTATGATCTCAAATAAAATTATGCATGCAAGTTCTGGCGCTTTGAACATGTCTAAGCGGCTTCTCTCTGGGAGGCGTGTTTACAGACGTATCCGGTGACATCTGGAGTGTTAACCGAGGAAAAAAAAGCTCTGTTTGTCAGCTCAAATTTCTGCTCAGAGGACCCGACAGGTGTCTCCGAGCTGCACGCCTGTTCTCCTTCTTGGCCATGCTGTGCAAACACATGCGTAATTCTCTGATGGCTGCCCCGTGTCCTGGTAAATCTCACACAGAGCAGGCAGTAATGAGAAAAAGGATAACTGTGTTCCATCAACAGCTGAGCCCTGCTGTTCCCGTCAGCGTTTAATGCACATGTATAGCTGCTGGCATGGCAGTTGCTAAGCAAATGATGGTATCCAAGCAGAAGTTGGCAGGAAAACACAGCTAAAGTTGATTCAATGGATCGGATGCCGCTGGAGCTGATTTCAGGCCACATCTATCGTTCGTATATCCGTAATAGTTTTCTGAGAGCAGACAGAAAATTGGCTCGATGTCTGTCAAAATGTTGCAGGGCTGAAGGTTGCAGATCCAAAGTGGAGTCTGGGAATGTCATTAATGATCCACAGGACATGAGGAAAGACCTGGAGGACAGCGGAACAGAGTTATGGTCTCTGGGCTTAAATCATGAATGATTAAAAGGGAACCTGCGATGGAAAAGTCACATTCGGCTCATTCTTTTACTTCCATTTGGGTCTCAGCTGCTTCTAAAAAATAAAATAAAAAAACACCCAAATTTGGCAATAAGTTAATGTTTTTTTTTTACTCTTGGACATGTTAGGATAACTCTATTGGTTGCACAAAAACATGTCCATTACATTTTGTTGCACAAAATCTTTGTTAGATAATGAGATTTCAGTCTGGTCACTTCTGCCTATTTTGAGCTCCTTTAGACAGCGAGCAAGTGGTTTCTCCAGCAGCCATTGTACAGCACATATAGCAGTAATGTTCACACTGAACATGATTTGAGCATCAAGAGCGTCTGTTTAAATTCAAAGCCTATGTGGACGCATGTCGAGGGCGCGTCGTGGTTTGACGTGCGTCAAGCGCTGGAGTTGGAAAATCTGAACTTTTGCCGCTAGAAGCGGAGTGTCAACCAATCAGAGCGACTTTGCTACATGACATATTGACATGAAGATCATCAAACTGGACTGGGTTGAGACAAAAGCAGCGTTGATGGCGACCCTCGTTGGCACCCAGCTAGCTTGTGAAACTCACAAAGCTCACAACATCTCTGAATTATCTGGTGAATTCAAACACACATCCATCTGAGCCTCCATTATGATTGCAGAAGCTTTCACCACCGAATATTTTGGTGTCATTCTCTCAATTTCTTCCGCCATAGTCCAAAGAGACCATCTACGGAAAACAATGGCTCATCCCGACTCTCGCATAGAGCGATTTTGATGCTTCTGACGCATGTTTAGAATAAAATGTCAAGCTTCTGACTTCAGAGAGCGCTTTTGAAACGCGTTTGGCGTGAACGCAGCATAAAACCAGCTGGCCAAATGTGCTGGAACTCTGTTTGGGTTGCTTGGTAACGGACTTGGACTCCATGAGGTTGCTAGGTAACAGGCAGTTCCTGCTGATTTGTGACGTTACATTACGGAGGTTTTTGAAAGGACTCATTTTCCAGACGCCTGAAAACCTAAACTTACAGCCAAAATCGACAAGATGTTTGTTCTGAGCAGTAGAAACCCAAATGGAAGTACAAAAACATCCAAAATGTGAATTTAGCATAGCATAAAATTACAGTTATTTTTAAATTATAAAAACAATTTTAATGGCTGGAGTTTTTCTAAAATCTGAATGAAGCTTTTTTTTTTTTTACACTTGTTTTAGTTGCATCTGTCAAAAACACAGAATATGAAGAGGAGAGTTTGTTCTGAGTCAGTTCCAAGATAAACAAAATTGCTTTAGGAAAACAAAGAAACTGGAATACTGGGCATGACATACAAATAGATTGTTCGCTCCCAGTGAACCAAATTTCTAGATATGGAGGAGGAGGAGGAGGCAGCGGTGAATTTCCTGGCCTACTTTCCTCCATTCATCAGCGAGTTTCTTCCTCCTGGGAACTCTGGGATGTACTGTATGCAGAGAGAGTTCAGCCACGCTTGGCCAGCCACCATAAGACAAAAACCCTGAAATGGCTGCACCCTCTGTGGGTTGAGGGGGGGGTTGGTGGAGAATCAGCACATGACGACTGGTCCAGGTCCAGTCATTCCTCGTTTCCATCTTCGCATTCTATTTCCTCTCCTCTTGCTCCCCCGGTGCATTGTGTGTGACTCCGTGCATGTGTGTGTGTTTGCGCTTGGTTAAGATTAGACCTTGCAGATGTTTCTGCTGTGTGGATTCCTGACAGAGGCGCTGTATAATGTATCTGGAAAGATTGACACTCGGTTCACCCCTCCTGCTGCCTCTCCCTCACTCGTACCCGTATCCCCGGGCTGCTGTCACTGAGCTGCAGCAGGTAGACATCTGTAATTATTAAGGTGGAGGAAAAGATCGCCCTGGATTGCCTACAGGTGTTTTTTTCTTTTAGCAGAGGAATGCACACAAAAACAGAGAGAAAATGCAGCTTTCTAATTCCATTTTAAATCTGTTTATATTTTCCTGTTCCTGCAGATTTGCCTGATTATTCCTCTGAAAGGTGCTTGGAGCTCATTGCCAGGTTACAGACAGGTAGCGCTGCTGAAAATCTGTCTAAGTGGAGGTGTTTCTGAGTAACGACGACTTGTTAGCTGCTGGCTGAAGAGTGAAAACACCGCGCTGTAGTGTCACCTCTGCCTGACTCTCCTCTCGGTTAAAATGACAGATGCAGACAGGCTCTGTAAGCCAGATGGAGCTGCATGAATTCACACATCATTTCCAGTGAAAGCTCACTGACTTTAAATAGTGTCTTAACAAAAGTCTTTGAGGGGCTTGGGGTGCTGGTTCACCAGAAACTACATGAAAACACCAAAATATCACACAAAAGTTTCCCCCTCGAGACAAAGACTTGGGCGACGTTAACGTCTGGAAAATGGGATTATGACTCATGCTTCACAGTGGAAAATTAAAACGGCAGCTCTTATTCAGACGTAATGTCTCTGTACGGGTGTCACAGGCTCCCCACAAGGTGTTTAGAGAGCAACTAATGCCGACATGCAACCCCGTTTTTACGGATTGATCTTCCAGTGGTGGAGTCACGGAGGGGGCCGGGTGCACGGCGCGTCTCTTGCGGGCGCCGCATGATGTCCCCTGACAGATTGAGGCTGCAAGCTCGTCTTTACCGCCTGTCTGTATGTTCATGTTTGAGGGTTTTAGGAGAATCAAAATAATGGGGAAACGAAGTGCACTGCTGGGGAGAAGCACGCTTCAGCTTCATTTGTTTGTTCAAGCAAAGAAATTAAAAAAAAAAAATGACAAGAAAACAAGTTCTATAAACCAAATAAGCAGTTAGTGAGATTTTATTTATTTTTACTGCAAAAACGCAAAATCTGACCAAGTATTTTTGGTCTAGTTTCCGGTGTAAATATCTCAGTTCACTGAAATAAGACAAAACTAACTCACAAGTAACTGTTCAGCAAGATATTATTGTTTTAAGTAAATAATTTCTTATCATTGATGAAAATTGGCAGATTATTTCATCTATAACAAAATGGTATAAGTGAAATAATCTGCCGTTGGAACTAGTACTTTTCATCAATATGAAGAAATATCTTGCTGAAGTTATTTATGTCTTATTTCAAGTGTACTGAGATATTTGCACCAGAAACTAGACCAAAAATGCTTGGTGACATTTTGTGCTTTTGCAGTGGCGTCACATTTTGTTAAATTTCAAACAGAAACTTTAATGAATTTTGTTGGGATTTCATGTGATACATAAGTGTATCACGATAACAAATTTTGCTGGTCGATAAATTGTTCCAGAAGTTATCGCGATAAACGATAAAATTGTTGTTTTGAGACCATTTCCAAGTGATATAATGGAAATAATGGCATAAAAATGCAAGAACACATTCTCCAGGTCAATAAACCTTAAATTCTAGCAAACATTTAACACTGGAGCTGTAAGGCATTCTAAGCATCCAAAATAAATAAACAAAACAACAACAAATAACAAATACTCAACAAAATTGTCCTTAATAATAAACGAGGAAAGTGGCAGACAACTTTCCACACGTCTAAAATCTGAATAAAATGCATTAAATGTTGTTGTTGGACTTTATCAAAATGTGAAAAAGTTCAAGTTGAGTGAATACTGTAGATGATTTTTGCTGTAGTCTTCAAAGCCAGATTAGCTATGGATTTATTAAAAAGATGAAAGACATTTAATAATTCATAGAACTAGAAAAACTCCAAATTAAATAATTCCAGGCTTGTTTTTCCTGTTTCCACATCCTAAGCTTCTCACTAAATCGGCACTTTCTGTGGGGCTTTTGAATCTTTCCATCGTTTAAACTTATATCACCAAGGATAAAACAGTTACGTATTTATGCTTTTACAAAAAAAAAAATGCATTTAAACATAAAACAAATCAGCATCTCAATTCCACAGAAATGTTTTGTATTAAAATATTCTGCTGCTCCTGCCAGGGGAAATCTTCAAGACCATTTGTGTTTCTGTGTGTATTTCTCTGTCTCTCTCTCTTTCTATGTGTGTGTGTGCGTGTGTGTGTGTGTGTGTGTGTGCACAACAACGAGGAGCACTGTGTGAAAACTTGTGAGGCATGACCATGGCCTATTTAATGAGACAGCATGTGGTCCAATGCTGCGTGTGTGAAAATAAAGCGCTCGTAGTGCAAATTAAATTAAGCAGGTTAGTGTGCCAGAAGAATGTGAGTCTGAGGAAGACTCTGCGAGGAAGCGTGGGCCGTCTGTGATTGTGTGCATCATGTGGTTAGCGTGGACAAAGAACAAAATGGACATTATACTGACCGCTGCTTTGTGGGGGACAAACAAGACGACCACACAGCAGCCGAAAGCAGGACACACTGAATCCGATTCACAGAAGCTGCAGTTCCTCTAAACTTCCTGCCACGTAATTAGATTATTTTCAGTTAAAAAAAGAATTATGAACAAAGAAACTAGTACATTTATTGAATCTGGGTCTCTGACATGTTAGATTGCGACATTTGAAAACATTCGTTTCAAGGCAACATTTCAAGGACGTTTTGTTTTAACACCAAATATCAGAAAGAGAATTTGGATCCCTAGAAGTGTTTTATAGATGCTGGAAAGTGCCACATTTATCTTTTTAAAAGGATTACTTGCAAGTGGAAACGGCATCAGAATGTCCAGACTTTATGCTGGTCAGAAAGGAGACGGGCTCAGTGTCCCGGAGATCAAGTGGATTTGGTGAGTCGTAAAAATCGACTCCAGAACGAGAGCAAAAAATCTTGAGAAAATGCATGAATCTGGGGCCAAACGGTGAAATGAAACAGTAAAAAGTTTGCAAATACATTTATGAAGACATTTATGGTTTTCTGTTCACGTTAAACTTAAGGGGAAAAAATGAAAAGATGTTGCCTGACTTGGTGATGGACGTTCTGGCTGAAAGAGAGACGAAATTTCAGCAAAGTAATGTCCGACTCTTGCGCCCCTCCAATTTAAAGGCTCGATGAGAGGAGTGAGTAAAAACGGTTTGTTTTCTACGGTCTGTGAAGGCAGTGGCTCCAGGCAGCATCAGAAACACCAAAATATAACCTACCACTTATTGACTGGACCAGCTTTCTACTGCTTTTAAGCAAGCACTGCAAAAACACAAAATCTTACCAAGTATTTTTGTTCCAGCTTCTAGTGCAAATATCTTGGTTTACTTGAAATAAGACAAAACTGACTCTCAGGTAACTTTTCATCCAGATATAGGAGCTTGTTTTAAGTAAAGAATTCCTTATTATTATTTACTGGCAGATTATTTCATTTATGTCACTATGAACGGCCACTTTGTCGTTAACTAGCAACCCCAGCCAAGCCCGGGACGTCGCCTAGCAACCAAGTAACAGTTCCACTGGGAGATTATTATGTTTTAAGCCAATAATTAGTTGATATCAATTAAAAAATACTTTTTCCATTGGCAGACTTTTTCTCTTATGAGATTTTTCTCATAAGTGAGAAAGTCTGCCAATGGAAAAAGTATTTTTTCATCAACATTAAGAAATTATTGACTTAAAACAAGCTCCTATTTCTCATATTTTCATATTTATTGCTGAAAAGTCACTTGTCAGATAGTTTTGTTTCATTTCAAGTGAACTAAGACATTTTCACTAGAAACTAAACCAAAATTACTTGGTAGGATTTTGTGTTTTTTTTGCAGTGTGTGCAGTCAAAGCAGAGTGTCGCTCTTTGCTGGTTGCTGATAATAGGTTTCATTTTATGAGTTTTGTGTGAAACCGAACCGCCTCTGATTTTGCCCCAATTCGTGTAAAAACCACCACGACTTTGAGACGATCTTTTATTTCTGGCTATCAGCTTCAGCTGTTAATTTTTTGCTGGTGAAATGTTGGATTTAAAATTGAAAACAAATTCAGATTTTTTTAAAAATTTTCTTACCTTGAAATGAACGTACATTTGTTAAGTCTTAAAAAAAAAAGCCTTTTGCTACTTTATCAGTGGGTACACGCTGCATTTGTTGATCAATCACTGATTAGCCAAAGACAACAAACAGTTTCTTGACTTAACAAGAGGCTTGGAGAGGACTCCTCCCCTAACCAGTGATCCATGCGAGCGCTCAGATGGTGGAAGGGGCTTTTTTAGTCACCTTAGCCTTTCTTTACTCTCTAAGTCCTCTGAAAATACCCAAGGAGCCAAAAAGAAAACACCTCGCAGCTGTTCCTTCTGCTGCCAGCTCACTCCTGTGATACCTCACTCTTCTCAGCCGCACGCCTCAGTCCTGACGACATTCTCAAACTCCCCAAGCTAATCTTTGTCCAGTTTTGACATCGCATTTCGCTTTCAAAATGCGTTTTAAATCACAGCGCTCCCAAGGGGCAATGAGGACGAGATGAAAAGAAAACACGAGGAGACGGGGGGTTGAAAGTATCACGTTTGCCAGGGAGAATGTCAGTGTCACGACCTCGGAGGAGAAGGCGAAAAGATCAGCCTCTGGAGCGCTTATCTTGCTCTCCATCTGCAGTAGATTCTGTGACACGAGGAGCACAGAGGG
Source organism: Poecilia reticulata (assembly GCF_904066995.2). NCBI lineage: Eukaryota > Metazoa > Chordata > Actinopteri > Cyprinodontiformes > Poeciliidae > Poecilia > Poecilia reticulata. The sequence goes on along the minus strand of NC_088835.1, from coordinate 26,645,292 downwards.
AGAGAAAACACTTCAAGCCCACTCCGAACGTGGAACAAAAGCCCTTCTCCTGTTTTTCTGGCTGGAGCGACAGGCACACAGCATGAATAATTAACAGGGACAAACAACAGCTATCAGGTGGTAGATCTGGAAAGTTGGTGCTGGTCGTCAACAGGGGGACTCATTTGTTCCGTATTTTTGTCACTTTTACGCAAAAATTAAACGATATCTGCATGCTAAGTATCCATCTTTGCATTTGGCTATGAATGCTGCCTGTGAACATGATGATGTGCGTTATCGGTTTTACTTTTCGTGTCTGGGTCGGTTCTGGAGTTCAGATGCCGCAGCGCTCTGCAGACGATGAGTAGCTGATTTATACAGTAACAGCTCTGAGGCTTCATTTGTCAGAATTTGCATTTCACACTTTTTGTTCTGTGTTGTTTCTCCATGACATTATTGGTGTGACGGAGTAAAACATAATATGTTGTCCTTCCACACTGCAAAAACACAAAATAGTACCAAGTAATTTTCGTCTAGTAGTGAGAGTCAGCTCTATGTTATGATGTCACCAGGTGATTCAGAATCCATCCAATCACTGAACAGATGCTTGGAACAGATAAATGTGTGGATGTGCCGAAACTTTCTCCAGTTAAACACAAACAAAACTGAAGTTATTATATTTGGAGCTAAGGAGGAACGATGTAGAGTCAACGCACAGCTTCAGTTATTACAGCTGGAAACTAGAGATCAGGCTGAACTCTGAGTAGTGACGGAGTCTGACCTGAACCTTCAGAGCCACATGAAGACGGTCACAAAGTCGGCCTTCTATCACCTGAATCAGAGAACTAATGTCTCAGCGCGATCTAGAGAAGCTCATCCATGTGTTTATCTTTAGTCGCATTGATTACTGTTACAATGTCTTCACAGGTCTGACTAAAAAAAATCACTCTGATCCAGAATGCTGCTGCTGGAGTTCTGACTAAAACCAGGAAGTTGGAGAACATCACCCAGATCTACAGTCCTTCCACTGGCTCCCTGTAGCTCAGAGAATAGACTTTAAAATCCTGTAGTTAGTTTATAAATTACTGAACGGATCAGCACCACAATACATTAAAGATCTGCTGTTGTCATAGCAACCTTCCAGACCTCTCAGGTCTTCTGGTTCTGGTTCTGCTCTGCATCCCCAGAACCAAACATGGAGAGGCAGAATTCAGCTTCTATGCACCACAAATCTGGAGCAAACATCCAGAAAACTGCAGAACAGTCGAAACACTGAGTTCCTTTAAATCTACACTAAAAAACCCACCTGGTTACGGTTGGATTTGAAACATTATTATATTAATTACATAATCGGACAAACCAAAATATAAAGTTAAGTGAAAATGTTGGTATTTTAAGGACGAAATTTGAAGTAATTAATAAAAGTAATAAAAATAACAAAATCAGGCAAAAGTAATTATTCCAAATCAGTTTCTTTCAATAAAAAAAAAACTCATGAAACTTTAACAGAAACTGCAGGTTTTTAGTGAATTTCTGGTTAAAACATGTTTGTTCTTCATCCAGTTGGTAGAGAATCCAGACATTTTACTCCAGCTAGAGCAGAGATACTTTATAATGAAATTACTCAAGTGAAAGTACAGCGTAGTAAAAATACCCCTAGAAGTAAATTTCTTCAAAAAAGTTACTCGAGTAAAAAGTAAAGTAAAAGTAACTGCTCCTGCCCAGCTCTGCTCACATAAAGTGTGCGGTTCGGCTGAAGGCGTGTCCGCCGCCGCAGAGTCTCCGCCCTCCGGATCCGGACCGGCTGCTCCTGGATCCGCCGCTCAGCCTCCGCTGACTCCAACTAACTGTTTGCTGCCTCCAGTCGCAGCTGCGTGCTCGCAGGAGTGGAGCGGTGGATTTTGCTGTAGCTGGACGGGCATGACTCTCTCCGGTGGACATCCACTCTGACCGGCATTTTGTGTTTTTGGCGAACAGGAGCATCCAGAACCACGTCGCGTCTTTGCTGAGGTTTCCTGAGGAGAAGCGGGTCGCCACAGACAAGACTGAGGTTCGGCTGCGCCTTGAGGTAAGAAACGGCTTCCCTGTTTCTGAGTTTAAAGTTTAATGCGTCTGGGAATTTAAAGGGGATTCTTTCTCATACTTTGTTGGAACAAGTTGCGTCTTTCCCCCCCACCTTCAATGACTTGCTGAAAAAAAGTGACGAAATGAATAGTTGGTTAATAAAAAAAAAATAGCTCTACATGAATGTTTCGGGTCCGTACAGACTCGGTTCAAATCGCGGTTCTTCTACTTATCCTTCCTATTTTCCCGTAAACTCGGTGCTTCTGCGTGGTGAGAACCCGGGCAGGAGGCGCTCGGTCCGGTCCGGTCCGGTCCGGAGCGCCGTGCGTCCGTCCGTCCGTCTCCAAGCTGGCACCCTTCCCACGGCGGATCAGCCCCAACCCGAAGAGGCTGTCTGTCTGCCGGGACGTGGGGGGGGGTCACCAGATGGATGTGTCTGACGGCGCTACCTTTGCTGCAGGGCAGAACTTCACTGTCAGTTTGCATTAATCAGAGGGAGGCATCATCCAAAAACCTCCGCAGCCTCTTCCCCTCTGTCTTGTCAGATCTCCGCTGAAGCGAGCACAATGCGTCCTGTGAGGAAAGAGAGAGAAAGTCAATACTTTTAAGGACAGAGTCACTTATTATAAACATCAGACATCATGTGACTTATCCAAGTGTCCGGGCTCAGAAAGCCGCTTTATTATAAGAAACTAACACAAAGTTCAAATTCAGAATACGATGCAAAACAAAACTACGAAAATGGTTTCAGTACTAATGGTTTAGTCAACAATTAGCTACACTGTGTCTAACAGAGAACTAAGGGTTGTATGAATCATTATATCATCTTATTAAGAGTTTATATTTAATTTGGAAAGCTTTTGAATTTAAACTTGTATCATGGTCCTTGGACCGAATTTGAACTCGCTCAAAGCATGTCTGTCCCAACACACTTTGATGCACAGCTAAGCTAATTTTGGGTTTAGTGCCTTAATGTCAACATGTCACAGGAGGAGGCTGGAATCAAACCTACAACCTTCCAATTACAAGACGGCTGTCCCACCACTGATCCACATTCACCACAAGTATCCACAGCAACAATGCTAACGCTAATAGCACAGTTCAAATCTGGTTTTCAGGGGATAGAAAAAGTTTTTATAACTTGTAAGAATGGATTTAAAAAACTTGAAGTGGGTTAGCAACAATGCTAACGCTAAAGCAAAAATATCTAGCAAGCTTTGGTTCTCAACCCTGAGGAAATTATTACCAATGAACAGAATCTAATCTGCGGTCGTTATGTTTAATAGTTGAAAGGCCTGAATGCCATCTTGTTAAAATAGATTTAATGTTTTGGTGTTGAGCTTTAACTTAGTTAACGACAATGCTAATGCTAACGTCAAATTTGCTGGGAACCTTTACATGCCAGCTTAGGACAAATTTAGAAACGTTCACCAGCGTTTCATCACATAATCATGTCCCAATTCCTATATGTGTTTCTTTTTAACGTGAAGCTGAGTTAATTACCTACAATTTAACCAGTTTTGCTCAAAATTGGTTGAATTTAATTTATTCAAATACCTGTCAGCTGTTTTATTTGATGTAATTTCTGACCAAAATGCTGATCAAAATGTGTCCAATTCCAATTATTACCCCCAATTTTATTGATTAACTTCTCCTTGTTTTTGTCAGGGTAAAACAGTGATATTTCTATATTCCACTCAAGCATTTAGTCTGGTTACAGTAACTGCTAGGAATCAGGATCTAATCACATTTTGCCCCAGGAGATTGTCTCCGAGGGACTCATTAACACACAGCAGTGTCCATGGGCGTGCGCCTGGAGTTGGGGCCCTGCAGCTCCCTGAGGTTTGCATGTCAGAAGAGAGGAGAATCACATCACAGCCAGTCCGTTTGGATACGCTGACAGACAGACAGACTGTCAGCGCTGCTGCACGAACGCATCATACTGAGAGAGGAGCTCTGCTTCCTTCTGTTCTCTGCTATCCTTTAGTCTAATATCATTATTCCTAACCAAGTAAAAAGAGGTTGGTGGAGACGGAAAGAAAACAGAGATCTGTTTGTTCACCATGTTGCGGGGGAACAATTGCTTTGTCAAGTAAAGGGGGGAAAAGATAAAGAAACAGTTGAATTGATGTGTTTGGAGCAGCTGCCAACACGGATGACTAGACTCTGCCTGCAGCTTTTCTCTCCTCCGTTTGTTAAAAGAATATATATGGAAAAAGAAAATAGTTTTTACACAATAAACATCAACAGCTGCATTAGTGAACCGGTGCAGAAATTTATAACGGCGACAAAGAGTGCTGTAATTAAACGGTTCAACATTTCAGTTGATTCCTGTGGGGGTTTTTTTCTCTCCACCCGCCCACACACAACACCTAAGGTGTTAATAGTATCCCTGTTAATATGCTGCTTTTGATTTACCGTTTACATTGCAATGAAACAGAAACACATCGTCAGGATGTGATGAGCTCAAAGCTGCCGTTTCATCCAGGTCCGTGTGAGCCAGCCTGGCAGCTGAAAAATCCGTGACACCACCTGACCTGGCACAGCATTAAAGGCCTGACGTTAATCAGCCAGTGGTCTCTCCTTTCGGCGTCATTTCCCCACTTTTTTCCTTCTTGATCTCAGCTGGCATGACTGCAGATGAGGTGGATCTCTCTCTGGCAGGACATTTGACGAGACTTAACCAGATCCTCTGTCAGCTTTCTTTCCTTGTTTCCCACTTTGTCTTCTGTTACTCCTGACTCAACTGCAAAAACACAAAATCTTACCAAGTGCTTTTTGGTCTACAGTGGAAAGAAAAAATGTCTCTGATTTACAGTAAAATACCGGCAGCTGTGGTTGACGAAATCTTACCGTATAAATACTGTCAAATTCTGAGAAATTTGGTAAAAATCATCTTCTGTAAAATATACAAAAGAGAGCTTTTTACTCTCTTTAGATGAATATAAAATATTTGGTAAAATATTTAATATTTTACCAAATATTTTATATGCAGTAAAATTCTTCTGGTATTTTACCAGCATAAATTAGAGACTAATTTACCATAAACAGTTTTCATTGTAGTTTTTAGTTCAATTATCTTAGTTCACTTGAAATAAGACAATATTCACTTACAAGCAAGTTATAGGAGCTTATTTTAAATCAATAATTCCTTAATATTGATGAAAAAATACTGGTTCTATTGGCTAATTATTTCACTTATAACAATGTAAAAATGTCTGGTTATAACAAGACATGTTATAAGTGAAATAATTTGCCAATGGAACCAGTATTTTTTTCATCAATACTAAGGAATTATCGACATAAAATGAGCTGTTATAAATTACTGAAAAATTACTTGTAAGTTATTTTTGTCTTATTTCAAGCGAACTAAGATATTTGCACTATCAATCATCAATCAAATTTTATTTGTATAGCACATTTCAGCAGCAAGGCATTTCAAGATGCTTTACATAATTAAAAAACAAAATAAAAACATCATGCGACATTGAATAAACGGTAAGAAAGAGATTTTGGAAAATGAAGAAAGAAAAAAAAGAAACTAATCCGAAAATACTTGGTAAGATTTTGTGTTTTGCTGTGTGACTAAACATGCTGGAGCTCTGCCTTGGTTGCTAGGTAACGGGCTGGGCTTCGCTGGGGTTGCTAGGTAACGTGCTGGGTTTCACTGGGGTTGCTAGATGAGGGGCTGGGCTTCCCTGGGGTTGCTAGTTAACAGGCTGGGTTTCGCTGGGGTTGCTAGGTGAGGGGCTGGGCTTCCCGGGGGTTGCTAGTTAACAGGCTGGGTTTCACTGGGGTTGCTAGATGAGGGGCTGGGCTTCCCTGGGGTTGCTAGTTAACAGGCTGGGTTTCGCTGGGGTTGCTAGGTGAGGGGCTGGGCTTCCCGGGGGTTGCTAGGTGAGGGGCTGGGCTTCCCTGGGGTTGCTAGGTGAGGGGCTGGGCTTCCCTGTGGTTGCTAGTTAACAGGCTGGGTTTCGCTGGGGTTGCTAGGTGAGGGGCTGGGCTTCCCTGGGGTTGCTAGGTGAGGGGCTGGGCTTCCCTGGGGTTGCTAGGTGAGGGGCTGGGCTTCCCTTGGGTTGCTAGGTTACGGGATGGGCTTCCCTGGGGTTGCTAGGTAATGGGCTGGGCTTCGCTGGGGTTGCTAGGTAACAGGCAATGCCTGCTGATTTTGTGACGTTTCACTCAGGAGGTTTTAGAAACGACTCATTTTCCAGACACCAAGAACAAGAACTAATAGCCAAAAACAATTCTGGTGTTTTTTAAGCTTGCTAAATAAGTTAGTTTGGTCTCATTTCCAGAAAACTAAGATATTTGCACTAGAACCATCCTCTCTCATCCGACTTGCAGAGTACGTCTATATTCACACGGAAGCCTGTGGAGCACCAGAAATATGTAGGGAAAACAAGACGGGGTCAGCGCTCTGTGTTCGCTTCCTCCCTGAATCATCCTCTCTGCTCTACAGCAGCAGTAATCCACAGAGAGCCACAACTAAATGGAGCATCTATTGGCTCAATGAGAAAATAGCCTTTTTTTTTTTTTTTCTCGATTGCAGGAGGACCCTTCATTTAATGTGTGTGGTGCACACGCCGTGGCCCGTAATGGCTTCAGCATCTTTGTTGTCGAGAGACGGGAGAAAATGAAATTTGCTTTTCAGCTGGCAGAAATAATTTACTCTCTGAAAGGTGTGTTTTTCATCAGCTGTACAGGAGCCAAGAGATGTGCAAGGTCTGATACTGCAGCCCGAGCGCTTCGACGCGGCAGCGCTTTTCTTTATTTATCAAAGCTTTGGCGTTGTCGGGCAACTGCCTAAAAAGTTGATTTAAGTTGTTTGTTTTTGTTCACCCTTTGGTCTGCACACCGCAGAGCTGCCCATGAAGGGTTTGTGTCTGAAACAGTCCAGAGGTTGTTTTTAAAGGGAAAAACTTTGCTGCCTTGATTTGAATGGTGTCTGTTTTTATGTTGCGCCTTCCATCAAGTTACCAGATCAGTTTGCCATCACTTAATCAAAAAGTAAACAAGATTTTCAGATCTGCCAGCAGACTTATAGATCTTGTAAGCATATAAACAATGGCGACAAAAACTCAAAATTAGAGTAAAAAGTGTAAAAATTATTGGAAGAAATTAAACAACAGCAATTTCAGCATATTTATTTGCACTGGAAGCAGTTCTCTATTTTAATGTTGCAGTACTGTTTGATGACAGCAGTTCAAAAGGTTTGAATATAAACAGAAGGCAGGGACACTAATGAGCTTTTCAGCTCCCCTCACCGTCCCCTGCAGGACCCTCTGGGCTGCCGTACTGGAGCTACAACAGTTAGTCAACATGCTAGAGTTTCCCTGAAAACACTGCAAAACCACAAAATCTTACCACCCGTAGTTTCTAGTGCAAATATCTTATTTGACTTGAAGTAAGAGGAAACTGACTTACAAGTAACTTTTCAGCAAAAATACAGGAACTTGTTTTAAGTCAATCATTTCTTAATATTGATGAAAAAATACTTATTCCATTTGCACATTAGTTCACTTATAATAAGAGTAAAATGTGGAACTAGTACTTGGTTGCTAGGTGACGTCCTGGGCTTGGCTGGGGTTGCTAGGTAACCGCAAAGTGCCCGTTGATAGCGGCATAAGTGAAATAATCTTCAATGGAACTAGTATTTTTTTCATCAATATTAAGAAGTTATTGACTTAAAACTTGTACTTTGCTGAAAAGTTACTTTTAAGTTAGTTTTGTCTTATTTCAAGTGAACCAAGATATTTGCACTGGAAACTTGACCAAAAATACTTTTGTGTTTTTGCAGTGAAGTCTTCTAGTTACTGGAAAGATATCATTTTTAGCTTCATTGACAGATTGAAAACTCAAAAACCTTGATATTTTACAGATCAGAGAATACACCACAACTAAAGTCCACTAAAACTGAAGGAAGCGCATAGATGTAAGAAGCTATTTACAAGGAAAATGTGTTTTTATGACATGTAGAGGCATGTCTGTGGTTGATTTGTATGGAGAGAGAGAGCAAGACTGAGTCATAATCACTAGTTAACGGCTCTCCTACTCACACAGTGTGACGTCGCCTCTTCTTGTACAAATTATTACTGATACCTCAAATTAAACACGTTGAACTTTTAAATCGGCATCAACAGGTAAAATCGCCCACCAAACTCTACCGCTCTGCCACAGTCGCTCTACTGTAAACCAGCCTGTGTGTTTGCCTCCATTACCCTCATTAGCTGACATGCCTGAAATAATAGTCTTCCATAAAACGTGTCAGTGCTTCACTCAGGCATTTATCAGCCGTGTGAGTATAGATCATTTTCATTGCTGCCGTTGGAGCCTTTGTGTGTTTGGCTGAAATGTGAGCACATCTCAAATGAGATCGACCACAGACGTTATCCTGGCACCATCTTATCTGTGAGCTTTTCATTTACTCGCCTTCGCTCGGAGCTCAGAGAGAGTTTCTCCCGGCTCCGTTTCTCCCTCACGTGTTTCGTCCTCCGTTCGCAGAAACCTCCTTAATGTCTTCCTTCCTGTTTTTAACTTCCTTCTAATTTGTTCTCAAACTTTAGGGAGATTTTAATGATAGACTTATTCAAAGAATCTTAGGAAGCATGTAGACAGAAGAAGGTCTGTCTACCTAGAGGTTTACTGGTTAAACGATTCAGATGTTTCTGACAGTGTGTCAGAGTCACAGGAGTTTTCTGCAGCTGTTTTCTGCAGCTGGCAGTTGTAACAAAATCTGAAAAAAATGCTGCTTTGGCAATTATCAAACATAAATAAAGTCACGTAAATAGAAAAAAATGAATGCAGGATATAAATATCTGGTTTCATCTGTACATGATTTGATTTAAATGTAATCCATAGACCTTTAAAAGCACAAAAACACATATTATTTCTGATTTTGAACCCTTGAGCAGTTGATATATGAAGCATTTTGGACAAATCTTACACACTGCAGGACTTCTGCTTTTATAATCTGTTTCAGAATACATCTACAATTCCACGTGAATCTTTATCCGCTGCTCGTCTCCATGAGGGTCTGGAAGCTGAGTGACCCAAACACGGGGCAGCTCCAAAGTTCACAGGGGGCAGGAAGCTGAGGGGCCTCGCTTCCTTTTTATCAGGAGGAAACAGGATGGCTGTTTGTGCTCAGCCCAAGAATTCCTTGTGCTTATCTCGCATTCACGCCTTTCCCCCTTAACGGCTGTGCTGAGCAGGTAATGAGGTAAAAGGTATGTATTCGACAAGCTGCGGCGGGAGATAGCGGACCCTCCAATAGGCTTAGGGTTCGGCTCCGGTGGGGGGAGGAACGCTCGGCTCCATCTCGGGATGCGACGAACGATCTCGAAGTTTCCCCACAGCCGTATTTTCCTTTACGTATTTTTTCCAGAACTAATAAACCAGTTTACACAGGTATCCATTAAAGGCTGAGGTCACTGCACAGAGCGAGCGCTCGGTAAATCTCAGGGTTTTTCCCCGTAAGGATTCTTCATCACCTCATGCTCTTTTCATCCCCAAGATGTATTCAAAGCTCTGCGAGGGGCTTAAAGCGGGCCAGCTGTCGGGATTCGTGACACGGGTCTGACGTGTGGGGGGCTGGGGGGGGGGATTACCTGCCCGGCTTCAGGAGCTCTGATCAGAGACGACCCAGAAATTATACTCCAGTAAGAGCAGCAAGCGTCTTTTTACTCAGGTAAAAAGTAGCTATCTACAAAAGTAACTAATGAAATTATGAATAATTTAATATTTAAAAATTACATCATCAGATGGACCAGAATATAAAGTTAACTGGAAATTTTGGTATTTTATCGACAAAAAGGACAAAAGTAGCAAAAATTAATAAAATATTTTTTTTCCAAATCAGTTCCTGCCAATAAAAAAAACAACTTATGAATCTTTAATAAAAACTGCAGGTGTGTCTGTTTCTGGTGAATTTTTGGATAAAACTTGTTTGTTTTTCATTCACTGGGTAGAAAATCCAGAAATTTACTCATAATAAAATTAGTCACGTAAAAGTAAAAAGTGCAGCAAGTTACTCAGTGCTAATTACTTTATTATTATTATTATTATTATTATTATTATTATTATTTATTTTGTGTTATCCTTTTTGTACTTTCTTGCCGTTTTTTTAAAGTGGTATATAAATAAATTTGACATTCACATTGACTCCAGTAAATGTAACTAGTTATTACCCGGCTGTGGCTCTGATGCACTGAATGACGCTGAAGTTTGGGCGCCGCAGAGAGTGAACCACTTTCCATCTGGTCCCTTTAATGATTTAAAGCAGTTTTCTCAAACTGTGGTCCGCGGGCCACCGGTGGTCCGCGAGTTACTGCATGCAAACAACCATTTGTTTGCCAAGATGTGAGCTCAAAGTGCAACGCTATAGTTGGCTTACCAGAGCAATAATAATGGATAAATGGCTTAAGACTGGCTTACTAAAAAGAAAACCTGAAGATACCAGTGGAAAGTTTGTCAGGCTGAGCTGCAGAATCGTCGTTTCTGAACACTATTATGATACAAAGCAGACTGCTACGTATCGTAGCCGTATCCGGCTGTGCTGGGTTCTGTAGGCGGTGAACAGAGCTGCGCCCCGCGCTGACTAACTGCATCTAAACACCAAAAATACAATTATTTAAGTTGGACTACCTATTGGCTGAAGGACAATGTTTTTGTTTTTTCCAAAGCAACTCAAGTCTATTTTCCTCTTATTATGCTTCTAAATTAAAAATAGCAGCAACAGTTATAGTAAGGAAAAACTCCAAATGCTCTGAATAGACGTGTTCATGGTTTTATTGTGGCTAGTCACATTTACATAACAGCGCCACCCTTCACATTAGGAGGAACAAGACAACACGTTAAGAGACTAATACTTAAATTTGTTGTGTTATTGTTGGGGCAGTTTCCAGTTGAGTGTTTGCTAAATGGGGTAAGTGGTCCTCGGCCTGAAAAAGTTCGAGATTTAAAGGTAGAAATTGATTTCTTTGCAAAATTTTGAATGTTTATGCTAAATGCTAAAGTTTGCATCCTTCTAATCCCAGAGGTGAAACGATGTGCAGGAACAAGCTTCTCATCTCATTGTTCTCATTTGTTTTCTGCACTGCTTAACACTCAGCCTTCAGTATTCAAGGCCCTATTAGGAGTTGCTTCTTGCTAGTGTTTGTTGCATACATTAACTGGTTTCCATTGTCACATGATTTATTTATTACCCGATATGGAGGCTTGTGCTCTGCTTATGAACTGACTGAGAAGGGAAAATCTGTTTGCAGAATCAATAATGTAGTTTCCTGGATTCATGAAGTAAACAGTCTCAGTAGTTTAGTTCTTGGTTATTAACACGTCTGTGAATAAGCTAAAACCATCTAGAGCAACTCTGGATGCACCTCATGCTGATTTTTTACTCTATTTTTTGGTGAAGGTGAAGAAGATAAATAGTAACTGTTATTTCGTTGGACTCTGGATCTTTAAAGTCCAATGAGATAAAAAAAGAAAAGGCTTGGAGTTGGGTTCTTAGCTTCTTTACTGTGAAATTCTGTATGCACAGACCCTTTGTTTGGACTGTTTTAGCTAAATAAACAGTGCAACATAAATAGAGTTTTAAGCTTTTCTGGGCATGAAAGTCTCCCTTTCTGCATGTTTTCTTTAGTCTCTTTTCATTGTTGCCCTGCCAAAAAAGAAACGGTAGAAACTGCGACGCTGCATCGATGCTGAACTTGACGGGTTTCCTGCACATCCTTCACAAGGCGAGTCTTTGCTGGCACTAATGTGATCTCAAGCTTCTGTTTCCTGTCCAACGTGCTTCAAATTCACCCTGCCGCTGAACTCAAGCAGCTAGCCGCTAATTCACCATGAAATGATCTCCAACAGTTTATGATTTAAATAGTTTTAATCAGATATTATAAACAGTTTTTCACTGATGGGCCGTTTGCAGCAGTGTGTTGGCTAACTTCCTGTCCACCCAGATGCTGCTGCTGGAGACGCAGCTCGATCTTTGGAAGCAAAATTCAGAGGTGTTGTTTAGCAACCCTGATCAAAGATTCATCAAAGATTTTATGATGATCCTCGTCATAAAATGACACCGGAGGATTCATGCAATTCAACGTTTCTTTAAGTCCTTATAAACGCGTATCATTTAATATCAGGGTCAAAATCTGCTGATGATGCTTTCAAAGACAAGAGCGTACTGTCTGTTGTTGGAAAAATATGTCAACAGCAAATATATGAGCAAAAAAGTCCGTCCATCCATCCATCCATCCATCCATCCATCCATCCATCCATCCATCCATCCATCCATCCATCCATCCATCCATCCATCCATCCATCCATCCATCCATCCATCCATCCATCCATCCATCCATCCATCCATCCATTTTCTTTACACCCTTGTCCCTCAGTGGGGTCGGGAGGGTTGCTGGTGCCTCTCCAGCTAACGTTCCAGGCGAGAGGCGGGGTCACCCTGGACAGGTCGCCAGTCTGTCACAGGTCAACACAGAGACACACAGGACACACAACCATGCACACACACACTCACACCTAGGGACAATTTGGAGAGGACAATTAACCTGACAGTCATGTTTTTGGACTGTGGGAGGAAACCAGAGTACCTGGAGAAAACCCACTCATGCACAGGGAGAACATGCAAACTCCATGCAGAAAGACCGGGGCCGGGAATCGAACCCAGAACCTTCTTGCTGCAAGGCAACAGCTCTACCAAGTATCATAATCAATTTATTTCAATGCAGAGATCTTTTATTAATCCAAAGGGAAACTCGGCTCTCTGCACTCAGCTCCTTGTTCGTCTCTGATGAAATTTAATGATCTTATTTTTGTAAACTTCTTGCTTTGAGCAAATGAACATAGCCGTTTTTGTTTTCTGTTTTGTTGCTTTATAGTCTGTGAATCCTACATTTGGGTAAAAAAAACAAAATATGGAGAGATCGACTTTATAGTGTGTTGTAAATGTAAACACAATCTATTTCCCCCCCAAAAACCTGGATCAAAATAATAATTATATATATTTTAATTCAATAAGATGGGGATCCTCTGAGGAGGGAAAAGGTCTGTGAGGTTTATGGATGAATAATGAACATGTTTTGTGTTTTTGTCACATTGTGTGGATGTGGCTGTTGGCGAGGGATGGCACCGGTGCTGCTTGGCTTTGAGCCGTTTTTACTCTCGCTGTGACTCACCGGGCCCAGAGCGTCTCTCCTCTCCTGACTCGAGCGTTTTTCAGATTAATCGGGACTCTCTCCAAGCTCCTGGCTTTTTACTGTTGCATCAGCCGTAACTGGGTCCAACATTTTTCTCTTTGTCCCTCCCTGCCTGGACTCTCCTCCACATTCCTATCTGACACAACACTAATCGTGAATATGGAAGTGCTGCTGTAACTATTTGCATTAACTTGAGTAACTTTTTTGAAAATATTTTCTTTTATGTGTATTTTTGCTACCCTGCTCTTTTAATTTTACTTGAGTAATTTTATTATGAAGTATCTCTACTGTTACTTGAGTAAAATTTCTGGATTTTCTGCCCACTGAATGAAAAACAAACAAAATTCACCAGAAACGGACACAAACCTGCAGTTTTTGTTAAAGTTTAATAAGTCTTATATTGAAACAAACTGATTTGGAAAAATGATCTTTTGCCTGATTTTGTTATTTTTCGTCATTTCTATAAATTATTGCAATTTCTGTCTTTAAAATATCAACATTTTCCACTTATCTTTATAATTAGGTTCTTCTTCTTATGTAATCTTTAAATATTAAATGATTGATATTGTGAGAAGACTTTTCACCAAATACTTTTTGACTCTTACTTGAGTCACTTCTTGGATACTTTTACTTTACTTGAGTAGAAATATGTCGAAGTATCGCTGCTCTTACCCTGACAGTTTTTCTGAACTCTATCTGGTCGTCAGATGAATTCATCAAGTGGTAAATTTCACTTCATGTCTCAGTCTTTGCTGCGGTTTGGGATCTGAACTCTTTAAATATCCTGTTGATTCCCATCCACTGAGCATCGCGTACCCAGGATGATTGTTGCTCCTGACACCAACTGATTGGGTCATTTGGACTGAACATTTTGTTGCGCCGGGCTTATTAATGTTGACGCCGGTAACGAGGTCGTTATCTCCGTGTAGAAATGAAATGCAGGTCGATGCCTGACGTTTACCCGTCATTTTGTTTCTTCTGCAAACATTTAGTTGTGACGTGAATCAGCTGCAGACACAGTGAGGACAGAGGCTGTGAATAAATGATGCAGCTTTATTAGCTTTCTCCACTCGTCCTTCTGAGGGATTTATTTCCAGGATGACTCGCGGTGCATCCTGCCTGGTTAATAACACTTTAATGTCTCAGGCAGTGATACCGATCCCCCCCCCCCCTCTGCCTCTCCTTACAGCCTGGGGCTGAAGCACAACTGGAACCGGCGAGCTTTTCTATTTAAAACTCCCAATCTGTGCTGCATGTTTTTAAGACATGATCGTTTTTACTTGAAAGTGAATATTTCAAACCTCAGCAGATGTAATTGGGCTAATTTTATTCTAACTCATAATGTGCGTTTGTGTTTGCGTGTGTTGCCAGTGCGGCTTGGAGTTGGTAAGCGGCTATAAAAAGGCTCTGAATTTTCCTTCCTCTAGGCCTGCTGCGTGTCTCTGCTGCCTTTGTAGCCCACACACCTCGTCCGCGGCGCGGCTCCCTGCAGCTCCGCCGGGATCGCAGCGAAGCCGCGGCCCCTCCCACAAAGTGAGACTCGCCACAGGTCTGATACGCACATGGGCTGCTTTGTTGGAGCAACAGAACCAGAGGCACAGATCAGAGTTTGTCCCTCCTCAGGTTGCAGCCTTGATCTGGAGCATCTGGGGGGGAGAAGGAGACTAATGATCCCACTTAGACTTTGAGGTTGATGTTTTTACCTAACACTTTGAAAACAAGCCCTCAGAGCAGGTGTGCTCAGAGAATAGACGTTAAATAGTGTTAGATTATAAATTGCTCAATGACTTATCACCACAACACTTTAAAATCAAATCAGTGTTGTTTGTGTAACACATTTCAGCAGCAAGGTCTCTCAAAGGGCTTTGCGTCATAAAATACAGAGTCATAAAACGGTCAGTAGTTGAAACATTTTGCCGTCGCTGAACGTCTGAATGTTGACTTTTCTGGGTTTTTAGTCTGGATTTGAAGGATCTCAGTGTTTCGGCTGTTTTGCAGTTTTCTGGCAGTTTGTTCCAGATCCGTGGTGCATAGAAGCTGAATGCTGCTTCTCCATGTTTGGTTCTGGTTTTGGATGCAGAGCAGAACCAGAAGACCTGAGAGGTTCTGGAAGGTTGATACGACAATCAGTTTAGAGAATATTTAGATTTTTTTTTTTCCAACGTTCCTGTGGAGCCGTAATAGTCTGCAGAATCAGACGTAGTCTCTTTGTGTCGTCTTGTTTTTTAATTTCTTTTAACTTGATTAAGTTAGTAGGAACCAAGGAACTTAGTTCTTGAGAACTAAGAACCTTAAGGCTGATGTTGTTTGTAATAATTCAGTCTTTTATGTGCAGTAAATTTGATCAGAGGAAAAAAAACAACTTGGATGACAGTAGAAGATCTCTTCTTTAGTTCTCAGAAATTAAAATATAAAATGATGAATTCACTAAAAACAAAATCTTACCAAGTATTTTTGGTCTAGTTTTAAGTGCAGATGTCTCAGTTCACTTGAAATAAGACAAACTAACTTAAAAAATAACTCAGGCTGGATATATGAGCTGGTTTGAAGTCAATTCCTTAAAGTTGATGGAAAAGTACGAAGTCTGTTGGCAGATTATTTCACATATAACAGGACATTTTTCCTATGTTTTAAGTGAAAAGTGAAATACATTTTTTTTTTTCTTAATTTTAAGACACTGATAAATTTATGTCTTTATTCTGCTAACATTGTGGCCTATTTTCTCATAATTTAACAAATGTTCTTGTGGTCTGACCCTGATATCTCACCATGCAACTCAGAATGGAAGATTGAAACAAAAGCCACTTTTTAAAAAGTCATTTGTAAGAAATAGAGAAAAAAATCCATTGAAATCAGAAATCAGCTCTGGTTTGATCCACACTCAGTCCTGTAAAAATGTTCAACTTGCTTCTAAACCTGCACCAACATCTCTTCACTGCAAAAACACAAAATCTCACCAAGTATTTATGGTTTAGTTTCTACTGTAAGTATCTTCTACTGTAAACAAACTTATTTTAGATCAGCTTAATATTGATTAAAAAAATACTATCTCCACTCAGAGATTTATTTCACTTTCATTTATTGACTTAAAATAAGCTCATATTTGTTGCTGAAGTTACTTTGGTTTTGTTTTATTTCAAGTCAACTAGGATATTTGCACTAGAGATTTTAGGTTGTGTGTTTTTGCAGTGTCCTTCAGTTAAAACCCTGAAGGATCAGAACTGAGGACTTTTAGTGGATATGAACTGGTAGCAGCGTGTGTGTGTGTGTGTGTGTGTGTGTGTGTGTGTGTGTGTGTGTGTGTGTGTGTGTGTGTGTGTGGTGTGTGTGTGTGTGGTGTGTGTGCGTGCGTGTCTCTGCTGTTTTCCGTCTTTTCCAGCGCTTCGCCTCAGATTACATGATGAGGAACTTGCAGGGTCGTGGTGGAGTCAGATGAGACGCCCCATGTGACCCAGCGTCCTCCAGGGATGCTGGGAGATTTTTGTTCAGATCGCTGGGAGCATCCTGGGACAAACTCAGGACATGCTTTTAAAAGTTCAAGAATTATTTTATCTGAATAGTCTGATTAAATAAGAGCCTTTTAACAAAAGATGCTCTGTTTTTTTTTTTTTCTTTTTCCTCTTCGCTTCTCACGGGAAAACGATTCGACAGAAAGACAGAGTGGCACGCTGCTTCATGCCTTTTTGATGGTGGCTTATGAAATTTTTAACCTTCCGCTCGTTCTGAAAGCGCGGCACTCCAGACGGCGTTCGCGGGTCAGCGCACTAAAACACGGCCTCTGTCCTTTGGGCAAACAGTCGGTCAGCGCCAGCCCAAGTGTTGCAGCCACAAGCAAACCATGCCATTAGCGTGCAAGGAGGCACCGCGCTCGCATCTTAGCTCCCTCTTTCAAACCTCCTCAAAGCACTGCGGTTCTCCACCAAGAGATGCAGTTCATTTTCTTTCCTAATAGCTTTTGGAGGAAATGCATTCGAACTGTGAAGCCGGTTCCCTTTTTTCACTTAATCCACAATTCTCTGGGCGCTCTTTCCTTTGAAGCGCGCAGTAAATAGAATCCACTGCACTGGAAACACATCCAGCCTTTAATAAACCATTTGATGTTTATTAAAGGAGTTTGGTTTTATCACGAAACGCTTTAAAGCCCAGACATTTGCTCCGGCGCGCGTTTATCAGAGGCTGCGCAGCACCGACAGGTGTCCCCACTCGCTGAATCTAATTTGGCTGCTGTGGTGATTGATTTAAGATGATAATAAAACTAAAAGGAAGGTAAAAAAAAACAACCCCAGCAGAACATCAGGTGATCCTGGCCGCCTTCCTGCTGATTTCTCACCTGCACCAGGTGTCGAGTCGTCCAGCTTCACGCCGGCGGCCACCTGTCTCCGCTTCTCGGAAGTGTTTCCCGAAGCAAACGCTCGCTTTGGGAATGCTTCCAAACGCGTGCGCCTGTGAGAAATGGGCTCAGATTATGTTTCCCAATAACACTTGGCAGGACGCAGATCCCAGATGAAATGCTCGGATGCCGAAGCCAAAGTAATTTTGTTGCTGTTTTTCTTTTTGAACTGAGTTGATGTGCTTTTGGCTTCACAACTATGAAGAGACGCATTAAAAAATCATCCAGCTCGTTCATCCAAGCTGCTGTTTGAGCGAGACAAATGGCAGAACAGACATTTACTCAGATGGATCTGTTTGATTCCTAAACCTGGAGCTGATTTCTTCCACAGAGAGAAACCATAACACCAGGAAAACAATCCAAGCTGGAAACGCAGCGTTACTCCAGTTTGAAAAATGGACACCTCACTATTTATTTAATAAAGAGCACATGTCTGCAGTTCCTGAAGCTGTATCTGGAGGAGCGTCGACGTCTCAAACATCCGTGCAGTCGGTTCTGCGAGCTTGTTAAAACACCCACTTCAAGTATTCAGCCCGCTCTCCAGCTCTCTGCACTTATTCTGTTGCTTTTGGCTCAAACTGCAGGTCTGTTGTTCTTCCAAGAAGCTGGAGACGTTACTGACAGCAGGAGATTTTAAAAGAAACCAAAGAGAGAGCGACATATCTCCCAGTGCAGTTCTTCGGCCTGTGGTACCGAATACAAACCGGTTTTTATTTAAACGTTCATCATCTAGGAGGAAAAATAATCTAACATTTTATGTCGTAATCATTTTAACCCTTCTGTGGATGAATTATGATCCTTTGTCATAATTTTTTTCCAGAGTGTTTTTGATATTTTTTAAGACATGAAACTGGTGGAATTTTTTTTTTTGTAAAATAAAAAACTTCTAGGATTTTTTTCTAGGTGATCGGTTGTAATTTTCTCTAAGCACGAGTTATTTATAAAGTACATCAGTAGTATTAGAGGTCACATGATGTCATAATGTTTTTTACCTGCTACAGCAGGAGGAGGGACTGGATGTTCCCAAGTCGCTTCTTTTCGTCAGTCTGCCATATTGGATTTAACAAAACTTTTCTTGCACTTGCAGTAGATGGCCAGTAGTTGGCAGTGTATTGTGGTCCGTGTGCATTTATAACATAAAATCCACAAGAAACCCAAGAAAATGGCTTTTAATGAGCTGCACTGCAGTGACTGCTATGCATGAAGTGGTTAAAACTTATTGACAACCTTAAAGTATTATTTTTATATCAACTGAAACATCTAAATATGTGTAGAGTTGTGGAAAAGCTGCATTTCTTCTGGGAAAATATAAATAGTTTTTGATGTCTGAGACCAAGAATGTTTTTGTTTTTGTTTAGTTTTTTTTTTCCACTTGCGATTGTCGACTTGGAAAAGCAATTTATTTTCAAATGCCAAAAGTCGTGTTGGTTTTTGTTGCCTCTGCATGTGAATACAGTTCTGCGGGATCAATTTAATTTTTGCTTTTGTCTTTATGGTAATCCGTCTGTTTTCCCTTCCTCTGACATCAGTAAAACACCCGCTGCATTAGAGTAATGCTCTCCTACATAATAGCTTCTCAGTAGATGCATAAAACGGTCTGGATGGAAGCCTTTTGGGGCTGAAGCTTTACAAGCAGCCCTAAACAATACGCCAGGTCAGACTTAAACCTTCATCATGAAAATCCCAGCTTTGTTTTACAGGCGTGCAGCGCTACACGGGCTGTTTATTTTTGACTTTATGTTTGTGGTGAGGCTGATTGAATTGTTTACCCCCCAGTAAAGCTGCAGCTCAACCTTTTGGAGCGTTGCTCACAGTTTCATCACCGGCCCAATAATTACTAAAGTTGGCATCAGCAGGATCTGCTCAGGCAAGAACTGTCATCATTTCTGCTGAGACGACTTCAAGTAAATCAGCAGAGACGATCCTGTGTTTATTCTAGTCTATTACACGCCTTTTTCCTCTTGTTTTAAATCCTAAAGGCACCTTTTTAGACCGTTTTCTCATCGTCGTATGCCGAATCATCTCTGACCCCCAAACTGCCTCGGATCCGTCATGTTTTGTGGCCTGAATCTATCGACTTGTGTTTCTGTAGGGACTTCATTTTGGAGCCGCTCCAAGCAGCTCGGTTTTCATCCTCTCCCCATCGTTTCTCTGGCCCCCGTAAATCAATGTGATGTAATTGTATAAACTCCCTTTTCCCACAGCTCTGAGCTGGAGGCACAACGTTCTCAGGGAGAAAGTGATTCAGCGTGACCCGCTAGCCTCAGCCTGTTGATTCCCACAGTGTTGCTGTCCCCGTCTCGTGAAACACAGACTTTCCTCTTTAAATATCTGTTTAAGAAGAAGTGCGTTTGCTCCAGCGGCTCTCAGCATTTGTTCAGTTTGTCAGGGAGGTCCTCAGGGCCGAGCCCCCTGCACGCACCTCACGACATCAGGAGATGCTGTAACGCGGATCTGCTTGAACTTTTCACATGTGGTACGCGAGGCGGTTAGGATCACTGACGAAATAATTATTCTGACTTTAATTTTTTTTTTATATATATATATATTAAAAGTCAGAATTCTGAGTAAAAAAATTAAAATTCTAAAAAAAAAATTTAGAATTCTGAGATTAAAGTCAGAATTCTGAGAAAAGTGAAAATTCTAACAAAAATGTCAGAATTTTATAAAAAGTCAGAATTCTGAGATTAAAGTTAGAATTCTAAAAAAAAAAAAAAAAAGTCAGGATTCTGAAGAAAATCTCAGAATTCTGAGAAAAAGTCCTTGTTTTCCTCAGAAAAAAAAAAGTGGCCATAATCCACTTTTGTACATTTTTTTTTCACACCAACACCAAATCGTATTTATTTTAACAAGATTTTTTGAGGTTCCCCTCCTGGCCTGTGGTGGCGCTGCACTGAAGAAAACGACACAAAAGCCTCTGAGCGCGACTTCCTCGTTCATGAAGTTTAGTCAGAAATGGAGAATGGTCAGGTTTTATAGGATTTCTACTTTATCTTTGACAAAAGACAGTGAGCCGTTTCTCCCGCTAGCGCTAAACTCATGCATTCCTTTTGATTGCATTTACCCAGAATGCAATGTGGTGTAATTCGCTTCTGCTTTTGGAGCGGTATTTGGTTGGCTTTCACATATGCATTCGAACTGCATCAGAGTTTGATTAGGGATTCACACCTCCCCAAACGAACCGGGCTTTGGAGGAAAACAAACTAGGGTTTGATTGGTGTGAATTTATTCTTAGCGGCCTAGTCAAAGTCCAGGTCTAAATCCACCTGAGAATATGTGCCAAAGGTTAAAATGGCGGTCAAGATGTCCTCTGTCTAATCTGATAAAGCTTGAGTTGTTTTGAGAAGATTGATGAACATTTTCAACCTTTAGATGGTCGGAGCTGATGGATGAATCCTGCAGGATTTGCAGATATAAAAGATTTAAGACGGATGAAAACAAATCGATTTCACCCTTTTTTCAGATTATTATGTGTAAAAATGTTAGAACGCTGTTTGTCCTTGATATTTTTGAGATTTGTTTTGCCTTGCTGGTGATTTTCCTGTGAAAATAGTCGTTCAAATCATTGAGCAGCTGTGTTAACACGCTCCATTTTTATACGTTTCTTTAAACTATGTGACTAAAGAAATATTCTGCAGCTGTAAATGAGAACTTTTTAAAAATTAATAATTATTTTTACCCAGTTTCATAAACCATACTTGTGCCCTTCAACAAATAAAAACACTCCCACCCCTCAGTTCACCGCCAGACGGTCTCCTTTTTTATTTATTTATTTATTTAAACGGCTGACAGCTGAGTGACGGGTGGCTGGGAGGAAGATGCAGGTGTGGATCCTCACAGCTCTCTTCTCTCGCTGCCAACCAGCTTCTCCTCAGAAAGATGCCCTTTTTTTTTTTACTTGTTTCTATGACAACGTGATCTGACAACTCATCCCCACTTTAGCCACGGGTTGTTGGTAAACCGATATTACCCGTTTGCTTACTAGGAGAGTGTAGCAATTTCCTAAACCTTTAATTCACATAATCGCCTTTTACCTCCAGATGTTTACAGCTTGATCTTGTTCCCATGGCAACCGTTAAGATGGTAATGCTGGGAATATGATCACCTTTAAATTAAACAATTAGGAAAGCAGGAAAGCACCACAGAGGGTGACAGTTTGATTTACAGTAGATTGGGAGAATATTTCTACACTGTAAAACATTTACAGGTGGTTTAAGTTGACAATGAAAGTCCACCTGCTGCCTTGAAAATGCAATTTAAATCAACAAGAAAATAGTTTTGGTTTCAACTCAGAAATTAAAGTTCATGAAGTTGATTTAACAACAAGAGACAAGTTGTCTAAGTATTGTTTTTACCTTCATTAATCTGGAATTGTGAGTTTTAACTTAATGTTGCAATTTAAACCAAATAATTATTTCACAACATGCAAGAAAAGAACTGTCAAGTCGTTTCTCTACTATTTTACTCACAATATCAAGTTGACAATAGTTCCCACTCCTGTCTTTCTCTTCTTTCAGTTTTTTAAGTGCAAACCTAAAAACTCAGTTTATTCAATTCTTGGAGGTTTGAATAAATGAATAAAAAGTTAACACAACTTACTGCTGCTGCAAGTTTATCTTTCACAAACTCACATTTAGGTTCAAAATCTAAAACTGGATAAATTTATTTGACTTAAAGAGTAAAAGATAGTAGACACAACTAAATGTGGCTCTAATGTTTTACAGTGTATTTCAACTGACTTTGTTGCCTTCTCATATTATATCTTATCATTAGGTTGGATTTAAATCACTGCATTTTCACTCATTCTCTTCTTGGAGTTTAAAATCATCTTTTTGAGATGTATTTTTTTTAGTGTGTATTTTACATTTCAAACTTGCAAAAACACAAAAACCTATCAAATATTTTGGTCCAGTTTCTAGAGCAAATATCTCTACTAGAACAAAACTAACTTACAAGTAACTTTTCAGTACCAAATGGGAGCTTTTTTTTAATCAATATTGATTAAAAAGTACACGTTTCACTGCCAGATTAGCCAATGGAACTTTTTAATCAAAATTAATGGATGTTTAACTTAAAACAAGCTCCTGTATTTTGCTGAAAAGTTGCTTGTCAGTCAGTTTTGTCTTATTTCAGCTGTGCTCAGACATTTGCACTAGAAAGTTCACAAATACTTGGTAAGATTTAGTGTTTTTGCAGTGATTAATCATTATTAATCTCATAAAACTTTTTAATCAGCACAACAAAACGATACATTTATCAATTTGTAAATATTCTGTTGAGGTTTTCAAACTGCTACAGTGGACTAGTGTGGATCCCAACAACCCAAAAACTGCTGATAGTCCCTTTAAAAAGCACCGAACGCATCTCAAACCAGGGTGTCCAAACCTTTTGCAACATGTTTGTGTGTTTGTTGGTCATCCCTCACTGAGTCCATGATATTTTTAGAGGTCATCTTGTTGTTAGATTTGCATAATCGTGTTAATCTGTGAAAGTATTTCCTCCTCTGCAAACGGACTGTCTGTGGGTTTCTGTGGTTTCTGAGCCGACTGTGCGCACCAACAGCAACAATAAAAACTCAAACACAAATGGCGGCGCTGTAAATCGGCTGCAATTGGTGACCAAACCAGAAGGTTTTGTCAGCCACTTTCCTTACATCCTCCGGATGATGTCACATTTTTGCATCCACACACAAACGCGGCCCATCCATTTCAATTTAAAACCGCAACGCCCCCACGTCCACGCACTTCAGATTCCCATTTAACCCCTGATGTTTTATGCATTGTGTTTTTCAGGCGGCACAGCTGAGGAAGTGAACTTTCTCACAGCCGGCACCGACTGTTTACATGCAGCTAATACGTTCTAAGCTCTGCAGATTAAATCTCATTTCTCTGAGAGCTTTTTGTGTCGAGCCAAGCCTGATTTCTCCTGACGTCTCCTTGCTTGCGGCTCCCTTGGCTGTTTGAACAAATGTTTCTTAAAGTGCTCCTGCATTTTCACAAGATTAAAACCCCCGCCTTCCCCTCGCTCCTCCATTTTTTTCTTTTCTACATTTCAGTGTCTTCCTGGCTCGCTCTGGGGACTAACTAGAGGCAGGATATCTCGTCAAAGAAAATCTTTCAACTCTTTCTCCAGCGCAGAGCTTGGTGGTAGAGGAAAGGAGTGCATCCTGAGGTTTTGGACTGAGCAGAGTTCATGCTTTCACACTTTAGAGTTCGTCTTTGTCCAGAATTTGTTTTTCTTCCTCTCCACATCCTTTCACACGCTGCCCAAGTGATGAATCCAGTTTATTCCCTCGTGCCGCTGAAGCATGCTATTGAATTTTTGGCCGTTATTGTACATATATTTCACAGGGTAAGGGACAAAAAAAAAGCATTCATTTAGTTCTCCTTTTCTGTTAAGTTTAACCTGCAGCCTGTGAACTTTTTCACATTTTACTACATTTTATGATGAACCAACACAAAGTAGTGTGCTTGCTTTTGTATTCAGCCAACTTCAATCCAGTTCAGTCAATTGTCTTCATGAAAGTATAACCATTGTGAGCTTAGATATTATATTTTCAGTCAAATCAAATAATCCGTTTATTTAAAGTATTCAAAAGTAAAATAAACATTTATTTTCACTTGATATTGTGAGTAAAATAATATAGAAATGTGGTTGTTTAACCAGGTGAGGGCAGTGTCTTTTTTCTTGCATATTGTGAAATAATTATTTGGTTTAAATTGCAGCTTTAAGTTAAAACTCACAATTCAAGATGAATGAAGTTAAAAAACAATGTTTATACAACTTGTTTCTTGTTGTTAAATCAACTCCATGAACTTTAATTTCTGAGTTTAAACCACAACTATTTTCTCGTGACTTAAATTGCATTTTCAGGGCAGCAGGTGGACTTTCATTTTCAACTTAAACCACCTATAAATGTTTTACAGTGGAAAAAATGATATTTACATACTTAGTCTGTAATTTGACTGTTTGCAAGCTGCTGCATCATCTGACGGGGATTGCAGATTCTGGGGGATTTGGGGTTTTTATGAAATGTGCAGCTTTAGGAGGAGGTCCCAGTGTGGCGTCTTTGTGCCGAGGAAATGATCCAGATGCAGAGCTGCTGGCTCTTGTAACCCAGTGGGACTCCTGCTCTGCTGCTCCTGTGCTGCCGCAGGATAAATCCACACAGTCAAACACCTTGCTGCACTCAGCGAGGCGCTCTTCTGTGCAGTTTGATTTTCTGTGAAGCATCTGCGGTGTTTGTGTACCGGCTTTCCTCCTAGCATTGATTGAAGATTTTCAGTAGAGCTTAATTACTGCTCAGCAACATAAAGTTTCCACATGTTGTTGCCTTGGCATGTTCTTGGAAACCATCAAGACGTAAACACGCAAATAGTTCTTAGAGATCAAGATTATGGAAATCTGTTTTAAAAACTTTGGAGACCAAAATGTATATTTTGACCAGAAATGTTAACATTTCCTCGTCTTTGTTCCCCTTCCAGTCTAGGGGTTGAAGAATGTTGCATGTAAAACTTCCTCTAAACAAATGCTAAGCACTGCTACATCACTGAGCTGAGTGAGAGACCAAGTATATATCGGCGTTAACACTGATGTCGGCTGATGTAAGTCAACTTTTAACACATTGGTTGCTGTTTGGTTTGGGAGAGGAGAGAGAGAGCATCTGAGGCTGCGTTCACACTACAGTCTGAAGTGACCCAATTCCGATATTTTCACCTTAATCCAACCTGTGTCGGATCTTTTCATGACAGTCGGAACAACACAGATCGGACTTTTTTCAAATACGAACAAACCACTTGGACATCCGATACGTGTCTGATCTTTATGTGACCCGAACGTCCAGGTCGCGTTCATCCGTCCAGAACGTCATCGGTATTCTGCGTCCTGATGGGCGCAAGCGGGAAGAAAAACAACAATGGCGGACGATAACAAGGATAAAGTTGTTGATGTGTTGGCTCTAGTTGGACAACAACTTCGGAATCGTAAGATATGCTCCAGCGTTAGCATCCACGTTTATTTCCATAAACACTGAGCACTTCTTCTTCTTCATGCACGCTCACTACTTGTGACGTTGTTGCGCCCTCTACTGCGCATGCGAGACACTTCAGGTCGTTTGCAGTTCTCACTGGTGATCACATGCAAGTCGCATATATTTGGAAATGTGAACGACAACACCAAAAAAAAAGGAAGAAAAAAAGTTGGATTTGGGTAATTTATGACCGCAGAGTGAACGTAGCCTAAGAATGATCTTGTGCAAAACATGTAATATGTTTTGTATGAACCTATCCTGACCTGTTCAAGGACCTAACACTGTTTTCTTGTGATGGCAGCCAGTTATAGCTTCAGCCGCTGTTCTGAAGTTCTTGTGTTTTTGGGCGTTTTTAGGATGGATATGATGTAAACTTGTTTTGCGTTTCTGTCAGCCACAGCTGTGAGTCGTTGCTAACCAGCTGATTTCAGAGGGATTTGTGAACATCGTTGCATCACTGCTGGATGTTCGTGGCAACAAACTCAGAATGTAAACCATTAGGATTTGGACCTGAGCCTGCAATTTGGGCCGGACTCATTCTGTAACCACCAGGCAGCCGTCCAACTATCTTTATTCCTTTTTTAATGTTGAGTCCTTTGTGTCAGGATTTATATTTTATACTCCCCATTCATTCCCTTCATGCACTATTATTTAATATACAGTCTGTTGGAAAGTGGCCTTGGAGCCTCGGCAATATAAAAACAAATCAAACATCAGAGCTTTGGCTCGTGTTGTTCAGCCCATAAACATTTCAGAGAAACGCGTGCAGGAGCCCAGACTCGATGGCTTTTAGTAGTTCTTAATAATAAAAAATAGCTTTAATCTGGTGGCATTTTGCTAATTGTCTGTTTCCACTTCTTATGTTCACCACTCCACTGTTTATTGTTGCCAGCACTCCAAGCAGCTTTGTAGGTTGTGTGCTGACATAACAGTTGTTTTGCAGTTTATGTTGCAGACAAAGAACACTTTATTTCCTGCTAAAATGTTTCTCCTTAAAATTTAATGCTACAATGTTCCTTTTTTTCTAAGCAATCTGATTTCAGCAACTGTACAGGAAACCCAACCGCTCTATGGTATTTTAGCATCATTTAAATGAGAGCTAGAAATTGTTACCAGATGTGTTCTTAACACATGTTTAAGTGGCTGGCATGGCTTACAGAATAGCGCAGACCACATATCTCTACATCTGATGTGTTTGGAAAAATGTCCCATAGTTAGCCATGTCGGTATTTTTGGATTTAATGGCTGCTGGTTTGAGCTAAATCTCTTCATACAATCATCACTTGTGTAAGAGGTAATTTTCTGGAATCAACAGGAAGCGTATTCATATCTGAGTTGAAAATGGCTGATTATTCTGGCAGCTATTTTTTATAAATGCATCATTTTGACATTATCTACAAAACCTAAAAGTCTGTCAGCCTGGCAGGTATTCAGACAACTCTGATTTCAGACATTTTGATAGTTTTGTTTGATTTTGATGTTTTTATTTCAAGCAGGTTTTTAAAAACAAGAAAACAAGCAATCAGTAGGACAGAGAAAACCTAACCAAGAATAAAATTATTTGTCTACATCTTTTCTGTTTATGTTTTAACTCATAAACTTTTAATTTCGGATTTAAAATCAAAACAAATTTCTTGTTGACTTAAGTTGCATTTTCAAGGCAGCAGGTGGATTTTTATTTTCATGTTAAACCACCTTCAAATGTTTTACAGTGCACAGTACTGACTGCGGCGGGTCGAATTGAACAGTTTTCCTATATTTTTGTATGTTAAAAAGCACTTATCATTTCAAAGGGTGTTTTTAGGTGGAGAGTTTTCTTATTTTCAGGAACATATCACAACATTTTCTCTCTTTATTTGCCTATTATTGCAGAATACAAAACATTTTGTTGTGTTTGAGATGCAGACAGGCCGGATGGGATCTTTATCCCCGCTGAATCTCTCTGAGCTCTTCGCCGGCAGCGCTCAATCTTTCCTGGCTTCAGGATTTGACAGAGATGAAAATTGTTATCGTGTGTCTGTTGGACAGCTTGCGGGGCGTGTTTGCAGGGGCGGGAGGGAACAAACCAGGTTTAACAGCCCCCACTGTGTGTGTAGTAATGAACTCTTACCTTGGCTCGGAAGGCCGCGGCGCTGATATCCTCGCTGTGTTTTCGTAACCCTCGCTAAAAAAGGCCTTGCTCTTAATTGCGTCCCTCGGGTTCGAAGCGCTTGGTATTCACAGCCTTTCCTGTCCCTCACGTTGATCCTCCTCCTCTCCCGATCTTAACCCCATCATCCCTATTCGACAGGTCTTTCCTCTTTAATCGCCTGACTTCAAAGCGGCATTGTGATGCCCCCGGGGCGCCGAGCTCTTCAGAGACTCGGGGCGAATCTTACGGGCCTGGGAAGTTGGCTGAAGGTGTGATGCTACATGAGGCCACAGCCAAAGTTATTAACAGAAGGTTGCTTGGTTGCTGAGCTTCATCAAGTTGTCACAACACTGCAAAAGCACAAAGTTTACCAAATAATATTGGTCTAGTGTGTTGTGCAAATATCCTAGTACAATTGAAATAAGACCAAGCTAACATACAAGTAACTTTTCAGTAAGAAATCTGAACTTGTTTTATGTCAGTAATTTCTTGATATTCATGAAAATGTATTAGTTCCATTAGCAGATTATTTCACTGCCAATAGGGGTAAAATATTTCCCATATTTGGGAAAAATTGGAAAAATGTCTTGTTATAAGTGAAATAATCTGCCAGTGGAACTAGTTCTTGGTTGCTAGGCGACGTCCTGGGCTTGGCTGGGGTTGCTAGGCAACGACAAAGTGAAATAATCTGCCAGTAAATAAGGAATTGTACTTAAAACAAGCTCCTATATCTGGCTGAAAAGTTACTTGTAAGTTAGTTTAGTCTTATTTCAAGCATTGTATGATATTTACACTATAAACTAACCAAAAATACTTGGTGAGATTTTGTGTTTTTGCAGTGAAGAGATGTTGGTGAACATATTTACAAGACTCTGAGTGTGGATCAAACCAGAGCTGATTTCTAAATTCACTGGATATTTTTTCTCTTTCTTTTCAGAAAATAAATTACAAATGACAGAAAATATTTTCGAAATGTGTTTTTATTTTACCCTTCACTTCTGTGAGTTGTATGATGAAGAGTCAGGGCCAGACTACAGGAATTTCTCTTTAATTATGAGTCATAACATTAGATAAAAATGTACCAGACCATCTTAAAGTTGATATGAAAATAGCTTGGATAATTAGTTTTTTGTGTGTGTGTGTGTGTGTGTGTGTGTGTGTGTGTGTGTGTGTGTGTGTGTGTGTGTGTGTGTGTGTGTGTGTGTGTGTGTGTGTGTGTGTGTGTGTGTGTGTGTGTGTTGGAGTTTTCATAAAATTACTTCTTCATTCTTCTAATATCAGAACTTTCTTCTGGCGATATTTTATTTTCATGTTGCCACGTCTGTATTAGGTTTTGTCGTAGCTTTGACCTGAATAAGAAACGCTTGTCAAACAAGATGGCGGAACAATGGAAACGCAAGGAGTGAATTGGTGGAGGGGGAAAAAAATCCAGATTTTCCAAAAATAAAACATTGAAAAACCAAAGATTCAATGAGTCGATCAAACTGATTTATCGCCCATATCTTCTCTGAGTGCTGGGCTTTAATGAAGGCATCTTTTGCAGAGGTGAGAGACAATCTGCTGCATGACGAACCTGCCAGCCAGACAAGTGATCTGGTCAACGTTCACCACAAAGGGGTCGACACGACGACGTCTTTCATTTGCATCACAATACCTAACTCACAACACATCCTCCTCAACTTTTCATTCAGCCCAATATGATTAATGCCTGGGAAACAATGGAAACTGCTTAACGAGTCCAACTTCCACCTTTTAGCTGAAGTGATTCTGTATGCTATTTGTGTGGAACCCCCCAGAGTCTGCAGTGGAGCCAAGAACAAAGAAAACAGTGGGGAGCGGTGGCCAGAGAGGGAAGAATGAGTGATTATCAGTGTGGTGCCCTCTGATCAGTGTGGGGATTGTTTCTCCATTGTGGTAGTTTATCTTTATCTCCTGTGGCTGACTTACACTGTTGGATCAATAAATCCAGATGGAGTTGGGCGATAATTCTGCCTCAGCATTGCCCTCATTAAAGCGGACATTCAGGAGATATATAGCTGCCGGCATTGCCATTTTTCCCATTTCTATAATACAGCAGTTGGATGGATATGAACTGCTGGGGGTTGGTGAGACCAGACCGAAGAAAAATGGCTACAGACTCGTTTCTTTGTTGGGGTGTTTAATAAGATTTCACTGAGCACTGTAAAACATTTACAGGTGGTTTAACTTGAAAATGAAAGTCCATCTGCTGCCTTGAAAATACAATTTAAGTCACAAGAAAATTGTTTTGGTTTTAACTCAGAAAATAAAGTTCATGAATTTGATTTAACAACAAGAGACAAGTTGTCTAAACTTTGTTTTTCAAGTTCATTAATCTTGAATTGTGAGTTTTAACTTAATGCTGCAATTTGAGGCTTCAAATTGCAGCACAAGGCAAAGTTACACACAACTTTGCCTTGTGTGCAAACAATGTCGAGTTTATTAAATAGATGAGACGTAGCCTAATTTCCAACACATTTTTCCAGGCTAGAACTATTCAACCTTGAATAACCATAAAAAGAAATCCATGGATGCAAAGTGGAAAAATTTAAGAGGTTTGTTTTTGACTAGAGAGAAGCTGATTCCTGACCAAAGATCCATCACTTCCTGCCTGGTTCTTTTCCACTTCCTGTCCTCAGAGGAAGAGAACTGACCAAACTACCTGCTGTTGTGTGACCTTTGACATTTCCGACAAAGCTTCCTGCCTGATCAGAGTGAGACCAAGAGAAAATACAGCCACTACGAATGGGCACACGGATTTAAATTAACTTCATTCTTTTTGCTAAAAAAAACCGATGTTATAAATGTCTGGTGGAGAATTTCTTAGTGGAAACGGTTTGTTAGGTGGCAGCTGATATAAAGACGTAGTGGCAGAATACTGGGTCAACTGGAAATATATCCATCTTTAAGTAAGCATGTTTTTTTTTATCTGCTTTTATTAACTGATGTTATACCTGCAGCTGACAGTTTAGGAAATTGGATGGTCTGAAAGTAATGATGACTGGCCACAAATGAAAAGCTCTATCTGAAGCCGAATTGATTTTCTCCTTGTCACGATGTTGTTAATCTTTGGAGGGATCTGGCTGTCTTACTTAGTGATTACAGTGCTGTGTTGTTCCTTCTGCCTTCAAGAATTTATTTTAAATAACTTCGACTGATGAGACTAATGAAACTTTCAAGAAAAACCTCTGTGCTTAAATCAGAGTGAAGTTTTGGGTTCAGTCATAAGATATACAGAAAAAGTCGGAATACGGTTTAAACATTACAATGTAACATTTTATAACTTACTACACTCAGCAGCAGAAATGTTTCTTGTACTTCTGAAGGAAATTTCAGGTGGTATAAAAAAATAACTTTATAGTATTCATGTTTGCTTATGGCTCTCTCATATTTTACTTGAAGCATAAAAATTTGCCAATGAGCTTAAATGTCATTGGCAAATTGGCGAGAGTAATTTGTTCAGAGGCGACACCGTTGGGGTGGATGTGGATGACTACTCACTGACATAGTCAGCTGTAGTTGTCATGCCAGGCCACCAGATGGCGGTGTCACTGGCGGCTTTTGACCCTTGGCTTCAACCTCTTTGTAAACCAGTCGACATGAATACCTTTGGGGAGCATTTATCAGATGTGGTGAGGAATTAAATTTGTATAATTCTTCATAAAATGCCTACAAAGATCGTGAAATGTCTCACCGTGAGTGTGAAAAATGTGTGTGAATACGAACTTCCCTCTACCACGTGATCGATCCCGTCGGTTTTGGGTGAAGTGTGGGACATCTTTTAGCCTTTAGCATGGAGATGTGAAGTCGCAATCACATTCCCAGTCAAACAAAAATCATGGAGGACTTTATAATTTCTGTTTTGAGCCAGTAGTATGGCGCCCAGGCTCTTAAAGTGAGTGCTACAAGTTTGCATCTATTTTTGAGACTTTTATTTTGAAATACTGTCGTAGTTTAATAGTTGTTTCACAGAGTGTCTGTTACTCTTTGGTCAGGCTGATTATAAGGTGAACAATCCTCTTTCTCTTTTAAATAGTTTATGTTGCAGTGTTTTAGTGACCTGGAGGAGATTTTAGAGCTTTGTTCCCAGAAAACATCTTGTAGATAAGCACCAGTTGGAGTTAGATAAGCATTAAAACATAACATAAAAACACATCACTTACCTCAAGGTCTGTTGAGTAGCTGCTTCAACATTCTGCCTTCAAAAGTATGTTTTTAATATCATTTACTACTTTTAATATGAAATATTTCTAAGTGACCAAATCAGTTTTTCCTTTCACTAAGAGAAAGTCCTGTTTCTCCATTTAAAATCATGGAAAAACCTCAATACATTTCATGACAAAACCTATATGTCTACACAGATTCTTTAAAATGAATAATCCTTATTCTTCTCGCCAAAATTGCTCAAATTTTTTCTCGTTTTAGTCAGCTGCAACCCCCTGATTCCTGCACACATCAGCATGCATCCCTGACCTTCACGCTTGTTAAAGGAGATCAGCAGCAAACATGATACTTATAAAAACAAGCAAAAAATGCAGCTCAACAATTTACTTACCGGCTCTCAATCACTTCCAAGATGTCAAACAGGTGGTTGTGCCAGAGAAACTGTTTTTATTGTCTTCATGCTTTTAGCTTAGCTACAATATAGGGTTTTCATTCCTTAGGGTGAGTTTATTATAATAGGGTTTTATAGGCCTGGCCACCAGGCTTTCGTTCTGCCCTCACCAGGCTAAGCATTGATTATTTATTTCAGTTTTTTTTTTAAGTTTGCATTTTTAGAGCTTATATTTGGTGTTCTGCTATTAATATTCCAATAAGACATAATTATCAAGTGATATTTTCAAATTTCCTGTCAACTTTGAACATTTTTTAGCTCAAAAACAGAGTGGGCTGCTGGATGAATGACTGCCTTTGGGTCCCAACCACTGGGGGAAACCCTGCATAATGAAAATTAATGGGATTTTGAGGGCTGCACATATTTTGGTGGGAGAGTTGTAGTGGGAACTACGATGAATTATTTTAATTTCCAATGTTTTCAGTGGAGAAACGAGATAAGAACTGCTTTAAGCAAATAAAATCTGTATTCAGACGCCACACTGTAATTATGACACAGAAGGTTGATCCTGTCTGCTTATTGATGGAATATAATCACCACTGTGACGATAAAAGAATATTTTCTAGATTTGTTGGGAGTAAAAAAATGCGGAAGCTCCTGCTTTTAACCACGTTGACAGACAGATGCTAATGATGCAATACTATTGTCAGAACCTGAAATATCAGCAGACTCTAATCAATTACTGCCTGCCTTGGTGTTTCAATCGCCCACAATACTCCTGAGCTTAAATGTCACTGGCAAATTGGCGAGAGTGATTTGTTCAGAAGCGACGCGGTTGGGGTGGATGTAGATGAAACCTTTGTTGGCGCCCCGGGCGGCCTGGCCTTTCCCCCCCCAGAGACTCCGTCCTATTGTTGTGCTTTCTCAGCCGTCTGCGCCGATCTCCGTTCGCACCCCCATAACCGATTCAATGAGGGCTGCCGCATCCCATCGGCGCTCCTCTTTCATATGAAGGGGTTTCCATGGAAACCGGGAAAATATTGCAGGACCCTCCGCACTGCTGCTCTCCACCCGCTAATAGTCCTCCTAAACAGAGGGTTCAAGAGAGTCTAACTCTGCAACAGGCTTCAGGGTAAAATCTGATCACGCAGCGGCTCAGTGCCATTACAGACCGAGATAATGACGATTACTTACTCATCTGCTGCTTTTGTAGAGTCTGAAACAAGCTGGCACTGGGATTACTGCACTGCACTACCTGGGGATATGTTAGCTGGGCCATATGGTGATTTAAAGACAGTTGTTTTTTTGTAAATGACTGTCAGCGTGCAGAGTGCATCCTCACCCTCCCTGCATGTGTGAAGCCGGTGTTATTGATTCTCTCAGCGTGGGCGCTTTCAAGCTCCCACGATAAGAGACTGTATCATTCCAGTGCATCTCCCCACTTCTGAAATGTGTCCCTCTTCGTCACTCTGGCTTTGATTGCCTCTTCCAGATGCAATCAGTCACATATTCTCCACGGGAGGAGAGGACGTGATGCTTTCACTGTCGCTCGGGTTTAGTGTCCTGCCGAATGTGATGTCAGCTGGAAATGAACCCTTGGAGAGTGACGTCAAGCGAGCATCTCCCTGCTGGAGGGCAAAAAGCTGCTGGCTACCAATGACTAGCATTGGTTTTAGTTGTCAATATAACATGCTAAATGTACGCCTGATATATAAAAGAAAAAGAGACGCAGTGCTGCTTTGCAACTAATTGTCAACACTAAGATTACTAGATAACGTTAGGATAAAGTTTTAATTAAAAAAATAGCGAGGAAGAGGGAAGTAGTTCAGTTAGGCTAGCTTGACTTTGAGAATTGTATCATGTAGATGTGATGTGGAATTCGGTGTGTTTCGGTTTAGATAACAAATTTTTAAAAAGACGACCTAAACACCAACTCTGACAGATCATCAGTAGAGCAGCTGTTTAAGTTAGCCAACCAACCACCACAATGTTAGCTTAGCTAATAGCAGCGGAAGCTAATCTGCCACAGCATTAACTTTTTAATAATCGCAAAATAAAGATGAAGCCTTAAAATATAAAACTGACGGACTTAATGTTCTGTTCTTTGTGTGAAGCGTTTGAGTGTTTTCGGTGTTGAGTCCTGATATTCAGAGTGCCGTTGTTGTCGGTTGCTATGGCAACTAATCTGCGCCAGCGTAGTCGACAAAAAGAGCGAGAAAAAAAGTGGTTTTGAGTTGTTCTTTAACGGTTCTTCTGCGTTATTGTCCTCTTTTCTGTGTCTCACTGCGATAAATTAATAATACCAACATCTCCAGCAGCCAGGTTTTATTTAGTTAGCGGAGCTTTTCTAAGGCGGAAGCGCGGCTATGTCAGAGAATAATATTTTTGCCCTCTGGCGTTGTGCGCATGCGCAAAATTTCCGGATGTAAACAATAACACCATCAGCAGGAATACTCCAGGGATCTCCTCCTGTCCTGAAAATGCCCTGCCAGCTCGTTGTACCAGCTAACTGCGTCGTGTCTTTCAGAAAGACAGGCAGCGCTCTCCATTATTGGGTACCGGCTTGTCAGTGCCAGCGCTTTGAAACCGGCTCCAAAGAGTAGTCAGTCAAAAAAATCGGGCTGCCGACTATTTTTGCACACAGAAGGCTGGAGGAGCAGCGGTTTAATTGGCGCTCATTGCCGTATCGTTATTTTCAGCTGGAAGACAGTTGTGGCAAAAAAAAAAAAAAAAAAAAGCAATTTAAAGACAGGAAAAAGTTTAAAGCGTTTATGCTCATTAGACACACATGGCTGGAGACACTTGCATTGACAGTTAAAGTCAGCAACGTGTGCTAAGGAAGGAAAGTGAATAATGCATGAGTTCAGACGCTCCTCAAGGTCAAGCCAGAAGCCGTATGAGGAGAGTGCTGTGTGCTGGGTTTACTAATAATGGACAATTAACCTTAACCTTACTTTACTACCGCGAAACAGTTAATAGCCTTTTATTTGGACGCAACATTAGTCTGAACTGTTGCTATTAAAGTTGTCTTTTATTGCTTCTAATGCTATTAACATTGGTGAGAAGTGAAGTATTCACACAGATGAAGCACTTCTGCCTTATATTAGAGCGGCGCTCAGGGCTAAAGCTTCATACATAATAAATGCAAACTCTGTCATTTTAAGTGGCCCAGAATTTTCCTTTCTGTGGGTTTTTTTTCTCTCTCCCACTTTCATTTTGCTCAGATCGATTATAAGAAAGAATTGCCACATTTATTTCTGCTTTCCACTCCTTTGCTATTTATTCACCTCATTGGCTCGGTCCTAACGTGTTTATTTTGTTTTTGTCTTGTGTTTCTGTCCTACAGCCCATGAAAACAGGAGCTGGGGGAGAAAAGCAGGACAAGTCACAATCAGTTTCACCTGAACAAAGACGAGCAACAAAGGGATCCGCATGGTATGGCTGAGTTTCATCTTCAAATGCTGCGCATGTGACGTAAAAAAAAAAAAAAAAAAATCCACCACTTTCATCTCCAACACATATTTGTGTTTCAAACATACTGGTGCCCTTTGGATTTCTGCAGTAACGCATAGCTGCTGCCTAGAGGGATTCCAGCCTCTGCACACACGTGTAAAATCAGTGAGAATCACAGCAGAAAGAGCTTGTTGACAGACTCTTTTCAGCAAGATGCTGACAGCACAAGCGAAAAGCCATTGTTACCGACGACAGGAGGCAGAGTGCCGGAGCGAGAGCTGCTGCTGCGGCTGCAAAACAGACAGAAAGGCTTTCGTCCTTTAACCATCACAGCAGGCTTGTGCTGCTTTATTGTTGGGCTCTGATTTGCATTGACATTTGCAACATTAGTATTCCAGGCATGGCGGAGCAGCAGACATGTAAAGACTGAGAGGTTAAAGGGGAGTTCAGATCTGGATGGATCAGCTGTTAACAGCCGTAAGACATAACAGGCAAATGCTACATGCATTAAGGCATGTAAATCTATTGGCATTATTTAGCTGATAATATAAACACAAAAAATACTGCTCTTTTCAATGTTTACTTCTGTTACAGACAGACTAAACACTGACTTTTCATCGGATAATCCGGTAGACTCTGTTCGATTGGGGACCAAAATTGCAACATTTGTAAAATTTTTAGCTGGTGTGGTTCATATTCACACTGCACTGTGTCAAACCAACTAAACTAACTTTAAAAAAGCTCCTCGCCTGTGGTGGTGCTGCACCAAGAACCACTGAAGGAAATGAGACAAAAACACCTGAAGAAGACATGAGAACAACCGCCTTCTTCATGAAATGTAAACAAAAATGGAGTAGTGTCAGATTTTGGCGGTTGTAGGATTTTTTTTTTGTCCTTAGTAAAAGGTGACAAGCCATTCCTCTTACTATCTCTAAACTCTTGCATTTGTTCCAGTTACATTTACCCAGAATGCCCTGCACTGTAGTCCACGTCCTGCTTGTACAGTGGTGTCCAGTCCACTCGGTGTTCACATAAGCAGTCAAACCGCACCAGAATTCACTTAAATTGAACCGAAACCTAGATTTGTGGCTTTTTATGATCTGCATCAGAGTTTGATTGTGGATTCACACCTTCCTGAGCAAATCAGACTTCCTGTTAACAAACTAAAGTTTGATCAAAGCAAACTAAACAGGGCTGGTGAACAAACACCCTTATAGTTCTGTTGAGTTATTGATGAGTTTTTGTCATTTAGCTCTTAGGAAGCATTTTAAAAGGTTTTTTTTTACTTAATGTCAGTTCTTTTCTTAAAATGGCAATGTACCATCCATGATTTACTGATTTGTGAAAAAATGACCTGTGTGGTTTTTATGGCATTAACCCACAAACTTAAAGAGCTCTGGTCCAGTGGTGTCCACAATCAGTCCTCAAGAGCCAATTTCCTGCAGGTTTCAGTTCTTTTCCTGGTTCAACACACCTGTATCAAATGACGGTTCGTTACCCGGCCTCTGTAGAACCTTAACATGCTCGGATCGTAGATGGACCATTAAAATCAGCTGGGTTGGAGCAGAGATGCATCTAAACTTGGCAGGACACCGGCCTGTGAGAACTGGAGCTGGACACCCATCCAGCACTTTTTATTGGGTCTCAACAACTGGAACGCCATGAGATAAATTCTTTTTTTGGATTTTAAAATCTCTGGATAACTTGACACTGGAAACCCACTTGTGGATTTTCCAGTTCAGGACTTCCCTCCTGCACTTTCTGGTCTCATTGGAGGGAAATCATTAACATACCATGGCACTAAATTTTATCGGTTTTGAAACTGCATCTTTTTAAAAACCCTGGTATGTTTTGGAAGCGGTAACCTTGTTCTAAAAGATTGGATCTTCAGACTGTTTCCCCCTAAATCAGCTGGATTTTTGTTATTTAAACGTCCCTTTGCTGCTATTAAAGCCATCACTTGATGGCGTACTGGGAACCTTCAGGGATCCAGTCCCGGGTGGTGGATCGGGTTTTATGTCACTGTTCTGATTTTGAAAAGTACAAGCAGAGTACACACACTACAAACAATGTACTGGACAGTAAATCCTTACCATTAAAAATTAATTGAGCGATTACCATTTTCTTTGAAATAAATACATCCAGACTTGCTTTGAAATTCCAATAAAACACTGAATTAAAGTCTAAATTAACACCTAAGATTCAAAGGAACAAACTTCACTCGACACAGATAAATCAGGTTGGAGTTGTCTTCTCTTTGACGCAGTTCACCGTTTCCCCTCAGTCAGTGCCTTTCTTGACACGTTTGAAGTTTAATGTATTCAAAGTGCGGAAAAAGTGAGGGAGAGAAGTGGAAAGGAATCACAATGACGGCGCCGCTGTTGTGATGATTTCATGCAGAAAGTAAAAGGAAGCACTCAGGAGGAAGGTCGCTCCTTCAGGGATTTATATGAGTATTTGTTTGTCATTTCTGTAGGAATACACTGCTAACGCTACAAAAAGACAAAATCTTACCAAAAAATGTTGGTCGAGTTTTCACTGCAATATCCTGAAATAAGACAAAAGTAACTTTTCAGCAAGAAACAGTAATTCATTTAAAAAATACTAGCTCCACCAGCAGATTATTTCTTGTATAATATGGAATGAATGTCTTTTTTTTCACCAATACTTTTTGTGAATATTAAGGAATTGTTGACTTAAAACAAACTCTTATTTCTTGGTAAAAAGTTAGTTGTAGGTGTTCTGAGATGTTTGCACCAGAAACTAGAGCAAAAATACCTGGTAAGATTTTGTTATTTTGCAGTGAACATATCTGTACAAACGTTTTCTCATAAAAATCTACACTTCAAAGTGAGCAGAAATACGACTGTCACAATAACCAATAACTCAGTTAATCACATGATAAATTTGTCTATTTGTCTGATTTATCGTTTTTTTCTCTTTTCTTTTCCTCTTTCTACCTAAAACTGGATGATAAAACTTTTCAGTCTGGAGTTTTGCTCTCAGCTAGAAAATGATGTTTACCGATAATTCATTGTTTATAACTTATAATTCATTTTATTTGTTCTTTCTTTTGTTTTGTTTATTCATTTTGGACATTCAAAATGTCTTAGTTCCAGTGTTTAAAAGTTAGTTAGAATTTAAAGTTTATTGATCTTTGAAAATGTGTCCTTGCATTATTATGCCTTTACCGTTATATCACCTCAAACAATATTATCGTTTATCGCGATAACTAATGGGACAATTTATCGTCCAGTAAAATTTGCAGTCATGACAGACCTAGCTACGTCTTTGAAGCCGCTGAGCTCGTTGGCGTAGGAAGACACCAGACATCTGCGTCACCACGAAGGCATCTGAAACTTCTCCTGTCATTTCCATATTCTATGAGGCGTAATCAGCGGTAGCAGAACCGCCCCGTGCAACAATATGGACCTGCAACCACACGGGGCAGAGAAATGTCTGATACAGAGCAGAGAGACACGTTAATGCTCCAGGCTTCAGACCAGTGGGTCGAACATAAGGAATGAAACTGTGAACATAAAATGCACAAACTAACAAACTTGAATTATTCATCAAATGCTGTTATACAGGAAATAATAATTACCCCCAACCAGTTGCTCTGTTATCACACTGTCTCAGCGTTATATTAATAAGCACCGACAGTACAAGCTGTCAGTGCTTATTAACCCAGAGACATTAACCCACTTTGTTTTCTTCTGCAAACATTAGCAGCAGAGACTGGTTTTTATACGGTTATCTCTGTCATCTCCCACCAAACCACATTCAGAACCGTTTCCCTCCAGGCTTTGTTTTGATCGCTTTAAACTCCAACTCTTTGCAGAAACTGGGTTACGCCGTTGCTCTTTTCCACTCACCCTTATCTTGTTGAACCTTCACTAACTTTCGTTCTCAAGGTTTTGGATATGTGTGCGTGGCACGCAGCCATCTGTGAGTGATGAAACGGGTTTCAAGCTCTCCACACAAGGGAGCAAGCTGTATCCAAACTAACATATGGCCTTGTACCAAAGTGTGACTGATTGTTCATTAGACAAATGGCGGGCCAAACTGTGCTCCCCCCCTCTGTTGTAAGGTTCTCCCCTGTGCTCCCTTTTGTTTTCCAACAGGAACTAGCGTTAGGAGGAGATGCCAAATACCGTCCTGCAGACAAAGGCCACTTTAACAGCGTGTCTGGGTGGCCTTAGAGATTTCTGTAGCGTGGAAAGTTGAGAAAGCAAGCATTCGAAGGTGAGCAAATGTTGCCAGGGAAGTGATAGCTGCGGTTTTTAGAGGACTTGGTTGCATGATGCAGAGACTCAGGTTAAGAAAAAGAGGAAATTTCAAATATTGTAGCGTCGAGGAGGAAGAGGAGCAACTCAGTCATTTGGCAACATTTTGAGTCATTTTGTTGGAAGTTGGGTTAGCTTGTACTTCTAAAACCGTATCGTACCTTGTGATACACTTGTCTGTATTTTTCAGTATGGGTGTTGCTCAGGTGGTTTCTTTAATATGGGTAATTAATATAATACAAGTTCCACCTGCAATCATCCACACTCTGCCAGTGATCTTATAATGGTAGACTGGGAAAAACTGAAGTAGCAGCACTTTTCCCCTGCCATTCACTAGATAATGAGAGCCTGCATTGTGTAGTTGCAGAGCAAAGCTACCAGAAACCTTCCCTGCTTGTGAGAAAGTCGGTCTGCTGTGAGCAAATGCTCACCAGCCACTTTTATTGCTAGTATCGTGTTAAACCCCCCGTTGCTTTCAGAACTGCCTCCGTTTTTCGTGGCAAAGATTCAGCAACTTGTCAGAAACATTCCTCCAGAGATTTTGTTTCATATTGACATGACGGCAACACAGTTGCTGCTGTTGGCTCATGGGGAACCTGTTATCGTGTTGGATGATTTGATTGTTCTGCTGGTAGAAGACGTGCTCAAAGACGGTCTGTTGTTCAGAAATTACTCATTTTATTTTCACAAATGTTGCTTATTGGATATTTTCTCTTTTCTTGCACCAATCTTGGCAAGCGTGGGAGATTTTTTATTTTTTTTTTGTGGTAGTACCTTTAGATTAGAGTTGGGTGATAATTAATTACATTTACTCAAATGCATTTACTTGAGTATTTTTTTTAAAGTGTACTTTTTAGGAGTATTTATTAGGCTTTACTTTTTACTTTTACTTGAGTAAAATTTCTGTATTTTCTAAACGCTGAATGAAAAACAAACAAAAAAAAAATCACCAAACACACACGTCCAGTTTTAAAGTTTTAAAAGTCTTTTTAGTTAAAGAAACTGATTTGGAAACATTTTCTTTTGCATGATTTTGTTATTTTTTGTTACTTTTACGAATTATTGTCATTTTCATTTTTAAATACCAAAAATTCCTCTTAACTTTACTTATTGGTCCGTTTCATAATGTAACATTTAAATATTAAATGATTGATAATTTCATTAGTCAGTCAGTTCTTGAGTTGAGTTTTCACCAAATACATTTTTGCCTTTTCTTGAGTAACAACATGTTTACTCAGTGCTACTCTGACTTGAGTGCAGTTTGTCAGTAAGATAAGCATTTTCTCCAAGAGGACATATTATGCAAAACAGTTACAGTCCATTATCGATTTAGCGAGTAACAAAAAGTCACAATTAACGTGATACATAAGTGGAAATATTCCAAAGTTTCTAAAGTAGCACCCCCAAAAATGAGAAAAATAATCACCAGATCATTTAGTGGCTGGTCATTGTGAACAGATGTTCAATACTAATTATAAGAAGCGCTTAATAAATAGCTGTCTCCAGAGATTTGAACAGGTTGTTAATGGGTTCATCAATTCTGGCCCAATTTGACAACATTGGTGATCTTGATGTGCTTGATATGGAGGTTAAAAAGCAAAATACCAGGAACTCGAAGAATAAGCTACTGAAAGTGGAATTTGGCATAAAAGAAAAAGCAGATCTGCAGAGAAATAATTCCCATGTTGTGTAATTATGAATCACTTCATTTTGAATTGAGTTATAACCCAGTTTTCTGGAAATCCCCCAGGATCATGTGTCATCCTCCCCCTCTGTTAAAGAAGGAAAACACTGTAGAAGCGTTGAGAAGTGTTTATGTGGAGTACCACATGCCCTCACTGCTGCAGCACCAGCGGCCGGCTCGGAGCTGCAGCTCCAGGCGATCAATGCATCAATGACCAGCTGTTATCGATCCCAGCTTGTATCTTCACTCACCCAGATGGAGGCGGTGAAGCAATTAAATAAAAGTCTCTGGTAAGACAAAGTGAGGATCACAAACACATGTTCAGTGCAGACGAAAAAATCAGTTTGTTTACCTCACAAATCAACCACTTATGTTAAATATCAAGCAGAAATTGATGCCTTTCACGTTCGGCCTATCTTTCTAATCCAAGGATCCGGGGAATCGATTCGCTGAGTCTCGGCAACAGCCTGCGCTAACAGCTGGATCCG
This sequence comes from Poecilia reticulata, assembly GCF_904066995.2. Lineage (NCBI taxonomy): Eukaryota > Metazoa > Chordata > Actinopteri > Cyprinodontiformes > Poeciliidae > Poecilia > Poecilia reticulata. The sequence continues at coordinate 26,603,008 of NC_088835.1, read as the reverse complement.
CGCTCAGTTGGGATGTGAGGAATGTGGCCGGCGGTGATGTTGACTTCACATGGCCCTTCTGTTTCTGACTGTGCATTTGTTCGTTCTGAATGTGCTTTCTGGTTAATCAGCCGGTTATTCAGGAGAGCATCAGCTGCCTGGTCAGAGGACTTCAGCCCTCAGGGTTTCTATAGCATCGTTCCCATGTGAATGGATGGGGTGTGTGCCGCTCAGCTCTCACAGGAGCAACGGTATTAAATAATAGATGACCTGGTGGATTGGAGCAAATTCATTATAGTCAATTAGTTGCACCACTCTTATATTATGCATACTGTAAAAAGACTCATTAGGCAAAGGTTCACTGAGAATGAACTATTGATGTGTGTCCCTTAGCTTTTAATCAGCATAAGAAATATTCATATAGCTTGGCAGATTCCTGAACTCTCAGTCCCAAGGGTTGTTCTTTTGTGGTATTTGGTTCTTTTGTGGTATTTGCTTGTCAATTACGCTAAATAACAAAGACAGGACAGCCTAACTGTTTGATCCACAGAGGAGGATGGAGATTCTCAGATTCAGGTGGTGTGTCTGGCGTCCAGCGGAGGAGAAGGTCGAGCAACAATATTTGCTTTTTCTACTTTTTTTTGCAAACATTTTGACTAGATTTAACAGTTTAACCCGCACTCTTACCGCGACGCTCAGGAAGAGTGCAGCAGATGTCACGGTCGGCCAACTAGGTGACCCATCAACTCTTCAGTTCGCAAAAAAAAGCTCATAAACCGGCGACCCAATCAGTGGAGATCCAAACGACCTTCTTAGAACTACAGAAGGGATCAGACTCCAGTTATTCATTTACAGCTCACAGAAAAAGCTCACAGCTGCTTTACCTTCAGTGAACTTCAAAGCACTTTGGTGCGACGGCCCCGCCCAGGGCTCATTCCCTCCTAATTGGAGGTTCATTAAGGGACATGCTGGTCCTCTAGGGGAGCTCATTGCTAGAGGATTTTGGGTGTTTACTTGCTGTGGATGATTTAGGAAGTCACGGAGAAATGGGAAAATGGGTTTTTAATTGAGATAAAGGGTGATGCGGCATGCGTGCGGTCCCTCAGTGTCGTCTGAGGGTATTGGCGCACGGAGCATTAGCGCGCCCGCCACATCGGGGCTCCGCTCAGAGCGGACCCCAGGGTTCAATTACAGGTGATCATTTAGAGGGTCAATGGCATTAAAGCAGGTCAAGTTTTACCTCTTACATTTTCAAGAGGGTTTCATTGTTAATGATTATCTGTTATGCAGACCTGCGCCCAAGATGAAGTAGACCGGCTGGTTGGTGGAGGTGCAGACAGGGTGTCCTTGTCAATGTAATCCATTTATCCAGGGGGAGGCTGCTGGAGCAGAGGCATATGGATTCAGCTTATTAATTGTACCAAATGAGAGATTTGTGACCATTTTGAAGGTTTTGACCTGCAAATGCCTAATTAAGCCAGGTGTGATTTCTCTTTAAGACCTATAACGGCCTTCAGGATATTTCTTTTTCCAGCTTTTCTTCTGTGAGCGGTCATTAAATTATTTATATTAGGAGCTGAGGTGACCGCACTCTGTGTGAGAGAGGGAGCCGTCACTGTAAAACAGAGAATTGGTCTTTAAACAAACACAAAATGTAGTTTTAAAGTCGATTAAGCATCTTATGTTAGCAATTAGCAAAATTATTGCAGCTTGCATTAAACCTTGGTTTTTATGTTTGGTTCCCATGGATCTCAAAGGTGCCGCATTTATTACACTCAGAAGAAATCTTGGTTTTATTTGCACCCAAATAAAAACAGCTCTGCAGCTCTGGAGGCTCCATTTATTGTATTTGATTAAAATGTGGAACTTGGATGTGCAAATGAGCTCAAACCTAATTGAACAGAAACCATTTGGATCTTCTAAATCTACTCAGTAACAACTAAGCTAATTAGCAGTAATAAAACTAATGCAGTGTTTCTGTACGTTGTGTACAATCAAATGTTTGAGTAACATGCTAAATATAGTCTGAAAAATCTAATGACATATGAATCATTAAAAATGCATGTAAGCTATAATGTAGGCATCCCTGCGTTTTTTAATCAAGGCAGCCATATTGGATGTTGAGGTCGTCAAAGTGAGAAACCTTTGACGATTATAGATTTTTCTCAGTTTCTTGAAAATGTTATCTCTGAGTAAAGATGTAAGTCATAGCTGCATTGAAATCAGTACCAATATTTTCCATCTTCTAATCAGTGTGGTAGTGTTTGTAAAACTCAGTATTTACTCAGGTGATACTTCATGTAAAAAGTTTATGAAACATTACCATAACGAATATGAATCCTGACCGAGACACAGACATTTCGAAAAGAAGGCCAATTTTTCCAAATCCTGCATATTTCATGACGGATAAAGACTGGAAACTAAAGAAAAAAATAAACCAGAACATTTTCCCATGTACACTTAATTTCAACATGAGTTAATGATGCATCCAGTCAAGAACTATGTATTTTGTTTATGTTTAAACCAACCAGTGCCTGGTCTAAAAGTCTAAAAAGTGTCAAAAACAATGAACCAGAATTCATCTAGGTTATTTTTTTCAGTTGCGACATTGCAGTAATATTTAAAATGTGTATTTGAGTGGAATAAATGGATACGTATGATTAGATATTTAATAGTTCTTGCTGTGGTGGTACATTTAAAACAGACACACTTTCTATCTAATCTGATCAGATTTTCTAGTAAACTCAGCGAGATACTTCCTGGATACCACCAGAGGCAACATTCAGATCATTTGCATCAAATATAAATGAATAACTACTCAACTGAAGAGACGCTGGATTTGTAATCTAGAGGTTGAGAGTTTGGAGACCAGTGTTTTCCAATCTCTTCTTAAAAACATCTTTGTTTTGACTTGTAACAAAACTCCAGTTTTAAACATAAAAAATGTTTAACGTTTTAACCAAATTTGCTGTAAAAGTAGCGCAGAGATCTATTCACCACCAGACAATCTTTTTCTTGTTGAAACTTATGTTAGCTTGTCTCATTTCTAGTGTAATGAGATATTTGCACCAGAAACTAGACCACAAATGCTTGGTGGGATTTTGTGTTTTTGCAGTGTACGCTTAACTGCATCCATAAAGGGATTGTCGAGACAAACAACCACCTTTTATATGCGTTTTTCCTGTCGTCATAGTTTTTTTTATCTTTGTCTTTTTCAGCCATAGTTGTTGATCTTGTGGGTGCAAAGAAAATGGAGCTCTTGGTGTCTAAGATCGGCTTGGAAAAATGCTCAGGGCATCGCTTCAAAACGCTCCCACTGGGAGGAATGTAGGTCGGATGGGTTTGTCCTCATTACAGAGCACTGGCTTCTGCTGGTATCATAAAGTTGATTTGGGTTTCGGATCTCATTAATCCACCACCATTCTGAGGTCCGCAGCCGGGGATCTCCAGGAGTAAACAAAGGGATTCTTCGAGCCGCGCGGCATTTAATGGTGTCAGTAACGTAAGAAGCGGTTGATGTAAATTGAGTTGGCTTGTGCAGGATACCTCAGGGCAAAGACTGCTGTTACATTGTCACATCAATGACATGCAGTGTTTCTCTCTAAGAAAATATTTCTCTAATCTCATCAGCACAGCATTTCTTTCTGCATCTGTGTTGGTTAATTATAATATCTGCGTTTTGTCATGCCGACATTAATTCATTCATTTTTGCAAAGCGGCACACTCACAAACGGAATGAAGTGAGTCCATTCCGATTTTTAAATTTTTTTCATCCTGTATCTGATCTTTTCATGACAGTCTGAACAACACAGATCAAACTTTTATTCACATGGATATCCGTTACCTATCTGATCTGACCCGAGTCTGAACGGCTTGAACGGTTCATCCGACCTGAACGTCATTGATGCTCAACAAACGTCACTATTCTGCGTCTTGATGGGCGCAAGCGCGAAGGAAAACGACAACCATGGTGGACAGTAATGAGGATTGCGTTGTTAGTGTGCTGGCTCCGCTTTAAAATCGTAAAATATGCTCAACCGTTAGCATCCATGTTTACTTCCGCAAATACTGAGCACTATTTCTTCTTTTTTACGGTGTGTTCACATCAAACGCTTTTGCGTGTCAGGCGCATCTAGTTTACGTTCAAAGTCTATGTGGAGGCGCCCATCGCGACGCGTATCGCACATCTAGCGCAGTTTCGAGTGTTTTGAGCGTTTGATGTGTTAAGTGCATCCAACAAATAGGCCAGCAACAGAAAACAATGGCTGGAATGATTTTAACGCAGCTGACCCACCTCCACATAGACTTTGAATGTAATCCAGACGCGCAAAGTTTTAGGTGAGGAGCAAAATGTCAAGCCTCTGCATTCAAAGTGCAAACTCGTCGAACTGGAAGCGTCGGATGCGTTTTTGACGTGCATAATGCTTTTGGTGTGAACACACCATTATGGCGGTTGGTAAAGCACTGAGCACCCTGTCTGGGTGACATTATTGCGCCCCCTACTGTTCATGCGGGACACTTTGAGGGTCTTTGCAGTTCACACTGGAGATCACATACAAGTCGCATATTTGGAAGTGTGAACGACGATGCCAAAAATATCCGATTTGAAACAAATCCGAATTGTATCTCTTCAGGCTGCATTGTGAACGTAGCCTCTGTGCTGTTGCCCTTTTCCAGATAACAGAATCTGCAGACCTGAGTGTCAGATCCGTGAGGCTGAACTGTGATCGATGAGGGCCAGCAGTCTTATGGGAGTCATGGGAAAGGCCAGTTTGTTTACTCTGCACTTTCGCTGTGGCAGTTTGATTTATACGGTGCTGGTTTCCACCTTGTACTGGGAGCCTCGCTAGGCAAATACAGTAAAAGCGATCTTAAGCAATGAATTTTAATGCACAGAAGAGAACTGGCCCCACATCTGACAGCTGGGCCGACCCCGAGATGGGAGTGCAGAGAGAAAGGGTGAGGCTGGAAAAGAGATCAGACATTTTTGTTTGTGGTTGTAAAAACTGAGAGGTTTTCCAGCAGCCCGTCTCCTCATCCCCTGCTGTGGAAAATACTGTTTGCTCTCTTAAGGCCCAGGGATTGACAGAACAGGCCGTTTCCCTCGCTTTTCTGCGAGACAGTAATTTATGCAGATCTCAATTAAAACCTACTGTGACCTCATTAGGCCTTTCAGTTGGATCTAGGAAAGGATGGAGTTAATTAAAACCCATCTCAGGCAATGAGGTGGTTGGTAGCTCAGAGTAGCACTCCGAGGGTAATCAATACGTGAGCATATTATTAGGATTTACAGAAAGTATTAACCGTCACTCTAAATCTGCTTCCTAAATCATGGGAAAAGCATAATACACCCTCTGGCTGCTGAGGAAAGTAATAGTTCTCATTATATGTTAAATCATCCCCAAACCAGACAAAGAGACTCTCGGTATCTTTAGATTGGTTCAATTTGATTGTCACGGCAACTTACACAAGCTGGCAGCGAGACAAAGAAAAAGCTTTCTCTGTGGCTCAAAACACATCAATACTCTGCAGCAAGTTAAAAACAAACCAACGCTAGCATGCAATATTAAAAGACAAAAAGATGCGGCTTTTGTTCTGCTTAATTATTCATGCAATTTCGATTCTCAGTGAGTGCTGGACTTGAGGCAAATGTTTTGGGTTTGCATCACCTCAAAGGTGGATTTCTGTGTGTAAAGTGAGATCATATTTGACAGGAGTCAGACCAGCATTGATCATAACCCAGGTGTCAGTTACCCAGAGGAGTGGGAAGCCTGGCCAACAAAAGAGAATGAAAGAAGACGTTTCTGTTTTCTTTCTTCTGCTTAGAGGCTTCCAGTGGGCGGTTATTAAATCTATTACAACTCCACTGAGAAGCTGCTTTTTGATCTGGTTGTCACCGAGTTTCAACCTCAACAAAACAACAGATTAATAAAGCAGGGAGTCGTTTAGTTTCTGACAAATTATAAATTGTGTTCCCTTCAAGTCACAGCAATTACAGCTGCCCCACAGATCGCTTTCCATCCAGTCCTAGCAGGATGTATGGAGAGAAATCCTTGGAGGAGAAGAAAATATGTTTAATTGCTAAAATGTAGCGTCAATAAAATGTACTGGAGTGACTCGGAAACACAAATCTAATTCAACTGCTGATGGAAGGTGGGTTAAAATGCAACTACCGTATTTTCCACACTATAAGGCACCTAAAAACCTTCAATTTCCTCAAAAGCCGACAGTGCGCCTTATAATCCTGTGCGCCTTTTATATGGACCAATATTGAGCCACAACAGGTCTAGCAACTACGGTAAGCAGCCGCCGACTTCATTTTCCCCCTTAGAAGAAGAAGCGCGGTGCATGCTGGTATAGTTGTCAGAACACTGGTTTGTTAATAAAGTTTGACTGACCTATCTACCTACCGACCTGATAATCAGGTCGTCTGCAGGTCATTTAGCACCAGGTTCTCCACCAACATGCTGTGCGCGAACGGAGAAGGGTAACCATCGTCCGGCCCAGGCGCGGAAGTCTCTCCTCGCCGACCGGAGTCGGTCTGTTTTGTTGACATTCTTTATGTCAACAAAGTGGCTTTACATATTCATCCGGGATGCTTCGACTAGGGTTACCAAGGGACCAGCCCCTATACATTTAAAGCCAGGGGGAAGAGAGACAGAGTCTGCGGCGGCAGCGTGTCGGTTGGTCTGTGTTACCCAGAAAGCAGTTGGGCACAATATCGCAACACCAACACCGTGACTGAAACAACGACTGGCGCAGACTACTATATAAAGTACTTGGGGACCAATTCTTTATTATTACACATCCATATTTGTAGAGAACGGAACAAATCATATCCCATATCGATTCAATACGGTGGCAACCGTAACTGCACCGTCTATTCTATGCGCTTTATAATCCAGTGTGCCTTATAGTGCGGAAAATACGGTAATTTATATTTTCGTACAATATATTTAACTCCAAATATCAGCTCAGAAACTGGAAGCTAACACTACCCCTAGTGGTGGCTGGAGGTTGTTGCAAATTTATGGAGCATCATAGGGGACAAGGAGGATTTGTTTTTTCTTTTGCGTTCTCTCGTAGTAATGCACTGATCAGGTCAAGCGGCATAATTTAATACTGAACGTCTTTTCCATTGTACTTAATGCTTAAATATAAGGTTTTCATAAGGTTTTCCCATGTATATTGATATGTAGTTTGTGAGATACCTGTAGTTTTATATCTTTTTCTTTAAAATAGAAATGCACTACAAACCTCTGTGCAAAAGCAAAACGGGCCAAACATGGACTTTCCATCCACTTAGCTGCCATTTTTGTTGCAGCAAAGTAAAGTGTGATGCTAACCAACCAATAGGCTGCAGCTGAAACCTGACAGCACGGCCCCTCATTTGCATTTGAGCATTCTTTGATTGTTATTTTCACACCATGAAGAAGGAAAAATAAGAGAGATGAGGCAATGACAAAAGGACAATCGCTTGTATAAGGAAAAGACAAAACAAAAGGTATACATTTCTTGATAAAAACATGTTTAAGAAAGAAGAAAAAAAAATATGGATTTCTGCTTTTATTTTTAATCATGTCAGTTTTGGTCCTCCATACTTTGGCGAGGTAACGCAAAATAAAGATTTTTCCCTTGACTCCTGAGGGACTCCGTACAAATTAACTCAACACAAGTAACCACAAAAAAGTTTTTCACATGTAGGGATGCTGACCAAATAAAATAAACTTTTATAACCAACCTGCAGAGACCGTTTTCATTTGAACGCCGTTTTGTGTGAACCAAATGTGAAATTCATGGATGCTGCTTTTCGTAGGCTTAATTGCAGATGGACGAACAGCAGCAGCAGATCAAAAGGCAGCGCCTGTGATGTTGGTTGGGGCGGGACGGGAGCATTAGTGCAGACGCGGTGTGAAACCCACTCAGACGTGAAGACGTAATTAACGCTGACTGACACATGCAGGGCTTGAAGCAAACTGTTCGGACAACAATCACTTCAATTAAGATTTGTTTATTTCAGCAAGACAAACTCATTTAGCTCATGTTGGTAAGACTAAGCTGTAAAAGAAGCTTACAGATTTATGACTAACAATACCAGGTGTGTTCTGGTAGTATAGTATAAAACTGAATTAGTGAACTAAATAAACTTGGTTGATTTTTATTTATAAAGATCATTTTTACCCATCTAGTTGTTCCTCCTATTTTTAAAGAAACTAAATAGAAAGTTTTTTTTAATTAAAGCACAGAGCATTGCTGAAATGTACTTCATAAATATATTGTAACAGGATGTAACATAAACTTTTCCCTGACAACCAAAGTTAGCGGTTCTGTTGTAGCATCAGTTATATTACAAAATTAGCCACTTTACGGGAACAAATGTCTTAAATTGAAGAAGCAAGATGATGTTTAACATTATTTCATGACAATCAAAACTAAAATCTGCAATTTCCCCAGCAACAACTTACTCATTACTTATTCATGTATTTATTTGTTTTTGTAAAGCAGCTTGTCGGTTGAAAAATCATCCACATCAACGAGGGACTGATTCCAGAAATTATTTCCATACAGGATGGACCCAAATGCTGTTTTTACTCCCCCAAACCTGTAAGTGGCGCTGTTGCTAAAGTAGTTGAGCCAGAATACAAACCAGTTTCTGCTCCAGCACAAGAAATTTTCTCAACCTCATCTATGATGGTTCTTACTTTCAACAACTTGACTTTTTGGCTCCTATTGCAACCCGTAGGAACATATCAGCTTCATCATTCTCCTCTGGGAACAAGAAAACGATTAATTAGAATAGCGGTTAACTGAACTAACATCTTCAAACTGGTGTGCATGATTAAAATGTAAATTACTTCAATAATATTTAAAACTGTCCAAAATATCAACATGGTTGGTTAAGATGTAGAAATTCTATGAATATGATAAGATTATTGCAAATTTGAACACTTCTACACCTTTTCAGTACAAATTAAGGAGGGTTAATGACTAAATGTCCATCTTTTTAAAATTTGTTACTGCCTGAAAATAAAAAAGAAACAAGCTTACAGCTTCCAGACTGTGCAAAATTACAAAATCTTACCAAGAAATTTTGGTTTCTAGTGCAAATATTTTACGACACATGAAATAAGACAAAATTAACTTACAAATAACGTTTCAACAAAGGATATAGGATCTTGTCAGTAATTCCTTAATATTGATTAAAAACATTCTAGTTCCTTTAGCAAATCATTTTTCCACGCTGTAAGTGAATTTATCTGCCAATAGAACAGGAGCTTTTTCATCAATATTGAGGAATTATTGACTTATTACAAGCTCACATATCTAATAAGTTACTTTTAAATTTGTTTTGTCTCACTGGATATTTGTACTAGAAACTAAACCAAAATTACTTGGTAAGGTTTTGTACTTTTGCAATGAATGTGAATTGAATTTTTCGATCATAACATTATTCTCCGTTCTAAGAAATTTGAAGTAGTTCCTCTGTTGTAGGAAGTTGGTGGCTGACTTTATGTGCAGGGTTAGGGATACAGACATGGCCATGTCGTCCCTTAATGCACCAGAGGGGCTCTTCATTATCTGGGAGTGCTTTGAGGAAGGACCTTCATCAAGTAAAGTGTGTTTGTGTCAGGTAGAGGGTTAGCTGACGGGCGCACAGGAGCTTCTGCCTTTCATTACATTAACAAAAGATGCTCTGAAGTAAAGGCCGTCCCCTTTGGGTTAATGCACAAGGAGACTCGGTCAGGAATTACGTCCTTAAAACAGTCAGCAACAGACCAGAGGAACGCCACATGTCAAGAGCTGATAGGGAAGCCGGTCATCTGACTGAAATAAATTGTAACGCTTAATTCACTTTTATATTCTTGGAAAAGATAAGAATCATGACATTGCCAAAGAGTTTAATTTCTTTAGAGAACGTTTGGAGATTAAATCTGGCAAAGAAGGACCTGAATTTAAAGCAAACCAGCTAACGCACTGTAAAACATTTATAGGTGGTTTAACTTGAAAATGAAAGTCCACCTGCTGCCTTGAAAGTGTAATTTAAGTCACGAGAAAATAGTTTTGGTTTTAACTCAGAAATTAAAGTTCATGAAGTTGATTTAACAACAAGAGACAAGTTGTCTAAACATTGTTTTTTAACTTCATTAATCTTGAATTGTGAGTTTTAACTTAATGCTGCAATTTAAATCGAATATTATTTCACAATTTGCTAGAAATAAAAATAAAGAGCCACATTTCTCTATTATTTTACTCACAATATCAAGTTAAAATAAATACTTATTTTACTTTAGAATAATTTAAATTCTTGTTTGAACAGAATTTCTGATCTGATGATGAATTTTATTAAACATCCCAATGAATTCAGCTCAGAAACATTTAGTGATCAGGACATTATCCTCAAGCTTTGCTAACTGAGAATTGCATTAAAATGAACATTTAATAAAACACCAGAGTCAGATCAACGTAACGCACTTCCACCTCAGGAGACAGAAACATGCCGCTAAGCATTCTGGGAAATAGCTCCCACTCCTGTCTTTCTCTACTTTCAGTTTTTAAGTGCAAACCTAAAAACTCAGTTGATTCAACTCTTGGAGGTTTGACTAAATGAATAAAAAGTTAACACAACTTACTGCTGCTGTAAGTTTATCTTTCACAAACTCACATTTAGGTTCAAAATCTAAAACTGGATAAATTTATCTGACTAAAAGAGTAAAAGATGGTAGACACAACTAACTGCGGCTCCAGTGTTTTACAGTGCAGTCTTATTTGTTGGCGTTTGGTGTTTTGTTTGACTCATGAAAACGCGAACAGGTCCAAGCGGAGCGCCGTCGGCCCACTAACCGTCCGTATGGAGGATTGATGCGCGGCGTTTTCTGCTTTTCCCTGCAGGGTCAGGGGGAGGCTTCAGCTCGGGGGACGACCATGGAGGGCGACTGCCTCAGCTGCATCAAGTACCTCATGTTTGTCTTCAATTTTCTCATCTTTGTAAGTACTTTTCATCTCTTTCTCAAATGGCTACCTCTGAAGTTAATGATTTAAGATGGGCCTCTGACTAATGGAGCCGCATCTGCATTTCATTAGACGAGGCAATCTTGATTCTATCAAATTCTCTTTTGATTAAATTTTAGTGTGCTGACACACATCTGAGGCTCACTGTGCCAAACGGAGCTGGTGACTGACACCTGAGTTTATCAGACTTGATAAGACAATCAGGGGTAATCCCGTTAGCCGTGGGGGGAGGGAGGGTCAGAGTGGGGAAGGTTTGTGTCTTTTCCTGCTTTATTAGGCGCATCCCAACCATTTAGAGACTCCACTCACATGCGATTGTTCAAGGCTGAGGCGATAACGCAGCCAGTAGAGCAGAGAAGGGGGATGTTTTCTGTTTCTTTTTTTTTATTTTGTTTTATTTTTTTTTACCTCCAAAGCTTTGAAAATGACTCCCAGTTTCCATAATTCCCTAGTTTATTTGAGCTAAGCAAGGTTGTTTTAGTTAACTAAATCAAACAGAATTACAAAAACTGAAATCGAGGAAACATGTTTTGTTAACGGAAATAAATAATGGGAAGAAACTATAACTAACTGGACTATATGATGAGTTTATCTGATGTGGAATCAATCAGCCAATCAATCAGGTTTATTTGTGTGGCATATTTCATCAACAAGGCAGTTCAAAGTGCTTCTCATCAGAAGAAGCCATAGAAACACAGTGAACGATTGAAACGTTACATTTTGTCTGGTGCCGTTATTTCATCAGAATGTGAAATTTATTCATTTTTTCTCAGTCAACCAGTTTACATCAGCTGTTAAATTACGATGCTCCATAATCCTCCCTTCGCAAAAAGGCGACAGCAGAAGTTGTCATAAAACGCCGGAGCCAGTTGGTCGATCAACAATAATTTAATACTTTTTTTTTTAAAAACGGGATCTTCTGATGAGCTTTAGCCAATCACATAATCACAAAACAATACTTTTATCTTTTTAATTCTGCACCAAAACTTTACCAAACTACTACTATAACCAATAAAAACTAAACTGACACTAAACATTTAGTTAATGACGGCTAATAAAAACTGAAACCAACTGAATTAGACAAACGAAGAGGCAGACCGAAATAAAACTAAACTGTAATGAAACAGCCAGGTTTCATTACATGCTGCAGGAAGAAGAGGGTTGCAGTAGAAATGTTGGAGGCTGCGATCTTTCCCCCACCTCAGTATCTGCTTTTCTTAATCACATGAGTGGTTAGCCTGTGGTGGAGGTGGATGGGATTTTGAAGAGGCGGAGGGCGGTGGAGGATGGGAGCTTTAGCAGGTTGGGGGGTTTTGAAGCAGGGCTGATATCTCTACACTTCCCCCCTCTAAGCCATTGTGACTGGAGAAACTAAACCTTTGCTCTTTTACCCTGAACTCTTAATTTGCTCTGGAAGTCATTTATATTACTGAGCTGTAAGTCGGTGACTCGGTACAATCTGTTGGGTTTCCTTACATAGAAAGTTTATAACTACTCTGAATGATTAACTGCTACAATATAAATAAACTGAACTGGTTGTTACCGCTCTACAATGGCTGCTGGAAAAGACAAGTGTTTGGTCGTTGAGTTTCTGCTCAGAAACAACTCGCTGCATTCTTGTTGATTGTGCAGGAGGTTCCACTTCTGCTTTTCAAAGATATACTGTTGTATAAATGCTCCCCTGTTTGCAGCCATTTTCACTTGCGAATGCAAACGTTGAGTTTGGATTCAAAGTGACAAGACGGCCTAAAGCAGCTCGTTCTGAAAGGAAAAATAGCCAGAACTGAGCAGACTGAAATCTTATCACACAAGATTTTGTGCCAAATATGTAATGAACATGTTTTTTAAGCCCAAAACCCAGGGGTGTCAAACTCATCTTCATTTTGGGTCGTATCAAAAATCTAAATGTTGTTAAAGGGCCGGTTGTGCCAGAATGTATCGATAAAACCAAGTAAACTGTTAAATATCAGTAAATAGCTGTTTCAGCATTCAATAAGTGTTTCTTAAAGTAAAATAATATTGAACATCTTTTCACATGGATCAGTCCAGCCAGGATTTTGATTGTTTTTGTGTTGTTTTTTTTTGCAATCAAAATCACAGATTTTGTGGTGCTAATTTAGAAATATTTGTAAGGAATTTTTACGATATTTGCGCTAATTTATGATGTAAAATGTGACTTTTTATTCATCGCCGTATCGATCACAGACTGTAATTTGACCTCAGGTAAGGCATAAGCAGCAGTCACTTAAACCCAAAGTTTTTGACCAATTTTGAGAAAAAATGTCAATAAAATCAGAAAAAAAATGGTGTTTTTGTGTGAATTTTGTGGAGGGACTTATTGATGTCATTTAGAGTTTAGAGGGCCACATAAAAAATTACGGCGGACCAGATTTGGCTCCCCGCGCCTCGAGTTTGACTCCTACGCCATAGACCTACCCTAATTTGTTCAGTGAACCGTAATAGATCACCTTTGACCTCAGTAACCAGCCCAGGCCTAATATTTTGTTTTGAATGTTTGTTTTTTTTAATGAAGTGACCTCTGTGACCTCTTTCCTGGTCCTCTGCAGCTGGGCGGCTCGTTCCTGCTGGGCGTGGGCGTGTGGGTGCTGGTGGACCCCACTGGGTTCAGGGAAATTGTAGCGGCCAACCCCCTGCTGTTCACCGGCGTCTACATCATCCTGGGGATGGGAGGCATGCTGTTCCTGCTGGGCTTCCTGGGCTGCTGCGGAGCCATTCGGGAGAACAAGTGTCTGCTTCTCTTCGTGAGTTCATCCCAACCTGTGCAGCTCTGTTTTCTTTTTTCACTATTTTTGGGGTTTGAAACGACCAAAAGCGAAACCATCTGTGCGCTTTCGTACGTCGTGATGTTTTAACGATGACTTCAGAGGTTCACAGACGGCGTGTAATTTGTTTGTTTTTTTACCAGAACCTGGAGTGCAGTTTTCCTGACTCACCTAGCTTGTAATTTTCACACTATCTGGTTTTGTGTTATTTAACTTTATTGCAGTTCTTCATGCTCATCCTGCTCATCTTCCTGGCAGAGCTGGCCGCTGCCATCCTCGCCTTCATTTTCCGGGAACACGTAAGTCGCTTTAGGGAACTTATTATCTTCAATCACGAGTCCAAACGGGCCTGAAGTCGAAGCTCTTCTTGCTTCTTTTTGACTTTGAACCATTTCTGCATTCTGATTACTCAGAGAGAGAGAGAAATTGCCGTTTCAATCCCTGGATTCCTTTTTCGTCTCTAAACCAGGGATATTTTGTTACCTTTGATGCCGAGTCCATCGGCTCTCTGGGACAAAGCAGAGTAACGATTTGTCGAATAACTCACTTTCCTCCATTAAATGTTTTTTGTTCCCAGCTGATGTTGCACCAACTTGCATCATTTTTACTTCTTTATTAGACTCCTCACATCTTTCTTAGGGGGATTTTCACAGCTTCCACGCTGATATCAGGCCTAGTTCAAACAAATGGCGTCAAAAGAAGAAGTGTTCTTCGTCCTACACTGAAAAAAGAAATTAGTTGGATCAACTTAATTGAATTGCTTCAATTGGTAACTTGTAATTCAGTTAAGTTGATTATATTTTATTGATTCTTTTCAGTGTGCAGGATTTTTGAAAATAAAATGTTAAAACATACATTTAAAATAATTTAAATTCTAGCTGCATTTTAACCACGATGTAATATTTTAGTTTTTTTTTTAGTTTAGAACAACGTAAAAGTTTGTAGAATTAAGTCAAAGAGATTTGAATTATTTATTAGAAAAGAATGAATGATTTGAGTAAGAGTGACTTAAATATATCACACACTTATTAAACACAGTTAATGAATTTAGTTATCAAAACCTAATAAATTGAGTTGGTCAGACATGCGAACCTGTCACTGACCTCAGTTGTTTCAAGTAAAAAGTTCCTTAAAGCTAAAGAAGTTCCCATTACTAAACCAAATGAATTAAGTGAGATTAATATAAATAAGTCCATAAACTGAAATACACTTTGAATTCAGTGATTTCATTTCAGTGTTATCTGGGAAATGCAACCTTTAATTTCACTCTGTGACAAAAGAAAATCCTGTGTTAGGAAATAACAGTTTTTAGCTAAATTACCAGTTGGTGCCGCTGGTGTCAGCAGCCAACAGCAGAGCGTTTAATCGTCTGCTGCACCAGCTGGCAGAGAGACGCATCTATGACTGTACATCTACATTCTCTAAACCAGTGGTTCTTAACCTGGGTTCTATCCAACCCCAGGGGTTCGGTGAGTCGGTCTCAGGGGTTCGGCGGAGCCTCTGCTGCGGAGATAAAGACACACTTGTGTAAAATCGTGATGGCGCGCCGCTTCGCTATCACTTGATGCAGAGGATCACGTTACATTGCTTAACCAATCAGAGCTGCGGAGGAGCCCTGATTGAAGGAGCTCTACTCTCAGCATGGATTTGAACTTTTGTCTTTAATTACTTCAGCAAAACTTACCGTTTTTACCAAATTCTATAGTCTAAATCTGCTCCTTAGTCGCATCTTTTCGGGGTTTGTACTGCCTCCAGTGGTGTGGGGGTGGTAATACAGCTAATATAATTACATTACTAAATCAGAATACCACAAAGTATTTTGTGTGTCGGGGGGGAGAGGGGGTGGAATAAGAAAGGTTTGGTGAATGCGCATATGCAACTGGGGGGTTCGGTACCTCAAAAAAGGTTAAGAACCACTGCTCTAAATGATCCTGGTGTTGTTCTTCCAGCTCAACCTGCAGGTTTTAAATGAATGAAGGACTGTTACTGTATGTAGCCACAGATTTTAACTTTAAAATGAAAGAGTTCGTTATGATGTCCTGTCCAACAGGATTCTGGAGCTTTTAGAAGAAAACCAGACAGACCAACAGCATTTTCAACTTAAACCACCTGTAAATGTTTTACAGTGTAGTGGTAAACACTGTAAAACAAAACACGGAATCTTTCTTAACAACATATCGCTTGAACAAACTTAATCACCTGTAACTTTATTTGTGTTTCTTATTTAATGGAAATATCACAATTGCAAAATGTTTTTTTTTTTTACATTAGCGGAATATCAACAAAATTTTACGCACATCTGTAATAAAAATGCAGCTGCTGCTGGAAACGAGTTGTTTCTCCTCCTGGTTTTAATTCCAGCCTCACCTGGATATTTTTTGGTTGAAAAGCCTTAATCCTCTTTCTTTCTCAAACTTTTCCATCATAAAGCTGCGAAGCTCCTACTGACAATTCACAGATCCAGAGTGGAGACAGAAATTTCCTGCACAGCTGTGAAGCTTTTTAGAAACGATGCTGGCAGTTTGGGGGAAACGGGAGGTTTGGTGCGGCATCAATGTCAGCTCTGCTCATAAATCCGTGATGGACGTCTCCCTGTCAACATCTAAAAAAAAAACAACGGTCATGGTGGACGGATTCAGTGTGACCAATAAAATTCTTCAAATTTGAATTATAAATCTTCTTTGGTTTTCTTGATGAAATTTCTTATTTTGGTTTGAGATCCTGCTGCTGGCTGGTCACACAAATCAAACGTCATAACTGCCCCACTTCTTCCACCCGCAGAGCAAGTCGGCTCTCGCTGAACATAATCAGCTGTGACTTGGCATGTCAGGGCTGCAACAGAGGTGGGCTGATTTCTACCCTCTGCAGCACCGGCCCTTTAACGACTCACACACAGACAGAAAAAGAAAAGAGCCTCATCTTGTGTAGAAGTGTTGGTGAAAAGCACAAAGCTCCTGTTTGGTCCGCTGTAATCGAACTCTTGATCATTTTCCTAGAAGATCAGGTTTGTTTTGGGAGGTCTGAATGTACAATCGAGCTCTGATGTGATTTCCCCTACAAATCTACAAATCTCAGTTTGTTCACACTGCAGCCTGAAACAACCCAATGCAGATTTAATTTTATTTTTTTGACGCGGTTGTTCATACTTCCAAATATATATACGACTTGTATGCGATCTCCACTACAAACGACCTGAAACTGCCCCGCGTGCGCAGTAGAGGGCGCAGTAACGTCACACAGAGCGCGCTCAGTGTTTTGCCAGCCGCCATAAAAAAGAAGAAGTGCTCAGTGTTTGCAGAAGTAAACACGGATGCTGACGGTCTGTTTATGAATTTCTGCTTTACCATTTGTTTATTTTAATAAACATAAATCGGATCTGATGCAAGCAGGGTATGAATAAGGCTACGTTCACACTGCAGCCCCAACTGAGCCAATCCCGATTTTTTGTCAAATCCGATTTTTTTGCCGAGGTCGTTCAAATTTCCAACCATGTGTGACCTGTTTGTCTCCAGTGAAAACTGCAAACAACCTGAAAGTGTCCCGCATGCGCAGTAAAGGGCGCAATAACGTCACAGAGAGCGTGCTCAGTGTTTGCGGAAGTGAACACGGATGCTAACGGTGGAGCATAGCTTATGATTTTAAAGTTTTTATCTAACCAGAGCCAGCACATTAACAACTTAATCCTCATTACAGTCCGCCATGGTTGTTGTTTGTCTTCCTACTTGGTCGTATCAGGACACAGAATAGTGAATTTTGTCGAGTGTCGATGTCCTGAGTTATAGTCCACTTCCTGCCTCTGGTTCTCCAAGCGGCCAGGCCGGATGACCGCGTTCAGACTCAGGTCACATTTGGAAAGATCAGATGCTTATGATGAAGGAAATTGATTTTTGTGTTCTTTCCTTCAGTGGTTCTTGTTGCAGCGCCCCCACAGGCCAGGAGGGCAACAGGTTTTTTAAAGGGTTTAGTTCGTTTGAATCAGTTCTGTGTGAAAGCGAAATGCTCCAGCTGAAAATTTAACAAATGTTGCAGTTTTGGTCTCCATTTGATAGTCTACCAGACAGTCACAGTGAAAACACCCAAAGCCCCAGTATCAAACTCAGAATGGAGTTTATGGAGCTCATTTTGTCTCATCATGCCTTCTTGCTTCAGGTTTTAATGGCGTTGATTGACCTCTGCTCCTTTTGCTGATCTAGCTGACCAGAGAGTATTTCACCAAGGAGCTGAAGAGCCATTATCAGGGCTACAACAACAGCGACGTCTTCACCTCCACATGGAACGCCATCATGACCACGGTGAGCAGCACTCATCACCGTTTCTGACAGTCCGTGGAAACAGACTCGGAGCTAGCTGGCTATTTTAAAGACAAACCCTTTATATTTAGGTCAATATTTCTGCTCGGTTGGCGCCCACACACAGCCGACCGCAGGTCACTGCACAAATAGGCACTCGGCAAATGCAACTTCTTCCTCTCCCTTTCAGTTTGACTGCTGTGGAGTGAACAGCCCAGAGGACTTTAAGGACAGCCTGTTCAGGCTCAACAACCAGAATCACATGGTGCCAGAAGCCTGCTGCCAGCGCATTCCTCAGAGCAAAGAGCGGGTCTACTCCAGCCAGGAGCAGTGCCTATCCGGCAATACGGTCATCCGCAACAAGGTAACTTTTGGTACCACGTTTCCCCTCTCAGCCTGGTTCTAGACCCCCTCCAGGCCCAATTACAGCATAAAGCAGTAGATAAATGCACTCGGGGACTGCCTGACTCTGCCATGTCTTATTAGTGCTGTTCAGTCTGGGTGTCACGGTGGGTCATGTGCAGCACGCAGATGGCAGCTTACAGATGAGCCTGTGCATACATGCTTAAATTGGAGGGTTTTGTGGAGGATATATGCGCTCAAAAATAAAGCCTGTTAAGAATATAAAAATAAAGCGTGCTGAGAATTAAAAATATGTGAGAATTCACTCCTAAATCTGTTATTTCATGTGTGCAGGAGCGAGCTCTGCATGCAATTACAGTGATGACAGGTATAGGGAGGTTTTTCCCTCCACCTGTTGTTTTCCATGCCATCGTGATAAAGAGATGTTCAGTGTGTGTGTGTGTGCGTGCGTGTGTGTGTGTGTGTGCGGCTCGCTCTGCTTATTCACACAAAGAGCCCTCATTAAAAGGCTGCAGGCCCCGCTTCCCACTCGTTCAGCGGGGCCTTTGTTCCAATCCTCGCTCTATTGAAGACGTGATGTCGCCTTAACTATCTCTGTAATTGTGCAGATTTATAGCCTATTGATTCACTGCGGAGCATGTCGTCCACATGTGTCTCCTTAGGGGTGCTACTCTGCCGTGGTCGACTACTTCGAGGTGTACATCTACGTCGCTGGAGCGCTGGCTATCGTGGTGTTAACCATCGAGGTAGGAGGGACTTCTGAAATGTTGGGCATCTTTTCCTGCTGCCCAAATGATCAGGATGAATCGCATCACTGCTTTTAAGTTTAAGGCACGGAAGAGAGCCAGCTGGCTGTGGAAAGATCGCCATCTTGTGGTGATGTGCAGTTTCACAGGAAGACATACAGAAGAGCCCACTGCACTGAAGCCCATTGAAAACCTGCTGGTTATTCCACTAAATATTGAGTTTAAACATTGGTATTGTTGCTTCCAAATGAATATTGAATTTGTTTTCTTTGCATTATTTAAAGTCTGAAAGCTCTCTTGTCTTTTTCGTTATTTTGACCATTTCTCATTTTCCGCTAATAAATACTAAATTTTTGCTTGGAATATCAGAGGCATGTTGTCAGTAGTTCATAGAATAAAACAACAATGTTCATTTTACTCAAACATAAACCTATAAACGGTCAAATCAGAGAAACTCAATGAAAAAAATCAGAGAAACTGATTTCTCTTCATTTTTTCCAGAGCTGTAATTTACAGATAATGTTCATTTTTCAAAATTCAAAAATCCTTTATTGATCCCAAAGTGAAATCAAATCCTACCCTGTTGCTATGGTTACCTATCACAACAAAATGGAAAAGTATAAAAAATATTGACAAACATCATCAGTCCAACTACACATTATCCAAAACAAAAAGAAAAACTATTATCCCTCAAAAAAGGGAAGAAATGAAAGTTTGAAAAAGAGAAAATCTCTCAATGAAAGTATTAAAAGTATAAAACTATATTTGATTACAGTCGGGTTTGAATCCATCATGCAACATAAGATGGAAAATGTCTCTTAACATCAATTTTAGCACAGATTGTCGCCTGAACTTAGAAAAATGTAGCTATTTACTACCCAACTCTGATAAATAAAAAAAAATCTGATAAAATGTTATCTCTGGTTTTTTGTGTTTGTGTTATTAAGCTCTGATGTTTAGGTTAGAGAGTAAATCTGTATTTGCTGGTACATTGATGTATATATAGGTTCATGTAAGTTTATACGCTTATATCTGTGCATACATGCACATAAACAGAACTTATATTAAGACTTGGGGACATTAAATTTGATCTTATTAATGTTTTTTTTTCCAATTAGTTGAATTTACTAATAAGGTGATTTTTATAAACAATTGGTGTCACTATTTTTTTATTTAGGGGTTGCATACAATGCATGTCACCCTTTTCTTGTAAAAAGCATTGTTTTCATAATATGTGCTACTTTGAGTAGTTTTTGAAGTCACCTCTTCATAACTTTGGACAAAAATAATGCAAAGAATCATTTTTCTGTCAAAGCAGCAATGAAAGACAAAAACACAAATAAACCTCTAAAAGTATGTTCCAGAAGGAATATTGAGATTTAATTAGTGATGAATTGAATTAATCTGGGTTATTTTGGTTGAAATAATTGCATCTTGTGACTGTTTGCTTTGTTTCTCCTCCAGCTCTTCGCCATGGTCTTTGCCATGTGTCTCTTCCGGGGAATCCAGTAGAAGTGCTTCATTTGCAAATCGCTTTTTTTCTTGAACAAAAAGGGAATTCAGGAGAAAACAACAAAACGGACATTTGTAAATTTGTGGATCTGCTTTTTTTTTTTATTGTCCAATTGGTTTAAAAAACAAGAAGAAGAAGAAGAAAAAAAGGCAAACTCTTGTACTTCACAGCTGGACTTTTGAGGTACTGGGTGATTTAAAAAAAACAACACACGGAAACCACTGAGAGAGTTTAAAATCAAAGATTTAAAAAAAAAAAAAAAAACGATTTGTGCGTAAAGTGGAAGCAGTAATTAGTGGACCAGGTCTAGCACAGACTGGGTGTTAAGCCTGAGCAGAAGGCACTGCACTGACTTTTGGATGAAGAATATTTATATAGAGTTACGTTGGCTCAACTGTAAAAACCGTGTTTCACTCTGAATGGCAACCCGTCCCCGTTTTCTTACTGTGCACTGTAAGCAGCCGCCTTCCTCCACATGCCCTTTTTTACTGCCACCTCTCAAAATACTGTAATCATGTCGGCTCATTATTATTGACCCTTTCCACGTGACGTCACGCTCTCCGGAACTCCGCCATGACGGACGTCAGAACGACCAATGCGCTCCGGTAAAGCCGGTATAAAACCGGACACCTGCAACCCAATACGTCGCTTCTGGTAGTTGATTTCACTTAAAAGTGGTCATGGGGTTGCTGCGCGGTCGGCTGCACAAACAGAGGAGGATAGAAACCAAACTTGTCATTTTATTTTATGACTTTTAATGAGGAAGGATACGGCAGCAGCCGTTAATCATAATGACTTGCAGCTGTCAATAATAATGAGTGGCAGCCCTCAGTGTAACCGCGGATTTACAGCAAACACTTTTTACAAGGTAAGAAGTAAGAAAGTACGTGTCTGACGGTTAGTAACCATGGAAACGGTGTTGCATTGTCATGTAGCCTAGCATGTATGGAAAAAACTGGTTAGCATCTCGTCTTTTGTACGTTTTTAATGCTGTTCCGGTTTAAGGGGAAACGCTGTTTATGACCTAGTGATTTAAATCATGTGGTGTGAATTCAGACAAAGTCGGTAATTTGGTCAACACGTCAGGAGGGAGAAGTTATGGGTCGGTTTCTAAGCTAGCTGTTTATAACTCTTGTAAATCCCGCCGTCTATGAGCCCCAACCAGGTGAGTTACGTTCAGATAAATTAGCTCGACTCCAACTAGTAGAAGCCATAAATAAACTGGCAAGAACAACTTGGGAAAACAATTTCAGTTGCTCATCAAGACTCCCGTCGCTCACTTCCGACGTCCGTCATGGCGCCTTGAAGTGACGTAGTTGCAAAGGGTCATATTGACTGTGTGTGCGTGTGTGTGTGTGTGTGTGTGTGTGCCGGATGTTTGTGAGCATGTGATTTTCTCCATAACCCCTCCCAAGCCAACAACTCTCTTTTCTGTTTGTATGGTGACTGTTATTTGCATTAGAAATGTGCTTTTAGGTGGTGACATGTATGTGTATGAATTTGTATTAGATTGTTGAAAAGTCTGTGACATAAATGGCATTTTAAATGACTGGTTTTGTCTGTTTCTTGTTCAGTTTGCACAATCCCACAGGTAACCGACCTAATTTTAAGAAAATTATTTATTGCCTCTGTAGCTTGGATGTTTTGTTATCCATCATTGTTGATACAAAAAGGCAAAAATTAGATTTTTTTTCTCTCAAACTTAATAGTAAAATCTATTTTCACGCCAGTGTGGAGTGAAGGAGACATTTTTCAAACATGACAGTTGTATCATTTTCCCCTTCATGGATGATTCGCCCATTTTCCTCATCAAGTAATTCCTCTGAGACACTCGTGACATTTGAGGGATTGAAACACAAATGATGGGCCGTGATATTTGTTAATGGGCCAAATAATAGAAAAATCCCAGCACTGAGCTCAATTTGCTCCTGGGTTCACTGTAACAAAATCAATTTCACTTTGTCTTAGTGGTTCGATTCGCTCCTTTTCTTTGTGTGAGAAAAGCGGGAAGATGAAGGCAACCAAACGAAGAAGCTGTTTCAAAAGCCCTGTGGAAATGAAACCAATAGAGAAAATTCAGAACAATGTGGAATAGCAGCAAAGAGTTTCAGATCCTGCAAGCAATTTATTTCAGTATTTCACAAATGTCGTTATCAATACTTTCTGGTTTAACCAGAAAGTATTGATAAACTGTTTTTCATATCGATCAATCAATTTTTCTGTAATTTTTTGCCATAAATTCCAAAAATATTTGCAAGGAATTTTGCAATATTTGCGATTTATTTTACCACATAAAAGTCAATGGTGGGCCAGATTTGGCCCCCGGGCTTTGTGTTTGACACATGTATTTTAAAAGGTCACTTTTGATATTTTTCATATATTTTGGCTTTATTTTGACTAACATAACTGTAGAGGCTGCAAAGTGGTTTTGTAGTGATAAAATTTAGATATTTTTGAAATAACTTGCTTTAAAACTTCCTGCCTCAGATGAATATGATGCACTTTAATCGTCTTGTTTTTTCAGTGCATCTTAAATTTATTAAATATGTTACTTTGCTGCCCATATGAGGTGTTTTTATGCACCCCTGTGAAAAAAACAAACATGTTCATTATTGTAAGCGTTTCCACTCAGGAGGATGGATGTCAGTTCTGCACTAATCTGGAGTCCATGGAGAGGAAAGCAGGAAAACTGATTCTGAAAGGAGTCAAATTTGTAGTTCGCAGCTAAACATCCAGTGGACGCAGCAGAGAAGATTCTCTGATCAGAAGAGACCAAAGTGTCACTTTTTGTCTTTTGTGGTGAAAAACCAACACTTTGCATCGTCATCACATCATTTTCACAGTGAACATAGAAATGCAACATCATGGTGTGGAGAAGTTTTTTCTCATTCACTACTTTCTTAGTCACATATTTTGGTTTTAATATATTAAATATGCAAATGTTCAAAATGAAAAAAAAAATCCCCTGGTTTTTTGGGGGGAAAGGACCCTTAGCTTAAAGCACAGTTGTCAAACTGAAGGCTCGAGGGCCAAATCTGGCCCACCGTAGATTTTTATGTGGCCCTCTAGACTCCAAATTACATCATCAATAAGTCCCTCCAGTTTTTCACAAATCTGCAAAATTCACACAATATCAACAGATTTCCACATTTTTTCTGATTTTACTGCAAATTTTTCTCAAAATTGGTGAAAAACTGGGTTTAAGTGACTGCTGCCTCAGCCTTACTAGATGTCAAGTTATATCTGCGATCGATACGGCGATTAATAAAAAGCCACATTTAACATCATACATTAACACAAATATTGTACAAATTCTTTCCAATCAAAATCCTGGATGGAAAAGATGTTCAATATTATTATATTTTAAGAAACATTTATTGAATGCTGAAACAAACAGCTGTTTATTGATATTTTATCAATTTAATGGGTTTTGTTGATACATTCTGGAACAACTGGCCCTTTAAGGACATTCAGATTTTTAATAGGACCCAAAATGAAATGAGTTTGACGTCCCTGGTTATAGACTGAAATTAATATCTGCCTGGGATCTAAATAGCACCACAAATGATTGTTGGAATGAAACATTTTGTACTTAAATTTAGTCTTTGATCAGAAATATCCAAGCAAGATGAAGCGAGTTACTAAATTCTGCTTCCCCTTTGTTTGGAAAACATAATCACTTATTTTTTAGGTTATGAACGCCTCAGAAAATCTAAAACCATCTTTGTCTGCAATTGATTCAGCTTGAGTGTATTTTCCACAACTGGGCCAAACTGGAAAGAATGGTAAACATACATCAGCAAACTGAAGTGCTGCACAATAGATGTTCATTAGTTTTTTTTTGTTTTTTTTTCATCCAACCAAAAGGAAAAACATCAATTTGCAGATAGATGCCAGTTATTATGAGGTGTTTTTTTTTTTTGGCGGCTCAAATCCCAGAAAGCTTTCCAACTTATTTGGTTTCAATAATACTCTATAAAAGGTTATTAAGTGTACTTTTATTGTGTATCCTGTATTACATGAACACGTTTGTGTTCGGGCCTTTTGATCAGCCCCGCGACAGGAGAAAGAAAGTGCAAGAAAAGCCGACACAGCAAAACATGTGATCACAATTTTCTTAACAAGCCTTTCCAGAAACTCTCCTCCGTTCTGCTGTGGATCCTTGTTGCGGTCCAAGTGAAGTGAACAATGTGGCAGCTGACTTTTTTTTAGTTTTCCTGCCTTATTACCATATACTGGAGCTCATTAGAGTAACTCTGAACAAAAAAGAGCTGTGCAGCTTTGTTTCTGGTGTGATGTACGATGTACACACAGCACCGGAGAAACGCCAATAAACAGAGGTGTTGGCTGAGCTGCTGCTCTACTGAGGATGCAGCCAAAGGTTCGTGAGAAATCACCTCACAAAGTTATTACTGTTCTCAAATTAAATACATTTTATCCGGTCTTTTTTTGTGTTACTGCTGTGTGTGCGCTTTGAATAAACTGCATTGTACTTCTTGCATTTTGCCGCCCAGTATAGTAGCGATTAAATTTAAATGGAAGATGAAAGATTGCGTTTCATTTAACTTCCACAAGAGGGCAGTAGCATCCCAGTCTTCAGGCTTGACCTGATTTTAGTGTCAACGTGCAACAGGAAGAGATTTTTTTACCCGAAATCTGACATTTATTTAAGCAGAACAAAGTAGAAACGCAATGTTTCCATCATTACAGTTTTTATAAAAGAGGTGGTGTTAATATATACTGCTCAAAAAAATAAAGGGAACACTTAAACAACACAATATAACTCCAAGTAAATCAAACTTCTGTGAAATCAAACTGTCCACTTAGGAAGCAACACTGATTGACAACGGGGACCCTCGTCGGGTCAATCAGTGTTGCTTCCTAAGTGGACAGTTTGATTTCACAGAAGTTTGATTTACTTGGAGTTATATTGTGTTGTTTAAGTATTCCCTTTATTTTTTTGAGCAGTGTAGAAAAGTTACATTGCGCTTAAACCACATGAGCGCAATTCCCTGTGCAACCCTGCAGGAAGTAAAAAGCTATTATTTTCCTTTTTTGAGTAGGTAGTTGTTTCAAAGTTGTAATGAAAAATAAAAGTGATTTTACTAAAATGGTCTGAAGTAAAAGAACAAGAACAATCAGTAATGCAGAAGAGTGTTGGAAGGAAGGAGATGATGTTACGTTTGGTGAAATCCTCTCAAATTTGAGTTCAGTGAAGATTATTTGGTGAATCGAACAGTGACATGACAGACAGAATTAAAAGTGCTCAGCCATTATCCTAGTCTGCCCATAATTCACCAGAGGTGAATGGTCTCTTGTTCAAAACTCAGCGTTGTAATTTCTGCTCCAGTTCTGACCAGCATTGTTTATCTGATGTCCATTAGCACTTTAATGTCTTGTTGTACAGTACTTGCTTCGTACAGAGGATCTGTTGAGAAGCTATTTCTTCCTGGAGGCGTGGTCTCTGCTGAAGTTTTAAATTTCACCCAATCGCTGACATTTAACCATGACATATGCGCCAGTTCAATGCTGTGAAGCTTACCGGAAATTGCCAGCGTTGTACGCTACAAAAACACAAAGTCTTAGCAAGTATTTGTGTCTAGTTTCTGGTAGAAATATATTAAAACATTTGAAATAAGACAAACTAACATACAAGCAACTTTTAGGAAAGAAACTGAAGCTTGTTTTAAGTCAATCATTCCTTGATATTGGTGAAAACTGGTAGATTATTTCACTTATACGACTGTTTCTGAACTTAGGTTTTCTCACGCTAACATTGATATTCCTCTCTCCTACATCACATGACCAAATATGGAAATCACATGACCAAATATGCAAATTAGACAGTGACGTCACGAAGCGACATTTAGGACAGCTCAGGAGTTGGCAGCAGTGGGATTGTGTGGAAAGAGTTGTTACAGATTTTATATAATCTGTGGGCATCATCAGCTGTTTTGCACTGATGCTAAACAAATGAAAATAAAATAATAATTTAAAAAAAGTAAAATACGTTTTCGTACCTGATCAATCTTTGCCCTATTTACAGCTAAGGACAGGCTTCCACATGGTCCCTCATATCTAGTTTTGAAATCAACCCATTATGAAAACACACCCTTGTGGATTGCATTTGGCACTTATTTCATAAAACGGCTGGATAAAAAAAAAAAACAAACACAAAACATCTGTAATTCAAAGTCTGGTAAATATCAACCTGACCAAAAATAATAAGCCTGTCAAACGTTACTTTTACTCAAAAACAGTTAGGAAAACAAATTATGATCATTTTCTTTGAACAGTTGAATTAATTTGACAGTTTATTGTAAAACTCCTTTCAGCAAGTATTTTATTATTTATGTCACAGTAACTGTTGCAGCCAATACAAACAGTTGAAAACTTTATAGATTACCTTTAAATTGACAGAATAAATATGAACACGCCCCTCGTACGTTATGACTTATCTGGTTTGGGATTACTGTCTTTTAGGATGCACCTAAGTTTTTTTATTTTATTTACCGAGTACATATTTAAGCCAAGCAAAGTTGTTCCTTTTTCTGATCAAAGTCCTTTTCTTATTTTTTACCGTCTTGCATTTTCATGCGGTTGAAGTTTCTTACCTCATAAAAATTCCTACCGGGAAAAAGGAAGGAGCAGTGATGGATGGCGAAGATGTGAGACTCGTGGGGGTTCCGTGTTGAGTTTGTTTTAGGCCTCTGTTTGGAGAGGAGACTTTCATTGCTTAATGATTTATGAGTGGTCAGCCTCCCAGGGGAATCAGAGTGAGTTCTTTTTCCTGCTTGTAATAACCCACCGTCTAACATAAAACCCAGGCTTCTCCTTTGTGTTGTGTTTTTCCAGCATGAAAGGTGTTAGGTCCGGTAGGGAGCACAGAGGAGCTCTCTGTATGATCCACCCCCAGCAGAGGCAGATTTACATCTGCTACAGCAAGACTAAGAGCTACGAGAATCTAAAATGAGCCTAAAAAGATTTCCACATTCTGTAAATAAGGCTGTGAACCAATTCTGATATTTTTCTCTTGATGCGACCTGCGTCGGATCTTTTCATGACAGCCTGAACAACACAAGTCGGATTTTTTTCGAATGGGACCCGGACCCCTCGGATCTGATGTTTATGTGACCCGAGTCTGAACGTCCAAGTCGCGTTCATCCCACCTGAACGTCATTGATGCTCGACAGACGTCACTAAACTGCGCTCTGATGCGCAGAAGCGAGAAGAAAAACAGCAACAATGGGGGGCCTATAATGAGGATTAAGTTGTTAATGTGCTGGTTCCGCTTGGATAATAACTTTAAAGTCATAAACTATGCTCCACCGTTAGCATCCGTGTTCACTTCCGCAAACACTGAGCACGCTCTCCGTGACGTTATTGCGCCCTTTACTGCGCATGCGGGACACTTTCAGGTTGTTTGCGGTTTTCTCTGGAGATAACAATCAGGTCGCGCATAATTGGAAATTTGAACGACCTCGGCAAAAAAAAGCAACAACAACAAAAAAAAAACAGATTTGACAAAAATCGGGATTGGCTCAGTTGGGGCTGCAGTGTGAACGTAGCCTTATTCATACCCTGCTTGCATCAGATCCGATTTATGTTTATTAAAATAAACAAATGGTAAAGCAGAAATTCATAAATCGACTGAAACTGACACTGACATTCATATAAAAACTAAAAACTCCTAAAGAACTAGATGAAGACCATCTTAAAATATTGCAAGAAAGTCTGACTCACTCATTCCAGAAAACATCTGTGCAGTTTTAAATCCAATCAGAGGATAAATACTGCAGTGAACAACCTAAGTTGGGTCAGAACATGCCATAATTGCAGGTATTACAGCTTTTAATACCTTTAAAGGAAGATAAACCCACCGACTCTCCATTCAGACATTGTTCCTTTCATAACCCATCTCTGATGGCCTCTCATTGTCAACCTGCCATCACCTCTGGTGCTGTAATCGCTGCCCCGCTTTCCATTCTGTCATGGTCATAAGTGTTCAGACATGTATGTATCCAGTCCTTTTGTAATCCTTTCCAATTCTGAAACCGGAACTATTATACAAAATTCACTTTTTACACATTTTTATTGCTTCTATTTGGGTCTCAACTGTTTTTAAAATCAACTTAAGCTCTAAAGAAAAAAAAACCTACCCAGCTGCTTTTGGCAATGAGCTAATGTTTTTTTGGTGTCTGGAAAATGAGCCATTTCAAAAACCTCCTGAGGAGGACTGCACCGTTACCCAGCAACCCCAGCTGAGAAAAGCCCGTTACCTAGCAACCCAAAGGATGTCTGGTCAGCTGGTAGCTGTATGCGCTGTACAATGGCTGCTGGAAATGACTTGTTGTTGACTTGTTTGGGTTTAAAGTGACAAGAGGCCCTAAAACAGCTCTCTCTGAAAGAAGCTAAATGACCAAACTAAAATAAAACATTTTAAGAGTGATTTTATGCAAGAAATGTAATGAACATGTTTTTCATGGCCCGTAGACTTACTCTAACCTGCTGAAGGAAACATAACCGGTCACCGTTGGCGCTCTGGGTCTTTCTGGAGCAAATCATCGAGCTCATCTCCAGTTTTTCTTTACAGCGTTTGGTTCTAAGTCATCATGCAACACGGCGCATATATCTTAGTATTTCATCTCCTCAACAACAGCAGTTTCTGATACAGTTGACCAACAAACAGACTGGACTCTCGATTTGCTTTACAGTTTTGCTAAATTGCATTGTACCTTATTATACATGGTTTGGTTTATGTTTCAAAATTTTTGCCTGTGTGCATTTTTTGTTCATTCTCTGTTTCTTCCAAACGTAGTTCTTCAATCTAAACCTTTCATTTATGCTTGTTTAAAATTTGTATGTTTACTTGGTTAAATATAAGAGTATTGCTTTACTTCATTCCATCTGTTTTTTTTTCTTTGTGTTT
Source organism: Poecilia reticulata (assembly GCF_904066995.2). NCBI lineage: Eukaryota > Metazoa > Chordata > Actinopteri > Cyprinodontiformes > Poeciliidae > Poecilia > Poecilia reticulata. The sequence continues at coordinate 26,573,396 of NC_088835.1, read as the reverse complement.
TCCAAGTAATTTCTGTTGCTCTTTTTTGCACAAGAATACGTACAAAGCAAATTGTTACCAAATTGTCAATACCTACATAGGAAAAAACTTTAACCAATATAATGTGGCAATTGGCTTTAAATGGCATCTTGTTGTGGTGTAGAACATCATAAAATGTCCCGTGAGTACCGAGCTCCACAGATCCAGCGGTTTTTGACCCAACCAGACAATTTCTGTGACTCAGAACGCGGTGGTCTCAAGTAAAACAGGAAGTGAGCTGAACACAAAACTGGTCTGCAGGGACGAGCTGTTTCTCAGGCCGAGCAGCTCTGCTGTCTGAGAAGTTCTCTTGTGCCTGGTGACTCACTTGTTGAGCATGTGTTTTCAGTCCCCAGGACTTGAGTATAGCTAATGAACGTCACTAAATAGCTGAGGCTGTCCCATGTGAAAAGACCACAAAGTAATCTTTGGTCACAATAAAGATGAGTTGCATATAAAGTCAGTGATGAACCCAGTGATTTTTGAGTCACTTTATTTCTCTTCTTTTCGATCTGTGATGCAGATTCCCAGTTGGAGGCTGACCCACGGCGTAGTTGCTTTTTGGGCTGGAACTTCACTCATGGTGTGGCGTTTGGACTGATCGTCTCTGCCTGTCAATCTCTTCCAGAGTGACATGGTGCACCGGCATCCACTGGAGGTCAACTGTAGTGCGTGTCTGACCTTTGTGCTCTGCCGCAGGAGGCCTTCATGTGCAACTGCACTGAGCAAGACTGGACTTCAATGAGCAATAAATCACAAGCGTGCTTTACCATCCCCATTTTCACGAGATTCATAATTGGAAGCATATTGTCAGAGAGGAGGGCCAAAAAGGTTCTCTGGAAAACACAAACTGAACAAACTTCAGGACTTTGGGATGAAACTCACCATCAAAAATTGCATCACAACTGCAAATTTAAAGATCTTTTCTTCAGATTTCATCTGAAATTTCAACACTAAGTAGTGAAAGATTGTGAAATGAAGGAAAATTATACATGATAAATGTTTTCGTTACAAATAAAATCGGTAAAGTGACAAACGTTTTAAGCAATTACTTGAAAATAGAGAATGGTATCCGCAACTGTTGGATTCACTCCTACCATTCCACCAGGGGGCTCTACAGCTTATTTACGGTATGTTGGTTTAAGTGACTTGACGGAGGACCGGAAGTAGATTTATTGCTAGCCGGAAGTGGTTTATGTCGGCGTCAGCTGAAGCGCTAAATTAACCTTGTAGCTACATATTTCTTGCGTTTTTTATTATTGCCCAACTTGGTGAGTGCATATTGAATGTAGTAAGCTATTGAGAGATATGTTTTGTTATTTTATATGCCGGTTTCGGCGAAGTAGCTTTAAGTTAATGAAAATGCTAGTAGTTAGCAGCTAATTAACACAATGCTAACTCGAGTGGGTTTTAATGCTGAATGGTGTTTATTATACTGTAAAGTGTTCAAAGAGGAAAGTGTGTACTTAATAATTTGTTGGTTAAATTAAGCAAAATTAATGATAATATGCTCATGGTTTACATTAAATATTTAAATTTGTTTTTTTAAGTTTGTGTTTATTTAAGTACTATACAGACGAAGTATTGCAAATTAAATTTTTTATTTGTTTTCAGTTTAACCGGCATGTCTGTATAAATCACCATGAAATAAATAACAATAACAACAACCAACTTATGTTCTTCAGCCGTCTTGCTGAGACATGGCCGTTCTTCTGGACTGACACAGGAAATCATTTTCCAGAGAGAAACCCAAAATGCCTATCAAGGTGAGTGAATCTGTAAACAAGACAGTCATTAGCTTTACTCTCCACAAATCTGGTTTTTATGTAAGTGAAAACCAGATTTCACCAAAGGTGAGACCAAAATCTAACTTTCTTGTGGCCATAGGAACATTAAATATTTTGTACAACTGTCACTGAAAATCCTCTTGAAAACAGATTTATTATTTTTCCTCACGTTGTCTAATTACCTTCTTTTTCCTTGCAGGAGGTAAGAAATATTTCTTTTTTGTTTAGCTTAAAACTTGTGTAACATTTGTCATCATTATGTAATTTTTATTATGTAAAGGGAGGAAGAAAAAGCAATACCGATATTTGCTGCTGATATCTATGAGCCGATTCTTGGCTGATGCAGGTTTGTGCTGCAGCTGAGGATTCTCATGTTATGGATGTGAGAATCCACCCTACCATGTGACCTTTGGCCTGTCAGCATATGGTCACTGTTGCTCACTGCATTTATAAAACTTGTTAGCATACGCTGACTGTTACGGTTAGCACACTTCTGAAATTGTCTCGCATTTGTATAGAGAAGACTTTACTCTCATATTCCTACATAAAATCCAGTGCGACCAGTTGCTTTCAGAAGTAAACAGTCAACCCGTGTGTATTTAAATCTCAGTATAAATGCAGGTATTTCTGATTTTGGTGCTGTTACGGTGCCATAATAAGATCATTAATTGGATCTTGAATTGCCCCATTGTAACTCTGGAGGAGCTGCAGAGATTTAAGTGGGAAACACTGTTAACTTTCAGACCTGCGCTCTGCAAATCTGGCTGCTATGCATTGCAAGACTGGTAAGAAGAACGCTATGTTGAAAGAAATAAAAAGTGTTATTTACAGTTTGGCATGTTGGGAATTCAGCTAGCATATGGAAGAAAGAGCTCTGAAAGTTTGAAAATCATGTATAATTTTCCTTCTGCTTGGCAATTGGGCACCACTTTGTGTTACTTAAATGCATAAAATCCAAGTAAAGTACAGCGAAGACTTTTCTAGGCATGGTACTGTCGGCCTCCTCTTCCATAACACGCCTCTGTTCAAGGATTGGTCATCATTCTTGTTCTGTGTGATGGATTTCTTATGCATGTCAAAAGCGAGGGCTAAATATGAATTGTTTTCTGGCAGTCTAGCCCTGTAATGAGGAACGTTTTGACTGAGCGAAGATCTATGTGCGCCTTCATCTTCAGCCACCCACTCCTCTGCATGTGGCCAAACAGAAGGGCTGCGGTGTTTGTCCACGACCGCAACAGGAGGACGCTCCTCCTTGGACGTCTCACTGGACAGCACCACCGAGTCAGATGGATTTTTGATTTATGAGCTCATGTCACTGGGAATGTTTGAACGAGGAGCCGCTTGGTTTCATCAAGGCCAATTCATTTATGTCACTTCACTTCGCCTCCAGCCCTTTAATGTTTTAGGAGTCTTTTCATTAGAATGAAGAATCTGATTTACAGTGCAAGCACCAGCGTTCCTCTGAGGGATCATTTAACACTGGAAGCTGGAGTGCAAGCCCCAAAAATATGACCTAGAAGAAATTTCTGCTGAAAGCTGATATCAGGGCAGATTTACAGCGCTGGCCGCGCTAACGATGGCCCTTAACGAGCAGCTCAGACTGACTGACGGGTCTACTGATGGGAAAATAAGGCAGTAAATGAGGAATCGGATATTTCCCCTCTTTGCTATATCAGTCTGGCCCTAATGCAGAGGGGTGAACTTTGAAGTACCCTAATGGTCTTCATGGTCTTTTAACCCAGCAGCCCTATATTATGGGGTGCCAATGGAGCCTGGCTGGAGCAGCGTGACCCGTCAGCTTTAACGAGTTCTTCTCAGGGCACAGTAGTTTGCTCTTCTTCCTTATTCTGGGCGCATATTTATCATTTAGCTGTGAAACAGAAGAGTTACAAGGTTTGGGGAGAGTCTCTTTAATAGGCATTGCCTTCTTTTGATCAGACAAGAGGAAGAGGTCAGTGTCTGTAACTCGGTTGAACAGAGTTTCTAAAGTAGACAGCGGTGCATGCTTTATTTTTAACCCCAAAGTTTTGCTTTCCTATATAGTAAATATTTGTGATATTTTTAAGATGCTGAGATCACACAATAAAACTCTGACACATTCAAGATGATGCTACAAAAATAAAATAATATATGAAATTACAAAAATAAAGACAAAATATTATAAGAATAAAGTCATACGAGAATAAAATTGTAATACTGCAATAATAAAGATTTAACATTCCGACTTTATTCTTGAAATATTATGATTGTAATTTTTAAAATTTGTTCTTAGAATGGCCCCATTACTCTGTTGTACAAACTAACACATGAAAATTATATTTATTGTTTATTTTATTTTTAAATAATAAAATCAACATTTAAAAATATAATAAAATGAACAGCTTTATTGTTTATTGTATTATTATTTTGGTTGTGCATAGTTGACTTGTTTAGCAGCAGCTCCCTCTTGTCCCTAATGCCAAGTTCAAAATGTAAAGTATGTTGGACTAAATTTGTTCTCAATTTCAGGCTGAATAACTTTTTCTGAAGAAATATTTCTGGTTATTTTTTAATTAACAACCCCAGGTTGTTTTCTAATGTTTCATAGAATAAAGCGACTTTTACTAAAACAATTTTTGTTCCAGCTTTGACAGAACTTTGAATGATCGACTTAGTACATAAAGAAATTAACCCTTTAAAGAAGAAATTCTTCAATCTTTCATTCTTTAAAGCACAGTTTATTTCAAAATCCCAAACCAACACTGACAGAAAAACAAAGTATTAATTCTGTACAAAGTCCTGCACCACGAGGACTGCACTCGGATCCTGTTTTTGATACTATGGACGGGCTTCAAACTGGGACAAAAAGCTGCTCAACCTTTGACTTGAGGTTAGAGAGAACTGCCCCAGCAACACTTTCTAAAAAAGCACAGTAAGTGCAATAACTTATTGCATAATGGAGACCATCAAAAGTAAAAATATATGATTAATATACAAAAAAAGCTGCTTAAAACCACAGAAAACAACGCATTTTTCAGAATAACAAAAACAAAGTGGCACATTTAGCATTATTCCTGTTATACTTCATTGGTTTAGAACTGGATGTCCAATAATCGAAAGAGAAGCAAAAACACATGAACAAATAAACGAACAATATTATTTGTACTGTTCACATTCAAACAATATGGCGTCATTAACTTGAATTTAATTGCATTAATTCAGTAGTATCAACATAGATGGAGCGGCAGTGGAGAGGAGCACTGAGGAAAAACGTCAAAATGACAAAAAATGAATTGGTGCCATGGATTCATTTTGGCTGCATGTCAAACACTAGAAACATATGGGAGACAAAAGATGACTAATTTGAACTGAAGCTGGTTTTGCAGACGGCATGATATACTTTTTTTTTTTTTTTTTGCAATATTTTCCTTCATACACGCACAATTTTGTGTTGGTTGATTAGATGAAATCCTCATAAAATACATTGACGTTTGTACACTGCAAAAACACCAAATCTTACCAAGTGTTTTTTGTCTAGTGTTTGTGCAAATATCTTAATACAATTGAAATAAGACATAACTAACATAAAATAACATTTTCAGCCAGATATAAGCGACTGTTTTAAGTTAATAATTCCTTAATATGTATTTTTAAAAACCTGCTAATTCAACTAGCACTTATTAATATTTTTGAGTCTGAAAGGTGAGTTGGAGCACAGCTTTGGTTGCTAGGTAACAAGCTGGGCTTTGCTGGGGTTGCTAGGTAAAGAGCTGGCCTTTGCTGGGGTTGCTAGGTAACGGGCAGTGCCTGCTGATCGGTAACGATACACTCCAGAGGTTTTTGAAATGGGTCATTTTCCAGACACCAAAAAATATTAACTTATTGCCTAAAACCAGCTGTCCTTTTTTTTTTTTTTTTTTTGAGCGATTTGGCTGTTTTTTAGAAACAGAAACCCAAACATTGAAATATTTCTTCTCCTGTGTCTTGCTGAAAAGTTATTTGTAAGTTAGTTTTGTCTTATCTCAATTTTAGTAAGATATTTACTCTAGAAATGAGTCAAAAAATACTCTGTAAGATTAGTTTTTTGCAGTGTAATTGTAAAGAGTGAATGTGGCTCAGCTCATGTCACAAAGAGAGATCATTTAAAATGATAATGAATCCTGCCATCAGGTTCATCCTGGAGCCCAGCTCCGCTGATAACCTCTGTTGGCATGGCAACACAAACCGGTCCATCCTATCGATCCGGGTATCCCAGCGTTGCAGAAAACCGTTCAGGAGCGCCACGGTGGCAGGCTCTGAAGAACCAACATTTAATGATAAATTGAGCATTTAAGAACGTCTGCAGGCCTGCAGGCTGTCACTTAGCCTGGTGTTTACAGGGCGGGACAACGGCGGCTGACGCTAATTAAGTTTGTCTCTTCCTGTTGGCTGCTGATTGAAGCTGGCATGGCAGGCTGGTGTTGACGGTTGCTGCAGTGTGTCTGCCAGCAGGGACTCTGTTTCCTGAAACTGGAGGCCTGAGCCCCGTGGAGGCGACCCTGGGAGGGGAAATGACAGCTTGGTTTGAAATTACCGCCAGTCTACAAAGCCAGACTCGACTGACGCACCATTTCTGTTTCTAGCTTGATTAGCTTCACCTTACCGCGCTAAACCTTTGCCCTTCTCTGAAGGGAGATGAACTCCCAGCAACAGGCTCGGGCTAAATGATTGTTTTCTGTCATAATTGTAGTTTGCAATGGAAAGTGACAGGATGTAAACTGTCCACCCAGTGTGTGCGTCTGGGAATGCTCAGTGAGCGGACATGTTCCCAGACAGCTTACAAAATGACAGCTTTGTTTAGAAACATACTTAAACAGGCTTATGCAGACTGAGGAGAGAGTCTGAAGAGGCATCCATTATGAGTGCAGCAGGACGGCTGCAGCAAAAACATAATAAAGGAAGGAAGCTACATGAATCTTAAATGGCTGTAGCGTGTGATCTGATGTTTTATTACGGTTTGAAGGGAGTAAAACTGAGAGATCAAGGAATTATGTGCTCCTGTAAAGACGTACATAAGTCTTAAAATTAATTCATTTTCACTGCGGTAGCACAATCTCACACTGGAAAATCCAGTCTTTAACTTAAAGACATTACATCATATTAGGAAAAAACATATTTATTCTTCTATTACATTCACAAGATTGGAGCATAAGATTTTCTTTAACTCACTCTGAAGTTTTGCTTTATGATTTAGTTCATAAAGATGGTTGATTCTGTCTGGTGAACCAATTCTATGTGAACTGTCCTCTGGTTAGGGATCATTATCTTGTTAAAAGGTCCAGTCAAGATCCACATCCTCCAATATATGGACACTGGCTAAGAGAGGTTGTGTCTTACATTCATTTGGAGAAGATCAGGTATACTATTAGGGGATCTGTAAACAAATTCTTTGACATCTGGCAGCCATTTATATCTTACGTAGAAAAAATTTCGGCAGATAACTTTGTGTAATGGTCAAATATTGGCTCTTTATACACAAACCTGTGCTTTGTATCGACTGATGTATGAATAAAAGGTGGATTCATGTTGCTAAGAGATCCGGTAGTAGATCCGGTATAGGAGGGGAGGGATTTCTGTTGTGTGTGTCTTTGTCAATTTTTTGGTTGTGATTTATGTAAAAAAAATAATAAAAAGACCTTGAGTAAAAAAAAAAAAAGGTCCAGTCATGACCCAGTTGTAGTTTTCTGGTGGACTATATCAGATTTCAAAGAGTCTGTGATGCTTAAACAAAAATACACAGCATCACGGATCCTACGCCGTACTTAACATGAGACACTTTTTCACATATTCATTCTTTGTTTCACACCAAATCTACCTGGAGTGATTTCATCATCTGCTGTCATCTGCCATCAGAATCCCAGCAGTAGCTCAATTACATGTATTGTAGGGTGGATGCTATGTATTTTCTAGGCAATTTTATAGCAGAATCAATAAACTACATTTCTCTGAGTTGTTATAAAAATACTGTATGTGAAATTGGGCCTCTGTCTCTTTAAGAAGCTCCTACTCTTCCCAACATTCTGCCTTCAGCACGTCATCACAATGTTACTCCTTTATGCCGTTTACAGCACTTCTTAGAAGCTTTGGACTGAGAAGTAGCTCCTATGATGAGCTCATCAGACTCGCAGTTCAACCAGCTGTTTGCTGATTGCTGCTGCCGCTAGTCTGGAGGAGCTGAGGAGAGATGGCTGGGTGCTCAAGCTTTGTGTAAATAGTTGGCGCTTTGTGAGATCAAGCGGTTAGTCAACTTCAAATGGCTGCCACTGGAGATTCAAGGATTCCTCAAACATGCATAAAAGAATCAAATCAATGCTCCAAGAATGTTTTTGATGGAATAGCATAACATAAAACTCAAACATAATTTTTACACTCTTTAAAGGGGCGGTATTATGTTTTCTAGGCACATAGTGACATTTTATACCACAATCAAGTAACTATGTTAGCTTCAATTGTTAGAAAAATGTTGAATGTGTGCAAATGACTCAAAGGAAAATTTACCTTATAATTTAATGCCTTGTAATTGGGCCTCTGTCTCTGCTCTGTCTGAAACTCCGCCTTCAGGAAGTTATCACAACATGGCTCCTTTCACAGAGAAGTAGCTCCTACAATGAGCTCAGCAGATGCTCAGTTCCACCAGGTGTTTGCTAATTGCTGCTGGCTAGTCTGAAGGAGCAGAGTGGGGCAGTGCTGCTCTGTGAGGTGGAAGCTTGGAAACTGCAGCTCAGAGGAGGAGCTTTGTTCTCGTGGGCGGAGCTTAGTCCACCCAGACTTTTGTACAGCTGAATGGTTGCCATGGAGATTGAAGGATTTCTCAAACATGCATGGAGAAATCAAGGCAACACTCCATGTATGTTTCTGATGAGCGAATAACTTTATAACATGATGTAAAGCTCGAAAAAGTTGATTTAACAGAATACTGCTGTTAAAGCTTATTTCTTAACATTTACCTAAATGAAACGTTGGGTGTTCAGTGTGAGATTACGACACTACAGTGAGAAATGTTATTATTTTAAGGCACTTTATGCATCTTTATCAGGACTGTGAATAAGTGCTGGGGTTTTCCTCTAAAGTCACACAGCTGTATTTCTGTCTAAATACAGAATATTCCTTGTCACAGTTATCTGGCTTGCTTTGGCTGCTGCTCTGGCCCCTCTTATCTCCTCTGTCTCCCCCTCTTCATCTGACTCGTGTTATCATTAGTGCTCTCAGGAAAACCCCTCTCCTCCTCAGTGCTCACTGACGGCGGCTCCGGAGATGAGGCCATCGCGGGGACCGGGCGGGTCCCATCATGTCGCCCAGGAGATGGCCGCGCTGTGTTCCTTGGCCTTCATCCGCAGCGCAGCTATGCTGGAGGACTTGCGATCGGGATCAATGTTGAGGTCGTAGCCGTTGATGCCCCCGCTGATCCCGGCGCCCCCAAACAGGCTGCCCATGTGTGTCTGTCCCATGTGGCTGCTGCCTGGACTGGGCACGCCCAGGAAGTCGGAGACGCCTCCGGGAGCGTGAGGGTGAGGCGGCATGCAGGACGGGACGGAGTCACACGGCACCACGCAGCCTGGCACCGGGGAGGCTGCACTGCTGCTCCCGATCCACGAAGGGTTCTGGATCTGGAGGGAAAGGGCTGGGATTATGGTCTGGTTTTACTGGTCATAAATTCAGACAACAATCTACAAACATGGGATGGCACAAACCTGTTTAATCTGGTTTGTTGGTTGGCTTTTTTATCCTCATTGTGGCAGCAGAACCAGACCCTAAACTCATGTAGAGAGCCAAACTCGTAACTTACTTTCAGTATTCAGGCTGGTTAACACGGCTGGGTTATTACAGCTTCTGTCACCCACTGAATACTAGCTCAGCTTCAACCCTCAAACTCGACTTTGAGGGTGTTTTCCCACCTAATAGTCTGGTAGACTCGGTTTGATTGCGAACCAAAATTGCAACATTTGTGATATTTTCAGCTTTACAATCCAAACTAATTGAAAAAACTGTCCACCTCCTCATCTGCGGGGCGCTGCACCGATTCCACTGAAGGAAACGACACAAAAACCTCCGAAGGAGACACGAGCGGCACAAATGGAGTAGCTTCAGATTTTAGCGGTTGTAGGATTTCTTTTTTGTCTTAAAAGACCATGAGCATGAGATTGCTCGCGTGTGCTGTAGTGCCTCGCTTTTGTTTTTTTGTATTTACCCAGAATGCCCTGCGCTGCAGTCGCTCTCTGCTTTTGGATAACTGTCTGGTCCACTTTTATCTACATATGAAAACAAGCCAAGACCTTCACGTGCACCACCAGAGGTAGCTTTCTTGGTCCACATCAAAGTTCGATTGCTCATTCACACTTCCCCAAGCGAACCGGATTTATAGACAAAAGAACTGGAGTTTGATTAAACCGGAATAAACATGGCTGACGTGAATTAGGAATGAAATGTGTAAATAAACTGGTAAAAACTGACTAATAAACTTTTGCTACTCACCACACAATAAAGCTTTTAATTCCTAGAAAAGAATCTTTCATTAAGGCGACACTTTCCCAAATCTTTGCCAGACCAGGTAGATTAAAAATGAGAACAGTTTGGGCTCCTTTAGTTTCTTTTTTTCTGTTCTGGATTCACAAAGCTGATTGCACTAAACACCTGCAGGAGCAAATGGCAGAAAAGTCCAGGAGATGGAAACGGTTCGGTTGGCAGTCGGCTTCAACTGAGCCACAAACACAGCAGATAGGGTTATGATCAAAGAGACTGAGATTTGTTTAAACATTAATCACACTTTATTCTTCAAATGATTCAGAATAACACCGGACTTGACAAATAACGTCAGAACGGCCTTTCTAAATAATTTTGTTGCTGCAGATTCATCTCTTGAAGACCGTTTTAAACTAAAAACATGTCAGATTACGTATTTTTTGCAAATAAACTATACCAGCTTAAAATTATATCAATGTTTAAAATTAACTGATTATGCTAATTTCACCTGTGGAATAATAAAATCTTTGGTTTCCACTGTTCTCACTTGCCAAAACCTTATAACAACCTTCCTTCTTTATTTTTTAGAGGATTGTTTTTTGACCTGAGCTTCTGAAGCTTTCTGCTTCTTTTTCCACTTTTTCTTCACGTTTTCAACAAACAGCATTTTTTTTCTGCATAAGGAAGAAGACAGTTTTGGTCCTTTTAAATGCAAAGCTATTTGCTCTGCTTGTTATTTACAGAAATATGGTCAGGATTTAAACGTGGGCAAACTGCTTCAGTAAAGAGAGAGACGCTATATTTGTGTCTGGCAGTTTTTAGTCACTGAATGCTGCTGAATTCATCTGAAAGCATCTGATTCACTTGGAGCCAGAAAGAGTTAAAAACAAACCAGATATTATAACAGAGCTAAAACAAACTGAGGTTCATATTATTAAGATTTCAGATGGTTCCTGTACAGCACAGGTGCCCAACTCAAGGTCCGCGGTCCAAATCTGGCACACAAAAGCTATTTTTGTGGCCCTCTAGACCTCAAATGGCCACAAAATAGAACTTAAAGATTACAATTGTGTGCTTAAAAAAATATTTTATTGGTCAAATCAAATCAGTTTTTATTGGTACAAGGCCGAATTACATCAATGTGAAAAGATGTTGAACATGTAAACTTAAGTAAGGCAAATTGAATGCAGAGAAAGCTCAAATATTTTAACAGTTTAATATTTTATATATATATATATATATATATATATATATATATATATATATATATATATTCATTAAGAAACACATTTTGGTCATGTCAAAAATCTGAATGTTCTTAAAGGGCCAGTTGTGCCAGAATCAATTGATAAAATTAATTAAACTGTTAAAATATATCAGCTTTTTGTCTCAGCGTTCAATACGTGTTTCTTAAAATGAAATTTTAGATCAGTCCCTCCAGGATTTTGACTGTTTTTGTGATTTTTTGCAATCAAAATGACAGAGTTTGTGGTGCTAATTCACGATGTTAAATGTGACTTTTTGTTAATCACCGTATCGATCAGACTATAACCTGACATCAAGTAAAGCTGAGGCAGCAGTCACTTAAATCCAATGTTTTGGGCCAATTTTGAGAAAATTTTGCATTAAAATCAGGAAATAATGGGGGGGTCTGTTGATTTCATGTGAATTTTGCAGATTTATGAAATTTGGAGGAACTTATTGGCATTTGGAGTCTAGAGGGCCACGTTGGGCCTCGTATCAATACATTCTGCCTTTCATGATTCTGATGAGGCCCAAAATGAAAATGAGTTTCACACGCCTGCATATGACACTCTCAAATGTTGGGTCTAAAACATGCTTCAGTATAGATTTATTAGTAATCTTTGATTGTAACTCCACCGCGGAGACCATTACCTGTGCATAGTTTTCTGGTCGAGTGAGAAGTGGAAGTTCGTAAGCAGTGGAAAAGTGTGTGCGCACTTGTTGCATCTGGCCAAAACGTTCTCTCTTCCTCCACTTGGCTCTGCGATTCTGAAACCACACCTGCGAAGAAAGCAATCCATCAGAACAGCGGCCGTCAATTAAAAACAAATTGACATCCGTTTTATACATTTCTACTAAAGTCTCCAAGATATTGTTCAAAACTGGGCCATTTTGTTCATCTATATAAAAAAAAATGAGTGTATTGAACATGGCAAAGAAAATAAATTGCGCTACACATGAAAGTCTTTTTGGGACTTGACATGTCTTTAAAGTGCTGTCCACACTGGACTATTGATGTGAAAATGGTGAGTCTCCCCCGGTGCAGTGCGTTTCAGCTCCTCCCTTTGATACAAAGCCGTCTGCCTCCCTTCATGCTGCCAGCGTCGACAGATCCACATCTGGGGCTGCAGCTGTTCATAAATCACTCTCAGAAAGGTGTGCTCTCTCCCACATGTCAGCTCAGGGAGTCCCTGGGTACAGCCCATGAAACAAGTACTGAACTTTTGACCAACATGGTCAAAAGTTGGCCCAGAGTTGCATTAACTAATAGCCTCTGGGTTTAAGTGTTTATTTTACTTTAGGCAGGTTTGATCTTGTCTTCTGGATCAATAGATTTTAAAAGGGTTGCTTTCAGCAACACGCTGACAAATGTCTTAACTACAGAGTTTAGGAAGAATTTGTTGTGCCACAAAATATATAAAATACCGACAGGTTGAGATAATTCCTCAGGAAGATTCTTAAATGTGCCAGTTTATGATGCGTTCACTGCAAAAACACAAAATCTTACCAATAAATGTTGGTCTAGTTTCAAATGCAAATATCTCACTCCTCAAAACTAAACTACAAATAACATTTCATTAAGATTTCAGAGCTTTTTTGAGGTCAATAATTCCTTAATATGGATGACAAAGTTTTATATCAGTAACATGCAGATTTCACTTAAAAGTGAAATAATTTGCCAGTGGAACTAGTACTTTTTAATATCAATAACAAGGAAGTATTGACTTAAAACAAGCTTTTATCTCTCTCTGAAAAGTTGCTTTGGAAGGCTACTTTTCTGAAGACAAGTTAGTTTTGTCGTATTTGAAATGCACTAAGATATTTGCAGAAACTGGACCAAAAATACTCGATAAGACTTTGTGTTTCTGCAGTGTGATACGGCTTACCGCCCCGGGTGGCTTCTCGTTGAGGATGCTCTGAGCATGGCTGCTTTTTATGGTAGCAAGGATGTAAACATTTACATGAGATATATTTATAATCCAGCCAAGGCGCTAGCGCTCATCATCCATCAGCCATGAGAAGAGACGTCGGCGTCTTTCTCATGCATTGGGGCTATAAGCCTCTGACACCTGGGAGTGGCTAAGTATGCGACTTTTTGGGGAACAACGAAGTCTGTGATTTTACAGAAGAGCTATGGATTCAACATGTTCAAATGACGCACAACTGTGCGATGCCCTGGTGGAGACTGCTTCTCACTGTCCAAAAAGAAAACAAACAAACCATCCTCCTCCTACTACTTCCTGTTGTCTTCTTCCTTGTTTCTGCCAGTAGTAACATCCGGTTGTTGATTACGTGACGCAAAAAAGAAATGTCTCCATTGCAGTTTTGAAAAATACATCTACTTCAATTCAATAATTCAACCACCCCATCTTAGCGCAAAGATTTTTTTATAATTTTTTTTAATGCTGCTTGGTTTCCATTAAACAAATTTTATTTTATAATTTAAATTTGCACAGTTCTATGGTTAATGAAAACACAGCTACTGTGACTGAATCTGTCAGAAATGTGCCTAATAAATAAATACTGGGGTCAGTTAACGGTGCGTGCTAAAAAATGAGTATAACATTTATGTTATAGAGATAAATTGAAGAATGTATCTGTGATTATACTGTTGGCATAAATTCCAGTGCTATTTATTGTGAGCGTGTAAATCAAACTGAAGAGTTGCAAAATAAAAAGCCTGAGAAATTCTGCTTTGTGCATCTGTGGAAAGGAATGTATTTACGTAAAAGATTTTGTGATTGTAAATCAGAAAGTGTGGTTGTAGAAACACTTTGCCAACTTGTAAAGCAAAATGCCTGAGAATCTTTGCTTTGTGCACCCAGATAAGAATTTATGTGTGTATAAAAACAAGCTAGAAATGTTCTTTTGGAAAAGTCAGTTTACAAAAGACAACAACTCTTCACTCAAGTTCTGTTATTTGCGTTACATTTTAAAGTTGCACATATTGTCATGATCCGTGTTTCTATGTGTTTATTTTTGAGTTTCTGTGTGATCCTGTTCCCTGTTAGTCCTGTCTCTGCGTCTTTCCCCGTTGATTGTCTCCCAGGTGTGTCTCGTTCCCGTGATTGCCCCGTGTGTATTTAGTCTCCCCTGTTGTCTGTGTTCTTCGTCGGGTCCTCGTCTTTTGATGTCACCAGTCTCCGTGCTGCCAGTTTTTTCCTCGTGCTGTTTCCCTGTTGTTCCTTGTTTTGAGATCTTAGTCATTAAATTCATCTTTTTTTCATCATACCTGGGCCTAAGCGTCATCTCACTCACCGTAAACCACCGCCCCCTGACACATATGAATTATGGGTGGGCATTTCTTCCTCTCAGCTGATTGGTTACTGTCATGTCATATCACAAACAGGCCATTCAGAGAACAGATGGGTTTGGTTATCAGAATGGAGTTTTGCTGCGCAATAGGTCCGTGAAAAGTAGCACATTTTGAAGTGAACATTTTCTGGTTCAGATGGGCATCCCTTTAATATAGATATTTATACATAAATATATCCGAGTCTGCTCATTCTCCTCTCATCTGCGACTTTACCAAGAAATGTCATCCACACAATGGCTGCTCATGGGACATTTTCAACTTTGGACCATTATCCACAAACTTAAGAAAAGCTGTAAGTAAAAGTCCGTGTGGTTGTTACAAAGGCTCAGTATTAAATCTACGCAAGTTTAGGCCCTTGGCGCATTGAGTTGCTGATTTGCTATTTCTGTTGAAAAGCATTTGACCTGTTAATTTAGAGAAGTGGCTGGTGGGAGCGTTGACCCATCGCCCGTGACGTCACGTTATCCAGAACTCCGCCATGACGGACGTCAAAAAACAGACACCTGGTAGCCTAACGTTGGTTTTATTCAGTTGATTTCACTTTAAAAAGGATAGACAAGGATAGAAACCAAACGTGTCACTTTAATGTATAACTTTTAATGAGGAAAGGTATGGTGGAGATGGATATCAGCCGTTAATCATGATGATTGGCAGCCCTGGGTTTAACCGCTGATTGGCAGCGAACACTTTTTACAAGGTAAGATTGACGTTCAGATACTTCCTAAGTAAGTATGATTGGTGGTGTGAATTCAGGGAAAGTCGGTAATTTGATCAACACATCAGGTGGTCGGAGGTATGTGTCGGTTTCTAAGCTAGCTGATTCAAACGTTTCTAAATCCCGCCGTTTATGAGCCCCAACCAGGTGAGTTACGTTCACAGACAAATTAGCTCGACGCTAACAAGTAGAAGTCATGAATAAACTGGCAAAAACAACGTTATAAGACAATTTAAGTCGCTCTATTTAATACAAGCATCCCTCACCTTCCAGGTCCATCATGGCGCGTTGAATGATTAAGTGACGTAGTTGTAAAGGGTTAATATGTTGATGATGTCATGAATTTCTGATTTAAACTGTGATGCAGTGAAGAGGCTGGAGCTATCAACTCCCATTGATCAGTACAGCTGGGTTACCATGGAGACTGAGTGCAGGATAGTGCTTATCAACGTTTATTCTTCTAACTTAAAATCCGTACTTCCTAGATGCCCTCTCTAAAAAGGAAGCGCAGTTTTGTTTCATTGTATTTGGGGTTTGCACAGTGAAGCATTTGTTAGGGGCCGCACAGTGGCGCAGTTGGTAGAGCTGTTGCCTTGCAGCACAAAGGTTCTGGGTTTGATTTCCAGCTCCGGTCTTTCTGCATGGAGTTTGCATGTTTTCCCTGTGCATGAGTGGGTTTTCTCCGGGTACTCCTGTTTCCTCCCACAGTCCAAAAACATGACTGTCAGGTTAATTGGCCTGTCTAAATTGTCCCTAGGTGTGAGTGTGTGTGTGCATGGTTGTGTGTCTCTGTGTTGCCCTGCGACAGACTGGCGACCTGTCCAGGGTGACCCCGTCTCTCGCCCAGAACGTTAGCTGGAGATAGGCACCAGCAACCCTCCCGATCCCACTGGGGGACAAGGGCTGTTTCTTATAGCAAGAATGTCCTTGAATTCAATATTGACCTGGAGTGCATGTTCTCTCCATCCTTGCATTGGTTCTCTGAGTGCTACAGCTTCATCCCACAGTCAAACAATATGTATATTAGGTGAATTTTTGTCTAAGTTGCACTTAGAATAGGGTTGCTAAGCCTGGTGGCTTGGCCGCTCAACTGTCATTCATCCAGCGGCCCATCGTGTTTTTGAGTTAAAAGATGTTTAAAGTTGACAGAAATTTTTAAATATTGCTTGATAAGTATGTGTTACTGGAAGATTGGAATATTAATATCTGAACACCAACTAAACAATACAAACATAAAAATAAAAAAAAACTAAATAAACAAGCAATGCTGAGCCTGGTTGGGGCACAAGTAAAGCCTGGTAGCCCGCCAGGCTTATTACACACTGGGGGAAACACTGATCTATAATATAGTAAAAAAAAAAGATGTACAGTTATTTTTGAAGCTTTATTTGACAAACATCATGAGAATTGAAGAGGAGAGGGCAGTACGAGTCTCCACATGTTTGTTTGCATCTATTTGTTGGTTGTCTGAATCGAATCCTCCCAAGAGAAAAGTGGAAACATCTTCAAAGACTCGAGAGAGAGAGTAATCTCTCTCCGGCGCGGGGGCTTGAACTCGTATTGTGGGTTGATTCCCAGCCCAATCAGCTTGTGGTTTTCACAGTCCCTGACATGCAATTTTCCCTCAGTTATTCCCTTTCTATGGCACCACTCCCCACCCAGCCACCCATGTTTTTCTCACTGTCATCATTTCTCTTAGTAAAGAAATGCACATCAGGGTTAAGAGGCAGAGCTGAGCTGTGAATTTGCAGGATGTGAACTGTTGGAGAGCCACATTTTGATTTGCAAATCAAAATGTGTGCAAAAACACAAAATCCTACCAAGTATTTTTGGTCTAGTTTCTGGTGCAAATATCTTGGTATTTTTGAAATAAGACTAAACTAACTTACAAATAACTATTTTAACAAGACATTTTTCCATAAGTTAATTTATCTGCCAATGGAACCAGTACATTTTCATCAATATTGAGGAATTATTCACTTACAACAAGTCTATGTATCTTGCTGAAAAGTTAATTTAACTTATTCAACGATTTATTTAACTTATATTAAGATATTTGCACTAGAAACTACACCAAAATTACTTTGTAAGATTTTGTGTTTTTTGCAGTGTGCAAAGGGGTTTCTGACGAAATTAAACTACATTAACCAGAGGAACCCCAACATCTGCAAAATATATTTTTCTTTAGGGACTATAAACAGATTAGACCACATATGGTTAATGTAGTGTTTTTATATTTGTGACAGATATGAATGGCATTGGATTATAACATTTCTCAGTTCAGCTGGTAAGATTAGCAACAGGGAAGCTGATTTCTTCTCTGGTTATTGGAAGGTCAGGCTGCAGAAAAAGACAAGGATGCAAACCAAACTTGTCAAACTTTATTTTATAACTTTTAATAAGGAAAGTCACGGCAGCGACGGACAGCACAGCAGCTGTTAATAATGACTGTCAGCCCTCGGTGTAATCACGGATTTGCAGCAAACACTTTTTACGAGGTAAGAAGATTGTTTATTTACTTTACAAGTAAGCATAATTAGAAAGATATCAAATATTTTTATGGAGAAGGTTCGCGTCTAACCGTTGGTAACCATGGAGACGGTGCCGCACCGTCATGTAGCCTAGCATGGAAAAACTGGTTAGCATTTCTCGATTTGAACGTTTTTGAGGCTGCTCCGGTTTAAGGGGAAACGCTGTTTATAACGATGTGACTAAAATAATGTGGTGTGAATTCATGGAAAGTCAGTAATTTAATCAACACGTCAGGAGGGAGGAGGAGTGGGTCGGTTTCTAAGCTAGCTGTTTCCAGCTTTTATAAATACCGCCGTCTATGAGCCCCAGACAAATTAAACTGGAACAAGTAGAAGCCATGAGAAAACTGGCAAAAACAACTTGGAGAAACAATTTTCAGTCTCATGAAGAGGAGGATGGTCAGGGTTGTCCATTCTTCATAAGATCATGAACAACCCTGACCATCCTCTTGTCTTGGGAAGGCAGAACATCTTCAGATTCAGTGCAGTACTTTCATCACCATCTTCAATAACTCCTTCAGAAATCTAAATTAATGAGTTGCAACAACATTTAATTTCCATTTGGGATTAATAAAGTATTTTTGAATTGAATTGTTGCTCTTTGTATCATGTCATTTGTTCGACAGGGGCTCTGCCTCCATGTTCCCTGTGTAGGTTTTGAGTCTATTATTTTTTTCCATGTCTTCCTTTTGGTGAAACTTGATTTACATGAACTTATTACGTCACAGGTTTCCATATGAGCTCTCACATATGACTGCAGCGTGTTTGGACCGATGTCTGCTCACAGTGGATTTATATTCAGAGATATAGGAGAAAAACTGAGAAAAGGTACATATTTATCAAATTTATTGCTGTCTTTTCTTAGCCAAGTTCCATATCAACAATGTTTTTTTAACCTTAAGTGTTAATGTTGCATTGAGCATCCCTTGGGTCAGAACATGCAGGCTGCATTTCATTTGCACTGAAAAAACATGATGCCTTTCAAAGATTAATATCTCAAACGTCAAGATTTTAAATGCTCTACTTTCCTCTCCAGAGATAAACCATTCTTAGTTTATTGAGCCGTCATCTTAATTGTAACAAATCAAGATAAAGTCGCTCCTTTTTTCATCCTAATCTCTTTGCAGCGCTCCCCCTCCTCTGCTAAAGCTCATCCTCTTCTGTCCCTCAACGCCCCGGCCCCCGTAACACTGACCTCGTCCCTCTCTCCAAATGTCGCTTTCCTCCCACCTCCCTTTTAAGTCGACCAAGGGAAGTGGGGATATTGGAAAGTGAGATGGGAGAATGTTCAAACTGGGGCTTGTTTTCATTTCATGTTTAATTTCCTGACGCCTAAGCCCTCGGCTTCTCCGCGCCTAACCTTCTCGACCTCTGGGAAGCGTGCAGACGAGAGCGGCAGACTGGGGCGTCCACACACAAAGCAAAATCCCCTTCCTACCGACTCTTAAACGCTGTTAGCAACAAATATTTTTAAGCTGGACTTTCTAAGAATGCTTTTAGAAACTATTTTTTTGGACTTTAGAGTGAAATGTTTCTCAGATTTTCCCCTGAACAACAAAAAAGAAAAGAAAAATACTTTGGAAAAAGACGCGATACAAAGAAGTCATTCGTTTCCTTTGCTTGTCATTGTCTTCTAGATTTATGATCCTTTAGTCTGATCATTTCACTGTTGAAGGGGATAGTTTATTGAAAAGTTATAAGTAGTTAATATAATACCTGCAGAAGATAATTACCTTGGTGTTTTAATTTGGAATAAATCCAGATCAGTTGGTCTAAAGCTAAGCAAACCTTTACAATCTTAAAACCATGCCAGTCTCAAAAACATCACCTTTTTTAAATTTTTTAAAATTTTTTTGTGAATAATATTTTCTGAACCTTTGAACGTCGGGTTTGCAGCAGGTTGGATTTCAGACCACAGTAAGTCTGTTTCTTTTCCATGTTCAGTTGTCTTGGTTCTGGTGTTGAAAGCTAACAAATCAAATTTCTCTTTGCATATTAATGTTAAATCTCTGGACGATTGATTAACTCTTGTTAAAACTTACACTTAAAGCTATTTACATTTAATCTTTAATCTTCCTTCTGTAATTACAAATCTTAACTCTGAATGAACAATTGATGATGATTTGTTTGTTTGGATGTCTATTTCAACTTAACATCAGTTCATATTTTGATGAACAATAACTAATCCCTAATTACAGTTGTTTTTATTTTTATTCTTTTGTTTAAGAGTAAGTATTCTTTCTGATCTGAAATATATTTAGTTTAGGAAATGTGCAAAAAGCCTTTAATTTTTTATAGAGCTTGCTGAGTTTTAAGGAAAACAGAAAATCCTACAAACTGAAATGGAGATTAAGAGACTGATTTTCAAAGATTTATGTATGTACAATAACATGATGTAACACACTGATGTGATCTTATAGATTTGTTTTTTGTATATAGTTGGACTTGCTGGTTGCTTTGCATCATTGACCTGCTGCAGAACCCAAATGCACTTGAGATTAAAGTCACAAACTGACTGCCGTACATTTTCCTTTTCAGGATTGTTCCAACAACTGCAGCGAGTCGTCCAGATCTCGAAGAAGCTCAGCGGCTCCAGACCGTAACGCGACAAAAACCACGTTTGACTTCAGGTATGAGGCATTTCCCTGAACGTTTTTGTTTAGTTTTACAACTAATATAACAAGATCCAGACCTTCCAAAACTTTCCAAGTTAATCTTATCCACAGAACGTCATAATCAGGACATTTTTTGACAAACATCAGATGCACCATTTTGTGCCAGCAGAGGTTTTTACCTTGAAATTCTCCCCAGGATGTAATTTTTTCCCCCGTTTCTTTCTTATTGCTGAACCGTGAGCTTTTATTGGTGAACCATGGACTCTGGTTAGTGAGTCCTGCAGTGCTTCAGACATGGATCTGGGTTCTTCGCTGATCTCCTGGAGGAGTCGTCAGTGCCGTTTACTAGAGTCCCAATCCTTTGAGATGACTTTAACCTTTTCTAGGTTGATAGATGTCAGTGGTTTTGCTTTTCATTTATTTTTAAATTGTTGATTCTGAGATTTTTTGCCAACTTTATGTCAGACATTTTATTATAGCTAGTGAAACAGAAGTTAGCTTCTTACACATTTGGCAGCTCGTGCTTAATTCATATTAAAAGCGGAAACTACTTTTTCCACAATGATCCAGGTTTGCTTAGAAGGTTTTTCCTCTTTTGTTAATTAAAATTATAACTTAAAAACAGCATTTTGTATTTGTTTAGGTTATCTTTGTCTAACACTAAGAAATATTTTTGATGATTTGAAACATTTCAGTGTAATAAAATCAAAAATATTATATAAACCTGTTAAGAGGCAAATAATCTTTTGCTGTAGCTCGACAACATTTTGGGAATTTCCAGAGTGAAAATATGATTCTGTCTGATCAAAATGTTTTACTGTGTGATGTTTTCCCCTTCTATTTGAGTAAACTTAATGGCTTAAAGGCTATTGAAATGGCATTTTCCCAAATCTACTATGACATTTTTGAGTTCAGAGTTTTCTACTAAGGTGAGATATTCGCTGCTTATAACTCACCAGCTCACAAACCCCTGCCCTTTACCTCATGCAGTTTTTTAAACGTACACCACTTCAGTACCTCCGTCCTGAACAACATGCCCACGAGGGCGAAACCTACCGACTGCAAACACTTACTACTTTTGTTTGTATTATTTAGCAGACATCTGCAAGGAAGGTGGCTCGGTATTCTTGGAGCTCAAAGTGCTTGGCGGTGATACAGTAATTGCTAAAGACGCTGACAGCAAAATGCAGCTTACAGAGCCATTATGGAGCTTTATTTATGCTCCAGAGCCAGCAGGCAGAGAGCGAGAGAGGAAGACGGAGAAAGGGAGGGCAGAGTCTCGAGCTACAAAAGCAGCTTTGAAGTCCAGCCGTCTCACCTCATCTCTGTCATCCAGGTCCACTGCAATTGATAGAGTGCCTCACTCACTTACTCACACACACACTCGCACACACCCGGCCTCCCTGTTCCATTAAAACATGGGCAGCAGGGGTGAAGTCCAAGACCGAGGCTCTGAGCCAATTGTACCAAACTGGTGGCAGCAAAAAGTCACATGAGTGATTACAGTGAGCTGCAGCAAGACTTTATGAAGACATTCATCACCAAACTGAGGACGAAACTGAGGACCCTAATGGTGGCGTTTAGGCTCCGAACATCTGTAGTGTTCGTTTCAATTGCTGTTCTGCTGGAGATGAAACAGATTCTCCAGTTGCTTGGCGCGCTCCGAGTGCCCCTCAGTCCTCAACGATTCAACATCCCTGGACTTTGTCTCCGCGGACCTTCAGTGAAAATTGTGGCATTTTAGTCTTGATTGCATGCATATCTGGAGCCTGATTTCTTTTTTTTTTTGAGGTTTGGGTCAAACCTCACAGCAACTCTGCTGCGTAAGATGAAAAACTTAATCATATTCATCTGGAGAAGGGACGGGCCTTTGTGAACACTACGAAAATGTGCTTATTTTACTGTACCACCGCGAGGACCAGGCCAGGTTCCTCCGTCCCTGACTGTGTCTCAGGCCGTGCGTGGAAATTGAAACTGGCATCTCAGAGTGTCTTTTATATCCATGCCAAACGGCTTTGATGACTTTCCATGTGTTTTCCTTGCGTGCCTCCAGAGCGGAGCGGTGAAGTGGTTTGAACGTGGTAGTTGCTGCAGAGAAACCCTTGGCCTCTGACCTTCATGTGAAGTCTGCACCGTGTAAGTGCAATGAGCAGAGTCTTCCCCCGGTCCCACCCACCCGATGCTCTGATCTAAAACTGGCAGGGGGAAAGAGAGATTTAAAACAATAGGCCTCGCTGTTCTGCTGATCAAAACAATCTCTGTCGGCGTGCCAGAGTTAACTCTCTCAGCGTTTTCTGTCGGATCAGGAGTGATCATCAGCATTCAAACAACAACTCTGCAGCAAGAGACGCTTCAGCATTCAAGACACAATCTTCTGTGGACAGGAGCAAAACCATCAACCGATTTTAAGACTTGCACTGCAAAAATACAAAACTTTATCAATTATTTTTGGTCTAGATTCTAGTGCAAATGTCTTAGGACAATTGAGATGAGACAAAACTAACTTATAAGTACATTTTCAGCAAGATATAGGAGCTTAATTAGAGACAATTATTTGTTAATATTGATAAAAGAGTGCTAGTTTTACTGGCAGATTATTTCACTTATAACATAAGAATGTCCTGTCATTTCATTTATAACAGAACTACTACTTTTTCATCAATATTAAAGTATTGACTTGAAACAAGCACTTATATCTTTCTGAAAAGTTATGTGTAAGTTAGTTTTTGCTTTATTTCAGTGTACTAAGGTATTTACACTAGAAACTATAAAAAAAGTACTTGACAAAAATAAGATTCTGTGTTTTCACAGTGTGTTCGTCCTTCTATGACCTCTTATTATTGTTCCCGCTATGACAAAACTTAGCGTCAAAAAGGATAAAACAGTTTCGTGTAATATAAAATCTACATGCCAAAACCGAGCTGACCTAGTAACAACAGCAACCCTTTTGTCCAGATATATATAACCTAAACATAGTAGTTAGTTCTTTTCTGTTACATGAAACCATCCTGACATTTTCAATTAGCAAACAGGCGCATATTTAAAGTTTGCTGGTCTGGTGCTTGTTTTAGTCATCTGAGGCTCCAGAGTCCTGTAGGATTTTAGAAAGTTGCTTTAAGGTGTTTAGCTTAATCTATTTAATACGGAGGCCCCTAGGGGACATAGGGAAAAATGTTGTTTTGCATTCCCTCACAATAAGTTTTACGATCCCTCGCAATAAGCAAATACACCCTGGTCTATTTTTAGACAATCACAAATGTCAATTTAAAATTGCAAATATATACACAACGTGAAAACCTGTTTATATATTCTTAACTCTTTGGTGCAAAACACTGATTGAAAATGGATTTATTCACTGCATGTTTGTGTAAGGTGGAGAAGGAACTGCACATGAAAACGGCTCTTTGTTAACCGTTCAGACAAAAAGACGCAACCAAAACTGAGTTATTTTCACTCTGTGCCAGAGTTAACTCTCTCAGCGTTTTGAAAATAACTCAGAAATAGTCCAAATAGTTTCCTCCTGGTGGAAAGTTTCTGTTTCCATCCCTTCTAAGATATAAAGAGATGGAAAGCCCGTGTTTGGCCCGTTTTGTTTTGCACTTTGCACATAGGTTTGTGGAGCATTTCCATCCTAAAAAAATATATATATATAAAACTTCAGATATTTCACAAATGAGATGCATGAAAAAAACCTTATGAAAACTTCATATTATAGCAGAAAGTACGGAGGCCGCTGGAAATAAGACTTTCAGGATTCAGTTATGCTGCATAAACTGATCAGTACATTATTGTGAAGGGACACAAGTTTTGTGAGGTAACGCAAAAGAAACAAAAATCCTCCATGTCCCCTAGAGGGCTCCGTAGTTTAAAGCTGATCAGGCTTTGAATACAAAATGATCTGGTTGGTTTTGAAAACATAATTTTTATGTAAACCACAGTTTTTTACAACTTTGAAAGTCGGAGATGGGTCAAGATCCTTCATATTTATTGGCACCCTAGGAAGAAAAGATGTTTCAGATAAACTGTTGCTAAGAAGATTTTAAGCTGAAGTTTGGTAACAGATTTGAAAAAGACTTTCACCTTTTAAAATCCAACAGGTATAATTTTATTTTCCACATTTCCAAAAGCTTTAAATGTTTTAATTATTTCTCGGAAAAATTTAGCTGAGTGTGTATTTCCTTGTCTAACATGAATGGCATGCTCTTTTTGAGAATGTTGTTAAAAGTCCTAAATTTGTCTCTTTGTCTCCTTTTGCGTATTCCACCGGAAAATAAATTATATATTGGTAATAAAAGTAAAAAATAAAGGTATTTTAAGTGAACGGTATAATACTTAATTTCCATTTTCTTTCAAGAATTACTTAGCATGCTGATAAGTTTGGTTTAGTTAATACCATTAAAAATTTCTTGGCATCTGAAAACTAACGTCTCCACAAAAAGTTTAAAAATCTCATGATTTTGCAAGAATGTAGCACCGCAATAAAAATGTTGGTAACGATAAATAACACAACAACTCGCAGGTAATACTGGTACTTTTCCAGGAACTGGGAGAATATTTTTAGAGACTTAACGAAACTTACATCATTTCCTGGAACTTTCCAAGACTTCCCTGATTACTTTCCTACTGTCTTAAGATAAACTAAAATACCTGCTTAGTTCTGAAAAGCTGCAGGAAAAAACTAGGAGGTTCGATGAAGTACCTGGTAAGATTCAGGAAAATACCTCATCAGTTTCTGGAAATATCCATGCAAATATCTGCAAAGTACCTGCCAAATTTCTATGAGGTAATCATAGAAATTTATGGTAAAGTCTGTTATAAATTCTGCAAGGTGCCAAGTAATCTCCAGGTTCTGGGAAAGTATGTTCTGTACCGAGTGTCTTCAGTCCAGGGAGACTGAACTTACTTGGGGAATATTTATCTCTTACTCTCACCTGAACCCGAGCCTCTGTCAGGTCCGTCCTCAGCGCCAGTTGCTCGCGAGCGTAAACGTCTGGGTAGTGCGTCTTCTGGAAAACTTTCTCCAGCTCTTCCAGCTGGTAGCTGGTGAATGTTGTGCGGTTGCGTCTCTTCTTGCCTTTGTTGCTCTCCGCCTCGCTTTTCTCCAGCGGGCTGGAGAGGTCGGACCCCGATCGCTCGCTTGGCCCCTTCACAACGGGCTCCTTCAGGTTCAGGTAGCTGCCCTCCATCCCAGGAGGATCAACGCTTGGCGGAAGCTCAGACTCTGTCAGGCCGCTGTTGTCCTTTCCTATATGTGTGGGGACAGGACGGGGAAGAGAAATTTATGAGGCTATTACCAACACATTTAAAGGGAAGGTACAAAAATGTGACCTTTAGACATTTGGGAATAAAATCTGGACTGCAAATTGAAGAGTGGCCACTGGAACATTTTGAGTTTTCTGAAAACTTCTGCAAAAGGAGGAGAGTTGGCACGTGGCAGAAGCTAAAGGGCAAAACTCAGAACACATCAGATGAGTTTGGACTGTTGTTTTATTTGGTTCTCTTACTCTTTAAAAACATGCTTGACATTTAGCAGTGCATACTAGAAATATGAACAAATACAGATTTTAAAAAACAGCAGGTTATTGTATAGCAGCTATAGACTTAGCTTGTTAGCTAAAAGCATAATTATGTTCTTGCTGTAATAATACTAATTTCACATAATCACATCAAACAAACATTTGAACATTATGCCACCTGTAATCCTGCCATTTTGATTACTTGTAAGAATCAGTGTTAGTTTTTGAACTGCCTCACATTAATGTCAGAAAGTTTACCTGCTTGTCATCTTGTTACAATTTTAAATAAAGTAGAAGTAATGATTAGCTTACATCAACATTTTCTTTGCTTTCTTAAAAGTCTGGAAAACATTAAATTTGATTTGATCATTTTCCAAGTTTGGATATTTTTGGAGAAATTAACATTTTGTCTGGAAGATAAAAATGGACATTTCTTGGAAAAACAAATGGCTGCTTAAAATTATTTGTGTTTAGACGATGACTTTTATTTCGAGTTTTTGTTCACCTTTTTTGGTTTTCTGGTTTTTTTATTTATTTATTTTTGACTCAGATTCAACAAACGTTTAAAAGGTGAAGATCTGTTTATTTCTGTGATGACTGATGCTTTTTTTTTTTTTTTTTTACTTTATACATTTACGCTACTACGGATTCTTTAATCTCGTCCACATTTTTCAATATTATGGAGTTTTTACTCATCCAAATGCCCAAAAACCTTTTATAAAACTGTGCACTTCCCCTTTGACACAGTTCCAAATCTGAGACACCTTGTAGTTTCAGGACTTGTGGGAAAATGATAAAACCTACGTAAACATATTTATTCGTGATTAAATAGTTAGCCCTAAGAATAAAAAAAATTGAAAACTGACTCTGGAAAAGCTTAGATATCAACGGAAATCCTGTGGGAACCACGTGCATCGTCTCACTCATGTTTTATTTAGAGACCTAAAGAAATGTAGCATAAATCTCAGTTGCTGAGAAGACGTGCCTTCTTTTTTTTCTTGTTTGAAAGGTTTGTCACAACACATTGGTAGTGACCTGTGACATGACCTACAAAGTCCCCTCACTATCATCCCTCCATCATGTTACGTGAAATCCGAGCTACATGAAATCTGCTCCATCTTGAGATCTGTTTGGTGCAGGGTGCCGATGTGGCGGGGGGCAGAATCGCTCTAACTGCTACCACAACCAGTCTTACCCTGTCAGATGTAAACAACATTGTGTTTGTCGCCTTCGATTTCTGGAGCGTCCATTTTGGGACAGACCTCGCTCTGTTCCCGTCGGGCCGCGCCGCCTTTTCCTGTGTCTTTCTGAGGAGATGAAGAAAGCTGTGCCTTCTGCTTCAATAAACAAACAGCCGTGTGAATAAATAAGCCGAGGGGCTCTGGTTGCAGACCGGCGAGAACACTGCGCTCGCTCAGCCTCTGTTTGCCTTTCCTGCGATGGGGAAGGGGAGCACCTCGTCCTAAATGCACTGGGCGTTTAACTTCTCATCATAGAAACACATCTGTGACTCTTATGCATCCAATTTCATTTGCCCGTGTGCATGTATTTTAGTTTGTCACTTTGTGTTTCAGTTTGAAACGATCAAACTACTCCTTACAAGCTGTCGAGGGAAACAAAATTATAATTTCTGGCAATTGTGGATCTTTTTTTTTTTCTTGTTGATGACTAAATATCTTTGGACTGATGAAGCTAGGCGGAGGCTGTCAGCAACATCCATGTTTGTTTTCACAGATTAGCTCTGCTTTGGCGAGAGCCTCCTTCAATGCAATGTCAATATCTGTTGGCCGAAAGCTGCAGCAGCCCTCCCCTGGACTCTGTCTCCAACCTGTCCCAGCTGAGACACTAATGGAACAGCACAGCTCTCCCAGCTGGAGTTCATGACCTCAGATCATCACGATCTACCTGTCAGACCTTTTTATGGTCTTCCCGCAAGCAGATGTTCTGACATCACCAACCCCTTGAATTTGGCCTCTTCTCTTCATGCACTGTGCTATATTTTTGTTTCTCCCCCCTCGAGGAGGAAGCATAGCTGCCATGTCTGTGAAGAAAGGCGGGTAAAGTCCAAGTTCCTGCCTGGCATTCGTGTCCATGAGGGAAAATACAGCTATTCCCCGTGAGCAAGGCCCATATCCTGTCAGGCTGAAGGTGCACTGAGCATGGCAGCAGGAAGGTGTCCGGAAATATTCAGGATTCTCATTCCTTTTTACCTCCGTTTTGGAATAAATTCATATTTACTTTTCTCATAAAGAAATAGTTCAATGTTTATATATGTACATAAAAAAACACACTGTGAACAGCAGCTTGCTTTAAAGGTGAGCTATTATGCATAATTATACTTCCATTTTGGTTTCTTCTGCTTCTAAAATCAGCCAAAATGCTTTAAAAAAAAACCCACACAGCAAGTTTTAGGCACCAAGTTAATATTTTTTGGTGTCTGGAAAATGACCCGTTTCAAAAATCTCTGAAGTGTAACATCACAAATCAGCAG
This sequence comes from Poecilia reticulata, assembly GCF_904066995.2. NCBI lineage: Eukaryota > Metazoa > Chordata > Actinopteri > Cyprinodontiformes > Poeciliidae > Poecilia > Poecilia reticulata. Next base: position 26,544,684 of record NC_088835.1, on the reverse strand, counting down.
GCACTCGCCGTTACCTAGCAACCCCAGCCAAGCCCAGCTGTCAGCTAGCAACCCAAACTGAGCTCCAGGAGTTTGATCAACTGGTTTTACCGCTGTATGCGCTTTACAAGTATGTTATTGTTGGCTAGCTATTCAGAAATGACTTGCTGCATTCTTGCTGGTTGTGCAGGAGGCTCCACTTCTGCTGTTCAAAGATGTACGCTGTATAATTGCGTATCTACTTGCAGCCATTTCCGCGTGCGAGTGTAAACATTGAGTTGTGGGCCGTGACCAGCAGAGGCCTTAAAACGGCTCATTCTGAAAGGAGATCAAAATGGGCAGAACTGAACAGACTGAAATCTCTTTGTGCAAAAAAATTTAATGAATATGTTTTGTGTAGCCCATAGACCTATCCTAACCTGTACAAGGAAGCATAAAAGGTAATCTTTTAGAGTCGAAATCCAATAAAAATTACAAATAAGGCAATATTTTAACATTAAGCTGGTGCCAAATTGTGTCGTTGTTTGCTGAGACACTGAAAAACATGTCACATGAGGATAAAGGTGAGAAATTAAAGAGCATTTTGTTGAATATCAAGTCCTTTTACAGCTTTCAGGAATGTTTGGGTCTTTTGATCCCATCTCTCCCTGAATAGTACACCATAGTTGGGATCAAATGTGTGAAATTCACCGTTTTGTACTGTGTGAGGACAGATAAGGTTTCCTTTAAATGAAATTGTACAGTATCGTCTTAATTTCATGTATAACAGCTGAATAAATCCAATACTTATTCTGGTGACAGTTAAAGAGATCAACATTTAGAAGCGAGTTGATCTTCCTCAGTGCAGACTGAAAGTCTGCGTAGAATGGCAAGAAGTTAAGCAACATTTATTATCACTGTTAATCAGCTATGTAACACATAGCATAGCATATGTGAATTATATATGCTTTCTCAAAGAAGCAAAATAATGTTTGAATTCTCAAACTGCATGCTACAAGGTCAAATGCACAGGAATTAGGCAATGGTGGAAAGTTATTTACTTAAAGCTGGTATATCAGAGGAGGCAGAGGAACATGAAAAGTCTTTTTTTACATCCTCAAAATTATTATGCCCTGTTGCTAATAGTAACCATTAGCAGCAAGCTAATGTTTACTTGCTGCTAACCAGCAAGTAGCCAGCTAATGGTTGTTGTCATTAGCTTGCTGCCAATAGCCTGTAACCATTAACAAATTGACTTTAATAGAGTAGAACATGAGAGATTGTAGGAATAGTTCATGTTTTAGCTTGATTATTTAAATAAAAAAGAGCCGGTCCCAGTTTGGTCGCAAAACGTTTGGTCTGTTTTAGAAGCAGCAGACAAATGGAAGTACAAAAACTTGCAAAATGTGAATTTTGGACACTGTGTCCCCTTTAAATGAGGTGTTACCACCTCATATCTTCAGGAGACTCCTGATGACCCAATCATTTCCATTAGGTGTATTGTTCCAAAAAAAAAGAGAAACAATAACATGGGAAAGAACCCTGAAATTTTCCGTTCTTAGAGGATTATAGATGGTGCATAATCATCTAACCTCATTTCCTGTGTCAAAAATCATAACATTTTATAAACATGATGACCGTATAAAGGGTCATAAAATAGATTTTTAAATAAACCACTATGGTGTTTTTTAAGGCAGCAGAAATCTTTTCCTGCAGGACTAGACGAATCTTTCCCTTAATGACGATCACAGGAGGTAGACTGTATGCTTATCAGACACTGCCTGTTTTAACAGAACCTTCCTTTAAAGATCCTGAACTAACCCTTAAATACAACCTTTCAAACACAAGACGTTTATCGACATCTTTTTTACGGCTTCCTCAAGACAGCCAGTTCTTCTCTTTATATGATCCCTAAAATATGCTAAAAACGTCCCTTTTTTAGCCAGTACATCCTGTTCAGATTTAGTCCGAACAAAGACGTCAAACATCAGGCCTTTTGTACCACTTTGGATCAACGCTGACAACCTCATTTAAATATGAATTAGACGGAGAAAAGTATGCTGAACGTGAATCTGACCAAACTGAAAAACCACACATTTAACAAAAAGCACATTTTTCTGTCACATCACTTCAGTAAATTTGTGTAAAATGTTGGCCATGTTAAAAAAAAAGACGTTATGATGCCATTATCAGATAACAAGATGTAGACTGTTCAGACTCGCCACCGAAATCCCATTTTATTAGACAATAATGCTACTAAAAAAATGCAACACTAAAGCATTTTAGAAGAGTCAGGAAGTGTAAAATTGTTCCACTGAGTTAGGAGCTTTGCTCAGAAATAAACAATATCCTCGGGATGAAAATCTGGCATCCAAGCAGGCACCTTTCAAACGCGTGAGATGGAGATTATAATGTTTCAGACAGTCTATCTGCTGTGGGAAACTCAAGCTGCTAAACTTTAACAGATCTTCAACAAAAATTAAATAACACCTTTAGCAGGTTTTGTATGTGTTAAATCCTCGTCTACTCTGACATTTATCTCCACTAGACTCTGCACTAATCAACATGTTTTCTGTTATCATCTCGTCTCTGTCGCGCTAACCACACAGATGCATTTGCCACAAGCATTTTCAAGTTTTTCCCCGCATGCTGAGCTGTCTCTTCTGGAAAACACAGCCATCAGACAGGGCTTTCTTTGGGAAGCCAAAATTCCTCTACACTGGCTCTGAATTTTTTTGGCATTCGAAGGAATGTGTTTTTTTGACAGCGGTTCTCGTTTCAGCGCTCATCAACATACCGTTTACACACATGCATGTATGCGAACGCGCTGAACTTCGCCAGCTTGTCCCGCAATCTGCCGGCGTCCCTGTTCTGTGACGAGCTGCAGACCGCTTCAGTTAGCCGGGGTCAGATGTTTACTAGGGTCAGCAATTTAATCACTGCTGAACACAGAGAGAAAACATCAAAGTGTAATTTAACTGGTTGTAAAGCAACAGGGCACCCTCTTAGTTTTTATGGAATGGGACAGGGAGGGTCAAGTGAAGCCAAATAAAAGAAACACTATAAATTAGTAACCTGGGGAAGGGTTAATGACAAAACACTAAATAGGGGAAGGGAATGCTTTTAAACAGAGTGCTCTAAAAAAATGCTCCCTCTGAACACTTAAAAGTTGATTGCTGTTTGCTGCAATGGCTCTCCATGTATCACACCTTATATGAAGTAAATACAAAGCAAATATCCCATTAGGTTTGGCTGTCAACAGGTGACAATGAATTTATGTGTGCCGACGTGTTTCATGCCGGATTTTTGTTTTCCACTGCTCAGGGTAAAGCCTGATGCTGAGCGCCGTTTCCTCAGTGGAAGGGAGGCTCCCAGATGTTCCTGAGGAGAGATCTGCACGGCTCAGAGAAGAATGCAGATTCCCTGGGAAACGGAGGAATCTTTCTGCCAAGCCTCGAGAAAAACTGGCCTCCGTACCATCACAATACTACAAACTACTGCTGGCCCAGTCGAGCACGAAGTTAATTCAGGTTAGGTTATGGTTTTGGAAGAGGGTTGAGGGGGGGCTATGAATTTACAGCGCATGATTGACAGCGCTATGATCCTCCTCCTGGCACTGATTGGTTGTTCCTGACAGAGATGTGTATTTCTGCAGCAAGAAGGCAGGTAACTAAAAAAATTACCTCTCATGTACCATAAGGAGAGATCTGCTGTTTAACCGTTTAAAACAGTTTTAACAAATATATAAAAAAAAAATATTTTTTTTTAATAAAAGTTACATCCCCAGGTTTAGTTTGGGATGTCAAGTCAACAATTGTTCTCACTATTCAGTAAAACGTAACACTGATATATTTGGGTTTGCTTCACTATTACTGAATATATTAAAGCAATAAAAGGTGAAATCTGTCATAATTGTTGGTGGGAAAAGACTCGTATTGATGCAAGTTTGCTTCCATTTTTAAACAGATCAGTGAAGATGCTAATGCTAACTTGCTGGTAAGCCTGAACCTTGTATCTGCAGTGGAGCCATTTGTAACTCAGAGAAGCAGCAAAATCTGCTGATTCAGGTTTTAGCACAGATCAACAACCAGCGGATTTTCACCACAGACTCTTGCAGGCAGTAGAAAGTACCTGAGCCTTCTCACAGTTCAGTGTTTGCAGATTCATCTACTTACAGATTACGTATGAAATATTTAAAGCTGAGATTCCTATGTGCAACAGTACTTGACATGCTATTGGCTAGCATATGCAACGCAGCGGCATTCATTTTCCTTGGTACTGATTGGCTCCACCCAGCTAATTATTTACTCAATTACATTTACTTGAGTAACTTTTTTTCTTTTTTTTAAAATGTACTTTTAGCTACTTTTTACTTGAGTAAAAATATGCTGAAGTCTTACTTTAGTATAATTTTTGGATACTTTGCTCAGGAGCTGAGATAAATAAGACTGTAGATGTTAACTTCTGTGGTGGTGCTAAGATGTTTTCCACTGTGCGTTTTAAAACATATTAAAGTTTATTTGGTGTTTTAACTTTTAAAAAAGGCAATTATAGACGTGTTTAGGGGGGGATTTCAGCTATCCGTGGTTGGCTGTGGTCTCTAACCCCCATAAATACTGGAGAATATGCTGTAATGCTCTGCTTTCTGTTCTCTTTGCTTGTTGTATTTCTTGTTTGTCTTCATCTGCTTTGTGTTTGGTGCCACCTGCCAGCATGGACAGAAACACAAAGTTCTGGATGTTTCCCAACCCTGGTTCTCAATTCATGCCTGGTTTACAGGCTGGAGCTGAACGTTGTGACAGCAGCAAAGTGACAGGACATTGAATTTTATTCATTTTTTAGGTAATCATCTGGCTGTGACTACAAGGCACAGTAATCATAACCCCCCCCACCACCCCAAAATGAATCTTTTACTCTTTTAGTAAAATAAATGTATCCAGTTTTAGATTTTGAACCTAAATGTGAGTTTCTGAAAGATAAAACTTACAGCAGTAAGTTGTGTTAACTTTTTATTAATTTATTCAAACCTCCAAGAGTTGAATAAACTGAGTTTTTAGGTTTGCACTTAAAAAACTGAAAGAAGAGAAAGTCAGGAGTGGGAACTATTTCCCAGAATGCTTAGCGGCATGTTTCTGTCTCCTGAGGTGGAAGTGCGTCACGTTGATCTGACTCTGGTGTTTTATTAAATGTTCATTTTAATGCAATTCTCAGTTAGCAAAGCTTGAGGATAATGTCCTGATCACACTAAATGTTTCTGAGCTGAATTCATTGGGATGTTTAATAAAATTCATCATCAGATCAGAAACATTGTTCCTGCAGTTTGAAACAAGAATTTAAATTATTCTAAAGTAAAATAAGTATTTATTTTAACTTGATATTGTGAGTAAAATATAGAGAAATGTGGCTCTTTAACCAGGTGATGACCGTTTTTTAGTTAAAACTCACAATTCAAGATGAATGAAGCTAAAAAAACAATGTTTAGACAAATTTCCTCTTGTTGTTAAATCAACTTCATGAACTTTAATTTAAAGCAAAACAATTTTTTTGTGACTTAAATTGCATTTTTAAGGCAGCAGGTGGACTTTCATTTTCAACTTAAACCAAATGTAAATGTTTTATGCTGCTGTCATAAATACATCCATTTCTAATGCGCTTCTTTATGACACCAGCAACATATAAAAGTGATTTGTATCAGTAAACTACACACAGTAACTGCATTTAATCATATTTTCAAATACATCGATACATATTGATCCTCTTATTGAACAAACGGTGGATAAAAATAACAATCCCAACAAAACAGAGAATTTTAGAGGATTTTAATCATTAATTAGAATTTGGAAATCAAAATTCTTATTATTAGAAATTTATCCTGATAAACGATACAACGAATGCCCACTCATATCAGATTTAACAAATTTATCCAAAAGCCTTCTAGCTCACATAAATGTTGATTAAAATGTAATTAAATACAATGTCTGCACATTGTCTCACTGATATCGGTTAAATTGTCCCGTCGTGTTTTTATTTCTGTAAATAAAAAACTATTTATTGTTCCAAAAGCCGGTCCAGATGGGTTTGAGTCCCTAAGCAGAATTTAACTTTCAGGCCTTCAGAGCAACACAACTCACAGGATAAAATCAGCTGTACAACAACAAAGCACTTTACTCAGATACAAGATCTTAACTGTGCAATTACTCTTAGTTACGTTTGACTTTTTAGCTTTCAAGTATCACAGGTTAGGGTTTAAACGATTACCAGTCACATGTGCAAAACGCTTGTGCCTTCAGAAATGGCGGTGACCAGATGGGGGATATTTATAACCTCTGGATGAGGCAACGAGATCAGAACCTCAAGAGATTCGTTTAGATGTGAAGGAAGTTGAATTTTGTTTGAAAAAATAGTCTGTATGTTCAGGACTTGAAGGATTTGAATGTAACAAAACAAAAAAAACATCTGATTTGATTGATTAGCACATAGTTTTTCAACCTTGGGAAGAAGTTTGTATGATTTAAAAAATGCTACAACTCATAATGTCAGACCTGAATGTGTGATTCTGGTATAATCTGTGTTAGGGGGCATTCAAAACATTTAAAAACTTCACAGGTAAATGTTATAGTTCATTTATTGTCTTTTATCCCAAATTTATGCATAAAAAAATAATAAACACGATTCCACATTATGTCTAAGTTTGGGGGGAAAGGTCAATTATTGGTTCCATGGAGAAAAATTTACATTTTAAAACAATTTTTGTCACTTTCTAAATTTACTAACACCTCGTATCGTCCTCTACATCACGTGTCAAACTCGAGGTCCGTGGGGCAGATATGGCCCGCCACAAGATTTCATGTGGCCCTCTAACTGTAGAAATAAAATCGGTAACACTTTATTTGAAGGGGTGTGAATAAGACGACACTGTCATAAACATGACATAACATCTGTCATGATGTTATGGCCTTCATGAATATTTACGACTGTTGTCATAAAGCATCATTACTGATATAAATTTGTTATAAAAGTATTACTGATTGCACTTTAAAAATTAGGTATCTTTATGTTATTAAAGGTAAAGTTTACAGTAATGATTTCGTGGTTAATGTCAAGTTGTCATAACAAAGACATTTTGAATAAAGTCAACTTTGTATTAAAAGTGTCATAACTTACAGAATGACGCTTTATGACAAGAGTCATAAATATTCATGAAGGCTTATTCATGTTCATGACAGGAGTTATGTCATGTTTATGACATGTTTATGACATGTTTATGACATGTTTATGACATGTTTATGACGGTCTTATTCACCCCCTTCAAATAAAGTGTTACCATAAAATCTCTAAGATAACAGTTGTGCTTTTAAATACGATTTTATTAGTCAAATCAACAGTTTTATCTGTATTGCGCCAAATTAGACAGTACGTTAAATATTATATAATTTCAAGAAGTTCTCATTGAATGCAGAAACAGATATTTATTAATATTTTAACTATTTTAACTATTTCCACCACAAACGGCCCTTTAAAGACATTCTTGATCTTGATGTGATAAAATATAAACTAGTTTGATAACTCTGCTCTTTGTGCTGCCTAAGATAAATTCAGACAAGTTGTCCATATTCAAAACTTTAACTTTGCAGCTTAAAAGAAAGAGACTTTCTAATCTTGCAGAATTATTGACAGATAAGACGTGTAGGTTTGTGTAAAATAACAACCATATATTTATTAGCTGTCTATAAATTAATAATGCATTTATTTAATGTCTGCAGAACTTTTACATCTAAATGTTGCACTTTGTGGCCAGGTGATTGCACAGTTCAGAAGCTCCTCCACTGTTACAATCAGCGAATACTGAAGGAATTAATTAATATTTCTGCCAACTGAGTCAGTTTAGTGATTCAAGATTTGATTTTGGAGATAAATTGAAGTTATTTCCCTAGTAACTGACTATCTAATGCTCGAAAAGTGAAATACTTTGAGTATAAAATTAATTATAGTAGCCTGATATTTCTAAAATCTTTAATTTCTTTCTTGCATCACAAAATGAATCTTCATTTTCCAATGTTGTTTTCCCTAAAGTCTGCCTCTGATTTACACAAACGCAAAATCACTCATAAACCCAACAGATTAAGATTCAAAGCATAGTTTAAATAGTTTTACCAGTTGTTTCCTTTGAGTCAAAGTGCTGTGAGCAGCTTAGAGCAGTCCATGCTTACAGGACTGACAGAACATCTGAGTAAAGATTAGGGTGATGGTAAGGAGCCTCTCCATCACCAAACAACAGTGAAGATACCAGCAGGAACAAGAACAAATGTTTTTAAGTCGAAACTAAACACCAGTTTGTTAGTCTGGAATGAAAGCTATGAAAATGTCACCCTGAGTTTAAATTGTTTTGTTTTCTTTTTAAAGGTCTTTATTACAGTCGTTTTTAACCCTTCAGACGCCTGTTTTTATTTTATTTTGCAGCTTTTGTAATGATTTTCCTGCTTGATGGGATTTTTAGTTTTTGCTCCTCGATTAAAAGTGCTTTATTTTACTTTTATTCATAGAAGCTGGTCAGGTGGTATAAACAGTGTAAACATTTATGGTGTTTTTATTAGAACGTAAATAAAAACAAATAATTTAAAGTTTTTCATTGTTTCCTTCGTCTTTTGAGAGACGCTTGTGACAAATTTATTGGATGAATAAAAATAGTTTTAGACCCAAATTTGTCTGTTCTGAGTTTGAAACTTTGACCCTGCACTGTAAAACATTTGAGCTGCATTTAGTAGTGTCTACTATCTTCTACTCTTTAAGTCAAATAAATTTATCCAGTTTTAGATTTTGAACCTAAATGTGAGTTTGTGAAAGATAAACTTACAGCAACAGTAAGTTGTGTTAACTTTTTATTCATTTATTCAAACCTCCAAGAGTTGAATAAACTGAGTTTTTAAGTTTGCACTTAAAAAACTGAAAGAAGAGAAAGACAGGAGTGGGAACTATTTCCCAGAATGCTTAGAGGCATGTTTCTGTCTCCTGAGGTGGAAGTGCGTCACGTTGATCTGACTCTGGTGTTTTATTAAATGTTCATTTTAATGCAATTCTCAGTTAGCAAAGCTTGAGGATAATGTCCTGATCACACTACATGTTTCTGAGCTGAATTCATTGGGATGTTTAATAAAATTCATCATCAGATCAGAAATTCTGTTCAAACAAGAATTTAAATTATTCTAAAGTTAAATCAGTATTTATTTTAACTTTATATTATGAGTAAAGTAATAGAGGAATGTGACTCTAACTGGGTGAGGACAGTTTTGTGAAATAATTATTTGGTTTAAATTGCAGCATTAAGTTAAAACTCACAATTAAAGATTAATGAAGTTAAAAAACAATGTTTAGACAACTTGTCTCTTGTTGTTAAATCAACTTCATGAACTTTAATTTCTGAGTTTAAACCAAAACAGTTTTCTTGGTGACTCAAATTGCATTTCCCAGGCAGCAGGTGGACTTTCATTGTCAAGTTAAATGTTTTACAGTGCAGTGAGAAAACATTGTTTTGCTTTCTGCACCACGTATTTCTGCAGGCAGAAATTTTTCCTCTCAAACGTTCGTTTATTACATATTCAAATTTATGCCGGTGCACAGAACCACATGGGCGAGACTCTGGGTGTCACCTCGTTGCTTTTGTTAACCACACAATGTGTTAGCCATCAGCACATGCATATCCTGTGACATCACCTCCACTAGCCTTTTTAAACATGGAGTCTGACTGCTATATTTTGACAAGATTCCTTTCTGAAGCACCGCCAGGGCTTTTCCAAGGTTGTGTTTTGGTTTTCGAATCTTTTACACATCACAGGACGCGCAGTGTCCCACGAAGGTTCGACTCGATGTCTGTGTTTCCTGAATGTAAATTTCTAAAGGACACATTCGAGGATCGCCAAGGTGCTGGAATATTCTCCGTAGAGGAAAAAGTTTTCAAAGTGCAGCAATTATTGGCAGCCGGGGCTTAAAAAAGTAAAAACCCAAGATTCAGCAGTGAGTTCACTTGCATGTAAACAGTCTCTGAAGCACAAAGTGAGGCTTTCCCAGAAACAATCTCATTTCTCCAGAGCCTCTCAAATCATTACCCAATCTCCGTGTCCGTTTCTGACTTTCTGCTTATTTGTACAAAGTATTGTTGAGACAAGGTTATGTAAACCAGTCCCACTTTGTCATCTCGGGGACTCTGTAGCTTTGGAGATCTGATGTTTTAGGGGAGTATGAATAATAACCGTAAGGAGTCAGTAATGCACATCTGCCTTACATTAATCCAGTCCTCTCCTGCGGAGCTGACCTGCATTCCTGAGCTCTCCATCAGCTCCAAGGGCATTTATTTCATTCAGCCCTCCGCCAGCAGGTAAAGCGGCCCCGTCTCCGTCCACACATGGCTGCACGGATTAGCGTCCTTTTAAAGGAGCCTCCCCCACCGACCTGCTCATCCAGAAACGGCTTGCAAAAATATCCATACACCATCATCTTTTTCCTTACGCCGTCACATTACATCCACAGACGTGTATTTTATGTGATGGATTAGAAAAGTTGCACATGAAGATTTCTTTTGCAAGAAATTAATCTGCAACATGTAGTCGGCGTGTCCACAGCATGATGCTGCCACCACCATATTTCACAGTGGACATGAAGAAGTGGTCAAATTGATCTTTAGTGTGTTTACTAGGCTCTCTGCTAGGGATGCACGATATTATTGGCGTTGTATCGGTATCGGCCGATATTAGCTGTAAAATGTAATATAGGACATTCTTTAAAAATAACCGATACAAAAGATGTTTATATATAAGAATGATGCCTGCAGCACAGCTCAACGTCACGACAACGGGAGAGCAGGACCAAGTGAAGACGGCAGCGGTGTGGAAGTTTTTTAAAGTGTCAGAAACTGATAGCAGAGCTGCCATTTGCAACGACTGCTCAGCATCCGTGATGCGAGGAGCAGCGACAACGAAGTCGCCATCTCAGGATCCGCCATTACGATGAGTTCAAACGGAAAAGAGAGAGCAGCTTAACCCCACCAGCAGTCCATCCTACAAGCTTTGGATAAACATCGGTGTTAGTATCGGTTATCGGCCAGTTTTAGTTTATCAGCATATCGGATATCGACCAAAAATCCAATATTGTGAATCCCTGCTCTCCATGTAACATGTGAACAACAAATTAAGCTTTTAGTTTTTCTGACATGACTGACATTTGAACTGTTTGTCCCACCTGAGCTGAGGATCTCTGCAGCTCCCCCACAGTTACCATGCCCATTTCTCTAAATGACGCTCTCCTAGCAAGGCGACTCTTAAAACTAATACAGTGATTTCTGAATGAAATTTGTTTCAAAGGACTTTATTTTAGGGCACCTGAGTAAAGGGGGCTGAATACATTATTGACATGTCGCACTTTCCAGATTTTTGTTTGCAAAAAACGTTAGAGAAACAGGCATCTTTTTCTGTCTACTTCCACTAAACTTTAACAGTATAAATACTTTAGCCTACATACGCCCAGTTAAAATCTTAATAGATTCTCTACATGTTGGTGTTCAGTTTCCTCTTTTGGGGAGTTATTTTATGTGTTTTTAGCGCTTTTTAATGTGAAATCGCAGACACAGCCCGTCTGGATCACCATGCCGGCAGCATCAGCCGCCGCAGTAAACTCCGCTCAGCGCATGGGGTGACTTTTGTCACCACGTCGCAGATGAAGCGCCAACCAGCGTTGAGTCGTATATCTCCCGTCGAGGACCACACATAACAGCACAACCCTGTTGACGCCTGAGGCTTTGGCAAGCGCCCCGAAGCATCCTCCCCAGAGCCACGACGCCTTCATCTGGCTGCAACATTTTCAATAATAACATTGCACAGCTCGTCCTCGAGGGACGCGTGTTGGGTTTTAATGGCGGCGTTTAAACGAGCCTGTCGATGCACTTGCCAAATCTACTCGCTTTCAGCGCAGGGCAGGCGGGGGGGGGGGGGGGGGGGGGGGGGGTTCTCAGGCTGGAGAAGTGACAGCAGGTCAGGCCGAAACAAACTGAGACGGGATCTGGTTGTTTCTAATGGGGAAGGAGAGAGGAGTGGATTGAACTTCATTCTGGCAAACTATGTTCAAAAGAAGGAAAGAAAGGGAAAAAGTAGGGCTGGCTGAGAGCGGCTGCAGACTACAGGGAGCCATCAGGTTTATAAAAGAAAAGCAGCAACACACAACAAAATTTTAAAAAAATCAAGCTTAGGTGTTTCTGTTCCCATGTTTTTCATTTTTTTGTTTGTTTTTTTAAGCTTTGATAAATGTAATTTAATAACGTCCCGCTGCAGCATCAGGACGAACATCTGGAGTTTAATTAAGATCTAAAGGCGCCACTCAGTCTATGGCTGGATGCTGAATGAATGACGAACTTTAGATGTTGTAAATATGAGCAGATCTCCTCTCATAATGTGGTTTTTAAAAATGTTTCTGTAAATAATAACACAGATCGATTTAAATGTGAAAATCACGCATAAAGGGGTTGTTTTTGCGCGGCTTTTGGAAGGAAAATCGGTAGTTTAAAGATTTATTTTTAAACTTAACTTTCTTAGAACAAAAAAGTCAGAAACTAATATTTTATAGTTTAACTGATCATCTGGGACTTTTACGGCCCATAAATTGACCTCTCTTTTGGCTTGCGAAGCTGCTTATAATAAATCCCCCCCATATTTTTTTTATTTCATCTCAATTTCCAATTATAAATTCTCTTCCTATTTAACATTTATATCATCTTACCAAGTTAATTCCATTTGGGTATTTTTATATAATAGAAAAATGATGGGGTAGTGTCTGAATTAGTGCATATGTCTTATTTATCCATTTCTTTATTTATTAATTTTATTGGTTGTTTAACGATAAGCCACAAAATCTGTCAGTACAATTTAAAGGCAATAAAACCAATCTGTAGTTCAGTTTCTTTATCTGCTGTGGCGAAGCTGTTATTATGGAAATTATTACTGTTATAAACTTCTTATTCCATTTTATTTTATGAACTGTTGCTGTTGCAAAAATGCTGCGGCTCCATGAAACACAAAAAAGAACCGAAAGCCGCTACAAAATCAAGAGTCCGTGAACGCAACACGCATAGAAATAACAGACATGGCCTGAATAAAACAAACAAAATGTCCTTAAACGGTTGAGTTTCACTCAATATCCTGTGTGCATTTGTGCAAATCTTTTAGCGCAATAAAACCAGAGAACAGTGCAACGTTTGAAATTATTTTCCTCCATAACCTAATTATGAGTTTCCGACCCAAACAGACCAACTAAAGCTCCCCCTGGAAGAGGCCCCTGTGAGTTTCTCATCATGTTCACCTGCCGCCAGAGCTGCTGTGTTTTTGTGCAAATCTGAAGCCAACCCACCGTAGCAAGGGATGAGCGTCCCGTTGTGTCCGCTGTCCGGGTGCAGCTTGCCGCCTTCGGGTGGAGTCTTGCAGGTCGGCCGCTGCATGAAGAGCTGGTATTTGTTAAAGTTGCTCTCCTCGGCTCCGTCCAGTGACTGGCACTCTGTCTGGAAGGGGCTCCGGGAGCCTTTACCCGGAATGAACGTGGGGCTGTATTTGGTTTCGGTGGTCTGGAAAGTCCTGAAAGGATTCGCCTGGTGGTCTCTGCTCTGCGCAGTAGACGCGCTGTAGTAAGAGTCCATGGATGTCATGTCGCAGTATGAGACGCACGTATCTGCGTTCATACCGAAAAAGTTACAGTCAGGGGGAAGAAACAAGTCCAGACGCTTCTTCTTCTTCTTCTTCTTCTTCTTCTTCTTTCTCTTCTTCTCTTGCCCTCCCCTGCCGCACACTGCGGATCTTCTCTAATTCTCATGCGCTGACAAAACTCACACTGACGCGCTCAGACGCGCTCACTCTCACGCTGCATGGCGCATCTGGGACTGGTTAGAAAAAAAGCGAATCAGATGTTTTCCAGAGACCTCAGACCGAACAAATGCTAAAAGCTCCCTGAAGGTTTGTCGGCTGGATGAGGGGAAGGGGGGGGTGAGAGAAAGAGAAACACTGAAGCTGAAGCGGATTCCGCCGCATGCGGTAGCCCGGACGCAGCGCAGCTCTCCGACCTGCAGGCGGGTCTGAATGAGGCCCGAACCGACCCGCAGCCCGCCTGATGCGTTATTATGCAGCCAGTAGGGATGATGGGAGGTCAGGCTCCGGAGGGGGGAGGACGGAGGGGGGGGAGGCCTTTTTGGTAAACACGCGGGAGACGCAACACATGACATTAATGTAATTAGAAAATGAATACAACAGCTTTGATTCCTACTGTGCGGCGGCGCAGGACCTGCATAACCTCTGACTTTAAAAAAAAAAAAAAAAAATTATGTGTGAGCAGATATTGAAATACGTTACACATTTTCACTTAACTACTTCATTTAAGTCGTAACAAATGTGAAAGATTTACCCATAACTGTTTTCATTTGCAAAATTGCGACAGTGAGGAATGAAATGGCTGCATTCTGGATGTGACTGGAACCTGCAGTGAGAAACGTGTCGGTTTGGATTTCAGAGGAGAATCGTCTCAGCTTTCACTCCTTCCACTTTCAAACAGCGAACCCTCAACATGGAATCAATAATAAGTCATTAAAATCTATTTTGGTCGCCCATAAACCGCCTGCATTGTAAACCGTTTATTGTTAAAATAACACTGCAACATCTAGTCGTGTTTATATTTTTACACTAAGCTAAATAAAGGCTGTAATTGTAAAAAAAACCACCAGTTATTTGTGCAAACTTCTATTATTGCGCTACGATTCTGTGCACAAAAATTGGTGTTAACCTAAAAAGAAAAAGAAACTTAAAAATATTCCTCTTAATTAGGAGCCGGTTTCATTTCGTAACGGTTGTTTTTTTTTTTTTGTTAACGTGATTGAAATGTCAATATAAGTGTAAATTTACAGTAACACGATGAACTGCAGTATGTGGCTCACATAAACATTGTTTAAACAGTAAAAAAAAAAGAAATCTGTTGTGAACATTTACTGTTAAAATAACACATATTTACAGTGCGCGCTGTCGCAAGTTGATCAAAAGACGCAGCGGGGGAAATTTGCGCCCTTTTATTTTTCTGACATTAAACAGCCGGAGAACAAGATGAGGCCTCTAAGATGCTTCAAACAAACTTACAGGCGGCAGCCATGAGAGGCGTTCCTGCGGTAGCATAGTTTAACAGCACGGATCTATAATAATAATAATAATAATAATAATAATAATTAATAGTTGAGGTCGTTCATCCAAATAAACCCGCGTAAATAAATGTGCGTAAATTAAAGAATTTTCCTTCTTCTATCTCTTATAGCTATATTATTAATTCTCTACGATCTCACCATGATATTCTGAGTTAATATTTTCATCATGTTTTTTTTTAATTAATATAATCAGTACGCTTATAGATTCTATATAAATTATGCATCAATAATTTTTTAAGTCGTCATTTACACTTTACTGTTGGTCCTTTTTCTGAATTTATGGACGTGACTCTCCTAAATAAAGAGACTGAACTCAATTGGATTTCCATAATTAGCGCGTTAATTAGGACGCGGGTTGTTGAGTCACAGCTTGTGACGTTTCCCACATATTATTACTATTTTTCGTTTCTTTCTGACAGTTTTACGCACACAACTCGTTTATTTTAATATATTGAAAAAACCTAAAATGAGTCTTTTCCCCCCTGATTTTTATTCGTTGTTTTAATCATCATGTTATAATTTGCTTATATTTAAAAAAATCTTAAATGAAGCTCTGAGCTTTCAATAATGAACATTATTAATTTACTTCTTCATGTTTGTTCGCTTTATCACCTAAATTAAATTTCTTTGATTTCTGGTACTTATGTTTGAATGTTTGAATGCATTTTAAGATGATTTAAATGTTGCATTGTAAAAAAAAAAAAAGTGTCTAATTTACGTTAAACTCTCGGCAGCTCTGGTTGACAGATACGATACGTATATGTATAGTATATATACGATAAAATTCTGGAATTTCATAGTATAAATGCGATAAAATTCCAATAAAATTTACGGATTTTATCGTAAGATTCTAACAAACACAGCTGCCGTTAGTAAATTAGTTTTTGTTTTTTTTACAGTGTACAATAAAGAAAGAAAACGTATTGATTTTTTGTATAATTCTATTTTTTGTTGGTCTAGGGTAAAATACAAAATTAAAAAGTATATAGCTTAGTTTTCCCTTTTCATTCTAAACCTGTGTAACCGTTTCAGCTGATGTCGCTTCCCAATTAGGAAGCCGGACAGAAAAAGCTTTTACGCAGCTAAAGTAAACACGAGCGAGCGGTTTCTCCCCATAAATAAAATGTCTGCCTCTCTTAATGTGAGCCACCGGCTGCCACAGGCTCAGCTGTCAGACACCCACAGGCTGCAGCTCTCTCTGCCTCACTTCCAGGTGGAAACATGAGCAGGTTTTCACCGCCGCCGCCTCAGCAGCTGAGAGGCTTCATGTAAACACTGCAGGCTGAGCTGCTCTGAGAACCTGGTTTTAGCGGAAATCTGGACGTGAATTGGACGTGTGGAGTTGCTCTGCGCTAATATAAGGACGGAAACGACAGTGGAGGATTCATAAAGCAGCTGAGATGATCCAGTTCCTGGCCTGAAGATTACATCTGCTCTCAGATTGAAGCCAGAGTCTAAATTAGGTCGGATTTTTTCATTCTTATTTAATTGTTTCATGAAAAATAAACACCTAACATTTCAAATGTTGAATGGTGAAGGCTTTGCATGAATAGATGAGATGAGGTAAAAGTGGATTTACGTAGGTTTTAAACAGTAACACACAGCAGTTTCTTCTCTTCTCACTTCATGATTGCAGTAATTTGTTCAATAATCTAATAAAGGTGGAGTGAGTGTTTCCTCCAGTTCCACAATAAAGGTTCAGTTGTTGAGCATCAATTTTCAGCGTCAAAATCTCTTCAGAACATTGATCCTATGGAACAAAAGAAATGCAAAACAAGCCTGAATCCCTAACAACATATATTTATAATCGGACTACAGACGAGTCGTTTCAGTTAGAATGGGATTATTTAGTTTCAAATTCACACAATGTTGTTTATGTTGTTCATGTTTACATTGTTAATTCCAGGAATAACAAGAATTACAGGAAATGACACTTTGTACCAGTGTGTTCAAGGCAAAATTACGGAAGAATATTAGGGCCACTGAAAATAATAATTCAGACTTTTTTCTCATAATTCTCGCTTTGGATTAAAGTAAAAAATAAATAAAATAAAAAAAAAAGTCAGAATTTTGAAATAAAAGTCGGAATTCTGGCTCTTTGTTTGCTCACAATTATAAAATCAGAATTCAGAATTTCTCAGAATTCTTAAGTCAAAATTCTGAGAAAAAAGTCTGATTTTTTTTTCTTCCATACAGACAATTAGGCCTTATTTAATATATACTGCTCAAAAAAATAAAGGGAACACTTAAACAACACAATATGACTCCAAGTAAATCAAACTTCTGTGAAATCAAACTGTCCACTTAGGAAGCAACACTGATTGACCCGACGAGGGTCAATCTGTCAATCAGTGTTGCTTCCTAAGTGGACAGTTTGATTTCACAGAAGTTTGATTTACTTGGAGTTATATTGTGTTGTTTAAGTGTTCCCTTTATTTTTTTGAGCAGTATATTTCTTCATCCATCTATAATCTCTTAAATTTTCAGCTGTCGTTTGAAAACAGGACTTATGGGTGTTTTCTGTGGTTTTTTTGAAACTGGATTTTTTTTTTTTTTTTTTACAAAAACTCCAATTTGTCTTCAGGAAAATGTTCAGATAGCTTTTCAGCAACAGGTGGAGGAGGGGCAGCAGAGCATTTCCTGGATTTTTTCCCCCCCCTCAAAACCAGAAAAATTCTCTTTGTTTTCTCATCAGAATAACCTTAAACCATAGGAACGGTTTGTCTGCTAATGATTCTGAAACCGGATATGTTTAGAAACGTTTCCAGGTCACATGTAGGTTGTTCATGTCGCTCGTGTTCTTAACATGTCGCCTTTTTTCACCTTTTTGAAAAAAATAACTGGCGGTGAAGTTAGAGATCAGACTTGTGGCTGCAGCCTGAGTTGCTGAGTTTTCGGCAGGTATGTTGCTCCCACAGAGCAGCGCTGTGATGCACGTTCGTCCTCTGCGTGGCTTCGAGAGTGAAAGGGAGACCGGATTTATTTTCCGTCTTTTTATTGCGTAGGTTTAAATGACTTTCACATGAGCGGGGCACACACTGCATCAGCAGATTCTCTGATCAAATTAAGCGGCGATGAGGGGAGAGGAGGAAAAAACGGAGAGAGGCAGTGGTTGTACTGATGTTTAATCCAATAAACAGAACCAAGAGGAGCAGACAGAGGGGACGCTGTGCTGCCCTCTGCCCTCCACTCTTTATCTGGACGGTTAACCCAGGAGAGAGAAGCAAATGTTCAATCCATCACTGATGCAGCAGCATACAGACGCGTGAAGCTGATGCTCCTCATCAGCATAAAGAGCAAGATGCAAGATGTTGATATCATTTTAAGCCATTTAAAATCAACATTTCTCCATTTCTAGTAGTCATTTGTTATTTTTATAAAGTAAAATTGGCTCATTAATGCCATTCAAACATCTTTGGTTGCAGATTAAGCTAATTTAAAGTCACATTTTAACAGTTTTTTCTTCATTTTAGTGTTTTCAAATCTGTAATTTCTGGTGCTCAACTTTGCATGAAAGGTGCAAATAATAATTATAATAATAAAAAAACTAAGACTAACTGGTTAAAGGCCAGATTTACAGAGTAAATTAATAGCCATTGTACTGCTATAGTTCTTTTTAAAATTTTTGTAGGTGGAAGGATTATCTAAAAGTAATCAGAATATTATTTAAAAATGGCATTAATACGTAATTACATCAATATGTTGATCTAGCAATAGTTTAATAAGGTAAAAAAGTAATTTTTGTTTCCTATTTGTCAGTCTGTGCTTTGGTCATTTAAAACTATAGTGCCATCAGAAATGAAGAATTTATTAACTGATTACTTAACAAAGTCCATGGTTTTATACATTTACAAAAAAGAAAAGTTCTGTCAGCTTTTATGTTATTTTGAGGCAAAAGACGCATTAATTCATAGTTTTCAGACAGGAAACTCCATGGTCTGCCTGTTTTTTAATGTTTTATTTATACACAGTGTCTTGCAAAAGCGTTTCTACCGTTCAATGTTTACATTTTTTGTATTTTAATTGGATTTTTTATGGTAAAGTAGCTGAAAGTGGCGCTTAAAGGGGCGGTATTGTATGTTTTCCAGACACATGGTGCCATTTTATAGTGCAATCAAGTAACTAGATTAACTTCAGTTGTATATATAATATGTAATATAAAAGAAATTTGACTTTGTGATTTAACTCCTTAAAAACTCCTGCTCTTTCCGAGACTCCGCCTTCAGGAAGTCATCCCAGCATGGCTCCTCTATTAACCCTTTAACAGCATTTTTCTCAGAGTTTCATTGAGAAGTAGCTCCTATAATGAGATCTGCAGATGCTCAGTTCCAACAGGTGTTTGCTAATTGCTGCTGGCTAGTCTGAAGGAGCTGAGAGGGGGAGTCATGAGGACGGGGTTCTGTGTGAGGCGGGGTTAGGTCCAACCAGGCGTTTTGCCATGGTTGCCATGGAGATTAAAGGGCTTTATCAAACATGCATGAAGGAATCAAAGCAACACTCCTTTTAGATAAATTGAAAATCATTTTTAAACAGAAGTGAAAGATGAACTGTCGGCTGCAGCGTCGCTCCGGTTCAGGTTCCTCTCTGAGATCGGCTGCAGCTGCATCAGCTGACTCTGAGCCGCTCTGACATTTTACTGCTTCACCTTTACAACTTCTTCAGTTGATCTTCCCTTTTACACTGTTCACATTTTTACACTTCACGATCAAGTTTGATTTTTGTCTTCTAGGTTTTCTGTCGCGCTGTGATACGTTTAGAAATGTATTTATTTTGTCTTTAATAATCGTTCGCGCTTCCAAATCGGTTTTCCACTGTAAGTCTATCTTTTCTGAAGTTTTAGTTTTGCATGAGCAACTTCATCCAGTCAGTTCTGGAGTAAGTCATGCACAACTTATTGTTGTTTTTTAATAACATCCCCATCAGCCTCTGCTGTTCCCCCTCTGGTTACTTTACATAAAAAGCCAGATTACATTTACAAAAATTTATATGAAGGACGAAGCATTAAACATGTCTACTTTCTAAGTACAAACACATGCATACATCTATTAAATGTATACATTATTTTTATATTACACTGAGTTTTTACATCTCACATACAACCAGAAACTTTTCTACATTATTATGTTTTTTGTTTTTTTTAATAAAATATGTGGGGAATTTTTGCTCTCTTTCATTTCAGAGTCCAGCTGCTGTTCACTTCCTTTCACACAGGGACTCAAACTCAAGACCAATCTAATGCAAGTCAAATGCTTTGAGTTGAAAAATAGCACTTATTGCATTTCCATGTGGTTGTGTGTTAAGTGCTACCAGCAGCTGGAAAACATGCTCAGTTTTTACACTTTTAGCTCAGAAGCTAATTTGACTTCTGTCCTTTTTACCTCATAAGAGAAACTGATATGACTTGATCTTTACTACATGTTTTCATTTTACAGTTTCAAACCTCAAAGTTTTTCATTGGGAGTTTGGCAGACAACTGTCATGTGGGAAGAAACTGTTTTCTAGAAGCAAATGTCTGAAGATCTTCTAACAATCGTGAAACTTTTCCACACACAACGGGTTTGCACAAAACAAACCGTTTTGGTCTCTTCTGATCAAAGCATTTCGTTCACAAAAATACTTCATAACCTCATCAGTGTTGTTTGAGTTTTGCGATTTATTTTCACTTCACAGAGAGCGAAATGTTTGTAATTAAGTTGCAAACAGCTGCACTACGGTTCACGTATGACAGGAAATGGATTTTATTTGGGGTGTCAGGGAAAAGGGGGCTGAACACAGATGCATGCCACACTTTTCAGACTTATTTGGTACTAAAGCAGCAAAACTGTGAGTGTTAATTCAACTGTGTTAAACTTGATACACATAAATCCATTTCCTTTTACTACAAGTGCACATTTATTAGCATGTATTGTGCTATTCATGGCATATTAATGTTCATTTCTAACACTAACAGAAGAAAGTTAAATTACAAACATCTGGATTACAGTACAGTTATGAACGTTTTAAATATTTAACACCCTTGGTGTTGCTTTACTCTATGAACGCACTTTTGACTAGAACTTGTTATTCCCCTTTACAAAAGATGTAAATGTCTTAAAACATATTGTACTATTTATGACATATTAATGTGTTTTTTTTAATTTTATTTCCTTTCACTGTGTGTTCACTTCACATAACTTTATTTAGAAGAAAGTTAAATTACAAACATCTGGATTACAGTTGATTTATGAAAATATGAAATATTTAACAGTCTTGGTGTTTTATATTACATAAATGCATTTTAAGTCAGATTTTTTATTCCTTTTTACAATTAGCTTAAATGTCTTAAGATATATTGTTGTTTTATGGCAAAGTGGTTTTTACTCTAAAATTATGTTAATTCATTTCACCAACGTATTCACTTTGTAGAAAAGACATAATTTATAAAGAAAATTAAATTACAGCTGGATTACAGTTGATTTTTGAGAGGAAATTGGTTGCATTGGCTTTTATTCTTTTATTTAGGGGCATCAGAGAAAAGGGGGCTGAACACAGATGCATTGTCTACACTTTTATTTTGTAAAAACAATTAAATGGATTCTTTTCCACTTATAAATGTTGATTGTTTGCAGGAACATCCTGATAAATGTTTCTTTCTTCATAAGTAAAATGGGTTATCTACAATACGATTACCAAATTACCCATAATGCAACGTTATAAAGCTAAGAAAATACTCAGGGTAATAGTCTTGTTCTGAAGATGTCCTCTCGTCTCCTCACGTCTAAGATATCGGCTAAAAATGCGGCGGCGTTCTCTTTCCACGCTGCACTTCTGCAGCCTTCCTCTTTGATACGCTGATGGCGAATGTTTGGACTGTAACCGAATGCCATGTGTGGCTCGATCCGGCCTGATCTTCCCACCGCAGTGTCTGGTCCACGCAAAGTGGAGAGCACAGAGGCGCAGGGTCAAAGCAAAACAAACGCGTCTGAGAGAACAAGTCTGTCAATCCGGGGCTCATCGCCGCCACACAGGGCTCGGCCAGGACTCCTATCTAGATGAAGAAAGAGTCACATTCCCCTGAAATGAGCTTCTACGGGATGAAAGCCTTGTTTGAGCTCCCCACATGACCCACGACCTCGTCTGTATTTGTGCAGCAGGAGGAGGGCCCTGATCCTGGGGTCCCTGCCTCCCTGCCGGGATCCTGGGGATTCAGGTTGGGGTGGCCAGACGAGCCCCACATTCTGCCCTCGGGTGTTTTGCTTTTGGGGTAGAAGAGAGACCCTCAGATGATCCGGCACTGTCACAGCAGTAACCTTTCACCCCCGCGTAGTTTCAGAGGTGGGCCACAGGGGGCAGCTCCTGGAGCGCTGCGGTGTCCTGTGTCTCAAACTTTGGTCCAATCTGGAGATCTGCTTTCGGCATTTCATTTCAGAGATCATCAGTTTAATATTGCAGAAAAATCATGTGTGTCCGGTTTTAGATCATAATGTCTTTTCCACCTGCACAGGAAAAAAGTCCATGTTTTACTTTCAGGGAGCTGGAAAGGTTTTCAGAAGAAAGCACGGTTACATTTTGTGTTCTCATATCGTCTCTGCACATGGAAAGAGAAGAGAGAGAAATTATTCTCCATGTGAAAACCTGAGACTGAACACATGCACTGCAAAAACACAAAGTCCTACCAAGTATTTCTGATCTAGTTTCTAGTGCAAATATCTTAGTACACCTGAAATAAGACTTTTAAGTTAGTTTTGTAACTTTTTAGCAAGACACAGAGGCTTGATTTAAGTAACTAATTAAATAATTAATATTGATGAAAACATACTAGTTTCTTTGGCAGATTATTTCACTTAAAGCAATACATGTTTCTATGGTCACAGGTTACTTTATCTGCTAACTTTTCATCAATATTAAAAAATATTTTACTTGAAACAGGTGGCCGTATTTTGCTGAAAAATTACTTTTAAGTTTGTCTTATTTCAAGTGTGCTAAGATATTTTTTTTTATCTTTAGCAAGATAAGAGATCAGAGCTTTTTCAAGTAAATAATTCATTAATATTGATGAAAAAGTATTTATTCCACTGGCAGATTATTTCAGACGTTTTGCCATGTTATAAATCAGGAACTTCAAACTCATTTTGGTTTTGGGCCAAATCAAAATCATGAACGCTCTTAAAGGGCCGGTTGTGTATTGATAAAACCGGTTCACAAACTGTTCAAATATCAATGAATTCTTAAACTTAAATAACAATACTGAACATCTTTTCAGTCCCTCCAGGATTTCATGATACTTGTGACTTTTTTGCAATAAAAATCAAAGTGTTTCTGGTACTAATTTGGAAATATTTGCCCTTATTTATGACGGTAAATGCGACTTATTACTTGCTAAATAGATCATGGACTTTAATCTGAATTCAATTAAGGCTGAGGCAGCTGTTTAGTACAAGCAAGAATGTTTTTGACAATTTTGAGAAAAATCTGCAATAAACTTCCAATTCAATCCATTTTCTTACACCCTTGTCCCTCAGTGGGGTCAGGAGGTGCTGGTGCCTCTCCAGCTAACGTTCCGGGCGAGAAGCGGGGTCACCCTGGACAGGTCGCTAGTCTGTCGCAGGGCAACACAGAGACACACAGGACACACAACCACACACACCTAGGGAGAATTTACCTGATTGTCATGTTTTTGGACTGTGGGAGGAAACCGGAGTACCCGGAGAAAACCCGCCATGCACAGGGAGAACATGCAAACTCCATGCAGAAGGACTGGGGCCAGGAATCAAACCCAGAACCTTCTTGCTGCAAGGCAACAGCTCTACCAACTGCACCACTGTGCGGCCCTGAAACTTCCAATTATTAGCACAATAAAAGTGCAGGAATTTGCTGATTTTGCGGGAATTCCCACAATAATTCTCAAGAAACTGGAGAGAATTATTGATATAATTTGGCAGCAAACAGATAAAAACTGCATTGATTTTATTCAAAACATAACATTTAAGCACACTTAGCTTTTAATGTAGAATCTAGAGGGCCAAATAAAAAGATATGGCGGGCCGGATTTGGCCCACGCGCCTTTATTTTGGCACATGGGATAAGTGAAATAATCTGCCAATGGAACAAGTACTTTTTAAAATAAATTTTAATGACTTATTGACTCTAAACAAGCCTCCATATCTTTACTTGTAAGTTAGTTTTCTCTTTTCTCAAGTGTACTAAGATCTTTGCACTAAAAACAGTTGGTAAGACTTTGTGTTTTTGCAGTGTATGACTGGATTTCACCTATAAAAGTCAGCGGGCCGTTTCTCTGGGTCTGCGATGACTAACCTCTGCCCTGCCCCTCAGGCTGTTCAGGATGTTGGACTCCGTCCCAAACATACCTACTTACAAACAAACACAGATGCCCCAAATTCCACTTTCACTTGAAACAGTTGGTTGACCCCGTTTTTACCCTCTGTCCAGGTTACCGCTGCCCGCGCTCCCTCCCTCAGGCCCAGTTTAATCCGATAGAGAGCTGGTTTAAAGCAGGGTTGATCAGGAGGGCAAAGTGGGGGACAAACTGAAACGCCTCACTCATCATTAGCAACGTTCAAGAAGCAGCACAATCAGTTCACCTTGACCTGGCCTCACCACTACCAACAACTTTTACTAACAACTTTGCTCTGCTTCAAAACTTTGTGACGCTGATAATCTGACGATATCAGATTATCGTTGAGTAGATTTAAAAAGCTTTGGTTCAAAAATAGTGACCGCAGTTTGTTGGTACAGGAACAAAAAATTTAAAAGGACTCGGGTTGTTCTTTAAAAAAGAAAATCACTACTTTACCTGCAGTTAAAACTAGATGTTCACATGAACTTCATCACATGACCTGTATACTTTCCTGTCTTTCAGTTAGGATTACCAGATTATTTCCATTTGAGAGGAATATTTTTGAAATACTTTTTCAAATTCAGAAGTGTATTATTATAAGGTTTTAAGTATTTGATTAAGCACAAACGTTGTAGTTTGTAAGCTATTGAGGTTAAACGTGAATATTTACAGTAAATGGAGCCAAACTGTGGATTTGCAGACTTAATGAAAAACCTCAAACACATTTTCTCCTGATTTGACATTATGAGAAACAACAAAGAAATTCAGAAACATGTCAAAAAGAGGATTGTAGACATCCACAAGTCTTTGTTATACTGATATTTAAACATTTCTGAAAGGTTACAAAAGTAAAGAAACCAGAGAAAAAGCTTTGAATCAATCCCAGAATAAAAAATCACCAGAAAAAGCTGTTTTTTTTATTGCATATTGTGAAATAATTATTTGGTTTAAATTGCAGCATTAAGTTAAAACTCACAGGATTACCAAAGTTAAAAAAACAATGTTAAGACAATTTGTCTATTGTTGTTAAATAAACTTCATGAACTTTAATTTCTGAGTTTAAACCAAAACAGTTTTCTTGTGACTTAAATTGCATTTTCAAGGCAGCAGGTGGACTTTCATTTTCAGGTTAAACCACCTGTAGATGTTTTACAGTGTAGTTTCCAGATTGCAATGCAGAAACAAAGATCTTATTTTTTTGAAGATATGTTCTGTAGTTTTCATCAAAATACCATTATTATATTTGAAAGACAAATTTAGAAGCAATAGCTCACAGAGTAAGCTATTATTTGAGAATGTGGAAAATAAATATTTTTTGCTAAGAAAATTTAATAACAATAGATTTGTAGCACGTCAGCAATAACAATCACTAGGTAGATGATAATTTTTGAAAAGTATGAAGATCTAGAGCAGTGGTTCTTAACCTGGGTTCGATCGAACCCCAGGGGTTCGGTGAGTCGGTCTCAGGGGTTCGGCGGAGCCTCTGCTGCGGAGATAAAGACACACTTGTGTAAAGTCGTGATGACGCGCCGCTTTGCCATCACTTGCTGCAGAGGATCACGTTACATTGCTTAGCCAATCAGAGGATCACGTTACATTGCTTAACCAATCAGAGGATCACGTTACATTGCTTAGCCAATCAGAGGATCACGTTACATTGCTTAGCCAATCAGAGATCACGTTACATTGCTTAGCCAATCAGAGGATCACATTACATTGCTTAGCCAATCAGAGGATCACATTACATTGCTTAACCAATCAGACGATCACATTACATTGCTTAACCAATCAAAGGATCACGTTACATTGCTTAGCCAATCAGAGGATCACGTTACATTGCTTAGCCAATCAGAGGATCACGTTACATTGCTTAGCCAATCAGAGGATCACGTTACATTGCTTAGCCAATCAGAGGATCACGTTACATTGCTTAACCAATCAGAGGATCACGTTACATTGCTTAGCCAATCAGAGGATCACGTTACATTGCTTAGCCAATCAGAGGATCACGTTACATTGCTTAACCAATCAGAGGATCACGTTACATTGCTTAGCCAATCAGAGATCACGTTACATTGCTTAGCCAATTAGAGGATCACATTACATTGCTTAGCCAATCAGAGGATCACATTACATTGCTTAACCAATCAGACGATCACATTACATTGCTTAACCAATCAGAGGATCACGTTACATTGCTTAGCCAATCAGAGGAGCCCTGATTGAAGGAGCTCCACTCTCAGCAGGGATTTGAACTTGTGTCTTTAATTACTTCAGCAAAACTCACCGTTTTTACCAAATTCTGTAGCTTTCGGTGTACTTCTACATCTTTTCGGGGTTGTTACTGCCTCTAGTGGCGTGGGGGTGGTAACACAACTAATATAATTACATTACTAAATCAAAATACCGCAAAGTCTTTATTATTTATTATTAATTCTCTTAAGAATGTAGAGCTAATTAAATAATCTAAAGACCTTAAAGTGGTTTCAGTTTCCCTCGATGGCCAACCTGTTGAAACTGTGGCAAATTTTAAATACCTTGGGTCGTTCCTGGACAGTCAGCTCAGCTTTGCTGAAAACACTGACTATATTTTGAACAACTGTTCTCAGAGACTCTACCTTTTAAGAAGATTTAGTGATCTTGGGGTGTCTAGTTGGGTCACCCCTATGTCTTGAATTTGTGGGGAAAAAATCATATTTTATTTATCACTACAGAAGGGTTCAGTGAATGCGCATATGAAACTGGTGGGTTCGGTACCTCAAAAATGGTTAAGAACCACTGATCTAGAGTTGTGTTGACGCTGGCAGTGACTCATCCTGGAGGAGAAGAAGAGAAAATGGAAACAGACCAGGGAGAAAAGGGAAGGTACTGTCAGGAAACTAGAGGGAAAATAATAGGTTCCAAGAAGGTAAGTTGAGAATTTAGCTGTTTCTGTCCAAACCAGCGTGAAGGACAAATGCCTTGTTAATGACACAGGAGTCATAAAACCTGCACGTCTCAGCGGGTGACTTGCCTTTTTGTGACAAAGTAGACATGCAAAGCTGGTCTTGTTTGGCTACTTAAAAGAGCTTCTCGACAAACGTTGATTTTTCCATTGTTTTCCAGTGTAAATTACCAGTAACGTCCTGCGGTGGAAATAAACCTTAAGGAAGACATTTCATTGTTCATATTCTCTGGTTTTCTTTCTGGTGTGTTTGGAAAACTGAGCATCCTGGGAAGCTTTATCCGGAATTGGCTTTTGTGGTTGTACCATAAAAGAGGTTACTGAAGTGATGTTCCTTTCTGCTCAGTTGGCGTCCCTGCTGAGCCAAAGGCTTCCCGCTCCTCTCATATTTTCAGCTGAATTTCCCCAGTAAACATTTATTCCATGGAAAATTTTATTTCTTCCATTACAAAACACTTTTATTTTTCCACTTGTTGTTTCTTGGCAACTGCAATAAAAAAGGTAACACTTAACATTGGCATTTTGGTGACCTGTAGTGGTTTGACTCCATGCATCGTACACTG
This sequence comes from Poecilia reticulata, assembly GCF_904066995.2. NCBI lineage: Eukaryota > Metazoa > Chordata > Actinopteri > Cyprinodontiformes > Poeciliidae > Poecilia > Poecilia reticulata. Next base: position 26,516,668 of record NC_088835.1, on the reverse strand, counting down.
CAAAAACACAAAAACTTACCAAGGTTTGGTTTCTAGTGCAAATATATTAGAAAACGTGAAATAAAACAAACTTAAAAGTAACTTTTTAGCACGATACAGAGGATTATTTAATTCCTTAATGTTCTTTGCGCCGTTAAGTATTTATTTAAAACAGGTGTCCATATTTTGCTGAAAAGTTACTATTAAGTTAGCTTGTGTTATTTCAAGTGTGCTAAGACATTTGCAATATATTAGACCAATAAAACTTGGTAAGATTGAGTTTTTTTGCAGTGCATGCACTGTAAAACATGTGAAGGTGGTTTAACCTGAAAATGCAATTTAAGTCACAAGAAAATAGTTTTGGTTTCAACTTAGAAATTAAAGTTCATGAAGTTGATTTAACAACAAATTGCCTAAACGTTTTTTTTTAACCTCATTAATCATGAATTGTGAGTTTTAACTTAATGCTGCAATTTAAACCAAATAATTATTTCACAATATGCTAGAAAGAAAAATAGTTAGAGAGCCACATTTCTCTATTATTTTACTCACAATATCAAGTTAAAACAAATGCTTACTTTACTTTAATAATTTAAAATCTTGTTTCAAACTGCAGGAACAAAATTTCTGATCTGATGATGAATTTTATTAAACATCCCAATGAATTCAGCTCAGAAACATTTAGTGTGATCAGGACATTATCCTCAAGCTTTGCTAACTGAGAATTGCATTAAAATGAACATTTAATAAAACACCAGAGTCAGATCAACGTGACGCACTTCCACCTCAGGAGACAGAAACATGCCGCTAAGCATTCTGGGAAATAGTTTCCACTTTCAGTTTTTTTAGTGCTAACCTAAAAACTCAGTTGATTCAACTCTTGGAGGTTTGACTAAATTAATAAGTTAACACAACTTACTGCTGTAAGTTTTATCTTTCACAAACTCACATTTAGGTTCAAAATCTAAAACTGGATAAATGTATTTGATTTACAGAGTAGAAGAGAGTAGACACAACTCAAAGGTTTTACAGTGTGGTTGTTGTTCATCTCAAACTCCCAGGTAGTCAGACAAGGTCGCCTGCAGGAGACAAACAGAGCGCTACACATCCTCTTAATTGTGGGGAATGTTCTTATTGAGACAAGAAAGAGTCTCTTTCACATGGCAGCTAATCGGAGTCATGCTCCACGCTCTTAATTCCAGAGGACACTTGCTGAACAGCTGCCTTGTCCTCTTTTTAAACAGCTGCAGAGACTTGCGAGTCCCTGTAACCCGGCAGAACCACCACAGCTCAGTGTTAGTCCACAGCCCAGCCCGTGTCACCGTCTCTGTAATGAAGCATCCGGTCGCTGCCACCTCACACAACGCCTGACTATTGTCTGTCATGCTGCTTTGATTATTTGCTCCTGGCTTAGAGGCTGTGAAGTTAAAGAGAAATTATAGATCTGCAGGAATAGTTAATCAGGTTTGTGTCAGAGTTGAAATTAAGGGCGCACACTGAGAAAAGACGGGCTAAAGCTACAGCAGCAAACGATGCAAAAACAGCACAGGACCGATCTTTAGATCATCAAACGTACCAGGACTTTTCAAAAGTAGTTTTTATTCAATCATCTTTGGATTGTTTATGTTGCAGCACGTCCATATGTATTATTTCAATTCAGTTTTTCTTTATTGTAACAATTTGAAATAGATTTCTTTTTAACAAAACATTTTTTAAAGTGGGCAGTGATATGTAAAATCAACTTTTTTGAGTTTTATGTGATGCTATAATGTTATTCCTTCATCAGTAACAGTGTTGCTTTGATTCTTTTGTGAATGATTGAGAAATTCTTGAATCTCCCATTCGGGGCGTCGCGCCGCCTTCCTCAACTCCTACAGACTAGCCAGCAGCAATTAGCAAACAACGGGTGGAACATCTTCACATTCATCTTTGCATAAAATTTGGGCCTCACATAAACCGTTTGGCCTTTTATCACCTGCTTTCAATACAAGACGAACTTTTATTATCTCTTTCACGTTACCTAAAGCAACCAGCTGCGTACAGAACAAATCACTGTTGGAATCTGTCTGAAGTCACAGTGATGATTGATCGTGTAAATTTAAAAAAAAATCTGCACTGGAGAATGATTTAATATTGTTTACATGTATTTTTATTGTCTCTTATTGTTTCAGTATCTTTCAATGTATTTTAAGTTCTGATACGGTTGAAATTAGTTTGTGTTTTGAGGTTTTTTCTCATGTTTTGCAATGTTTGTAAGTTATTGAAGCAGTCAATTTAAATTTTGTGTTTAATTTTACTTTGTTTGGTCTTCATAAATACCTTTGTCTTTTAACACTGCAAAAACACAAAATCCTACCAAGTATTTTTGGTCAAATTTCTGGTGCAAATAACTAAGTAAACTTGAAATAAGACAAAACTGACTTACAAGTAACTTTTCAGTAAGATATAGAAGCTTGTTTTAAGTAAATAATCAATTAAAAGTGATTATAAAGTACAAATTCCATCAGTAGATTTTTTCACTTACAACATTTTTCCCATGTTACAAGTTAATTTATCTGCCAATACAACTTGAACTTTCTCATCAGTATTAAGGAGTTATTTACTTAAGCCTCTATATTTTGCTGAAAAGTTACTTTTAAATTAGTTTAACTTATTTCAAGTGTACTTAGATATTTGCACTAGAAACTAGACCAAAGTTACTTGGTAGGATTTTGTGTTTTTGCAGTGTAAACGCACCGGGTTGGTGCCAGTCCAGCCTCATCACAGAATGAGTCTGTTCCAATAACTAGAGAAAGATTCATCTTTGTCTTTATTTCTACTCAAAAGCGAAAGCGTTCGAAGACTCGTCTCACTGAACACAGTCAATAGAAGAGTCCGAACGACACGAATCACAGGATTATATAGTCACAGCAAAGACGGACTCGCCCCACGTCTGAACTTACCACCGTCACCAGGTGGACAGCAGAGCCACATCTTTATCCACTGTCATGCAGCTGAACCTCACCTCACCTCAGTGGAGGAAATGATTTTTAGTTGAGAGTCCTCGTTGGACCTTACATGTATGAGAGCTGACAACGAACAGAAACTTCTGATTCTTCTTTTTCAGCCACTCGTAGCTGCAGACTCTCTCACACTTACACCAGGATTAGAGGACTAATGTCTCAGCGAGATCCAGAGAAACTCATCCATGCATTTATCTTTAGTCGCATTGATCACTGCAGCAGTGTCTTTACGGGTCTGTCCAACAAATCAATCAAACAGGTGCAGCTGATCCAGAACGCTGCTGCTGGAGTTCTGACTAAAACCAGGACGTTAGAGCACATAACATCAGTTCTAACTGGCTCCCTGTAGCTCAGAGAACAGACTTTAAAATCCTGCTGTTAGTTTATAAAACACTGAACAGCTCAGCACCACAATACATTAAAGATCTGCTGTTGTCATAGCAACCTTCCAGACCCCTCAGGTCTCCTGGTTCTGGTTCTGCTTTGTATTCCCAGAACCAAACGAGGAGAAGCCGCGTTCAGCTTCTATGCACCACAAATCTGGAACAAACTTCCAGAAAACTGTTTATCAGCCGAAACACTGACTCCCTTTAAATCCAGACTAAAAAACCCGCATGGTTACAGTTGCTTTTGAACATAATCAATTACAAACTTAACGATGTCGTTTGACTTAATGTAATGTTTTGATTGTTGATTCTGCGTTGCATGACTTTTATGATGTAAAGCACTTTGAAATGTCTTGCTGCTGAAATGTGCTGTACACACAGGGACACACATTAAAGAAAAACATTCATATACACAAAACACTATCAATCCAAATTTAGATAAAATTAAAATTAAATAGTTAAAATGAAGTTTTCTATTACTCGGGTTCTGGAGGGGTCTCCCCTGCTTGGAGCTCCCGGGTTTCTGGCTCGCCCCGAACGGCTCTCTGCTGCCTCTGTCCAGGCCTTCGTCTGCTCTGAAGTGAACAGGATTTTAACGTCTCGTCAGCTCGCTGCAGGCTTCGTACTTTTATCACTTTCTAACAACTTTACACCTCCAGGCGACAGATTTACACATCCACTCAACTCAAATACTCTCAGTTAAGTGATTCCTGACTCACATCAGGAGTCAGTTGGTCGTCTGGTTTGGTCCGGAACAAAACTGGCTTTTTTTGTTTGTTTGTTTAGTGCAGTTTGATTTTTACAATGTTCCTTTTTGCAAGTGGACTATAATTTATACACATTCTGGTGACAATCATTGATCGAACTGATCAGAAATGAAAGCAAAGATCCAGAAAAAACAAACATGGAAGTCTGTATTTGTGCTGTTATTATAAATGTGAAGAACAGCTCAGGAAACGCAGGTTTCATGATGAGATGTTTCTAATTTTGGAACATGCTCAGCAAATGCAACCTGAGTGAGACGAGATATTCTGCATCTCTGACCTGCTGTAACCCTTTGAAGAATTTAAATTAATATGAGCTACAACAACATTTAATTTCCCTTTGGGATGAATAAAGTGGTTTTTTTATTTGAATTTGAATACTGGCAGCAGCATCGCTGATCAGAAAACAAGAGATCAGGTACGATTTCAGCACAATCAACCAATCAATCAATCAATCAATCAATCAATCAATCAATCAATCAATCAATCAATCAATCAATCAATCAATCAATCAATCAATCAATCAATCAATTCAGCCACAAGGCACTTCATGGTCTTTACATCATAAAAACACAAAAATAAAAACTAATAAAATCATCATACAGTCACCAACTGAGCAACCAATAATAAACTTACATCAAAATCATCACCACACATTAAATATGTCGGTTAATTGATTACGTTCAAAAGCAACTGCAACCAGATGGGCTTTTAGTCTAGATTTAGAGAAACTCAGTGTTTCGACTGTTTTGCAGTTTTCTGGAAGTTTGTTCCAGATATGTGGAGCATAGAAGCTGAAAGCTGCTTCTCCATGTTTGGTTCTGGTTCTGGGGAATCAGAGCAGAACCAGAACTAACAACAGTATTTTAAAGATACATGCAGCAGCAGAGTTAGCAACACTGAAGGACTCTTGGTTGCTCAGCAACGGTGGCTCTTTAAGTCCAAAAAGACGTATATTTCCCGTAGTTAGTCCGGATCGAGGCCGGTCTGTATTCACATCAGATGTGAACCCTAGAGTTCGTTTAAAAGCGGACCAAGAGAACCTCGAAAAGTGTCTCAGTCCCAACTGGATTCGCTGGAGTGTCGTTACATCAGCACAAAAAGTCTGACGGAAAGGAGAAAAAACCCTGGTCTGTTTAAAACGGATCAAATGTGTGAGGTGTGAAGATATTCTTAGATACACAGACTCCTCTATATACACATACACACACACACACACACACACACACACACACACACACCTACGCACGCACACACACACACACACACACACACACACACCTATGCACGCACACACACACACACCTACGCACGCACACACACACATGCACACACACACACACCTATGCACGCACACACACACACACACCTATGCACGCACATACACACACACATATGCACACACCTGTACATAACCCAAATGATGAAAGTTCATCACACACAGATTGTTATTCTCTCACTATTTTTATTCCAGGTGCAGTTTTGATTTAATAAATTAGTAAATTAGGTTTCAGTCTTGAGATGCTTTAGCTGAGATGGGACATGTAGGGAAACAGCTTCTCTATACGGTATGCCTGAAATGTCGAGAAAATAAATTAACAAATGGCTCTTTTCATAAATACCAAATCAGTCAGCATTAAAAATAAAACAGTTCACATTTGCAAAAGTTGATTCACCTTAAAGTGAATTAAAGTGCAGGTGTCCAACCTTTCAAATTGAACATTCATATTTTTCCTTCACCTTCTCAGAAAATTAAAAACGTATTTTTATTAAAATACACTGTATATTTTCACTGTATATTTTACGCAACAAGAAGAAAGAAAGGAGCCTCCCTTTCTAACCAAATCCTTTTAACTATAACATTAAAAAAAGGCAAAAAAGAAAAACACTTTTTTTTGTGCACCTAACATTTTCTGTTTGAATTTTTTTAAATTAATCTTCAGACGGTATCAAAGAAAGCTGCAGAAGTTGTTAGTGCTTAGTGTTTTACAAATACAATAACAAGTTTTACTGACCAGAAGGGACCAGTGTGTGCCACTTTGCAATGCAGCGGTTTCTTCTTGTAAATCTGTGGGCTTTTTTTTTCCAAGAGCCAAAACTTTGCAGTCTGACTTTACAATATGGAATCAGCATGTGGCCTGGTGAAGACACGTTTCAAACTCCTTTCTCCAAACACTGTCACTTCTTTTAAAGTGCATATAAATCTCTGATGTTTCCACAAACCTTGATTTTAGATGAGCTTTTTATTAAGTGTGTTAAAACAAACTTTGCATTCTTATCTGTTTGTAAGCTTTTCTCTGAGGAATTTACTTGAGTTCCTCTGGAGACTTTGATTAGTTCAAAATTCTTCAATTTGTTCAGAAACATTTTGGAAGATGAGACCACAACTTACTGCTGTAAGTTTATCTTTCACAAACTCACATTTAGGTTAAAAATCTAAAACTGGATAAATTTTTTTGACTTAAAGAGTAAAAGACAGTAGACACAACTAAATGTGGCTCTAATGTTTTACGGAAAATCTCAAGATGTTTTTGGTAACAGTTTATTTGAAGTGCATAAACCTGAAATAACAGTCATAAGCATGAAGGATTTTCTTGAACTGTTCTTTCTGTTCTCATGAAGCGTCATTTGGTAATTAATTACACTCTTAATGCAACTTTTAGTGCAACGTTGTACTGATCAAATGTTTTACAGTGTGAAACATTTGAGCTTCTGCATTCAATTCTAGTTTTTAAACATGTTTAAGGTGCTTTATTGCCATGTGCCAGTGATATTTGTGCTGAGTGGACATAAAGCTCCATCAGAACCAGAACCTCTCAGCACAATTATGAATATTTCTGTCTTGACTTGACAATGTGAGCTGATTGCAGATGCTCCTAAAACTCGCTGAGTTTTAACGGGATTGAAGTTGTTCGGCTCTCAGACGATAAACATCGGAATGTTTTGTGTGGTTGATTCCCGTCTAAAGATAGCGACTCACATGGCAAACACAAGACAAGGCAAGTCCAGGCCGTAAACCTGTAAAGTGCGTGGTTCTGGAAATTGGTGGCCAAGAAAATTAGAGCAGAGGGGTCCAGATAGAGGGGCTGGCTGGAGGCCGATCAGGCCGTGTGATTGAGGCTGAAAGGCAGCAGCGATGATGGCGGCTCAGAGACAAAAGGTCCACTCACCAGTGCTCTTTTACTTTACGCCTCATACTCACGCGCACTGCCCTTCGATTGCTTATTGAATTACATCTAATCACTCAATTAAAGTCACATGGAGGAGGAACGCACATTGTCTGAACCGGCCCGCGGGATAACGGGCGCTGTGTTGTTCCTCGTGGGAAGTTTCAAAACAAGATGTCCGAAGCGTTCGCGCTGTGACAGACGCCGGAGTCGTCGGCCGCAGCTTGGGAAAGCACCGTCATGAAACTGGACCAAATGCCATCATTTCTCCCTCCTATTCATACAGGATAATGCTGAAGAGTGATGCATTTGGGGAACTGCCACCATTTTAACAAACCAAGGGTTTTCTCAAAAATCATAGGAAAACACAGGAAAAGGGGCAAAGGTCATGTGCAATGACCCGACTGCTGTTTGAACACTTTATTTGAAGGGGTGTGGGTCAGACTGACAGGATGCTGTCATAAACATAACACCTGTTATGAGCATGAAGGAGTTTATGACTGCTGTGATGAAGAGTCATTCTGTAAATAATGGACTTTTAATACAACGTTGCACTAAAAGTTGCATTAAGAGTGTAATTAATTACCAAATGACGCTTCATGAGAACAGAAACAACAGTTCAAGAAGATCCTTCATGCTTATGACTGTTATTTCAGGTTTATGTACTTCAAATAAACTGTTACCAAAAACATCTTGAGATTTTCCGTAAAACATTAGAGCCACATTTAGTTGTGTCTACTGTCTTTTACTCTTTAAGTCAAATAAATGTATCCAGTTTTAGATTTTGAACCTAAATGTGAGTTTGTGAAAGATAAACTTACAGCAGTAAGTTGTGGTAACTTTTTATTCATTTATTCAAACCTCCAAGAGTTGAATCAACTGAGTTTTTAGGTTTGCACTTAAAAAACTGAAAGAAGAGAAAGACAGGAGTGGGAGCTATTTCCCAGAATGCTTAGCGGCATGTTTCTGTCTCCTGAGGTGGAAGTGCGTCACGTTGATCTGACTCTGGTGTTTTATTAAATGTTCATTTAATGTCCTGATCACACTAAATGTTTCTGAGCTGAATTCATTGGGATGTTTAATAAAATTCATCAGCAGATCAGAAATTTAGTTCAAACAAGAATTTAAATTATTCTAAAGTAAAATAAGTATTTATTTTAACTTGATATTGTGAGTAAACTAATAGAGAAATGTGGCTCTTTAACTGGTGAGGACAGTTTTTTTGTTAAAACTCACAATTCATGATTAATGAGGTTAAAAAACAATGTTTAGACAACTTGTCTCTTGTTGTCAAATCAACTTCATGAACTTTAATTTCTGAGTTTAAACCAAAACAATTTTTTTGTCGACTTAAATTACATTTTCAAGGCAGCAGGTGGACTTTCATTTTCAGGTTAAGCCACCTGTAAATGTTTTACAGTGTGTCTATCTTCCCATCATGTCCCTTTTTTGGTTCAGTAACTTGGTTTGAAACGGACATTTACTGGCGCGGTTCCCCAAGTGCAGCTAGTACATTATGCAGGGTCACTTCCAGGGTTTTCTCAATCTACACAGGTTTCATCCAGTGTTCCTGCAGTTGCTATCGGGTGTTGAGAGGCAGCTGTGAGTGAGGAGGAAATGGGTTCTGGCATGTTGACTCAGGAGTAAATCCTGCTGGGCTTCTCAAAGAGGCAGCTATTACAGTTTAATAACCCTGTGATCCCAAACGCCTTCTGAGGCTGCGAAGGACGAGTGATGAGCAGGCAGCATGCAGACTGTCGGCTTCGGCTCATCCAGGAGCCGTGATCAACGTCCGTGATGGATGAGGGCAAAGAAAGGACCACCCAAATAAAAAAACAGCACCGTTTTAATGTTTATGTCTTCAAAGTCAACAAAAGCAGCAATCCTCCTCCAAACCTGAATAACGAGTCCAAGTTATTTTGGTCGTAACTCAAACTTTTTCACTTTAAATTACCAAGGCACTTCGCATCAGCTTCACAACAAATAAAGTTCCTGGTATTTGTTTTTTCTTCTCTTGCGCAACATTTTAGACAAAGGCTCCATTGTGTTGTCTGCAAAAGCAAGAAAAGCAGAACACAAGTGAATTGTTTCAAGGAGATTTGCATAATCATTAGTGACTGAGGCTCTATTTTAAGCAGGATATTTTCCAGACATGGTTGTTGGTGCAACCAAGGAGAAGAGACAAGAAGTCAAATGGAATATAAAAGAAAAAAAAAAACTGGCTTTGAAGTTGGAGAAATTTGATTGTATTATAGTTTTGTGCGGGGAATTCAACAAGGATGGTGATGAGATGGAGCAGCAGGTGCAGCACATGATCAATAGTTGGTAATTATCTGTTCAGTAAAGAAACGATCAAGTATTGATGTGAGCAAATATCCAGTATAGACCTTAGAAAATGACCGAATAGTAGAATATTTGTAAATAAAGAAAAATACAGAATAGCTTACAAACTCACAGACTTCTGCTTCTTTTTAACCCTCCTCCATTTTGCACATTTGATGCTTTGGTTATTTCATACCAAAATGTCAAATGTTTTCATACCAAACATTTGATGTTCATTTAAAAGAAAATAAGTATTTTTTTAAAATCCATCTTTAAAAACTGGATTTTTTTAGGTCCAGTTTGAAGAACGGCCTCAGTTTGGGTTCAAAGTGGTGCGGCACTGCAAGATGATTCGTACCAGCTGTGTTTTCTATTTGTAGAATATGAGCCTGGGGTTTTTACTTCTGTTTTTAACTTTGGAAGTTCTTCAATCCAGTAACATTTAAAAAGGTCAGAGATTTTTTATTTTTATTTTTTTAAATCTAGTTTAGGAGAGTTTTTGAATAGATGGAACTGAAACAATTCATACCAGAGAAAGGAAAATGTGTTAATTTGAGTACAGATGGGTAAGAGTAGCTTTAAAAAAATTCCACTGTTTGTAATAACAAATATTTTACAAGGTTGACCCAAACAGATTTATCGTAATTTTCTATTGCCTAATATCGCTGCTTGAAAATCAGCTGTTACTTTCCCTGAAGTTGAGATTTATTTGCAGTTTAATACTTCATTAAAAGTGATTCCATGTGTACGCTTGAGAACTCCTTAGCTTTAAAGTCAACACATTGCACTTCATCCGTTTTACATCCAATTAATTAAACTCACGAATGACATTTCAGGTGCTACAGCATGTTTTTCTGTTTTCTGAACACATACACGCGCAGACAATACCGAGAAACGTTATACTGTTCACTGTTTGATCATCAGTTATAATTGGCAGCATTTTACTCTCAGTAATTTTCCTTAAACACACCCCAGAGTCTTGACACAATCTGCAGAGCAGGTCACGTGACCGAGACTGACAGGAAGTCAGTGTCAAAGTAAAGGGTTAAAACCATAGACGTGAACACGTATTCCTGTCTAAAACAAAATTTTAGATTTGTTAGATCAACAATTGTGTACACCTTAAAATATAGCTGTACCTGCTTTGCGTTGACCGTTTGCAGCACGTGACGTCACGCTCTGCAGAGCTCCGCCATGACGGACGTCAAAACAACCAATGCGCTCCTGTGAAAACAGACATCTTTAGCCTAATATCGCTTTTATTTAGTTGGTTTTATTTAGTTAAAATTGTCACAGGGTGCTGCGCGGTCGGCTGCTCAAACACTCAAGGATAGAAACCAAACTTGTCATTTTATTTTATAACTTTTAATGAGGAGAGATACGGCGGTGATGGATCGCAGCTGTTGACTGTCAGCCCTCGGTGTAATCACGGATTTGCAGCGAACACCTTTTACGAGGTAAGAAGATTAACGTTCATATACTTTATAAGTAAGTATTATTAGAAATGTATTATGGAGAAAATACCTGTATAACCATTGGTAACCATGGAAACAGTGCCGCACGTCATGTAGCCTAGCATGTATGGAAAAAACTGGTTAGCATCTCGTCTTTTGTAGTTTTTAATGCTGTTCCGGTTTAAAGGGAAACTCTGTTCATGACGTAGTGATTAAAATTATGTGGTGTGAATTCAGACAAAGTCGGTAATTTGGTCAACACGTCAGGAGGGAGGAGGAATGGGCCGGTTTCTAAGCTAGTTGTTTAACTTTTGTAAATCCCGCCGTCTACGAGCCCCAACCAGGTGAGTTACGTTCAGATAAATTAGCTCGACACGAACAAGAAGAAGCCATGAATAAACAAGAACAACTTGGAAAAACATCCCCGATTTATTTGTCCAGGACTAATTCACATCAAATGTCATCTCAAAGTACTTTACAACACAAATTAGTCCAATTCATGCATCCAATTATATAAAGCCAGTTCAGGCTAAATTCAAATAGGATCTAATTTCTAACAGTAAAAACCAACAAAGTAATCACATTCAGATCTAACATAAAACAGTTCAATAGGCCTGTCACAATAAATCAATTAGTCGCATGAGCTTCGTAATTTCTATTTGCATAGTTTATCGTTTTGTCTTTCTACCAAAAACTGGATGACAAAATTATTCAGTTTGGTGTTTTGGTCTCATCTAACCCTATTTTTTAGGATAATTTTGTTTACAGAGACTTTATAATTTATTTTTCCTGTTGTTTATTTTGTATATTTAAAATGCCGTCCAGTTCCAGTGTTAAATGTTTGATGCTCTTTAGAATTTAAAGTTTATTGATCTTTAAGAATATGTTCTTGCATTATGTCATTCCCATTATATCACTTGAAAACGGTCTCAAAACAACAATATTATCGTTTATCGCAATAATTTCTGGGACAATTTATTGTCCAACAAAATTTGTTATCCTGACAGACCTACAGTTCAATGCATCAAGTACCTGACAAAAATAATTAAAGCATGACCAAATTGAGTTTTATTTTGTAACAGGCTTACTAATCATTGTACCTAAAAAATCTTCTTGGACAAAGTTAGCATAACTGTCAAACCTTGATTGGCTGCACAATAAAAACCTGAAAAATATAAGTAATTGCGCACAGATACAGTTTAAATTGCTGGCAATTCCTGCTTATTTGAGTAAACCACAAACTACAGATTCATGCTCAGTCAATTTTTCCATTAAGACCCAGAGTTTACACACCAACTGCACTCTGCCATTCTACCAGTGTGTCTCACTGTGCTGGCTCCTTGTAGTGATTGGAAGCAGGCACTGCGTGGGAAGTCAAATTAGAAATGGAAATTGCACTGAGGCAGTCCTGGTGCAGCCAAGGTTTACCACATGGTCACTCACCTGCACATCTGCACTGATGTTTTTAAAGCAGTAGCTGCCTTTTTCCACCACCTTAATTGGAGTTTCTATTGCTCATTGCTTGAAAATATGAAAACACTGCCACGGTCTGCTTCCTGGTAATGGTCTGGCTTTTGTTTAGCTATTTCTCAGATGTGTCTGATGAGAAGGGGGCATGTGTCGGACTTAGATTCGTACCAGAAGGTCTTTTTTTGTTGCACTAATGTAAAAAATGCCGATCTGAACTTGACGTATGCAGCAAGAGGAGACCAAATGTGACATGAGTAACGTGTTTGTAACGCACATGTTATGTGTGCTGCTGCTGTTTAATCAGAAAGTAGAAGCAGTTGACTGATTGAGAAGAGATCACAGATATATCAGTCACTAAATGTTAATAACATTGAGATTACTGAAGTAAAATTCAATAACTCTGAAGATTTCTCAGTTATGAAAGTAATTTTTCTGCTTCATTTCGACAGCTTTTACGTTTTGTAACCATCGGCTCTCTAGACTTGCATCCCAGAAAAAAAGGTTAACCTTTGACCTGTAACACCATACCCTCTAAATCATGGTTGCACTGAACCCTTGAAGGTTTTTGGTGTGTCATTTGTTCATTTCCTTGACCATCCATCCATGTAAACACAAGTCCGTGGTTTTGGAGTTATAAAGGGAATAATTCCTGTGATTGCAGTTTCTAATCTGAAGTATGTGGTTTCATTGTGAAGCTGCATTTATTATTCTGCAGCGCTGCTCCCATCACAGTGCCGCTTGTGCACTGTGTGGTTGGTTCAGCATAAGCCAGGGACACTCTTATACATATGGGGATCATTTTAGAAGGAAAGAAAGGGTTATAACCAAAGAAACCATAAAAACACAAAATTGATTGCCTGGAAACATTTACTGTCACAGCATCTTAGATCTACAAAATTTCCAGAACTTACGTAACATAAACTTTAGTTTGACTCTGGAGGATATCTTAATTAGTCAATGAAAATATGCTACCTTGAACCTTGAGGATTTAAAAAAAAGGCAAAATAAAAGGAAATAAAAAAAGTTGGACATAATTTTCGTATTGCATGCCATACATGAGGATAAAGACACAACATGTTGCAACAGAATCAGTAAGACGTTGTATGGTAAGAGGTCTTCAGAGGCATCTGAACAATTAAGTGGTTGCAAAATTATAGAGTGTGATACAAAAGGTTTTGAGCTTGTATAAAACTTCTGTAGAGAGGACTAAGTGGATCATTACTGCAGTTGCAACACAATCATGACTCGATGTACTGGCTTGGCGTGGTTGTTGAGAACTTTAGCCTTTAGCTTCGCCTATCAACACGATGACCTCATGACATTGTCGATAACCTAGCTTGGTCATCTACCTTCCCCGCTAGCAGGGAAAAATGTACTGAGCAAGTTCTAAAGTTTGGTAAATTGCTTCATGCTGAAGAAAGTTTTTTAGATTTTCTACAATCCAGGCATATTTAAATCGGTTGAGGGTAACTGCATGAGATTTTAAACCCTCGTGAAGGAATGAGGAATGAGAGAAATTACCTATAACATTTATGCTTAAATGGTCAAATTATACAGTTTGACCCAAGAAGTTTTCAATTGCTTGATGTTTTGAATTTACCCAACAAATCTGGTCCAAATAGAATTATTATTATTTTTTGTTAGATGTGATGAACAAACTGCATTTTGAAGTTTAATTAAAAAAAACCAGTTTCACTCAGGTTAGCCAGCATTTGGTTAGCTTAAGAAGACTCCAACAAAAATACAAGATAACGTTATAAAGCTAAATGAGTCATTAGGGAAAGCTATATTTTTAAACAAAACTGTTAAAATATGAAAGTTTAATGAAAAGTAATAAAAACAACTCAAAGTGTTGGAAGGGAACAGTTGGCTAGATACACCTACAGTCAAGCTAATTTTAGCTTTAGGATTAATGTTTTTAATGGTCAAAATCATCTTGAATTAGGATTAACTGTTAGCGGATAGTTTTATTATAACGTCTGATAGTTGACACTTTTTGATTAACCCATTCAGTTTTACATCCAACAACTAATCCATCTGTTTATGCTAAGTGATATTTATGCTAAGCTAACGAAGTGGCAACAACTGCAATGCTTAAAACTGAAGATAAAATCATTTTTAGACATTTTGTACATCTCATCCACTAACGGTAACAGAAGAAAACAAAATGCAATTTGTGTCCAGATGTCACATGTTTTGATTTTGTTTTTTTGTTTTTCTTGCCACTCAACAGAAAAATCTGGAAACTTCTTTTTTTTTTTTTTTTTACGTCATAAAAATGAAATAACTTGTGACTCTTATTTGCACACATTTTGAGGACAATGAAGAAGAGAAAATAATTTTCCACACAGTCTCTCTATAATAAAAAAGGCAGAAAATGTAAAGTGGCAAGAAGATCAAGAGGAAGGAAAGTCGGCGCTGAACTTTCTTAGCAGAATTTCTTTTGCCAAATTGTTTCTTAATGCAGTAAATCCATCTGCTCAGCTGTAGTCACAGGATGCCGACTTGTTCACCAATCAAGGCTTGAACATCCTGCCCGTTCCAAACACCAACACCCCCAAACTTTACTCCCCCATCCCGTCCTCCATCCAGACTCCAGGCGCTGTGGGCTATCAGGGAATCGGAGCAGGAATGTGACTCCTGACAGACACATCTCTCAGGGCCTCAGACTGAATATGTTCCCAATTAACTCCATCTGATAAAGTGTGGGTGCAAGTGAAACCCAAGGCGGTCATGATCAATAGCATTTGACTCATTTTTTTCTCAGATGGGCTTGACATTGACAGGCTGCTGGGTGATAAATCGCCGTGGTGTTGCAGATAATTGTCCGACCACTTCTTCCTTCGGAGGTGTCATTGAAGTCCGTCGTGTCTGAAACGCTTTGAATTTAGCTTGTCGCTTTCTGTTCACTTCTAATTAATCTTGTGAACTGGCACGTGAAAACCGGTTTCCTTGCAGCTCGCCTGTCGCTTATTTCCCCACAAAGACATTCACAGAGTTCCTCATGCATCAACTTTGGCAAGAACTGCCACCTACCGCTCACTCTGCACACTGCAGAGGGAGGATGCAGATGTGTGTGTCGGTCGTGTCAGACAGGCGAGCTGTTTGATAAAAACAAGCTGCAAGCCACTGCGGTTACATCCTCACAGAGTCTTCTTGGTTTCCATGCTCACACAGCTGGATGTTTTTAGGTTTACCCAAACGGGGTAGCTGTGACTCGGGCACTGGAGATGAAACAGGCCTCCTTTGGCGCACAAACACAGCACTACACTCCTGGCGTTGTGTACCGCTTGTGGGGATGACACAAGAGGCGCAGGGCTTTATTGAGTCCCGCTGAGGGTGGTGTTCAAATCAGCACAGGGATCTGGCAAAGCTCAGCCTGCAGTGCAAGGCAGCAGAGAGGAGACCGGGCCGATGAAAGACAGGCCGCTCGACGACGCTGAGGGTCTGTCTAGTTCAGTGTGTTGTGTGTGTGACTGTTGTCAGACCGAAACTTCCCTCCTCTCAGATTTATTCGTACTAAACTCGGTGAACTCCCAGTAGAACGGAGCATAAACAGCACAACATCTTTATCTAAGCCTAATATTCACTTGTCAGGTCTGTAGTTTCTTTAAATTAAGTCAAGTCGGGTTTATTTCTGTAGCACATTTCAGCAACAGGGCAGTTCAAAGTGCTTTACGTCATAAAAACATAGTTCAGTCATCGATTATGAAACGAGCAACAAACATGACATTTTGTCAAACGCCATCATCAAAGTCATCATTGATCATCAACATTGATCAATATTCCAGTTACTACTAATCAAAGGCAACTCTAAGCAGGTGGGTTTGATTTTAAAAAAAAGTGTTTTGCAGTATTCTGGAAGTTTGTTCCAGATTTGTGGTGCCTAGAAGCTGAATGCTGATTCATCATGTTTGTTTCTGGGTATGCAGAACCAGAACCAGAAGGCCTGAGAGGTTTTGGAAGGTTGCTATGACAACAACAGATCTTTAATCTAGAGCTGTTCAGTAATTTATAAACTAACTACAGGATTTTAAAGTCTATCCTCTGAGCTACAGGGAACCAGTGGAGGGACTTTAGATCTGGGTGATGTTCTCTAACTTCCTGGTTTTAGTCAGAACTCCAGCAGCAGCGTTCTGGATCTGATTGATGTTTTTAGTCAGACCTGTGAAGACACTGTTACAGTAATCAATGCGACTAAAGATAAACACATGGATGAGCTTTTCTAGATCTTATTAGGACAGTAATCATTTAATCTTAGAAATGTTCTTCATTTGATAGAAGGCTGACTTTGTAACCATCTTTATGTGGCTCTGAAGGTTCAGGCCTGAATCCATCTCCACACCCAGATTTGGGCCTGGTCGCTGGTTTGTAGCTGTAATAACGTCAGTTACGCGCTGACGGTGGATTGTTCCTCTCTCAACCAAAGTAATTTAATGAAAACGGCCACACCCGCACCGTAACAAGAGAGCCTCTAATCCTTGTAGTCTTTGATACTCTTCAAAATGGGAAAGACAAGTGAAGATGCCATTCAAGTAAGGCAGATTTATGTTGATCTTCACAAGTAAAGAAATGGCTACAGGAAATCAGCTCCATCCTGAAACTTTCCTCATGTAGTCAGAGCAATAATTAAAAGGGACAAAATACAAAATGTGTGCATTGGTGGAGCTTCGGCACTGGCTGATGCCAAAGCTCCACCTAATATCTACCTAATATCTTCACTGCAAAAACACCAAATCTTGTCAGGTATTTTAGTCTCTTTTATAGTGCAAATATGTTATTACACTTTAAATAAGACAAAACTAACTTACAAGTGTCTCTTCAGCGAGATATATGAGCTTGTTTTAAGTAAATAATTTAATATTGATGCAAACGTGCTTATACCATTATGATGAGACAATTTCCCTGTGTTATAAGTGAAATAATCTGCCAAAGGAAATAGTACTTTTTCACCAATATTAAGAAATTATTTATTTAAAACAAGCTGCTGCATTTAGCTAAGTTACTTTTACATTAGTTTTGTCTTAATTAAAGTTTACTAAGACATTTGCACTAGAAACTACACAATAAAAACTTAGTAAGATTGTGTGTTTTTGCAGAGGCAGACATTTATTAAATGAGACAACATAAATGGTTTACTTACTAATTTCAGACATTTGAGCTGAAATACTTTAAAGCAGTTTATATAGTCTTAAAATACATCTCTCCTTGAACGGGTACATTTATTTTTGTTGCCTGCTATCAGCTAATATCTAAATATTTCTCCAACGGTGCCACGTTCCTGAAATGTGTCTGCGTTTCAACACGTTGCCAAATTCTGTCGTCAAGTTTCAGCCAAATTCGAAATGTTTCTGCTGGTTGCCATAACTTTCCCCACACATTTTAAACATGTCGTTTAATGTTGAGCTGTTTTTTTTTTGTTTTTGTTTTTATGAGACCGCCACATATTAGTCTGCTCTACTCCAGCATTCCTCACGCATTGCTTAACACCAAGATGACAGTTGTTCAGCCCCCCAAATGAGCGATGGCGCATTATCCCTCTGCAAGGCTGCACAGTATATTCCCATCTCTAATGTGGGGAGGCTCATTAGTTTCACCACAAGTATCTTTTTTTTCTCCAAAAACATCATCTCAGCCTGGGTGGGTTTCGTCTACTTCTCTCCTCCTTTGTGTGTGAATAGACTCATGACTGAAGCAGCTAATGATTCGGGGCTTCTGTGCCTCTCCTCCTTTGTGTTTTTCCTTCTTGGTCACAAATTATTTCTTTTGTAGAAACACTTTTTAATGTTTTTTTGTGACCGTCCTGCCATAAGGAGGCATTCATCTGGGAATGTGCAATTTGGAGGTGTGTGTGTCACTTTTTTTGCACAGATAAGTGGAGGAAGGAGATTGTTTAATGGGTCTGACAGATTCTGATCCTGAAGAACTAAAACACATAAAAATTATGTTTTATTTCTTTGTCTGTGATTCTTTAATGGTCTTGCTGGTTGTATTAGATGTATAAACTGTAAGGTACTTTTTATTATGAAGACAAATCTACAGAGATCATCCCACCAGCAGCTTCGCTGCTTCTTTTAAATCACTTAGTGACCTCTTGTGGTGAAAACTGGTTTGAGCTTTTTCCCGTTTTGAAGCTGGAGTCTCTGCCCTGTCAGTGAGGGAGGTGAACAGGTAGATGATTCGATTTTACTTCTAAAATAGAGAATAAAAAGTAGGAGTAGACTTTCTAAACGCTGAAATAGTCAAACTAAACAATGTGAGCCAAAATCTACGCTGAGACAACTGAAAGTTTTGATTTGCCGTCACTTTTTACCTGAAGATTTAGTTTTATTGTCAGTCATTTACAAAATGTGATTCGATATAATCTCGTTTTCTAAAAGTTAATCTTTCAGCCCAGTAGGGATTCATAGTTAAAGTCTTTTTTCTATGTCTGACTTGGTTCATTCAATCATTGTACACAATAAATACGATTGATTAAAAAAAAAAAACTGCTACATTTTTTTCATTTAAAATGTATTTTCTTAAATTTTGTCTGTTTATTGTGAACTCAATTAACCACTCTAATCTCACAATTTACTGTAAAATGGTGCAAAAATATTCATTAAATGTTTAAAAAATTCCCTAAAGTAACTTAAAGTTAAATTGAGTATTAACTTTTTTTCCCTTCTTTTTAATTAGATCCTATGATCATTTCAAACTTATTCTTTTTTGTTTTGTTTAAACAATAATTCTCTTTTCACTAAATCTGCAGTTTGTTGAAGAGATAAGTTCCCTGGTTTTAGGCTGTTTTGTTACCAATTCCTGTTTGTGTTGTTTTTATCATTTTTCATGTTAAACTCATGCATATCATACAAGTTCCTGTTAAAAATCTGGAAATCCTGCTTTTACAAAATAACACTCATCTAGACCACCAATAAATGTTTTTTGTTTTATTACAGATGTAACAATAGGATTATTATACTCTACTTTTGCCTCTGAATAAGCAGTAATAATAATTTGTGGGAAAAATTTGTAGTTTTCCTGGGTTTGTTTTCAGAAAGGTGACGATGTATTTGCATTGTAGGGACCTCCATATTTTTCAGTTTCTTTAAAACACTCGACACAAATTTAGAGAAATGTTGTTGTTTTGTACTTCAAATTGTCATTTATTAAACATACTGATCAGTTAATATCGAAAGTTCAGGATTTTAGCGAAATTACAAAAGTTTCTTAGAAGACTTTATATGAACAAGCTGTAAAATAAGTGTTGCCACAAGAGGGCGCCACAGTTCAACCTTTAAACATAAACATCCTTGTTTTCCAGTTAAAAAATAAGAATTTCAGAGTCAACTTAAATAACATTTTAACTGTGATTAGTTATTGCAGTACATTTCTAAGATTCCCACAGACAAAAGAATTAAGATCATATGATTAAGACTTAAAAATACAAAATCAGCAAAAGGAAGCTTACCAGTGTTCTTACTCAGCAGGAAGTCTGACGTCTAAACAAACCCAAGACATTTTGCTTCTTTGTTCATTTATATCATTAGAAATTCCAGTGTATAACAAATTTAAACATGTTCAGTCTTAAAGTTTTTTTTTCTTTCAAGAAGGAAGCTTTGGATTATAAACCATTTGATCATAAGTGCAGGTTTGCATGCAGAAACACTGAGATGCAGCTTCTCTCCTCCTTTGATTCCAGGCTTATTGCAAGAACATGCCTTCCTTTCTTCAGGCCTGATGACGTTTGTTCATCCAAACAGCCAGAAAAGTGCCTCAGAAATCGCCCTAGACCACGCTGCTGTTGTTGAGCTTGGTCCACTCAAAGATGTCCTGCTCACACACAATGTCCGAGTTGATGAGAAGGTAGCGATCCCCGACGCAGAAGTGCTTCTGGCAGGCGGCGCACTTGAAGCACTCGAGGTGGTAAACCTTGTCCCGCACGCGCATCGTCATCTCAAACGCCCGGATCCTCTTTTCGCAGGAGGCGCAGAGTCCGTCCTGACCGAAGAGCCTGGGAGGAAGAGGCAGAAGCAGCATGTTGGTGCAGAAAAAAGACAACTTTCATTCAGTCGGTGTTCGGATCGGTCACATCTTTCAGTTCTCTCAGTGATTGTTTCTGGCTGTTCAAGAATTATACAAATTTGTTTATTGAACCAATTTTCTTGCAATAGAAAACATTAATTACAACACATATTATTCATCTTTCTATAATCAAACTTTATAATAAGTAGAACCATGTTTATCCATAAACTTTTACTGAAAAGCCTTCTGGACTTTACTGCACCCAAATAAACTTCAATGTCATTTATTAAACTTGACTAAACATATCAAGCATTTTGTAAGTAAATGATCCAAATCCTGTTCTTATAACTGAGAATAAATTTGTTCAACCAATCCTAAAAGAATTTGAAAAATTGGTTCCTTTCATTTAATACAACAAAAGTGAAAAATCCTTGCTATGTTTGTAGTTTAGATTAATGACGATTCTTTTCTACTTAAAAATAATAATAATTTTAGCCTTTTTCTTGATTCGTTGATTGTGACAAAAAGTTTTTACACCCCGGGTCTGGTGATTCGATTCTATTCAGAAATTATTTTCAATTCGGAAACCAATTTTTCTATTCAAACAGTCCAGAGATTCTGTTTAAATTATGACTGACAAGAGGAAAACAATTTATTTAAAACAATTCTGTATAAAATCGCTGTATGTTTAAACATAAGTAGGTTTGTGCATAAAATCTTGTAACTAAAATTATTAGGTTAGCTTAGCTGCTAAACTTTAAAAAATATCAAAGATTTATTAAAAATAAATAAATCACGCTGGCAGTGAGGACGTAAAATGTGATTTTTGAATCGATTCAGACTTCTCAGGATAAAGAATTGTGATTCTGTGTATCAATGTTTTTCTGCAACACTATTTCGACACGTTTCCATAGAAACGAGCAACACGTCACGCCATCGTCACCTGAGATAATCCCGCCGACATAATTTCCTTCCCAGCTTGTAGTAGAGCCTGCGGCCGACCTCCCCCAGCCGACAGCCGCACAGGTCGCAGCTCAGGCAGTCTTCGTGCCAGTACTGCTCGATGGCCTTCAGGAAGAACCGGTCGCCGATGCTCTGCTGGCAGCCGCCGCACGTCAGCAGCGACGGCGGCATCTGGAGCACCTCGTCCACCGGCTCCCTGAACCCAAAATTAACAACCAGTTAGAAAATGATGGGGGGGTTTTCTTCATACGGAGGTGAGCAGATCGGTTCAAAATATCGATAATATCGGTGCCAAGTCAGTATCGGAGCAATACTAGCGTGGTAAGATTGATTCTTTAATTTCAGGTTTTGTTTTTGTGCTGTAGTTTCTCAACTCAATTTCAAAAAAGATTTTGCTTTGATTTTCTCTGAAGTGCTTTTTTAAATTTTTTTTACACAAATTAGTTTTGTTGTGTTTTTGTTTCCTTTTATCTTAACATGTTATTAAAGTATTTTATGGTTTAAATAGTTTTTGCTTTAAGAGAAAGATGGGTATTTCTTTTTCTTTTTGATAAAACAATCACTTTTGGCAATAAATGACTTGCCATTATTTTAGGAAGGCGATAATATGCAAATTAAGCAGCTGCAAAGGGCCACCCACACCACCAGGGGGCCCTCAAGAGCACCAAGCCAGCATGATAAAAAATACATATTTTTTTCAAAGTAACATTTAATAATACTAACTAAATGCTATTACATATGGAAAATTGATATCTAAATAATTTTTATTAACACCACTGGTGGGTAAATATAAAATACTGAATTTGTTCATTTGTTTACTGTAAATTCAGTGTCTTACATTCAGATGGCTAAAATAATGTGGCACAACTCTGTTTTTAAAAATCCAAATGAATTACTTTTAATTGCTACTCCTGTAAGGTCAGCATCAGTAGCTATAATAAAATCAGTATGATGTATGCTAATTACAAAATTCGCTAATGATAGTGGGGACATTACACACATAAAGCAGATTAAATGAGGAAACCTGGTGGGAGTTAAATTAAAATCTTCATAGGGTCCCAAAAAGACTTGCACTGGCCCTGACTGTAAATGTTTTCAGAGGAATACAAGATTATAAGATTTGTTTATCTGAATGTGCTTATTACATTGGTTTATGCCATTATAAACTCGCAAAAATAATATTCTTCTATATTCTTTAAGATTGTAACTGTTTTGTTAGTATCGTAAGCTGTCATGTGTCACTACTTTAACAACAAAAATAGTGTTAAATGCCATGAAAAAGGAAATTCAGACTAAAAACCGACCTGTTTAGTTGCTTTTGAAACATAAATGAAACATTAATCTACATGATCTGTAACGATTTCACTTGACCAAATGTAATGCCTCAGTTGTTGATGTTCGTGTTTTTGTGATGCAACTTTAAACTGCCATGTTGCTGAAATGTACTAAACTTGATTGATTGAAAACTGTAGTCTTTAATTAAAAATAATATTGATCCTTAAACTCTTTGACATCGACCTGATTATTACTGTGTAATAGAGAGCTGACCTCTTGCCTTAAGCCGTGTTTAGTTGTTCGGGTAGTTTTGATGTTATTGTTTAATTTCTACTCAATGCGTCGCAGATAATGTGATTTTAAATCATAAAGCATGTACTCACTCATTGGCCTCCAGTGTTTTCCTCTCTATAGTAGATGCCATTCTTGCAGAAGCTTCAGATCTGAGTCCACAACCTGCAGGAGGGCGCACTGCACCTGCTCCTGCTCTCTAATATGTAGGTTTGTTTTGCTTTTCTTGGTCTGAAATAAACAAAAATCAAAATCCCACACGAATCGGTCGCAGATGATGTCTTCACTTCACGCAGCTAGGCGCTGATGGAGGACGCTGTCATCGTTTCCTGAGGCGATAACCCGCGGTGACACCTCCATGCCTTTCCTGTCCTGCGGCGGCTTCACTGACGGCCAACACGCCGAGAATCTGATCCGATCAGCGGGCAACTCCTGCGGATCGACCGCAGATCTGCTCTCCACATGTAGCCCCTGGCATGCCTCCCTGCACGGCGTGTTTAAATAACGTCGGACCCGTTCCCCCGCCCCCTCTCGCCTCTTCCTGTTCACCACCGCTTTGACAATGGGGGGAAATGGGTCTTAAAGCGACAGCTAAAAACGGCGCGCAGGGCAGGCGGCGGCGGCCCCGGCAGCCGCGCAGCCGCGTCGTGACTGAAACTAATGAGTTCATTAGAAAGTTCGCCTCCAGAAGAGCTGATGGCTCACAAGATAAAAGCCTGGGCTGGTATCATTAGCTCAACACCACTGTGTTACCCCCCCCTTGAGTCATCGAGCAGACTCAAGACGAAACGAAAAGAGTGAATAGAGGAGCTTAGACTTAACCAAATTGTGACGTTTGCCATTTATTATGTAATTATTAGCTTACAATAAATTTCCTGTCTGACTTATTTTTTTTAATTTAAAGTAATATGATTATTTTTCATTCATTTACCTTCCTTAATTATAAGGAATTTCTACATTTACAGAATCCAAAGTTATAAATACTTAATTTTAGGGATCCAGTGATAATTTGGGCCAATATCAAAATCTAATATCAGTGTTGCTGTTAGGGCCAATAGCAGATATTTACCAATACGACACCCAACCAGAAACAGATAAAAATAAATAAATATAGGTTTTTCATATCAGCCCGGTTTTATTTATCTGACTGATACCGATGTGTTAAAAAAAGGACTAATATCGTCCAATACCGATGTTGGTGCCGATATATCTTGCATCCCTACTTAATTTTTTAAACACCAAATATAGTTACATATGTTTTCTGCTGGATGATTTTTATCCACATTGATTACTTGATTGATATTAAAATCCGTTAACACATAAATGTGAGTGAGGGCCTGATCTCTTCTCAGTCACTGGGAACCTTGTTAGAGTTCATGGCATCAAAAACTACTTAAAATACCAGAACGATTTGCATTAAAAAAACAACCAGGCCAACAGAAAATGGATTTTCATTAGGGGTCGTTCAACATGCTAATGATCCAAAACGCATTAAAGTATCAATTCACTATTATAGATTCAAAATCTCACCAAGTATTTTTGGTCTAGTTTCTAGTGCAAATATATTAGTTCACTTGAGATGAGACAAAACTAACTTACAAGTAATCTTTCAGCAAGGATATGAGCCTATTTTAAGTCAATAATTTAATATTGATGAAAAATTACTTGTTCCATTGACAGATTATTTCACTTATATGGGGAAAATGTCTGCCAATGGAGCAAGTATTTCATCAATATTAACAAGCTCCTATATCTTGCTTAAAAGTTACTTGTAAGTTAGTTTTGTGTTATTTCAGGAGAACCTGAACAGAAACTAGACCAAAAGTACTTGGTTAGATTTTGTGTTCTGCCTTTCATGTTCATCAGAGACCAAAGAAACGGTGGAATAACCAGGAGGGAAGAGAGCGTTTTAATGAGTATTTCCCTTTCCTGGTGTTTAAACTTGTAATATAAGGCATCATTATGTTATAACATGTTCTGAAAAATGATCTCCTAGAATCTTTCCTTAACAAATC
This sequence comes from Poecilia reticulata, assembly GCF_904066995.2. Taxonomy (NCBI): domain Eukaryota; kingdom Metazoa; phylum Chordata; class Actinopteri; order Cyprinodontiformes; family Poeciliidae; genus Poecilia; species Poecilia reticulata. Next base: position 26,491,576 of record NC_088835.1, on the reverse strand, counting down.
TGTATTTTTGGCTGTGTCCTTCCACACTTTCCTTTTCAAACCGGAGCTCCAGTGGGCCTTCCTCTTATCTGCTGCCAGCGCTTCAGGGCTGCCTGCAGGAGGGACGGACGCAGACAGCAGTTGGGCTGGGAAGAGAGATAAAGCAACTCGGCTCCAGCGGCCAGAAGCAGAGCAGGGAGGGATCGAAGGTATAAACTCGAGATGTAGGCTGAAAGCTTCTCCAGGCTGCCCTGCTGCTGGATTGTGTAGGCTGACTGGACACACACCAAAACCCAGAAGCAAGGTGAGCGCAGCGCGGCCGGGTGCCAGCTGCAGAAAGCACAGCGGCTTGACGGGGATAAAACTCCAGACTACAAATCCCTCAAATGGAAAAATGGTTTTTGCAGATTCATCCGCTGTGCTTGTATATAACACGGCATCTCAGCGGACGGGCCATGGAGGAGTTTGTTGTTCAAACTTTGTTCCTTTAAGGGTCTTAAATATGACGGATAAATCATCTCAGCAAACTGCACAGCTGACTAAATTACGTAAAAATGATGACATAAGCCAATAATTAAGTGAAAGAAATATTACACATCCCTTTACCAATTTTGTAAATAACATTTTGAAAACTGTGACATGCCTTTCGAATCTGATACCCCTAAATAAAATCCAGTGATGACTTCTTTTCTTTTTTAATATGTCTTGTCAGAAATTAATGTGAGGCCCAACAGATTTACATTACAGTGATGTTCCACCACTGTACATATATATACAACTTTTCTTTTGCTTTCATCATCTGAGTTTACATTTCTTCTGCTTTCTGTCTTGCTCAGTTTGCTTTTTGATTTTATCTGTTGGATTTAACGCATCATAGCGTTTCATGTTCATCCCACTTCCTGTGTCCTTCACCTTCCTGTGTGAAGTTTGACTATGTTTTTGTTTTTTCACTCCTGTGATGTGACGCTGACACATGTTTTTACGTTTTCTGTGAGACAATACATTTATATTCCAGACTAAATTATGTGATTTTTCCAACTGTTTAAGTGATTCACCACTGGAGAGCTGGAAGACGAAAAAAAGAAGAAACAGAGTGAAAGTGAGAGCAGGCAAGACACAAATCATCCAGCACTTCCTGTAGAGTTGACTGTGAAAAGGATGTGCAACTGGCATGCAGAGAGGATGCTTTCCTGGGGGGGTGGCGGCTCTATTGCAATCACTTCCTACCCCCCAACATGCACGATGGCACCTTGTCATCATTTCACAGTTGGACAGGCGAAGTCCAGATGCGCCTGCATGATAGAACGGCCTTAAAACTCCAACTGGATGTCATTGAGCGATAAAACCCTTATCTTCAGCAAAATGCTTCCAAAAGGTCACCAGAAAGAAACTTCGCCTTACCGCAGGTTCGACATTCACATCGTAATTTGTTTGAAATGGAGATTTTTTTTTAAAGTGCTACTTTAAAAATAATGATTGTGTTGAAAGTGACGTCATCGTGTCCACCTTCCTGTTAACTAAACTAACATAAAAACAGAAGAATTTTTATAAGTTCCACAATTTCAAATCTAAAGTAAAACTCTTATATGTAACATTTTTGGAGAATTCACAGTGTCTATCCATCTCCATCCAAATTATCCCTCAAAACGGAGTTGATTAGGACGTTGTTTTTATTCCTTTCTTTGACAGCATGAACTCTGTTACGGCATTAACAAAACCAACCACTTCCTGTCTGGATTGAAGGGTGATAATAACCGGCTGCTCTTTCAGTGCTCTTCCTGAACTGACAAAATTGTAAAAATGTTTTCTTGTTCATCAAAACGTGCAGCCTGGAGAGCTTTGTTTTTTGTCCTGACAAAGTTGGCTTTAAAGGTCAGGGGCCTGAGGAAGGAGCCACCCTGGGGTGTTAGACTGAGCTGTTGCTCGACTGAAATGCTGCAGCCTGGCAGGAAATGAGTCACTCGCTGAAAGGGAGCTTCTCTTGGCCTTGGGTGCCTCCCCTAATCAGTATTATCCCTGAAAGAAAACACTTTCCATGGAACAATGCACTCAAATAGCTGTGCAGCCATGTTAACTGCTTCCTGTATTTGGCAAAACAACATTCTTTCAAAACTGCCTCAGGTACATTTATTTCTCTTTAGCAATGGATGTAATAAAAGTGTAGTTTCATAAAAATGACACAAGAGGACCTCACAATAAACATTTAACATTAGTATTGATTCTTTTCTCAACATCAATGAGTATTTTTTAGATCTGCTTTGTAAACTCAGTCCAATAAAATTTCAAATAAAACTAAAACAAGCAAAATAATATTGGTGGATATTTGTATAAGCCAAGTTTCAATTTGAACCTCGCCTTCATGTCTCCTTTCTTATTGATGTGCTTCACTGCCACCTACTGTTATATCGAGGCTTTATGTGAAAGTAGATGTCAAAAGTTTAAAATGAAATGAAATAAAATTTAAAAATAATTTGTTGATATTTACATGAGAAATTATTATTGAATCTACTTCCAGAAATGAAAAGTTTTACCCAATAAGCAAATAACCAAAGCAAATGTTATTAATATTCACGAGAACTTTGACTGTAGTTTTTAAAACTATGCTCTATTTTTTGAATTAAAAAAAATACACAAGTTAAAAAGTGCACTTAATACTGTCATCAGTATTATATAGTTTTATACCAAAATAACAATGTCATATAACATAATTATATAGCATAATATAAACCTAATCAAATAAACACATATAAAATGTAACACATAAAAAAAATCTACAATGTAAAACGTATGAAGTAAGAAATATTTAATAGGCATATGAAATGCCCATTCCTTCAGGGAAGTTATACAGCCTAATCAAAGCTAATGATTGTGCAGATTTTTTGACGAGTATGTTGAAAGTTGTGCCTGTCCACAAATAAAATGTACCTGTCCTTTAGATGGTAACTGGTTACTTTGTTTTAAACAATAAATTGATTATTTTCCATCATGAGTATGTGAACTATTATGATTCATTAATATTTTTTCGTACCTTGTTTTAATTTTGCCGTATTTATTCAGGCATATCTTGAAGAGCTATAGAGGAACCTCGGTCTTTATAAAGAGTTTCTGCTCCTTTCTAACCGTCTCAGTTGTCGGTGAGGCCGGCCGGGCGGATCCCACATTAGAGTGAAACAGAAAAATAAAAAGCAACACAACAACAATAACAACTTGGCCTTTTACCTAAATTAAGCTATCAAGCTTCCCCGAGGATATATAACAACAAGGTGGGTGAATCGGGAGTCGGGCTGTCGAGGAAAAGAGGTTCCCGACCAGCTGGTGGTCAACACGCGTTGGTGTTAACATCAGCCAGGCGAGCTAATGCTAAGTCTTCGCTGTGTGCTAACGGTGGTGCGGCCAGGGCCATTTTTACCGAAACGAGGCAAAAGCAGGCGGCTTGACCGCACTGCTGAGAGAATTACGGCGCTTTTTGACGGAATTATGCGTTTATACCATGTTATTATGTAATTTCCAGACGTCTGTTCATACTAAACCGTTGAAACGAAAGTTACCAGGTTGCTACAGATATCGTCTGATTAGCAGGAACAGTTCCTGTGTTACGAAATCATATATTCCATACATCTAAGCTAATACTTAACATATATCAACTTAAGTATGGTCGTTTTTCCTTGATTGAATCGTCAAGTCCTATAACAGTTACTTTCGGAAGCAATGTTCCTCTTTAGGTGCTGCTTTAAATGCGCAGTTTAGCACCATCTACACAAACGTGCAATCTGGACAAATCAATTTCCTTTAAAATGTTCAAACAGAATCGTGTTATCGGGGTACAATACAAATAGAGAAGCGACAGAGATGGTTAGTAAATGGTGAATTATGTTGATTAGAATTTTTTTCCTCGTTATTGACACTTCAAATCAACTGGAAAACGTGCATTATGTTCTCATTGTTAAGGATCTGCCTGATCTCCTGTTTTTGTAAGAAGGACTCGGGGTTCAGGCTAAGGTTTGAAATGTGTTGACAGAAAGAACATCGAGCCATGAAACTGTTGTGGTATTTAAACCTGAGTCACCAACCTGCCTGATCTATACAGTACTGATGTCACAACAGAAAAATCTCCTGCACCCACAATAACCTAAAGTTTCTTTTTGTCCCCAAAAAGAAAATGCAAATCAGTTAGTTTCTTTGTCAATATATTGACAAAACTGGAGTTTACAATAAAAGCTTAGCAGCCAAATCCCTCAGTTTGTGCTGTGTCTATGTGCCTGTTTCTGGTATTTAAAATGTAAGATTTTAAATATTGCATTCACAAAATCACATTATTATACAGCTTCTGTAGTTTAATGCAATTTAAATTTTTTCTGCCTTTATAAAATTAGTCGGAGAAATATTAGGAGTAATAACATAGAAGGTAAAGCACATTTTAAAATGATGCTGCGTTCATTGAAGAGGTTAACAATGAGGCCTTTTCTAGCTGTCAAAGTTGACTTATAGAGCACATTTAAAACATCTGAAGCTAACCACAGTGCTGAACATGTCAAGAGTTATCACAAACAAAACACGGAGGCTGGTGATTTTGCTTTCGTTTTGTAAGTCTGACTTGATGGATTTTTTTATACAATTATTCCCCAGAGGACTATAATATAAAAGAGAATATACTTGCTGCAACATTTTTAGCAGAAATGGTATAAAATTTATCAGAAAATGATGGAATTTCGAGATTATCCTAATTTATGCCTCAAAACCTTTTTCTCCAACATTGATCTGATCTTTCTTTTTACCCCTGAAAGTGAACAAAATTATTTATCATGAGAATTAAAGACTAAAGGTTGGAAACTCACAAGCTCTGTGGACTGCTACCGGAGCAGATAGCTCCACTAACTGGCTAATATTAACTTGTTCTACTTGTAGCTCTGTAAAATAGTAAAAGGTTATAAAATTCACCACAATAAGAACATTTATTTTCATTTATTCTATATTTAGTTTACTATTACAGTCACAGTAAAACTAATCAATATTATCTTGTGTTCTAGTAATGGTAGAAAACATTGTTTTACTTTTATTAAAGCAACATGCCTGTTTTATGTAAATTCAGTGAATATTTAGATTGTATTTATTATTCTCATAGCAGCTCCAGTTGATTTTGTCTCCCCAGACATTTGCTGATGCAGATAAGACACATTTTGTGAGTGAAATGTTTTGTTATCATCGTCACATGTTGTATTTTCTCGTCGTATCTCTAGATGCCCTCAGCAATGAATGCAAACAGGACCGTGCAATCCGCCAGTCCAGAGGTGGGATCCGCTCCAGGGTCGATGGGCGGCTGTGGCCAGTCCGAGGTCTTGAAGCAAGTGCTGGGCGTCATCGACAAGAAGGTCCGCAACATGGAGAAGAAGAAGGTAAGAAGAAGAGGAAGAAGTTTTATTTATTCAGCAACAAGGCAGCTCAGATATGAATTACAAGAAAAACGACAATAATAAAAGAAAATCTACACTTTAAAATGTTCCGTTTGTCATGAAGTAGAAAACTAAAATCTGCTGAATAGAGTTGAAACAGGAGGCCTGAGTGGTTGGAAGGTTGACGCAACAATAAAATTAAGTCTTTATTGTGTTTTGATGCTAAAATCCTCCACAATTTATAAACTAATGGGAGTTTCTCTAGATGTTGCTCTGAAGTTTTCACTCTGATTTAGAAGTATAAAACTAAATGCTTTAAACCTTTTTAAATTCTGAATGATCCAGAACCAAAAGCATAATTAGTTTTTAAGTTTATAACTACTTCATCTGCTGTATTGTTGGTTCGTCACTGCAGAGCAAACTGGATGATTACAAAGTCAGGAAGAACAAGGGAGAAGGTCTCAACCAGGACCAGCTGGTATGTACACAGAAGGGCAACATTCTCTAATTGTTTTAGTATTTGTACAATCGATTCTCATTTTTAACCTTTTGTTTCTCTTTGACATTTTTAGGAGGCTCTCTCCAAGTACCAAGAAGTCACGAACAACTTGGAATTTGCCCGAGAGTTGCACAAGACATTTATTACGTTGGGACAAGATGTAAGAATGTTTTCTTTTCCTTTTCTTCTTTCAGAGTTGTGTCCGTTCCAGTTTTTCCTAACTGATCCTCCTCGCCCTCAGCTCCAGAAGGTGGTGAAGAAGTCTGCACGGCGGGAGCAGCTGCAGCGAGAGGAGGCAGAGCAGCGGCGGCTCAAGAACATCCTTGAGCTGCAGTTTGTCCTTGACCGGCTGGGAGACGAAGCGGTGCGGCTGGACCTGAAGCAGGGCGTGGGAGGCTCGCCGCTCCTCACCGACGGAGACCTTTCCACGTTTGATGAGTTCTATAAGTTGGTGGGACCAGAACGGGATCAGAGCGTGAGGTTGGTGCAAGACGCCGAGATGCAAAACGATTTTTATTTTTTACGTTTAACATAGAGATTCTGACTGTTGGCTTTGATGCTCGCAGGTTGATTGACCAGTATGAAGAAGCATCTGTGCACCTTTGGGACCTGCTTGAAGGGAAGGACAAGGCTGTGGTTGGAACTACGTGTAAGTTTGGATCAGCTTCAGATTTGCTTTTCCTGACAAAATAACAAATTACTGCGATAAAGAATAACATTGTTTTGAGACAATTTTCAAGTAATATATTGATAATGGCATAATAATGTCAGTTTGCTCATTCAAAATCTTGTAAAGGAACTGGGAGACATTTTAAATATCCAAAATAAAACAGTAAATCATAAAGAAACAAAAACAAATTAAATGATCAAGCTCATTTTAATTTATTTTCCAATAATTGTTTATTGTGACAGACTTGGTTTCATTATCTTTATATAAATTGGGCTTAGAAACGGCTTCTCTTATCTTCTAACTAAATATATAAAATATTTTTTACAGTACAAATTGGGGCTGTAAATTTAAAGATGTCCCTTTGTGCTTCTGGGCCGATGCTGATGGAGTATTAACATGTTCTAGATTTACTTTTTTATTGTCTTTGAACAATACAAATTTAAAAATGATGTAAAATATTTACAGATGAGCTTTGTGTTGGAAATGCAACTGAAAAATCTCAACTACTTTCAACTTTATGCATTTATTATAATAAGTTAAAGCTGACCAAATACCGTGTTTTTTATTAATAAAATGTTTTGGCATTCATCTTGGAAAACATGGACAAAACTGCTTTTGTTAATGATTATGGATGCAACTCGATGTCCAGCTGGTGCTAATAGTTGGCAGGACATTTTATTTCATCAGATGGCTGCTGGTGCAGCCGTCGTCATGACGCTTTTCACCGTGTCGTAGCCGACTGTAAGTGATCCGTTTCAGGCTTATGAGCGAAGCAGGTATAAAAGTTTCTGCATCCATGAGCGAGTTTTTGGTTTAAACACTCTGTGTGCAGCGACTGGACTGAAGTGATCAGGTTTAGCGGATGTGTGCGTCCTGCGCTCTCAGCGGTTTGGTCCCGGGTTTGGTGCTGCTGCATTCTGCTCCGGGGGCTGCAGCCTGATCCTGACTCAGCAGCAGGGCATGGTGCCAGGGGCCCCGTCGCCTGCGGTTCCCCTGGTCCGGTCTCTGCTGGGACGACGGTGACCCAGTTCACTGCTGTAACTCCAGGCAGTCCCTTTCGCCTCATTGAGGGGTCATTTGGAAAAGTAGGGGTCAAATTACAGAGGCTGCTGCTTTGCATGAAGAGCCGCAAAGCAAAGGAAATAACTCAGTAAAGTGTAAAAATGTCTCATGGTATGCAGAAGTCTTTGGTCAAGGTTTCATATTGGAAATTATTCTGGTTTTTGTTTTTAAGGCTGTGATTTGTCCCCAAGACTCGCTCTTACATTTGGTAGCCAAAAGATTTTCTTTTTTTATTTGCTTAATTTTCTTTTAAAGGGCCAGTAGCATGTAAAATATACTTTTTGAGCTGTACATCATGTTACAGTGTTATTCGGCGTGACTCCCACACTCAACTCCTTCAGACTAGCCAGCATCAATTAGCAAACATCTGGTGGAACTGTGCATCTCTGAGCTCGTTATAGGAGCTACTTCTCAGTGCAAAGCTGGTAAAAATGTTGTTAAAGGGTTAATAGAGGAGCCATGTTGTGATGACGCGATTTCGGAGAAAGCAGGAGTTTCTTAAAGACACAGAGGCCTAATTTCAGGGTGCTAAATTACAAAGTTGATTCTTTTTAAAGTCATATTTGATGTATATCACATTTTTATAACAACTGAAGGTAAAATAGTTACTTGGTTGTGGTATAAAATGACACCATATGATTGGAAAATGCATAACACTGCCTCTTTAAATTAGTTTTGTGGGTAATATAAAGTTAAGACCAAATGTAATCATACCCTTGCCATACTTGGGTTTAAATTGGTCTTTGTTTTCTTCGGTTCAGAAGTAATGTTAGTGATTTTGAAGTGACTGAAACCCCCCAGAGTTTAATATTTCGGAGAATCTGTGGAGGCAGATTAGGGTGATGGCTCAGAGTTCTTCTGACCGCAGATATTTGGAGCGTCTCACCAAAGATAAATCATCAAAGTAGGAGGAAATGCTCAGCTGTACGTGTAATTTTCTGCCTAATAGCATTTTTTATGAAGTCATGTTTCAAAACACTAATTCAGAAGGAAATGAGCCAATCAGCTCCTCAGCTGTTCCTGTATTTCTTCTCTAGAAACTGTTGCATGGCGCTTGTGCTGCTTTGGTTTGCAGCAAAACCTTTCAGAGTCTAAATTCATGTTCATCATTGACAAACTGGGCATTTTAAAAACTCCATAAAAATCAACCAACCAGTGATGGGAGTTGAGCTGATGGAAGAAAACTGCTGTAACTTTTTGAGGTTTTAGAAAACGCATTGATTAGTAGCTGATCACGCCTACTTTCTTCACAAGGTTTAAAATATGTTATCATCGAATTGTGTACGTATGTTTCTTTTGCATTAAAGTGCATTAAAAATTTGATCTTTCCAAGATCTGAATGTTTAACAGCAGTAAAATATAAACAGTTTAAACTTAAAAATTCAGATTTATATGTAAAGGTTTACAGCTTATGAAATCATTTCTGCAACTTTGTTTGCTACTAATCTTAATTCTAATTGCTGATCCTGTTAATCCTGTTCTAGACAAGGCACTGAAAGACATATTGGACCAGGTTCTGCTGAGCGGATACTTTGACCGGATTGCCTCTCTCCAAAACGGAGTGTGTGAGGAGGAGGAGGAGGAGGAAGAGCCGGCAGCTGTAGCGGCAGCAGCAGTGGCACCAGTCGCCGAGTCATCAGAGGCAGAAGAGCAGACGGCTGATCCAGGTAGCGACTTCTTAAAAACTATTTTTCAGGATTAAGTCGTTCAGCCGTGAAATCTGCTCACCGTTCTGCGTTAACTTGACAGAAACTGAAGTCGCTGAGGAATTCACAGAGGCTCTCACAGTGGAAACCACAGAAGTGAGATTAGTTTTTTTTTAAAGTATCTTATTTGTGCTTTCCAAACGTTTTTATTGATTTTGTTTTGTTTCAGTTCATAAACAGACAGTTCATTCCAGACAGCTCTTACAGCGGCAGTGAAAAGGAGCAGGCGGATGAGTGGACCAGGGAACCCGAGGTGTGTAGCAGAGCTGCTTTATTTTTTACACCGGGGTGTTTTACTGATGCTTAGTAAAAATAATTAGAGGAAAATTGATTTAAATGATCGATTTGAAGCAACGTGTGTTTTGTAGATCAACATTAACGAGTTATATTTAGGTCTGTCAATAACAAATCTTGCTGGATGACAAATTGTCCCAGGATAAACGATAATATTGTTTTCAAGTAATATAATCGTAATAATGACAGTGTCAAGGGTCAATTATCTTTAAAATTTAATGAACATTTAAACACTGGAACTGGAGGACATTTTAAATATCCAACATAAATAAAAAACAACAGAAACGACAAATACAATGAATTATGAAGTGTCTGTAAAAATTATCTTCCAAGAAAAAGTCCAGTTGAGACCAAAGCAGCAGAATGACGACTTTTATCAGTTTTTATTAATCATGCAAATGGAAATTATTGAGTTTCTTTTAATTTATCTTGCAATTAATTGATCTACTGTTCATTGTGACAGGCCTAGTTATATTATGCTAATACTGGATGCAGGCGTCTTTTAAGTTTTATATAAAGATTTGCCCCATTAGAAGTTTTATTGTTTGTTTTTTAAAACACTGAAGTATTTCCAGGTGTTTATTTCTTCCCTCCGTCTTGCAGCAACGAGTCGTGACGGCGAGACTAGAAGACATTTTTAGATGTTTTGTCGCCGTTGATGGCGGCAGAAAGCTGCTCTGGTAGAAATATCTGCTGTTGCATGTTTTCAGGCGAACACAGCAGGAAGAGGCGACTATTTATTATAATGTTCCTTTTCTTAATATCTGCAGCACAAACTTGAATCATTTGGACATGAAAAACACTTTTCAGTAAGTAGATGCAACTTAACGAATTAAAATAGAGATTTTTTTAGTAAGTCCATTAAAAAAGTGAATCTGATACAGAGACTGTTGTTTTTATAGTTGTGCTTCTAATGAAAACAGGAAATTGAGTTAATCAGAAAATGAATTAAACAAGAGCAATTAAAAGATCAGTTTTAATACAAAAGTATGTTATAAACTGGTTATGGTCTACAACGATTGGTGAAGAAAATGTATGAATTTGAGTTGAGGCTGGGCGAAAATAAATAAAATCTTAAAAAATTGATTTTAATCAAATTTTTTACTTCTTGCTTTCTTTTCTTAAAAATAAATTACAAATATAAAATATTTTCAACTATCCTTTTTGTGAGCTGACCTGAATTTTAAAGCCCAGATAATTAAAAGTTTTAAAACGCTTGCAGAGAAGACGGGGGCCTTTAGCAGGTTGACAAATCGATAAAATCGATATTGCCCCGCCCTGATTTGAGTTTTTCAACAGCTGTAAGCCATAAAACCGTTGAAATATATTGATCTGTTTGAATTGTTTGAATGCAATAAACTCAGTAAAGTTTATTTACTGAGAAAAAGAAGCTCGTGTGTTACAGTTTGAGAATCAAACAACCTGGAGCAAAAATAACACATTTTTACACTACTGAGTTGTGCAGCACTTGTTTAGGAATGTTTATTTATAATCTTACAGATTATTTTTTTAATCACTGCTGTTTTCTTTTACACCATCTAAGAGTCTGGAGTAAAATCCCTCGGCTCTGAAACACTCAGAGGAAGTGAATTCAGAACAGCTAATGAAACATTTCATCACTCTTTCAGGCTGTCAGTGCCTTGCAGCAGCAGCAGCAACCCGTACAGCCGACAGCGCCACCTGTTGCTCTGGAGACCCACCACATGAACCTCGCGTCTCCCGTTCCCCCGACTGACCCCATGGTCCGCAAGCAGGTGGTGCAGGACCTGATGGCACAGATGCAGGGAACGTACAACTTCATGCAGGTGAGGCCGGGTCGCAACAGCAGCTGCGTTTCCATTAAACATACGCAAAATGTTGCCAATGTTCCGCTAATGTCAAAGAGACACAATTTATTCTAGAACCGCTCAGGGCGGCAGGATGTTGGAGTAGCTCTGCACTTTCATGGAGATTTGTTCTCTCTGCCTTTGCCTTTGTAGGGAAATAGTTTTTCCTTGATTATTTTCATGGGACTGTTTTGGGGAAGGCAGAGCGTCTTCAGTCAGAGGCTTCTCCAGATTCACTGTAACACTGTCCGCTACAACAGCCATCACTACCTGTAATAACTCTTTACAGAATTTGAATTAATGAGCAAAGTTGCCTTCACACCAAACGCGTTTCACACGTCTGGTTTACATTCAGAGTCTATGTGTCCAGGGCTTGTTGCGCCGTGTTTTGCGTGTTTAGCGCGGCGCCATTTGGAGCGTTTGACACATCCAACAAATAGTCCGGCGATGGAAAACAACGGCTTGAGTGGTTCTGATGCACCTCCGACAATTTATCACCCAGCAAAATTTGAAGCGTCGGAATCGTTTTTGATGAGCACAACGCAAGAAAACGCGTCATTACAACAACATTTAATTTCCCTTTGGGATCAAAGTTTTTTTTTTATTTGATCCATTAAATAATTAAAGTCACACGTGAATAAGTGTGTTCACTTATAGAAAACATGCTGAGTCGTCATCCTCTAACTACTTCCTGTCATTCTTCATGGTTTGCGTCAGTAGAAACATCCGGTTGTTGATCGTGTGACTCGTGTTTCCATTGCAATTTTGAGAAATAAACCAATTTCAATGCGGCCAGAAAAATCCACCTCATGCAAATGTATTTATTTTTACTTTAAACAGCCGTTACTCCATTAATAACATTTATTTTCAAAATGTTAAATTGTGCAGTGAAGTGACCAATGGAAACACAGCTGCTGTGTGACGTCGTTGTCGTACGTTATCGCTGAGTTTTTCTGCGCTCAGGACTCCATGCTGGAGTTTGACGGACCGCCCATCGATCCCGCCATCGTGTCGGCGCAGCCCATGAAACCTGCTCAGCCTTTGGACGTACCGCAGATGGTTTGTCCTCCAGGTACGTTTGACCCGATTAAAAGCCGTGCTGTGGTTTAAATCCGGGTGCGTCTGATTAAAGTGCGATCGTTGCAGGTCACCCCGAGTCCCGGCCAACGCAACCCACTTCTGTTCCTGTGCAGCCCGAGCCCACACAAGTGAGTAGTTACCCATGAGCACCATGCAGGTTGCCATAGTGACGGCGATGTGAAACGGCTGTGTTGTCTTCAGGTCCCCATCGTCTCACCGACACCGCCGCCGTTGTACCAGACCTCTCACACACCGGATTCTCGACCCTCGACAGAACCAATCGACCCAATCCAGGTGAAGCAGCTTTTCTCTGGCGTCTATCAGTCCCACGGAAATTAATCAAGTTATTTATTCATTTTTAAGATTGGTAAAGGATTCAGACCCTTTGAGCTGCTTCACATTTTGTAAAGTTACAGTAATAAATATGGGGGTATTTTATTTGGATGGAGTAAAAATTAAAAAAACGCAAACTAGTGCATGTGGTGGAGCAGTGAAGTGGCTTCTAGAGTGTGCATGAACATTTAACCCCATTCTACTCTGATACCCTTAAAAAATCCACTGCAATCTAACAAGATTACATCATTTGTTGGATGCAAACATTAGATTACATCTGACAGGAAGCTAACGTTTGATTAAAAGCCTATACTTTGGAAAAGATCACTCACTTTTCTTGCTGTCTGAAGTTAAATCAGATAAAATTTGTCTTGTTTTAGGTCAGTTAGAATTATCAAAATTATTTTTGTTGAATGGCAGAAAACTTAGAGATTTTTTGTACCTTTTTCAGATCAGTTGGTTGTATAGGGAGTGTAAGAGAAACATTTCAAAACATAAACTTTTATTATATTTTAGCTTATCTTGTCCCTGCTGTAGCATGTAGAATACAATCAAAAGATGCTATTAACAATAGTAATAAATGATTTAATAAATAAAATAGTGAATTGAAGCTCTTCTTTAGTTTGTAATGTTTTATCTCCAGAGTCTGGTGCTGGAAAAGTTTGAAAACTTACCTGGAAAATGCTTGAAAAAAAGTTATTGAATTTTACTGTGGGGAGGGGAATGAACGAACTTTGTAACTATTTGTAGCAAACCCTTGTCGGTAAAGTGTCTTAAGATGCAGATAATGGACTAATTTATCAATAAATGGTCATGGTGGAGCTCGTGGTTAGAATACCTTTGTCCTTATCTGATGACCCGGATGAGCAGAAAGTGTTGAAACGAATTTTCTCCCTTCAAGAGAGCGTCTGACCACTCTGGTATCCATTTTCACTTGTTGCTTTTTAGCAGAAACATTTTACAGAAGGAAACGGTCTTACTAATACTTTATGAAGTGAAAATCTCATTTGCAGCAACAACAACAACAACAACAACAAAAAACCTCTAATCTGTCCTAAAACTGCAGCCTCAGCCTTTCAGCAGCATACATATCCATCCCAACCCTAAATGTAATGTGTGTTGTGTCTCCCTCTGCAACAGACCTCCATGTCATTGTCGTCAGAACAGCCTCCCCTCTCCACTGCCCTCCCTCCTGCCTCTCAGACGCAGGTCTTTCAGCCTGTTTCCAAAGCTCCTCACAGCAGTGGCATCAATGTCAATGCAGCTCCATTCCAGTCAATGCAAACAGTAAGGCCGTGATGATACTTCCTGTTTCTCTGTCTCAACGCCAAGCCAGTCTCGTACTGCAAAGAATGCAAACTCATGCTTCTCTTGTGTGTCTGTCTGCATTGTTCTGCATGACATAATGTCAGTAGCTGCTGGGGCTCATATTGGCTTTTCACCAGAGGCCTGAGTGCAGCCAAAGATTCGACTTTAAGACTTAGGAAAAAACCAGAGTGCACATTTGATGAGAAAACATGGATGCCTGTTTTTTTGTTGTTGTTTTTTTTTTTTTTCTTTTTTGCAGCGTTATCTTTATTTTCCCATCATGTTCAAGCTGTTTTGTTTTAAAAATCCAGATGCTGCAAGGAGAGCAGCATTCCTCATCGGTTTTGAAGGTGTTCATGCCTGCAGCTCAGGGTCATTTCTGGTCATTCTCTTAAAAATGGTTGAGAGAAAAATAAAAGTGAGCAAACGGCAGCTTGGAGTTGAGTGGAAAGTCTCCAAAAGTGATGACTGTATGTTTCCGACTACAGTTCACCTTAGTCAAAAGTAGTGATGGTAAGATTTGATTCATAACGTACGATTTTTAGAAGAAGACATCGAAAATACACTGCCGTTTGGAAACCTAAAAAACCAGCACTGTGCTGAGGGATTTAAAAGCGTCTCAAGCCCGGTCGTTTGATTCACTAAAACTCGTAGCGTTCAGACACAGGTCATTGTTTCTGCTCTAGTTCTGTCTGTCCTCCATTGTTAATCTGACATCCAAAGGCATTTTCCTCCTAACAGTTGTTTGCTGTAAGGAACCATGTGGTAATTACATAAATCCTTTCTCTATAACGTAGAAAAAAGACTTGTAGGTCTGCAACCTGTGGCTCTTTGGTCCTTCCATAAAGGCTCTGAATTAAAAAAGAAACTTAGATATAACAAATGTAGAGTTAAATGTTTGTTAAACATCTAATTTACGTGCAAAAAAATGCTTTTTTGCATGGAATAAATCCTGCATTTTACTTCTGCTATGGAATGGCATAGATCTGCGGTATTTATTTATTTTTTTCCTCATCATTTTTTGGAAACTACTGTAGGTGCTCTTTTCGTTTACATCGTTTTCCACAAACATCAACGTCCCATGGAAGAAAATGTATCAATCCTCTTTTGTAAATGTTTGATGTTTTTCTTTGCTTTTAAGCCTAAAAACAGAAATTAAAAAAATTACCACAAGTTTCCGATGGCAAATATTCACTCAAAAGTTTTCAGGGTGTAACTGCACTACATTAATGTAAATGTCAAAATGTAAAGTCGGGTAACTTATTCCTGAAGAACTTTATGCTCACAAACAGCTCTTGTTGCCTTGGCAACAGACATAAGATTACTGGTGTGTGGATTGTCTTCACTTCTTACTTTGAAAGTAGTTCATCTTTTTTCTGTTGTCAATAAGTTTAACACATTAGCTTAATATCAGAGCAAAACTTGGAGAAACTTCTGTTAGTTTATTACTTGACAACCCAGAACAAGAATCAAACATGGAGAATCAACATTTAGCTTTATACAAACCCAGAACTCAACCCAGAACAACTGGAACCAACATCTAGCTTTATACTTCACCAATATTTAGTTTTACACCTCAATAGTCCAGAACAAACTTAAGATCCAGAGAAACAGTTATTAGTTTATAAATAGAACATTTATTAAATATGGGGAACTAATATTTAGTTTTATACTTTTACCTTTTTTTCTTTCTTTTGGTTGTTTTGTTTGTATTTCCTTATAATTCATGGTAAACCCTTTGAACTGCCCTTTGAACTTACAGATCAGTTTGACATTCATGTTAAGAAAAAGGTTCATGTTGCAGCAATCGTTCATCAGATGCTGCTGCATATTTAAACTGTTTCCCGTAGCTATAAAGTCATTTCGTGGTCAGAAAATGCTTTTGAAATATTTTGCTTCCAGAAGTCGAGTCTGGATTAAGATGTATGGAGGTTTTAAGTGTTAGTTGATTGTTTGATTCTAAAATATATCTGCTAGTTTGTTTGCATTGGAGCATTAACTGTTCTCATGCCATGTTGTGATCATATTATCAGAGATTACATGTAATCTGGATTAATCGTTTTAAACTCTTCTGCTGTATCTGTGGGTTTCTCATACATCCAGTAAGTGAAGAACGTGTTCTACATCACAGAGCTTTCCTCTGGTTTTGGCTTCACCTCAATGTGGCCCTTGTTTGTCCCGTCAGGTGTTCAACCTTAATGCCCCAGTCCCGCCAGCTAATGAGCCCGAGGTCCTGAACCAGGCCAACCAGTACCAGAACAGCTACAACCCGGCTTTCAGCAGCCAGTCGCAGCATTCTGTGGAGCAGACGGAGATTCAGTCTGAGCAGCTACAGTCTGGTGGGTAACTTCTTCAGTCGTGTAGTTTTACATTCCTGGCGTTATCGACGGCTGTGTGACTCGTGTTTTCGTTGATGCCTGGCTCCAGTAGTCGGTGCCTTCCACGCCCAGGACCAGAGCGGAGGCCACCAGCAGCCTCCTCAGCAGGGCCCGGGCTTCGGCAGGCAGCCTCAGTCCTTCTACAACAGCAGAGGCATGAGCCGCGGCGGGCCCAGGAACGCCCGCGGCATGATCAACGGCTACAGAGGCGCCTCCAACGGGTTCAGAGGTCAGCGCTCGTCTGCACCAGGGCTGAAACGATAAACCCTGATTAATCGACTGCTGAAATAATCATCAACTAATTTAGTAATCAGTTGATTAACTGAAGTATACAGACTCTGGGGGGGAAAAAACCATTTGCTGAAAGATCAGCAGACTCAGAGCTGTAATTAAGCCAAAATTGTACAAAAATATATACATTTTGCATTTAAGATACAAAGAACCTTTGTCTATAAACATGTTCTACTCAGAACTCCTCAGGTGGCATTTTAGTTTCACCTGCTTCAAATTCTGATCTATTGGCAGATAATTACACTTATCTGCCAATAGATAAGTTGGCAGATAACTTATCTATTGGTTATCTGCCAACTTATAGCGAGACTTATGTCTCGCTATAAGTTAATCTGCCAATGGAAGAAGCACTTTTTCCTCAATATTAAGGAATTAATTACTGAAAACAAGCTTTTATTTCTTACTAAAAAAGTTAATCATAAGTTAGTTTTGTCTTATTTCAAGTTTACTAAGATATTTGCACTAGAAACTAGACCAAAAATACTTGGTAAGATTTTGTTTTTTCTGCAAGGGGAAATTTTTTGAGTCTGTAAACTCCAGTTAATGATTAATTAATGACTAAATTAGATTATTTGAATAATGAATCACTATTAATTCAATTCATTGTTTCAATCCTACTAAAAACACAGTTTTCCCCAACAGATTCAGACGAATTAATAGAATTGAGGCAAGCGATTATACCTTGCGGATATTTTTAATCAAATCATTCGAGGGATTATTGCAGCCGTGCTTTCAGCTTGTTCATTGATGGGCAGGTTGAAAATTTAAAGATGAAAAATGTAGTTCCCCCATCAGCTGCTGAACTCTCTCTTTCTCTCTTGCAACCTAAATATCTTGACAGATAGTGAGAAATACTTCCCAGAGTGGAGAAATGTTCCAAACAGATTCAAATCTTATGTTTTTCCGTCAGTGTTATAGAAATCTTTGTTTTTTTTCCAGGTGGTTATGACGGTTATCGCCCTCCCTTCGCCAGCACTCCCAACTCTGGATATGGACAGCCCCAGTTCAACACACCTCGCGATTATCCAAATGGGAATTATCAGAGGGTATGAAAGAAGCTTTAAGTCTCCGCTGGCTTTGTGAAAACAAAATGTGCTGTCAGAAGTTTCTAAAATGTCTCTATTCTTTGCCGCCGATCAAGGACGGTTACCAACAGAACTACAAGCGAGGAGCCGGCCAAGGCCCCAGAGGAGTTTCACGAAGCAGCACTCAAGCAATTCGATCCTGAAATGGCCTTTTAAAATGACTGTGACTGAAAAATTTGCACCACACTGAAAAATTTAAAATTCATGAATGCATTTCCCCATCTCATGTTTGCTCTGATTTCTTTGTTCCTTATCAGTGGTATTTTTACTTTCTGTCTCTTCAATCAAAGTGATGCGAGCTTTGATATCTGGAAATAATAAATCATTTAAAGCTCAAAACACAAGGTAAGCTGTGAACCCAATCACTGGTTCACACCAGCCGTGTGTACCAACAGTCCTGT
Organism: Poecilia reticulata; assembly: GCF_904066995.2. Taxonomy (NCBI): domain Eukaryota; kingdom Metazoa; phylum Chordata; class Actinopteri; order Cyprinodontiformes; family Poeciliidae; genus Poecilia; species Poecilia reticulata. The sequence continues at coordinate 26,473,274 of NC_088835.1, read as the reverse complement.
AAACTTGAAAGATTCCATAAGTTATATATAAATATATATTTTTTATTAACCAATGCACCTGCCACTGCTGGTCCAAATTATGGGAGTTTCTTTCCCTTCTTCGGTTCTTTTCTGTCATTTTGGTTCAAAGAAAGAAGACTTTTTGTTTAACAAGCTCCCGTATTCTTGTTTGTAAATTGATGTTGCTTCAAGAGTTTCAATAAAGTTGTGTTGCATAATCATGTTTCAGCTTTGAGTTTTTACATAAAAATATCTTCTTTGTGTATAAAACTGGAAACAATTGCAAAAAGTATTTTAATATCCAAAAATGGGTGAAACTGGTGTGGGCTTTGTTAGCTTCTTAGAGGTGCTAAAAATATTTACATGGTATCAAAATTAAAAGTAGAAAATATTTTAATTTATTTGAACTGTAATCAATAAAAGTTAATCATTCAACTCGAGATTAGGAATCATGAAAGTTTTGCGCATTGATAAAACTGAAGGATTCTTGGATTTAAAATCTTGAAGATGGTTTGTAAGGGAAAATACGTTACATTTTTATTCTGTACTGCTAAAATAACCGAATTTCTACTAAACTGCCTTACACTCAAAACATGAACAATTGTTTACTATGATGTTTAGGTTCATTTGTTAAGTTTACTTAGTTTTACTTTAAAAAATGTTTCTAGCATTTTATCCAAATTAACGGAAAATGGCATTTTGTTTTAGTGTTTACTGTGATAAATACCTTGATTAAATAAGTTGGAATATAGACAACTAAATACTCCTGGTTTTAAAAAGCCAAATATCACGTTCACGTAGTGATACCTGTTTCCCTTCCCAATATGGCGGCTCGCTGACGTATCCCAGCAACAGGCTGCGACTTGAGGTTTGTGGTAGCTTTTCATTTCTTGAAGCGTCAGGAAAATGTGTCCGTAACAATTACTAAAATAAACTAAATAAAAACATTTTATACTGTACCCAGCGTGGTGAAAACAAAAATGAAACTTTAGAATATGTCGCACTATTTTGACGTCACACAGGGGTCCTTCATGAACTACTGTCTCCACGTGAGTTTATCAACATGGTCGGCATGTAGCTCCATGCAGCCGTAAACCTTAAGATTACTAAGTGAAAAGAAATATCCAAGAGCTTTATTTAAGGTAATTTAAAATGTGCTGGTTTAATTTTATCTGCTGACAGAGCGAATGCGGCCATTGATTTTTATCATTGTTGTGCTGATGATTATAGAAGTACGATGGCGACTGTCCGCAAGAAAGTAGACAACCGGATTCGGGTCCAGATCGAGAATGGAGTCGCGCTCCAACACCGAACCCTGTTTGTGGTGGTGGGAGACCGAGGGAGAGATCAGGTATAAACCCGACACACCCGCAGAAACGACAAGAGTTTATTTTCACAGCTTCAACACAAACCAACCTGCTTCTGATCCAGGTGGTGATCCTTCATCACATGCTGTCCAAAGCCGCCGTCAGAGCCCGACCGTCGGTCCTCTGGTGCTACAAAAAGGACCTTGGATTCAGCAGGTGTGTGTAAACAACACACACATCCAGCTGCCATCGGTGACGAGCAGGTAGAGATTTGATTTTTGTCTTTCTGAAACAGCAACCGGAAGAAACGCATGAAACAGCTGCAGAAGAAGATCAAAACTGGAACATTGAACCTGAACCAGGACGATCCGTTTGAGCTCTTCGTCGCTGCAACCAACATCCGCTACTGTTACTACAACGAGACGCACAAGATCCTGGGAAACACGTACGGCATGTGTGTCCTACAGGTGAGTCAGCTCCTGCTCACAGGAGAACCATTTATGGCCACTACCAGAAAAACAAGCATATCTTCAATCAAACGAGCTTATTTGTACTGTACGTTTCAGCAACATGGCGGATCAAAGTGCTTTACATTGTAAAATCATTAAAAAAAACCCAAAGACATCATACAGTCAACAGTTTTGAAAACCAATAACACACTATTGTTAAACTTATCAATACACATCAGATTGTTGATTAATTTTTCATTGATTATCAGGGTTTCCCCCAGTGTTTTATAAGCCTGGCAGGCCTCCAGGCTAAGCATTGCTTATTTACTTTAGTCTATGAAGAGTGTTTCATCAAATTTAAGCTGAATAAAACGTGGTGCCTGTGGGAGTGAAATTACCGTAATAACCTGATACTGGCTGGAAGCGCAACGTCTCCCCTTTCAGAGGAGAGCAGCACAAAGTGTTGGGAAATTACAGTACCGCAAATTTGGCTTACCAAAATGTGTCGTCACCGACACCTTCCTGCTAAAGTACTTTATTGAACCCAAAGAGGAAATTAATTACAGATTTAGTTGAATATGTTTAAACTTTCCATGTTTAATTTTTGGGTTTTTACTCGTCCGCCAGGATTTTGAAGCGCTCACTCCCAACCTGCTGGCGCGAACCGTTGAGACGGTGGAAGGAGGCGGCATAGTGGTGATTCTCCTCAGGACGATGAACTCTCTGAAGCAGCTCTACACGATGACCATGGTAAGCCTTCAGCTCCTCCTGCTGTCAGTTCATCAGTTCAGTTCAGAGGAGAACAGTTCCTCTCTCCCTGCAGGACGTTCACTCCCGATACAGAACCGAGGCTCATCAGGATGTCGTTGGCAGATTCAACGAGAGGTCAGTGTTACTTTTTTAATTACATTTATTCAATCAGTGGAACAAGAATATAAGTCCCTCTGTTTTCCTTTTAGATTCATTTTGTCGCTTTCTTCTTGTAAAAACTGCGTCGTTATCGACGACCAGCTCAACATCCTGCCGATCTCCAGCCACATGGCGAACATCAAGCCAGTCCCTCCCAAGACTCAGGTACCAAAACTGTTTGAAATCAACTTTGTTTTTTTTTCTTCTTTTTGCAAAACTAAGATAAGTTGGGAATGAGTAGGAAAAACCTAAACTGATGAATAAAGAAATCAGATAAACATCCTGATGCAGACGTATTTAGATTTTAAATTATCCCAGAAGTTATCGTGATTAATTATATTATTGTTGTTGTGAGACTAAAATGCAAGAAAACATTTTCAAAAATCAATGAACTTTAAATTTTGATGAACATTTTAAGACTGGAACTGGAAGACATTTTTAATAAACAAAGTAAATAAACAAAACGACAAATAAAATGAATTATGAAGCTTCTGTAAACATAATTATCCTAGTTGAGGCCAAAAGCTCCAAACTGAAGACCAGTAGAAAGAGAGAGAGAAAAGAATAAATGATCATTATTGAGGTTGTTTTAATTTGTTATGCGATTATTTGATTTATTTTTTTATTTTGGCAGGTCAAGACATATTTATTTGCTGCCCTGGTAAATGTGTAAAAAAACGTTGAAATAAATTCATTTACACTGAAAAAGAAAAAGTGAAAATCCAACTTAAATTTCCTTTAGAAAAGAAAAGAACCCACAGCATCACAGATTCTCCACCGTGCATAACAGTGAGTTGGGGATTGTTCCTGCTCCCAACAGTCTCATTTAACCAAAGCTCACATTTCAGGTAAAGTTTGAAACCTAAAACTTTTACAAACTGGGATGTTTTTCCTTTCGTGAGGCAAACGTGCAAAACCCTTAAATTTCTGCACGATAAACAAACATTTGAGTAAGAAAAATCTGTATTCTCACCTTTTTACTTCTTTCATTTGTTCCATTTTTTCCTTGTTTTTTTTCCCCTTATTCCTTTATTTTTGTCCTTTTTTGTCAATTGTGACCCAAGTTACAAAACGTTTGGACACAATTTCTCCAGACGGGCGTCTTTCTGTTGGCTCAATCAGAAGTGGTTGAACTTTTCTGGTTGAAATCTGACCTCTAGATTCCTTTATCAAAGTATTTGAAACACCAAACATTTCACACACAACTAAAGCAAAACAAAGGTCCAGTTTTCTGGTTAAGTCTGTCCTCACTGTCTCTGTGCAGGAGGACGGTTCGTCTCCTCGAGAGCAGGAGCTGAAGGAGCTGAAGGAGTCCCTGCAGGACACGCAGCCCGTTGGCGTGTTGGTGGACAGCTGCAGGACCCTGGACCAGGTCGGCCTCGATCTCACGCTGCTTCACATTTACTGCCGAATGTTGTTCAACCCACTGGAAAACTCAGAGATAACAAATGCTGACGGGAGATTTGGCGTCTCATGGAAAGAGAAGAAGCTTAGAAAGTCGACTGTCGGCGTATTTAAGTTTCACTTCACACTTTTGAACCACAACTGATGAGTTATTTATTGTTGGAGCCGCTGATGGCTTTTCCCAGGCGACACGACTTAAAAATGCAAAAATATTACCAAGTATTTTTGATTTAGTTTCTAATGGAAATATCTTAACACACTTGAAATAAGTGAAACCAACTAAAACGTAACTTTTCAGTGCGATATAAAGGTTCGGCTTAAGTAAATTATTCCTTAATATTGATGGAAAAATGCTTGTTCAATTGGCAGATTGACATTGCAGACTTTGAAGTCAGACTTATGAAATTTTTCCCGTGTTGCAAGTTAATTTATCTGCCAATAAAACAAGAACCTTTTCATCAGTATTAAGGAATTATTGACTTAAAACAAGCCTGCATGTCTTGTCAAAAAGTTACTTTTAAGTTGGTTTCTCTTATTTCAAGTGTGCTAAGATATTTGCACAATAAACTAAATCAAAAATATGTGGTAATATTTTGTGTTTTTGCAGTGAAAGTATCAGATTTTTTACATGACAGATTTGATTTCTGATTTTAATCCATTTTTAAAAAATATTTTGTCCTTTTTTTGCTGTTTTCTAAAAAAAAAAAAAAAAGAGGACCGAAAATATTAGGGCAGCCTGAGAACTTTTGTTTTATTATGAGAACATTTTCATAATTTTAGCCAAAAAATATGAAATTTTAACTGAAAAAAAGTCTTAAAGTTACAAGAAAAACTTTGTTTCAGTAAGAAGAAACGTAGTTATCAGAATATAATGTGACCAGCCCAGTTTGTGCGGCTCTTTCTTCAAAGTAGTCATTTGTTTGCTTGATGGCTACAAAGTCCTGCTAATGTTAATAATTTGATAATTATCTAGAAAACGTATGCTAAAGTATTACTTCACAAGATGCTCAACATTCCTCATTTTCATTGTTCGCATTGGAGTCTCATAAAATACGACTTTATTCAGGTATTTTTATAAATTTTTTTTTTCCTTGTAGTTAAAATAAACATAAACATCCCAGCCTGGACCTCATATCCCGTCATCGAGTTCATCTAAATTATAAGTCCTTAAATTGAAACTAAATATGTGATTAATTGATAAAATCTCGTTTTTTTGGACCTCCCAGCCGTGAGGTGATAAATGTTCTGGTTCCTGCAGGCGAAGGCTGTGCTGAAGTTTATCGAGGCCGTTTCAGAGAAGACCCTGCGGAGCACCGTGGCTCTGACCGCCGCCCGAGGCCGAGGAAAGTCCGCCGCCATGGGGCTGGCGGTCGCAGCCGCCGTGGCGTTTGGGTACAGATCAAATTCACTCCAGATATCCAACATTTTGCTGTTCATCGTCTCTGACGCCTGCTTCCTTCAATTCAGCTACTCCAACATCTTCGTAACGTCGCCGAGTCCCGACAACCTTCACACCATGTTCGAGTTCATCTTCAAAGGCTTCGATGCGCTGCAGTATCAGGTGGGCGCCGCCCGCATCTTCCTGCTTGTGATTAATCAAATATTAAGGCAGAGGAGGTGAAAATGCTCAGCTTCAATCTGCAGGAGCATCTGGACTACGAAATCATCCAGTCGTTAAATCCTGAATTCAGCAAAGCAGTGGTGCGAGTGAACGTCTTCAAAGAGCACCGACAGACCATCCAGGTAACGCTGAACCACTTTAAACGGCTTAACGACCCCATATGATGATAAAAACTAAAATATCCTCACTGTGACGTCCGTCAGTACATCCATCCCGGAGACGCGGTGAAACTGGGCCAGGCTGAGCTGCTGGTCATCGACGAGGCTGCGGCCATCCCGCTTCCTCTGGTTAAAAACCTCCTGGGGCCGTACCTGGTCTTCATGGCCTCCACCATCAACGGGTCAGACAGAACGCCGCCGCCGCCGCCGCTGCTCGCACAAAAATGATGCTGACGCATGAAAAGACGGAGAGACTAAAAACATGTTGCAACTATTAATTCCCCTGGAACTTCAACACATTTTTTAACGGAGATTTATTTAGTCTTTTTTGGTTAAAAGTTGTTTTGCCTGGTTTTCAAATGGCTTTCATTGCAAAAACACAAAATCTTACCAAGTATTTCTGCTCTAGTTTTTAGAGCAAATATCTTAGTTTACCTGAAATAAGACAAAACTAACTTATAGGTAACCTTCAGTGTGAGCCTGTTTTAGTTCTATTTAGATTATTCTGATGAAAAACTTCTGCTTCCACTGAAAGATTATTTCACTAATAACATGAGAAAAATGTTAATTAGAAGTTAATTTATCTACCAATTGAATAAGAAATAAATTATTTACTTAAAACAAGCTCCTATATCCTGCTGTAAAGTCACTTATAAGTCATTTTTGTCTTATTTTAAGTGAACTAAAATATTTGTTGTCTCTCTTTTTTGTCTACCAGCTTCAATATTATAAATTTACATTTTTGCTCGTTGTTTTTTTGTGAAATATCTCAAGTTTAGTCGGTTTGGGTGGGAAGGATTTTCAGGTCTTGTCACAGGTTCTCAACTGGACTTGGATCTGGACTTTGACTAGGCCACATGGATTTCATTTTTATTGCAGCTGTATGTTTAGCGTTTCCTCCAGGTTTTTACCACAGTTTTATAGATCATGTTGTTGTTATTGGATCCACCGATTGATTGATCGGCCCCCGTGTCTTTGATTTTGGCCGATACTCGCATGTGAAACATCTGTCAGTCTGCAGACGTCTGACAGCCTAATAACAGAAAGTCCTGCCTTTATAAAACAGATGGCGATGGACTAAATTCATAAGAATTATGTATTTTATATTTACTACATAAGTTCCATAAAATTTATCATTGTTGGATTATAAGACGTATCAATCTTTTTTAAAGATTGGTGATCGGTAAGAAAGCTGCAATCGGTGCAGCTGTAGGTTTTATTCTTCATCCCTTTTCTCGTCGTCTCTGAACAGCTTCCTGCATTTTGTTGGTTCTCCCGCTTCGCAGCAGTTTGTGTTGAGCATCTTAATGAAGCTTCTGGCTGTTATCAACGTGCCGCTGAGATCTGAAGTGTTTGTGCTTCCTCTGCAGCTACGAAGGCACCGGCCGCTCGCTCTCTCTCAAACTGATCCAGCAGCTGAGGCAGCAGAGCGCCGACAGTCAGCAGAACCTTTCTGCAGAGAACAGAAACACGAACACAGCGAGGCTGGCAGCAGGTTCACCTTCACCCTCTTGCTCCTTCCCTCCGTCCTCAAGCAGAGTTTAGTTTGACCGTCTCTTATCTTCGTCTCCTGCTGTGCGCAGCTCGGACGCTACACGAGGTTTCTCTGCATGAGTCCATTCGGTACGGCGCGGGCGACGCCGTGGAGAAGTGGCTGAATGAGCTGCTGTGTCTGGACTGCCTCAACATTCCCAGACTCATTTCTGGCTGCCCGCTGCCCCAGGCCTGTGACCTGTATCCTTCATTTTCAACCGATTCGTTCTGAATTTTAGAATATAATTTAAGCACCTTTTACACTTACTAACACTCCTCGGAAATAAAACGTATCGCAGTAATGATTTCCACTGAAAAATGTTGAACAACATCTGCTAAAGAATTGCAAATATAAATAAAGTCCTGCCTGATTTATCAAACACATGGCAGAACTTTATGATGGACTAAAATACCTCATCAGAATATCTGTTCATATTGATCAGGCATTGATCAGAGGTGCATTGCTGCTGTTTGCTGCTGCAGAAGCCACTTACGTCGGGTTCTGGGTTATAATAACTTTGGGTTTTTCATTACAGTTTAGTTTTATTTCGTCGTGACTTTTTGTTTGTTTGATTCGGTTAGTTTTAGTTTTTAGAGTTTGTTAGTTTTTAAGATCACATCAATTCAAAAGGCTGAAATAGTTTCACAAACACAAAAACTAAGGTTATTATATCTATAATTTTAGTGTTTTAGTTTCAGTAATGCCCATGTAGTTTCAGTTAGTTATAGTTTTCACCACTAATTACCGTTTTTATTCACTTCGGATAACGAAAATGTTTCATCACTTTTAGTTGTTATTTTGTTAGTTTTAGTAAATAATAACATCGTTGGTCGGGTTTGTAGCAGCAGCAGGGAAACGCCTAAAACATGCAGGACGGTAGATCCAGAAGATCAGAGTAGAGAAACAACGACCAACAAAGAAAAAGTCATAATTTAAACCTTTAATGTTCTACGGATTATTTTACTTTGTGAATTTAGTGAAATGTCCCCCAGATGCTCCAGCGTTTGTCCTCAGCGAACGCCGTTCAGGTATTATGTAAACAGAGACACGCTGTTCTGCTACCACAAGGCATCCGAGGCGTTTCTGCAAAGGCTGATGGCTCTCTACGTGGCGTCGCACTATAAGGTGACATTTCGCTCTGAAAATCAACACGTCATCTTTTGAGTCATTTTCTTTCTGCGACCTGGTTTTTTTCTGCCGCTGCAGAATTCCCCCAACGACCTGCAGCTGCTGTCGGACGCTCCGGCCCATCACCTCTTCTGCCTGCTGCCGCCCGTCCCGCCCACCCAGAACTCTCTGCCCGAAGTCCTCGCCGTCGTTCAGGTAGGACAGAGCGGCAGAATCTTTCACATGCCGATACAAGAACACAAACTGGCACAGATGCACCCAGGAACTTGCTGGGGGGGGGGGGGAGTTAGCCACTAAAAAATTCAAGATGGCTGCCGTGGTCATCAAATAAATGTTTATTTGGCTGTTTTCATCACAGATAATACTTTTGGTGTCAAATCACACATGAAATCATATTTACTGACGTTTTTTTCTAGATGGCTGACATGGAAAGATAATCTTTGCATGAAAATTGGCAATGAGATGAATATTTTTGGTGTCAAGTCATAGCCTACATATGTTGAACCACAGAAATGAGATACAGCTTCCTTTTTCTGGTGGGCATATTTCAAAATGGCTGCCATGGTTGTAATGGAGAATATATGTTTGCATTAAAATTGAGGATAGTTATTGTCAGTGGTGGGTACAGTTAACCAAAATGTTAGGTTCACTGTTAACTTTGCTAACAACAAACTGCAAAACACATTTAAAAAGTTAAACTGCTAAATGCATTAAAAATTGTGGAGGCTAACCATGAACTTCTAAACACGTTAAAAATACAGCAGATGCTAATGCTAAACCACTAAACATGTTAAAAATATAGCAGATGCTAATGCTAATCCACTAAACACGTTAAAAATACAGCAGATGCTAATGCTAAACCATTAAACACGTTAAAAATACAGCAGATGCTAATGCTAAACCACTAAACACGTTAAAAATACAGCAGATGCTAATGCTAAACCACTAAACACGTTAAAAATACAGCAGATGCTAATGCTAAACCACGAAACATGTTAAAAATACAGCAGATGCTAATGCTAAACCACTAAACATGTTAAAAATACAGCAGATGCTAATGCTAAACCACTAAACATGTTAAAAATACAGCAGATGCTAATGCTAAACCACTAAACATGTTAAAAATACAGCAGATGCTAATGCTACACCACTAAACACGTTAAAAATACAGCAGATGCTAATGCTAAACCACTAAACACGTTAAAAATACAGCAGATGCTAATGCTAAACCACTAAACACGTTAAAAATACAGCAGATGCTAATGCTAAACCACTAAACACGTTAAAAATACAGCAGATGCTAATGCTAAACCACTAAACACGTTAAAAATACAGCAGATGCTAATGCTAAACCACTAAACATGTTAAAAATACAGCAGATGCTAATGCTAAACCACTAAACACATTAAAAATATAGCAGATGCTAATGCTAAACCACTAAACACGTTAAAAATACAGCAGATGCTAATGCTAAACCACTAAACGCGTTAAAAATACAGCAGATGCTAATGCTAAACCACTAAACACGTTAAAAATACAGCAGATGCTAATGCTAAACCATTAAACACGTTAAAAATACAGCAGATGCTAATGCTAAACCACTAAACACGTTAAAAATACAGCAGATGCTAATGCTAAACCACTAAACATGTTAAAAATACAGCAGATGCTAATGCTAAACCACTAAACACGTTAAAAATACAGCAGATGCTAATGCTAAACCACGAAACATGTTAAAAATACAGCAGATGCTAATGCTAAACCACTAAACATGTTAAAAATACAGCAGATGCTAATGCTAAACCACTAAACACGTTAAAAATACAGCAGATGCTAATGCTAAACCACTAAACACGTTAAAAATACAGCAGATGCTAATGCTAAACCACTAAACACGTTAAAAATACAGCAGATGCTAATGCTAAACCACTAAACACGTTAAAAATACAGCAGATGCTAATGCTAAACCACTAAACACGTTAAAAGTACAGCAGATGCTAATGCTAAACCACTAAACATGTTAAAAATACAGCAGATGCTAATGCTAAACTACTATACACAAAGAATCAGCAGAAGATGACTCTAAACTGCATTAAAAACAACGCTAACCATGAAGACGACTTCAGGATCAAAGTGTGACACAAAATCGGCGTCTCATCTTCATCTCCTTCCTGTTGACAGCTGGTGTGAGACTCACAGCAAAGTCCTCAATTTCGGCGTCTGATTTTGCTGCATATTATTACTTTAAAGTCGTATGAATGTGATGTGACCTAAAATTCATCTAAGTCATTATGAAATGGGTAACTTTGGAGAAAACAGATTCTTGTTTGTCTGGTTCTTAAGGTTTGTCTTGAAGGAGAAATTTCCAGGAAGTCCATCCTCAACAGTCTGTCCAGAGGGAAGAAAGCCTCAGGAGATCTGATCCCCTGGACTGTATCAGAACAGGTAACCCTAAACCTAACCATCACAGACCTAACCACTAACCCAAAAACAACAATTTCCCTTGTGGGGGCCTAGAAAATGTCCCCACAAGGAGCAATGGTCCCCATAACACCACATTGTAGACAGAATTAGGTTCCCATAAACCAGTGGTTCTTAACCTGGGTTCTATCGAACCCCAGGGGTTCTGTGAGTCGGTCTCAGGGGTTCGGCGGAGCCTCTGCCACGGAGATAAAGACACACTTGTGTAAAGTCGTGATGATGCCCCGCTTCGCTATCACTTGCTGCAAAGGATCACGTTACATTGCTGAGCCAATCAGAGCTGCGGAGGAGTCCTTTTCGGTGTACTTCTAAATCTGCTCCTTAGTCGCATCTTTTCGGGTTTGCTACTGCCTCTAGTGGCGTGGGGGTGGTAACACAACTAATATAATTACATTACTAAATCAGAATACCGCAAAGTCTTTATTATTTATTATTAATTTTTCATTATCTTAAAAATGTAGAGCTAATTAAATGATCTAAACAAGACCTTAAAGTGGTTCCAGTTTCTCTCGATGGCCAACCTGTTGAAACTGGCAAATTTTAAATACCTTGGTCGTTCCTGGACAGTCAGCTCAGCTTTGCTGAAAACACTGACTATAGTTTGAAGAACTGTTCTCAGAGACTCTACCTTTTAGGAAGACTTAATGATCATGGGGTGACCCAACTAGAGTCTAGTTGGGTCACCTTTATGTCTTGAATTTGGGGGGAAAAAAATCATATTTTATTTATCACTACAGAAGGGTTCAGTGAATACGCATATGAAACTGGTGAGTTCGGTACCTTAAAAAAGGTTAAGAACTACTGCCATAAGGATATATAAACCTGGTACACACACACACACACACACACACACACACACACACACACACACACACACACACACACACAGTGAGTGTGTGTCTATTGTCAGCTGATGACTTGTTCCTTTGTCTCGACACAGTTTCAGGACGCAGACTTTGGCAGCCTGTCTGGAGGCAGAGTGGTGCGCATCGCGGTCAATCCAGACTACCAAGGGGTGAGAGCCGCTGCAGACCTGCTCTGAGCTCTGAGTGTGTGTTCATAATTCATGGTGGTGAAAAGCTGCAGCTGTCAGGCGCCTGAATTTTTTAGAGCTGTTTTTCTTTTGTTTGTTTTGCTATAAATCAAAGTGAGGAGCAACCATCTACGTTCACACAGCAGGCAAATGCAACACAAATCTGCTTTTTTTTTTTTTTTTCACTGCAAAATCATCAAATCTTACCAATAATTTTTGGTCTAAGTTTTAGTGCAAATATCTTGGCACAGTTGAAACAAACTTACTTACAAGTAACTTTTCAGCAAGAAATTGAGCTTGTTTTAAGTTAATAATTCCTTAATATTGATGAAAAAGATCTAAACACACAGATTGTTTCACTTATAACATGGGAAAGTCTTTGTGAAACATTTATATTTCCGTTATCTAAACACCGAGTCCTTCCTCTTTTAAACCACCTGACCAAAAGCCCTGGAACTCTGCATGGGTTGCTAGGCAACGGGCTGGGCTGGGCTGCAGTTGCTAGGCAACAGTTTTAGGTAATTCTGACTTAACAATCTAAAGGTTTTTGAAACGGCTCGTTTACCAGACACCACAAAAAACATGAACTTATTGCCAAAAAGTAGCTGGATGTTTTTTTGGGTTTTTTTTCGCTGTTTTTAGAAGCAATAGACCCAAATGCAGGTTTAAAAAAACGTCCAAAATGTGATTTTTTTTTTCTTTTCTTTTTGTAATAACTACTAAGCTGCCCCTCTCCGACAGATGGGCTACGGCTCCAGAGCTCTGCAGCAGCTGCAGATGTACTACGAGGGGAAGTTTCCCACCATGGACGAGAGCGTCCAGCCAGCTCACACACAGATCGCCTCCGTCAGCAGCGAAGTCAGTAAATCGATTCCAGCCACAATCTGACGGCTTCCCTTCATGTTCTGGTCAAAGGTGAATAAATGTTGTTGTTTTTTTGTTTTTCAGGCGGTCAGCCTGCTGGAGGAGGTGGTGACTCCTCGGAAGGAGCTTCCTCCTCTGCTGCTGAAGCTCAGCGAGAGAAGAGCCGAGAGGCTGGACTATTTAGGAGTTTCCTACGGACTGACGGCACAGCTGCTCAAGTGAGGGGAAAAACAACTGAGGATCAGGGTCATAGGTTAAAAAAAATGGAAAAAGGAGTAAATTTATGAGTGATACTCAGAAATTTTGAGATAAATCTCCGAAATATTATAGAAATACTTGGAAATTTCTGAGTTTGAAAATATTTGACTTTCGGAAATTTTCTTAATTTCAAAACCTGAAAGTTTTCAGACTCTCATTAATCTAGAAAAAGTGTAAAAGTCTTTTTCTAGATTATTTTTGAGAGTAACCTAAACATTTTTTGGCGTAAGTTTACTCCTGCTTTCCTACCTACAGTGGCTTCATCTACGAAACACAAACAGACCCTGAAACATATTTTCAGACTTGAACGTGTTAAACTGTTTGGTATCTTGCAGGTTCTGGAAGAAAGCGGGTTACACTCCGGTCTATTTAAGGCAAACACCTGTAAGTGCTGATACCAGCTGGCTGTTCTGTGTTGGTGTTTTATTTCTGACATGTCCTGTCTGATCAGAACGAGCTGACAGGAGAGCATTCCTGCGTGATGCTGAAGGAGCTGAACACGGACGAGGCTTCGCAGCAGAGCTTGTGGCTCGCCGCCTTCTGGAAAGGTGACAATGGATTTGTTTGGTTTTCATTACGTTTACACGGCTAATTAAAGCCGATCGAATCAGACTTACATGGTTTAGGTCCCACATGTGCAGAGGATTGTTTACAGGAACAATAATGGACGCCTCCATCTATGGATCCATTTTAAAGTTTGTCCAGCAATAGAAGTTGAAGGAAAACATGAAAAACAGAGATTTCCTTTTGTGGAGCATTGATTGCAACGTCTTTAGTGAAGAGCGGTGGGGTTGTGATGCTCTTTAGTGATTTCTTTCATAAATTCATAATCATAATTTTCAGCCATTGTTTACATCCTCATTTATCACAGCTGGCTTTTTCTGGTGCAGAATTATGACGCATGTTTCACATCAATGAGGCGGATAAAATGCAACATGTCCGTTCAGAAGACGCTTTGAAAATGATCTGATATTTATCTGTATTAGTTTCACATATGCAAAAACACAAGAAAAGTATTTTTGGTCTAGTTTTTTGTTCAAATATCTTAGTAAACTTGAAATAAGACAAACTTATTACAAGCTCCTACAAAGTTAAAAGTAACTTTTGTTGGCGCTTGTTCTTTTTGGAAATAATTCCTTAATATTGATGAAAAGTTCTTGTTCCATCAGCAGATAAATTTACTGACAACATGGGGGAATGTCTTAAGAGCTAAATACTTTATCATCAATATTAAGGATTTATTAACTTAAAACAAGCTCATGACTTCCTGAAAAGTTACTTGTAAGTTAGTTTGTCTTACTTCAAGTTTACTGAGAACATAAATCCTTGGTGAGATTTTGTGTTTTTGCAGTTTGGCACAAATCAGGTTTTTTCTTTTGGGTGAAAGACGGTGATGGTTCAGATTGCTGTGAAAAAAGTCCACTGAGTCGCATTTGGGTATTTTTCTGCTGAGAGATCACAGCCCTGAGCGGACCGACCGTCTGATTCCCTCTGCGCTCCTCCTGACCGTTCCCTCATCCTGACCGTTCCCTCCACCTGACCGTTCCCTCGTCATCGATCCCTCCTCCTGACCGTTCCCTCATCCTGACCGTTCCCTCCACCTGACCGTTCCCTCGTCATCGATCCCTCCTCCGGACCGTTCCCTCCTCCTGACCGTTCCTTCGTCATCGATCCCTCCTCCTGACCGTTCCCTCCTCCTGACCGTTCCCTCATCCTGACCGTTCCCTCCACCTGACCTCGTCATCGATCCCTCCTCCTGATCGTTCCCTCCTCCTGACCGTTCCCTCATCCTGACCGGTCCCTCCTCCTGATCGTTCCCTCCTCCTGACCGTTCCCTCATCCTGACCGTTCCCTCCACCTGACCGTTCCCTCGTCATCGATCCCTCCTCCGGACCGTTCCCTCCTCCTGACCGTTCCTCCACCTGACCGTTCAATCGTCATCGATCCCTCCTCCTGACCGTTCCCTCCTCCTGACCGTTCCCTCCTCATCGATCCCTCCTCCTGACCGTTCCCTCCTCCTGACCGTTCCCTCATCATCGATCCCTCCTCCTGACCGTTCCCTCCTCCTGACCGTTCCCTCCTCCTGACCGTTCCCTCCTCCTGACCGGTCCCTCCACCTGACCGTTCCCTCCACCTGACCGTTCCCTCGTCATCGATCCCTCCTCCTGATCGTTCCCTCCTCCTGACCGTTCCCTCCACCTGACCGTTCCCTCGTCATCGATCCCTCCTCCGGACCGTTCCCTCCTCCTGACCGTTCCTCCACCTGACCGTTCAATCGTCATCGATCCCTCCTCCTGACCGTTCCCTCCTCCTGACCGTTCCCTCATCATCGATCCCTCCTCCTGACCGTTCCCTCCTCCTGACCGTTCCCTCCTCCTGACCGGTCCCTCCACCTGACCGTTCCCTCCTCCTGATCGGTCCCTCCTCCTGACCGTTCCCTCCTCCTGACCGGTCCCTCCACCTGACCGTTCCCTCCTCCTGACCGTTCCCTCCTCCTGACCGGTCCCTCCTCCTGACCGTTCCCTCCTCCTGATCGGTCCCTCCTCCTGACCGTTCCCTCCTCCTGATCGGTCCCTCCTCCTGACCGTTCCCTCCTCCTGACCGGTCCCTCCTCCTGACCGTTCCCTCCACCTGACCGTTCCCTCCTCCTGATCGGTCCCTCCTCCTGACCGTTCCCTCCTCCTGATCGGTCCCTCCTCCTGACCGTTCCCTCCTCCTGATCGGTCCCTCCTCCTGACCGTTCCCTCCTCCTGATCGGTCCCTCCTCCTGACCGTTCCCTCCTCCTGACCGGTCCCTCCACCTGACCGTTCCCTCCTCCTGATCGGTCCCTCCTCCTGACCGTTCCCTCCTCCTGATCGGTCCCTCCTCCTGACCGTTCCCTCCTCCTGACCGGTCCCTCCACCTGACCGTTCCCTCCTCCTGACCGGTCCCTCCTCCTGACCGGTCCCTCCACCTGACCGTTCCCTCCTCCTGATCGGTCCCTCCTCCTGATCGGTCCCTCCACCTGACCGGTCCCTCCACCTGACCGTTCCCTCCATCTGACCGTTCCCTCCTTCTGACCGTTCCCTCCTCCTGACCGTTCCCTCCTCCTGACCGTTCCCTCCTCCTGAACGTTCCCTCCTCCTGACCGTTCCCTCCTCTTCCCTCCTCAGATTTCCGCCGGCGCTTCCTGTCTCTGCTCTCCTACCAGTTCAGCAGTTTCCACCCCAGCCTGGCGCTCAGCATCCTGCAGAATAAGAAGCTGAAAGAGGAGGCCGCCTGTAAGACGTTTTTAAACATAAAAAGTTCAAACTCGGGTTCCGGCTCCGGGTCGTCTGACTTGTCTAAATCTCCCCCAGCTCTCAGCAGCGCCGAGCTGGCGGCCCACTTCACGCCGTACGACCTGAAGCGCCTGGAGCTGTACTCCAGGAGCATGGTGGACTACCACCTGGTCATGGACCTGATCCCCACCGTGGCGCGCGTCTTCTTCCTCAAGCAGCTGGGGGACGTCTCCCTCTCGGCAGCGCAGTGTGTAGGTTCATCCCGACGTCAGCGCGTCTCGTTTGCGGTGAACCGGATGCTGATTGGCTGACTCTTCCTGTCCAGGCGCTGCTGCTGGGAATCGGTCTGCAGCACAAACCGGTGGATCAGCTGGAGAAAGAAATCGAACTGCCGAGCTCGCAGCTCATGGGGCTCTTCAACCGTCTCATCCGGAAATTCGTGCAGGCGAGTTTCTCCTGATTACTTTGTCAGATTTAAATAAGGATGTTGCGCTAAGCGACATGTTAACCTTTGACCCCGCTGCAGGTTTTCACCAGCATCCAGGAAAAAGCAATCGAAGCCGAAATGGTGGCAACTAAAGACGTCAGCATGGAGCCGACGGTCAGAAGCCTTAATGAAGATCTGGTAGGAGAACTCAGTGATGCAAACGTTTGGGTTTTAAATTCACCGTTTATACAACAAACTACAGACCAACAAAAAGCTAAAAGGGGTTGATTATTTTATCTACACAATAAACAACCAGATAGTAGAACGAATAACAGCAACAAGGATAAAATAATAACCAAACAAACGAGTTTTATATTAATCTGGAAACAACAAAAACATTGAACATGTTTAGGATTTACCTTTTTCTCTGCAGTTATTTTCTAATTTGAATTATTGTTAAGTGAAAAAGAGAGAAAGTAAGTAAATAAATGTAAATGCGACTATGATCTTATTATAAGGTTTTCCCATTTCCAATATTTAGAAATGAAATTAATATTTTATTAATTGCCGAATTTTATATTGTATTATTTATAATTTTGCCTACGTGCATACAATATACTTATTCCTGTCACGATAACAAAGTTTGCTGAACGATTAATTGTCCTGGTAATCACTGCGATAAACAATATTAATGTATTGATATTATTGGCATATTAATACACATTTGCTCTGACTGGCCAGTGAACTTTGTTTTTAACAGTAAAACTGGAAGACATTTTAAATATCCAAGATAAAACGCAACCAAATGCAATAAATAAAACCGATTATGACGTTTCTGTGAACAAAATTGTTCATCAAAAAATATTAACATTGGAAACAATCGGGTTTATGTTAATTATGTGGGTAATTGATTATTGTAACAGGCTTAAATATGCTTATTTATTATCTTTTTTTGTAAAAGGTTTAATTTACTTTCATGTGTCTTACATTTTAAATATTTTATAACTGGTGTTTAGAAATTGTCAATATCTCCTGATTACACATTTTTCACATTTCTTGTTAATTTTTTAGCATTTTTTTCACACAAAACCAGTTGGATTAGCAAGTTTTCTGGAGGAACCCTGGTATTAAGATGCTCCTTTATCATTTTAAACAGGAGCTCATGTCACACTTGAATCTGTCAGTTTGTGTCTGAAGCAGAAACTGACTGTCGTGTTTCCTGATTCCCAGAGTGAAGCTGCCAAAGAGTTTGAGGAGCAGCACAAGAAGGACCTGGAGAAAGTGAAGGAAATGGAGCTGGAAGAGTGAGCGTTTGGGTCGACGCATCGCTGGGATGAAAACTCGGGTTTGCTGCGTTGGCAACGACTTCCTTTGTGTTTCCAGGTACAAGATCCGTGGAGACGACGAGGAGTGGGACCAGGTGCTGAAGAAAGCGGGGAGCACGGCGGTCGTCAGCATCAAGAGGTGCAGCATCGCCAGGAAAACGCCGCCGTCTGCTCGTTTTAGGGGCTCAGTGGTAATCGTGCTTCTTTTTCTCACAGCGACAAGAAGAGGAAATGGGAAGGAGAAAACGTCGTAACGAGCAACGGGGACGGGAAGCAGAGGAAGGAAATGAAACACGAAAAATTTAAGAAAAACAAAGGCAAACATGGAAAATTTGGAAAGAAGGCATAAAAACCTGCAGAGTGGTCGGACTGCACGTGATTCGTCTTTGGACTCATAGATGCATAAAAATTCATTTTTTATTTCTGCTCCTTATTGAGTTCATTTCCACACTTTGCATGAGGAACCCGTACAACGCTGTAAAATAATAACACTTTGCCTCAATGTATTAAACATTTTATATTTTACAGTTTTGTTTTGGGTTTCAGCACACTGCAAAAAACTCAATCTTACCAAGTATTTTGGTTCTGGTTTCTAGTGCAAACAGCTTAGTTCAATTGAAATAAGACAAAACTAACTTACAAGGAACCCAACAGCAGATTTCAGAGCTTGTTGTAGTATTATGTATTTCCTAGCCACATAGTACCATTTTCTAACATAAGCAAGTAATTAACTAATATGACTTTAAAAACTGTATTTAGTAATTTAACGCCTCTGTCTCTTTAAAAACTCCTCTTTCTGAAGCGCTGACTTCATTAAGTCATCACATCATGGCTCCTCTATTAACCTTTTAACTATCTGCTATCAGCTCAGCAGTTCTACCAGGTGTTTGCTAAATGCTGCTGGCTAGTCTGAAGGAGCCAAGTTGATTTACATAATCCTGCCCCTTTAGTATCTGATGCCACTGGCAGATTATGTCACTTATGGGAAAAATGTTATAAGTGAAATAATCTTCCAGTGGAACTAGTACTTTATCTTGTTGAAAAGTTACTTGTAAGTTTTGTCTTATTTCAAGTTAACAACACACTTTAACCTAAAAATACTTGGTAAGATTTAGTTTTTGCAGTGTAAAATCTCTTAAACCTGCAGCTCGGCTCCCTGCAGCAGCCCAGGCTTTAATTCAGTCCACTTCTGTCTGAGCTGCTGCTTCACTTCATCTCCTGCGAAGATGCAGTCCACCGCGCGCTCCGACAGCGTCCACACCGCATCGGGACGCAGACCGAAGGCGGACGCAGCCAGCTGATACTCCTGAGACAAGTCCGTACAGAAGACTCCCTTATCGTCCGTCTGGAACGCGACAAAACAATCAGTTTCTTAGCTGCATCACAACTTAAAGCCATAGGAATCAATTTCACACTTTTAATAGTCACTTTTTTCCCCACCAACAAGTTTTTCTTTTATTCCAACAAGTAGGATAACTGGACCTTTCATTTAAAAAGGCGAAACCCTTTTTATGTTTTGCATCTACAACGGTCTATAAATTCATTTCAACATAAACCTCACTAAAATACTGCAATAAAACATTGTTTTTTCTTTTTAACTCAGAATTCTTTTATGCATTTTAAACAGATTTTTTTTTTGGCCAAACGTGTTTTTAACAGACATTTTGGCTCACACTGCAAAACATTTGGACACTGCTGCTCTAAAATTTCAAAACAAGAAGGAAGTGGATATAAAAGCCATCTATCTTTGAAATGGTGCCATTAAATAAAAAATATATACCGTATTTTCCGAACAATAGAGCGCACCTTACTACAAGCCGCACCTACAAATAAAAGAAAACCAACAAACTGGAAACGTACATAAATATAAGTCGCTGATTTCTCCACCGCTCTCAAGGACGCAGCCCTGCGTCACCAACGTCGAACCATGAATTTGTTCACGCAGAGCTTACGTTCAACGGCCATTGATCTGGCAGTACTGATCGATAGCCTTGAACTTAAAAGCTGCATCATGAGGTTGAAAACATTTCTTCGTGCCTACTGCTAGCATGTGCTTCTTTTCTTCTAAATGAAAATCAGCGCTTTCTTCTTTGATTTCCAATTTTGACTTCCAATGATTCACTTTCTGTTAAAGCGCCCCCTGGCGGTTGAAGAAAAATACACAGAAAAGCAGCACCGGGCTATAAGCCACATGGTTCAAAGCGTGGGAAAAAAAGTAGCGGCTTGTAATAAGGTAGTTTTATTGTATTTAGTTACTCCAAGAGGGGAAACTTACGCAAATGACACACGGGTGTCCCAGCTGGTACCAGTATCTGAAGTGGTGTTGGGAATAACTCTGCACCGTTTGTCCTTTGACGTTCGACGTCAGGCAAATCTCTACAAGCAAACGAGGAAGAATGAAATCAGAATAACATCAGCTGAGAGTCGTTGTCTTGAGTCTTACCCAGAGGAATCCTGCCTTTCACCGCTCGGTCTACGAGGGACTGAGAACCGCCCATCTCCGGATGCAGGCAGGTTCCGTGACCGATCCGGTCAGGAGGAAGGTTCAGCAGCAACTCGGACTCCTCCAGCTGGGAGGGAACCTGCAACCAGTTTGGTTCCAGTAACGGCTCTGTTGCACAACTAGTCCGAATGAATTAAATGATGGAGAGGAGACCTACTTCCGACATGTGCAGCGACAGCTTCAGCCCGCAGTTCCTGGCTCTCTGCAGAGCGGGAAGAAGACAGCGGCCATGTCCCACCTGTAGACCAAAGCTTCATTAGCATGTGGATGCTAACAGAATCCAAAACACACACAAAGTAAATACGAAGGTTTATTATCTGACTAGGGATTACGGTGCACTTAACCATTTTTAATTATTATTATTATTATTTTAATTTTTTTTTTTATTATTTTTTTACAAAATATCCAATTTAGGATTTTATTTTTATCTATTAAATACTGACGTATTTCAATCAATCACTTTATTTTTGGTAAATTGTTCACATTAAACACAGGAAAGAACAAAAACAATAAATAAACCCATAATTTACCAAAAAATGATAGGCTGAGGCCAAGCTTATTCTTGCCTACCCTTAGCCAAGGTTAGATGTAAAATTTTTAATAACCAAAAGTTACATCTTCTTAACAACAAATTGTTATTTCCAAACAGTAAACATGGCTGTTGTTTCTGAAGCTTAGCACAAAAATAATACACGGATTATCTCATTGAACATTTGTCCTCACTCTGCAAACACACAAAATCTTACCAAGCGTTTTTATCTAGTTTCTAGTGCAAATATCACATAAATTAAAATATAAGTAACTTTTCTGTACTTTTTAGCACGTTTTAAGTAAATAATTCCTTAAAACTATATATAAAATACGACTTCTACTAGCAGATTATTTAACTTATAACAATACATCTTCTACTTAGTTTAGTCTCATCTCAAGTATGCTAAGGACATTTTTACTAGAAACATGATGAATAATACTTGGAGAGATTTTGTGTTTGTGTAAAGTTAACGTTACACTGCAAAAACACAAAGTCTAGTGCTTCACTAACCGTTGGGTCTCCGCTGAGGTCGATTCCCACCACCAAGCCTCCAGACGACAACATGAACTCTTCAGCCAGCTTCACTGTCTCCATAGCAACCTCTGCGCCATTTCTGCGATCGATGGCCACCAAAAACCTGACAGATAAATGATGTTTAGTGTCAAAGCACAGCTGCTATTAACAATCAGGGCTGTAACTAACAATTATTTTAGTAATTGATTATTCTGGTGATTAACCAGATTCAAAAAATTGCCACATTCTGCATTAACAATTTAAGCCTTTTTGAGCTATTTGAATTGCCTTGTTGCTGAAACTGTGCTATAAATAAAATTACCTTATACAATATTATTCATACATTAAATACTCAAATAAATAATTTAAAATAAATAAAAAAATAACAATTTTATTGGCTAAAAAGTCACAACATAACACTCATTTAGTGAACGCTTAATTATTTGTACAATTATTTGCGGAACATATTTACAGACAAAGTGTTTTATCTTAAATACAAAATGTTTATTTTTTCGTATAAATTTGGTTTAACTTCTGCTCTGACTGTTGATCTTTCCACAAATTACATTTTTTGAGTCTGTATGCTCAGATTAATCGCTAACTAGATGAATTGACAATTACTTCAATAATTGATTTTTTACAATTAATTGTTTCAGCCCTATCAATAATAACATGACAGTGATGAACATCTACCTGACGTCTATGTCCACTCCCTCGGTTTTACACTGCCGAATGGCTTCAATGACTGTCTCAATGTAACTCTTTTTTGTTAGTCCTGCAATAAAAAACCAGTTAGATTCTAAGCAGTGAAACATTACGCCAAAGTTTCATAATCCGTCTTTAAGATTCGTACCAGTGTGATTCTCCTCCCTCGGTGTGCTTCTGAGCTCAAGATATTTGACATTATCAGCTGCAAACTCTTTGATAACATCCGTCGCCACCTTGATTAGAAATTAAAAAATCTGTGAGCGGAAATCTGGAAAATGTATTTTAAATAAAAGTTGTTTTACTGAAGATTCGTGGTCACCATCAGGACATCCTCCTCCGTGTCCACCAGTTTGTGGATTACTTTGAAGACCTCAAAACATCTGCAAACATGGAAGTAAAAGGTAGAAAACTGATGTTGTAGAATGAAATAATGAATAACAATTTAACACGACTTTAGATTCTCAACGTCACAAAAACAGGTGTTATAGCAGCTGCGTGTCTATGATCAAACTAACCTTGTTCAAAATGATTATAATCAGCACATATAGATGTATTAAAAGAGCTTCAGCTTCTAATAAATTAATATTTTATTACAGGATCGTAATAAGAGTCTGAAAAGTCCTCCACAGTTTTCAAATAGTAAGTTTACCCCAGTAGGCAGTGCACCTCTTTTATCAGAGGTAAAATAATTTTTTAATCAATCGAGTGTGAGATCTGTTATATTTACCTCCTGTTGTGGTTAGTGTGTATTTGTACAATGCAGTATAAGGGCCAGTGTAGAGAAGAACAAAAGGAGGAGCAAATTTCCACCAAAAAACTCTGAATTTTTTTAAACTAATCTCAGAAATTTTCCAGAAAAAAGCTTGAAAATATTTAATCTCAAATCTTATTAATTTTGAGATTAAAATTACAAATTTTCTAGAAGAGAGCCTGGACGTTTCCTGGGCTTGTAAAGTCAAATATTTTCGACTTTTGGACATTTTCTGTGGTTCAAAAGTTAAAAATGTTGGACTTTCGGATTTCAGAAATGTCCAAGTTTTTTTTCTACAAGCTTTCTGAGTATAATTTCGAGATTTCTGATAACTTTTTTTCACGCAAATGTTTGACTTTTCGAGTTCGAGTTTTTCTAGCAAAAAATCTGAGATTAATCTAAAAACTTCTGAGTTTTTCTCGCAAACTTTCGCCTTTCTGAGCCCGGAGAATTTCCAATTTTTTCTAGAAAATTTCTGAAATCAATCTCAAAATATCTCCGTTTTGATATGTGGAGTTATGGGCGGAAATATAAATATTTTCTATCTACAATGGCCCTCGCACGTCGCCGTATATTTGTGCTATATTCTGGGTTAATGTGTAATCTACGGTGCATCCTTACTCGTCCAGCGTCCTCCGCTGGCCTTTGCCTATGGCCGTCATGCTGTGTTCAATGTTGAGGTGCGGTTTCCGCCGGATGAGCTTCTCCATGGTCTGGACGCTCACCGATCCGTTCAGGTGAGCATGAAGCTCCTGTTCACACATCAAAACGCTGACGTTAGCGTTTTAAAGCAAATAACACACTCCTGCTGTTTTTCCTCATCAGTTCCTCCCAAAACATTTTTCTTCTTCTCATAAAACATAACAACATTACAGAGCTTCCTTACCACTTTGGGTAAATCCTTATAAAACTCAGCATTATCGTCCATCTCACAGTAAAATCACAGCCGGTGTCTCAGTCTCCAACTAGTCCTGTCGATATTTTCAGTGCACGTTTTCCCGATGCACCTCGTGCAACGAAGAAATCCTTCCCTCATTCCGCAGCTCAGTTCCTGGTCCCACAGCGAATCCCCTCCTTTTTTGTATTCGTCCTTTCCGAAATCTTTAATTCTGTTAAAGAAAACTATATTAAAGAAAACGCAATGTAATAATATTCTACATAGTTGCAGAAAATAAAGTCTCATGATTAAATGCTTATAGCTTAACAGAAGTAGAGAAAATGTAGTTCATGTTTCTGTTTTATCTCATTACTGTAATACTTTGCTTCATTTTTTAAGACTATTTCATTCACCTTGTTTTGCCCTCAAACTACAGATTATAACCTGTGGTTCCTACATTAGTACGTCAGCTTTAGGTGATAAGGTTTCTCCTTTGCTTTCATTGTATATTAGGGAGGTAAAAACTCAGCTGAAGCTTTTATTTTAATATTTTAACATAAACAATATTGATATTTACGGCAGTAGGACTACATGTCTTTTTCTTCCTACTTCCCTTTTTATTTTGGATGTTTGTGTTCACCATTATTGTGTGTAAATTTAGGTTCCTCTTTATTTTTGGTAGGTGTTCACTGCCAACAGCATCATTGTTTGTGTCTGTTTCCTGCCCTGTCGATTCCTGGTGGGTTGAGGCAGATGGCTGCTCATATCAACCCTCTTTCTGGATGTTTCTTCCTGCTAAATATGAATTGTTCCTCTTCACTATCCCCCTGTGCTTGCTCAGAATCAGTGAGATTGCGCTCAAGTGAAAATAAAATGTAATCTGCTAGATTTCTTATGCTGTATACAACTTTTTACGTATTGTCTTAGACTTTGACTGTGTGGTACTATGACAGTTTTTAATAAGATTTATATGTAACTGTTTTGGACGGAACAATATTATAATTAATTGGATCAAAGTGAATGAATTCAGGTCAGTTTTTGAAGGAAAAATAAAATAAAAATTAAAACAGACAAGTAAATTAATAACTATCCTGTTTATATAAATACGCTGACTTTCTCTAAGTTGGAATAAGTTTGTCCTTTATTTTTGTATCAAAGTTTTTGCATCAAAATCAATTATTTTACCACAGCTGACTTTCCCAGAAGAGGCTTCATTCTTGGTGCTAAATGTCTGTCGGAAAACAGAACAGCCAGAGTTGGGTAGTAATTAGTTACATTTACTCAATTACATTTACTCGTGTAACTGTTTTTGAAAACAATGAACCTTTAGAAGTATTTTTACTACTTTTACTTGAGTAATTTTATTATAAAGTATCTCTACTCTTACTTGAGTAAAATTTCTACCTACTGAATGAAAATCAAACATATTTTAACCAAAACTTCACCAGAAACAGACGCACACCTGCAGTTTTTGTTAAAGCTTCATCTTTTTTTTTATTGAGAGAAACTGATTTTATAAATAATTAATTTAGCCTGATTTAGTTATTTTTTGTTACTTGTAAAAATTAATGTCATTTTGGTTTTTAAAATACCAAAATTTCCACTTAACTGTATATTTTGGCCTGTCTGATGATGTCATTTTTAAATATTAAACAATTCATAATTTGATCAGTGACTCACTACTTTTTACCAAATACTTTTTACTTTTACTTGAGTAAAAATATGCTGAATAGTGCTACTCTTTCCACTGCAAAAACACAAATTCTTACCAAGTAATTTTTGGTTTAGTTCTAGAGTAAACATCTTAGTACATTTGAAATAAGAGAAATGAACTTAAAAGTCACTTTTTAGTAAGATATAGAGACTTATTTTAAGTAAATAATTACTTAATATTGATGAAAAAATACTAGTTAAGTTGGCAGATTTTTTCACTTATAAAAATGTATAAATACTCTGGTTATAAATTAATTTATCTGCCAATGTAAGCAGTACTTTTTCATCAATATTAAGGAATTATTTACTTGAAACAAGCCTCTATATCTTGATAAAAATTCCTTTATTCCTTATTTGATGTGTACTAAGATATTTGCACTAGAAACAAACATTACAGTGACGCCAACAGGAAAGCCTGTATCAACGTTTCCTCCCTTCTGATGGGTGTGAAATTAAAACTTCCCTTAAACTCAAAAGTCACATTAATTCAGTAGAAAATTTTTGTTCTCTGTAAAAGAAACCTTGTAGCAGTAATCCATACTTTTATAACCTCTTGTTTTTTCATTACTGTTCTGTTTTTAATCAGTTGGTCCTCGGTTTCTTTTTTACAACTGTTAGAAAAATCTCGCAACTTGATGAATGTCAGATAATCGCAAACAAAGCAACATTTCTCCATCTGTGGCATCATGTCTGTTATTCTCTGAGTTCATTTAAAGATTCATTAGTGTTTAGATCTCCATTTTATTTATCCAATTCCTCACTATTTCCATCTTTTTTATAAACTTTTACATCACTCGCATACCTTTTATACTGTCGTCTTTCATCTTAAGCTTTATTGTCCAGTAAGTTATTAAGTCTCCTTGATTTGAAAGCGATTCAATTAATTTCAAAGTGGCATGTTTTCTTAAAACAGTTTTTTTTATTGTGGAAAATGGCAGCATATAGTACATTTATTACCGTTCAAAATCCAAACAGTTTGAGTCCCCCAAATATTCACACAGTAACATGTTTATCTGTCAGATTTAGATTTCTGAAGTCGTTTTAGAGCTGCTTTTTTATGACTCACAAAAAAACCGAGAAGCATTAAACATTTTCAGACAAATGAAGCTGTCATTTCATTTCAGCTCTTTAAACAAAATAATTCAACATTCAAACAATAAGCTGTACCTGGAGACATAAAAAATAATAATATTAATACATCAAGTAATGAAAAGCAAAATCCTACTCAAGAGTGTATTTCCTCTTCGTCTCTGTTGACAAATTAAAGGTTGGCACCAATATGATGAGGGATATAAAATGGAAAATAATGTGAAAACAGGTTAAGGCAATTGCTCAAAAGAAGGACTTGATGCTATTAAAGTTATTTATTGACTCCAGATAAAGTGTGGAACGACACCACAAGCAGCTCAGCTGCTGACTTTCAAACAATCTGATATGAGGCATAAGAAGCAAAAGTTTGCACTGCAAAAAGATCAAAGTCTTACCGCGGTCTAGTTCCTAGTGCAAATATCTTAGCACACTTGAAATAAGACAAACATAAAATTAACTTTTCAGCCAGATGTAGAGGCTTGTTTTAATTCCTTAATATTGATGAAAACGTACTTGTTCCATTGGCAGATAAATTAACTTATAACACGGGGAAATGTCTTGTTAAAAGTTAAATAATCTGCCAGTGGAACTGGTGCTTTTTCATCAATATTAAGGAATTATTTACTTAAAAGAAGCCTCTGTATGACATGTGTCAAACTCAAGGCCCGGGGGCCAAATCCGGCCCACCACAGCTTCTTATCTGGCCATCTAACATTGCACTTAAATATTATTTTATCAATCAGATAAGTTCAGTTTTATCTATTTACTGTCAAATTATGTCAAGTCGTCCCTCCATTTTTCTGAGGATTATTGTGGAAATTCACGCAAAAATCAACAAATTGCTGCACTTTTGCACTAATGCATAATTGTAAGTTTATCGCAGATTTTTAGCCAAAATGATAAAAAATATTGGATTCAAGTGACTTTTTACTCCCACTTGCAGGTGGAAGTGTTTCTTACTTCTACGAAACAGCTGCTTCACCCTAACATGATGTCAAGTTATAAATCTAGTAATAAAGTCACATAAGTGCAAATATTTCTAGATTAGTACCACAAACACTTTGATTTTTATTGCAACAAATCCTCAAAACAATTGCAAAATCCTGGAGGGACTGAAAAGATGTTCAATTTTAAGAATTTATTTATATACTTTAACAGTTTGTTACTGGGTTTTAGCAATAAATTCTGGCACAACCGGCCCTTTAAAAGCATTCATCTTGATTTGGACCAAAACTAAACTGAGTTTGACACCCCTGCTCTACATGTTGCTAAATAAGTTACCTTTAAATTCGCTTGCCTTATTTCACCTGTACGAAGGTATTTGCACTAAAAACTAGACTGGAAATGCTTGGTAAGATTTTGCGCTTTTGCATTGTGGACAGTTGTACTTTACAGTGAAATGAAAAGAAAACGCTTTGACATTTTAACAGAGTAGCAGTCCTTGCTTTGAGGAGTCCAAACGGACAGCGGGCGATCATTTTTTCTGAATAATATGTTGTAGCCACTCCTTCAGCATCTGGAAGCTGGGCCGCGCTGCGGGATCCAGGTTCCAGCACTGCTTCATGATGTTATACACGACTTCGGGACAGCCGTCAGGACAGTCCATTTTGTAGCCCTTCTCCACTCGCGGCACAACTTCTTTTAACGGCTGGAGAAAAAACAAAAAGCAGCAAAGTTGATACCAGAGAAAATGTATTTTAAAAAATTATTTGTCCTACGTTGAGATTAATACTTACAATTCTTGGATAGGGGACTCGGCCAAAAGAGTAAATCTCCCAAAGTAAAATACCGTAGCTCCATACGTCTGACTTAGTGGAAAATTTCTGTTAATACAAGAAAAAGCAGAAGATTTTTTTTTTATTTATATCCAATGTTTTTGCCTTTTTGTGTAATTCTAAATGTTTCAGATCATCAAAAAGTGGTAATATTAGAAAGAGATAACTGGAGTAAATAAAAAAAAACTGTTTTCGAATTACATGTTTCACCTTTTATAGGAAAAAAGCTCTCCAAACACACCTGCCCCTGTGTGAAAATACAATTTCGACAAGCTGCAGCTTTAACTGATTGCTGCCTGACATGAAGAACTAAAAAAAAGTCGGGTAAGTAGAATCTGTCAGACAACATGAAGGAGGCTAAAAGACCTGAAAAAACAAACTTGTCTGTTTAAATTTGTGTTTTTATCTGTGGTTTTATAAATACAGTATAGCACTTTGGTACAATTAATGTCTTTAAATAAATTGAAACTGATACTGACATATAAAGCATTAAAAATGGCCACATCAAACCACATCAACACTCTTGACAGTCAAACACAGTGGTGGTCGTTAAAGCTGCACCGATCTTTAACCATCCTGAACTTCTGCTGATTTTTCTGATAACTGATCATTATATATATATATATATATATATATATATATATATATATATATATATATATATAGCTGCTGGCAGCTGCTGCGTCTGACTTTACCTTTTCTCTGAGGGCTTCTGGTGCCGTCCATTTAACAGGCAACTTGGCCGTATCCTGAGTGGACGACGCCTCTTTGGTCAAACCAAAGTCGCTGACTTTGGCGATGTTGTCCTCCGACACGAGAACGTTTCTGGCTGCTAGATCTCGGTGCACGAAGTTGTTGGCCTCCAGGTAAGCCATGGCTTCACAGACGTCTCTGCAGACGTGAAACACAGGTGATAAAAAACGAGGCTCAGGAAGCGCTGACCAAACGTTTAACGCTGCGACACACAGGTGTCTTCATATTCAGATGCTCATCTTCAGTTTAACAAAGCTTCAAAATCAGAAACATTTTATTCCATATGTGGGGGGGGGGAAACTAAATGTGCACATCACTCTTAACATACCACACCGTGGTGACACATGGTGCTGGCAGCATCATACTATGGGAGCGTGTTTCATCAGCAGGGACCAAAATATGACTTTTTAATCTACATTCAAACCATTAATGGAGCATAAAAAAATTTAATACTTCACCCTAGTGGCAGCATCATGATGCTTTTCTATACTTTATGATCCGTCACATTAATGTGTCACAAAATACTATACTGCTCAAAAAAATAAAGGGAACACTTAAGTGTTCACTTTATTTTTTTGAGCAGTATATATTCAAGTTTGTGATTTTACATCAATAACATTTTACAAAGTGCCATTGAGGATGTTGTATATGTTTACACTGTAAAACTATATTTTTACCCCTGGTTATCATATTTTACTTTAAACTAACAATTGTGTTAATATTTTAGTAAACTTAAACCAGCATTGCAAATGATGAAAATGAGCAGCACAAACTGTTTTCTACATGTCTGTTGAGTAAAATCCTTTTATCTGATCAAAAGGAAGCATTTACATGTTCAGGTGAAATTTAAGGCTCAACTTGCTTTTGTTCATTTGAGTTTTTTATTTTTGTATAAATTAATTTAATATAGTAAAATCATAACAATTCTAAGGAGAAGGTAAATGTCAAATATGTATTTTTTTAGTGTTTCACACTTTACTGCAAAATTAATCTTTCAGCTAAATTAACTCCTAAATATTGCTCTATTACAGTGAATTATTTTCATTTATGCGGAGGAACACACTGTGCTCTGTTATACTGGTTTCATTAACGCCTCCTATATGTGAACTGGGGGAAGGAGGGGAGCAAACAGGCACAGGATGTCTAATCTGAAACTCCCACCACGTCGCTTTTCCTGACGTTTGACTCAAAGGTCATGAGCAATAACAGTAATAAATCTACTGTACTAGAAGTACATACACTGTATTCAGAGACAATTCTCACTGACATTACATCAGACTAAACCCTTTTCTGTTTTAGATCACTCAGGATTTCAGTATGTCTATTTGCTAAATGCCAGATATATGAGAGACTTTTAGAGGATTTCTGTTACTTTATAACAGAAATTAGCGGTATGCTTAGATCAAAGCTTTAACTTCCTAGCTAATTGAGTTGTTGCTTCATATTTCCACATAATGTACTTTTCTCTCGATGCCTTCTAGTCAATTGCACCAGTTCCTCCTACTGATGAACAGACCCACAACATAATGCTGCCACCCCTGTACTGACTTCACAGTTGGGAGTTATGTTCCCTTTCTGTACCAGGAATGTTATTAAAGTCAGTTTTCAGTTTCATTAGACAGGAAAGGCTTCCAAAAATGAAGGTTTTAAAAACCTTCATTTTTGAGTGCATTTGTAAACTGCAAATCTATGTCGCCTTTGGTGAAATGGCTTCTTTATCACCGAGTGGTCTTTGTCTGTTTTATTTATTTTTAAGGGCTAAGATGGGTAGAGTTCCCAAAAACTACTCAAGTAAGAGTAGCAATACTTCATGATGTAATTACTCAAGTAAAAGTAAAAAGTATGGTGTAGTGAAAAATTACTTCTACATTAAAGTTTTTTCCCAAATAACTCAAGTAAATGTAACTTCCTACCCAACTCTGCACAAGTTTGTTTGAGCTGTTACCTTAAAATAAAACCAGGAGCTAATGCTAATTAAATCAAAAGTTATGAATTAACCTGTTGACCAATTACTAATCATTCGAAGCGCCATGACACCGGAAGTCTAAATCAGAGCGACTGAAATTATTTTCCAAAGTTGTTTTTACCAGTTTATTCGTGGCTTTTACTTGTTAGCGTCGAGCTAATTTGTCTGTGAACAGCACACCTAGTTGGGGCTCAAAGACGACGGGATTTACAAAAATTATAAACAGCTGGCTTAGAAACCGACCCATAACTCCTTCATCCTGATGTGTTGATCAAATGTAAAACTTTTCCTGAATTCACACCACATGATTTAAATCACTAAGTCATAAACAGGAGCAACATTAAAAACGTGCAAAAGGACGAGATGCTAACCAGTTTTTTTCCATATATGCTAGGCTACATGAGGAGGGGGAGGAGGGGCACTGTTTCCATGGTTACGGTTAGACATGTACCTTATCCATAATGCCATATTTGATATAATCTTTCTAATCATACTTATAAAGTTTATGAACGTTAATCTTCTTACCTTGTAAATAGCGTTCGCTGTAAACCCGTGATTACACAGAGGGCTGACAGTCAACATGATAAACGGCTGCTGCTATCCATCACCGCCGTATCTTACCTCATTAAAAGTCATAAAATAAAATGACAAGTTTGGTTTCCATCATTCTGTTTGTCTATTTTTAGACTAGCTTTAAAGGAGCGCATCGGTTGTTTTGACGTCTGTCATGGTGGAGTGGGCGGAGTTCTGGAGAGCGTGACGTCACGTGAGCATTGTCAATAAGGAACTTAACAAGCCTTGTGGGATTTCACAAATTGTTAATTGCTTTCACAAATTGTGGAATCCCAGATGGCGAAGTAATCTGAGTGTATCTAAACATCTGAATTTGATTAATACAATAAAATCTGTAAGATTTGCTCTGTATTTATCCTGGCATTTAGCTAAAGAACTGCTTTGTGTAAAACTAACGGACCTAAAACTGGAATAGTAGAGTCTGATTTCATGTCAGACAGTGTTTAAAAAGGATTTTTTTTAAACGCCATGTTTTCAAATACTCACAAAGCAAAATTAAGGAGAGCTTCTCCACCAAGTACTGTTCGACCTCTGGACCGTAGGTAGTCTACTAAACAGCCCTGAAAAAGGAAAACAAACATGTAATCTTTTCAATGCTTTAAGTTAAAAACTCCCAGCTGAGACAAATAATCCAGTATTCGTCCACCTACCTTGGCCATATATTCAGTAACTATAAAAAGACTCCCATTCTCTTCTACAATCACACCAAGCAGCTGTACCAGATTATTGTGCCGTAGTTGCCTAAGGAAAAGGAAGAGCATGAGGATGTCACAATGGGCTTTTCTGTTTCTGAATCACAGTATTTCTGTATTTTAAGGCCTTACGTCATGACAGAGGCTTCTGCAATAAAAGCCTGAGCCGTAGCATCGTTTTTTATGCACTTCACAGCTACTTTCGTCCCTCTATAGTCTCCCACCATGACATCTGGAGAAAAAACAAACAGTTGATCATAAAATGGGAAAATATACAACAGTAACAGCAATTTTTTGTAATGGATATGCTACCACTTCTTGGTCCCAACTAAGTTTTTAATAGTCTCAATCTTTAATGTCTTCTACTGGGTTTTAGTTGATAAACCACCAGAAAGTAGCAACATCTGACAAGCAGGAATACATAGATTCATGGCTCCCTTTTTTTAGAGCAAATGAAGATATGAAGAGTGGCTTTTACATGTTTTCTACTCCTTTTTATTTTACTCCCAAATAAAATCAGCCAATTGCCTTCACCCTGCAAATACACAAAATCTGACCAAGTATTTTTTGTCAAGTTTCTAGTGCAAATATCTGCACATTTGAATTAAGACAAAACTAACTTTGAAGTATTTACTTTTCAGCAGGATATAGAACATTTTGACAAGCATTGAAGACTCGACTGAGTGAGGAATTTTATAAGGAATATACATAAATAAATATTTCTAATGATTTGAAGTGAAAAAAAAATGCACACCACACTTTTCAGTTTGTTATTTGAAGAAAACATTTAAAACAGTCCCATTTTTTACAGTTTGGCAATATTTTGTTTTTGTTTTGGTTAACCAGATAAAATCTTAAAGAAATACCTTAACTGTGTCTATATAAATTGTGTCTATATATATATATATATATGTGTGTGTGTGTGTGTGTGTGTGTGTGTGTGTGTGTGAAAATGAATGTGAATACTTTCTAAATGCAGTGTAGCTTTTTAGATTCACGTATGCTCATCTGAATTCTGCTATAAACATTAAAACAGGAATTGCTCATCCTCAGCATGGAGGAGTAAAGCTACTTGCCTCCAAATTCTCCTTTTCCAATAACCTGATGAAGCTTCAAGTCTTTTCTGTTCATCGACCATCCACCTGTTGGAAAAGACATACTGGTGACAACATGTTGAGATGCAGATGAGGTTCATGCATCATTAATAAACTTCGTCTTACTCCTGGAGAACTCATCCTGCGCCGCCACGGTTCCCTCCTCCAGCTTTGGTTTTATGAGTTTGGTGCACAAACCGTCTGGATCTTTGGTGTAGTGCTGGACACAGAAAAAGAACCAAAACATGCTCAAATGAAGACAATTTAAAGTCACAGTGATACACTGAAACAAAGAAAACTGTAATTATTTAAATAAGGAGCTAAAACTTTCTTTATGCACTGCAAAAACCCAAAACCTTACCACGTTTTTTTGGTTTAGTTTCTGGTGCAAATATCTCCATACACTTTAAATAAGACCAAGCTAACTAACTTCCAAGTACATTTTTCAGCAATATAAAGGAGCTTTAGTTTTAAATAGAAAATTCCTTAATATTGATGAAAAGTCCAGCCGCTCCCCTCAGGGAGCATCCGGAGCAAAACAACAGGATGAGAAACGGCTTCTTCATTCAGCCGTCAGACTCCTGAACTCAAGCTGCACCCAACAGCTTCATCTCATAAATTATCTACAAACACACCTGTCCATATGTCACATTAATTACTTTATTACTTTATTTATTCATTTATTTCTGTGTAATAAATTTCTCAATCTGGGACCTGAGTCCTAATTTCGTACCACAAACAAGCGAAGGAGGTATGACAATAAAAAATCCTTGAATGCAGATTATTTCAGTTATAACAGGGAAAATGTTTTGCTATGAGGAAAATAATCTGCTAGTCGAACCAGAACTTTTTCATCCATATTTAGGAATTATTGATTTAAAACAAGCTCCTAAATGTCGCTGAAAAATTACTTGCAAGTTAATTTAGTTTTACTTCAGTTGTAATGGAAAATACCTGGTAAGATTTTGCGTTTTCAAAGTGTAGATCATTTTGTTTCTCTTAATATGTTGCTGTACAGATGAATACAAATAAAAAGGTCGTGTTTTTGCTCTAAATAAAAAGCTGAGCGTTCGACGGCTGAGTGCCTCATTTGCATCAGCCCTAACAAACTCTCATCCACAGACGGCTAATGAGTCAGAAGCAGGAAGAGAGACGGAGAACATGCCATGCAGAAACTACAACACAAGACTAATCAGGACAGACTTATCCTGACAGATGCTCATCTCTTCGACGTGTGATACAACATCGGCTAAGTGTTGCACTGAAGTTTATTTCAAAGTGTTTTAACTATTTTTAACTATGAAATAAATTCTTGGAGCAAACAGACACCACCCTCTATGTACCTGCATTACATAGCAGACAATTTTTTATTTTTTTTTACACTTTTATGTTTACTACCAAAGTAAAAAAGTTGTAAAAACAGATCAACTCAGAAAGCTCCTCAACCTTTACAACCTTTATTTTGTCTTTCTCCAGACACTTACATTTTCCTTAAGCCAGAAAACTACTGAAATATTTGAATTTTTACTTCGTATCTATAAAAAACCTTCAGTTTGTTTTGCAAAAAATTCAATATTTTGACCAGAACATGATTTATTCGGGTTAATGTTTTTAGGGGTGCAGTTTTTTGGGATCAGCATCAGCTGAGGCTGGCCGTGTTTGGGATCAATGTCCGGTTTCCTGTCAGGAGTCTGTCAGCTGCCAGACAGACTCCAATGACTGCAAAAAAGCTTAGAGAATGGAAATCTAAGATAACTGTTTATTTGTTTTGCAGGTCTTTTTGGTTAAAGTTTCTGCCAGTTTTGCACATCTACCAGCGAAAGTTTCAGTTTTTAAGTTCATCAGCGAGATTTATAGTGAGATTAAAATACACACAGGTGGCTCTATTTACTAAATAACAGGCAGTTGTTTGCACTGGAATTTTATTTTAGAGTATCAGAGTACAAGGGTCTACACATAAATTCAAACCACATCTGCCCTAAAAAACATGTTTCTTTCTCTTTTTTTTCAAAAACTTCCCCTGCAACTGCAGCTACATACGTTGATTTATGTGGATTTATTGCAGAAAATTCCCCCAACAACACATGTCTGTGGTTATACCATGATAAGTTGTGGAAAAAGTTCAAGTAAAAATGTGCTTGTGTGTATATCTGTGAACATTTTTAGTGAAAATGACCTGGACATGCATGACTGAGGCTAAAACTGTCTGCTTGTGCTTTAAGAATGTATCTGTGACATAATCAGTACCGCGTTTAGTGTTTTTTCCTGGTGGTTTTATTGTTATCAATGCCTTTCTTGATCCCTGTGTTGTTTGGTTTTGCAGAAAATGTAAATAAAAAACTTAAGCGCACACTAACAGAGCTGCTGCAACAAGAAACCGGCGCTCTGGAGTTCACAGCTCTCTGTGCAGGGTGACCTACTGGCCTGCAGAGGACTCTCTAAGCAAATCTGAATGCTTCATTTACACAGAGAATATTCAGAAACTCTACTTTTACTCAGTAATCGTTTTTAAAAAAATCGCAGCTCAAAATAAGACCTTTACACAGGAAAAGCAGCCAGTTTGACAGAAAGAGCATCTTGCCTTTTTGAGGTTATAACTCTGAGCCTCAGCATAGTGTTCACTTCCTCTTTGACACTTCCTGTTCACCACATGTTCCAGGAACTACATGGTGTCTGTGAAGTTGTACAGTTATGTCTGCACATTCAATCCCCACCCACCTTCACTCCCAAACCATCTGTAAAAGTAATGCATATAACTTTATTTGTGGCATCTAAACTGGGAGTCTCACCTCAACCAGCTGCATGAGGTTCTCAAAGTAGGCTTCCTCGTCAATAGTGAGCTTTCCGTTTTTGTAGATGATGCGGTAGTGCTCCACCTTCCCGTCGCAGCTCACACACAGAGTGTAGTCGCCGGGGAAGTTGGTGCTCTCGCGCACCAAGAACAGGCCCGTCTCAGGTGGGTCAAGCAGCCGCTCGGCCTGGTCTCGAGTTATCTTCCCGTGGAACCATCTGGAAGAACCAGGGAGGAATTATCGCACTCAAGAAAAACAAAAACAGCCCACATCAATGTAGGTTCATTCACAAGAGAAAGAACAATACAAAACATCAGTGTTTGTTACAGTAGACTTTAGATGTAAACTTTGAAAGTTTAGCTTAATTCTATCTTGAATTTTATTTCAACGCCTTCCTTCTTTGTTTTCCTCGTGTCATGGACTCTTCTAATTTATATGTTTAGCGTTAATGTTCAACTTTGCATAGTATTTTACATGGGATCTCATATTTCTGCATGAAATATGTATAAAATGGCTCCATTGCTCTCTTTTTGCTCACAGACACAGTTGCTGCACGGCATCAGGAAAACATGCAGTTTTATAAATACAGCTAAATACAATTAACATATTTTCCTCAGTTTTCAACTGACTTTTTTCCACTGTTATTATTTCAATACTACTTTATATAAAAGTTAAGGTTTGGGTAACTGATTCTCTGTTACTTTATATCCATAAATTCCTCCAACCATCAAACATATTACTGATGTGCAGCGTGCAAACGCACTGCATTTGAAAAAACGTCCAGGAAATATTCCGTCCCAACAGTCCTTTGTGATGTTGATGTTGCACAGTGATTCTGCCTTGAGCATCGATATATGCTGTGCAGCTCCACTGTTTATTAAATGGAAGAATTTATGACAGGAAAAAAGAGAAAGTTGGCATTTCTCTGTCAGGGAAGCAGGAAGAACATTAGAATAGTCTAAATAACCCAGAATAAAAAGTCTAAACCAAACTGAGATTACAATAATAACTGCAGTTATGATGTTGCTGTTTCTGTGAAAAATGCTTGTGCTGATTAGCTAAAACATTCTTACGTTTTAAGGAACAGACAAACACACTGCTGTCCATAGTTAATGCTGCAAACATGGTAAATAAGCTGATCATGCTAAATGCTAATAATAGATGCTAAAGTGTGAACTAAACAATTATAGCAAATAATAACTGAAAAAAAGGGAAATTGTGTTTAATACAACTTCACCAATATAAATATTGGTTCTCGTTCACAACAGAAGATGATTAATTTATGTTTGCAATGAAATAATATAATAATGAAAAAAATCTGATATTTATTAAACAGCTGGTTTTTTTAAATTATCGTGTCAAAGAAAGTTACATTTTTTGTAACTATCAAGGTCTGTAATCTGCACATATTCTTATCTGTATAACTTTAAATAAATATAAACAAAAAAAGACAAAATTTGCGACTGAAAACATGTAATTTATAAACCTTCAGCTCCTTCACTGAGAATCACTGATATTTTCATGAAGTGATAAAACAAGAACAATTTATGACAGAAGATAAAATCAAACTAGAACAGCCAGCAGTTATCAACGGTTCCAAGCCCGACCCAACAGGCCCAACCCAGTGGAACCGACACGGCGGACCCGACCCAGTGGAACCGACACGGCGGACCCGACCCAGTGGAACCGACACGGCGGACCCGACCCAGTGGAACCGACACGGCGGACCCGACCCGGCGGACTCAACCCAACAGGCCCGACCCAGTGGAACCGACACGGCGGACCCGACCCAACAGGCCCGACCCAGTGGGCCCGACCCAGTGGAACCGACACGGCGGACCCGACCCAACAGGCCCAACCCAGTGGAACCGACACGGCGGACCCGACCCAACGGACCCGACCCGGCGGACTCAACCCAACAGGCCCGACCCAACAGGCCCGACCCGGTGGACCCGACCCAATAGACCCAACCCAACAGGCCCGACCCAACATACCCGACCCGGCGGACTCAACCCAACAGGCCCGACCCAACAGGCCCGACCCGGTGGACCCGACCCAATAGACCCAACCCAACAGGCCCGACCCAACATACCCGACCCGGCGGACCCGACCCAACAGGTCCGACCCAACAGACCCGACCCGGCGGACCCGACCCGGCGGACCCGACCCAACAGGCCCGACCCAACAGACCCGACCCGGCGGACCCGACCCAACAGATCCGACCCGGCGGACCCAACCCAACAGGCCAGACCCAACAGGCCCGACCCAATAAGCCCGACCCGGCAGACCTGAACCAACAGGCCCGACCCAACAGTCCCGACCCAATAGGCCCGACCCGTCACGGCGGACCCAACCCAACAGACCCGACCCAACATACCCGACCCGGCAGACCTGAACCAACAGACCCGACCCGGCAGGCCCAACCCAGTAGACCTGACCCGGCAGACCCGACTCAACAGGCCCGACCCAACAGACCCGACCCGGCAGACCTGAACCAACAGACCCGATCCGGCAGACCTGAACCAACAGACCCGACCCGGCGGGCCCGACCCGGCAGACCCGACCCAGCAGACCCGACCCAGCAGACCCGGCTCCTGTCCCCGTCGCCCCCTCTGCTCTCTGTCAGGTCCTTCAAAATCTCCCAACTGCGTCTTATAAAACTCAACATGTCATAAAAATCAAATTATTGCTCAAAGCCTCTGAAAGATCCTCCGCTCTGCTCCTGCTGTGCTTTTATTCCTGTTAGTCTCAGAAACGTTCCTCCTCCTCCAGTACCTGTGTGATCTCTCAGTGACCCTCAATGAACCTTTGATGCAAATAATTGAAATGATGTTTGCAACCGTCAGATGTATAGA
This sequence comes from Poecilia reticulata, assembly GCF_904066995.2. NCBI lineage: Eukaryota > Metazoa > Chordata > Actinopteri > Cyprinodontiformes > Poeciliidae > Poecilia > Poecilia reticulata. The sequence continues at coordinate 26,433,929 of NC_088835.1, read as the reverse complement.
TTATGGTACTTTCCATATCCCTGTGACCAGTTATATTACAGAGGCAGTCAAATATTCAAATGTAGCTTTCTGAGGGCACAGCTACTGCATTTGCATGTGGCTCCATAGGAAATGTAAATATCACACACAGCTTGTTGGAAAGCTCGGGACCAAAGCAGAAATAGATTCCTCCTCCGGCTCAACCACTGACAAAGGTGTTTTCCTGCGGCTGTTTTTGTTTTAGAGGATAAGTATAAACTTTCTAAACATGTAAATAGCTTTATCTCATCTAGACTCTATAATAAGAACTTTTAACACCAAGGGTGACAGCAGCTTTCATGACTTCCTATTAGAGATGTGGTATCAAATCATTTTTTCATATCATTACTATTTGCGTGTTGGTGCACGTGCAGCTTTATCTCCATGAAAAGATTCAAGACAATTCTGCGATGAGGAGCCCTAAAAATAACCCTGTTATCCATGCAAAGATGCACACACACACGGAAACCCGTCACGTGGGCAAAACAGGGGAAGATTTTCGAGATTACTTCCGTCTAAAATAGAAGAGGAGACAACAGGAAACTGTGTCGAGTTCATGCAAAGCTGAGGTGGAGGCAGATACAAGAGCTCTGCAATTACAACACAGGCCGAACAAACTGAGGCCTCCATTCACACAACCACAGCAGCCCTGCTACGGCTAAACAGGCCACTGGCTTCTGCAACCGCGCAGCCATAGGAAGAGGCTTGTTGGGGCCATTTCAGTGAACACCAGGCTATGAGATGCTGTGGTTGCAAGAGGTTTGAGCAACAGAAGCCTTAACCTAATCCTGGTCATTGTAAAAGCTAAAGATTGGATTGCGGACAGGGAGCTGGTAAAAGTTAAAATTATGCTAACATGAACAAAATAAGTCACATTTGGCGTTTCTATTGTTAGTGAAAAAGACTCAAAGTGGATTAGTAACTTCCAAAATAGTGTTTTTACTCTACAAGGGCCTTCTGGGTCGCACCCTCAAACCAGATATGTGCTTCCAGCTATAAATGTAGCGTCTGCGAGTGTTAATGATAAACTGCTGGTACTTTGGGGAAAGGATAATTCCTCGTTGCAATATTTACATCCATCACGATGTTTCTTAAAGCGCAGCAGTTTGTCTCTCTTCGTTCATATTTTCTCTGTGCGTTGTTGACCGCAGTACAAGGCCGTGAAATGTGCTGATCTGAACTAAGTAACCCTCCGTGAGAGAGAGGCTTTCAGGTCGAAATAGATCGTGCAGTTCATGTATGATATGTGAAATTAACGTGTTGAGTTTTTTAGATTAATCATATCTGTTAACTTTGACAGCTCAGAGCTCTGCTTTTCCTCACCTGCCCAAAAGAGTCTGACCATTCAAACTGCTTCTGCTACAGGACTAAAAGAATTTTAATGTTGAGTTTTATTAAAGGAACAGACCAAAACTAAAAGAACAAATCACCGGCTAGCAGGAAGCCGGCAGCCAGACCTCTGAGGCGACCGCAGCTGTTGTTTGGTTGCATGAAATTCTCTAACCAAACGCTGATAATGTTAACTTTCACTTTTTTTATTGACAGTTTGCCAATGTCCACAGATTGCTTTAAATCTGTAACGGCAATTTCAAAATGTCATTCTGGTGTGTTGTCCCATGTTGATTTAGATCGGAACCGTATCATGTTCTGAGGTCATGAAAATATCATTTCATGATCTGAAAATATAATAAAATAATGAAAACATCTTCACAACAATGAGACCCTTTCAATTGTTGACCAGCTTTTTGCATGTTTTGATTTATCTTTGGATTACTGCAAAACATGTTGGTAAAATTAAAACATTACCTTCTGACAGGAGCTTCGAATATGATCTGAGTCTGACATTAATTAGAGTATTTGACTGCATATCAGTGTTTTAATGTTCTGTCCATCAGCTTGAAAACAAACTGCAGAAGGATTTGGAGCAGAAGGTCTGCAACTCAAAGTCAACTATTCTAGTGACCAACTGTGCAAATACTATTAACAATGCTGGTCAGAACTGGAGCAGAAATGACTACTGCTACAATTTATATTCTTTTAATTAGTCAAGTAGGAAATCATCACTGTGGCAAGTTATAGGTGGTGCTTTAAAATTTCTGAGTGGTGTTTCAGTTTGTTAAGTGTCCCCGTTATTGTTCTCATCGTCTGGATAAATCACAACCTGCTCTTTATTTAATCACTGATTCCTGCTTGGTTGGACTTTGTGCTATTCACAATCTGTGTTTCCATTAACAATAAATGGGTGCAAATTGGTGTTTTCATGTCTTTTCCATTGATTTATTTACATTAAATGAAAATAAATTCTGGGCTGCACAGTGGCGCAGTTGGCAGAGCTGTTGCCTTGCAGCAAGAAGGTTCTGGGTTCAATTCCCGGCCCCGGTCTTTCTGCATGGAGTTTGCATGTTCTCCCTGTGCATGGTGGGTTTTCTCCGGGTACTGCGGTTTCCTCCCACAGTCCAAAAACATGACTGTCAGGTTAAATGGCCTCTAAATTTCCCCTAGGTGTGAGTGTGTGTGTGTGTGCATGGTTGTGCGTCTCTGTGTTGCCCTGCGACAGACTGGCGACCTGTCCAGGGCCTCTCGCCTGAAACGTTCACTGGAGAGGCACCAGCACCTCCTGACACCACCAAGGGACAAAGATGTTAGAAAATGGATGGATGAAAATAAATACGCTACAAAACTTTATGCTAGAAGGAGCAGCTTTGTTGGCCGCAACAAATTAGACGTATTTTGCAAAACTGCAATGGAGACAGGAGAATGTTACTACTGTCAAAAGCAACAAGGAAGACAACAGGAAGTGGCAGGAGGATGATGGTTTGTTTTTGTTTTTATCGGATAGTTCATAGAAATGTATGAGTTATTTAAACATGTTCTGTAAAATCACAATTTCCCCAAAACACCGCACACGTAGCTGCTGCAGAGTATAAGGGGCTTTTTACTCCGACGCCTCAATAAAACCCTGACTTCTCTTCTGATTGGCTGATAGATGATGATCGATGGCTGAATTATGAATATATATTATGCAACTATTTACATCCGTCGCCACCAGGATTTTTCATGACGTATCACAACCTTATTTACATGTGATTTTAATTTAATTTCTCATTTAATGAAAACACAGCAATTGCGAAACTGTGTTTTTTCGACATTAGCAGAACAGCGACAAACACTTGAGCATATTTGACATTTAGGTGCAGATTTTGATAATCCAAGTCACTTTCGACTTCACTCTTGGTTCCTCTGATTTGTGTAATTTTCCTTTTGTGTCAAACATGGACATGATGAAAATAAACCCGGTGCGCTACAAGCCCCAACACAAAGTGAAAGTTGTAAAAATAATGACGTAAGCCCTTCCAGAACCCTGAGTAACCTGTTCACTTACGGCATTAGACTCAGCTTGCCTCCGGATTTCACTCCTTCTCTTTTCTGGACGTAGTTTGCTGGGATCGTTCCCTCTTGGCCCGCAGCGTTTTTAGCTTGGTACCAGTTTGGATCCTGGAAACACACAAATGTCAGCAGTGGAAAATGTCATCCGAAGGAGGAATGTTTTGCCCTGACAGGTGGGAGTGAAGTCTTACTTTTGTGACCATGATGATGGACAACACGTCTCCTTTGTTGAACGGCAGGTCCTGCTCTGATGTGCCTTTGAAGTTGTACCTCGCCACGCACTCTGTGCCCTGCGGCCACGGACTCTGAAACATCAGGCCGGAGACGGCGGGTCAGAAACTCAGGATGAATTCATAACCTGACATAATGGCTGTCATGATGGAGTCTTAATGTATGCTTATGACTGTTGTCGTTAAGAGTCATTCTGTCAATAATAACATTTATTTTTATAGCACATTTCAGCAACAAGACAGTTCAAAGTGCTTGACGTCATAAAAACACAAAATCAACAATTGAAGCATTATATTTTGCCATCGCTACACGGCAGATTGTTGATTAATGTTTAACTTATTATGTTTCAAAGCCAACTGTAACCAAGTGGGTTTTTTAGTGTACATTTAAAGGAACTCAGTGTTTCGGCTGTTTTGCAGTTTGCAGTCTGGAAGTTTGTTCCAGATTTGTGGTGCTTAGAAGCTGAATGCTGCTCCTCCATGTTTGGTTCTGGTTCTGAGGAAGCAGAGCAGAACCAGAAGACCTGAGAGGTTCTGGAAGGTTGCTATGACAACAGCAGACCTTTGATGTGTTGTGGTGCTGAGCCGTTCAGTGATTTATAAACTAACAGGATTTTAAAGTCCATTCTCTGAGCTACCGGGAACCAGCGGACTTTAGAACTGGGTGATGTTCTCTAACTTCCTGGTTTTAGTCAGAACTCCAGCAGCAGCATTTGGATCAGCTGCACTGTAAAACATTTTAGCCACATTTAGTTGTGTCCATTATCTTTTACTCTTTAAGTCAAATAAATTTATCCAGTTTTAGATTTTGAACCTAAATGTGAGTTTGTGAAAGATAAACTTACAGCAGCAGTAAGTTCTGTTAACTTTTTATTAATTTATTCAAACCTCCAAGAGTTGAATAAACTGAGTTTTTAGGTTTGCACTTAAAAAACTGAAAGAAGAGAAAGACAGGAGTGGGAGCTATTTCCCAGAATGCTTAGCAGCATGTTTCTGTCTCCTGAGGTGGAAGTGCGTCACGTTGATCTGACTCTGGTGTTTTATTAAATGTTCATTTTAATGCAATTCTCAGTTAGCAAAGCTTGAGGATAATGTCCTGATCACACTAAATGTTTCTGAGCTGAATTCATTGGAATGTTTAATAAAATTCATCATCAGATCAGAAATTTTGTTCATGCAGTTTGAAACAAGAATTTAAATTATTCTAAAATAAAATAAATATTTATTTTAACTTGATATTGTGAGTAAAATAATAGAGAAATGTGGCTCTTTAATGAGGTGAAGGCAGATGTTTAGTTAAAACTCACAATTAAAAGATTAATGAGGTTAAAAAACAATGTTTAGACAACTTGTCTCTTGTTGTTAAATCAACTTCATGAACTTTAATTTCTGAGTTAAAACCAAAACAATTTTCTTGTGACTTAAATTACATTTTCCAGGCAGCAGGTGGACTTTCATTTTCAACTTAAACCACCTGTAAATGTTTTACAGTGTGCATCTTTCTGATTGATGTTTTATTCAGATCTGTGAAGATGCCTGAATAAAAACAGTGTCATCAATGCGTCTAAAGATGAGTTTCTCTAATCGTGGAAATTTTCTTCAGGTGATGAAAGGCCAACTTTGTAATTGTCTTTATGTGTTAATAAATTAAAAATCGAATTAAAACTTGCATTAAATAAAAAAGTGTCATTATTTACCAGATGACACTAGATCACAGCAGTCATAAACATTCATGAACACTCCTTCGTGTTTATGGCAGCTGCTCTGTCAGCCTTATGCCCATAAAGTTTTCCAATAAGTTTTAATTTTGACAAATGCCAGTGTTTGAGGTCAAGGTTTCTAAATTACCTGGACCTCTGTCATGGTGAGGTTCTTGGATCCTCTCACAGGTGAGGTGTTCTCCCTGCTACCATCAGAGCTGGTACCTGCAGAGAAGAAGAGAAAAATGAGCAAAACAGGCTCTGCTTGAAAAACCTACAAACCACAAGCAAATTTCAGGAAGACATTGAATTTGTCCGTCATAGTTTTTTCTTTTTAGTCAGCTCAGAGACGCGAGACAATTCAAATCATCCACCCAGTTATCATTTGAATGCACTGTAAAGGCAGATCTGACAATGCTGGTAAAAATAACCTGCTCGTATGAAAAGCAGAACCAACAGGCCTTTTTTTTTACAATCACACTTTCACAACTAGTGCGCAAGTTTCCATGACGTAAGCCATGTAAATATAGAGCAGCTTCCATGATTCCAGAGAGACTACAAACACACAGAAATTGATTTTCAGGATTTTAAAAAATGGGAGAAAAGTCGATTTTTGATCGTGTTTAGCAATAAAACCCAGGCTCAAGTCTCCACCAGCGCTGGACTCCAGACGTGTGATGACCAGACGTTAGGGACTCCATTCCCTGCAGGCTCTGCGCTCCTATCATGCACACGCCACCAATCAGACCAGCGGCGTCGTAGTTAAATGTCATGCAAAATACGCCCCCCTCCCCTCTCTCAGAGCCCCACTTCCTCTCTTCCTCTTTCAGTTCCCACGAGGAGGTGAAGTAGCTCAACGATCCGTGCTAAAGGAAAATTCAGCTCCTAATAATCCGTCACTTTACATGAGGTCACATCCCTCAGCATGTCAGCTTCCTGCATGATATCCCAGAGTCACAGTCACAGGCTGCTTAGAAACCAGACAGAAAACATCACAAATTCCCCTCCTCACAGCCTGCACTCCCTTCGCTGAAACATGAATAATACTGAGAGTTTACTGGTTTTTACTGGTGCAAAACGTAATTCTCACGAGTCACAAAGACGGCTGTCTCTCACCATAGTTTCTCTGTAACGGATGTTGACCTCTTGATGCAAAACTGCAGCTGTCTTCTGAGGATCTGGATGCATTTCCTGCCCTCAACACCCCCTCCCTCCTCAATCTGACTCATCTATAAACCGCTACGGCATTCCAGTGACGCTAGCTGCTTTAATTATAACAGCATTTAAATTTTACACCATAACAATAATAAGAATTTTTCTGCCAATAATAGATGGTGTTTTTGGTAACACATTATTTGAAGGGGTGACATAACACCTGTCATGAAGATGGAGGAGTCTTCATGAATGTTTACGGCTGTTGTCATTAACATTTGGTTAAAAAAAAAAAAAACTTTTAATGCAATGCTTCCTTAAAACTTGCATTGAAAGTCCTTTAAAAGTTTAAACTTAATAATATACATAAACTCAGACAGTGTTTGAAAAATTCAACCACAGTGGGCGGAGCCATGAGACGTAGAGGGGCGTGGCCAATAGAGAGGGTAAACGCGGGAAACGCTGTTGCTAACTTACCAACTTGGTCGTTATATTTAGTGACATTTCAGACGCTTCTAGTGCCAAATCTAGGGACAAATCTAGAGACAAATCTGTTGACGTTTTTGTGCGTTATTGCTGACAACACGAGGGGGGCGGGAGAAAATTCAACTGCAATAACCACGTTCAACCCAAAGAGGGCAGCACTGAGACGGTTTTAGGCCAAATATCGCATTTTTAAATGTTACAATTTGTAAATAAACATGAAGATAACACCACGGAGGACCAATTTATACCGTTTTTCAGCAAAAGAAAAAGGTAATTTGGGGTTTTGTTACTCTTTAAGTAGCGCTACATACCACTCTTATTATGAAAGCAGAGATGAAAGTTTGCTAAGACGCTAACTGTAAGCGCTACCCTAGCGGCTAATTAACCAGAAAGTATTAGCGTCATATATTCTTGTGTTACCCTATAACGATCAGAGTACCGACAACAACAATCACCACTATCAAAATAGCAACATATTACTAAATGTAATACTGCAGGAATTCTTGAGAAATTCAATAATGTTCATTATTTTTTTCCTTTATTGCTGCACATCTGCTGTATTTTTACTCACAGTCATTTATCTTTAATCACAAAGTCACATAAAACTTTAATGACTAATTTAAAACGGATTATAATACTTTACTTAACTGGAAATGAATCATCTTCTTTGGTGCTTAAATCGCCCTGGAATGACTCCTGCAGCCAGTTGCACAATATAAACTAAAGTTAATTGAACACAGATGGCTGCAGCACACCGTCATGACCAGAAAGTGTAAAACCTTCAAGGTTCACATGTTCAACAGACAGCAGCAGCACGGTTTCAAACCTTCAGGTTGTTATCGCTGATGAGACGGAAATCACAAGATGATTATCTGGAGAGCTGCAGAATAATTAGTGTTTGGGCTTTCTGCTTCAGTACATTTAGTCTGAAACAGTTGGATAATGGAGGCTGCAGCCACATGCCAAGTTCAAACGCCAATGTGAGTCAGTTTTACACACTTTATAGTCTGCCATGTTTAAGGACCCTCTATAGCTCGACTGCGTTGTGTTTTATGACATACGAGTTTGAGAAGGTTCAAAAAGATCATTTTATACGCACTGGCAAGATATTCTGTCGAACTTCACATCATGATCATCAGCCGAAAAACCGAATCAGGGCTTGAAATCCTTGAAAAAGCTTGAATTTGTGCTTTAAAGGTTTGGAAAGTGCTTGATTTCTGTTCAAAGTCCTTGATATTGAAACTACACCGTTTTATCATAAAGTGCAATCTAACGCTTGACTATAAGCCTACATTTGGAAAACGCTATTTACAGCTGAAACCACATATTTATTATGCACCTTTTAAAAAGACATACACACGTTTGTTTTTTGTCAGTGCCTGAAGTTAGATCAGATTAAACGTCTTGTTTCTGGTCAGTTAGCATAAATATTTTTATTTGTTAAATGCCACAAAACTTAGTAAGAATATTTTTTTAGATAGTTTTTTTTTTACTTTTCTTGCATATTGTGTTTAATGTTATGTAATTTACTTTATCACGACTTAGTGGGATTTTTAAATGTAATCAATATTTACTATTTATAATGGCTCAATGACTTATTGATTGTCTTTATATTTGATCAACATTGCAGACTTGAGACGCCACTCTAAAACATTTAAATTACATTTGCATTTACATGCATTTTTAAAAATAAAAATTGTTTTCTATTTTTGGAAGAGATTTCATCCAAACAGAAGGAGAAGCAGTTCAAGCTGACGACTTTTCCTCAGTAATGTCACTTATTCTGATGCTGCTCTGCTCAGATCCTCTCTAAAGTGATGATGATTCACTCACCTCAGAATGCCGAACGCTTTTCAAGTGGCTACAACGGCAGGGCAGCCCAACCTACTTGTTAATAAATTCAGCTAATACTTGTTCTTTACCAATTGGAGGCAGTTCATGAACTTTCAGCTAAAGATAGCTGGGTAGTAAAAATTATTTGAAGCACGCCTTTACCCTTTTGCACCAGTTATTATGCAACACAGCATTAGCAGCACACACACTGCAGGAGAGGGCGACGGACTTTATAGTACACAAAATGCACATGGTTTATATTTAGACCCATGTGAAACCTGCTGATGCTGAAACACGTAATATAAGTGTTTAAAGTTAATAGAAATGTTGCTACTAACATTTAGGAAAGAATCAAAGGGGTCAATATTAAAGAAAACTACAAAAAACTATTTTTTGTCTAATGTTGAGTCCAAATTTCTTAAACAGTACACCTGAAATAAGACAAAACTAACAATTTTCAGCTCAATAATTCCTGAATATTGATTTAAAAAGTTCTAGTTTTGATGGAAAACATTTTCACTCATAAGATGGGAAAAATGTCTTGTTATAACTGAAATAATCTGAAATAATCTATTATTGACTTAAAACAAGCTCCTATGTCTTGCTGTAAATTTAGTCTTGTTTTAAGATGTTTTCACAAGAAACTAGACAGAAATACTTTGTACGATTTTGTTAAATTATTCTAGATGTGTTTAAACATTTATTTAAAAATGTAAAAGAAAGCTTTACCCCCAAAATAATGTTGATTTCTGTCGCTCTGGATCTTTTCTCCAGGGAAAAGTTTACATTTTGGAACATGAGTGGATTTGAACTGGAATCACAGCAAGGATGAAATAAATCATCGCGGCTAAAGCTGCCACACTGTCTTCGATTTAATTTTCAGGAAACTGAATAGATTATTCCAGCAAAAGCTTTTGGCAGCTGAGTGAATCTCCCTTCGGGGAAGCTCACAAGGCGATCATTGTGAGTCGGTCCAGTTTCCATCACCATCAGTCTGGACAGCGAGAAGCTTCAAGTGAAAATGTGACATATTCTTCTCAAGACAGAGTCCAACTGTGGGGAAACGCTGCCATATTTAATGCCAGAGGTGTCAAACTCATTTTCATTTTGGGCTGTATTGAAAATCTGAATGTTCTTAAAGAGTCGCTTGTCCCAGAATGTATTAAATTAAAACCATTTAATCTGTTAAAATATTAATAAATATATGTTCCCACAGGATTCTGCAGTTTCTTTAATCAAAATTACAGATTTTGTGGTTCCAGTTTAGACATGTTTGTAAGGATTTTTTATAATATTTGTGCTAATGGATTATGTAAGACATGTGTCAAACTCGAGGTCCAGGGGCCAAATCTGACACGCCATAGCTTTTGATGTGGCCCTATAGACTCCGAATTATAGCAATAAGTCCCTCCAGTTTCTCACAAATCTGCAAAATTCACACAAAATCAACAGATTCACACATTTTCTTTGGATTTTCAGAAACTTAAAACATTGCAGTCACCTAAATGCTGAGTTTAACCGACACATTTAACATCACACATTAGCGTAGATATCGTACAAAAATTCCTTACAAATATTTCTAAATTAGCACCACAAAATCTGCTATTTTGATTGCAAAGTCCTGAGGAACAGCTATTTATTGACATTTTAACAGTTTTATCAACACATTTGGGCGCAACTGGCCCTTTAAGAACATTCAGTGTTTTTGATTTGGCGCAAAATGAAAATGAGTTTGACTCCCCTGATGTTAAATGTGACTTTTTATCACTCGCCATATTAATTACGGACTATAACTTGATATCAAGTAAGGCTGAGGCAGCGGTCACTTATTTGATTTGTGAGAAACTGGAGGGACTTGTTGATGTCATTCAGAGCCTAAAGGGCCACATGAAACGCTGCAGCGGGCCAGACTTGGCCCCTGGGCCTCGAATTTGGCACACGGGCAAAAACGATAAATTAAACTTCACAATAATACTGCAGGATTACGAACGTCTTTACACTCCACACTATAGAGGTAATAATGCAGCGTTTCACAGTGAAACTCTACATTATGGTTTGTGTTATGCAAGTCAGTGAATGTCTGATCTGCTCGGATCAGAGAAACTGACTGCATGAAGCAAGACGGGACAGGAATGCAGAACCGACTTCTCTGGACTTTTTTTGTTTTTGGGATCTGCCACTCCCTCAACTATCCGCAGACAAAATCTGAGCTGAAGAATCATGACTCTGCTTTGGCTCAAAAGGGATATTTTAAGATGTTTTAATACTAAATGAGAGCAAAGCAACATTAGAAATTACAAACAAAGTGCTGAGAAGTTCAGGTGTTGCACTTACAAACCGAAGTCAAAGTTCATTCAAACAATTTATTTTATAAGATAAAATCAAAGACAGAAGATTGTGTTTTTAAAAATAACTAGTGCTTTTTAAAATATCCTCTCATCAATTAATGGCAACTCTGGAATTTGTATTTGAATTTTATTTTACTTTTTTTGGAAAAATTCAACCTGTAATTTGGGCACATTTATTCAGCAGCAGAAAATGAAGAATTGCTCACAACAAAATGTTTTTCTCACAATCATAAAACAATAATTTTACCCTTTCTGTGCAACAAATATCACTAAAACATTCTTATCATTTCATTTTAAAATTGAATTTAATGTGTAAGCCCCTACAATATTTAATGCTTTTTAAAGAAAGCATGTTTCTGTCAGCCACTGTAAATAGGAAAGATGTGAGAACATTCAAATTCAATTAAATTCAAAAATACTTGAATTTTTTAATTCAAATATTTAAAAATACTTGAATTAAAAAATCTAGTTCTTTAACATTTAAATATTTAAGTTTAACTCGTCAAATTAGAGAGTTATTGTAGACGGTGACGGCTATCTCCTGTAGCAGTCCGTGTTAAAGTGAATTTGAAGAGGCCTCTGACTGAAGAAACTGTCAACATGGGGTTAAAGCAGGAAGCATTTTTACTGATGTTGCTACTTTCCTAACATCACCCATATTTACATTGAGGGCAATAAATAAAAAGCTTAAAACTGTGAGAAAGCAAACTGGACGAAGGCCGATGTTTGTCTTACAGGAAGGTTAAAATGTCTCCAGAGTCACCAAGCCTCCATCACAACCACTTATTTTAAGGTTTTCTGGTGCCACCGTTTCTTGTGAAAGACACTTAACACACCAAACAATCAAATTACTTAATTATCCTTTGAAAGATGATTAAAAACAAACAGAAAATCATGAACCATAAACAGGCAAAGTAAGTAAATATAACAATAAAGTAATTTATTCATCAAGACAATAATATTAAGCTGTTTTCTTTTCGACTGTTTGCCAAAATCACCTCTTTTGGTTCCATCAAACCAAAAGTAAGCAAATGTTTTTTTGTTTGTTTTATTTTTTAGGAGGCAGGTAGAAAGATTCAAACTCTTTTAAATCTTAGATAAAACTTATCTCTGTCTCTGTTTTAATGACACTTGATTTATTTCAGATGCAGTTTGTGGTTTTTTACAGTCCTCTTCACAGTGTTTAATAACAAGATAAAGTTATTGAATCATTAAAACTGTTTTAGACTTTAACTGTGGGAACATTTCTCATAGCCGTTCCTTTACTGCGCTGGTTTAAAACTGTGTTCTCGTGTCTTTCCCATTTTGAAGAATTACTAATACGGGAGATTACATTGTTATTAGCCAACATTGAAAAGGTTTGATTACTGTAATACCAATAATAAAACGTAAAATTAAAATTAAAGTTGGTATTTTTATAATTTTCTTGATGTGAATTTATGCTGCAACAATAAAACAATAATTTAAAGTTTTGCTTTTTATTTTACTGGAGTGTCAACAAACAATCTTGCCATGATAACACATTTTGCTGGATGATAAATTGTCCCAAAAGTTATCGAGATAAACGATAATATTGTTGCTTTGAGACCATTTTTAAGCAACATAATAAAGCATTCTCAATACATTTTACACTTTAAGAAATATTTAACACAGAAAACATTTTAAGTATCCAAAGTGCATAAACAAAACAACAGATAATAATAATAAAATAATAAAGTCTTGAGTGGTCTTAAATGATTAACATTCAAACAAATTATCTAACAGCTTTTAACTTACATAATTATTAAATAACTTTTAACATTAGAGAACATTAAAAAAAATAATATTTTCAGTTTGATTTACACCAAAAACCAGTTTCAGGAGCAGCAAAGGGAGAAAATTTGGGCGAAAGTTTCAGTTTGAACAAAAAAATTAAATGAATGAATGTAGAAATGTACAAATTTAAGATTTAACATGAAAATTCCTAAAGTATTTAAGACTTTTTAAGGCTCATATTGAGACGTTAAGCTAATATAAACTCCAATGCAGCTTCAGCAATGAGCTGAAATAAAGAGTTCATGTGGTTTTTAAATTGTGTTTTCACTCCACAGCTTTTGTGCTTTTACCTGATTTTGTCAAATTTATAGCTCTGGAAAAAATGGAGAGGCCACTTAAAATAATCAATTAATCTGATTTTACTTTTTATATATAGGTTTGACTAAAATGAACTTTGTCCTTTTACTCTATGAACTGACATGTTTCTGAAAGTACAGGCGAAAACATCAGTATTTATTAGCAGAAAATGAGAAATGCGATGCAGAGCTTTCAGACTTTAAATAATGCAGAAAAACAAGTTCATGTTCATTTAGAAACATCAATGCTAATGTTTAACTGTTCAGGAATCAGTATTAGGTGGAATAACCAGGAGGTTTTCATGGGGTTCAGTGCAGAGGGATCTTTTCCAGAGCTGAATGAAGAGGACAGTGCAGCAGCTCCCAGATGTTTTCCTCAGAGAAGGAATCATCTCTGCGTCTGCTGCTGGATCACGCCAGCAGCAAACTGTCCCTCAGATCACAGAGAGGAAGTATTTTTTCTAGCAACACAATCTTTCATTGTATTATCATTAACAGCCCACACTAACTTATTTTTCTATGATGCTCAAATTCAGATCAGAATGTAAATTATTACGGTGTATGAACTTAAAACATTTCCCTTTTTAAACATAAATGGAGCCAAACTCGGAGTAGCAGGAACAGAAAAATCAACGACTGTCATTAACTTTGCATTTTACAGCTGTGCCACAGCTTAACCGGCACATTTGGTCACGGAGATTCACCAAGCTGCCAACGCGTCACAAAAACGCCATATAAGTCGAGGATGCACGCCGGAGCAGCAGACGGACGGACTCTTCCTTGCTCTGCAGCGCTGCATGTGCAGATCTTGCACTGCTGATGCTTTGCTGCGGTTTCATCTAGTTTCACCCGCTTGATCTGCTTCTGCAGCTCTGAACAGTGTTGAACAAAAGGGCCTAGTTAAAGAAGCCCAGTGGCAGCATCAGCAGACCTCTGACTTCATAAAAAAAATTTAAATAAAATTGTTTATTTCAGAGACTCACCAGCTTCCTACTTTGTTTTTGCTTTCTATAAATGCTTTTGCTGTGGTTGTTTTTCTATTTAAAGCCACTGGCCAGATTTGATTTTCTTTAGCATCAACTTAACTCACTTTAAATGAAGCCAAACATGTCGGCTTGTCTATTTGGTTGTAAATTTGTATTTAATCCAGATAAGAAAACACCTTTCCACAAACAAACTTCCACACTTGCATGCATCTGATGAGTATTTCTCTTATTTTTAGCCCTTTTATTTGCACGTTTTTAATTAAATGTATGCGTTTGTCTTATGCAGCTGCAGCAAAACATGGATCAGATTTGTTTGCACGACCTGCAGAAATTGTTTTTGAAATAAATTTTGAGCCGTGACACACATGGATCTGCAATGCAGCAACCAGTGAACACCAGAAGAAATAAAAAAAAAAGGTAAAAAGAAAAATGCCATAGCTCATTCATCACAAAGACAGAAGATGTTGGGATTAGCTAAAGTAGTACGAGTTCAACTATTTAAGGTGATACAAGCAGATTACAGAGTGGATCTATTTTTAAAATGACTTAAGCACAAAAAAGAAGGGAAAAAACTCATAAAAGATATTAAAGTTAACCTTTAATATCTATCTATTCTGGAGTGATTGGAGTCAAACTGATTGTTGTAACTCAAATTCTTCTGAATCTGTGTTGAAATGTGTTGGGTCACTCATCCCTCACAATATTCACCAAATCTAGTAAACCAGCTCGGTTCTTGCGCCTCTTGTGACGTCATCGTCTCAAATGAAGGCGAAGCAGACCTGTCGGTTTTTTTCATCTGTGCACTTTTTTAAAATTAAACACACACAAAAAAGCAGCGCTTCGTATTTTGAGAAACGCTGCACAGCTCATCATTTCGCAGCTGCTTGCATCGCCAATAAAATAAAATAAAATAAAAAGTTAAAAATTGCCGGGATAGATTATCTTCAAACCCAGCATCACTCTGTGGATCTCAAACCTCCAGCCTGGAGCTGATCCATGGATGAAGGCTGATAAATGCTGACCAAGCAGACGATCAGTTGGTAACAACACCTACAGCAACATGTTGTGACACAGTAAAAAAGGAAAAAGAAAAAAGTTGGGCTGCGAGAAGCGGCCTCTTAACGGCAGGAAGTCAGAGAAAGTGGCAGAAATTTGAAGGAGGATGTTAACAAAAGCCACGTCAGATCAGAAAAAAGCACAAAAACGTCTGATTTCCATTCAC
The DNA here is from genome assembly GCF_904066995.2 of Poecilia reticulata. Classification (NCBI taxonomy): domain Eukaryota; kingdom Metazoa; phylum Chordata; class Actinopteri; order Cyprinodontiformes; family Poeciliidae; genus Poecilia; species Poecilia reticulata. The sequence continues at coordinate 26,418,456 of NC_088835.1, read as the reverse complement.
TTTGGGGGCGATTTAAGCTCAACTGCAGCGTTAAAACAACTTTAACGAAACTTGAAATCATGTATTTCCACCGCACAATGATCATGTTAGAGGAACTGATGTGCACGTATTGGTACATTTGTAGCTTTATAAGGACTTACCTCACCTGTTTGCAGGTAAAACCAAGTGTTTTGAGGTCGTGTCAGCTATTTTTCGGCGTCCTTGTTCATTGGAGAACAGCCTATAAAGTCCTTCTCACACCCGGTTGAAGCTTCCCCCAAACAACACCTCAGCTGTCTGATAGGGAAGGAGGGAAATACAGCTGAAGCTGTTCGGAAAGTTCAGCAGCCCGGAGTAAAAGCAAACGGGAGGGTCGATGCTGCGACTCCTGTCAACATTATTTTCCCCCAAATAAAAGGTTTTCTGCAGCCCTACGCGGTTCCGGTTCTCCTGCTTTAAAATTACAAAGCAATAAATAAAAAGTAAAATTGCGCAGGCAGAAGTAACTAAGCAGGCAGTGGTTAGGTACAAGAGAAGCAGACTAAATTTAGTGCACTTTCAGGCGGTCCTGCTCATTTTCCCCGTCACAAACATTCAAGTTTTTTTGCCCCACCTTGGTTTTACTGCGCACATGCGCATTGTGGCAGTCCTGCTAAAAATAAGACCCAAACCGAGAGAAGTAGTTGAAGGAACTTGATTATCAATGAGGCAATGTTTACAAAAAGGGAAAAAAAAAGTACAGACATGCAAACGGTGAGTGGTTGTCGGTTTTTATTGGTTCAGTCAGCAGACATGACACATGAAAAATGCAAAGTTTCTGCTCAAGACGATCAGTGACGATGAAGTTTTCATTTCACAACTGCCTCCTGTGCAGACCCAGCGCAAATCAGCCGCCGCTGCCATTTTTTAACGCGGTTCTTCTGAACAGACAAAAATAAAAACTCACTTCCCATTTCTCTGTGGAAAAAAACCCCCAAAGAAAGCCCATCTGTGATAATCACCCAAAAGCTGCGGGGTTTCAAAAGAGGAAGCGTGGAAATGTTTGCTTTTATCGCCTCCTGCTGGTCAGTAAACGAACGTCCACATTCAGCAGCGCTGGCTTCTCCTTCCAAGCCAGGCTTGTCTCAACAGATGTGAAATAATTACACATCAGGCAAGAGGAATGTTGGAGAAAAAAGAGAACTATTGTGCATGGCTGTAGCCATCATCGAACATGCACATCAATCCAGTGGAAGCTGCTGGCTAGATGTTGGAAATTTGACCTTTAAACAAGAACAAAAACAAAAGAAGTACTAAGATTTAGTAATCTTAACTTTACCCAGATGTCAAAGAACCTGATAGTGAGAGCGTTAAATGATGCTAACAACAAGGTAGTAACTTTATTTTTGGACTCATTACAAATGAAAATGATGCATAAATTAAAAAAAAAAGAAAGAATCAGTTTTCATTGTCAAGCGTACATGGAAAGATGCGTCACCCTCAGAAGATGGCGCAACAGCAGCAGCTCTTGTTCACAGTTTCATGGTGTTTTTTCTAATATTTTCTGGTATATATCATTTACCAATTTTTTTATTAATTTTTTGGGGGGACTTGGTTCACAAAAGCTACTCTGTGCAGGTCATCACAGCTCAGAGCAGAAATAATCGAATCGTAACCAAATAAAAATGCTAAATGTTGCAGGTGTCAGACATTTTCTTCTATGGATCAGAAACATTCACTCTGTTGCGTTTTAAGCCTGCTCTTTCTGGACCTTATTTTCTGCAGAAACTTCCAAACACGCCGTTATAATCTCCTTTCAAAACATGGGCTGACAAAGTATTTCTCCCCACATGATCAGCAGGTTTTTTTTTTTTGTGCTGCTCCACTTTACCAGAACCTAAATCCAGCGACTGTTAATCAACTGGCCCATTCACAGGAATGAGTACAAAAATACAAAATCACCTCGGCTCGTATTTCAGCTACGAATGTGACAAGTTAGATTTTTATAAACCGAGAACCCGATTCTAATACTGGTGCATGCAGAGTGGGGTATAAAACAGTAACTTTAACTGAATTCTGCTCTCTTAGCTAATCTGCTGAAAACGCTACTGAGGTTACGTCTACAAACTCCCTGCTTTCATGGCTCAAAAGCATTCAGTGCGTTTTCTATCTGTGCCGTCAAAAAGGTAAGAAAAGGAAAGAATATAAAGCAGCACATCGACAGACAAAGGAGGCTTCCTGCAGAGACTCCCTGCCTGCCTGCTGCAGATTAACGTCATGTAAACCTGGAAACACAAACTGCGCACCGAAAGTCAAAGCTTTGGAGCCAGCCGAGTTTCCGCAGTGAAAATTAAGTGTATTATACGGTGGATTTACACCAAACCGTTCAACGTTAAGAGACTGTCCTTTTTTAAACTGCGTTACAATCCCATAGCTTAATCACCAAGATGACCAATAAAGACTCGAAAGCTTCCACGTCTGTAAAAAAAACAAAAAAACAAACGAAGTATGCAACAGTGGTCCTTCAGCGTGAGGAAACAGTTCAGACGACGACTTAGAGATGAAACTCCTGGAATATAAGGCGCCAAAACCTAAATGGTCAAGGAAGGTGAGCGGTTTAATCAATCAGTCTCGTTAAGCGGAGTGCAGAGGGATGACGAATTTACAACCGAACGGAGAGTGGTACTTGATTCCCACTTCCTGGAACACCTGCCGAGGAACACCGATGTCGCACAGGTAAACTCTGCCGGCGCCTTCGGCCAGAGGAAGGGGCAGGCAGAGCGACAGCGACCACTTGGCCTCGACTGCGTGGCCCTGCCCGCTTACAGGGGGGTCCAGGCTGAGCACCGGCGCTCTGTTCTGGTTGGCCCAGTCCGCAGCCGCCCGGTACCAAGGCTGGTCCATCAGGAATGTGTTCTCGTGGCAGTCCAGACAGTTTATGATTAGATCTACGGGGGTGTCTGGGAGATCTAAAGGGAGAAAAACAGCAAGCGTGACCCACCGATGATTATTTCATTAAAGAAAATAAAAAATTCACACAGCAGGAAAATGAGAAATTTTTTTGACCACATGTGGGCCCGTTAGGAGGATAAATTTTAATTAAAATTGTCCCAGAAGTTATCGCAATAAACAATAATATTGTAATTTTGAAGTCATTTTTAAGTAAAATAACAGAAATGGCAAAATGATGCAAGAACACATTCTTAACCATCAATTAACTTTAAATTTGGAACTGGAAAACATTTTTAAATATCCAAAATAAATAAAACGAAAACAACAAATAAAATGAATCATAAATTCTCTGTAAACAAAACATGGTGCTAAATCAGATTGTTTTCAAATCGTCTCCACTATAAACGGTCATGTCGTATTTTATCTGACTTTTACACTGCAAAAAACTAAAAATCTTACCAAGTTTTTCTGTCTAGTTTCTACTGCAAATATCTTAAATTTGAAATGAGACAAAACTAACTTACAAGTAACTTATCAGCAAGAAGTAGGATGTTTTTAAGTCAGTAATTCCCTGAATATTAATGAAGAAGTGCCAGTTCCACTGGCAGATTATTTAACTTATACCAAGACATTTTTCCAATGTGTGGCAGATTATAAGTCAATAATCACTTCGGGGTTGTAAATCACTTACACAGAAGTTTGATGGCTCATTTAATTATTGATATGAACAAACATGTCAGTCGCATTTCATAATAAAACATTAAAATTGTGACCACTCTGCACCACCAGCCAGGCTCACCTTTGATGCCGGACACCTGTTTGCCGCCGGTCTTGTTGAAAAGCGTCAGCTCGCTTGTCACGGCGTCGAGCATCTTGACGAAGTTGGGCAGAAACAGAATGACCTCCACCTCGTGGTTGGCCAGGTGGCGGCCGCAGCTGATGCCCTGCGCTCCCTGAACATGAGGCCCACACAGCAGCGCCACCGTTGGCCGCTGATGGAGGTTTTTGGGTGTAAATCTGAAACACGTCAACAATTTATAAAAGGAAATTAATCAGATTTTTTAACTTCCTATAATTACTAATGTCCAAAGTTCCAGATTCCAAAGATTTTCCAGACATTTGAGTGAAAAACAATTTAACTAGTTGAGTTTTATCCATTAATCATGACAGCGTTATTGACATCTGATTCAGACGACAGATAAAGATCACTAGATTACATCTTTATTGGCAAATAATTCCACCAACTCTGCTGTGAAATTTATAGCAGATTTGTCAAATCTAGACTGAATTATTCTACACTAAACATTCTGTTTATACATTTTACACATTTATTCTGTTTGGAAAAGTTAAAGAGTGTTGGTGCTTTGTTCCATGCCTAAACCAGAGCAAGTTTTAAAACCACAAACAGCTGAAGACTTGAAAGATTTAAATCAAAAGAAAGCACTGAAACTCCTCTTTTTATTTATTCTTTGATCATTTCTCTCAAGTAGTAAATCAAAGTTTTACGAAAGAATCAACTTGACATGTGAGATCAACTGCTTTGTTGTTTAGAAATCCAGATTTTAGATATTGTGTATACAATAGGGGTTGAACGACTACATATTTTTTAAGGTCGACTACATCATGATAATAGTCGAGTCGATGTCGACTAGTCGCGATGACGTCATAGTGACGCAAGCGCAAAAAACCTTCACAACTACTTGGGAGGCTTTATCAGCTATTTTCACGGCAAATATTGATGCCCCCTCCCCTTCTCTTGCTTTTACTAGGTCTATTATGGAGAATTAAAAGAGCAATAAACAGATCATTCTTTGTGAGCAGCGGAGAAAAGTTTGTTGCACAAAGTTGGGTCTGACTTTTTAGTTTTTTTCCAAACACCAGCTGATGCCGATAATCTCTGCATAGTTACTCGTATAGGAGCCAAATTATCACACCGACCACAATGACGCTTTTGGAACATCACAAACCAAACTTATTATAAACGGATTCCCGTTTGGTTACAGTTGAATTCAGCGAAGCTTCCTGCTTCTCCTCCGCCCGAAGCGCAGCAGGAAGCTCTGCTGACTCAGCAGCGGCTCTCTGAACCGACATGCAGACGGCGGCAGAGATCGCCTCTATCAGACCCTCAGGGTGAAGCTTGGACTTAGATTCCAGATGTAGTCAAACCATATTTTTATAAGAGCGTAAAGCTGCCAGGTTAAAAACTTCCAATACGCAGGATGACACCGATCAGTTGGGGGGATAAAAAAAGCCTGACATCATGACGCGTTGTCGCACATTACTCCTGTAGTCTTTTTTTTTTTAAGGATTTTTTCGGCACTAGTTTATTTGACAGCAATCTGACTGTACGGGGGCAGAGAGAGCGGAGAGAGGCCTGATGGGCCCAGCGAATGGAGGACGGGAGTCGGACTCCTGACTACCGCGGGCTAAAGTCTCTGTATGCGGGGCGCCGCTCAACGCCCCTATTGCGGGAGCCTATGCTGTAATTTACAGTTTGTCTTTGTTAAATTATTTACATTTTTATTCAATTTGAGCTTTCTGACGAACTCACCTATTCCACCTTTTTTCCTTTGAAAAATCTGTTTTGTCATCTGATTGCGACTAGTCAACTGGCCCAGAAAAAAGTCATTGCAGAGAAAAGAATCGATTAGTCGACTAATTGGTGCAACCCCTAGTATACGAGAATAAAGAATGAAGTTTGAAAACCTAAACTTTTATCCAGAACTAAAAATTGCTAAAAGCAAAGTTCAGATTTTTCCCAAGACTGTAAGAACATGAAAAGGGGAAAAAAATGTGGCTGTTCAACAAAACAAAAAAAAGCCCCGACTAACCCAAAACATATCTTTTCCCCACATACCTTCAGTTTAATTCTTCGTAATTCAGAATTGAGGTTGAACTTGTAACTAAATGCTTCGTCTAATTCAATATTCGTACCTGTTGGGCCCTCCTAACAACGTGAGTGTCATCTGGCTGGCACACACTCCAGTCATCTCCAGTCTCCGCTCCAGCGTCAGGCCGTAGCGCTCGGCAGCGGACAACAGACGCTTGTGGAGCTCATAGGAAATACTCGGAACGACGAGTCCAGAGTCTGTATGACGTAAAGAAAAGAAGCAGGTTTAAACGACTCTACTGGACACTGTAATTCAGTGGCTGCAATGTGAAACACGCACCAGTGCAGTACTCTTTGTGCCCAGACTGTGGTACAGTAATCTGTCTATAAACAATCGGTTTGCCCTCCAGGATGTTCTCGTCGTGGCGGTACCGTGTGGGCGTCTGATCCTGAGGCGTGCCACGTGACCTCGCGCCGTTACGTCGCTCCGTCGTGTCAATCTCTGAGAAAACTGCAGCTTTGTCGAACAGTGCCAGGTTTCCTTCAAAGTCAAAATCCGTATCCAGCCCGTCATCCATGCCGTCGCCGAAGCACTCGTCGTCTCTGTTTTTCATCTGCCCGTTTTTCACTCCGTTCTTTTTCGGCGTTGCTTGGTTTGCCCCTCGACTGGTGGACGACCCTGACAGTATCGGGGGGAGCAGCTATTAGCGTCTCAATATTCATAGGAAAGTTTTACCTGCAGCCAAATGAATCACACCTACAGGAGTTATGTCTTCGACGAAAGCCTTTAGGTTGACCCAGTGCGTCCAGGTGACGTTCTCCATAACTTTTAGAGCACTGCTGTGGAGAGTTCAGCTTCTCCACAGATCTGGGATCCCCCTTTGGAACGGCAACTGGGACAGTGCTTCCCTTCACAGCCGCACTGGAAGCTGCCCTGGCATTAAAGCTTCTGATGTCCAAAATCTTTAGTTCCTGTATATCAATGGCACTGGAAGAAAAAAAACAAACAAAAAAAAACAAGAGAGATCTTTAGTAACAAAATGGATCAGATTTTACCACTTATAGAAACACAATAGGGTTGTTTTTCCACTTCTGAGATTGTTGCAATTAATTGCATGATAAATAAAAGTTAACTTGATCATTTCCATTCTGATGACTAATATCTTTGAAGGCTAATTTTGTTTACAGAGACTTTATAATCCATATTATTTATGGTTTCAGTTATTTGTGGTTTTTATTTCCTTTTCATTTGTTGTTTTTGATTGTTGTGTTTTCTTTTGTATATTTAAAATTTACCGTCCAGCAAAGTTTATTGTCGTGAGAGGCCTGCTCACTTCTGGAATCCAAATTTTTGAGTTTGTAGCACATTATTTAAAATAAAAATGCCAAATATAAAATATAAATATAAAAACAGGTTAGCAGCAAAACAACAATTTGGTTCAAAACACCACTTCTATTTAAATAGCGTCCCAGTATGGGTTTTTAATGAAGCGAGACCCATAAAACAGACCCAAGCTGTGGGAAAAGGACATTTAAGTCGAGATTTACCTGAATGTGACCTCAGGAACGGGACATTTGACCCCATTGTGGAAAGGTTGTCGTAAGGAGATGGTTTGGCTGGACTGGTCCACAGATGATACTTCTCCTTGATAAACTCCCAGCGTTGGTCCACAGTTGAGAGACACCAAACTACCCAACCAGTCTGAGGCCATTATCTGCAATAAATATCCTATTTTAAATGAACACGAACAGCTAAAAAAGTCACACCAATGACCACCGACTCATAAGTCCGAACAAGTTAACATTCAGGCAGTACAGCGAAATATTCACAGTTTGGAGCTAACGTTTCAAAACGTACTTAGCAATAGCTTCGGCCTTGTATCAAGCTAAGTTGCTATCTCAAACTCATTTCAGTTGTAAAACGCTTTAAATAAAGACAAAGTTTTATACTTTTTCAACGTTAAATCGACGAGGACTCCTTTGGACAGCTCAAGGCAATGCAATTTTCAAACAACGGCTAAGAAGATAGCTCTTTGATATTAGCCTCTTAGCTTTTAAACGGCTACTGACACTAGCTTCCTGTTTCCGGGAAACCTCACTTTTCAAAATAAAACACGCGAGAACTCTTTTTTTTTTTTTTTTTTTTCGTGACAAAATCACTTCGAGCAGGTTATTTTGTCTATTAATTTCTTTATTCTGTAATATGTACGTTGATCTACATGGATGCGTTCGAGCAATAATTGACTAAACTGATTATACATAGATTATCAAGGCCGGTTTATTTACATTTCGATATATTTTCCCCATCTGAATTTAGAAAAAAAAATTTTTGGGGCCACAATTTTTTTTTTTTTTTTTACTTTTTTCCCTCTGAATTCGGAGAAATTTTTTTTTCTGAGCTACTGAAAAAAAAAAAATGCTGACTTTTTTTTTTTTTTCCAGTGGCCCTAATCCTCTTCCGTACATAGACGAATTACGACCAATAAGAACAGACCAATAAAAACTTTTTTAATACATAACTGTGGGTTTAAATACAATAATGTTTAAATTATGTGTAAAGATGATTGTTATTTTCCCCATAAAAATACTTTCAATCAAAGTCAAAGCCTCAAATGCATTCCCTAATTCACTGAATATGATCTTATGTCTGAGAGAGTGGTCTGCTTGTTTTATTTTGTTTGTTTTGTTTTTGGCTTGTTTGTGGGATTTTTTTATATGCTATATTATAAAGTATTTGTCAAATACAAATTGGCTCAATGTATCATATGTTCTAATAAAAGAGCAGTACTTCTGTATTCTGGCCTCACTTACTTATCCAAGAAACAACTTTGGATTTAGTCACCAGGATGCAACATTTCACACTAAGCTGAAGAAAATCTGCATCCTTAGAAACAATTTATCACAAACCTTAACACTAAAGAATAAAGTCTTAAAAAAACAAAAGAGCAAGAGACAGTTTTCCTTCTTGTTGTGCTAAATTTACTGTAGAGAATATTTAATAAGAAGAAAGCTGAGGTTGGTGTTTTAGAAATGTCAGTAAACAACTGACTGAGGTTAAATGAGATCATGAGGAGAATATCTAGGGAGTGGGGAGCATCACTCTGTCATCCAGCTGCTTTTTATGAACTGAGGTCATCATGGATACTCCCTGCTTTACAGACAATCTCAAAAACAAACGAAGCAGGTTGGCTCTGATAGTGAGCAGGAGAGGATTTCTGAAGTAAGATCCCATTAGAGCAGGATGTCCAAACATTTTGTGATCACAAAAAGAGACCCACATCACAAAAAGGGCCAAAAAGAAATAAAATAAAATAAAGCAAATAAAGTAATCCAATTTTATTTTATCCAAAATGGATGTTATTCATTGTAGATCCAAACCTTAGAAGAGATGTTGCACGTTTGCTATATTAGAAGTAAAGCATCTAGTTTTCAGTTTCTTTTGCACTCAATTAAACAAATTTGTTTTCAGCAATAAGAGTAAGATTTGGGTCACTTTCTTTCAAAAAAGATTGCCATATATATTGGCTAAGTTTAATAAAAAATACAAATAAAAAACAAAAAGCGGATTTGTGTGGAGCGAAATGAAAGTCAGAATAAACATGATTCTACCAGCAACCCTCCCGACCCCACCACGGGACAAGCGTGCAAGAAAATGGATGGATGGATGGATGGATGGATGGATGGATGGATGGATGGATGGATGGATGGATGGATGGATGGATGGATGGATGGATGGATGGATGGATGGATGAATAAACATGATTCTACTTATCGTAAAAGATTGGTCACAAAAAGACAAATCTGATTTTATGTTGTAATTAACAGTTTCCATTGTAAAAAATTTGTGTTACTTTTGAATTGCAGTTGTGGGCCTCAAAAAATTAGCCCCAGGTAACAAATGGCCCCAGAGCCGCACTTTAGACAACCCTACATTAGAGAAATTGTTCTTTTAGCTAGGACTGTTACATTTTTCAGAAATCAGCTTTTTGGATGACATGTGTAATAATATGTATGATTAAAAACGTGTCATGACAGAAGGGTTTGTGGATGAGTCCAGTAGCCGTGACGATGTGTTTCCTGTCATGTAAACAGTGGAAATATCAGCAGACATGTTCCAGTAATAGATGCCCACCTCCAGATAACAGCTTTGTGTGAAAGTTTGTCCTCTAGGCAGACTGCTGAGCCATTTCTGACTGACAACTTAAACCTCGGGGGACGCTGCAGGACATTTCGTCCATATTTTAAACATTAGTTTACTTTTTACTCATGGACATGTGGAACTCCAGATCTGACTTTACAGCCCAGGTAAGGCCTAAATGTAAATGTTCTTCATTTCACAAAAAAGAGAAAAGAAATATATATATATTAAAAAAAAGTGTTCTTCTTTCTTTTTAGTCTTCCTCATGGTGTGGGTCAGGGTTTACATCAAGAGCCAGCTCCAGGTAACTGGGCCGTTCTTATGGTTTTAAAGTGATAACTGCAGCCTCCTCATGCACACCTGGTTATTTTTTTACAGTCTAACAATGGAACCTTTATAAAAAGATTATTTCACTTGTATCATGTCATTTTTCTCATGTTGTAAGAGAAATAATTTACCAATGGATCTAGTGTTTTTCATCAATATTAAGGCATTACTGACTTAAAAGAAGCTCCTACATCTTGCTAAGTTAGTTTAGTCTCATTTCAAGTGTAGTAAGATATTTGCACTAGATTTAGTGTTTTTGCAGTACAGCGGTGATTCTTAAGTAAGTTGGGAAACTTTGGATGAGTTTTGTGTTTCTGCTCATGTTGCAGTGCCGGTGCCTTCAGACGGAGCGATCCGGGTCTAAGGAGGTGGCGGTCGATGTACCATCTGGAGCCTGAGAGTCCTACAAGGTCCCTCTCACCATTTGGAGCAGAAATGTGGACTGGTCGAGGTGAAAGGAGCTTCAGACAAGGAGAAGTTTTGCCGTGGCTCCATGACGCTCATGAGCGGCTGAACACTAAGCTGGACCGGCTGAGGACCAGAGAAGTTACTCTGGGCCACAACAAAACAGTGGCTCAGAGGTTCGACATGAAACAGAAGGTGCAATACAAGTTAATACATTTCAATTATTTCTTTTTACTTGCATGACTTAGTAAATATTAACATGTACTCCTGTGTCACACAGCTGCTGTCTAAAACGATGGATGCTTTCAGTCAGGATGAATTGTTTGAGCGGAGTCAACAGTGTCGAGATCTCCAAGAAAAGTAAATAAAAATTAAACCTGCCGTGTGTTCTACAAAAATCTGTTTTTTACATATTCTGTAAAAAATTCTGACAATCCGTGAAAAATAAATGTCCTCCCTGAGCTACTATTAATGTTTGCACTGCTTCTGGTCCAGAACAACCAATCAGAGCCAGGAGGCGGGTGTTAACGCTGTCAATCAACCCTGAAAGAATGTAATGGTGGACAAAACAACTTACCATTCCAGTAAAACTCTTTATTAGGTGGGCATGCTAACTCACCTGAACATTCATGACAGACTCCATTATCTGGACGGCGATGCAGCATAGCAGAGAGGGTCTGAGCAGCTTTTACATGAGGTTGATTGACAGCAATAAGGCCCTCCTGCTGGCTCTGATTGGTTGTTTTTGTTTATTTGTGCAGAAATGCAAAGAGTAGGAACATATCAGTGAGAGTTTTAACAAAATGTGAAAAACATTTTTTTAAAATTAAAGTTAGACAATGCAGCTTTGACGAGAATTAATAAAAAAAAATCTTTTTAAGAGTCCGAAAGCTGGAAAATGAGCTGCTGCACGTGAAGTCTTCTCTGGTGAATGTAAGCGAGGATCAGTTGACGTCTCGTCTGGCAGCTTCACACAAGAAATCAAAGACTCCAGGGGACGTAAAGAAACAGGTGTCTGACCTTCATATGTTGAAAATGTCTGTTTCTGCTTTTTACTGCATGTAAATTCTGGTTTGAATACAGGAGAAGAAGGATCCGACAGAGGTGGACAAGCTGAGGGAGGCTTTGAGAGAAGCTGAGGCGAGAGCAGCAATTCTCCAAGAAGAACGAAACAAAGCACTCCAGGATCTCCAGACTTCTGCTGAGGTATCAAACAAATACAGCCTGAAAACAATCATATATAGCACATGTGTCAAACTAAAGGCGCGTGGGCCAAATCTGGCCCGCCATAGCTTTTTATGTGGCCCTTTAGATTCTACACTAAACAATAAGAGTGCTTAAATATTATGTTTTCAATCAAATCAATGCAGTTTTTATCTGTTTACTGCTGAATTATGTCGATCAGTCCCTCCAGTTTCTTGAGAATTATTATGGAAATTCAAGCAAAATCAACAAATCCCCGCACTTTTTTGTGCTAATAATTGGGATTTTATTGCAGATTTCTCTAAGAAAAGGTCAAAAACTGTGTTTCTTGTACTAAATAGCTGCCTAAGTCTTTAATGATGTCAGAATATAGTCCAATAATAAAAAGTCACATTTACTGTCGTAAATAAGCTAAAATATTTCCAAATTAGTACCAGAAACACTTTGGTTTTTATTCACAAAACCTTGGAGGGACTAAAAAGATGTTCAGTAATATTATTTAATTTTAAGAATTCTTTGATATTTTAATAGTTTGTGAACAGGTTTTATCAATATTTTCTGGCCCTGTAAGAGCATTGATGATCTTGATTTGGCCCAGAAAGAAATTGAATTTGATGCTCCTGCTATAGAGTATCGTTGTTACTATCAGTTTTTATCTGATTCCAGATTTTTTTATGTCTTTTTTTTTTTTTTTGGACTATGCAGACGCAGAAGATGCTGATTAATAAAATGGAGGAGATGGAAAAGAGAGTCAGTGACGTCAAACCGGGTCGCTCTGAGGTGCAGAACCATCTTGGAGAAGAAAACAGCAAAATCTCTTTTCAGGTCAGTGTAAGTTGCTATTTTACACAATTTCACTGTGAGAATGGACAGAATCTGAAATGTACATGCTCAAGCCTGCAGCAGGTAACATTTATTTAAAATATATGTTTTTTACATAAAAGCATACAAGATAGATAATCAATGAAAAACATAGATCACCTCTTGTTTACCACAACCTCATGACAGGGGTTAAACAGTTTTCCTGTTTCTCCACCATTAGCACATTTAGCTGTGCATACTAGAGCATGATTGACAGCACAGTGGACACTTAATTTTTTCTGGAGCTGCATATCTTTTCTCAAATCTTAAAGGTGTGTTGTTCATATGTATTCAACTGCCTTGTGCAAAATTTCTAACAATCATCTTTAACTTTTGTTCTTGTATAGGATAAAAAACCCCCAGAGCAGCAGCTTAACAGAACCACAAAAGAACCAGACGGCTTTGAGATCCACAACATCGTCACTAATCCAAAGGAGAACTTTGAGGTTCTCAGAGAGATTTTAGTTGTTTTGTTAATTTATTTGAGTTCTTAACTCAACTGTTCGTGTTGTGTCTTCGGAGCAGGTAGATGAACAATCAAGACAAGAACTGGAAGTGATGAAGAAACATCTGGCTGAGTCACAGCATCAGCTGCAGGAGCTAAACGAGGAGAGAATGATAAACTTAAGACAGATCACAGATCAGATCAGAGAAAAGGAGAATCTCCTGACTGAACGAAACCCAGGAGGATATGATGCATTAAATGGATCAACGGGAAACATCAACCAGCGCAGGTGAGATGGTAAACAGGTGAGCTCAACAGTATCTGAAGGTTAAATATTAACTCCGCAAGTTAACAGTTATAACCAAAATATATATTTCACAGGACATCTACAGAGGATTTGGACCTGGAAACTCAGAAACTGCAGAATCAGTGTGTCTGTTTGGAAGAGAAGCTAAAAGAGAAGGAAAAAATGCTGCAAATGCATGAGAAAATGTATCAAAAAAAGGATGAAATGAGACGCCTGCAGATCAAAGAACTAGAAGATCTGACCTCACACTGGACACAAAAATGGCAAAATGTTGCTTTGAATCTTCAGTCCACACAAGAGGAGTTAGAAGAACTCAAGAGAAACTGCACCATTGATACAGTAAGGAAGCAACACATGTACAACTCTTTCATGTGCTTTGATATGTTTAATTTATGGTTTAAAGACATTTCCTATTTCAAGGTGCTCAGATGTGAACATAACCGTCAGGTTTCCTAACTAAACGTCGTATGTTTTCACATTCCGCATTAGAAATATTTTCATGGAGGACCTTAATTATCAGGTCACAAAACTAAAAATATGCTTTCACATGTAGCATCCAGTCAATAATGAGAAAACGCCTGCAAACAGATGCAGAATTATACAACTGTATATTTTTGAAAAGCATTAGTCGAGCCTCCAGCACAACCAACAATAATGCAACAATTGGCTTCTGGATGGTATTTCAACAACAAAACAGCATACACTGCAAAAACACAAAATCTTATCAAGTATTTTTGGTCCAGTGTCTAGTGCAAATATCTTAACTTAACTTAAAAGTAACTTTTCAGCGAGACATGGAGTCTTGTTTTAAGTAAATAATTCCTTAATATTGAAAAACAAGTGCTTGTTCCATCAGCAGATTATTTCACTTGTAACAAGACATTTTTCCCTTGTTACAAGTTAATTTATCTGCCAATGGAAGTAGTACTTTTTCATCAATATTAAGAAATTATTTGCTTAAAAAAAGATTCTACATCTTCCCAAAAAGTTTGTTTCGTATTTCAAGTTTTCTAAGATTTGCAATAGAAACAATCCAAAATACTTGGTAAGATTTTGTGTTCTTGCAGTGCAAACAGCAGTAAAACCAGCTGACCAAATGTGCTGGAGCACTGCTCTGGTTGCTAGGTGACAGGCTGGACTGGGGTTGCTAGGTAGTAATCCGGTGTTTTTTTTTAATCTTCTAGCTAATTTTCTAGACACGTCAAAAAACATCTGGGTGGATTTTTTTAAACACTTGGGCTGTTTTCAGAAGCAACTGAGACCCAAATGGGAGTGTAAAAATGGGGGAAAGTGAATTTTGCATCATAATCCCCTTTTAAAAAATCAATAAAAAGGTGTTTAACTGTGTAACTTGTGTTACTGCAGCAGGAATAGTAACAGGATTTCTGTGAAAGTCTTACTGAAATGGGAACAGAACAGAGCTGGTTCCCCAATTTCTTTTTGAAAATTTTCACTGATCAGACCAGAACAAAAAGTTTAGAAGTGGGGCTATGATTGTAAAAAATAATGAGGTCATCTTCTTTTAATCTTCCAGAGAGAATCTGAGTCTTTGCTGAGGCCCAAACAGGAAACAGGTAAAGATGCATTTTGTTGTTTTATAATAAGAGTAAATATTCTCAATGAGGCTGCAATTAAACCATCTTCATCAACTTTAACAAACCCAAGACAAAAAAGGTTTGTATTCTTTGAACACAAGGGGGCAGTAAAGCGCACTGAGCTTCTGTTTGCAGGTAGTGATTTGGTGCAGACTCTTCACAAAGACACACAGACAGAGTGAGTGGATTTTAATCAGATTTCCACAGAATGCAGGGTTGAAAAAATACTCAGAATATAACCTCTGTGATTTGACCTTTCATTGTTTTTCAGCCTTTCAGAATCCTCTTTAACACCAGACTCCACATGCAGCAGAAATAAATCTCCCCAGGTAACACAAACACACGTTTAATGTTAAAGTGTTGAGAAATTCAAAATGTTAACCTGAGCATACATGATCCTCAGCTGTGGGCGCAAAGCGGCGAGGTTCAGAGGCTGAAGCAAAAACTTTCAGAAACAGAAAGGGAAGTGAGTGAGAGGTGAGACTAGTGTCAGAAAAACAATCAAAAAATGTTCCTAAAATGATGTTTTCTGTTTTTTCTGTGCTAGAGAGCATGATTTGAGGACTATGGAACGGCTGAGAGAGATGGAGCGAGCTGAGGCTCAAATTAGGATTTCTGCTCTTGAACTCAAGGTACCAAAACCTTCTCCTGGTTTAAACCACAATGAATTAACTTCAAGCTAAAAGGTTGGACTGTCTTTTTTCTATCTCCACTTTGTTGTGAAAGCTCATGAAAAAGGCGCCTGAAGTTTGTCAAAATGGTGGAGGAGTTCAGGCGGATGTGTCAAATCCTGCCTCAACGCACGAGCAGCAAGACGGTAGGAGCTTTTACTTTTAAAAGGAGGTGCAAGTAAAGAATAATAATAATAGTAATAATATAGAGGGATTTCCCCAGCAGGGATTTAAAGCTAAAACCTTGTGTGTGATTTCAGAGTGGAGGGAAAAGTTGGATGAGACGCAGCAGGTGAATCCTCCAGCCCTCCACAAACATCCCAACCTGAGGCAGAAGGTTTCGCACAGTGGGGTGAATAATTTACTGATTATTACGTTTTTTTTTCTTTGACAAACAAAATAACACTCTGCTCTGCAGATTTTATAAAGGCCTGTCACAATAAGAAATTTTGCTGGATGATAAATTGTCCCAGAAACAAAAACATTGTCATTTTGATACTATTTTCAACTGATATAATAATAACAACGGCGTAATAATAAGACTAATAAACTTTAATTTTGTACAGAACACTCCACACCAGAACTGGCAGACATTTTAAATTTCCAAAATAAAACACAACAGCCAAAAAACACTAAATAAAAAGGAAACAAAAAACCACAAACAATTGAAGCTGTAAATTAAATGGATTATGACATCTCTTAACAAAACTGGTCTTGAAAAAAAATTTAATTATCAGAATGGAAATTAAAATTAATTTATCATACAATTAATTGCTCAATTGCTCATTGCAACAGGCTTAACTTTATGTTTATGTCCGCCACAACACCAGAATCCTGGATCCATAGATGAGGGATTTGTTGCTAATCAGTTTATCACAGGTATTCCTAATCTTAACAAGGCTGGAATGTCTACAAGAACATACTCTTCTCTTCCAGTGCGCAAAATATTTTATGTACTAAAATATATGTAAATGAAAAGTATCTTTTCTGCAGGGTAAAAATGAGACTTTATGGATTGAAGACAAGAAGAATAAAACCATCTGCCATGTTGACCAAGAGGTGGAGCAGCAGAGAAGAATGGTCACTGAGCAGGTAGACCGAGACAATTTTTGTTTCTGTTTGTCCAATTTACATCTGGACATAAGAAACATTTTCCTAGTGATGGAATTAAAGTAAAGGTGACCTAAAATGCTTCACTGAATATGTTGGGATAATTCGATATCCCAACTATCCCAACTAACTATCTGATGAACTATGTGATGAACAAAACATGTTCATCACATCTTTTGCACAAAATCATTCTTAGACATTGACGTTTTAGTCTGGTCAGTTCTGCCTACTTTGAGCTGTTTTAGGGCCTCCTGTCACTTTAAATCTAAATAAGCGGCTGCTGGCCACGCCCCTTAACTCAACTTTTACACTTTGGGTTGCTAGGTAACGGGTCGCATTCCACTGGGTTGCTAGGTAACGGGCGGGGCAAGTAGCAACACTTAATTCACAATCTAGTCAAAAACTTTGCTGGATTTTTTTTTATATATACAATAGAAATGTATAACCACTGGATCAACTTAATGCTAATATTTCCTGTCAACAAAATTAGATTTTCATGGTTCACACAACCTGGATCTGGCCACCTAAAAGTAAATGAGCTGCCAATTTTTAATTGATCAATCATATATTTAGATTTTTAGGGAATACCACCAGATAAAGATGCTTTATATGTCAAATAAGTCATACATTTATGAATAAATAATTAATTTTAACTCCTACATCTCATTGATTGTAGTTAAAGAGCTTGTTTAAGGAGCGAGAAGGAAAGGCAGCAGGAAGATTAGCTGATGCACAATCAGTCGCTCAAAGTGGATCCTCCTCAACTCAGGACTGGACTCCCACATCTCTGGTTGTTAGGGTGAGAAGAAAACACACAGGAAATCCAACTTATGATGCCTGAGATATGTAAACAAATCCAGTTTTTTGTTTGCTTGTTTTTTCAGGCTGCAGCAGACAGGAGAAGTTGGCAGCCTGGCTCGGCTTTAATGCCGGTGTTGGAGGAGGATGAGGAGGACGGTGACTGGTCAGGAGTGGATGAAGGGGATGTAAAACAGGAAGCCCACACTGAGGCAAAACCTTCAGACTGCAGGTTTAAAAACATATATGCAAGTCCAACTTTCCCTCAACCATAAAAATACGCAATAGTTTTCTGTCTGCTGAAATGTGTGAGTAATCACATAATCTCATCCAATAAAGAGAGCGTCCCATTTCATTACCTATATGTCCACATATGTGCAGACACAGCTAATCCCAGCTTCAACTTTAATTAAACTGCATCCAGTACGAGGGGAGGGGATGAAGGTCTGTATGCCCAACTCCTTAAACTCCATGTTTTAGCAACAATCTGAAAAATAAAAGACTCTTTTCTCCTCTGGTTTTGCTAAATAACCACTTAGCTGGTGCAAATTTGATTCAAAATGTGAGAGGAATCAACCTCAGCATGAATCCTGCCTGCATATTGTAGTAATATTAGGCTGATTGAGAAGAGTGCAGAATGATGAGAATGATGAAGTTTATTTTAACTAAAAGTCCACATTCTCAACATTTTTTCATGTAGATATAATCAAAACATCAATGTAGAGGATTTATGTTCAAATTTAGCCTGTCATAACCTCCACCTTTTTGCCAATTTATTTTAGACTTTGAGCCAAAATACGTATCAAAAGTGGCATTTCTGTGTCGTCACAATACGGAATTTCCTTTAAGTGTAAAATTATCCATGTCAGGTTTCACCAATCTAAGTAACAAACATTAAAATAATACAGATTCCTTTGAAAACTATTAAATAGCCTTTTAGTTTATCACTAAACTTGGATGTGCGGCCATCTTTTTTTTAGTGTTTATATCTCAATTGACTGGGAATTAAAATATGATAGAAAATCAGTTGAGGGTGCAGCTAAAATAAATTTTGTTGCTCCTATTTAAATTCCCAATATGCTTGTTAAGCCCCGAAAAGAAAGGCACCCTGGGTGAGCAGCCTTATGAAAACCTGTTAGTTTGTTTATAAAGCTAAAAACCTTAAAGTGGTTTTAAAAATACTTCCAAATAACTTTTGTTATGCTAGGGAAGGAAAGGCAGAAACAACTGAGTAGATATTTTAGTTTAGCTTAAATACAGCTGAGAGTCTTTAACATCCAGACACAGAAAAGCTGCATTTGTGTGAATCGCCACATCTGTTAAATCATGAGAACAGATCAGTAATTTGCAACTCATTAGAAATAAAACATCACAAAATATGATCCACTCAGTTACAACCTAACTCCTGCTTTGGCTGCAACTGATCCTGTAGCAATAAGCAATCAATTAATCTCATGATATATTAAAATAAGCTCAATCATTTCCATTCTGGTGCTTAATATTTTTGAAGGACAAAATTAGTTTACAGAGACATTATCATCCTTTTTTATTTAAAGTTTCGGTTGTTTTTATTTCTGTTTATTTATTTTTGTCTGTTGTGTTTTATTTTTTATATTTCAAATATCTTCCAGCTTCAGTGTGACGTGATCTCTACAGGCTTATTGATTTTTGAGAAGGAGAATTTGCATCATTATGCCATTATCAATATATTACTTGAAAATAGTCTCAATATTATTGTTTATCGCAATAATTATTGTCCAGCAAAATTAACAAATCGTTTGGGAACTGGAGCCTTTGTTTAAGATTCTCATCTTAATTTCTAATGTTTGATATTTTTCTTATTTTGTTCACTTATTGTCCTTTTCTATGACATTGATCACATTTGAGTATTAACTGTTTTTTTCTGTTTAAAAAGTGTTAAAGTCTCACCGCTCTGACTGCAAACTGCAGAAATTGATCGTCTCTGTGGGGGAAAGGTGACCTGCGGTGGAGGAACACCATCGACCTGATGGAGTATTTCTGGATCAGACTGTAGATGTTTGCAATCCAGATGAAGATGAAGAAGAGGAAAAACTCTAGCTTAGAAAATCTTCAGTATGTGGAAAAAACAAGCAGCATTGAACTCTATAATCAAACTGAATGTATATTTTTTATTTATATTTCTGAAAGCATCACCCAGCTTTGTGCTCCTCACTTCCCCAAATACTCTCTCACTTACATACATTTTAAAGACTTTTATTTAAATGTTCAGTCAGTTTAATTTTACAGGTTTTTCTACAGTTCAGACTGTAGATGTTTGTGCCTTGCAAAAATATTCACACTTTGTGGCGTTGAAACTCCAAACTTTCAAAGTGTCGAATAAATATGCAGTGGAAGAGAAACATTTTCACAAAATCTAAAAAGTCTGGTGTTCATTTGCATTAAACCGTCATGAATAAATTATACGTGGAGCCAATTACAGCTGGGAGTCTTTATGAGTGTTTCACTTCCAGCACAGCGACACATTTTCTGTCTGCTCCTCTGTGCAAAAAAGCTCAAACTGAGTTCGATGGGGAACATCTGTGAACATTTTCAAGTCGTGCCACAAATTCCCAAATTGATTTAGGTCTGAACTTTGACTGGGTCATTCTTACAACATGCTTTGATCTAAACTATTACGTTGTAGCGCTGCCTGCAAATTTTAGTCACGCTTCCAGGTGTCAGGCTTGGAGAAAGCTTTCAATTCCTGTTGATGGTAAACTGGCCTGGCCATCAAAAGATATGAGTTTTGTTTTTTTCTCTTCAAGTAGATTAGATAGATACTTCATTTTATATATCCGGAAGCCCATAAAACATCAACATGCATGTAGTTTGAGCTAAGAGGCTTATAAGAACATCAACACATGACCTACACACATTCAATGTTAAAGGAGTAAAATAAAGAAAAAAGATATCAACAAGAAACAAGATCATTCTTGAACATTTTACCCATTTTCCCTTCATTTGACGGTGAGAAAACGGCTCAGATGGTTGAAACCTGGACAATCATCCCAAATGTTCACCATAAATGGTTCTGGAAAACCATCACTGAGGTTCTGAAATGGAAATTTAAATACCATGCTAACTGTGGCAGAAAACCAACCAATTTAAATTCAGTCCAACATTTCTAATAAGAAAATTGATCAAACAAACCCGTAGCAGAACCTTATTGATGACTTATTGATGATGTTTTGTGCATATTTTGAGTCTTTATATAATTTTCTCCATGTAAAGAAAATATCAAAGTAACGTAAACCTGTATACTCAGCTCTTGTCTTTCTTTCATGCACATGATGGATGTATATAAACTTCACCATATTGTACAACACAAATGTCTATAAAATCCAATTGTTCTGTATGGAGGCTGGATTTCTCTGCAGTAAAGATGTTGCTTATGCAGCCTCACAAAGATTATCTCGATCAGATTTTGTTCTAGGCTGGACAGTTTCCTAGGGATTGAAAATGGTGAAGGATTAAACCACAATGGCATTACAGAAAGGGATGATCTCCTGTTGCATTTAGCTTCTGCAAGACTTTACCTAATCCCCTGAACATGAAACACAAACACTGGGAATTACTTTACTTCTGCCCATAAAAATCAAAAGTAAGTTATTCCCACATGCAGTTAAAGGATTTATATTTCTAAGTGCACTTTTTTTTCTGTATAAAGGAACTCTATGCTGGTTTAGCTGCTGGTGCTGATGTCTGATCATGTCCAGGTTGTCAGCACTGGGAAACGTGGTTCTAATAGAGCGGGTCCGGGAGAGGAGGAGGGAGGGTAAGTGGGATTTTCTTATCTTTGCTTAAGTTAGGTTTTTGCCTGTTCTCCCCTGGTTGTGTGTTTGTGGGTCGGTCAGCCAGTATTTAAGTTTCCCCTTTGTCTCATTTAGGTAGGTTTGATTGTTTGAGTTAGTGTTCTTGTCAGTTTGAGTAGAGTTCGGTGACTTGACCTCTTTTATGGGCTCAATTTTGTCATTTTCTATATTTACCCAAGTTTGTGTTTTGGGTTAAATAAAAAAAGCAACTTTTTCAGACTTCAATCTGTACCTGACTGTCTGTTTACTGCTCAGTCCATCATAGATACCAGCTGAATTTACTAGAAACTAGTTCAAGCAGTTGAGGCGACTCCAAGCATTTTGCATGCTGAAGTGAGTGAGTCTTCATTGGTCTCTGTACATGTACAGTCTTTTGAAGGAGATTTACATTTATTATTCATAGGACAGTACAATGGTGGCAATTCCTAACTGTTCAATCTGTTCCTACCAATATACATTTGTAGCAATTTGTATTGTTATCACACTGTTTATCAGTGCAACTCTATTCCATGTAACACTGCAAAAACACAAAATCTTAAGTATTTTTGGTCTGGATATAGTATCAGTATAGTACAAATATATCTTGATATATTTGAAATAAAACAAAAAATTATTTACAAGTAGCTTTTGAGAAACATGTAATAGCTTGTTTTAAGTCCATTTCTCTAAGCAGCAGTGTAGCTTCTATAAAAATTTTTTTTTTTTTTTTACACATTTGTTAAAAGTACAACTATGTTGTGACAGCATAATATGAAAAAATAACCTTTGAAAAGAATTGAGCACTCTGCTTTCTCCTTTTGGACCTGCTGTAATCTGGAAATACACTGTTCCATCAGAAACAGCCAATCAGAGCCAGGAGGAGGGCTTTAGCGCTGTCAATCACCCTCGTCTACTAACAATGCTAAGACTAGTTAGCATAGCCACCGATGGCACCGGATAGATGGTTTACCTGGAACATTAAGTTGTTTCTCCGCCATTAGCACGAGATGATTGACAGCGCCAAGACCCTCCTCCTGTCTCTGATTGGTCATTTTTGACCGGGAGCTGTGCATCTCTTGAGATGGCAAAAGTAGCTCTGGAAGAAGGTGGAGGAGCTTGATTCTTTTCACAGATTATCTGCTTCATACTGTTAGGACACTCATATATATTTTGTAAAAAAAAAAAAAAAAAAAAAAAAGGAACTTGTTATAAGTGAAATAATCTGCAAATGGAACAAGACATTTTAAGTGATAATAAGAACCTTTTTAAACGTATAAGTTAGTTTTGTTTTATTTCAATATTTGCACTAGGAACTAAACCAAAAATACTTGGTAAGATGTTGTGTTTTTGCAGTGCGTCAAAGTTAAAGCACGCTCACAGGTACATTTTCAACATTAATGAGTTCTTTCATAAAGTGCAGCGGATTCTCTGATCTCCAGTCTCTTTCTCCACATCTCACCACCACGCCTCCTAAAGCGACGGCTTCAGTAACCATCAGATTTAGTCGCAGTTCACAGGTTTTGAGCTCGTCCAGAGAGCTCACCTTCAGAATCAGCACCAGGCTGTTGGACTCGGGGCTGAAGCTGCTCCGAGTCGGACAGGTGCGCAAAGGTGGCAGACTGCCGAGGACAGTCACGTCCTCCAGTCTCTGAGGTCTCCCAGTGAGGTTTAACACGGTGACTGTCAGTGTTTGTTGGTCCGGAGAAAAGGCCGCAGTGAAATGGAGGAAAGGTTTGTTGCGGGAAGCGCTGGAGCCGTAGCTCAGCGGAGCCAGGGGAATTAAATGTGAGTTATTGATCCTGATTAGTTTGCTGCGTTCACTGGACGCTCTGTAATCTCCAGCCACCGTGCAGCGCCTCTGCATGGCCTTGCATGTTCTGGTCAGCGTTCCCAGTTTGGGTAGCGACGGCAGGGAAGCTCGGCTCGGGTGAATGGGTTTGTAAAGCGGAGCTGTTTGCAGTGGGGAGCTGAAGCGACGCAGGGAAAAACGAGATGCAGTCTGCTCATCTTCATCGCTGTCGGGTTGGGTTCGGTCAGAAAATACACGAGGTGAACGTTCCCTCTCGGAAAGAGCCGGGCTGGTAAACGTGGACGGATATTCCGGCGTTTCTCCGTCCAACACCAGCCGGGGTCCAGAAGCTTCTCTTTGGAGATGCATTTCCTGAGCTGAGGTGGAAGTTTCAGCACAAGTCTGAGTTGAGGTAAATGATTTGGGGATTGTTGTCCAGATGTCACTTTTTTTCCAGCACATAAAACATCCCAGAAGCAGAGACAGACAAAACACGATCAGTCCAACCAGAAGAAGAACCTGAAGATGAACTGCAGGAATAAGAAAGACGAGCTTTGTTAGATGGTTTGGTGTTCCAGCTTTCAGGTCAAAGTGAAATCAAAGTAAATCCTGTTTTAGTTTTACACTGGAAAAACACAAAATATAAGAAGTATTTTTGGTCTAGTTTCTAGTGCCAATTTCTTAGTACACTTGAAATGAGACAAAAACTTAAAAGTAACTTTCTAGCAAGATATAGACAGTTGATTTAACTACACAATATTGATGAAAAACTACTTGTTCCACCCGTAGATTATTTCACTTTTAACGAGACGTTTCTCCATGTTTGAAGTGAAGTAATCTGCCAGTGGAACTAGCACTTTTTCACCAATATTAAGGAGTTTTATACTTAAAACAAGCTCCTATCTTGTGCTGAAATGTTACTTATAATTTAGTTTTTGTCTTCTTTTCAGTGTACTAACATATTTGCACTACAAAAGAAACCAAAAATACTTGGTAAGATTTAGTGTTTTTGCAGTGTTGGCTTTCAGGATGTCTGACCAAAAATACACCTCTATCACTTTGATGAACATTAGGACTCCAAAGGACAGCAGGGATATTTTAATAAACTTTGAAATTGTTTTCCAACACATACGCATATTGAGGCTGAATTTTTTTCACATCCAGACAATAATTTGTTGATTCCCTGACTTTGGCCACAAGCAAACAGGTAGAGCTGAATCTGTGAATCTGTGACTGGTCCACATTAAAACCAGGATAACCAGATTTAGTGTATAATCCTTTGCTGAACAGGTGCCTAATGCACTCCCAGAACGGATAATGTTTCTGCAAAAGTGTCCGACCCAGATGAAAAAAACAAAACAAATGTGACCCGCAGCTGTCACTTCTGGGAGAAAATAAAGCAGAAGTAATTCTGACAAACTGCAAAAAATGTATCTTAAAGCAAGATTCAGGTGGGTTTTTTTTAGCCTTATATAATTTAGATAAATATTTGCATCCTTAAACTTTAAAAGCATACCTTCTAGTTGTTTGGTGAAGAGGACTTGCACCAGGAGCCAGAAGAAGAGGACCACCATGATCCCTTCGATCATGCCCTTGCAGCAGAAAAGCAGCACAGACTGCCACAGGGGCTGACCCGGGTACTCTTCATCATGATACGGCATGGCACCGAAACGTTTAGGTCAGAGCCTTTTTAAAAACATCCACAGGTAAAAGTCCAAAGATCATGTTTTTAAAAAAAAAACCATTTTGTTAAGTATTTAAAATGACTCTTAAAGCTGTCAGTTTTAGAGAATGAGTTAAATCCATTGTTTGACCCAACAAAGGCACAACAATAGAAAACTAAAATGAAGAAAAATAAATTCTGGTTATTTCACCTCCTCTTCAGTCATTTTTCTAAAATGCTTCCATAAAACCCTCCACATGTTCCCCGTCTCCATCACAGGACAGCGCTGCTCTCATCTGTGGAGCGACTTGATGAGAATCACTCGTCTACGGTGGGTGGGGATTTCCCAGCTCATAATACCTCCGCTACATCTCTCTGTTCTGCTCCAGATGTCAGTGAGTCGTCACTACAGGGCAGCTATAAACCTCCATCCCCCACCCACGTCCCCCACCCTACAGCTCCAACTTCCTGCAGCACCGCCTGCGGAGCGCAGGAGGACTAAAGCATCACCAACACTTCCTTTATACTCCCTCTTTCTGCTGCCATGACAACCAGACGAATGGGAATCAGGCATTCGTCAAAATTAAGTTTGTGACTAGAGTTGGGTAGTAACTAGTTACGTTTACTTTGAGGAGTATTTTTACTATGCTGTACTTTTTACTTGAGTAGTTTTATTATGAAGCATCTCTACTCTTCAGTAAAATTTCTGGATTTTCTGCCCACTGAATGAAAAACAAACATGTTTTATCCAAAAATTCACCAGACACAGACGCACACCTGCAGTTTTTGTTAAAGTTTCACATCAAAAGAAACTGCTTTGGAAACATTCATTTTGCCTGATTTTGTTACTAATATAAATTGTCATTTTCATTTTTAAAACGCCTAAATTTCCACTTAGCTTTATATTTTGGTCCATCTAATTATGTTTTTTTTTTATCTTAAATGATTGATAATTTGATCAGTTACTCAGTGCTTGAGTAGACTTATTATCAAATACTTTATTACTCTTGAGTAATTTCTTGGACGGCTACTTTTTACTTCTAGTTGAGTAAAAATATGTTGAAATAGTACTACTACTTTCTTGTTGAGTACAATTTTTGGCTGAGGAGTTTTGACTACAAGATATTCACAAACGAAGGCGTTTTTATCATAAATATACAATGTATTTATAGGTTTTGGCTTATTTATTTTTTTCCAAAAAATTGTCCTTTTTTGAGTCTGTATACTCTGGCTAACGATTAATCACCAACTTAGTTGACTATGTCAATGATTAATTAATCACGATTAATCATTTCAACCCCAATGCAGTGTAAGAGTGCTCTGAATGATGAGACAAGCTTGAATTTAACCATATTGCATTATAACTACACTACTGCCTGAAATGAGCCAATTCTGATGTTATGTCAAGCCGGATTTTTTTGGCGTGGTCGTTCATTTTCATGTATATGTGGCTTGTATGTGATCTCTCCTGTGAACTGCAACCTACCAGAAAGTGTCCCGCATGCGCAGTGGAGGGCGCAATAACGTCATAGAGAGCATGCTCAGTGTTTGCGGAAGTAAGCACTGATGCTAACGGTGGAGCATAGCTTACTTTTAAGTTGTTGTCCGACCGGAGCCAGCACATTGACAACTAAATCCTCATTATCGTCCGCCATGGTTGTTTTTCTTCCCGCTTGCGTGTATCATGGCGCAGAATAGTGATGTCTGTCGAGTATCAATGACGTTCAGGTCGGATGAACGCGACCTGGACGTTCAGATTCGGGTCACATAAAAAAATCAGATACGTATCGGATGTCCCAAGTATTCTGGATCGCATTAAAAAAAAATCCGATCTGTGTTGTTCAAACTGCCATGAAAAGATAAGACACAGATCGCAGGACCCGGAATTGGGTCACTTCAGGTTGCAACGTAGCTAAGATTGAATTTAACAGAATAAATAAACCAGCTCTAGCTGCTTTCCAGAGTTTTTCCAACACCACGAATCACTGTTTTATTTCTCATGGCTGCCCATCCAAACAAAGAATGAAACTCAGGACCAGCACAGAGGTAAATGAGGCCAAAGTCACAGCGGCAACAAAGATATGTTTACTTGATTGTCCACATCCAGATTATTTTTAGCTCGCAGCTAAAGGAACATGTTGCATATTTCGGGTAGAATGAGGTAGCAATGTGTCAGTGTTCGCCTGTCCAAAACAGGAGGTCATCATTCTTACATTCTCTGCTTTTGTACAAACACAGCAATACATTAGCAGAAGTCTGAGAAACTTAACATGGGAAGACAACTGAGGTAAACGTTGCACCACTTCAGCATTACAAATAGTTCCCTGCTTAAACACGTCGCACTTTCACAGCCAACAGGAAATAAAAGTTTAAAACTAAACCTAAATGATTAAATAAAAAAACAGTAAATAGATCCATCCACTCTGCACACTTTCTTCTGACAGTTTCTGAGAAAACATTTTCTTGTGTATTCCCTGAAATTCTTGATGAAAAGCATAAAGTATCAGTCAAGATAACCTGAATAATTACAAAAGGCATCAACAAACAGAGTTAAAGACAGACGCTACGACACCAAGCTAAGGCTTTATGGTCTCTGCTAGCTGCACTGTAGCAACTACATTCAGATCATTATGCAAATAAATTCAAGAAGTAGAAATTATTAGTGTCACTGAAACCCTAGCAAGATATTCACTGTGTTCTGAAATCCCTGTGAAGTTAATAAAAGAGAAAGTAACAGGTACAATAAACTGAGCTGAAACTATATTTATGTGAAAGTTTCAAATGATAGAGTAAATTAAAAGTGATTAAGTGAAAAAAGAGACAGTTTTGTGCGTGACATTTTTTTTCCCTGAAGTTCCCACTTTTTAGGTTCGAGAGGCATATGAGGTGCATCAG
The DNA here is from genome assembly GCF_904066995.2 of Poecilia reticulata. NCBI lineage: Eukaryota > Metazoa > Chordata > Actinopteri > Cyprinodontiformes > Poeciliidae > Poecilia > Poecilia reticulata. The sequence goes on along the minus strand of NC_088835.1, from coordinate 26,390,697 downwards.
AGACAGATTTTCAAAGCTTTAATTTGGTCCCTTAGAGGAGGTGGAAGACGAAAAGGATGGACTGTGAGAGGAGGAGAGGGCGCTGAAGCCGCTGGTTCCTGCTGGAGTCACGGTCTGCGACGACACGGGAGCGGAGGTCTTCTGGGCTAACAGGGTCCCTGCAGCACAGAGATAAGACGACACAATCGAGGCTCATCAATCTGTGCAAATGCTACTGTAAAATTAGCCCTAAACAGCAGCTTACACTGCCCAACAGAAGCTTTCCCAACCCTTAAACTACATGTTTTACATTACAACCACAAACATCAATGTATTTAATTGGGATTTTATGCAAAAGACCAACAAAAGTGATAATTTTGCAGGGTTTTCCCTAGAAAACCTGGTAAGCTCACTGGTAGGGACACTATTGTGGTCCACCGTGTATTTGTGTTAAAAAAATATTGAATGTTTCAAAAATTTGGAGATGCAAAATTAGGAAATAATAGCTTGTGAGGCCAACACGTTGGTGCCCAGTTCAATGTGTCAACCATAAACTTAATCTGACTTTCCTGTCACTCTTACTGGTGTATAAAAAATAACTATATAAAAAATAATGCTTAGCCTGGCAGGGGGCAAGCATAGCCTGGTGGCCCGCCAGGCTTATAATACACTGGGGGAAACCCTGTACATGGTGTTCAACTTTTCTACTGAAAACCATGTTTCCAAACTTGAGGCATGTGACACAATGTGTTGATGCAACACATTCAAATTATGTGGTTGTAACCTGGGATTCACCGATCCACTTTTTTTCCCCACTTCTGATACCGATATCTGAGGTTTATTATCGATCGATACGGATCCGATACAGAAAAACAGATCTGGTTGATTTAAACACAGACATAAATGTACTGAATTACAAATTTATTTGATATCTCTGCACCAGTTCAGCACACTTAAATACAGCGAAAGCTTCACAATCTTAAACATGTGAAAACAAAACAACTTTAAGTTGTTCAGTGAATGCAATTAGGAGTGTAAAAGTCGATCTAAAATAAAAACATGAAACTGACAAACAACAGGTTAGTCAAACATGTAAAAAACTGCAACAAACCTTCTTTCAAATGGTTCACAAATTCTAGAAATACTGTAAAATAAATAATAAAGCATAACGTCACTCAGAGCACAAAGCATAGAATTAGACTGAATAGATCTGACTTTACAGATCGGTCACATCGTCACTGATACACAAAATTTTTTCAATATCAGGGCCGACACAGTAATATCGGATCGGTTTATCTCTAGCTGTAACATGAATTAAAAACTCACGGTGGATGAACAGTTTTCCAGGCGCTGCGTGTTTCATCACTGACCTGAGTAAACTGTCCCATTGACCTCCACAGATACACTGATGCTAGCCGGTCCGTTGGTGGAGATGCTGAGAGACAAATCCTTTTTCTTTTCTGCAACCCAAAGAAGCCAGTTAATAGCAGTCCTTCCACACTGTTATCCGAAACAATCTATTAATCATGATTAATCAATTGACATAATGAACTAATTTGGTAATCGATTCATCGTTATTTACAGACAAATAAAGCTCATTAGCTGGAAGAACAACATATTAGGGTCAGTAATTAAGCCAAAACTGTACAAAATATATAAACATTTTGTATTTAATTTAAAAAAAACTTCTTTTCCTGTTAATATGTTCTACCCAGAACTTCTCAAGTGGCATTTTAGTTTCATCTGGTTCAAATTCTGTTATCAATAAAAATTTCATCTTAAGCTCCTCTCACTGTCCAGTTATTAATCGGTTAAGCAAAAAATCTAAATATGAAAAAATAAATTCAACAGCACAAGACTGTGTTGATGTGAAGTCAAGCAGGAAGGCCTGAGCTTTTCACATGCTGATGGTAGAAGTTTCTTTAGCTGCAGATGCATCTTTGATACAATGATCAAGTGTTCACTAAAGGAATAAAGTTATTGCGCTTTAGGCAATAAAATGTTTATTTTCATATTTAAAAATTAAATTAATACTTATTTGCATTGTCTTATGTTTTTCTATTAAAGGAAAAAAAAGAAAAATCTGCATAAAATGCCAATTTTTTAAATAAATCTGATTAATCAACGGAACAATCTGTTACTAAAATAATCGCTAATAATCTGCAGCCCTAATCGGTTGTGGTGAGGAGCCAGCAGCAGACGTGACGCACCATTCCCGTTGTTGAGCTTCAGGCTCACGGGGTTGAGGTGGGACGCCATCGCCAGCAGGTTCTGCTGCAGCGCCTGCTGCACGAGACGCTGCTGCTCCTCCGCAAGACGCATCATTTTCTTCTCCGGACCGTCGACTGGAGCGCCCCCTGCTGCTCGATCCAGCCTCTCCCTGAGATGCTCTAACGTGGCGGGCTGTGCGAGCTGATGATGTGGATGATTGTGCTGCTGCTGCTGATGCTGCTGCTGATGGTGCTGGTGGCCCAGAGCCATCGGCAGCCTGGATATGACCGGCGTTGAGTTCTCATCTGGTTATAAAAGAAAGAAAGAAAAAAGCTGGAATTACTCAGGCTAAATCACTCTTTTAGTTTTCCTTTGAAATATACATCCAGAATTTACACACTGGTTAATAAGCCTGGCGGGCCACCAGGCTTAACTTGGCCCCCCACCAGGCCAAGCAACGTCTTTTTTCCATTTTTAGCAACACAATTCAAAAACAAAATCTTACCAATTTTGGTCTGGTTTTAATGTAAATATCTCACTACACTTAAAATAAGACAAACTAACTTAAAAGTAACTTTTCAGCAAGATAAAGAGCTTTTTTTAAAATAATTCATAAATATTGATGAAAAGGTGCTGGTTCTATTGGCAGATAAAATAACTTACATCATGGGTAAATGTCTTGTTATAAGTTAAATAATCTACTAAAGGAAAAAGCACATTTTCTTCAATATTAAGGAATTATCTACTTAAAACAAGCCTCAATATCTTGCTGAAAAGTTACTTTTAAGTTAGTACATTTGAAATAAGACAAACTAAGATTTGTCCACAAAAATTAGACCAAAATTACTTGATAGGATTTTGTGTTTTTGCAGTGTTGATCAACATAAATAAGCTTCCAAAACACAAAAACATGTCACATCCTCCTTGTTTTGCATCAAACCTAATAATTTAACCAGGACACTGTTCGGTACCCCCTCCTGCCCTACCTGTGCTCCGTTTTAAATTTGACCCGGCAGACAGGCTCATGTTGATGCCGTTGTGAGCGGTCGGGGGAGTGTGCACGGTCGGGGAGGGCAGGAGGGAATGCGGGGCAGAAGTCTGGGAAGGAGAGTAGCGGTAGAGGCTGCTGGTGTAGCTGGGACGGCGCCCCTCTCTGCGGTTGCTGTCGATCGCCGCCTGCAGCTCGCCTGGAGAGCTCAGACCTTTCTTGGCGCACTCAAACGGATACAGGTATTTCATATACCTGCAGGGAGACATTCCACAAGAAAGTTGGCACAATAAAAATAATTTACAAAAGCATTTAATGTGTAAAACGTTAGGGGTAATTTACTGCAACAGTTTTGTAATGATTAATCGGATTAACTTAATTGATTTGATTAGGACAGTGCACATTAATCAACATTAACCACAATTCATGGCTGTGTAAATATGCAGGAATTAGCACAATGGCTAAATTTTATCTTTTGTTGTAAGACAACTGACTATACAATTCAGAGGAAAGAACACAGTCCATATAGATCTATTAAAAAAGAAAAGAAACATCAATAAAGAAAACATTATCACTCATGATTAACTGATTATCAAAATAATCATCACTTAATTTAGTAATTGATTAATTGTTGACTGGAGACAACAAATTTAAAATAGGCCAATTTCTGAATGAGCAACATTTTCAGATGAGTAAGATAAGCAAAAAATTTACAAAATATATACAATATATAGGGCTGCACAGTGGAGCAGTTGGTAGAGCTGTTGCCTTGCAGAAAGAAGGTTCTGGGTTCGATTCCCGGCCCCGGTCTCTCTGCATGGAGTTTGCATGTTCTCCCTGTGCATGGTGGGATCCCTCAGTCCAAAAACATGACTGTCAGGTTAACTGGTTTCTTTAAATTCTCCCTAGGTGGTTGCATGGTTGTGTGTCCTGTCCGTCTCTGTGTGTCCCTGCGACAGACTGGCGACCTGTCCAGGGTGACCCCGCCTCTTTAAATTTTTATAATTATTTTATACCAAATAATCAATTAATTACCCAACTTCCTTTAAGAATATTTAGAAATTAGTTCAAACTGAACAAGCAGTTTCTTCATAGCGCTTCTGTATCTCCTCATTATGAATTTAATTCTCTTTTCCTGTTGTGTTTCAGCAACACAGCCTCGAGTGTCAGGGTTAAAAATGAAGACGTACTGCGTGCGCAGGGTGAAGGCTGCGCTGGTGATCGAGGTGGGCAGATTGAGGCCTTTGGTGATCTCTCTCCAGATCTTCTTATTGATGACCTCCACCAGTCCTCCCTTCTCCGTCACCAGCTTGTAAAGCCTGTACAGGTCCAGCACCTGTTTCGCCATGATGGGAATGCGGTTCACAGGAGTTCCTGCACACGCAAAGGAGCGGAGGTAAGGAAAAACCACTGACCATATTAGTAGAAATTAACCACGAAGGTTCTGTTAGGCTACCACTGCAGCCGGAAGTGACCAAAATCCGACTTTCTGTGAAATCCCGTTTTTTTCTGTGAGGTCGTTGGAATATATGTGACTGTATGTGATCTCTCGTATGGACCTTACCAAGCTCCGCCCAGAAACGCCCTCGAAAATCCCACGTGACTGCATGTCTCACAAACAAAGCCTCGTGGAGCTTAGTTTCTATTTCTATGTGTAAACATGGCATCTTTCATTTCGACTGACTCTCTACAAAGTATTTCTGAGTCGATTAGTTTAGCATTTCTGCCAGATTTTCACAAAATATCAGCCACGACAATGGACAAGGGAACCAACAAGTTCATGTCATCTTTTTTGGACGACATCAAGGTGTTTGAGCCAAGCGATGCCTCCAACATTGTGCGAGTTGCAGCTAAATGCTACCAGTCGATTAGAAAAACAGCAGATCCTCACACCCTCAGCATAAATATAGCTGTGGACAAGATTGCTGATGCCTATTGTTCTTGCAAGGCTGGGTGAGTCGGACATTCATGGTGTTGAGGGTTACTTTTGAAATCACCGATTTCTGTTGTTTGCAAATGTTTCAGTGTGCCTAGGCCTGATGCACGGTACTCTGTGCTAGCATGGCTAACACGATTACAGTTTAGTAAAAAGCCTTTTCAGGTAAAATAAAATCTTTAATGTATGTCAGATACATTGCATATTGATCTGTTCAGCTAACGTAAGGCTGTAACAGACAGGCTTCAGGATGTAGAAGTTGTATCGGTACTGCCATTTTGCTGTACTTAGCTAAAAGGTTTTCATAATGTATGTGTTTATTATTGACTCTTTTTTTCATTCACTAAACACAAAGAAAGCAAAGCAATAATACTTACACCACCAAACACTTCGTTCTTATTGATCCTACGACGGTTGAGCTGCAAATGCGGTCGTGCACAAGCTTTGATCCAAGCAAGGCTTTCCGTTTCAGATTTTGGAAATCTGTGAATTTTAGTTCCGCAAATACGATCAGGATACCCGACGTCGCCTGTACAGATACCCCACTGACGGTGGAAAACCATTTTTTTTCCGAGTTCTGACGCAAAAACTTTCTGCCGGTCTTCTAGTCCACAATGTACATTAACATGTGTTTACTACTATAGCTTGTGTTTGTGAGACGTTCACGCACGTGATAGCTGCGCTGTGACGTGAAATGGGCATTAGCCAATGAAACGCGGCCCCTGTGGTAAGGTCCATTAACTGCAAACTGCCTGAAAGTGTTCCGCATGCGCAGTAGAGGGCGCAATAGCGTCACAGAGAGCGTGCTCGGTGTTAGCGGAAGTAAACATGGATGCTAACAGTGGAGCATAGCTTACGATTTTGAAGTTGTTGTCCGACCGGAGCCAGCACATTAACAACTTAATCCTCATTACAGTCCGCCATGGTTGTTGTTTTTCTTCCCCTCTTGCGCGTATCAGGGCGCAGAATAATGACGTTTGTCGAGTATCAATGACGTTCAGGTCGAATGATCTTTTTTTCGTACAACTTTACTTAATCAAAATAAGCATTCAGGTAATCAGGTAGACCATACTCCAGTCTGGTAGGTGGCAGTAAATGCACCCTAAGTTGGTTGTCAGCCGCCAATAAAATTCAAAAGAAGAAGAAGGTAATCAGGTATTCATAGTTTTGAGTACATTTAAGATATTTCAACTATAACTGGAATTCAGATAAAAAAATAAATAAACTGGGGATGATCTTAGCACTTTTTGTTTATCAATAAAGAATTTTGCCAGACAGAATATGAGATTTTTTGTTTGTTTTTCAATAACTCTCCAAAAGTTACCATATCTCTAGAAACAGCTTCAGGAAGCGTTCAGGTTGGCTGAATGCAACATGGCTGTTCAGACTCAGGTCACATTTGAAAATATCAAACATCAGATTTCAGGTCGCATTCGAAAAAATCCGATCTGTTCAGACGGTCATGAAAAGATCAGGTGCAGGTCACTTTCAGGTAAAAAAAGAAAAAAAAAAGGATTTGTGTGACTTCAGGCTGCAGTGTGACTGTAGCCTTCATAGACTGTTAACAAGAGCGGCTCAAGCGGCAGGACGAGAACATTTTCTGACTTCCACACCTGAGGGCGCTAGGTTGGTGTTAGGTAATGAGGTTTAGCTGGTATAGTTCATGTGGATTGACTCGACAATGAAGCTCATTTCAGACTGATGGGGGTGGGGAGCAGCTTTCATTTGATTACAGGGGGAGGAGGCCTGGTGGGACCAACCGGGTCTGCAAGTCACACTGGTTGACAGCCAACTCCTCCACTTCTGATTAGGAGCAAAGCCAATTAAAGGAGGAGACGAAAACACAGCTGTGCTTAAACTGAACACCTGCAACAAACTCACACCACACCTCCAATTTCTACATTGACTAATAATAATTTTACAGAAATATTCACAGAATTTGAACTTTTCCTAATTTTAATTAATCACAAAAGTTTTACTTTATATTTATAAACAAAGTGAAGTGGACTGATAATGCTACGTAATTATTCAACTTTTACACAACTTCAATCTGAAAAGTATGGCATGCATTTGTTAATTCAGCATTCAAAATGTTTTAGAGTATATTTATGTGTCAGAATGTCCCAGTCAAAGCCCGGACTAAATACAACTGAGTATCTGTGGTACGACTTAAAAGTTTATATTTGCAGATGCTTTAACAATTTTTGCAGATTAACAAACAAAAAATTTGGTTTCTAGACCTGAAAAGCAGGAAGTGAGGAACAAAAAGGGGTTATTTAAGTAAATACAGATGCATTTCACACTTTTAAAATATTAATAATTTATTCCACATGTTGGTCTATCTCTTAAAACTCCAATACAACAGATGGAAGTTTATAGTTGCAACGTGAGAAAATGCTTTGGGTACTTTTGCATAACAAGATATAACAATTTTTTGAATCCGATATTAAAATAAAAGAAACAAAAATCTTCCTGTTATAGAGACTCGACGTTGTCAAGAAAAAAACTGCATCAAAAATAAACAAAATGTAAAATTTACCCCGTTTCTGCATGAAGACGAAGAGCTCATCAAGAAACTCCTTCCGTTGGGCATCATTATCCAGTTCATAGAGCTGCAACAGAAAAAACAAACTATTAAACACAGAGGGGTTCTTTTTTATAACTACATAAATTTATATTATTTTTTCTTCCTACGTCGTCCAACCTTGGCAAAGTCTCTGGACGGCTCTCCTCTCGCTTTTGCTCCATCAGATTCCTCCGTCCAGACGCCGCTTCCTCTCTGCAGACACACAGACTTCATTTTTATCACCTGCAGGTTTGGAAGTTTACTTCCAGCAAATTTTAGAGAAGCAGGCAGGAAAAACAAAACTAACTTATCAGTAAGATATAGGAGCTGGTTTTAAGTAAATTATTCCTTAATATTGATGAAAAAATTCTAGTTTCATTGGCAGATGATTTCACTTAAAACCTGAGGAAATTGTCTTGTTATAAGTAAATTCATCTTGTGTGTTTGCTTCACTGCAAACACACAATCTTACCAAATATTTTTCATCTAGTTTGTAGTGTAAATATATTAGTACTCTTGAAATAAGACAAAATTAATTTACAATTAACTTTTCAGCAGATATAGCAGCTTGTTTTAAGTCCATAATTCCTTAATATTGAAGAAAAAGTTCTAGTATTTCACGTATAACTTGGGAAAAATATGTTACAAGTGAAATAATCTGCCAGTGGAACCAACACCGTTTCTTCAATATTAAGGAATCATTTACTTAAAACAAGCTCCTATATCTTTCAAGTTAGTTTAGTCTTATTTACATACTTGGTAAGACTTTGTATTTTTTCAGTGTAATGCTTTTCTTGCGACACATTAAATTCGGACAATTCAAACTTAAACTATCTCCATCTAATCGCAGCTTCCTTTTCCACCTCTTTTTGGGCGGCACATCGTCCTTCTGGTGCGTTTTTCTGGGGATGCCCGCTCCTGGGCAGAGTGGAAACTGTTCTGAGCTTCCTCCACTTGTGGATAATTTTTCTGATGGTGGAGCGATGAACAGACAGCTCTTTAGAGATCCTCTTGTAACCGTTCCCTGAGCTGTGCAGATCTACGATCCTTCTCCTGACGTCTTCTGAAAGCTGATTTGATCGAGGCATTTCCACCTCTGTAGTTTGGAGCCGATGAACTGGTGTGCCTTTATTTACAGGAGGGGCCCCAATCCTGTCTGCTTAATTGAAACACCTGACTGCAAGTGGAGATCGTTAGCAATCAGGATCACAAATAACCAGCAACTACAGTTTTATGTGTCAAATAAAAGCTTTCTAAGTGGAAGTACAGAGGATTATGCTGCTGCAGAAGGAGAGTACTGAAAAAAATTAACAATCAAATCAAAATATTCCTGTAGACATAAATAGTATGCTAAATTAAAATGAGCTTTATAATCTCCATTCTGCTTATTAATACTTTTTGAAGAGCAAATTTGTTTACAGATATTCATAATCTATTTTATTTAGAGTTTTGTTTTTGCGTGGTTCTTATTTAATTTTTATTTATTGTGTTTTATTTTGGATGTTTAAAATGTCTCCCAGTGTGGAGAGCTCTTTATAAAGTTATACTTTATTTTATACGGCGAGGACGTGCGTCACCTTCCTGAAATAATGGCCCAACTCAGTTCTTTGTCAAAAGTGATTAGTGCAAAAGAATAAAATAAAATATCACCCCATTTTTATTGCCAAAAGATAATTTAGGCAAAAAAACAAACAAAAAAACACTTTTGGATAAAAATAACTTGGGTTATTTTTTAGAATGGTGATATATTACCATCAATAATTTCTGGAGCAATTGTTTAATAATTACACTTTTTTTCCACATGAAAAAGGCTTGAGCAATTTCTTTCATTGCACAATCAGCTTTAGATTCAGCAGTTGAGCCTCCAGCTCAAAGCATCTTTCAATAGATCATTCTAGTATTTTCCAGTCCAGCTAAAACCTGCTGCAACTATAAATGATTAAACTTCCTCGGTTTATAACTGTATGAAAACAGAGTGCTGCCGTTTCATGCTGAACGCCGCCACTTCACATCCGGCCATCTTTACCCCTAAAACTTCAACACGAGTTAAATGCCAAGTCAGAGCAGCGCAGCAGGTCTAGTTTCCTGTTCATCACTTTTTCAGCTGCAGTCGGAGCGTTTCAGCACGAAGCTGGAAGTCTGAGGTGCAAATGAAGAGGTCTGGTTAGAGACACAATCTCCCAGTCATGCAAACTTATGTTTGCTTATTAACCACCACAGTCAAACTCGTGTTAAATAGTAGTCAGTTCTCCCCCACCATCATGTAAAGTAGCTCTGATAATCCCAAATAAAGTTCTGATGTCTTGGTTGACATCTTAAAATAAAAGGTTTGGTCTGTACAGAGCTTGCAAACCTAAAAAGAATATCTGATTGTAAAATAATATCAAACAGGCGAAGAGTACCAAGGAATTTCCAAACCATTCTCTGCAAAAACAAACTTGTTCTACTTTCTAATTCAAATGTCTTAGTTCACTTGAAATAAGACAAAACTAACTTAAAAGTAACTTTTTAGAAAGATACGGTCGCTTCTTTTAAGTAAATAATTCTTTAAAATTGATGAAAAAGTATTTGTTCCACCAGCAGATAAATTAACCTAAAACATACCTGGTAAGATTTTACGTTTTTTCAGTGTTAGATCTAGGAGCAAGTGATATGGATATCAATCAATCAATCAATCAATCAGTCAATCAATCAAATTTGATTTGTACAGCACATTTCAGCACCTAGGCATTTCAAAGTGCTTTACATCATAAAAACAAAAACACAAAGTCCTGCAGCATAGAATCAACAATCAAAACTTTACATTTAATCAAGTGCCATCGTTAAATTCGTAATTGATTACATTTCAAATGCAACTCTAAGCAGGTGGGTTTTAGTCTGGATTTAAAGGAACTCAGTGTTTCAGCTGCTTTACAGTTTTCTGGAAGTTTGTTCCATATTTGTGGTGCATAGAAGCTGAATGCTGCTTCCATATGTGGTAATAATTCGGATACGCATCTGATTTCTTTCAAAGCGTCTGCAGTCTGAACGATCTTACTGCATTTATCCGACATTTATGTCGCTGATATGAGCCATGCGTCAACTCTGCACCAGAAAAATCCAGCAACTGTAAATCCAGACGAAAACGACGGCAGAAAGTTATAATTATGAAATAAGTCTGTCACTGAAACGCACCACATCACGGTCCACCATGGCTTCGACGACGCATCTACACAGATTCCCACACAGAAATTGCAGTCAGTGTTCCACAAAAGCCATTTCTAATGGTTGTGTTTTCTTTTAATTAGCTGAATAAACTATAAAACCGATCCGTAAACGGTTACCTCCATTATTATTTCCATAAACAGAAAAAAATATAAATGTAAGCATGTGTCAAATTTTAATTAATCGAGTTTGATGGATTAAAAAGACCCACCCAAATTAAAAAAATCGATTGTTATCGCATCGGCCATCTGTTGTAATGACGTCATATAAAGCCTTATCGCATCAAAAATCTGTTTAAATTGTATAATTCGACCCTTATCGAAGCATTAAATCCTTATCGTTAATTTCCAGATGGAATTGGGTCCCTTTAATCATTTATATTAAAGTCTTATCTTAATAAAACATGCATAATTTATACCCTCCCCCATGGAGCTTTCTGGAAGTTTTCAGAAATATGCAAGTTGCTGATATAATTCCTCCTCTGAATTACATGAGTTTTGACCCAGTGACTTCCTCACACGGATGGAGCCCTCTCCCACTTCCTGGATTTAAAAAGTAACGCTTTTCCGTTTCACTTAGCCAATTGCAAATTGACTTTTATTTTTTAGCAAGAAACAGCTGTTGGAGACAGGCTGCCGAGTTATCTGATACAAACTGAGCGCAGCACAGCGAAAGAAACAGCAAACATTTGTTCATAAGATTAAACTATTGTAATGATGCTCTCATAGTGGGATTCCCATCTGATGTTTGGGAGCTTCAAGCAGTCGAGTCGGATGTTGGCGGACTGGCTTCTCCACCTCACTTCACAGCCTGCTGCCTTTTGTTTTCAGGTTTTCTCTTGCACAGACTTGCGGGAAGCAACCAATTCATGGACTGGAAGTTCATAGGCCGAGCTTGGAGTCTGGCAGAGATGCGAGGTCCCACTGGGCGACACCGGGTGGTGTTTTCTCCCCACGCTGGATGAAGCAGCTTCAGCAGACGCAGAGCATGAGCCGTTGGAGTCAGGCGCAGCGTGCTCGGAGTCCTGGAACGTGGGAATCTCGGGCTGAATCAAGGATTCAAACGCTTATGGAGGTAAGACCAGATTTTTATTCAGGAGTGTAGAGGATGAAGCACCAGCCATGAAGCAGGATCTCACGATGGTTTGTCCATCTGTAGTCTCTGAGGTTGGAGCAGATAAGCTACATGCTAGTTGATTAGCTTCCTGCTGTTTTCTCTTCTAACGTGAACCCTTTTTCAGAGCAAGTGGTTCTTCCTCTCCAAAGGCAACAAGTAGAATAAGATGATCTCAGAAAGTATTTAAAGCAGAAGAAATCCCGCCCCTTTATCTCTATTGGCTCATTCAAACATAAACTAAAAAAGTGGGATGGGCATCTGCTGGAGGGGAATAAGAAGATAAAACCAGTCAGGTTCTCCAGAGTCCTGCTAGCAACCTCATTATTTGACTCCGGTGTGTTGAAGTAGAGACACATCTTAACGTCGCAGGAGACCGGCCCTCGAGGCCTGGAGTCGCCCACCCCTGTCCTAGAGGTTTCCCCCCAACCCCTTGTTTATCCATGGGGGAAATAAATCATGCATGTTTTATTTTTTGTTTAAATATCTGAGCTCTGCAAGCACAGATAGAGACTCAGACGGGGTCACACGCACGCACAAGATGGACAGACAGACAGACACAAACCCCACCCCTAATTTGCAATTGGCTAAGTGAAACGGAAAAGCAGGATTTTTTAAATCCAGGAAGTGGGAGAGGGCTCCATCCGTGTGAGGAAGTCACTGGGTCAAAACTCATGTAATTCAGAGGAGGAATTATATCAGCAACTTGCATATTTCTAAAAACTTACAGAAAGCTCCATCGGTTCAGCTGTGCAGAAAATTAACTCCAGGAGCTACAGCGCAACCACACAAGCCAATTTACATGCAGTCTCCGCCACAATCGCACATCTCTGTGCCCTTCGTTCTGTCCTGAACCTGCAATCGAGATGATGATGCACCGTCTGCACCATCACTCAGAGGGTCACAACGCTCCTGCTCCAAAAACACAACAGAGTCTAAAGGCTTCATCTGCTGCACCTGCTTTCACAACAAACGATTAATCTGATTAAGAGTGATGAATCGATTAATTAAAATAATCATCTACCAGTTTAACTATACAAAGATAATTGGATAAAAATGGATAAAAACAGAATTATATTATACATAAGGGCAAAGATACAGCATAAAATATGCAAATGTGCAGTTATAGAAAACAGGGCTGAAACAATTAATTAGATTAATCGTAATGGGTCGATTATTTGGGTTAATCATCATCTAATTTAGTTAGATTAATTGTTCAAGATAAATGTATAAACATATATTAAACAAAATTATGAATACTGTACATTAAGGGGAAAGATACAACATAAAATACGTAAATGTGCAGTAATCAAAAAATAAAGCTGAATAGATTAGATTAATCGTGAAAAATCAACTGATTTAAATAATTGTCAACTAAACTAGTAATCGATTAATTGTTGCCTGGAGCATACAGAGATAATAAAAACGTATAAGAGCTGAATTAAGAATAACACACTATATCCAGTGCAAAGATACAACATAAAATATCCAAATGTGCTCTCATCAAACCTTTGGTTGAAACAATCAGATCATCATGAATTGATTAATTGAAGTAATAACTAGGGGTGTGCCGATCGATCGGTCACTGATCATAATCGACAGATTTTCGTGAAAAAGTGCATGATCGGTGATCGGCGACCATTGGTTCTTGTTGCCGATTTTATCCAAATTAAGGTGAATTCATGGTTCCTTTTTACACATAATGTAACCGTAGTGCTTATGATTTAAAAAATAATTATTATGTAATCGGTATCGGTATTGGTGATCGGCCCTCATGGGTGATCGGAATCGGCAGGAAAAAACCTGATCGGCACATCTCTAATAAATTATTAAAGGGGCCCAATTCCATCTGGAAATTAATGATAAGGATTTAATACATTGATAAGGGTCAAATTATGCAATTAAAACAGATGTTTTAATTGTATAATTTAAACATTTAAGACTTAATAAGACGTTATTACAACAGATGGCCGATGTGATAACGATCGATTTTTTTATTTGGGTGGGGCTTTTTAATCCATCAAACTGGATTAAAATTTGACACATGCTTAACAACAGATGTTTGATACAATAAGGCTTCATATGACGTTATTACAACAGATGGCCGATGCGATCGGCCATCAAACTCAATTAATTAAAATTTGACATATACTTTTAACAGAGCGCCGCTGAGTGACGTCAACGCTCTTCTTCAGTGCATCCGTGTCGTTTTTAGGTTGTAAACCTACAGAAATCTGATTGCTGTTAGTATGAACGGCCATGCAAATTAAAACGAGAGAGAGAGAGAGAGAGAGAGAGAGAGAGAGAGAGAGAGAGAGAGAGAGAGAGAGAGAGAGAGAGAGAGAGAGCATCAAGACCTGCTGAGTGAATAAAAAACAGTTTTTATCTGATGTAATGGAGAGTGAAAGGAAGTCGGTATCTGAGGCTTGAGGACAAACAGTTTAGGTCTGGATTCCTAACCTGCAGCGACTCCGGGTCAAAGGTGAACCAGATGTTGTGGATTTGAGGAGAAAATGTTTATTTCAGATGTTAAGAGACTTGAGACTGGCTTAAGTAAAGACTGAGACTCGAACATCTCTGCATCTCTGCAGTCAGCATACAGATATGCAAACATGTACCTTTAATTTTATAATTTTCTCTCGAGAAGATTGTTTTTCTAATGCGTTTTACAGCTTACAGATCCTATTAAAAGATGGAAAACCTGAAAGGATTTGTGTTAAAACCTAATATCTACTACGATGTTTCACAGAGATCAGACCAGATTCCACTTTGTGTTGGTAGATTAGTCAATTTCTGTTTGTCTACAAGTAATAATTACACCTCATTGAAATTGTGATCAAAGCAAATAACTGCAGTAGTTGGATGCATTTTTTTTGTTGACACTAATTATTCAGACTCTTACCAGATGCCACCAGTTTCTCACCAGTTTGAAAGAGTCTTTACATTTACTGAAGTGGCCTGTGAAATGTTCGGGTGGGTGGGTGGGTGTGGCTGCTGTAAGACGTATCACATGACAACGAACCTCAAAACAAAAAATCAAAAACAAAGCCGGAGTTGGGAGAGCTGAAGAGAAGGCATGTTAAAACCAGTTTTACATTCTGGTTTCACAGCCTTGAAAGTCCATTAAATCCTTTCCTGCAGCTTATAGATGCATCTGAACCCAGAAACCTTTAACATTACATTTAAATAATGTGAAGAGAAGCCAAGGCATTGCTAACAGGACTGACTGTCTCTGCTGTTGTGTTTATTTAAGGATCACTGTTGGCCTCTACTGTATTACAGACTATTACTTCTTGGATCTATACAAAACATTGCAATAAACAATCCTTTAAGTCATAATGGTATTCCTTAAAACACAAAATTCAAATCAACTGCTTCAACTTCTTAAAAACATTATGTTAACCAAAAAATTCACCAGACACAGAGACACACCTGCAGTTTTCGTTAAAGTTTCATACGTTTTATATTGAAAGAAACTGATTTGGAAAAATTTTCTTTTTCTCATTTTGTCCTTAAAATACAAACATTTCCACTCAATTTTGTATTTTGGTCCATCTGATTATGTAATTTTTAAGTATTAACTCAGGGGTGTGAAACTCGTCTTCATTTTGGGTCATATCAAAAATCAGAATTTTCTTAAAGGGCCGGTTGCCCCAGAATTCATCGATAAAACCCATTAAACTGTTACGATAGCTGTTCCTCCAGGATTTTGTGATTCTTTTTGTGGTTTTTGTAATCCAAATCAGAGACTTTGTGGTGCTAATTTAGAAATATTTGCAAGGACTTTTTACGATGTTTGAGCTTTTTTGGATACAACGATAACTTGACATCAGGTAAGGCTGAGGCAGCAGTCACTTAACCCCAACTTTTTTTAACCAATTTTGAGAAAATGTTTCAGTAAAATCAGAAAAAATGTGGGGGTTTGTTGATTTTGTGTGAATTTTGCAGAGTGGTAAAACACTGTAGGGAGTTACTGACGTAATTTGGAAACTAGAGAGCCACATAAAAAGCTACGGCGGGCCAGATTTGGTCCCCAGCCCTCGAGTTTGACACGTATTAAATGATTGATAATTTGATCAGTACTTGAGAAGACTTTTTACCAAATAACTTTTAACTCTTACTTGAGTAATTTCTTGGATGTTTTAATTTACTTGAATGAAATTTTCTTGAAGTAGTGCTAATCTTACTTTATTACATTTTTCAGGTATTCTACCCACTTCTCGCTTTGACTGCAAAAAAAACTTTTAAAAAGCGAAACCTTGAAAGTATCCAAATTGGGCCTTTCGCGAACAAAGTGGAGGGAGATTAAACGAGTCAGGCTCTTTGGAAAGTTTAAAGTGACGTGTGTTATTCCTCAATCACCATCCCCCCCTTCAAGCAACCAGCAAGACATTAAAGGTTAAATATGTGAGGGCAGTGAGAGTGCAACTGCGCAGAAAAGCCTGCTGAGAGCTCATTTTCTAGCTGAAGTGCTCTGAAAGCTTTATTATGATGCAGGCATTAAAACTGAAAGCCGACGCAGAATCTGCGTTTTTTCCACAGCATTCATTTGATTACATTGCTCCTGTTTTGACATTACAAATCCTGGATTTCTGTGCCTTACTGGAGAATTGTCATGTAGGACTAAAGCATGTCAATGGCACACAGGTGATCCCTGTGTTTAGATGATCATGTTGTAGATTAAAACAAGCATGTGTTACAGGCAACAAAGCATGTTTTTATATTGGACATAATTAAATCCCCTAAAGATTGCCTTTGTGGTCATTCATAACATCAGACTTTTCTCAAAGGCGCTTTGTTTAGCAATTATGCCTCATATACAAATCTTCCTGCTCACTTAATGTTTAATGTGGCAACAAGATGTCATTTGAGGCTAATAACCAGAATTTGTTTCTCAGCCTGGGAACCATTAATCAGTTAGTTCATGTGCTTATAGTAAAAACAATTCAAACTGGAAACACTGGCACACAATTAGCAGCTGCATTGTGTGATAAACCCAGACGTGTTGCTTGTTTCCCAGATTTACAACCACATTCCTCTTAGAGTTAATTTCCTCTCACGCCAACAGGCCACTCTGTGTCTGGGCTAGTCCCCACACAGTTGGCAAACATTTGGTCAAAAACTACCGTGTGTCCAGTTAGGAAGTCTTTCTACGCTTTAAAATGTTTGGCTCCACTAACCTTGAAGCCTCGACCCACACTAAACTGGAAAACTAGCAGGAGATTATAACTGTTTTGCTAGGCAACCAAGCTAACCACAGCTAGCAAAACAAACCAATACCAATGCATTTTTAACACTTGAGAAATATTTTTATTTGTAGAGGTCATACAGTTGTAAAAGTGACGTCCTTCAGCTGTAAAGCACCTGATTAAGCCACCGGAAGACACACAGAGAGCGTCAGTTTTATAGTAATAATAATGGATTTTATTTGACAGCACCAAGGACACTACAACATTAAAAACACAAATTAAACAGTGAAGAAATGGCTACACAAATACACAAAAATAACTAGACAATTAAAGTGAGAAGGCTAACTTGAACAGATCAGTTTTGAGTTGTGCTTTGAAGGTCAAAAGAGAGTCAATATTAGACATTTTACAGTATTACTTTTGGCCGGGTCATTATAAGACACACCAGCAAAGCATCTACAAAAAAATCCCCAACTTATTGCCACAGAAATGCTGATTTCTTAATGCATGGTGACCAGATTCTGTTGTTGTGGTTTGATTTTTCTGACTGAAAAGCAGTAAAAATCCACCGATCTACCTTTACACTGCAAAAACACAAAGTCTTACTGAGTATTTTTGTCCAGTTTCTTGTGCAAAAATCTTTGAACTCTTGAAATAAGACAAAACTAACCTACAAGTAGATTTTCAGCTTGTTTTGAGTAAAAATACTGACTTAAAAAGTGCTAGTTCCACTGGAACTTACAAGACATTTTTCCTATTTTATAAATGAAATAATCTGCCAGGGGTGCCAGTACCTTTACACTTAAAAATAAGCTCATGTATCTCGCTAAAAGATTACTTTCAAGTTAGTACATTTAAAATAACACAAAACTAAGAAATTTGTACTAGAAAATAGACCAAAATACTTGGTAGGTTTTTGTGTTTTTGAAGTGTACCTTGAAGATGCTGATTTCTTTTATTGTTTTTTAAGGTTTTTTTTTTTTATTCTAATTGTTTTCTAAGTTTGTCCTACATCTGGATCCATCCTGCTGGACTGATTGAGTCAGCTACTTCCTGAATATGGCAGCAAAGCTATTTATGTTGATTCTCAATCAAAAAAAATTCTCAATCAAAAAAAAAAAAGGTACAGTATGTAACTTTTACAAAAACATATTTGTTTAAACTGTCATTATGTCGTGACAGTTTGTTACGAGATGGATACTATGTGAAAAGACGGGGCTATTATTGCCGTCTGAAGAAAAAGAAAATATAAAACAAATAAAAAAGAAACAGACACAAAACAATTGTTGGTTGACTAAATTGTTCAACAAAAAAAAAGTGCAATTAGGAATTATAAATACAAAGTAAAATAAATAATAAAGCATGACGTCGCTCAGAGCGAAAAGCATAGAATGAGACGGAATAGATCTGCGTTTATGGATCAGGCACATTGTCATCAATAACCGATCATTTCTTTTTTCAATATTTTCTCAAAACTAGATATTAATAGTCCAATCACATTTTTTTTCCATTATTGTCTTCAGTCAGAGGCTTTTCAAATTCACTGTAACACAGACTGCTGCAAGAGATATTTCCTGCCAACAGCCATCACCATCTACAAAAACTCTTTGAAAATTTTTAATTAATACAAGTAACAACATTTAATTTTCCTTTAGGATCAATAAAGTGTTTTTGAATGTAAAACTCAACTGATCAAAAATCTATCATTTCAACCATTTAATTTGAAGTGTGCAGAAAAAGCTTGAAATGGCTTAAAAACTTTTTTTAACATAGTTGAATGCATTTGAAAAGCTACTAGATGAAGAGGTAAAGGTCGGACATCTTCCTTATTTAATCATTACTTCCACTTGAGTGCGTCAAAGCTTTTTCCCCATCACAACAGCCATTTGAACTCCATCAACCATTTAATCCAGGTAATCATTTAGCCAACCATTTTATTAATATGTTACCTATACCAATCAACATTAAGCATTTGCTCTTACTTTAGTACAGCAATGTTTTTATTAATAATCAACTGCTTGGTAAAATACACGTCGCCTCTTAACTGTTGGCGCTTTAATTGTGCACATCCTGAAGAAGGTGATGTGTTTAATAGACCCTCATAAAGAGAATTTCTGTCTCAGTTTTCAGGAGTTAAACCACCAAAAACAGCATTTCCCCTTGTGGGGACCAGGCCCCGGTCCCCGGAACAGCGAGTCCCCACAACGTATGTGGCAGGGAAATGGTCCCCACAAGGTATTATAAACAAACACACACACACACACACACACACACACACACACACACACACACACACACACACACAGCGTTCCTATGGTAGCACTGCTGTTGACTCTGCTAATAGCCTCAACTTGGAATTTCTAATAAAAGACGCTGAGCGTTCCAGCAAAAACCCATTGAAGGTAGATAAACATCCCGTTCCTTTCCGAAATAACCAACCCCCAACTTATTGATGAGCCAGTGAGACCAACTGCAGCTCTATTAACAAAGAGCCTGTGGTTAATTGCTCAGAGCTTTCACACATGCTGGCCCTGATAGCAGTCAGCAGCATGTAGGTCAGAAAGCGGTTTAGTGTGCTCTTTCAGAGTTATCATTTAGCAACGTCAGGTTAAGTATTTTAATTTACGTCTTAATGAATGGTGCTGAAAGTAGGAATTGGGGCTGACAAACGTATCACAATACAAGTGTCTCTTAAGAGTCGATATTGATAATTATTGACTAGTTTTTTGTTTTAAATATAAGGA
This sequence comes from Poecilia reticulata, assembly GCF_904066995.2. NCBI lineage: Eukaryota > Metazoa > Chordata > Actinopteri > Cyprinodontiformes > Poeciliidae > Poecilia > Poecilia reticulata. Next base: position 26,370,767 of record NC_088835.1, on the reverse strand, counting down.
GTACAGTCAAATGTTAAAACCTTTCCTGTTTTAACTGCTTTTCACTCCATATTGTTTCTTATTTTTAACTCTAAACTGCTGCTGCCTGCAGGTTGTTGCTAGGTAACCACAGAATGAGCGAGTTGCTAGGTAACCAAAGAGCGAGTGAGTTGCTGGGTAACCAAAGAGCGAGTGAGTCAGTTGATCCCAGCTAGCCGTGAGAAGTTAAACGGCTAAAGTATTTCCTCTGCCCTAATCTCCCAGAATGCAGTGCGGTTCTGCATCGCAGTTCAGTGAATTATTGAACATTTTATCGGATGTATTATCTATCAATATTATGTGTGTATTGTAATAAATATTATTATTGAATTTATCTTAATTTATAGATGATACGAATTAATACAAACAGTAAAAATCTAACGTCACTCTCCTAATAAGCCTGATTAAAATGATTCACCAGTCCAGACGGACGTAAACAAAAAGTTAACCCTACTCAATGAACCGACAGAGGGGAAATTAATGGGTGGGATTTTTTTCCATTCCAAATAAATTCGTAGTTTAACCTTTAATCTGCTCCAGCAAGTCAAGATCATCCAACTATTTAACGAACCATGTGGTTACACTGCAGCTTTCTCAGAAACTATCAGCAATTATTACTACAATACGGCTCCTTTTTATACTACAGATGTGAGGCAACGCTGAGTGGATATCGATCTCTGGTTTTCTTTGACCTGCTCATTTTGATGACTTGTTTTCCCAATGCTTTTAAAACACAGAAAATGTTCCCATAGCTTTGATTCTTTCACAAAAATAAAAGGGTTTCAAGATTATCTCCAACTATGCATCACAGCATGAGTTATGGAGTCAGAGGCAGCGCACAACCTGGATAGTTCACTTCTGAATCACCTTTATCTCAATATAATGAAACTAAACTAAAATGCAACAAAGTGAATTAGTCGCAGATTTAAAAGTAGGGAGAGAAATAAGATTATTAGATGATTAATATAGAAACAAATAGTACCAATTTGAGCCAATTTGGCTGATACAAACATCTGGTGAAGTTCTGCATCGAAATGTCTTTCTTTGTAGTTTGGGTCCTTTTATACTATATATATATATATATATATATATATATATATATATATACACACACACACATGGAAATTGGGTACAACACAAAGTTTTCAGAAAAAAATACAATTAAAAATATTTTTCTGATTTGAGGTTTGTTTTTAAACAATTCATCTCAATAATTCATGAAGATCTCTAATAAATATATAAAACTGTTTAAGCCAAAAGTTGTTACCATGTATGAAATTGAAGAGGAAATAAACTGGATGCAAACTGCAAACTGAGGAGGATGTTTGTTTATTCCACATGATTTTTGAAAATCTTGACAGCTGGCACTAAAAAGTGTGTAATTAATCTGTTTTTATATCTGAAAATTATTATTTCTGAACTTATTTGAACAAACACAGTCTGGAATTGGCCGTTTTTATCTGAATCAGCAACGAGGAAGCTGGTTAAATACTGAACTGTTCATTAAAGGCATCAAACTAAAATCTCCCACCATGTTTCAGTCTATAAAACCATCAATATCAATTTTTATATATAATACTTTGGGGCTTATAGAACATCGCAGGTTATGGATTTATGTCTCGTATTATTTCTCGCAATTAAAAACAATTATGAGCTAAAACGTGAAAGAAAACCAGAAATCGGTATAAACCGAAAGAAACCTGATCGGTGCATTTCTAGTAATTAAATGCTGAAGCATTGATAGGATTCCACTGTTATTAAAAATGTGAAAACTGAAGGAAAACAAGGTCAAAAGAGAACAATTTGTGAATAAATCCTTGGAAGCAGAAGAAAGGAAAACAGAAGTGGCTGTTTTCATGCTGAGAGTCACCAGCTGTCCCTCCACCCGCTGGCCTCATTAATCATAACGTGTTATATTGACATGACGCTGTTCAAGGGGAATCCACAGAGAACAACCAACCAGGAACGACTCGCAGCAGGGAAACCTTTTCCTTAACAAACATCTGGGAACCATCATCAGCTCTGGATTCATGATTTCCATAAACACATCAATACAGCAGCGAAAATCATCTCTGCTCTCATTTTTCACTGCAAAAACATTAAATATCACCAAGTATTTTTGGTCTAGTTTCTAGCGCAAATATCCTGGTCTTAGAAATAAAACAAAACAAACTCATAAGTAACTTTATCCAAATGTAGCAGCTCGTTTTAGTAGCTTCTTAATATTAATGAAAAGGTCCTAGTTCCAATGGCAGGTTATTTCACTTGTAACATGGGAAAATATATTTCCATGAAGTGAAATAATCTGCTGAAAGATTGTTGTTCTTTCAGCAACTGATCTTTTTCGAATCCGTTTGCATCAAACTCAGTTAATAATTTCAGCCCTAAACAGAAGCTGCAGATTTTTGTTTTGACTTTAAAGACGAGAAAACATCCATGAAACCTTTTTTAAGGAGAAACAGACATCTGCACCACTAAACTATACGATCAGCGTCGTTAACCCTGGAATCGAGTGCAGCCTACCAGTTTGAAGAGCTCGTCGTATCCCCAGTCAGCGAGGCCGCTGGGCGACGAGAAGCTGCTCTGACCCGCAGGAGGCAGCAGGTTCTTCTCCTCCTGCTCCTCCTTCACTGCTGACGGCGAAGGCTCAGACTTTTGCTCGCCGGCAGACGGCAGAGACGTGGAATACGGCTGGAAGTGGGAAACATGTTGGAAACCCATTTTCCTCTCGTCTCCCTCTTCCTGAAACTCATCCCCTTCTTCAGGCTCCAGCATCTCCCGCTGTTCTCCGTCCGAATCTTCGCTCTCTTGCTTCGGCTCCCTCTGGTTCGGGACGCTTTGGTGGATCGGTCCATCCGGTTCCCCACACAGCAGGGGGTCCGGCCTGGAGCCGCCGGGCCCTCGGGCCGCCGCGGCCTGATGGGCCAAGAGGAACTGAGCTTGAAGGAAATGTTTCTCCTGCAGGTTCATCTCCAGTTTGGCTCCTGGGTGCCTCTGCAGCTGCTCCATCACCGCCCCCAGCTTCACGCCTGCAGGAGCGGACAGCTGCAGACTCCCCTCCTCAGAGACGTTCGACTGTGGATGAAAACAAACAAAAAACACTAAATTATCAGAAGATTAGAAACCTGATGCACCAATCAGATGGCTAAATATCACAAGGTCTCCCCCTAGAAAACGCCCGGAGGCGGCCCGTCGTGTTTTAAAGTTAAAAAATGTTTAAAGTTGGCAGGAAATGTGAAAATATCACTTGATAATTACCTGTTATTGAATGATTGGAAGATTAATACCTGAATACCAACTATAAAGTCTTTAAAAACGCAGACATTTTAAAAAGACTTAAATATAAAAGCAATGCTTAGCCTGGTGGGGGCACAAGTGAAGCCTGGTGGCCCGCCAGGCTTAAAATACACTGGGGGAAAACCAGTTTCAGAATCGGAAAGTTTTTTCTCTATTGGCTCCGATTGGTGATTGGAACAGGGCTTATTTGTGTGTTTGTTTTTTAAGAATAATTAATACTGGTGCACTGATTGCCGATCTTTAAAAAGCCTGACCTTCCGATTCCAATTTTGACTGATTTTATCATCTGAAATGTTGTTGAACATAGCAAGGAAGTTGCCGAGTTGGTAACAGTGGGGTGACTTTTGTAAACTGAAAACGTGCAGCCGGTCAGTCAAACGTCTCTAAAAACAGAAGGACAGCGGCTGATTTTTAGACCTTTGATGAGATAAATGAGATCGGCGGGTAAGATCAGCTTCTCCCAAAATAAATCGATTCACCCATAATAATTAATGAATTACATTGAGCTCATCATTTAATCCTTTCTGTAGATCTACCCCAAAAACTAATACAAAATCTCTTTTTGGTTACTTTGAATATAAACTCTGGGGGGAAACAGCCCACTGCACTGAACCCCATTAAAATTAATTATTCCATCAAATATCAACTCCAGAGTTAAAACATTAGTTTTGCTGTTTCTAAATGAATCTGAACTTGTTTTCTTTGCATTATTTGAAGTCTGAAAGCTCTGCATCTTTTTCATTATTTTGACCATTTCTCATTTTCTGTAAATAAATACTAAATGTTTGCTTGGAGTTTCAGAGACACATTGTCAGTAGTTTGTGAATAAAAGAACAATATTCATTTTACTCAAACATATAAAAAGTAAAAACTGATCATTTAAAGTAGTCTCATTATTTTCCAGAGCTGTATATTATTTCTATACAATTTCTGTACATTTGATTTAAAACATAATGGATTTGTATGTTACCAATCTCCCACTTTATTTAGCATTCTGACTGAATTTTGTCCTGGTTTTTTGTGTGCAGTACATTTATTTTTTCCATGTTTTGCCTCAAACTTCTACGCAATAACTCAGATATGCTACAATAAGAGTATTATATTAAATAAACAGATTTGTAATCCAGAGGAAAATCTTACTCTTCTCAAAACAGCAACACTTTGAGCTGGTTTTGATTTTACTTTGCAGGTTTTCAGCAACATTTATCATCCAATATGATGCCCAGAAATTAGATGTCATGAATTAAAACAAAAGTTTCTGCACTGAGCTTGTGCTTGTTTTAGTTTTTATAATAAAATACAAATAAAAAATAGACTAAATCCAGCAAATCCATGCAATCTTTAGGGTTTCCTTATGTAGAAACTTTTCTTAATAAAAACTAAAAGCACATACTGTAGTGTGTGATGCCTAGAACCAAGCTGAATATGTATTTTAAAATTTTAATTATTTTGTTTATAAAAAGCCTTGAGAAGTAAATAAAGTGAACCTTAAAATAAAATACAATCGGTATCGGTCTGGAAAATAATGATCGGGTGAATCAAGAGATAAAAACTTTAAAACAACTATAATATCAAAGTCACCGTTGGAGGGGAGGTTTATTACTAATTTAAAGTGGACTAGAAGTTTTTTAAGCTTACAAATAAAAGCAGACAGTCATTAATTTACATGAATTCATGCATTCATTCAGTCATCGACATGACAAACGTCTCGCTTTGCTCAGAAGCGGTGAAACCATGAACTATCCAGCCCGACGTCGTGTTTTTGCGTTTAATTTTCCTCCGCAAATTATCCCACATTTCACGGACAACCTCCTGGTAAACCTGCTCCCTGTAACGTCTTCATCAAGCCACAGTTGCTTTGTTACTGTAACAAACACGAGTGGGAGCGTCGACACTCACCATTTGCGCCCTGGAGTAATTCATCGTCGCCAACAGGTTTGTTTTGTTTTCCTCCCGGCAGAATTAAGTCACATCTCACCAGCAGCGCTTGTCCTTTAGCAACGCGTTTTCTTGGTTTTTGTTTTGCTTTGCTCTTTTGGACCGGGGTGACTTTAAGAGCCTGGGTTGGTGTGGGAGGCCGGAGCGGTCGGAGCTGGAGGAGGGGTAAATAACGCGCAGTGTTGCCTCCCTGGTCACTGCGCATGGAAACTCAAACATCTCTGATTGTCTCTGACTAGGTGACCCCCTCACCCACAGCCCGGGTGAATGAAAGTCCCGCCCCGCGCGTAAAAAAATACTCAAGTGTTTGGTTTTTTTTGTTGTTGTTTTTTTTTTCTCTTTTTCCTTTCGTCTCCTTGGAGGAGCGATGAGAAACTTCCAACCCTCTCCACGAGAAAACTCCCACTCGATGCACAACCCTCTGATTATTATTCAGGCAAATAACGACAGACAACAGATTTTTTTTTTAAACTAAAAGGTGAAAATACGTGACATTTAAATCTAAATAATTCTGTTTTCTCCTGTTGTAACTAAACACCCCGCGGTTTCAGCCAATCAACGTTGTTTACGTAACGTTTGCGGGCATTTCGGTTTGATTTTGGGGGACAATCAAATATATATTGCTTTTTTAAAAAATATATAATAAATATTTTTAAAAATGCAGAGCCACCTTTTGGTCTACTCATCTAGAAATAGAGTCTGCAACTAATAATGAGTTAAATCAGAGTTGAGTAATTAATTACATTTAATTTAGTGGAGTAACTTTTGGGGAAAATTTGAGTATTTTTATTACGCCTCTACTTTTTACTTTTTCTTGAGTATAATTTCTGTATTTTTTGGATGAAAAACATGTTTTAACCGAAAATTCAAAGACACACCTGCAGTTTTTGTTTAAGTTTCATAAGTTTTATATTGAGAGAATTTTTTTTTTATTTTGCCTGTTATTTTATTGTTACTTATATGAATTATTGTAATTTTCATCCTTAAAATGCCAGAAATTTCACTTAACTTTATATTTTAACCCGTCTGATGATGTAATTTTTAAATATTCAATGATTGATCAATTGATCAGTTACTCAGTACTTGATACCTTTTGGCAAATACTTTTACTTTTACCCGAGTCATTTTCTGAACGGCTACTTTTCACTTTTACTTGAGTAAAAATATGCTGAAGTAGTGATAATCTTGAGCACAATTTTTGAGAACTCTGGGTAAAATGTTAAATTGAAAGCAGAGAATCTGTGAATTTTTGTCAAATTCAGATTTTTGTCTGAATTTATGGCGGTGGCAGCATTACGCTGCCACCGCCATATTTCACATTTGCCATCTCCGAATATGACAAACAGAACTTTTTTTCCTGATTTTATTCTTACCAGGTTTCATTATCAGGTTCTCCTACCCGAGTTGTTGACCCCTGCAGCTCCTCCAGAGTCACCAGTGGAGCCTTGGCAGCGACTCAGGCCTCCTCTTGGCCGCAGCTTTAGGACGGCCGTGTCTTGGTAGGCTCTGCATTGTGCCAAACCTTTTCCATTTCCTGACGACGGACTGGACGGTGCTCTGGGAGATCGTCAGATCTGGATATTATTTTACAGCCAAACCCGACTTTAAACTTTTCCACGATTTTATCTCCGACCTGCCTGCTGTGCTCCTCGGTCTTCATGTTTGCTCTCACAGAAAAAGAGGATTACACACAGGTGGGCCTAATTTACCAATAAACTGACTTTTAAGGGGAGCTGAATACTTACGCACAACACTTTTCTAATTTACATTTGGAAAGACTTTTAGAAATGATGCACTTCACAATTTTGCACCACTTTAAGTTAATCTGAGATCATATTTGAGAAAAAGCTCAGCAGGTATGAATATTTTCCACAGGGCATTGAAAGAAAGAAGCAGAACTTTACTTGAAGTGCTTCTATTCTTACTCCAAGTGATAACCCTGCGGGTGGTAATCTGTGGTTATAGTTGCCCCGCCCCGTCCTAAATAAAGCCCAAGGCAGAGGCAGTTGACGTGACCTGATTGATTACAGGATATGAACATAACTCTGCAGCAGGCTTTTCATGGATGTGAAGGAAACTACAAGCAATAAATGCAAAAAGAAACAAAAAAAGAGGGAAAAATGAACAAAAATCAAATTTCATTGGCTTTCAAGAATTTCTACACCAATCTGCACATTTGAGTATAAAATATTTACATTTCTACAAATCTTGTTGGTTGAATATTCGATTCAGGCGTCCTGAACAACTGCAACCAGATTTAATGGAACCACTGAAAATGGTCAGATCTATTCAGTTATCATACACCAAATAAAAATATATATTTTTAAGTTTTCTTTGTAAAAAAAAAGAAAAAAAAAGTAAAAGCTAGATTTCAGAAATTTCAGAATTGTCAGCAACTTAACTAAAATGCTTAATGATTTTGCACAAAACAAAATTTGCTATGAGGTAAACGAGTCAAAATCATGGTAAGAATATAAAATATACATTATGAAAATATATAAAAATGCATTTTCATATACATCTACTATATACATATATTTAGTTTGTAGTTTACAGTATGTTTATATAACATTTATAAATGTAAATATATTTGGCAAATAAATATCCACAAAATATTTAATAATTAATAAAATCTGAATAAAATAAAATTAATTAAAGAGTGAACTCTATATAATTAAAGAGTTCACTCTTTAATTATAAGAATGAACTCTTATAATTAAAAAAATCCATACTTTAACAGATATAATACCAATAATAAAATTCCAAATAGTAAGCACATTACACCAATGCCATCGTTGATTAATTTTATTCAACCCGCAAACACATTTTCCCTGAAATGAACGGATGGAACTCAAAACGAATCTTTACATTCGTGACTCTGCTGCCCCCTGGTGGTTCACAAGCATTCAGGTGGTGTGAATCATTTGGTAAAGTTTTGATCTAGAGCAACTTGTACTCAAGTATTGCTAAACAGATTGTTGAACTTTCACAAAACAAAAGTAAAATTCCAGTATGTTTACGACACACGAAGACAGTATATTTATCCATATTTTACAAGCAAAAGAAACCAGGAAAGGCAAAATTTAATTCAGACGCGTTTCGATGAGGCCAACATTTAAATGCAAGAGCTCGATCTTCTTGTACGTCATCTGTGGGGAAAAAGAAAGGTTATTTAGAAGAGATGAAATGCTTGATTTAAATTAAAATGAATAAACTTACATTTTATCAAGTCCAAGCTCTTCAGGTGTAGAAATGCCGAGTTCGCTTAATATGGGCCTGAGCTCCTGGATCACGTACGGGTAGATGTCTTTGTGAGGCCCGGCTTTGTCCTGGGTCAAAGTTAAACTCCATTAGTTCACCACTAAAATCTTCATTTATTTTTGGCCGACGTTATTCCCAGATGTTCTGAATGTCTGACCTTCACCGCCTCCAGGATGCGGATGGCACTGGCCAGGTCGTTTAGTCTGCGGCAGGCTCTCAGCACCGCCTCAAGGATCTTTGGTTCTGGTACCAGGTCGTACCCGATCAACGTGTTCATCCCTGAAACACAGTTTACACTTTACGAGCTGCAGGAAACACGGAACCACACATTATATTCTCACACCCAGGCCAATTTTCTACTTACTTCTTTTGACTTTCTGTAAACTAAACTTTTGATCTCATGGATCTGAAACCTGCGGCTCTGATTCGTGATTCTAAATAACTTTTAAATATAAAAGCAACCAGAGAGGACAGTTTGTTGCTAAGTGGAGCCTAAGAGAAATAAACGTAACTTTAAGGTTTCACTAAATTGTGAAAGTGGCCTGAAACACCTGTTGGAAACAGAGACCTGTCAGTCTGGTTGGCTGAAGGGGAACGGTAAAAACAAATCCAAAAGAAAATAAGTTTGTTTTAACGACGTTGTGTAAAGCTGTACATTAAAGCAGATGGAGACAGTTAAAGAAAATTGCATCTAGCTGTGCAATAAAAATTCCTCAACTCGCAAGTTTCGACTCGAATTACAGCAAATTCAAACAATTGATCTTTATGTTTCCAGGAATCAGTAAAGTTCCTTAAAAAAACAACTTTTTCCAGTAAAGTTCCTTAAAAAAACAACTTTTTCCAGTTACTTTTTGGTGTTTCTTCATATTTACCAAAGATCACATTCTTCACTGAATCACAGCTGGGAGCAACAGAACCTGACTGATAGCCGTACACTGAGTTTTATTCAATTCAGACCAGATAGTAACAAAGGGTTATATGTGAATATATTTTGTGCTGCTTTTATCTGCTTCACATTTACTTCGTTGGTGAATAAATCCCCAACATCAGTACATTTATTTTACTTCTAGTCAGTGAGCGATAGAAAGTAAAGCAAGATATTTTAAAGAAGTAAAAAAAAAATAAAAATTATGCAAACTAGAGAAGATCTGAAAAGCTTTATATACATTAGCAGAAAGAAGAAGTAGAAATTACCACTGCATGTTTATATGACCAGTTGGACATTTATTATATTCATTTGTGCAATTTTCCTGCAATTACACATGCATAGGCCTGTCACGATAACAAATGTAGCTGGACGATTAATTGTCTAAAAAATTATTGCGATAAACGATAATATTGTTTCAAGACCTTTTGACACTGATTTAATGGAAATGACTAATAATACATGCGATTTCCTGCCATAGATAGATGCACTTTATTTTCAAAAGAACACGTAACACTGGAACTGATAAACTAAATAAACAAAACAACCAAAAACAAAAATAAAATGGATTCTCAGTCTCCATTAACAAAAAACGTACTTGAATAAAAACTAAACAACATAAAGCCAAAGTAGAAATAAATACTGCATTCAACCGAAAGAGTGCAGATTATGAAGTCTGTATGTATATTGCCCTTCAGTAATCACTAGATTTAAATAGAGAAAATGGGCACATCCCACTACCTATGCAATAGTTCACACTACACCATTTTTTGCCCCTATTTTCCCCTTATGACAATCTTAGATCGTTGGCCCAAAGTCCAGCTGACATTGGAGATGATATGTGGAAACAACATTAATGTTTATTCAACAATTCGTGCAAAAAAAAAAAATGACAAGGGGAGGAGTTGGAGCCAAATTGCTACCTCAGTTGATAAACCCAGTAAGTTTTCAGCTGTTCTTCGTTAACGTGACATAAATAGGTTATAATGATTTTCATTCAGTCAGGACTTTACACTGACTCTAGCCACATGCATCACAGGTAGATTCTAGTAAAGCATTGATTAATGCCTGATTTTAAAATTGGTTAACTGGACTTGTAGTCATTATTTTGTGCCCATGTGGCTGGACACCACACGGCACGACAAACCCGATCGAACCGTTATACCTGGGATTTCTGTCGGCTAATGTGTCTCTCAGGGTTTGAAAATGGGCCGACAACTCGTGTAGTGTGCGCTGGACATTAGACTAAGGAAATGAGGAAGGGAGGGTCAGTGGAGAGCACCGGAGCTGAGCCTTTTTTCATTCAGTGTCATCAAGAGAAAGAAAAAAGGCAGGAAGAGACGATAAAGACGATAACTAAAATGAGGTCTATAGGTTTAATTTATCGTGCGATTAATTGATTTATCGTTTATCATGACATGCCTACACATGCAGATTATAAATAGGCTGTGTGAAAAGACTTATTGCATATCTACAATCATAAGGAACAAACATCTAATCTAGAAGCAGGGAGTGTTACGTTTGAGTACAAAATGACTTAAAACACAGAACAACACACTGAGCACTCCTCAACAGAACCATCTCATAAACAAGACAGTAAAGTACCATCCAGCTATCTAAAATAATATAAGTTCCTATTCTAAAAGCTCGTGTCTGCGCTCCACAGCACTGCGGATGAAAAAACTTTTAATTGAGGTTAATTCTAAAAATGGTTCTGTGAGACAATCCAAACTAATCTTTGCTAACCTAAGTAATGCAGTCTGAAAATTAAAGAAGATCCATATGGCCTGGATGTTGTGATGAGGAATTAATCCAGACCGATTGACTTTGAGTCTATTTAGATGCAGAGACCAGAGACACTTTTGGATCAACATTGTTAGACTATTTGTCAGACTCATGTCTCCCAACCCAGAAGTGGAATGAGACCTGAGGAAACATGGCAACCCTGAACAGGAGCACTTAGTTTACATACTTTAGATCTTTTTCTTCTTTTGCTCTTTTCTTTGGTTTGTTATTTTGTTGGCATTTCCTTTTCATTCATGTAAAGCACTTTGTATTGCATTGCCTTGTTGCTGAAAATGTGCTACATAAATAAAATTACCTTTACCTTTTAACATTAGTCTTAGAAAACCCCTGTTGACCTGCAGTTACTATTAACCGACCTCGTAGAAACAACTTCCTCATACCGAAGTTTAATATTTTCCTGCACAATTATTTGTGTCGTCTTGTATAGATTTAGTGCGATTAAAGACCCACCTTTCCTCAACTCCCATGCATCGATGTCAGGCTTGTTGAAGTATGTAATCCAGCGGGCATCAAACTCTTCATCTGTCTCCTGTTTCCCGTGGGAGTAACACCTCGAAGCCAGAGGAGCTGTGTGATAAAAACAAAGCAACAATCAGAGTCATTTTCAGTGTTCAGTGTTACACAACGTCGTCACACGGAAGGTCATAAGAAGGAAAGTTTACAGCGAGTGAAGGAGAAAAAGGGCAAATGCTGCGTGTCAGGTGGATTACTTCCATTGTCCGGATATAGGACTGCACGTAGCTGATGGTACACTTACGCATTAGATACGTAAGATCTACTGTAAATCTAATAGATACCCTGTAGATCATTCTGACCTAAAAAAAATGAATTAGATAAGCTGTAACATCACGTAAGCATCAGGATGATGTGCTTTTCTCAGACGCTGCCAGTCCATTGAAGTGCAGAGACGTCCGCAGCTGGTTCACCCAGCAGACGAACTAACACAGTTAGCATGTTAGCATGTCCCAGCTGGGTCATGGCAAGGACACAACTACCCCCGAGCGAAACATTTGGATAATATCACAAATGTTACCTCAGATGATGTATTTTTACGTTTTTTATGTTAACCAATTGACCGACATGTTAAAAACCTTAATCAAACTGAGTGTATTATTAAGCTACCGGCGGGTTAGCTAGCTTAGCTGGGACCGCAGTGTGCTGACAGACACTGGATATCCGCATGAACTTCGCCCCTACACTTTCATTTTCTGCCGCATTTAAACAGCCATTTCCCAGAGAGAAACAATAAACAAATACCTTGGCACCTCGGTTGTGTTCGAGTTAAACTCCGAGCACCGGAGACCGACAGTCGGACGGCAGCTCTGAACATGATGCGGCACAGCCAGCGAGACAACCCGGTATGATTTATCCGGAGGAAGCGGCTCTAACGGCAGGCGCCAGCAAGGAGGTAAGATCCTTCTGCGCATGTGCAAAGCGGAGCTCATTCTTGACCTGTTTTGGTCTGCCACGAGCGACATGAAATGCCACGCAAAAAGGTTAAATATGTTTCTACAAATACCTTACACACGAGCCACAAAAGAAAAAACAATCATAGCTGATCGTGATAAATTATTAGATATATAAATATGCGTATAATCAGATGTGAATAGAGTCGTAAAAGTTGTACTCGAGTAAGAGTACCGCCACTTCAACGTATTTTCAAGTAAAAGTAACAAGTATTGCAAGTGCAAGAATTTACTTAGGAGTGAAAACCCTTTCTGTAAAAGACTACGTAAGTACTGACTAACCAAACATAACTGTGGAGGCCCGTTTCCGCCACTCTGATGGTAAAAAAACCAACAAAACTTGTATCTGATAATTATGACTGAACTACCATATAATTATGAGATGCTATTTTATAATTTTATCATATAAATGAACATAAGTCAAGTGGCTCATTTCTGCCTTTATTCCCATTGGCATGTTCATCTTAAACCACAGATGATAAAAACAAGGATGAAAACCACACATAAAACTCTAAACAAGAGATATAAGCGGCCATTAAATCCACGCATATTTAATGTCAATGTTGACATTTCTGACTTTGCAAGAGGCAGGTTTTAAGAAATGATTTAATATTTTACAATGGCATCATCAGACAGCCGAAAATGTAGTTAAAAACTGAAATGAAAAAGAAAATGCATAAAAATAACAATTTCAAAGTAGCACATTTAAAGCAGAAGAAATAATTATCCAAATAATTCATTTTCTAAATAAAACTTCTAAAAGATAATTACAGTATGGATAATGTGTATATATATAATATATATTTGGGAAAACACAATGCATTGTGTAGATGGAAAACATTAACATTATTTCCTTGTTTTTTGTACAAACAAGGAAATTAACTAATAAACTAAAAAAGTTTTGTTTACTCTACATAAGAAGGTATAGTAGTGCCCAAATTTCTTTTTGGAGCAGATTGTATAGGTTACTTGTTTAAATGTTTCTCTCTAAATAAAGCAACAACCGTTTGAAATCTTGAAACTGAAATTATAAATCAATTCAATTCAGTTTTATTTAACACCAATTCACAACAAGTGTTTGTAGGCACTTTACAGAAATATAATCTCAATTCAATTATACATTCATTCCAATTGATCTTAGCTACCAATCAGTACAGAAAGCTCAACTAATTATTCAAAGTAGTTTAAAAAGTCAACACTGTAATTGAGTTGACTTTTGAATACATCTTACTTCTCTTTTTTACTTGACGCTTTTTATTTACTTCACTTAATTTTAGTTTGATAAGTTGGTCAAACTAAAATTTCAAACAAAAAAAATAATCATAATTTATATTGACAGATACAAAACATTTATATTGTGATGTTTTTCAGTCATATTGTCCAGCCCTAAAACAGTATCTAATAACTGGGAGTGCACTGATTGCAGTTTTCTGGCCGATCGCTGATTAACGATCTTTAAAAAGCCTGAAATGCCCATTCTGATTTTGTCTGATGCCATTTTTTTTGTCTGAAATGTCGCTAAACGCAGTGAGAAAATGGCGGAGTTGGTGACAGTGGAGTGACTATTGTTGACTGCAAACTTGCAGACATGACCTGCTGGGTCAAAGGTCAAACCCCTGTCACAGCAGACCAGAAAAGGACAGCAAACCTGGTCGATAAGATTGGCTTCACATGTAAGTGTCGGCCGATCACCGATCTCCCAAAATTAAAGAAATCAGTGCACCACTATAAATTACTTCACAAAAAACACGAGTACTTTTTTCAGCCAAACATTACTACGAAGTAGGAACATGTAATTGCACATTTGCTGGCTTTTTAGCTAAACTTTATAAGTTTTAGAAGGACATCTGGTCCAATCATCCAGACTGAGCCTCTTGGCAGAGTGCAGTGAGTTCGGCCTGCCAGCTGTTCTGCGCAGATCCCCGCGTCTCTCCTCTTCCTCTGTGGGAACGCTGAAGGATTGTGGAGGCTGGTAGCCCAGCTCCTGGGGATCCAGCGGGTCTTTGGAGAGCAGGATGCAGATGGCCGGCACCGTCCTCTCCACGGTGGTGGTCGCCGCTTCCTGCGGTGCGCTCTCCCAAACCTTATTAAGTGTCATGTAGCAAAGTTTGGACACCTGATGCAGCCCTGCCACTTTGCGTTTCAGGATTTCCACGCAGGTGATGGTCTTGGTGATGCCCCTGCCCAGGCCTGTGAAGACCACCTGTCTCACTGCCGCTGCACTGCTGTCCTGTCCTTCCCCCTGCATGCGGGCGGCTGCAAACCGCAGTAAATTGCGAATTTTGCTTCCTTCTTTCACTCGCATGTGCAGGACGTCTGCAGCAAGGCCAGGAATGGGAAAAGGGGCTCTCTCCTCGGAGCGTCCAATTCTCCGCCGGGCGCTCTGCTCCGGTTGTGGAGGACAAGACGCAAACTGGACACCAGAAGACAGTGAAGAAGACTGATGTTCCATTATGGTGGAAACTAAATAAGATGATTCTTCTGCGTCTGGAGGCTTGTTAATCCATTTCCCTCGAGGTCTAAAAGCAGCAAACTTAAAGAAAATCTGCTTTGCAATCCAAACTTTCCACTTGTCTTCATCTTCTCTCGGTCGCCTGTCCGATTTGTTTTGTCTTCTTGGAGCTGAGATGACAGCCTGCAGAGTAAGAAAGCCACTTCTCCTAATCCCACAGTCGTGAAAGAAAAGATGTCCTTGCTCTTTTCAGCTCTGACGACAGCTGATGCCAACAAACACACGAGGCTTAGAGAAAGACATGAAGAGTGGGACATAGAGCTCTTAAAGGCACATGCTCATTTTTCATCCTCTAACAAAGTCTCACACATTCATTGCAGTTTTTTTTAAATATAATTTTGTGAAATGCTTTAGGACTCAGCGATTTTATCTGTGTGTTTGAGAAACACGGATGACTGAATATGAGTTAATGAGATTTAACAAAGCGTGTAGTTGAAACAACTCCTTTGTTTGTTTTTTTTACAGATTTTTACTTGATAGTTTTATCTGACGTTCTTACGCTGCAGTTTTGCTGATAATGAACTGCATTAATAAAAAGAGAGGATAAAAAACACTGCGGTACAATAGGGCTGGCTGTTTTGAAGATACATTTCCTCCTCTCTATCTTTAGAGGCCCATATGGTCCAGGAAAAATGTCTTCCTTTGGGCTATAACAGCAACTTCACAGCTCTCCACTCTTCAATTCATCGCCTGCTGGGGTGACCCAGAAAACACTTTCCACACCGCTTCTACCTCTTCTTTCCCCCCAGTGAATGACATGAGGACAATCACACCTTAAAGCTACTGCTATTTATTTTGATATCTACACAAAACAGGAAAAAAAGTAAGAATCCAAATAAAAACGAAGGGCTTTCTGAGACACAAATGACCAGCTGAGGGGTTTATCTGAGATTTAATGCCAATGTATGTTATATGTAATGGTAGTAAAAATGTTAACAAATAAAAACCTTTTTTTTTGTCAACTACTGACAATGCAAGTTCCTTGACGTGAATTGAATGTCATTCTATAACAGCTTTTCGATTAACAATATTGTCAAAATGTGTTTATTTATTCTTTAAATTGTTTTTATGTAATTTCACAAAGCTGTTTTAGTGATGTAAATCATGTGATTTGTAAGAACAGCAGCAGCTAAATGTGGATCCTAAATAAACTAATCTAGACTAAACCTCATGTCATTAAATCTCAAACGAGAATGAAGAATGAGTGATGCATTTACAGATTTGATGGTTTGGTTTATACGATCAGGCCTTTTACAACAATGACCAAGCAAGTGGACTTTTAGGTTAAAGAAAAACAGCTTTAATAAACAGCAAAAAATACAATCTGTCAAACATAATAATGAAATACTGTAAAAATATATTTGAAAATATAAAATATTTGCCGTGTACAGCTTAAATCCTAAAGTTATTCCGGTTTCCAGTAAATGTGTGTAGGTTCACCAGAAGGCGTGTGAACTCAGGCTCTCTCAGCTTGGCTCTGAACCAGTTGCTTGTAAAATTTCCCTCTGGATTTGTGCATCTTGCGTATTGATGTGCACGTCGCCCACCTGACCGTTTTCATACCTGTTCCAGGAGAAAGCAAACCGTGGTGGAATATTAATCGGTTTTTGTTGAGCGGGGAGGCAGAAATAAACACTGCCGGGTGTTTTACTCACACAAAGAGGAAGCGTGTGCACACATGGTCGGACACCGGACAAACCCAAATGTTTCCGTGCTTCTGAAGAGCCTTTGATGTTATCACTGCGACACACGGACAAGTCTGTTAGATCAGACGTAAAACTACAGTGGTGGAGAAAGTACAAATAGACAGAAATCGGTAACACTTTATTTGAAGGGGGGTGAATAAGACTGTCATGACACTTTCATAAACATGACATAACATCTGTCATGAACATGAATAAGCCATGAACATTTATGACTGTTGTCATAAATGTTCGGTAAATTATGACACTTTTAATACAAAGTTGACATTATTCAAAATGTCTTTGTTATGACAACTTGACATGAACCAAGAAATCTGTCAGGAACGGTGTGGTTGGTGGTGGTGAGAAACGCTGGGACCCAGGAATGGTGAGGAAAATTGTGAATTTAATGATGAAGCTCGACAGTCCAGGACAGGCAGCAGGTAGCACACAGCTAATGCCGGTAGCAAACAGAACTGACATGCGAGCTAACACAATCCAGGACTTGGCAGTTCAACTGGAGAGTGTGGCATACAACAGACGTGACCGTAAATGAACAAACTGTTAGACAACATTAGACAAGGATCCGAGGAAGAACACAGACAACAGGTGAGACTAAATACACATGGGGTAATCAAGGGAACGAGACACACCTGGGAGACAATCAACGGGGAAGACGCAGAGACAGGACTCACAGGATCACACAGAAAATAACTCAAAAATAAACACAGAAACACGGATCATGACAAAATCATTACTGTTTAAACTTTACCTTTAATAACATAAAGTTACCTAATTTTTAAAGTGCAATCCGTAATACTTTTATAACAAATTTATATCAGTAATGATTTCTTGGTTAATGTCAAGTTGTCATAACAAAGACATTTTGAATAATGTATTAAAACTTTATATTAAAAATGTCATAATTTACCGAATGACGCTTTATGACAACAGTCATAAAGGCTTATTCATGTTTATGACAGTGTGATGTCATGTTCATGACAGTGTGATGTCATGTTTATGACAGTGTGATGTCATGTTTATGACAGTGTGATGTCATGTTCATGACAGTGTCATGTCATGTTTATGACAGTGTCATGTCATGTTTATGACAGTGTCATGTCATGTTTATGACAGTGTCATGTCATATTTATGACAGTGTGATGACAGTCTTATTCACCCCCTTCAAATAAAGTGTTACCCAGAAATCTAGTAAAAGTACCACACTAACATTTATACCTGAGTAAAAGTACGTACTTGCTTTTAAAAGTACTTAAACTATTGAAAGTAAAAGTTTAATATATTCCTTAATGTAATGCTCAACATATAAGTGTGACTACTGTGTGTTTATTTTCTTTACTACATCAATAATGTGCTATTTTAATGAACAATGGAGCAGATAGTGCATGTTTTCACTGTGTTTATGCTGTGACACAGTTTTCACTGACATTTCATCAACTCCAGTTATTCAACCTTGTAATTGATCAACAGTGAACGATATTTAAATTTTAGACACCATTTTCAAAACTCTTACCCAAAAATAATTTTTAAACCATTTAACTTGAATAAGTCATTGATTACTGTCAAACTAATAAACAAATAGTAAAGAAAAACAACTTAATGTGACCATGGCGTGAATGTAACATGTTTTAGAAATGTAGTGGAGTAGAAAGTACAGATACTTAATGTAAAATGTGCCCAGGATTTAAATCTGCTTACAGTTAAAACCAGATATTTAAGTAAATTTTTTTCTCACTGCCTGCAGTTAAATCAGATCAAACTGTACTTCTTTACCTTAGTTACAATAATCAGAATTATTTCTATTTGCTAAATGCCAGAAAACTTGACAAGAACATTTTCTAGATTTGTTTTGTTGTAATTTTCTAATTTGAGGAAAGTTACAAACAAATTTTTAAAAAAGTTTTCTGGCATTTAGCAAGTAGAAATAATTGTGGTAATTCTAACTAAGTTTGGTCTGATTTATATGGAAGCCCATTTCCGCCATGAAAGAAAAAATAAAAGTCCAACAGGAAGTCATAATTTTGACTTTCAAAGTCGAAATTATGACTTTGAGAGTCATAATTATGACTTCCTGTTGGACTTTTATTTTTTCTTTCATGGCGGAAATGGGCTTCCATAGATTCAACTTCAGACCATGAGAATAAAATGTGTGTTTCTTTTTATTCAGTGTATGTAAATATGTGGTTCCAACTTAAAGTAAAGTTCAGATAAAACTGACTAAATACCTTCACAAAGTGCTATGCAGCTCAGATTACTGCTTTGCAGAAACCTTGCTTGTCCTGGTTCCTCCTAAAACAAGCAAAAGATTATATATATATATATATATATATATATATATATATATATATATATATATATATATATATACGAAGAGATATAATAAACAGGAAATATTTTCTTAAAGTACAAAATGTGATTAAGCTGACCTGTTCGATTTTATTTATTCTGTTGTATTTCTTTTTGAGTTCCTCTCTGGTTGGTATTTGGTGTTGACCTTTTCCCATGTCTAACCAGGGAGATAATAAAAAATGATTTACGAAAGCTGTAAATTGACAAAGAAGTTTTCTAGAAGGCAATAAAGTATGTATTCTTACCCGAATATCCAAAAGATATGTTAGAAATGGGACTCAGATAGATGCCTTTTCCATAAGCAGCTCCATGAAGCTTCAAAACAACAAAATAAGTTTCTCAACATCTTTTTTATTTTACAGAAGCTGTAAAGGAGCCAATATTCCTCTTAGGTTTACCTGTAATTTTGTGTACGACGCATTTATTAAGCCTTTTCTCAAGATGGAGTGCCAGTTTTCGATGTGAGAACCGCTGAAGCAAAGAGAACGTTTTTATAATCAGGTTTTGGTCAAAGCGTTGTGCGACGTTCAGACGTGATTTCACTCACTGGAAAGCAAAAGTGCTGCCGTATAATTTCCTGGCGGTTTGAAAGCGAACCTCCTTGGACGGAGGAGCACTGACCAGCAGGAACTGATGGGGTGTGCGCATGAACCTCAGGTGCTGTCAGATTCACGGGAGAGAAAAGAGAAAATAAAGATTTTAAAGGAAACCATGATGTAGTCATGGTGATGAAGACGGTACAATAAAGAAAAAATAAGTTATTGTTGTTTATGAGTTTTTATTATTATTATTATTATTATACATTTATTTAAAATAACATTGTTGTAACAATCAATTTCTTAATACATGTTAATACATGCATTAAAGCTGATTAAAAGAATACATTCAGTATAATACATGTATTATTAAAATTATGAGTTTTATAGTATTAAATTAAATAAATTTATTTGCAAATCATTTATCATAATGAATGCATTCTTTTTATTATTCCATTAATAATTTTATTATGAGAATAAAATTACTATTGGAATAATAATAATAATTTATCATTATTATAAATAATAAATATATTAGAATAAACTTCTTACTAGTAATACATTTATCATTCAAAATAACAATTATTATTATTATTATTACTATTATTATTCCAGTAATAACTTTTTTCTAATAATAATATTAGGTTAATTTTATTATTCTGAGAATAGACTCCATTTTTGTACATATTTTTTCTAAATGAATCTTTTAAAGATTTTTAGCCTGTGAGTATTTTAACCCACCTACCTTGTTAAGTGGAAGCTTGACGATGTGTGATCTGTTGCTGGCTAAAATCCTTTAAGAAAAGTAGAGATGACATTAATTTAAAACACCCTCTGATTTAACACGTTTTAATTTAACACAGTTTGAATGCCAGTCTAGATTAGGCCCTCACCACTGTAGTAAAGGATGAGAGAGGGGGTCTATCTTGTCCATTTGCTTCTTTATCTCAGAATATGGACCCTGAATACGAAAGAAACTAATTAAATTCAATCCAATTGAGGCTGACAGTCAGGGAGGCATCAAGTAGAGAGGAATATGTTCATGTTTTTATATTTAAAACAATCACCTGAGCCAACCTCCTGATTAGCAACACGCCATCCAGAGCTTTCTGCAGCCTTTCATAACTCTTCCTCTGTCACAGAAAGCATTGATAATTTAACACGACATAAAGATATGCAGCTGTTTGTGAGCAGTGACTTTCAGCTGATACCTTGGGGCTAAAGGCCAGAGTTTTGGGGTTGCACGGATCAACGACAGAGGGGTACGGTTCAAATATGATGCTTTTTCGGGACGACTGAAGGGCAGCTCTGCACATGACCACCAGCAGGTCGATCACCTGGAGCAGCAGAAAATACTGAGATACTGAAATATAAAATCACTCCTGCAGGACATGAGCCTGTCGCTGACCTCTGCACCAGTCGCGACCTCTTCTGTAGCTCCAGACATCACGCCCAGCGTATGATAGGAAAATACGCAGAGCTCCCTGGTGCAAACCGCAGTCTGCAAACAAAACCAGAATCTCCATTAAACACACACACACACACGTTTGCATGGCTATCTTTGTGGGGACTTTCCATTGACTTCCATTCATTTCTACAGCCTAAACCTTACCTTTACCCTTTTCCTAACCCTAACCCTAACTAAAACTCAATTCACACCTTAGTCCTAACTCTAACCCCTGACCCAAAAACAGGGTTTCCCCTTGCGGGGACCAGGCTTCGGTCCCCACAATGTAGTATGTGTCAGGAAAATCGTCCCCACAAGGTATTACAAACAAACGCACACCCACACACACATATACACACACACATCTGAAACTCCAGCTAATTTAATTTCATGAAGTCGTACCTTAAGCATCGGCCCATTTTGGAAAACATGTCGCTCGTCACACACAACGCAGTATTCATTCAGCGTTGGGATTCTCTGCTCAGCGTACCTCATTATCTGCACATGGATTCAGATTAGATTTATTTTAAAACATTAGAAAAGAAGGAAACAAAATAAAGCACTATTTTACAAAGCAATACTTTACCAAAAGCTAAACAGGCTAAAGTATATTTCACTACTATAGCATTGAAGAAACTCCACTTGTTTGTTGCTGTTTAAAACACTAAGGAGTAAAAAATGCCAGACTCTCAGCGCCTCTTATCTGGCTGTTAGTGTCTTAAATTAAACAAAAAACTGAGGATTAAAACAGGGAAACCATATTGTTGACTATAAATCCTACAGTAACTGAAAACAACCAACACTGAGCATTTTAACATTTACATTTTTAGATTTTGGCTGAAAGTTGAAGCTAAACTTTTAACGTTAAGTATTTGTGCTGACTTGAGATTCGTTTTTTAAAAAAACAAGAATGTGTGTTTTTGAACCAACACATCATCGCTGCATCAAGCTATTAAGGACGAACAGAATCCCGCTACTTGCGTCAACAGAATCCCGCCTTGCCTGTACTAAGAAGCCGTGCTGGAGGGTCGGCGCGCTTTTACAGTGTCTGATGGCCTGGGAGGTGAACAGCAGCTCCACCAGCTGCTTGGTGCTCAGATGTGCTGGAGATTTGACCGCTGAGACCATCACTCTCTGCAGGAAAAACCGGACATTGGTTCTGTTCACTTCCAACTTTCAGAGCCCATTTATAGAAACAACGCCACACAAATCAATATATATATTTATATATATATATATATATATATATACTGCTCAAAAAAATAAAGGGAACACTTAAACAACACAATATAACTCCAAGTAAATCAAACCCTCGTCGGGTCAATCAGTGTTGCTTCCTAAGTGGACAGTTTGATTTCACAGAAGTTTGATTTACTTGGAGTTATATTGTGTTGCTTAAGTGTTCCCTTTATTTTTTTGAGCAGTGTATATTAAGTTGTTGTAAATGTAAATGTTGTATTTGAAAGTTCAGTTTAGGTTTAATCTTTCCATGCCTTTCTCTATATCTTTTGAAACCAATGAGATTAGAAATGTTGATAAATTCTTTTGAATAAACTATTAAAGATACATTGAAATTATTTCTGTTTCAATTCTCTTTAGGTTTTTCTGAGACTGTTCAATGGGATCTACATCAGATTTTATGCAAATTTAGCAATTTCAAATGGAGAATGGGGCTTTTCTTATGACCTGTTATGCTTCTTTGAGCAGGTTACGATATGATTATGGGGGATATAAAAAATGTTCATTACATTTTTTGCACAAAATCATTCTTAGATAATAATATTTTTGTCTGCTCAGTTCTGAATATTTTGAGCTCCTTTCAGAATGAGTTATTTTAGGGCCTCTGTCACTTTAAATCCAAAGAAGCTGCTGCTGGCCACAGCCTCCAACTCACTCACAGTTGAAATGGCTATAAACAGCTACACAATTATAAAAACTGTCCTTTCTAGCTGCCATTGTACAGCAATTAAACCAGCTGACCAAACATCCTGGAGTTCTGCCTGGGTTGCTAGGTAACGGGCGGAGCTCCGCTGTGGTTGCTAGGTAACAGCCCAGTGCCCGTTGATTCTGACTTAGTCATTTTCCAGACAACAAAAATAAATGTAACTTATTGCCAAATACATTATTTTTTTGAGTGCATGAATTGTTTCTAGAAGCAGTTGAGACCCAAATGGAAGTACAAAAACATGTAAAATGTTAATTTTGGATCCACTTTAAGCACCAACATTTCTAACACAAATTGAGTTTAGAATTTTTATTTAATTCCAAGCAAAATAAACATGTTTGGTAAATAAAATGGCTAAACCTTTGCAACACAACCATTTCCGTCTGCATGCGCGTCAAATTATTAAAATTATTAAAAGTCCCAACCTTTCCTCCAGCTGTGTAAGTGAACAGTTCTCCCGTTGAGTTCTTTATGTCATAAGAAGTTGTGTGACTGGTGAAGTGACTCCGTTTCATTGCATTCCTTTCTTTGTCAGCCGGTTCCTGCATCTCATTTGGCCTGTTCATGTTGGAGAAAAGGCGATAAATGCATCAATGAACTGAGCCATTCAAGAGGAGAGAGGAGATGCTTTATGAAGCTTTGCCGTACTTTGAAGGTGGTAACCAAACGCTGAATCGAGCGCTGAACTTCTTGATGGTGCCGCTGGGCCTGAACCAGCTGTGTCTGCTCTTTCTCTGGACAACAGGGCTGTCGTTGGTCAGATGTTTCCACTCCTGAGATATGAAGACTCTGAGAATACTGAGGAACAAACGAAAAATGGTAACCAAAAGAAGGTCCATGAATTATTTCTAGCTACAATAATGTATGGAAGATTCCTTTTTTCTTTTGCGTTACTTTGCAATATGAGGTTTTTCTAAGGCTTTTCCATAATATCTTATTTGTGAATTTTCTAGAAAAATATGAAAATTACTGAGATATAAAAGTCAAACATTTGCAAAAAAAAACCCCTCAAATATTGAGATTAATCTCATAAATTTTCTTGAACAAAAAGTGCATGTTTTCTGAGATAGTAAAGTCAAATATTTTCCACTTTTGGATCTCAGAAATTTCCCAGTTTTCATATTAATAAAATTTGGAGGATAATCTCAAAGTTTCAGAGTTTTCTCTCGCAAACTTTAGAATTTTTTACCTCAGCAATTTCCTTGTTTTATCTAGAACATTTCTGAGATTAATCTCAAAATTTCAGAGATTTCTTGGGAGAAATTTACCCCTTTTTTTTCTATCTATAATGGCCCTAATGTCCTGTCAAAGTTAGTAGCTCAATTTTCATACAGTTACTTGGAACAATTTTAAAGTAAAGTACAGATTTGAATTTTATTTCCAAATCTATTGCAAGGAAATGCAAAAAAAAAAAATAAAAAAATCTCCATGTCCACTAAGAGATAACTCACTTTTATCTCTTAGTGGATAAAAGTGAGTTATCCACTAACTCACTTTTGCAGTTGTCTTCCTATACTGAAATCGTCAATATTGGATGGTTGGAAAACGTCCACAGAGGGAGCTGTGGTGAGAAGCATCGATTACTCAGACGTCAGGAGGATTGGTTGAGGTTTTAGTTGCTGGGGCTCACCGGGTCCGTCCAGGTACTGAGACGGGGAGAAGTGCAGCCGGATGATGATTGGCTCTGATGGATTAATCCTCCAGGCTTTAGCCACTTCCACCTGAAGACACCAAACACTGAGATCAGACCGAACCGGAAATCTGTAATCTGTTTGGTTTCTTTAATGTTTGGAAGAAAAGACTGTAGGAAAGCTGCATAACTTCCAGTCAGCTTTCAGCGTCTATGAAGGTTTGAGCTGATAAAAATATACTACTGTTAAATTTCAAGTCTCATGTTTCTTTTTTATTATACAACAAAACTGAAAAAACTCCTTAAATACACCTTTTGAAAACAGGATATTAACTTTTTAAAGTATTTGGCCTACTGGGCTGTAATTTTGTTATTGTGTTTTTTAAAAGTCCAACTCTCTCATAGGACGAAGTATTAGGGCCATCGTGGATAAAAATAAAGCCAAAGCACTCTGAAACTTCTGAGATCAATCTCAGAAATTTTCTAGACAAAACATGGAAATTCCCGAGCTCCAAAGTTGAAAAAAAAAATGTTTTTCTAATCTAAGAAATTTACATAATTTCTAATTAATTTTGAGATTAATCTCAGAAATTTTCTAGAAAAACCAAAGAAATGTCTGAGTTTCAGAAGTTGAACATTTTTGACTTTTGAAAATTTCAAATTTCCACAGCTGAAAAATGTTCTACTTTTGAAACTCAGAAATTCCCTTGTCTTTTCTAGATGTTTTTTTTAAGATAATTCTCAAAATTTATGAGTTTTTTGGCAGAAATTTCTTTCTACCATCAGTGGCCCCAGTACTCCACTGCAATCTAAAAACCAGCTGAGCCTGTAGCGATTTTTGAAACTATTCAACAAACTGTCCCTCTTTTTTTTTTCTGCATTAAAATGAGACCAATGACAATCAAATTAAAATTCGAAGTAATATTTTGATTTCACTAATATGCTGAGAATCTGTTGAGGGACGTAAATATTAGGGTGATGGAAAGGAGTCCTTCCACTTGGACTTGGAACTCATCAACAAATATAAATCATAAACACTGATGGAAGCTGATCAGAAATGAGCAATTGATGCTGATCAAGGTTTTTCCATTCAACATATAAAAACGTATAAATCATCTTAACTTAAATGAGTTTTTTAAGTTATAATATTTTGAAATAAACAAGAATTTAACTTACATCCACAATGTGGGGGGTAATGTTCAGCTCCACATCCATGCCATCAATGGATGGGTATTCCCTAGCAAAAGAGGAAAAGGGGGAACTTTTATGGAAAATTCAGCTCAGATCTTTACATCTTCAGGAACCCAAGAAAAGATTTTTCTACCTGACAGAGACGGCAGCATCTGAGTACACAGACCGGACGGCTGCCACGTCTGCATCCAGCTGGTGATGGTGGTAAAGGTCAGTGGCACAGCTCTCCTGCTGAGACAAACACTAATATGCTTACTGTACGTTCGCTCTGATGGCCCGGCGCTGCAGGGAGCTGCAGGGCTGAAATACTTTAAATGGGAGGAGTCCTGTGGCGATTAGAAAATGCTTTCAACGCAAAATGCAGGGAATATTTAGTCTCAGTTTGACTTAAACTGAGAAATAACTGCAGCACAGATGCAATTATGTAATAATACACAATGATAATAATAATGAAATACTTAAGGAGACAATCATATCTGATGGCGTTGAATAAAACTTAACAAAAAAGATGAAATTTCAAGTAAAGTATTTTTCTATCTGCTAAAATATATTTTCAATCTGTTATTTTTACATTAATGCTCTTATGACCTGAATTATGGATATAGACCACTTTGATTTGTTTAGATTTAAAAATTGTCCCGTAAAATAAAAAAGTGCAATGAATGAGTGTTTCTGCCTCTTTTTGTCTGAAAGTTACGACACTGTGTGTGTTTTGACTGTGCAATCAGGGTTTAAAGTGCATAATTTAAAAAAATGTTGTCTGACTGGCAGGATGGGAACAAGAGGGTTAAATATAATTTGCCAGGTTTTATTTTTTACAGTCTCAGTGAAAATCACCTGGATTCTACACAGGAAGTCCTCTGAGTCGCTGCCTTCTTCATCGCTGCAGCTCTCAGCCCACTGCTGCCACTCATCCTGTGGTTAGCAGAGGAGAACTGTCAGCTAAAAGCATTCGTTTATTCATTTATTTTTATTCATTTACGTATAAATTGATTTCATAATTTGTCAAGTAAATAAGTAATTATTTAAGAGAGTTGCTGGGGCTCACAAGCAAATATGTATTGAGTAAATAGTTAAGTATTTACTTAGTTATTATTAAGTAATTATCTAGATATTTACTTAATAAATACATGTATTTTATTAATATCCACAAATATTAATAAAGAAATATTGTTCTGTTAAATAAAATAAATAAATAAATACCTTTTTAAAATATCAATCAAAAGATAGAATTTATGTATTTGTTGAATACATAAATGTTTATTTACTAAACACATACATTTATTTATTTAGTTATTTATTTAAATGTCAACCAAAAGCTAGCATTTATCCATTTGTTAAATAAATAAGCACTTGCTTTGGTTGACATTTAATTTTTTTATATTTATTTAGTTATTTATTCATTGATCTCTGCTATTCCCATCAAAAATAAATCAATAGTCAAATTAACTTTGCCAGAAGCAGTGAATTGGGGAAATTTATTATATTTTATTTTTAATATTAGAGGGCTGATCCAGTCCAGGTGAACCACTGATAAAACTGAACCAGGAGAAAACAACATGTTGATTTTATGGACTCACCATGTGGTCATTTCTTTGATTCTCTGTCAGAAGTGATGAGCGTTTTCCTCACGTTGACTGTAATCATTAAAAATAATAACTTGATAAGCTCTCAACAATAAATAAATAATAAACCCAGTAAGTTACATACAAAATAGCTCTTACCTCTCCTCTGGGAATATATTCGGCCTCCTCATATTTCAGACAAATTGATGAAAATGATAGCAGGTTTCCCAGGGAGATCCCAGCTAAAAGAGGGTTTCCTGTCTGGAAGCTCTTGCTCATTAGTCCTCTCTCTCTCTCTGTTTGGGACGCCACATGTCCAGTCTGGCTTGCAGGTCACATGACTGGACTCAGACTGAGGGGAAGTTCCGGTTTACACCTGAGCAGGAGCAGAGAGCTGCGCTGCTTGTTGTCTCTATAACTTTCAGAGTGCATTTTTTTTTTTTTTTTTTTATGAAATCAGTTTTACGAGTCACGTCTAACATCGTGATTTAAACAAAGAGCAGTGCTGTAAGGGGTTGATGGATGGCGGCTGAGGCGCTGTTTGACATCTATTAGTCACCCTGTCTCTGTGCTGCATCACCGCTGACCTTAATCAGCAGTTAGCCTTGTTAGCAGTCGCCTGCTGCTCTGCAGTCTGGTCAGATTAGATATACTTCCACGACTCCGTGCATCGGTGCACTTCTTCTCCCGACAGGTCTTCTCGGGGTAATCTACTTAAAGATGTTTGTGTCGGGGGTTGATTGAGAACAAATTCATGGATTCTTGGGCTTCATGCTAGCCTGCTCACAAAACGTCTCTCTTACGACACTGTCTGGCTTTCTCCCCTTCACTCTGACTGTCTCAGGTCGATTTTTGATCGGGCAAATCGGCCACCAGTAGAAGTCGTAAACGATTTCGTCGATTTTCTGCGCTGCTTTATGCTACCTTCACACTGCAATGAACCCAAAAGCGACTTTTTTTCTTTCTTCTTTTTTGCCTTAATGCGACCCGTACCTGATCTTTTCCCGACAGTCTGAACAACACAGATCGGATTTTTTTCGAATGCGACCCATAGACCACTTGGATATTTGGCTCTAAATGCGATATATATCTGATCTTTTCAAATTTAAGTTGCATTCATCCGACCTGAACCTCATTGATACTCGACAAACGTCACTATTCTGCGTCGAATAGACAAACAACGAATTATGAGGATTAATTTGTTACTGCTCAGCTGAATAACAACTTTAAAATTGTAAGATATGATCCACCATTAGCATCCATGTTTACATCCGCAAACACTAAACAACTTCTTCTTCTTCTATGGCGGTTGGCACGCTCGCTACGTGTGACGTTACAGCGCCCTCTACAGCGCATGCGGGACACTTTCAACTCGTTTGCTGCTCAGAGATCACAAACAAGTCGAATATAATTGGAAGTGCAAATGAACACGCTGAAAAGATCGGGATTTCACAAAAAAAATCGGTATTGAGTATTCAAATCTGCAGTGTAAACATAGCCGTAGAATTGTTCAGCAATGGTTGCGGAGAAAGTGAAGGAAGCCTTTCAGTCCGTATTAGCGACGCTTCCAAAAATGTTATTAGCATTTGCACCAACCCCGTTCAGATCGGCTCTTCTCTCTTCAATGGGTAATATAGTTGTTTACAGCTCAGGCAACTTGCAGTAAGCTTTCATAGCTTCCAACAATAATAAACATATTTGTTTGTAAATATGTTCTATCAAAATACCCTCAAGTAACAGTTTTAGCTTCATCTGGTTCAAATTCTTATAAAAAAATACAAAAATTATTAAGAACCTTTTACTTCATATTTATAAATCAGGTAATCCAAAACAAAACAAAACAAAAACAAAAAACTGAATTATTGACAGACTAGCCCGACAATGTCTTAATACCTAAAGCAAAAAGGACTGAGTTTTTTTATAGATGTTGTTGATTGTATTTTGTTTTGTTTTGTTTTGCTAAATGACCAATCATACTACAGGGATGTTGCGCTCCTGCATATTTGACGATTAAAAAAATTATTTTCTTATTTTAAAAGGAATTGGATTGTTTGTTTATTTGTATATTTTAATGCATTTCTAATATAAAATAGAGTTAAATGAAAAATCTTCAGAATGTGCCAGTTTTTGTCATCCGAATAATGGTCAGAATAATCGATGCGTTAACTCTTAACTAAAATAATCGTTAGTTGCAGCCTTATTGTGAAGTGGATGGAAAATGATGCAGTTTCCACCAACATTTTTGCGCTTTATTCTTTGAAAAATAGCTGAAACTGAGCCAGATGGACTGGAGAACGTCTGTGAATAGCTGCTCATCCCTTCTGAACTGGATATGCGCCGGGATCCCCCAGGATGATCTGGATTTCCTTCCTGAAGCACGTACTTTGCGAAGTGATCTTGCATAAGGCAACGAAAATGGACTTGGTCTTGTTTGTCTTCCAATTTATATCAAGTGACGTCTGCATAATGTTCACACGTCTGCAATGATGAGTTGTCGGCGCTCAGGTTACAAAACTTCAGCAGTTCATCTAGTTTCATCGTCCAGGATAAAACTGCAGACACGTGAAATTAAAGGAGGTTTAAGGCAGTTCAGTCAATCGACCACAAGAGGGAGCTGGAGTTGAGTTGTTGAGCCTGTCCCACATTCCGGTTTCACAGCTTTTCACAGCACTTTTAGCCAACGTTTAAGATGATAGAAAATGGACACATGAAATTAAATGTGACTTAAAGTGACTGTCATGACCTTAGGTTTTGTTCTATAGTTGTAATGGGTTGTGTTGCGCTTTCAGGGACAGTTGTAATTGTTAATCTGATTTTATGATGATTCTAGACTTCAAATGAGTTTCACTCTGAGTGGAGTTGTGTATTTTCTCTTAGGCAGTGGCTTCTTTTGGATTTACGGTGTGTAAATGTATCCTTTTCTGTATTGGGTAAGAGTTTAGAATCAGTTTTCTTCTTCCTAAAAAATTAAAGTCCTTACATGCTGCAAAATGTTGGCCAATTTATAGGTTCATTTGTTGCTTCAGAGAATGTGAGAGTTTTAATTTAAAGTTAAATCCAAGGTCGCACGTTTTGAACCTTTGGCCATTTGTGCAAAAACTCAGCAAATTTAGGCTTGTTCTTTCAAATTATATGAAAACATAGTGAAGTTTTTCTTCGATCTGGGAATTAAAACAAGTATTTGTCATGTTTGTTTATTTTCAGTATTAAAATCATCCACACTGCAAAAACACAAATGTTTTAGCAAGTAAATTTGGTCTAGTCTCTAGTGCAAATATCCTTCTATACTTGAAATAAGACAAAATTAACTTACAAGTAACTTTTCAGGAAAATATAAGGGCTTGTTTTAAGTAAATAAAGTCTTAATAATGATTTAATAAGTATTAATTTCAGTTATAGCAAGCAGTTTCCCCATGTTATGAGTGGTACCAGTATTTTGTCATCAATATTAAGGAATTATTGACTTAAACAACCTTGCTGAAAAGTTACTTGTTTAAAATGCATTACAATATTTGCACTAGAAACTAGATAAAAAATACTTCATGAGATTTTGTGTTTTTGAAGTGCATGCTCTGGATTGGTAAAGGCAAACTCCCTTCCCCTTGTATTGGCTGCATTTCCAGATAGTAATGAGACGGCTCATCTTGACCATATTCATTACCAGACAGGAATCTGTAGGTATATGCTGACAACGCCCATGGGGAGGATTTGATTTTATGTGAGCTACGGTATGTTAGATATGCGTCTTGGAACTAGTGGTCGCTCAGATCTGTGTGACATGATTTATCGTGACAACATGGCAGCCAGACGGAGGTGCACATCCACCCTCTATTTTTGGTGAAGTTTCTGCCTGAGCCTAACTAGAAATCTGGGTGTTGGTGTCGTGCCCACCGAGTTGGTCCATAATAAGGTTACATGCACTTGAGTCATCGCCTGTCTCCTTCCCGACAAGGTAATAACTCCACCAGGTCTCTGAAGAACGCCAGGCGTGGAAGCAGGAAGAGGAACCCTGCTGATCTAAAAAACACAAAACAAAAAGAGAAGACAGACATAAAAACTACTGAACAGACTGCGTGTTGTTGTTTCTTTATATATTTTACACAAAACATACTAATTATGCATTTAAGTACAATATCGTATTACGGCCATTGTAGATTTTTTTGTATTTATTTTTAAACAAAAAACAAAAGAACAAGCAAAGAGTAGGACAGAGAAAAACATGTGCATACATAACCGAGAACAAAATAATTTGTTTACCAATACTTTTCTGTTCGATAAGGACTAAGAAGAAGTGATCACACTGCAAAAACACTAAATATTACCAAGTATTTTTGGTCTATCGTTGTTAGTGCAAATATATTAATATGCTTGAAAAACGACAAAACTAACTTGCAAGTAACTTTTCAGCAAGATATAGCAAGCTTGTTTTCAGTAAATAATTCCTTAATACTGATAAAAGAGTGTCAGTTCAATTGGCAGATTTTTTCACATATGTAACTATCAACTGGCACTTCCCGTTACCTAGCAACCCCAGCCAAGTGGAGGACGTCACCTAGCAACCAAATTCTAGTTCCACTGGCATATTATTTCACTTACAAGAAGACATTTTACTTATAAGTTTATTTATCAGCCAATGGAACTAGTAGTGTTTTATAAATATTAAGGAGTTTTCTTGCTGAAAAGTTACTTTTAAGTTGTCTTATTTCAAGTGTACTAAGATATTTTCTCTAGAAACTCTAGAAACTTGAAGTGCGCTTATTTAATCCTACCCTTTATCTGAATTTAATGAAATATATTACCTACTGACTCAATAATTACCAAAGATTTGTAATTAAAACCATGTTATAATGTTCATGTTCCCGTTCAGGTAGAGAAATAGGAAGACAAAATTTCTGCCAAAAAAACTAAAGTTTTGAGATTAATCTCAGAAATTTTCAAGGAAAAAAAAACATGGATTTCACTAACACGCTGAGTGACAATATGCAAGAAAAAAACTCAGAATTCTCTGAGTTTCAAAAGTTGGAAGTTTAGACTTTTGAAACTCAGAAAAAATTCCAACTGTCAACAATTTTCAATTTTGGGAAATGTAATTTTTTTTCCACAAAATTTCTGAGATTACACTCCAAATGTCTTTTTTTTTCTTCTTTTTTTTAAGCAAATTTTTGGACTTTTAAACATCATAATTTCCCAACTAATTTTCTAGAAGTTTCTGAGATTAATCTCAAAATGTCTGTGCTTACCATTTTTTGCCTTTTGCAGTTGAGAAATTTCTGATATTATTTCTGACATTAATCTAAAAATTTCAGAATTTTTCGAGCAAATTTTCAACCTTTGGATCTCAGAAATTTCTGAGTATTTTTTTCTAGAAAAATTCTAAGATTAATGTCAAAATTTATGAGATTTTCGTTGGAAATGTATTCCTATTTTTTCTTCTACCTACAATGACCCTAAGACTCAGTCATATTTAAGAAAAAGAAAATCTTAACACAAGGAAAACTTTCTCCATTCTGCATATCAGTTAGCTAAACCCCATCAAATAAGGATATTTTATGGGAGCTTCTACTCCTTCCTGTGATGCTACAGCTTCTGTGTATATACCGTAAACAGTTTGTAGTGGAAATAAGTTACCTTAATAAGTTCATAATTGTACGACTAAATCCATTTACAGAATGTAAAATGTTTTGAAATGTGATCAGTGTGTGACATCCGTCTCATTGTATTTTACAGAAACATGGCCGAGTGAGCGCTCTTCACATCAAACAATCTTTGAGGTAATTTTCACGGTTACCGTACAAGAATTTTGGCTAATTAACTTTCTCAATGTTGTTTACTTTTCAACTTAGTAAATTCCCAGTTATGTAAGTATTTGTGCGTTTGGAAGACATTTAGACATGTGTTGTTGTTGATTTCTCTTTTGTTGATAAAATGTAGAGAAGTGTTCTTGTTCTTTTTATCTTTTTTGGTAGTTTTTTTTTTTTTAGCTTAGCGGCTAGTAAAGCATATTTCTGTTATATTTCAGTTACAAAAACGTTTAGAGTTCAGCGTTAATCTTGCGATGTTATTGTTCCTTCTGTTGCGTTTCAGTTACAAAAATACGTTTATAAAAGATTCTCATTTAAGAATAGCAAGCATTTTATTGGCCAGCCACGTGTTACACAGCCACGTGTTACACAATTGTTATTTTATTAAAGAAAAGAAAGATTTTTCTTTTCTTTCTATTTTTCATATTTACATTTTCTTAGCTGAATAGCATCTGTAAAAGCTTTTTACACTTTGTATTTTAAATGTTTACAAAATAAGTTTAGAGGTCGGAGGGCTAATTTAGCTAGTTTTAGTACATTTCATGGACGAAAAAGAGGCACAAGCAAAGAAAAAACAATAAGTATCTTTGTTTTAAGAATGATATTACACACAATCAGGTTGAAGATTTAACGACGAAATGTTTCTGCACGGGGCTGCACTGTGGCGCAGTTGATAGAGCTGTTGCCTTGCAGCAAGAAGGTTCAATTCCCGACCCCGGTCTTTCTGCATGGAGTTTGCATGTTCTCCCTGTGCATGGTGGGTTTTCTCCGGGTACTCCGGTTTCCTCCCACAGTACAAAAACATGACTGTCAGGTTAATTGGCCTCTCCAAATTGCCCCTAGGTGTGTGTGTGTGTGTGTGTGTGTGTGTGTGTGTGTGTGTGTGTGTGTGTGTGTGTGTGTGTGTTTGTCCTGTGTGTCTCTGTGTTGCCCTGCGACAGACTGGCGACCTGTCCAGGGTGACCCCGTCTCTCGCCCGGAACGTTAGCTGGAGATAGGCACGAGACTTTAAGCTTTATTTAATAAAATAACATAACATATAGCACACCAAACGTCATGAGTGAAGTTCGTCCACCTTAGAAGATCTGTGCAGCTATCTGGCCCCCAACCGTCGCGCCCGGGGTATCCGGTGGCAGAAGCTGCTTAATGCGCACAAGAAAGTAGTCCCTGCTGGAATAAAACGCGGGCGCTCCGGCAGGGAGGGTGGCGCCTTGGTCCCCTGCAAAGTTCACCCAGTAGGTAAGCGAAATTAGGGTGCCTTAAAACATACTAAACAGCGCGGTAATATGCTGTTTTATGTTAATTTATTGAAGTATTTACATTTTTATTTGCACTTTTTAACCTGTTTTCATTTTACAAACGTTGACATAACATCTTAGTTTGCGTCTTTATTAATTAAATAATAAAAATAATTATTCTTTAAAAATCATCTAACATCTGCGAGTTTTACCTGCTGCTCCGTAAACTATGGCATCCATCTGGATATTTAACTGTTAGAGGTTCATATATTTTTAGTAGTGACCTTTAGCAAACCTGTTGACCCAACATTTGATAGATATTTAACGTGACCAGATACAGTTTATTTTATTAGATATGTTTCATGGTAGATTAAATTTACATGATAAAAAATGCTGATGACAGGAACATGTCAGCCATTTAGCATTACAGCTTAACTCAGCGCAGGATTTTCAACCATTATTGCGCCTTAGCAGCATAAAAACTGTTTGTCCCTTGGTGCTGTTTTGTCTTAAATATCACTGAGAGACAGGAAATCAGGAGCATCCTGTACTTTTCTGCCTTCTGCAGAAGCTATTTTATGAGCTTCTGTTAATCTGGTGCTTCAAATAAGAACTAAAAGTTATCAATAATAAGAGAAAGTAATTTTTTAGGGACAGGTTTTCCATGTTGCCTCTATTGTTTCTGGTTGTTTGCATGCCTTGTTTTTAAATGCAAAGGTCAGGCAGACGCCTGTTCAAAAGCTGAACACTGTGCTCTAACCTTTAACAACGAAAATCCAAAATGAAAAATGGACATCAGATTTTATTATATTAATCACTTTTATTTGTGTAGCACATTTCAGCAGCTTTACATAAAAGAACACAATCTTACAACATTATAAAGAAAACACAGTCAGCAGTTGAACAGACATTAAATTTGATCAAAATCACATGAGACATTACTGTAAGAATCCTTTACAAACATTCCTAAAAAGACATAAAGGTATTTCTTAAGACACAAACAAGATTAAATAAAACACAAAATTTAAATCAACAACTTACAAATATTACGAAAACATGTTGGTCACGTGTCCCATCGCTCCTTCCTTTGTGTCGCCAGGACGATCCCTGCAGACTCCAATCCAAACATGTCCAAGCCGAAGGACGCTGTCCCTACCATCATGCAGACCCAGCAGCTCCCCGCCGCCATGGCCGACACGTTAATCGAGCACATGTGCCTGCTGGACATCAACTCCGAGCCGGCCACGTCTCGCAACACCGGCATCATCTGCACAATCGGTCAGACAAACCACCGCAGAGTGCAGACTCTCCGTTCATTACTGCATGTTAACGAGCGTGCTTTGTTACGCAGGACCGGCCTCCAGATCCGTGGAGATGGCCAAAGAAATGATCAAAGCTGGGATGAACGTTGCACGAATGAACTTCTCTCATGGCACACATGAAGTGAGTAAAGAAGCAGCGAGACGTTCGCAGGCCTGTCGCCTTAATCATTACCGGACGATAAATCGTCCCAGAAGTTACTACGATAAATTGTAATACTGTTGTTTTGAGACCATTTTTAAGTTACATAATGG
Organism: Poecilia reticulata; assembly: GCF_904066995.2. NCBI lineage: Eukaryota > Metazoa > Chordata > Actinopteri > Cyprinodontiformes > Poeciliidae > Poecilia > Poecilia reticulata. The sequence continues at coordinate 26,334,565 of NC_088835.1, read as the reverse complement.
TAATGATGGCATAATAATGCAAGAACAGGTTCTCAAACATCAATGAACTTTAAAGTCTAATAAACATTGAACACTTGAGACAGAAGACATTTTAAATGTCTAAAAATAAATAAACAAAACAACAAAAACAGCAAATGAAATTAATAATAAAGTCTCTGCAAACAACATCGCCCTTCAACAAATGGGTTAGATGAGACCAAAACACCAGAATGAAGAATTTTGTCATCCAGGTTTTGGTAGAAAGAGTGTAAAGAGAAAAACAATCAGTCATGCAAATTAAAATTATTGAGCTCAGTTTAATTCATCGTGGGATTAAATGATTTATTGCTGCTTGTGACAGATACATGTCAGTATTGATTTCCTATCAGATTTTAAAGCTAAACACTGATAAAACAGTGCACCAGCAGCAGCAAATTGAAGCTCCATGCAGGCGTTTCACTGAATCAGGCTGGCATTTGTCCCGCCGCCTGCTAACCGTCGGTTACATGATCTCAGAGCTCGTAGTTGACCCTTCAGCACTCCGCCTGTATCCTAGGAAAAAAACTCTTTGGTCGGTCAGCCGCTGACCTGAACTCCCTGACACTTTACCTTTAAAAGTCACGACCCCGCTGACTGTCACCTGAGCGGACGTCCAGAATCATGACTTGGAGCTTTACAAGTTAACTGCAGCCCTTTCAGTAACACAGGTCAGACCTGATGGATCGAATTAAAAATATACATATATATGCACCATCTTCAGTTTAGTGAATAGTAATGCCTTTGGAAAATGACAACCAAATGATTCGTTTTGAGGGGAGAGGGAAAATAGACGTGACCTCTGTCTGATTGGTGTGGCAGTTGTCAGCGCAGCTATAAATAGGAACGCGGCTCACAGCAACAGTGGGAGCATGTAGAGAAGGAGCAGCAGGCTGCGCTCACTCTTTCTCCTCTAGGAGATTTTTGCTTGTGATACTTTAATTTGCTTGTTGCCATTTTTTCCAGTTGTACAGCAGGAGTTGAAGTGATGCAGCTCAGCAGCTCCAAGTGTGTATTCAAAGCACAGCTAGGCTGAAGGTCCTGCGCTAAAAATATGCTGCTGCTCTGCTAGCTCTGTTTTTAGTTTGGAGCTGCCTGACAATGTGGCCACCTGTTGCTGCAGTTTACGCTTTGGGAACGGGACACGATTCCAGATGAGTTTTTGTCTGCAGAAATAAAACTTGGTGTTTTGAGTTAGTTGAAGACTGTTGTTTAGCTTTACATCATGTTATAATGTTATTCCCTGGAGAGTTGTTTTGATTATTTCATACATGTTTGAGAAATCCTTTAATCTCCATGGCAACCATTCGGTTGTTCAAAAACGTGTAGGTGGACCTAGCCCCGCCTTCGAGACGCAGCTCCTCCTCAGAGCTGCAGTTTCCAAGCTTCCACCTCCACAACTCGGCTCCTTCAGACTAGCCAGCAGCAATTAGCAAACACCTGGTTGAACTGCACATCAGCTGGGCTCGTTGTAGCAGCAACTTTTCAGTGCAATGCTGGTAAAAACATTGTTAAGAGAGGAGGTGGTGACTTCCTGAAGGTGGAGTTTCAGAAAGAGCTGGAGTTTCTTAAAGAGACAAAGGTCCAATTTTAAATTACAAAGTCAAATTTGTTTTTAAGTCATGTCTTATGTACAGCATTTTTATAACAATTGAATTTAATATAGTTGCCTGACTGTGTTCTAAAATGACACCAAGGTGGCTGGAAAATACATAATACTGCCCCTTTAAATTTAAATCCCCCTGTTGCACACTGCAACAACACAACGTCTCACCAAGTATTTTTGGTGTAGTTTCTATTGCAAATATCTTAGTAGACTTGAAACAAGACAAAACCAACATACAGATAACTTTTCAACAATAATATTAGCTTGTTTTAAGTCAATATTTCCTTAAAAGTGATGAAAAAGTTCTAGTTCCATTGGCAGATTATTTCACTTATAACATGGAAAAAATGTCTTATCATAAGTGAAATAATCTGCTAGTGGAACTAGTACCTGGTTGCTAGGTGACGTCCTGTCTTGGCTGGTTGCTAGGTAACCCCAGCCACCTAGCAACCCCTAATCTGTCAGTGGAACAAACATTTTTTCATCAATATTAAAGAATTATTGTCTTAAAATAAGCTCATATTTCTTGCTGAAAAGTTACTTTTCAGTTAGTTTTGTCGCATTTCAAGTCGGCTAAGACGCTAGAAACTAGAACCAAACATACTTGGTAAGATTTTGTGTTTTCGCAGAGTAGAGCTACAGAGATTTGAAGGATTATTGTGACATCCTTTTGTTTCTCAGTACCATGCAGAGACCATCAAGAATATCCGCGAGGCGACCGAGAGCTTTGGGCCCGGATCTATTGAATACAGGCCGGTGGCCATCGCTCTGGACACCAAGGGACCAGAAATCAGGACCGGCCTCATCAAAGGCGTGAGTTCCTGCCAAATTACACGAGGCAAGTGTTTGATTTATGGAGGATTAATGACTGTCATGGCTCTATGTTTTTATCAGAGCGGCACTGCTGAGGTGGAGCTCAAAAAGGGAGAAACCATCAAGGTCACCACAAACGATCAGCACAAGGACAACTGCGATGAGAAAACTCTGTGGCTCGACTACAAAAACATCATCAAGGTGGTGGAGATCGGCAGCCACGTCTACATAGACGACGGTCTGATTTCACTCGTGGTTAAAGAAATGGGTGAGAGCAGAAACAAACAGCTACTCTGTTCATTTACAATATTCTGCAAAAGTAATTTTACCCCCAAACTTCTTCACATTTTGCCACGTTGCAAACACAAACTTCACAGTATTTCTAGGGGTGTTTTACGTGACAGATGTCCACAAATCTACCCTTAGAGAAGAGGGAAAACAGGAGATCCGTCGTTAGTGTCAGCAAATTAAAATATCACTGGCTTTAGTGACACATTCACTGCAAAAACACAAAATCTTCCCAGATATTTTTGATCCAGATTACAGTGCAAATATCTTAATAAAACCAGTAACTTTTCAGCAAGAAATAGGAGCTTGTTTTAAGTCACTAATTCCTTAAAACTGATGAAGAAGTTCTGGTTCCATCGGCAGATTATTTCACTCATAAGACATTTTCCCCATTTTATAAGTGAAATAATGTTCCTATTGAACTTTTCCACAAATATTAAAGAATTACTGACTTAAAAAAGCTCCTATTTCTTGCTGAAAAGTTACTTATGTTAGTTTTCTTAAACCAAAACTTTGAAAAATACTTGAGAAGACTTTGTGGTTTTGGAGTGTTTGTTTTACTTTGTGTTCAATAAGAACCTGCAGAGGTAAAATCATTCCTCTGTTTTGTAAACTGTGTCACAAAGTAAACACATTAAAAACGTTCAGCGTCGTTCATTAAAATGCTGCAACACCGTTGATGTATTAAAGAAAGTAAACATGCAGTAGTCACTCTTACAGATATTCTAGATCATTGTAATAGCAAATACATTCAACAGGTACTTTTACTCTCAACACTTTTAAGTATTTTTAAAAGAAAATACTTCCTTTCACTGAAGTAAAAGAAACACACAAAAATGACTGGAGTACATTTTTGTGTGTTTATTTGTACATTTGACTTACAGAGGTTGAGTACTTCCTCCACCACCAGGCCTGCCTCAATAAACAATAACTCAATTATTTACATAATAAATTAAAGTGAGTTCAATTATTTCTATTTGCATAATTTTTCTTTTTTCTTTCTACCAAAAACTGGTTGACGACAGTTTTCAGTCTGGTGTTTTGTCTCAACCAGCTCCTTTCTTTGAAGGATAATTTTGTTTACAGAGAATTCATAATTAATTTTATTTATTTATTGTTTTTGTTCATTTCTTTTGGATACTTAAAATGTCTTCCTGTTCCTGTGTTAAACGTTCACTAGTATTGAAAGTTTATTGATCTTTGAGAATGTGTTTTGTATTATTATGCTGTTAGCATTGTATTACTTGTAAATGGTCTCAAAACAATACTATTGTTTATTGCAATAACTTCTGGGACAATTTATTGTCCAGTAATATTCCTTGTTGTCGGAGGCCCATGCTTTGTGTTTGCATTATGACAAAATGTGGAAAACTTCCTCTGAGAATCGACAGCGTTATAAAACATGTTGCGTCGCTGTTTTGATTCTCCTGGATCCAAAGGAAACGACTACCTGATGTGTGACATTGAGAACGGCGGCATGCTGGGCAGCAAGAAGGGCGTCAACCTGCCGGGCGCGGCCGTCGACCTGCCGGCTCTGTCCGAGAAGGACATCCAGGACCTGCAGTTCGGCCTGGAGCAGAACATCGACATGGTCTTCGCCTCTTTCATCCGCAAGGCGGCCGACGTTCACGCCGTGAGGAAGGTCCTGGGGGAGAAGGGCAAGGACATCAAGATCATCAGCAAGCTGGAGAACCAGGAGGGCGTGTGCCGGTGGGCGGCGCTTCGTCCGTCCTGCTGAAGCTGCTGCACAGCGCCGGCTTCTGGATTTACTGAAGGTGTTTCTCATCGTTTCTGTCAGGTTTGACGAGATCCTGGAGGCCAGCGACGGCATCATGGTTGCCCGCGGCGACATGGGCATCGAGATCCCAACAGAGAAGGTGTTCGTCGCGCAGAAGATGATGACAGGCCGATGCAACCGGGTCGGCAAGCCCATCATCTGCGCCACGCAGGTCTTTTTCTCTGCATGTCAACAACATGCTGATATTACAGTAACCATGTAGTGTAATTACTGTGCAACTGTAATAAAAATACTGTAAAACAGCAATAAAATTCACAGTAAAACAGCAATGAAATTCACAGTAAAACTTCAATAAATTCACAGTAAAATTATAATAAAATTACACCAAAGTTACTGTAACGATTATAACATCTGGCTGCCCTGCTGCCACTAATTTACTCTAAATTCTACAGTTACTTTTTTAAAGTGTGGCAGCTCGTGAAGTCAGACATGAAATGACACAAAGTTGGTTTTGGTTCCGGTTAAGATGCTGGAGAGCATGACCAAGAAGCCGCGCCCGACCCGCGCCGAGGCCACCGACGTGGCCAACGCCGTGCTGGACGGCAGCGACTGCATCATGCTGAGCGGAGAGACGGCCAAGGGAGACTATCCTCTGGAGGCGGTGCGCACCCAGCACATGGTGAGACCCGGTGGCAGCAGAGCTAACAGAGCACAGCCACTTCACTGGATCATTACAGTCTAGATGAACAGATTACAGGTTTCCTAAATTATTTATACCTGCTCAAATAATTTCAGTCAGCTGCAGTAATGCGTCAATCCAGTTTTGCATAATTTAATGTCGGAATAAATGTGGCAGGCTTACAAAGTGGTTAGCTTTAAGTTGCATCATTATTTTGTTCTTGGTTTTGAATGCATGTTTTCTCTGTCCGACTGTCTGCAAGGAATGAACAAATCAAATAAAAAATATATAGTTAATTTGATACAGGTAATAAAATAAATTTTACTCAAGCAAATATATTAAGTTGTCATGTTAAACAAAGGTAAATAAATGTAACATGTAATAAATTAGCTACATTTTTTAAGTTGTAGTTCCATTCTCTTTTTTCTTCAGTGTAGATTTTTCCACAGTTGGTGTTTTGAGGACATTTATGGTTTTCATGGAGCCTGAATGAACATGAGTTTATCACTCCATTATATTTATGACTTCTTCTGCCAGAAATGTTGGTTTATCTTCTTGTCCTCTGCATGCAGACCAGCTGAACCCAGCAGTGCGGCTGCAGCCCCGTTTTCCGTTTTTATAAAATGTCTGCTTCCTGCGTTCAGATCGCCCGCGAAGCCGAGGCCGCCATGTTCCACAGGCAGACGTTCGAGGAGCTGCGACGCATCTCTCACCTGACCCGCGACCCCACGGAGTCCGTCGCCATCGGCGCCGTGGAGGCTTCCTTCAAGTGCTGCGCCAGCGCCATCATTGTGCTCACCAACACGGGCAGGTACGGCGCCGCTTCGCTTCGCTCTCTGAGTCATCGCTTTGGTCCGCCGCCGCTGCTGCAGGCGCTCGGACTGCTGCGTTACGATACTTCTCCATCCCGACGCCTCCGCTAACGCCGGCCTTCAGCTCCTCTGAAGTGTGCCAACTTTCACAATCTGCTTTCTGCTGGTGACCTTCTGAGACGTGAACCCTGACATTTTACAGGTTAATTTTAACTCCCTGTTCATTCCTCTCAACATGTGATACAGACGACGCGTCAGCTGGACCCACCGGATGATTATAGCGGCTTAAATACTTCAGCTTTCCGTTTTAACAATGGATCTCATGGCTGCTTCAGTGTGGGGGAGGAACTTTGTGTTGCTTCGTGGACATTTTCCAGCTCAATGGTTTTTCACTCTGCAGCAGGAAAAAGCAGAGAGACAATTTAAAACAAGCAGAGGAAGGTGGAGAGGTAAAACGTCTAAAAATAACAATGTTAGAAAGACGCACCGATCTGATATTACCATCTGTACTGGCACCAATATTTAACAAAGTCTGGTACCAATGTGACCAATCTATAAATACTGATCTGTTCAGTCTAATTCTATGCTTTATTATTTATTTTACGTTATATTTAAAATTCCTTATTGCGCTTTCTGAACCATTTGAAAGAAGATTTGTTGTTATTTTAACTGTTGGACCAAAGTAGTCAACCTTTTGTTTTACTCAGTTTCTGTATTATTTATTTTAATTTTGCTGTTTCGCTCCTAATTGCACAATTAGCTGATTTGTTTTTTACATGTTTGACCAAACTTGTGAAGCTGTTGGTGTATTTAAATGTGCAGAGTCACCAAATAAATTAATAATTCAGCACATTTATATCTATGTTTTAAAGAAGAAATGTTTTAAATCAGTTCAGCTGTTTTTCTGTATCGGATCGGCCGATATGAAACCTCAGATATTGATATCGAAATCGGAAGTGAAACGTGCTCCATTGTGGGGAAGGAACTTTGTGTTACTTCGTGGACGTTTTCCAGCTCAAGGTGGATCGGTGCAACTCTAATAGAAAGTCCTGCAGGTTCTGTCCCAACCATCTTTCCCCTTTTAAAAATATTCAGACCATTTTTCTCTGCAAAATCACTCAAGTTCAGTTCAAAATTGACCAACTGAAAATACCTGACCACAAATGTTCAACTGGGTTTTAGTCTGACCTTCTACTGTGGCTCTGGATGAAAGTTTGGGTTTGTCCTGCTGGAAGGTGAAACATTTTCCCAGAACGAAGTTTAACAGAGGGACAACGAACATTAAATCATCAATGTCAAAGGTCTGGTTTTGGCAGAATGTATTACATGAATTCAGCGAATACGTCAAAAAATGTAACATTTAAAGTAATGTGGCTCTATACACCCAAAACCTGATCCAATATTTAAGCTCACTGTTGTCTGTGGCCTGTCTAGAGGGCAGTAATGCAGGCTGGATTTGACCCTCAGCTTGACAAAGAACAGCAGACCCACAACATGATGCTGCCACCACCAGAATCCCCGGTGTGTTCAGGGTGTTGGTTTCTCCTGTTGAGGTAACGAGCCGCTGCCTGCTCCCTGCAGGTCGGCCTACCTGCTGTCCAGGTACCGGCCCCGCGCCCCCATCATATCCGTGACCCGCTGCGGGATGACGGCCCGCCAGGCCCACCTGTACCGCGGCGTCTACCCGGTGCTCTACACCAAACCCGCCAGCGACGTCTGGGCCGAGGACGTCGACCTGCGTGTGAACTTTGCCCTGGAAGTTGGTGAGCAGGAAATGTTGTGATCGTTTGTTTCAACGTTCAGCGAAACAATTTTCTTCTGATTAAAATAATTTTCACCTTTTTCTTTTTCTTTTTGCAGGTAAATACCATAATTTCTTCAAGTCAGGTGACGTGGCCATTATTGTGACCGGCTGGCGCCCCGGTTCTGGCTACACCAACACCATGAGGGTGGTGCTGGTGCCGTGAGCTGGACGAACCTTTCCCTCACCTTTGACCTTCCTTCCCTCCGTCTTGGACCGGATTACCAGAAGCAGATTCTCAATAACGCCATGATTCCTTCCTCCAATTTATTGTCTAAATCCTGTTTTGTTCTCTTCACATGTTATATGTGGAACTTTAAGTTGATAAAATATTTTAAATTAATTGGCATGATAAATAAAAAGGAACTGTTGGATAAGATGTGTTTGTTTTACTCATATTTCGCCACCACACCTGTAAAGTTTGGGTAAATTCAGACCCAAATGATCAAAGCTAAAGAACCGAACCCAAACATTTTGAGAAATAAAGATCATTTGGCCAATAAACTCATAAAAATATTTGTACGGGAACCAAAAGCCCAAAACTATAAAATTATGAAAGTCTATAAAATCTGATCAAATATAGGATGAGAAATAAAAACTATCCACTGGCTGCGTTTCCATCGACCATTTAATTATGCTAACGAGAAGTATTTAATGGAAACGCCACAATTTAGAAAAAACATACTTTTTTTTGATAAAAAGTTTTTGTGGTATTTCACAAAACTGTGACCGAAACACATCAGGAGTCATGTGATCAGCAGACAGACGTTACCGCTGACAAAGACGACAGGAAGTGGTAGGAAGACGATTGAACAAACTTACTCACGTGTCATTTTTAACTGCGTTTCTGAGTTAAAAGAAACATTGCAATTACAAAATTGTGTTTTTCAACGTTAGTAGAATATAAAAGTAATGGAAAAGCAGCTACTTAATGATTTTCTTTTGATAAAAACTCAAACACCAAAATGAGACTTGACAAGCAGATTCAGTCAGAAATATTTGCCATTTTGTTCCCAATCAATGTTTGGACTGCCCTTTAAATTTATGAGACAGTCATTTAATTATAAATATTGGTGTTTAATTTAAAATAAAAATAAAAACAAGTTTAAATAATAAAACTAATAAATTATATTGTTCTGTTTAAAAATATGCAAGTAATTTTTTATTGTGGGCTTCAAGAAAACATTGGATTTGTGTCTCAATGTAAAAACAGAAACATTTTCTCTCCAAGTCTGCAGTTCGTAGATGATTTATACTTTCATTAATGATTAAATTATTCACGTTATGTGCAATGATGAGTCACTGTATCATCAAACAATCTACTCGGATAAGAAATAAAAGTTCCTTATAGGAAGTCTAAAATACTTAGAAGTTTTCAAAGTGAGTTATTAGACACATTCGATGTAAAAGTATTTTATCCTAATTAACCTCTGAAGCACCAAATTAAATACCCATTTACTTGCTAATCCACCACTTCTGACTCTGTGAACATGGGAAATCATTTTCTTTGTATCGAGTATCTGGCAGATTATGACCCGGGCTATTTTGAATTTTGGCAGCGAACAACCCCGCGCTGTTCTGGATTTATAATCCGGCTTAAAGTCTGAGACTCCCCCTCCCTGGCTGTCGTTTCCATCAGATTTTCCTCTGGTCCTCGTCACTCTGCTCTTCAAAAAGAAACCCACAGCTCGGCGCAAGATCATTTGACCATATGTCTGTTTTTTATTGCATTAAATTCAGTAGCTAAAATAAAATGTGCCTAATATACAGGAGATTAAATGATCAGATTTGGTGATTAAAAAGGCAACAAAAATGAGAAATAGACTAATAAACAGATCAATAACTTTACTCCTCGACACTGGATGTATTTAAAATAAAGTGAAACCCCGCTGGTGGGAGGTGGATGGAAAAACAAATCAGCTAAACACATTGACTACTAAAAGGATGCCACCGTTGTTTCGTAAAGCAGTCTTTTGGATTCAGCATAGCGTCACAAAGCAGCAGATGTCAGATTTTACAATCGAACGTTAAACAATGAAAGAGGTAAATATGCAGCAATATGACCCGTCAGGGTTTGGGTGTTGATCACGCGCCCCGGTGACTGCTGGTAGCCCTTTGACTGGTGCAAGAAACATTCACATCATTCTCAGTGCGTTGCTGGTTTCAAGATGTTTGATTATCCTCGATTGCTTTTAGTTTTTAATCAGTTCCCTTTTTGTAACGACTCGAAAGCCAAAATCACACAGGTGGAGCTCAATAAATTAGAATATTATCAAAAAGTGGTTTCCACTGATTTTAAATTTATAAAATGATAATGTTTTATATAGATTCATGACAGACAATGATGCATTTATTGCTGTCGTTTCTGTTTGATGATTATGGCTTACAGCTTACAAAACAAAATGTTAGAAAATTACATTCGACCAAAAAAATCCAATCAGTCTCACAAGGAGGGCAAAGGTCATCGCCAAAGAAACTAAACTTTTTAACTATGCTGCATATGTTTGTGGTTCCCGATTCGAGAAATCATGGAAGAAACACACAGAGTGGTAAACCAAGGCTACGTTCACACTGCAACCTGAAGCGGCCCAATAACGATTTTTTGTCAAATCGGACTGTCTTGGCGCGGTCCTTCACATTTCCAAATGTATCCCACTTGCAAGTGATCTCCAGCGAGACCTGAAAGTGTCCCGCATGCGCAGCAGAGGGCGCAATGACGTCACACAGAGAGCGTGCTCAGTGTTTTGCCAACCGCCACAAAAACGACGACGAAGAAGTGCTCAGTGTTTGCGGAAGTAAACGTGGATGCTAACGGTGGAGCATAGCTTACACATTTGAAGTTGTCCAACCGGAGCCAACACATTAACAACTTAATATCAATTAACGTCCGCCATGGTTGTTTTTCTTTCCGCTTGCTCGTATCAGGACGCAGAATAGTGACGTTTGTCGAGTATCGATGACGTTCAGGTCGGATGAACTCGACCTGGAAGTCAGGCCACATTTGAAACGGATACCTATCGGATACACCAAGTGGCCTGAGTCGCATTCGAAAAAAATCCGACCCGTGTTGTTCAGACTGCATGAAAAGGTCAGATATTAATGTAAGAACTGGGTCACTTCAGGCTGCAGTGAGAACATAGCCCACGTCTATTCAAACAGTGTTCATGGAACTAAAATAAATATAAATACATTGAATTAACTTAATTGGACAACAAGCTCAGCAGTAAGAATGGGTAATTATCTTACTATTTGTGGTTATTATGCATATTTGATTTATTATCAAAATAAACTAAACATTTTGTCTGTGAAAAAAACTTAAAAACACAAAACTAATGCTAGGATTGTTACTTTTGCTTTTTTCCTCCCAATATTCGTTCTATAATAGTAAATATCTAAAAATCTGAATAAATCTAGTTGTTTTGTGCTGCTTAGTGATACAATCGCTTTACTTGGTTGAGTATCAATAGGAATAATTGATGCAAAAACACAAAATCTCACCACATATTTTTGTTCTAGTTTCTAGTACCAATATCTTAGTACACTTAAGCTAAAAAAAATACAAATTACTTCTCATCAAGATATACAAGCTTAATTTAATTCAATAATCCCTTAAAATGGAGTAAAAAGTTCTAGTTCCAGGGGCAGATTATTTAATTTAGAAGATTAGAAAAATATGAGTGAAATAATCTGCCAGCGGAACTAGAACTTTTTAAATCAGTAGTAAGCAATTATTGACTTAAAACAAGCTCATATATATCTTGCTGAAAAGTTATTTATCTTATTTTATGTGTACCAACATATTTGCACTGGAAACTAGAACAAAACTCGTTGGTAAGATTTTGTGTTTTTGCGGTGGAGATGATCTCTCATGCTTTAGGAGTCCTAAAATCTACAAAAAACTGCAAATTTATTATAAATATGCCAATAATTACCACAAAATATCTCGGTAAACCTTTTGCTCCATATAGTCAAGAGTATTAATAGCAGAAACTGAACTGTATGCCATAATGAAAATGAACTCAAAGGGTTCAAATGCGTCACTCTGTTATGAATCTATATGTTTGTTTGAGTCACTGTTTGTTATATTCTAATTAATTGATTGATTTACCAGTAATCTTACTGATTTGACACAAGTGCTTTAATTCACAGTACCTTTATAAGCCCATAAAAATAAAAACACAGATTATTGCATACTATGCTCATGGCACACAAACCTCAACTCAGGTTTTTTTTGTCTGTTCATGTTCATCCACACATTCAAATCCCAAACCCTCCCTTCCCCTCAGACTGACATTGTTACATTCATTGCTTTGTTTTTTTTTTTTAAAGCAGTCTGATCAGTGCGACCCGTTCGGGTGTGCAATATTGCTGAGAAAGCTTTCTATCTTGGAAGACACGCCGCCGTCAAACCCTTCGCGCTGCAGTGATCTCTGAAACGAGCAAAGTGCACAGACTGTTTGTGCGCAGCATTTCTCCGGAAAGGATGCTAACAAGAGGGAAGCCATTTTTGGTTTCAATCATAAACTGAATATACAGCTGTGGGTAATTCTTTTCAGCTCAAGAGGTGAAGCTAAAAAGGGAACCAAAAAAAAGGGTTTCAAATAAATAATAACAAATCACAGAGGAAGGTTAGAATATAATATAGTATATATAAGAAGTGATATTTCTTATCAGGTCTTAAATATATACCCCATTAATACTTTTGGGTTTTATCATTATAATGAAAATGTTGAGTAGAAAAAATATGTTTCTGTCCGTCATCCACAAAAACTAAACTGATCTCTCATCTGATTAAAACACACACCCCCCAGCACTGAATTCAACATTTAAAGGTGACCTATTATGCTTTCTTCAACAGGTTACGATATGTTCATTACATTTTTCCTCAAAATAATTCTTAGACGAGATTTTAGTCCTGCAGAATGAGCTGATTTAGGGCTTGTCACTTTAAATCCAAATAACCTGCTGCTGGCCACGCTGCCCAACTCAACGTTTACACCCGCATGTGAAAATGGTTGCAAACAAATGTGCAATTATACAACCGTACACCTTTGAAAAGCAGACGCAGAGCCTCCTGCACAATCAACAAGGATGCAGCAAGTGGTTTCTGGATGGTAAGCCAACAACAAAACAATTGTCATTTCCAGTAGCCATTCTACAGCGATGAAACCAGCTGACAAAACATGCTGGAACTCTGCTTGGTTGCTAGGTAACGGGCTGAATTCCGCTGGGGTTGCTAGGCAATAGGCTTATTTGTCACGTTACATTCAGAAGGGTTTTGAAACGGCTTGTTTTCCAAAAAACATGAACTTATTGCCAAAAAATATCTGGGTAGGATGTTTTAAAGCACTTGGGCTGTTTTTATAAGCAGTAGAGAATCAAATGGAAGCATAAAAACATGGCAAATGTTAACTTTGCATAATAGGTCCCCTTTAAAATGCCAACATGGAGGGGTTTCCTCTGCAGCTCAGCAGGTTGAGGAGGGTGTGTCTGACACTCACAAGTTGGAGGGAAGCTTGGATTGTTTCTGTTCACTGTCTAACACTTTAGCAGGAGACTGATCGCCGGCGGGCTGGTTCCAAGGCTCAGGCCCTGATTGTGTCCGACTGATGGGAGCACCTTGACCCGGGATGGCGGTGTAGGGTTTGTTGACCGCCATGGGGGAAGGGAAGCCCCCGGCCTCCCTCTCTGAGGAGCCGCTCACCATCGAAGGCCTTTCCTGGTGTAAATAGCTGTGAGAGCCTGAGATTGTCTTTATTTCCTGGGTAAAGAGATCCGCCGAGGACTCTGCTGTCTCTCTCAGAGCAGAACTCTGAAAGCTGGTGGCGCCGGGCGGCTCGGCGTGGTGAACCGTCCGTCTCTGTGTGACTGGGCTGCGGAGAGGCGGCGTGTAGCACGGCGAGGCCTCCGCAGAGCCGTACTGTGCCAAGGAGGCGAGGGCCGAGTGCTCAGGGAGAACCTGTGGGAGGAAAACCGACTGCAGTCCCGCCAGGGTGTGCTGCGCCAGAGAGGCGGCCACCCCGCTTCCGCCGGCCGAAGACGGCAGCGGATTGATCCCGGCCGGCGGGAGCCTGCTGGTTATGATGGGGAAATATGGGAGGTTGACGTTGCTGGATGTGCTGGTAGCTCTGTTGAGGCTAGAAGGGTGGTATGGCTGCTGCAGCTGGCTCAGGATGGGGTTCACCGAGCTGCAGATCAGAGGGCTGATGGTTGGGGCTGGAAATCTTCCCGAAATCTTCCCCGGCACCCCTTGCTGCAGCAAACCCAGAGGCTGAGGTTGAGCGGCCATCGCACCGAGGAACGGCTGAGGGTGGAGCTGAGCAGAGCAGGTGTAGGAGGGGAAGACCGAGGCGCAATGAGGAGGCTGGTAAAGAGGCTGCGGCGTGGGCTGCAGGCTGCTTGTAAAGACGGGCTGCGACATCACCGTGGGCGATAAAACCGCGGTGGAGTGATGCTGCGCCAAAGAGAACCCCAACGTCGGTGCCTCAACCACAGATCTGGGTTTAGCAGAGCTAACCGGGGAGCCAGGAACTGAACCAAAGCTGCTGGAGGCGGTCCCTCCCATGTGGACCCTCCTGGAATGGTCCTTCATGGAGGAACCAGGAGCCAGAGGACTGTGGAAGAGGATGGGAGGCAACTGGGAGTGATGGGCCAAGGCTAGAGCCAGCGGCGTGGTGGCAGCAGCAGCCTGCAGCGGCGCCTGGACCAACGGCGTCCAGATGAGAGGTGTGGGGGACGGAGGAGCGACGGAGAGGTTCAAACTCTGCGTAGCGCTGCTTTGGATCAGCTGCGTGCATTGGGCCATGTCCCGGTCGTGCTGGACAATTCTTTGGATGATTTCTGTTTCGTGGAGGTTTAATGTGCCCGAACTTTGGTGATGCTGGACTTTATGCTGCAGAATCGAGTTCCTCTTTCCTGTGAGAACAGAAGGAGAAACCGTTCAGCTGCACTGGAGGGTGGGAATCTATGGGACGTCGCAATTAGCAGTAAATCAATTAATAGCATGATAAATTAAAATGAGCTCCAACCCTTCATCCATCCATCCAACCCTTCATCCATCCATCCAACCCTTCTTCCAACCAACCCTCCATCCAACCCTTCATCCATCCATCCCTAAATCCAACTATCCAACCCTTCATCCAACCAAGCAACCCTTCATCCATCCATCCATCCATCCATCCATCCATCCATCCATCCATCCATCCATCCATCCATCCATCCATCCATCCATCCATCCATCCATCCATCCATCCATCCATCCATCCATCCATCCATCCATCCATCCATCCATCCAACCAACCAACCAACCAACACTCCATCCAACCATCCCTCCATCCAACCCTTCATCCAACCATACAACTCTTCATCCAACCCTTCATCCAACCATCTAACCAATCCTCCATCCAACCATCCCTCCATCCAACCCTTCATCCAACCATACAACTCTTCATCCAACCGTCCAACCAACACTCCATCCAACCTTAATTCCAACTATTCATCCAATCCACCATCCAACCGTAATTCAAATCTACAAACTTCCACCATTTTTGTCGTATGAACCAGAGTTTGGTAGTAACTAGTTACATTTACTTGAGTATGTTTTTGGAAATTAACCAGAAATATGTCTTAGGTTTTTTTAATTAGACATATCAGCCTAATATCACCAAAAGATACAAACATCTTCAAAATACCAGTGGAAACATGCAAAAATCTGGTCAACAGTTACACTGCAAAAACACAAAATCTTACCAGTTATATTGGTTCCAATGATAGATGAATAAACTTATAACATGTTAAAAACGCTTTGCTATAAGAAATAATCTTACAATAGAACTAGTACTTTTTCATCATTAATTAGGAATTATTTACTCACAACAAGCCTCTATGTCTTGATAAAAGGTTTGTTTTAAGTTAGGTTAAGTTTAGTTGTCTGATTTCAAGAGTACTATGACATTTGCACTATAAACTAGACCTAAATTACTTTTTTGTTTTGCAGTGTATAAAAAGCATTTGCAAAGATTTTTCCAGTGATTGTTGAGGACAGTATTAATACTTTTTGTCCGGCACCATTTTCTACTATTTTGAATGAAAACTGATTTAGATTTAAATCAACATGATCACTTCTGGGCTTACCAAAAAAATTAAAGTGACATGTTTTATGCTTCATTTCATTTTCAGTAAATATGGTTTATTTTCTGCTCAGAACTCATAAAGCAGGTTCCATTAATAAAATAGACGGACCTGACCATGACTGATGCCAGTTAATTATTCACACATCTAATTAAAATCCAGAAATCTAATTCTGTCTGACATTGTCAATCTGAATGAGCCATGAGTCGCAGGACCTTGCAAAGTGTTCGTACTCTTAATAAACTTTTTCACATTTTGCCACAAAGTTGATGGGATTTTAGTTTTAGCTCAGAGAGAGAAAAACTCTAGAGACAAGCAAAGCTGCTGGAGACAAACCAGCTGTATTTACACCAAAAAGTGCCTCTGCAAAGTGTTGGGAGCTGAACTTAAAAGCACAACCTGCTCTTCAGATTTTCTTATGTTAAAAAGATTTAGAAAATTATTTGTCTTTTTTTATGTCTATCACATAAAATCCCAATAAAATCCAGAGTTTGTACACTTTTACCAACACATTTTATACTTTCAAGGCAAGTTTTCACATTTTTCCAGCGCCTCACTTTGGAGATGAAAACAAAACACTAAATTAACCACAAAAAAAAAATCACCCAATTTCAATAACTTTGTTTTACATATAAAATATAAACCCAACCTTTATTTTAATTACAAAGATCAATAAGTCATTGAGCCATTAGGAATAATAAATATTCATTACTCTGAAACAATCCAAACAAAGTTAAAGATAAATGACCTCCAGAATCAAATTAGATGGTTAAATATGCAAAGAAAGTAACAAAAACATCAAAATGGCATTTAGCAAATAGAAAAGAAATAATTTTGGTAATTCTAACCGACCTAAAAAAGTTTAGTCTAATTTAACTTAAGACAGTGAGAAAAAAATGTATATGTTTCAATTAGGTGTATGAAAATATCTAATTTCTACTGTAAATAACGCTTTCCAAATTTAGGCTCTTAATCGAGCGTTAGATTGTACTTTATTACAAAACTGTGCAGTTTAAAAGTCAAGAACTTTCAAAGACTATATGCAGAAATCAAGAACTTTCCAAACCAATTCAAACAACTTTCCAAGTGTTTGAATTAGAATTCAAACACTTTCAAGGATTTCGAACACCGATCCGAACCTTGCAGTGAAGTTTGTGTAACTTTAAAAAAATGTGGAAACATTTACACTGCAAAAACAAAATTTTACCAAATATTTTTGGTCTAGTTTTTAGTGCAGATATCTAAGTTCACTTGAAATAAGACAAAACTAACTTAAAACGAGCCTCTATATCTTGCTAAAAAAATTACTTTTACTTTAGTTTGTCTTATTCCAAGTGTACTAAAGATCTTTATACTAGAAACTAGACCAAAATACTTGGTAAAATTTTGTGTTTTTGCAGTGTAGCTATGGAATACAACACAAACTGTTTTATATGTCTCAATAACATGTAGGTAAAAGACACCATTTTACTTTATTTAACTGCATCTGAGAATTCTCCAAAGCTCACCGATACGGTCCAGGCGGTCGAGGGCGACGGCCTCGAAGGCCCTCCTCATCATGGGATACTCCTCCAGCACCTCGTTGAAGTTGTCTACAGACAGAGAGTACAGCCGGCAGTAGTTATCTGCTCGCACGCTGGCTGTCCTTCTGCCTCGAGTCAGCAAGCAGATCTCTGCAAGGACAGAGGAAAGTAAAGGTGACCCATTACGCTTCCGTGAACAAGTTAGGGTAGGCCTATGGGTTACACTGAGTATGTTCATTACATGAACATGTTTTCACATAATGAACATATGTTCCTAGTCTGGTCAGTTCTGCCTATTTTGAGCTTCTTTCAGAATGAGCACTGTAAAAACACAAAATATTACCAAGCATTTGTGGTCTAGTTTTTTAGTAAACTTGAAATAAGACTAACTTACAAGTAATTTTTTAGCAAGATATAAAGGCTTGTTTTAAGTAAATAATTTCTTAATATTGACAAAAATGTACTTGTTCCATTGGCAGATTATTTCACTTATAACAAGACATTTTTCCCATGTTTAAGTTAATTTATCTGCTAGTGGAACCAGTACCTTTTCATCAGTATTAAGGAATTATTCACTAAAAACAAGCCTCTTTATCTTGCTGAAACGTTACTTGCAAGTTAGTTTTGTCTTATTTCAAGTGTGCTAAAGCTAAGATATTTTCACTAGAAACTAGACTAAAAGTACTTGGTAAAATGTGTTTTTGGCAATGAACTGTTGTCACTTTAAATCCAAATAAGCTGCTGCTAAAAATGTCTGCAAGCAGATCCGTAATTATACAACCGTTCATCTTTGAAAAGCACAAGTAGAGCCTCCTGCACAACCAACAAGAATGCAGCAAGTGGTTTCTGAATGGTAAGTCAACATCAAAACACTTGTCTTTTCCAGCAGCCATTGTACAGCGATAAAACCAGCTGACCAAACGTGCTGGAGCTCCACCTTGGTTGCTGGGCTTAGCTGGGGTTGCTAAGTAACAGTGTAATGCCAGTTGTATTTGATTCAACAAACAGGAGGTTTTTACAACGGTTCGTTTTCTAGACACTAACAAACATTAACTTGTTGCAAAAAAACCAACTCTTTTTAAGCACTTTTTAAAAAATGTGCAAAATGTAAATTTTGCATAGTATGTCCTCTTTAAGAATACTGTTAATGTATGATCAGTGTTAATGGAAGAGATCAAAAAATGCAGGGATCATCAACTTATAACGCCTTATATGGAGGCAGAGTTCATGTAGCTTTAGATCAATTTCCAAAAGAAAAGTGAGGAACAGTTATTAGTGTGAGACAATAAAATGTTGGCCGCCTGATGCCAGAACCCCCACAGATGGAGCACTTAATGCAATTTCTGCAGCTTACAGTTTTTGTCCTGACCTCATCTGCCGTGCCAGATCAGAAAAATAAAATAATGCCCCATTAAAAAAAAGAGAGGGGGAAAAAAATGTGCCGTGACACATAAATCGCTTTTTCTGTCCAGGACAGGCAAGTTCACGACACAAACACACTCACATGGTCTCAATTTCTGTTGTCTTCATAGGAATAACATCTAATTATTTATCTACAGCTCTAATTTAGGACATTTTTCTTTAAATTTAAGTCTTTTTTGATCGTGTATAGAAATCATATCAATCCCAGACAACAATAATTAGAAATGTTTCACTCTATCGGCTTGTTTGTTAGTAGTCACAGTAACTTTTGGTGGTGTGCGCCTCTATAGCACACTGTTACAGGTTCAGGTGAAGCAAACTGGAAAGTTTGAGGTTTAAGCTTTAAACAAAGGGCAAAACTCCACAGATGGACTCAAAGATTGCAGAGCTTTGCTCCTCTTAGAGGCCTTTTAAGGAGATGACGATTTTAACCAGCTGCAATGTTCAGGGAAGTTAATCTGCTGAGTGCTCGCGCAAACTAAATCAAAACAAATCTTACAATCACCATTCCTTCGCACATGTTAAATCAGCCTCACCGCCCCATCATCTCCTCTCTCCATCTGCCCAGTGGGGTGTGTGAAAACTTCACCTCCAAAATAAGAGCCGTCCGTCAGCTTGGTGTCTTTGCTGCTCTTCGTAATGACGCTGACGACGCCGTGCTGGATGAAGTACATCTTCTTCCCGATGGTTCCCTCCCTGATGATGTAGTCGCCCGGTTGGAAGACCTCAAAGCGTAGTTTGGTCAACATGGAGGTGACAAAGTTGGGGTCGGCGTTGGCGAACAGAGGCATGGAGGCTACCAGTTTGCGGCAGTTGAAGTTGATGATTTCCTGAGGACGACGCAGGAAACCGGCTGTTAGTGAAGGTGACCGCGACCATTCTTAGATGTTAAGATTTTAGTCATTTCTGCCTCTGTTGAGTTCCTTTCAGAATGGGCTGCTTTAAGACCTCTGTGTTACGTTAAATACAAGTAAGTTGCAGCTAGCCACGCCCCTCAACTCAACGTTTGCATTCACACGTGAAAATAGCTGCAAACAGACGTGCAGTTATACAACTACACATTTTTGAAAAGCAGAAGTAGAGCCTCCTGCACAAGCAACAAGAAGGCTGCAAGTGGTTTCTGGATGGTAAATCAACATGAAAACACTAGTTTTTGTCCTGGAGCCATTGTACAGCACATACAGCAGTAGAACCAGCTGACCAAACGTGCTGCCAGCTTTGGTTGCTAGGTGATGAGCTGGGCCTTGCTGATTCGTAACGTTATATGCCTGTATTTTGTCCTGCCTGCTTTTAACTGTCTTTCAGTCTTTATCTTTAGTTCTGTCTCTCTCTCTTCAGCTCTTTCTCTCTCTTCAGCTCTGTCTCTCTCTCTTCAGCTCTTTCTCTCTCTTCAGCTGTCTCTCTCTCTTCAGCTCTGTCTCTCTCTCTTCAGCTCTTTCTCTCTCTTCAGCTCTGTCTCTCTCTCTTCAGCTCCGTCTCTCTCTCTTCAGCTCTGTCTCTTCAGCTCTGTCTCTCTTCAGCTCTGTCTCTCTCTTCAGCTCTGTCTCTCTCTCTTCAGCTCTGTCTCTCTTCAGCTCTGTCTCTCTCTTCAGCTCTGTCTCTCTCTCTTCAGCTGTCTCTGTTTCTGTCTTCAGCTCTGTCTCTCTCTTCAACTCTGTCTCTCTCTCTTCAGCTCTGTCTCTCTCTCTTCAGCTCTGTCTCTCTCTCTTCAGCTCTGTCTCTCTCTCTTCAGCTCTGTCTCTTTCTCTTCAGCTCTGTCTCTCTCTCTTCAGCTCTGTCTCTCTCTCTTCAGCTCTGTCTCTCTCTCTTCAGCTCTGTCTCTCTCTCTTCAGCTCTGTCTCTCTCTCTTCAGCTCTGTCTCTCTCTCTTCAACTCTGTCTCTCTCTCTTCAGCTGTCTCTCTCTCTTCAGCTCTGTCTCTCTCTCTTCAGCTGTCTCTCTCTCTCTCTCTTCAGCTGTCTCTCTTCAGCTGTCTCTCTCTTCAGCTCTGTCTCTCTCTTCAGCTCTGTCTCTCTCTCTCTCTTTAGCTGTCTCTCTCTTCAGCTCTGTCTCTCTCTCTTCAGCTCTGTCTCTCTCTCTCTCTTCAGCTGTCTCTCTCTTCAGCTCTGTCTCTCTCTCTCTCTTCAGCTCTGTCTCTCTCTTCAGCTCCCTCTAGCATCTTCTGTGAGTCCATTCAGTAGATTAGCATTCCCACAGCTGTTTCACAAGGAACAGTAATTTTTTCGAGTATTTTTATTTAGTTTTTGTTGGGTGAGGCGATCTCAACGCTGCATGTGTATATTTCAATCATTATAAAAGCAGCTTAGTGCTCTGTTAATAAGGTTCTCTGCCCTCATACGGCCGTTACTAATCAGATTACAACACTATTAACATTATCATGGAAAGTAAGGCAGCCATATTGGATTATATCAATAATTATCTGAGCATCATTGAGAACGGGATGCTCTCATTTATGCTGACATGGTACGACTTCTATGAATCCAAACTCAGTTGGGCTTCACATTTTCGTAAACCGACCTCTCGCAGCGGCTCGTTGAGCTCCTCCAGGATGCTCTCCTCGTCGAACATCTTGCCCTGATATCGGTGCTCGTAATAGTCGTGGATTCTCTGCCTCATGTCAGCGGGGAGCTTGTGGAAGGACATGTACTGCTCCACTTGCTTATACTGTGACAAAACAACAAGATGTCAACTTTTAAAACCCGTTCAGAACCGCTCCAAGAATCCGACTCACAACGGCAGCTTTAAAGCGCCTGCTTCTCCTGCAAAGACAAAATGCAAAGTCATGTCAGAATGAATATATTAACCTGATTGATGTGCTGGCTCAGAGGTGGACTATAATGTATCTCATTATGTTAACAGTCAACTGTCAGGCCATCTGTGAAACCTGCTCGCAGTGCGGTGTTGTGGCTCTGCCCCATCTGACAATTACAGTTGTGCTCTGCAGGCTGCAGCTAATGACATTAACCAGCGTGTCCTTCAGCAGTGTACTCTACCAGCAGAGCAGCGCCGACGATCACAGCACCCAGTGTACGTATGGCGCTTCCTGCCATAAGCCTCTGCTCTGAGGTTATTAAATCTGTGCCTTATCTCTCGTTTTATCCCTCACAGAGTCGGACATGGAGATCTAATGGCGAGTTCCCCTGGTTATTCCTCATATTTTAAGGTTTTTGTCACCATTTCACATCAAAAACCAGTGAAGCTTCTGCTGTCCATCTATAAATATTTAAACAGATTTTAGGTGAAAAATAACTTTTGGTAACGAGGGTTAGCAAACTATCATCAAATGAAAAGCATGATTTTAACCAGACATAAAATTGTATTTGTTATGCTAATATAATACATTCAATGCCTTACAAGAACATTCACACCTCTTGAGGCTTTTTCTGATTTGGTCACATTACCTCAGTGCAACTTATTGGTTTTTTATTGGGATGATGTCAACAAATTGGGGTTTCTGCAGGCTTCAGCAACTCAAACTTAAGACTTTTTAAAAACCATTCTGAATAAAATTAAAAATTTGTGTGAGAACAGAAATGTACAAAAGAAAATGCATTTCATATACATATAAAATTGCACTTGCATGTAAAATATGTTAAAAAATACCCATAAAAGATGCAAAAAGCTAGCTAGCTACCTACCAAAGCTACATTAGCAGCTTGTTAGCAGTAACCTTAACTGCCTCGAGTTAAAAAAAAAGAAATTAAAAACTTTATAAATACAAATCCAGCCAACACAAAATTTAAAACCTGTGATTAAAATATTTAAGGCCTACTTACATAAAAAATAAATTTTATGGCATTCATTTTAGACAGTGAAATTTAAGACTTTTTAAGAATACATTTTATTTTTAGTATGAACTATTATTAAGGCTAGTGACATATGCTTGTGTATATAATATCATAATCTGCCTGATTGGAGCATTTCTTTTTCTAAGAAATGCTCCAATCAATACCTTTAAGTTTAGCTGCTTAAAGGTATCCCAACAACAAATCTCACCTTTTCTTGGTACTGCCTCCTGGAGGAGTCCAGAGACTGGATCAGAGCTGTGGCGTGACCCACAAACATGGCGAAGCAGGTGGCGCCCACGATCATGCTGAGGATGGTGAGCCAGACGTCGGCCATGCCGATGGGCGGGTACAGGCCGTACCCGATGCACAGCATGTGACTCATGGCTTTGAACAGGGCATAGGAGTACTGCTGACCCCAGGTGTCGTTCTGGAGGAGAAGTGGAAGCGGAAAGAGAAACTTCATCAGTAAGAATGCTGCAGCGCTGCTGCTGCATCGTGTCTGTGGGAGCTTTGTTGGGAGTTTCAGAAAAAAGAGTGCAGGTGGTGAGCATTTTATCCTGCCCGTTGGGAACCATAACTGCTTATGTTTAAGTTAGTGTTGCTAATATCAAGCTAGCACGTACTTTAGCTTCTGTTCCACCAATCAATACACACAGGATCAGAAAAGAAAAATGCCGAAGAAGAGACAGAGTAAAAATATCTAGTCATTTAAACACTAATATTTATTATGTTAATGGGAAGTAGAAAATCTTCAAATATGGCCTGTTAAGTCTGTAGGTGTGAAACGATTAATCGGTTTAATCGTGATTAATCAATTATCAAAATAATCAAGTAATTTAGTAATTGATTAATAATTAGCTGGAGTATACAGACTGTAAAAAGGGCATTTGCTGAAAGAACAACATAGTCAGAGCCTTAAATAATGCAAAACTGTACAAAATATATACATTTTGCATTTAAGATATGAAACAATCCTTTATCTGTAAATGCAGCTCTGGAAAAAATGAAGAGCCTACTGCATGAACCCCATAAAAACCTCCTGGTTCTTCCATCAAATATTGTTTCTGAACTCTTCCTGAGTTAAAACATTAGTATTGCTGTTTCTAAATGAATCTGAACTTCTTTTCTTTCTTTATTTAAAGTCTGAAAACAGTGTTTCTATTTTGTCATTTTGACCATTTCTCATTTTCTGCAAATAAATAAAACATTTTTGCTTAGGATTTCAGAGACATGTTGCCAGTAGTTCATAGAATAAAAGAACAATGTTCATTTTACATATACCTATAAAAAGTAAAATCAAAGAAACTGATCATTTTAAGTGGTTTGTTACTTTTCCAGAGCTGTATGTTCTACCCAGAACTCCTTAGCACACACTAAAGAAATGCTGAAATTTAGGTTAAAAAAAAGATGTTTTCTTATTTAAATTTTTTTATTTATTTGCATGTTTATATAATATTGTATAAAATAGGCTTAAATTAAGCCATTTTATCCGATTAATCAAAATAATCGATTAATCATCAGAATAATCGATTAATCATCAGAATACCCTATACAATTATCAATAACTAAAATAATCATAAGTTGAAGCCCTAATTTGAATACAACATAATGTTATTTTGGGATTTGGGATTCGAATCTGCCCAATAATTCCCTTACCACCATCTTGTTCCGGGTGACCCAGCAGTCCGGAGGGAAGTCCTGCAGCATCGGCACCAGGAACTGCAGGCAGCCGTCCCAGTGGCACAGCAGCAGCATCATGCCAATCAGGTTCATGATTCGCACCATGGCACTGGCAAGATCGTACGTCATGTGAAAGACCTACGATGAACGGGAAACAAAATGGGACAAGACGTGATAAAACGCTCACACTTTGAAAATAAACTTGAGATTTTAACTCTCTCCCCTGACATTTGGGGATCTGAGATGAAGTGCAGCATCTACTTTAGAGCAGCAGAGGCTGTTTGAGTGGTTTTAATCAGTTAGTATACAGCGTGGGTAAACACTGCCTCAAAGAAGCAGCTTAAAAATTAAAGCTGCACCAAGAAATTTGTGTATTTTTAGCATCATTTAGTCAGGATGGAAAAATCTAATCTTTTTCTGAACATAGTGTGCACCAAGTTGAGAGCTACCAGGCTGTGCTGACAACATCCCTCTTCAGTGTGGCCGCTGTTACAGAGTGAAGAAGACTTAAAGTTAGCTATTATATCAGTGAGTAATGATGCAAAAAAGACACAGAGGGATACAAACTGCAATATAAAAGAAAAACCTAGATTTTTAGCAACATGTCTAGAAATCTGGACCAGGGGGCGCTAGAGGGAACCTCAAAAAGTGGGAGGGAAGATGAAGAAGAAAACTGAAAGAAAAAATGTAATTAAAGGCATTATTTTATCATAAATGTTTAATTATATTCTAGGATATACCGTCAACTGGTTTTGTGATGCTAACTACATTAACTGGCAACTGCACATGTAAAAGCCAGTTTAAATTGTCTTTTAGGTGATCGTGTTTGTCCACATTTCAAAATAATATAAAATCGCAGTGGAAAGAATGAATGGATGGATGAATGAATGAATGAATGAATGAATGAATGAATGAATGAATGAATGAATGAATGAACGAACGAATGGTATAAACTATATTTTACAGCAATCAGAGTGGACTGAGGATTCCCCTGCATTCTAACTAGTAGAGAATAGACAAAAATATAATCCTTGGTTTCTTTTTGGACAGTAGCCAGTCATAGTAAAAGTAACTTACTGAGTTATTTATAAATAAAATTGAATTTATTAGATATAAAGTTCTTGGCATCCTCCAGTACATGGTATCTACGTTTTTAGTAAGTGAGAAAGAAAGAACTGTAGAATCTGATCTATATTTAGATTATTTGGATCCAGCTGGCCTTTTTCAGAAAAAGCTCACTCTGCTTCAGTCTCCTACTACTCCCCAATAACACATCAACTGCTATTAAGTGTATACTCTTTTGCTGTTTGTTTTTCTCTTTATAAAGGTTACATCATGAGTGTCTGGGGTTTTCAATACCAGCCGTATTATCAAAGGCCAGATTTATTTTTCTTGAGAGAGAAAGAAAGGTTCATCCTTCCTGGTAGAGCACAGCACCAAGTGGTGGAAAGATAATCTTCTCAAAGAAGCTGGAAGAAACTCCCTGAGCGTTTCCATAGCATCTCAGGATTTTAAACTGTAGAGACAGTATTATGGAAAATTTTAGTGGTTTTGAAACTGTAAAGCTTTGAAAGTATGACGCTTGACATCAGTATCCAGGCCATGATTGATTGATTAAAAAAGAGAGGAAAAGAGGAATCACATTAAATCAGTATCAGCTTATCAAAGCTTTACAAAAACCAGAAGTCAGAAACCAGCTGCACAAATATGATCTCTACATAGGCCTGTCACGATAACGAATGTAGCTGGACGATTAATTGTCTAAATAATTATTGCGATAAACGATAATATTGTTTCAAGACCTTTTGACACTGATTTAATGGAAATGACTAATAATACATGCAATTTCCTGCCATAGATAGATGCACTTTATTTTCAAAAGAACACGTAACACTGAAACTGATAAACTAAATAAACAAAACAACCAAAAACAAAAATAAAATGGATTCTCAGTCTCCATTAACAAAAAACGTACTTGAATAAAAACTAAACAACATAAAGCCAAAGTGGAAATAAATACTGCATTCAACCAAAAGAGTGCAGATTATGAAGTCTGTATGTATATTGCCCTTCAGTAATCACTAGATTTAAATAGAGAAAATGGGCACATCCCACTACCTATGCAATAGTTCACACTACACCATTTTTTGCCCCTATTTTCCCCTTATGACAATCTTACATCGTTGGCCGATCTAACCGATCATCCTGCAGTGTGTGGTGTGTTACGGTAGATCGTCGTGGCCGCTCCAATCTAAATCAGGGGTTTTCCCCGACTGGGAGCTTAACGCAGCCCGTTGAATGTGACAGGTAGCCAATCAGAAAGCGCGGATTCTCCTTCCCCCCCCCCCCCCCCCCGAGGCGACGATACGTGAAGGTTAAAACTCGCTACATTTACCTCGTTATGTGCGCGAGGTGAAGGAGCGTAAGGCGCGCAGAAGTGTATGGGAAAACATCATCGGCGCGCCGCCCCCTCCAGACGGGGTTTTGGCGCCCCCTCTGGTGCTGCGCCCCTATGCGTTGCATACCCTGCATACCCACTTTTTGCGCCACTGGTGGTATCATTAATGTTTATTCAACAATTCGTGCAAAGAATATAGAAATGACAAGGGGCGGAGTTGGAGCCAAATTGCTACCTCAGTTGATAAACCCAGTACGTTTTCAGCTGTTCTTCGTTAACGTGACATAAATAGGTTATAATGATTTTCATTCAGTCAGGACTTTACGCTGACTCTAGCCACATGCATCACAGGTAGATTCTAGTAAAGCATTGATTAATGCCTGATTTTAAAATTGGTTAACTGGAATTGTAGCCATTATTTTGTGCCCATGTGGCTGGACACCACACCGTTATACCTGGGATTTCTGTCGGCTAATGTGTCTCTCAGGGTTTGAAAATGGGCCGACAACTCGTGTAGTGTGCGCTGGACATTAGACTAAGGAAATGAGGAAGGGAGGGTCAGTGGAGAGCACCGGAGCTGAGCCTTTTTTCATTCAGTGTCATCAAGAGAAAGAAAAAAGGCCGGAAGAGACGATAAAGACGATAACTAAAATGAGGTCTATAGGTTTAATTTATCGTCCGATTAATTGATTTATCGTTTATCGCGACAGGCCTATCTCTCCAAAAACAGTATTATCTAGAAACAGCAAGTGCTTGTATCTTTCCTGAGCTAAAGAAAATAGTCTAACTGTTTACAGTAGGGGTACAGGTTATCGATTAACGAGTTAATCTGAAGTTGCTTAATCTTACAGATTACAAATAAATTAATAAGTAGCCATTTTCTTAAAAGTTTTGCTTGTTTAAAGAGGGACCACCATCTTTCCATATGAGCAAAAATGTTCATAATATTTCAAACTACAACACTAAAAGAAGGTCTAAGACGTAAGATTTTTATTTGTCATCAAGCGGATGTTATTTCATAAATTAGAACTAATTTTAATCTAATAAAACATTAATTGATAACCATAAGTCAATTAATTGTTTCCATCCTTAGTGCACAGGTAATACAAAAAAAATATGAAAAAGACTCCCTAAATACAACATTTATTTACAGCTAACGTTAAAACACAGATTGCAACCCTACAGCATAGACTCAAAAGCCTTAAAAAAAGTTTAAATTTATAAGCTTTTCTAATGCCTAAAATTAGATGTGTACCGATTTATCTGTGCCGATTTCCTTAATTCTGGGATATTGCTGATCGGCCGATATTTAGACATGAAGCCGATCTTATCCACTAATCTTTTCTATCTCAGCAAATGTCTAAATATCCTCTTTTGCTCTGCTGTGAGAGCAAAAGATGACAGACCTGTTGCAGTTCAAAATAGTTACCAACACAACAACTTTCTTGCTATTGTTAGCAACATTTCAGATAAATTAGGCGATTGTGGAATCATTAAATCAGGGTGGATGGTAAAAGGAAGACCTACCTCTTCCCACTGGTGGATGTAGCGAATGAGTCTGGAGAGACGCAGCAGCCGCAGCAGACTGAGGATCTTGGTGAACCGGACGATCCTCAGGGCCCGGGCCGTCTTGTAAAAGTCCGAGTCTATGCGCGTTTCCACGATGAGGAAGATGTAGTCCACAGGTATGGAGGAGACAAAGTCCACAACGAACCAGCTCTTCAGGTACTTGACCTTGATCTGGTGCGGGTCCAGGATGATCTCCGTGTTGTCCTCCTTAACGATGCCGGTGCGAAAGTTGAGAACGAGGTCCAGGAGGAAAAAGGTGTCCGACACAACGTTGAAGACGATCCACGGCGGCGTGTGCTCGTCCTTGAAGAAGGTGATTCCCACGGGGATGATGATGAGGTTTCCCACCATCAGCAGAAGCATGGTCAGGTCCCAGTAAAACCTGCAAACAGCGGTGGAAATAAGACTCATGCCTGGGCCTTGGACGGTCAATTTTCCTGGACTAAAAGATCAATAAACTTTAAATTCTGACAAACATTTAACACCGGAACTGGAAGACATCTGAAATATCCAAAATAAATAAACAAAACAACAAGTAAAATGAATCATGAAGTCCCTGTAAACAGCATTGTTTACAGAAAAATCATAAGTAAAATCCAACAGAATGTTTTTTTTTCTCGTTTTGTTTTCTTACACATGAGTATTTCTTCTGCCAAAGCTTAGAACAAACAAAGGAAAGAAATGCACTGAAGCCATTAATCCCCAGATAACAGAAGCTAAATTTTATTAAACAGCTTTCTACAGTTGTTCAATGAGCAAAATAAATTAATGCTTTCTTTATGCATAAATCATTTCATAAGTCGTCTGTAGTTTAGATGAGCCGAGTGAGTGCAGAGTCATTTGAATGAGTGCAAATTCTGGACAGACGGCAGTGATGAAAATATTAGCAACTGTTTTAGGGGAAATGTTTTTCAATATTTTAATAAATTATTGTGGACATGAACAAATAGAGACAGAAGAATTGTTTTGAATAAGTCCAGTTAACACTTTAACAGCCTGTGAGAGCTGTGAGAGAAATGAGAATGAGGCGCATTTCTGAAGCGATTCTTTCCATGTGTTAACGTAAAAACAACAATAAGAATAAGAATAAGAATAATTTGTGTGAAACCAGCAACAGCCTCCTTCTGAAACTGAAAATCCTGTGAAATAATGTAAAAAAAACTATGAAAACAAATTGATTCAGCATAAAACTGCAAGAAATTGCTGAACTTACAAAAAACCCCAAACAAAACCATCATAATTCAGCATTAAAAAGAAAAACAGTTTTTGTTGGAAATAACATGAGTTACCCATGAGCAAATATAGTTTTTATTAACAGTGTAATTTGTATCTTTAGACCAGAAAAAAATTGAATCAGTTACAGTTAAAAATATCACTAACTTTAATACAGGACACTGAAAATATTGAAATGTATTACATAGCCACACTACAAAAACACAAAATCTCACCAAGTATTTTTGGTTTAGTTTCCAGTGCAAATATCTTAGAAAACGTGAAATTAGACAAAATAACTTAAAAGTAACTTTTACTTGTTTTAAATAAATAATTCCTTAATATTGATGAAAAAATGCTAGTTACATTAGCAGATAAATTAACTTATAACAAGGGAAACATGTCTTGTTATAAATGAAATAATCTGCCAATAGAACTAGTAATTTTCCATCAATATCAAGGAATTATTTACTTAAAACAAGTAAAAGTTACTTTTAAGTTAGTTTGCCAGATTTCAAGTTTACTAAGATATTTGTGCTGGAAACTAAACCAAAAATACTTGGTGAGATTTTGTTTTTGCAGTGCATCTTTTATTCTATATTACCGTCAAATTAAAGTTTGGACATTATTCTAATATTTACTTTGCATCTAAACTCACAGGAACAATCAAGTCTTTATGAGAAAAGGGAGCTTGAACATGTCAAGCTTTTTTTTTTTACAGGCCTGGTTTTGCATGAGATCGCAGGTCTGGTCCATTTCTGAGACCTAATTAACCTGTAATCAATCCAGCTGGAGTTCTGGCACACCTAAATGTTCAGGACAAACCTCGGCGTGAAGAGACGGACCGGCCAGGACGCACGCATCGCATCGAGACACCCACCGACTGCAAAATACGCCGTCAGCACCGCAGTGGGTTCGTGGGAAAATGGGGTGGGAATGTGAGAAGTCCGAGTTGGACCTGCTGCTCTACATTAAACAAGTCAAACTCCAGCAAAAAGGCACTAAAAATGTAGCATTTTGAGGTTATGGAAGAAGGTACAAAACAAAGCAGGTAGAGAAGAGATGCAGATGAAAATATGCATCAAAAAGTCTTAATGATCTATTGTGTTTTAGAGAGAAGTTGTCTGTTTATCCAGTATTTGTTTGCAAATTCACTCATTTATCTATGGTTCTGTGATAACACAGATACTCATAGAAAAACAACTAAGATTAAAAACAATTTGTGTTTTATTTCCTGATGATCGGGATCTGAATTCTGATCTAAATCACAAATTTTATTAATAATTGCCTTCAGCACTTCATAGTTAATCAAAGACAAACCAAACACTTACACAACAACTCGGTGAATGTATTGTTTTATATCGAAAGAATAAAAAATTATCATGAGAATAACATTTTGGCCATTATACAAACCTATAATGGCTCAAATTAGCAGCTTGAGGCCTTCAGAAAGACGATTTGTGGATCTGGTACAAAATTTAAAGAATTTAAAATCAGCCCTTGTACTGAAGACATTCTTCAGACGAAGGGCTTTCAGAACGTGCCAACATGCTGCAGCGCTGCCAGTTTACCCAGACAAGCAGACCATAATAATAGTCGACCATAATAATAGTCTGCAAAGAAACAAAGCTGTCAACTCAGGAACTACAGCAAGTGCAGGACAATCAGAACGAGACTGAATAACTTTAACGTCAATGTTCTACAAAAACCAGAACTTATAGGACAGATATGTTTGGACGGATAGTTTAGGGTAGAACCTCATAAATCAAATGCAGCATTCCAGCAAAAGAAACACATAAATGTTTAAAGCAACAGGGTGGAAGTGCAAAGATGAGCTAAAGGAAAAGGTGAGCTAAAGCTGAAGCAGATCTGAAACCTGCAACTTGGCAACGACCCAAAAACACAACATCAAATTCAGCAAGAATTTAGAAATGGAAAGTTCTGGGTCAGAAGAATCGGAACTGGGTCACTTCAGGCTGCAGTGTGAACACATAAGAACTTTATACAACACAGGAAGATGCTCATATAACATGGGGAAAAAAAAATCAAAGTTTTTATCGCTTTATGGAGTAACATTTTGACCTTACATAGAAATTTCAGCTCGGCGCTAAAGAACAGGGTCAGCCATGATACAAAGTTGATGGGGTTACGGCCTTCGCTTAAGGGTCCCGCTGCGGCAGCTTAGCAACGGTTGAACGTGAATCCCTGACCTGCTGGTCGGTCACAAAGAGCCTCCGTCATTAAGCCTCCACTGCAAGCAGAGGAGAGAACAGCTTCAACTTCTTTATCTTGAATTTAATTATTTAGAACCTGCACGAAAAGTAGGAACCAACAATGGGGATGGAGACCATTTGTCCTAATCAGCTTTCTGTTGTTCTCTGCCAAACAAAGCATTTGCATTCCTCCCCACATCTGGCCCGTTGTCTCCGCGCTGACACACTGGTCCTAATTGCACGTCCCCACTCTGGCTAAATCCACCGTTATCTCCTGGGAATCCATGTCATCTCCAGAAGTCAGCTCCCATCAGCCAGATGTTAAGTAGTTAGCATTACAGCTCAGCCCCGCGTCACAGAACAGCTGGATGAAGAATAAATAAATTAATAAAAATAAAGGTCTGAAGTGGACCGTGCATTACTTGTTGGCGCACCGGCTCCCAGCATGCAACACAACGGCGTGGGGAGAAACGTTCTGGTGCGAGGACGTTCAGTTAAAACACCTCTTACAGCTGAGGGTTGTTCGAGGAACCTGGCAAGATCTGGGTTAGCGTGCGGCTACGTTAAGACAGCACAAAGTCAGGGGAGTTACAGGCAAAGTGAACACAACAAGGCTTAAAATGGTGAAAGGAGCTTAGATCAATCAGGACAGCTGAAAAAAAAGGGATCACATTTGTACTAGAGATACTTATCTCCGACTGGCAGATCGCAGCTGAAGCAGAACAGCCTGCATGCAGCTCAGTGGCTTAACACACACCTGTACCGCGGCTCAGGCCCTCCAGCAATCATATTAAACATATTTGCACAGCGTGCCAGTTCAGTTTGTCTGCTCCTGCGTCCGCAAACAGCGTTTAGTTCTCTAGTGTACAAGACAAAAAGATACAAGACCACAACATCCACTGCTGGGGAAAAAGTATCTTTACATTTTATTCTTTACTTTTTGTGACACTAACAAGTTGGAAAAGTAGCAGAGCCATTAGTAGATAATTTATCTTATAACAAGACATTTTGCCATGTTATAAGTTAATCTGCTAGTGTATCTAGCACCTTTACATCATTATTAAGGAGTTATTTACATAAAAAGCCTCTATATCTTGTCGAAAAGGTCCTTGTAAGTTAGTTCTGACTTATTTTAAGTTTACTAAGATATTAGCAGTAGAAACTAAAAATACTTGCTGAGATTTTGTGTTTTTGCAGGAGAAGCCCAGCCTGACAGAACTACTCCAAGACTTCATCAATACCTCATCAATAAGGTTACAAAATATCCAAATCAGCATCTAGAGTTCAGCAGGTCAGACTTAACTCAGGTAAAGTCAGCAAACATCGCGGCTTTCTGCTGATGCAGATTAAACATGGCTGCATATATGAGATGTGTATGTTTTGTTTTGGGTTGTTTTGCTACAGATGGATGCAGCTGCATGACAAACAGGATTCAGGACAGTAAGCAGCAGTAGACTGCATAATAATAACAGGTATAATTTAGAAAGAGTAGAAATAAGATGTGTAGACATGTATAATGTGGGATATTTGTGGTAAGGATTTAATAAGTTTTGTTTTCTTCCTGCACTTTTTCAAACTGGATATGAAAGTTTTGGTTTTTTATGTTTGATTGCTGTTATGATTTTTTTGGTTGTTGTTGTTTTAGTTGTTTTCTTCTTAATCAAACACGGAGAACCAACATTTACCTGCATATGTTTATTACTTTTATAAACTGTGGAGCAATTATACCAACATTTAGCTTTATACTTTAATATCGGAGCGAGACCAAGAGAAACTCCTGTTAGTTTATTAGTTAACAACCCAGAACAAGAATCAAACATGGAGAACCAACATTTAGCTTTATACAAACCCAGAACGACAGGAACCAACATCTAGTTTTAAACCTCACTAATCCAGAACGTGAAAGTTTTCTGCTTTACTACCTGAATGACTGACAGCAACACGTGAAACCACGAATCCCTCAGAAAAACCTGAAGGATGAAGTCTGGCGCTTCATTCGTGACCTTCGGCTCAGACCATGGCTCTAGGATTTTAGGGTTTTTCATTGCAGTTTAGTTTTATTTTGCTGTAACTTTTGTTTGTCTAATTCAGTCAGTTTTAATTAGGTATTATCAATTAAATATTGTTTGGTTTTAGTTCAGTTTTTATTAGTTATTGTTGTAGTTTTAGCTTTTTCAAAATGTTCTTAATTTCCAAAAGGTCCAAGTATTTATATTGTGATTAATTGCGGTTATGTTTACATCAATTAAGTAATAATCAACAGAAGATATTATTTTCAAAAGATTTATTCAGTTATTCTTGAAAAACCGACTGACTGGTTTTCTCATTTTGCAGACTGGCATAATGTGGCGCGCCGTAATTTGCTGTTAGCTTACGTAAACTGATTGTGTGTGGGGGGGGAATCGAGTGTGAAAGGCTAACAAATAGATTTATAGGAACGAAAACAAAGCATATTGTATCTATAATATGTTCAGTATGTTTTAGTTAGTTTTATAAACAGACTACATAGTTCCAGTTATAGTTTTTTCCCGTTAATCAAGATCTTTTCAATGTCAGTTTTTGTTAATTCATTAGTTTTAGTTATCTGTACTAACTTGGCTCAAACACAACTGGACAATGCTACAGGACAAACCAAACCAGGATGTCCACCTCTGAATGGCTCAAACAAAACATACTGAGGCCTTCTGAGTGGCCTAGTCAAAGGTTGTGCTTAAATCTAACCAAGATACTCAGTCCAATCAGTTTTGCAAACCAGAGTGAACCAAACTTATTCCACTGGGATGTAGAAGACTCACTGTAGCTGCTGCCGCCAAATTAATTAGGTTTAGGGATGAAATACTTTTTATCACAGGGTGAGTTTGTGCATAGTTTATACAGAACCTTTAAATAGGGCTAAACAATAAATCAATAACAATATTTACATCCCGATAAACACGGGATCAATATTAGTAGATAATACATCTGACAGAATATTCACTGAACTCTGAGCCAGAACCGTACAGCATTCTGGGAGATGTAGGCAGAGGAAATGCTTTAGCTGCTCAACCTCTCACAGCTAGCTAAGCAAAGTTGGTGGAATCAAGTATTTGGTTACCTAGCAACAACCTGCTGAGTAACTAGTGGTTACTTAGCAACAACCTGCTGAGTCACTTGCACAGCAGCAGTTTCATGTTTTGCCTCGTAACTGTTTAAAAACAACATCATGGAGTAAAAACTGTGGATAAAACAGGAAAGGTCACATCACCAGGTTGGCAATATTTCAGATTTTTAAAACAAAAACCTAATCAATACTTATCAATATCGACTTATGTGAAACGTTTACATAGTGGTAAGTTTTTCAGTCATATTGTTTGTCCAGTTCTGTCTTTAAAATGTGACGTTCTGAAGCATTTTTGATAAAAGAAAGTAAAAACATAAGAAATGTGTAGAGCGGGGAGGTTTGTCTTCAGAGCAGCGCTGTGTTTATTCCACCGTGTTGAGCTGACTCAGTCTGTGTTCGCTGCTCTTCTCATATTTTCCCACAAATGAAGACAAATGTCTGCAGCAGCAGCAGAACTTCCAATGCTCACACTGATAAAAGCCAAAGAAAAGAAAAACAAAATCCAGCCATAATCTTCAGAGCTGCAACTTAAAAAGGCTGAAAAGAATTTGATCTAATGAAAATAAATAAAAAAAAAAAAAACCCATCCTGATGCAAAATGTGACCCAAAGAGACCCTGAAGTAACAACACCTCACAGCACAAGTTCAGAGTTAACAGCTGGACGGCCTGATTCCTCACCACTACATTCCCATTTCAATCTCTCTAGTTTTTATTCTGCATCGTCTGTCTGTCTGTCTGTCTGTCTGTCTGTCTGTCTGTGGTGTGTCCCCTCCCGGTCCACGCCGACTCCGCTCCATTAGACTAATTGTGCCGTAATAATCTCCACTGATGTGTGCTTCTAATATCTTGAATGGTCATGTTACCCTATTTTGATTACCCCATTTCCAAGCGGCCGCTATGCTTTCTGTAATCCACCGCTTGAAAACAGAAAAAAAAAAATGCAATTCAGATGAGTGCAAAAAAAAAAAAAAAAAAAAAAACCTGCAGTGACACACATCAGCGTACAATATGATGACAGTGAACCTCAAGGTTAAATGTCATGAAAATCCCTTGATGGTGGTGATACACATCCGGTCGAGCGGGAAACGCTGCAGCGCGGCTGGGAAAATTAGGGAATTATGAAGGATGAGTGTAATGAAGGCATAAAAAAGCTGATAAGAAAATTGGTGGGTTGGATAGCTGCAGAGCTCCGGTGCACATGCACGCCCACACATCTCCAGGCTGGACACAAGAAGAGCTTACGCCCTGTTTATGTGCTTTAAAAGCGGCACAGTGACCGGCAGAATTTAAGAGGATTTTGTTTGCGGTGGAAGTCCTTTTTGTTACACCAAATGTTTGCTGGTAATAATTGCTCTCGCATGGCTTCGCAGCTTCAATGGAAATTTGTCTTTGGTTCAAATCTTTCTGCATGTTTGGGTTCTCTCAGGGTACTCCGACTTCCTCCCACATGCCTGCTGCAAAAGATAGTTATTGATGAATCAATGATTAATTAATTAATCCGATAAAAAAAAAAAATATTGGCCAATTCTGCAGATTTTCATTCAACTCTTTTTCAAACAGTGTACAAATAAACAAAATATTCAATTCTTTTTTTGAAAAAGAAAATAAACGCTGGATTATTTGTAGCAAAAGATGAATCTGCAGCAAAATAAATAAATAGAAATTACGTCTAACATCAACATCTTAACATCAATACAGTGCAATCTGTTTATTAGTTTTTGGATTAATTGATAAAATTGTAAAACAATTTCACAGAATTTGGACCAGGTGAAGCTAAAACTGCCACTTGAGGAGTTTCAGACATATTTACAGACAAAATAGATTTTTTTTCCATCAAACGCAAAAAAATAATTATATTTTTTGTACAATTTTGCTTAATTACCTCTCTGAGTTAGTTGTTCTTTCATTAATTTCCCGTTTTATGAGTCCGGTTAACAATTAATTATTACTAAATTAGCTGTTGATTACTTTAACAGTCGATTCATCGCCAATCATTAAATTAGTCCGAAAACATTTACGATTCTACAGGAGTTTTTGCTCCTGATCGTGTTCTGTTATTAAAACAGATTTAAAGTGTTTTTAATGACCAGTCTAACTCTTTGACTGAATCAACGCAGCCTATAAATTAATCTTCTGTGGTGATAATTACCTAAAATCACTGTACGGGTGGATTATCCAGAAGCCTGCGGACTTCACGCGTTCTCTCTCATGCTCCACGGCCCTCTCGCTGCCCAGCATCCGCAGGGAAAACTTGTTGACTCCCGGCTGGAGCATTGCCCCGAACTGTCGGTGCATGAAGCCGGCCTGGTACAGTCGGTCATCTTCGGGTATGATCTGGTCCGCGCCCTCCAACTTGATGAAAGTTGACTGGTCGAACACGGGCGGCTGCCCGGGTGCACCGACCTGCAGCCCGCCCGCCGCCCGGTCCTGGGCCCCCGGCTCCCCGGGTGAACTCTCGCTGGCCCCGGCGTCCGTCTCCGGCAGGAGGCACCGCTGCTCCGCTGGATCCGAGCCCGCAGGATGCCTCCCGGTGATGGAAGAGATGCTGCTCCGGAAAAAGCGGCAGTCCCCGTTCAAGTTGGTCTTCAGCACGGAAACGTCCCTGTCCAAGTCTTCGCTCCTGGCCTCCTCGACGCTCCTGCAACTGCTTGCGGGAGACA
Organism: Poecilia reticulata; assembly: GCF_904066995.2. Classification (NCBI taxonomy): domain Eukaryota; kingdom Metazoa; phylum Chordata; class Actinopteri; order Cyprinodontiformes; family Poeciliidae; genus Poecilia; species Poecilia reticulata. Next base: position 26,297,118 of record NC_088835.1, on the reverse strand, counting down.
GAGAGGACAAATGTTTTAGCCGAATACTTTTTCTCCTGGTGTCCTTGTCGCCGCTGTCTCCTTCACTGTCAGTCACTGTGGGTTTTTGCACAATGTTTTGCGGCAAGCTGTAGAGCCGTTTGCGCATGGAAGACTGGAACCTTTCCATTTTTATTTATTAAAAAAAAGAAGAAGAGGAGGAGGAAGAAGAAGCGGGTGCTCTCTAAGGACAACCCCAGAAAACAGAGGGATAAATCATGGATCTCACACAGTTGGGCTCCCGCTGGAGGCAAAGCAGCAACAGCGCATCCGCAGGATGGGTCGTATCTTCTCTGACACTTGGGACGTGCCGCTCTCCTCCGGCTCAAACATTGACATGAGTCGACGGTATGCAGCCGCTTCAGTCAACACGCACATACCGGGCTGGAAAAAACACGAGAAACGCCAGAAAATCCAGGTGGGCTGAGCGAGACAGAGCGAGCGCGGCCGGGAGCGCATCAGGATGCAGCATGCTGAGCGTCGGACGTGCCGGAGTCGGAGGATAATGCTGCTGCTGATGCTGCTGCCGCTGCTGAGGTCCTCAATGACAAAGCAGCATCTCCACCTCTCCGAAATACCCGAGCTCCCTCTCAGTGCAAGGTGAGCACGCACACGCACGCACGCAGCTGGCACAGACATCCACAGCGCGTCGACATCGCTGATCCTCCCCGAAAAGCCTCCTGCTTTCCAATAACGCGAATATCGATGGAGCTGATCTATCGGGTTGCCATTGGAGACGGGATGCGCCCACCCCACCCAGCCAGGACAACTGGAGGGAAATATTCACAGAGTTGGGAAGTAACTCGTTACATTTACTCAGTTACATTTACTTGAGTAACTTTTTTGAAAACATGTACTTTTTATTTTTACTTGAGTAATTTTATTAGGAAGTATTTATGCTTTTAATTGAGTAAAATGTCTGTTTTTACCACTGAATAAAAAACAAACGTTTTAACCAAAAATTCACCAGACAGACACACACTCGACGTTTTTGTTAAAGTTTCATAAGTTTCATGTTAAAATAAACTGATTTAGAAACATTTTCTTTAGCCTGATTTTGTATTTTTTTGTTATTTTCATGAATTATTGTCACTTTGATCGTTAAAATTTCCATTTAGCTTTATATTATTGTCCCTTTGATGATATAATTTTTAAATGACTGATCATTTGATCAGTTACTCGGTACTTGAGTAGATTTCTTTACTCCTCCTTGAGTAATTTCTGGGACGGATACATTTTACTTTTACTTGAGCAAAAATATGAAGTAGTGCTACTTTCGCAATTTTTTTGTAATCCGCCACCTCTTTTGGAAAACCTTCCTTGGAGTTCAGGGTTCACTTGGAAATGTAATTTCTATCTCTACCAACTAAACAACTGGCACAAACACTGAAATCTAATACAATTTAAATCTGAATTTGAGTTTTAAGAAGTTTAATATTAATGATAAATCTGAGTTTTTATGTCAAGCCTGTCAAAAACAACAATTTGTGTTTCTTTCTGCTTGATTCTTATAACTCCTTTTCTGCAGGGGATGATAAAAAGCATTATTCATTTTACTTGCTCACCACATTCTGACCTACAAGCTAAATGTAAAGATAAAAACGATAGGTTGTTTAGAGTTGCTTAGTGTTTAATTATTATTGTAGTTTCATTATTATTGTGTTCCTTAGTTTCTCATTTTGATTACATCACTTTTATTTCTATTTTACTTTAGTTCAGTCCTTTCTCAGTTATTCTAATTTATGTTTATTTATTCCTTGTATTTAGTTAGAAGTTCCTCCTGTTAAATTAGATTCTGTTCTCCCCGTCAAGCTTCTTGTTTGTTTCTGATGTTTTTTGTTCTCCTCTGGTTCCCTGTTCTCCCATTGCTTTGTGTAAATCTTAGTTCATTTTCTCTTTTGTCACTGAATTGGCTCTAAATTATGGAATGACTTGCCGTTGCAGGTCAGAGAGGCCCCTTCACTGTCCACTTTTGAAGTTCGTCTTAAAACACATTTATTTTATTTGGCTTTCAACACCAGCAGGATCTAGTTTTAAATTGTATGTGTTTGTTTTTAAACTGTAAGCTTTTATTTATTTTTTTTATTATGTTGTGTTTTAATGTACAGCACTTTGTATCAGCTGTGGTTGTTTTAAAGTGCTTTATAAATAAAGTTGGTTTGGTTTGGATCTTCAAATCTACTCTCTGCTTCAGCATCTCAGCTTTTGGGTTCTCTTCAAACAGAATATCATGACAGGTAGGCAGAAATAATCAATAATTACTCCATGATCCTCAGCAGGGATTTCATTTTAGATATAAAGTCCATTTGTTTTATAACCTAATTCTGAGTTAGATTTCTCTAAATCTTCATTCCCGTAGCCTACCTGCTATGGCCTTTGGTGTTTACGGTGCAGTTTGTTTCCTAATGTCCTCTAACAAACCTCTGGATATTGGACACGGCTGTGAATTTTTTTTTATCCCGATCGTTTGTCTGTAGGTGCCACATTTTAACACCTGTGCTCTATCTGCTAATAAAATACAGCACCATGACAAAACTTATGGCTTTTATTTCTGGTATGACATCCAGAAATAAATGGTCTCCATCTGGCCACCTCTGTGACATCACTCTGAAAGAGACATCAAAATGATTAAGGTTTCATTTTCTCCTCCGTAAGTTAAACCCTTTATTGGTCTTCTCTGTAAATAACTTAGTAAATGTTTAAACAAAATGAAAAAGGATTGTTTTGTGTATTTTGATCCGTCCATGCTGGATATTTCGTTTGATTTCCACACAAATCTGTTGTTACACTTTGTTGGTCCTCATCAGTCTGAGCTCCTGACAGCTGTAATTCCACCAGGATGTCACTAGATGGCGCCATTCTCCACGTGTTTTCACATTAGAGCTGCAGGAAAACAGTTTCGCCAATGGAGGAAATTATACAAACCAGATTTTAGTTTCATATTTCACTTATCGGCAAGCCAATTTGATAAAAACTAAATATTTAACATCCCAAATATCTAGTTAGTAAGTTAAATATTTACTTTGAAAGTAAATATTTAGTTTAAAAAATTAATGTTTTGCTTGAAATGAAATGTTTACTTTGGGGGGGAAAAAACTTAATTTGGAGTCAAAATATTTAGTTTGAAAACTAAAATAAGTTTCAAATTAAATATTTAGTTAGAAAGCTAAGCATTAAGTTCAGCTGTCTAAATATTAATTTTGCAAATAAATATTTATACTAAAAACTATTTTCTGCACTAAACTTTCATTAAGTTTACCTCTCTAAATATTCACGTTCAAAATGAATGAATATTTTGAAAATGAATATTCAAAATATTCCTTTTGAATATTCATTCAAAATATTGAATGAATATTCAATTCATTCAATATTCAACTAGTTTAATTAAACTAATTATAATTTAAACTAGTTTAAATTAGTTTAAACTAGTTTAGTTTAAACTAAACTCAATTTAGTTTAGTTTTAAAATAAATTTAGTTTAAAACAAATTTAGTTTTAAACTAAATTAGTTCAAACTAAATTTTAAACAAATTTAGTTTAGTTTAATTTTAAACTAAATTAGCATATTTGCATATTTGCTAATTTAGTTTAAAAAAATATTTAACTCCAAATTAAATATTTCTTTTGGAACAATTTAGTTTGAAAACTAAATATTTGGCTTTCTAACAAAAAAATTTAATTTTAAAGCTAAATATTTAGCTTGCAAACTAAGCATTTAGCTGCAATTTAAATATTTATTTTGGAACTAAATATTTAGCTTTTGAAAGGTAAGTTGGAAACTAAATATTTACCTGCATTTTAAATATTTACTTTGGAACTTTGACATTTATAAACGTATGAATAACATGGTTAAGATATGACTGATTTTTTTTCAGAACAAGCTAAATAAAATAAATTAGTTCATTTTTTAATGTGAATAATGTGTTTGTTGCTCTCCTCAGCTGTAATTCCCTCATGATCCCACTAGATGGTGCTCTTCACACATTTTCACAGGGAACGCTGCAAGAGTGTTTTATTCCAAACATGTAAGACGTTATATATATGCTATATATAAAAACTGCTTAAAGAAAACACCACAGTTTGTTTGTCTTAATATATTTATTGTTAAAAATGAGTTGAAGTCCTGGGAAACGTGTCAGCTCTGACATGGGTCTCTCTCCCGCCGCCTCCCATGCCAGCTGATGAAAACTCATGCAGCTGTGTAAATATGCCATCGATGCTCTACGGTGATCCTACTAGTTTAAAGCTTTGTCACAGAGGAATCAGAAGCTGCAATGACTTTCAATATACTGATATGGATAATAATTGCATAGGATAATAGCCATGCTGTACAACACACATGAATACAAAATAATATGTTAGAATGATTCAGATTTCCTAAAGTAGATTTGTACAGTTTGTCGTTATTCTTAACATTTAAGTGCATCATATGATATGAATAATCTATATATTAAATGATCTGATACATAATTATAGCGATTTATTACATACAGTACATACATGAAGTAAAGTAAACCTTTTAACAGCTTTAGAGGGACACTGCAAAGCCCTTAAATGTGATATACATATATTTTATATATATTTATATGATATAATAAAATGAATTGATGGTATGCAGAAGAATGATAAAACTATACACATCTGTCATACCGGATTAAGGTGATCTTTTCTTATACATTGCAGGGTTTTTGTTTTTCACAGTACAGTTTCCACAACCTCAGGAGAAAAATAATAACAATAAATAATAATAATTATAATAATAAATAAAAAAAATCAGGAAGAAAGCCAATTCTGTGTCAAACAGAAGGTCGACATTTCGCATGCATTATTTTATAAGTTGTAAAAATATAAAATTAGCGATTAAGAAGGAAAAAACTCAACACCCGCATGCAGCAACAATGGTTATAATGTTAACTCTGTAATGGTTTGAGTAGCTTCATGTCTCACACCCTCACACAATGAAATAATAAGGCATGCCTCATTTGATCCCACAACCACTCCTCTAATGGCAGATACATTGATGAGCGACAGCTATGGAGTCCCTTCTTGTTTACCTTCATATGGTCAATACATGATTAATGAGACCTGCAAACAGAGAGAAGATTTAATCATCAAACCAGCATCTTTAATACAAATCATCATGTTTCAGAGTCATATTGAGAACAGGCGTCCCCTGATGAGTGTAGCCCATCCTAGCTTCTCTTTATGAACTATAAGAATATATAAGACCCGCATAAAAGATTCATTAAAACATTGCTGTCATGAGTGTTGATTAATGATTTAAAAGGAGCTAACATCAGGTGAAGAAAAGTTATAAAATATACTCTGAAAAAACACAAACTCTCCCTAGACATTTTTGGTCTAGTTTCTAGTGCAAATATTGAAAATAAGAGAAAACTAACTTATATGTGACTTTTCAGTAAGATATGCGAATAATTGATTAATATTGACAAAAAGTCGACACATCTTTCCAATGTTATAAGTGAAACAATCTACAAGTGGAACCAGTAGGTTATTTTTAAATCAAAATTAAGGAATTGACTTGAAACAAGATATCGATATCAGCAGCAATCTCCCTGCATTTATTCTACAGAAAATATTTCCTCAGTTTAAATCAGAGGTTTTCAAAAATATCTAATAAAAAATATCTTCTTAAATTAAACTTTTAGAAGCACAAAAGGATAAACTTAAGGCACTATTCAGCTTCCATAAACAGGTTAATGGAGGCTGACCAGATGACCAAACATGCATGAGTTCTATTTGGGTTGCTAGGCAACGGGCTGGAATTGGCTGGGGTTGCCTGGTAACGGGGCTGGGCTCGACTGGGGTTGCTAGGTAACAGGGCTGGACTTGGCTGGGGTTGCTAGGTAACAGGGCTGGGGTCGGGAGATCTTTTAAAACCGCTCATTTTCCAGATATCAAAAAACATAAACTTATTGCCATAAACGGCTGAGTGTTTTTTATCCTCTTTGTTATTCTTTTTTAACGCTTGGGCTGATTTTAGAAGCAGCAGAAACGCAAATGGAATTACAAAAATGTGCAAAATGTGAATATTGTGTAAAACGTCCCCTTTAAAGCTGGGCCAGGCCGTGCGATCAGAAAGAAAATTCCTAGAAGTTAACTTGAACTGGATGTCTTCGGTGACTCAGTGTGACTGACACACCAAAAACTGATTTAGCTCCGTCATAAACATCAAGCTGTGTCTGATAGCATCTGAGAAAAATCCTTCAGCAACAGATGTCTGATTTCTTTCCTTCTGCTATTGCTGTTATGTTCCAATTGATTAAAAAACTTGTAGTTTCCCGACTGGTTGTTGGTAAAAATTAAGCTAAAAATCAGCTGATTTTCTCAGTGCATCTCTTGGCTGATCATTAAAATCACTTCCAGCAGGAATAAAACACTTACTGTTCAGACAGGTTTCTCAGTTTGTGTTCCTCTGACGGAGATTCTTGTCTTTGTGGTTGTTGGTCGAATTAGTTTTCCTTAAGCAGAAAATAAGCAACAGTCAGTTGTCATCTTGCATTTATTAAAAATATAAATAGTACATTTAAATCTCAGAATAAATAACTGTTTTAAAACAATATATGGGGAAATTTAAAGTTGGAACATGAGGAAAATAGAAAACATTTTCTCTAGTTTCTTTTTGAAGAACACTGAAAAAACACAAAATTGTACCAAGTATTTTTGGTCTAGTTTCTAATACAAATATTTTTAGTGTACTTGAACTAAGACAAAATATACAAGTAACTCTTCAACAAGATGTAGGAGTTTGCTTTAAGTCTAGATAGTGTTTAGTGTTTTTGCAGTGCAGGCCTCACATTAAACTTGTAGTTTTTTTGTAATGTCTTGTCCCTGTTAAAGTAAATGAAAAATGTTGTAATGTAGCCAAAATATCTGCTCTACATCATATCAGTGCTTTAGTTCTATATTTTTCATGGCCATTTATTTTAGTCTTCCAATAATAATCACTGTTTCGGGTGAGATTGAGCTGGTTTTTAAGAATTGAGGTTATTCCACTTTGGGACAACAACAATGTAATGTTATCGATGATCATCATCTTTATATATATATATTTTTTTCAAATACAGTTTCAACTGAAATTATTTTCCCCCTTTTGTAAATTAAATGTACTGGCAAAAAAATGACACTTTTACTCAAAGTTTTCACTTTTCTGGAAATCCCAAACAGTAGAGGTGAGAATTTATCGTATCGTAACGTTTATCATTTATTGTGATAAAATTCTAATCCTGATAAGAATTCTGATTAATCATCATGACGATAAATTCCCATTAATCATGTTTAAATCGCCCCCAAACTCACTGTATTGTTGGGATTATTAATTTTACTATTTTCTCCACTGTTTGTTCAATAAATGTCAATAAATTTGAAAACATGATATGAATCCCATTTCTTTACGTGACTGGTGTACAAAACTAGCACATTAAAATGGAGATGTTTGTATCTTTGTTGTATTCATACAGTTTCCTAAAAAGGAAGCAATAAGTAGTTTTTCTCATCATTTTTATCGCTTTCACAATAATGCCACAAAATATCATAATAAAACTATAAGTCTATATCGCCAACACCTACTTTACTGCAGTTAACTACAGTTTTTACAAACCTTTAGCAACATAAAAACACATTTATCTCCTCATCGATATTGCAGATGTCAACGTTTGATTCAGATCAGGCATGTTCCACTCTAACATCGACAATCCAGGGATTTATTCGACATCTGAAACAGTAATACTGCAACCGTATGTTCTGTGACCCAGATCTGAGGACACCATTTACAGTGAGATCCATCAGGATAATCTACAACAAAACACACACTACTTCACAAAGCTTAACACAGATAAGGTAGCGCAGGCTGCATGTTGGTACTTACACTGGTCCAGCTAGGTCATCGTCTGCAGCAACAGGGAGAAACGAGGAGCAGAAAATGAATAAAATAACGGTAAAGACGGTGAACACGCTGATGAAATCACACGAGTTTAACTCGAAACACACAAAGCTGTTTCATTTCTACATCTATACAGACTGATGGAGCGAAGAGGCAGCATAAAGAAGACTTTTACATGCTAAAAAGAAAAATAACTGATTAAATCACTCATGAAGGAATCACAATTTAAAAAAAACATTTACACACAATCAAAATGCAGATTTTAAATATTATAGACACGTTGAACGCGATTTCATGCACGCAACTCCCTGCTGGAGGGCAAAAACCAGCCACCCGACGATGACTAGCATTGGTTTTAGTTAAAAAGGTAACATGGTAAACCTTAAACGTTTTCATAATATGTGAAAGAAGAGAGGATTCAGTGCTTTGCTGAATCCTCTCAAGGTTCAAAGGTCATCACATTTCACAAGTCAGTAAAACATTTTAACTAAGAGAAAATAGCAAGGGAGAGGGAAGTAGGTCAGACATGCTAGCTTGACTTTGACAACCTTAACATGTAGATGTGAAATATCTGTGTGATTTGGTTCAGTTAAAATATATATTTTTATATATTTTTTATATTGCGTTTGTCTCTATTTGATAGAGCTGAATGTGGACATGGAGATGTATTTTGTTTTTGTGTAAAATTCAAACAAAACGTTAAGGAAAACAAAAACATAAATAAAAAAGGCGAACCACACAGCAGTTCTCTGACAGATCGTCGGTGGAGCAGGTGTTCAAATGAGCTAATCAATCACCGCTGCGTTCAGACGATCACTCATCAATAATCACAAAATAAACGTCAGGCTTGAAGACATGACACTGTAACGGACTGAATGTTCAGTTCTTTGTTTGCATGTTTTCTAGTGTTGAATCCTGGCACAGAAGTGGAGCTGTTGTCAGCCGGTTGCTATGGCAACGCGTCTGCGTATACTATAGCCGACACAGAAAGCCAGAAAAAAAAGAAGAATACGAGTGGTTTTGAGTTGTTCTTCACTGGTTTTTCTGCTTTGTTTTCCCTTTTTGGTGGAGTAAATCAATAATACCGACATCTCCAGGTTTCATTTGCTTCTGTGGTCGGCAAGTAAAAAGAATGTTTTTGCCCTCCACCCGTGTGCACATGTGCAAAGTTTCCAGATGTAAGCAGCGACATGCAGCGTGTCTGTACTGCTGTCATGCTTGGATAAGCACAGGTCTGTCAGACTCATTCGCTTAGTAATGGTGTGAAACAGCAGAAAGAACTGAGAGAAACAAAACATATCCACTTCACTGGAAAAGCAACTGCAGAGAATAGTTTGGAAAATAAAACAAAAAAAAAAAGTCCAGCAGAAGCATAAGCTGTGCTATGAAGAGGAGGAAGATAATATGCATTAAAATTCAGGCAGCATGCAACGTCTCACACTTACCACGAACACGGTTTAGGTTACGCAATTTAGGAGGAGGAAGGAGGAAGACGGGAGACATTACAGCAGTCTGTTAAAACATTCAGCAGCTAACAGACTCAAAAACAAACGAAAAGCTTAACCAGTCTACAGTGGTTTTTAATTATTCCTGTTTAACACAAAGTTCTGAGAGATTTCCATTTAAATAACAAAAATCCTGAGCATTTGAGAAAAAAACATTTTCCATTCACCAGATCAAGATTATTAATCTGCTTTTATTAAATGTTTCAAAATCTATATTATGGATTTATCCAATCATTACTAAGTTAACCGACACTTACAGATTATTTAAGTTACAGTTTCTGATCTGAGATTCATTCATTTTGTTTGCAAAAATAAAACAAGGCCTCAAGAAATACCAAGGTTTAAAAAGACAGGAGTTTGAAACTTAAAATTACCCACCACACTTCTACTTTCTATGTTTGTTTAAGTGAGATGTGCAGAGTGGTGACATGTTGCCCCTCCCCCACCTGTTTCTCCACCTCGCTATTACAAGATGCAAGAAAAAAAAACTACATTTCTGTTTTAAATGTGTACATTTTGTAGATTTTGTAGCTTAAAATGCAACAACACAACATTCTTTTATCACAGGATGCGTCTGCAGCTAAAAAATGTGGAAAAACTCAGGTTATTCTGCTTTACTAAACATTAATTCAGTTTCTGTTATTGACTTTTGTAAATTAACTGGTTAATTATTAGTTATCAAAAGATGTTTAATATGAGATATTTTTTTTTACAGATTTTGAAAAGGTGAAGTTAAAAATGTCACTCAAGGAGTTCTGTGTAGGACATATTTACAAAGTTTTTTGTGTTAAATGGAAATTGTAAATATATTTTATACAGTTTTGGCTTTGTTAATACTTTCAGTATGTTGGTCTTTTAACAAATGGCTCTTTTTAAACTATATAATCCAGTTAATTGCTAAATTAATAGATTTTTTTCCATTATCGACTAATCTGATTAATCTCATTAATCATATCTAGTAAAAACTTAACATTCCTAAATCCAGTTTTCTCATTAAACCATAAAGTTTATGTTTTTCTGTTCTCACCGATTCCCTGCATGTCGCATTTGATCAGCGTGAGACAATATCAGAATTCTGTTTGAGGGGAAAAGGTCGCTCAAATACCATTAATGCATCATTTACTCTGTCCTCCGACACTCAAAAACAAAGCAGCTAATATTCGAGAGCCACTTGTTGGCACTGAAGCAGCTGAAAGACGAGTTACTCTGGTTAAGTTTGCAGAAGCTTTCAAAGCTGAAGCTTCCCTGGAAATAAATTAATAATTGAAAAAGTCCACATCTGCAGGACTGCAGGATCAGGTTGCTCATTAATATTAAATGGATGAAGCTGTTGTGACAAGGTGCAGCCTTCAGTGTCTGTGCTGTGTCCACCTGACCGGAATAAATTATTGACTGCAGCCGCAGCGCAGTGTTAAGTGACTCCTCTAGAAAACAAACCACGGCGAGGAAAGCTGCTCAAAAGGCAAAAATTTACAAATTAATATTTAAGAAAAACTAAACTGAGTTCCCTAATACACCAAAGCCACACACCTGGTGGTTGAGCATCACAACTGGTGACTCACCGTCTTGTAAATCCTCCGGCTTCTTGCGCTTCTCGTAAACAACGATGATGATGACCAGGATGATGATCTCAGCCAGAACGCCCAGCAGCGGCCAGAGCGGCGCCAGCAGGCTGCGCACCCTCAGCACCAACTTCTCGTTATGGCTGCCGATGATGTTGGTGGCGTTGCACATGTACTCGCCGGGGTCCAGGTTGATGTCCAGGTTGGAAATGTGCAGCTCGGTGTAGTTCTCCCTGCTGAAGACGGAGAAGCGTCCGGTGGAGTTGTCGATGTCCTGCCAACGGGTCGGACACAAAACCGTTACAGATTCCTGAAGGTTTGGGAAAATTAAAGCTGCTGGTTTTACAGATGCAGCATGAGAAAGACGCATGAATAGCCAGGAAGATTTAAAAACAAAACAATCAGACAGAAATCTAACTCTTTAGTGGGTAAAAAAGTTATTTTCTACATAGGTTACGCCAAGAAAATAAAAATAAAATTACAAGAAATCATAATGTTTCAAGAATAAAGTCATAATATCATGAAAATAAAGTCATAATATTAGAACTTTATTCTGACATTATTCCAACTTTATTCTGGCCTTATTTTGACTTAATTTTCCTACGAGTTTATTGTAGTAAGGTTATTTTTTTATTTATTTTTCTTAGTATAGCCTTAATACTCATTGGTACGTTTCTAACGATCGCTGGAGCCAAACTTCTTTATCAACAGGTCTTCATTTATTCTTCTTCTATAACACTTTATAAGTTTATATCTCACAGAGATTGAGAGATGAATCCTTCCTGCATATTTTCTCTGGTTTTATATCTTCTGCTTTCTCTACAGTCGTAGGAAAAAGACGACTTACTGAGACGTCTCTGTGCTTTTCTGTCCAAATGTTTTGCATCATGGTTATATTATACAAAAAATGTTGTGTTTAAAGGCAAAGTCTGTCAGTATGTAATTTAAAGGTCATGCAATCTAACACAGCCTGAGAAACAGAAATCACCACCTCACACATTCACAGTTAGCAGAAAGCATGACGAGCTTTTCCACATATTCATCCTTTGCCAAACACATCAGGGCTGTTTGCTGCAGATCAACTCAATTTCATCTCACTCCTTTTGAAGTCCATTCACATTTATCACTCTGCAGACCTTCCCGTCTGAAAAATAATTTTTCTGGCCTTGAAAACAACCAGTTAGCATAAATATAGCATCTAATGGTTGCTAGGAGACTTCGACACCCCAAGATGTGAAGAGATTTTCTTTCCACTTCCCTGTCAATCAGAGATTCAGATCTGCTCAGTTCTGATCCAGAACTAGGAAAATATATACTGGACTTTAAAATACTTTTGTTTATAAATCACTGACACGCTTAGCAACAAAATACGTTAAAGATTTGTAGTTAGACGAGCCATGATAACCAAATTTTTGGACGATAAATCGTCCCAGAAATTATTGCAATAAGCGATAATATTGTTGTTTTGAAACCAAACACAGAGAAGCAGAATTCAGTTTTTACTCTCCATTAATCTTGAACAAACTTCTAGAAAACTGCAAAACAGCTGGAATATGGAGTTCCTTTAATAATTTTCATATTTTTAAAAAGTTATGTTATTTTTATTTTTATTCTTTTTATTAATAATAACTTAAATATTGAATCTATTGAACATTTTCCTTATTTCTATTTAAAGTTGCTGCAAAATAATGTTTGTTTTATTGTGTTTTTGTCATGTAAAGCATTTAATGATCGTTTCTAAAATGTGCCAGACAAATTAACTATTTTCTACATTTTAATCTGAATTAGTTAACTTTCACAGAAAACCAGATCGTTCTAGTTTTTACAAATTGATGAAACTAAATATGTTAACTCAAAACCTCAGTAGAAAACACTCTGATCAATTGAAAATACTAACATTTATTACAAAGATTTTACATCATATTAATTCAAGATCAATTTTAATATAAACAAACAAAAAAAATCCTCATAACTGTCTTTTGTTCTCATTCGTTTTTCCAGTGTAAAATTATGAAGCAATAAGTTATTTTCAGGTTTTCTAAGCTTGAAAATGTGTGTGTGCTTCATCTTTCCTGTAGTAACATTTCTTCATATTGCACCATAAATATTGGACGCTTTAAACCGCCATCTCCTTTAATATGTTAAACAAATGAAAAATCTGGGCCTAATTGCTGCCTCACAATGAGAAGCCATAGTATTAGATTACAGTCGTTAAACAAATGGTGGCTTAGCTAAAGTGGATTTTGACTTCCTAATCTGCAGCGCTGCCTTCTGCTCAGATCAGGCAGGCCAACAGTTTTAACTTGGATTTGGAAGTGACAACCTGTTCTTGACCCCCTGCATTCATTTTCCAGTCAGCTTTTTTCTTAGTGAGACATTTCTTACTGGTTTGTCTCGTCTTTTGAAAGCGTTAACCTCTTTATTTTAAAAATCTATCAATTTAACAAGCAAAGAAACAGAAAAAGGAGAGATTTGATGGATTGTCTGTGTAGGTTTTCTTACAACTTTGAGCAATTATGTAAATTTATTTTTTTTATTATTTTTTTTTATTCTAAACCCTTACAGGGACTGAAAGCTCGTGCACGATGTATCCTGCTTCTGGATTTTCAACACCCCGCAGGATCAAGCAGGGGCAGCAGATGCATCATAATATGTATAATAGAGAATAAACTCAACCACCAATTGATGGTTAATAATATCTATTATTAACCATGTTTATAAACCATTATTAATTGATGGTTAATAATATCTATCAGTGTCTTGATTGTAATATAAAATGTCTTTCTTCAACAGCAAATGGTGTCTTAGACTTTGCATATTCCAATTAACAGGCATGATTATTAAAATAGATGATAAAAAACCGACTTAAAAAATCATCACGCTATGTTATCTGTTCATTTAATTTTCTTCAATAATGATAATTATGGACAGAAAAGTAACTTAAAATAAATAATGCACACAGGTCTGTCAACATGATACATTTTGCTGGACAATAAATTGTCCCTGAAGTTATCGCGATAAATGATAATATTGTAGTTTTGAAACCATTTTCAAGCAATATAACAAAAATAATGCCATAATAATTAATGAAGACATTCTCAAAGCTCAATAAACTTGAGATTGTATTAAAAATGTTGCATTGGAAATGAAGGACATTTTAAATACATAAAACAACATAAACATAAAATAAAATGAATTATTGAGTCTCTGTAAACAAAATTGTCCTTCCAAAAAAAGGCTAGTTGAGACCAAAACGCCAATCTGAAAACTTTTATCATCCAGTTTTTGGTAGAAAGAGAGAAAAGAAAAAAACTATAAATCATGCAGATGGAAATTATTGATGAGATTAATTGATTTATAGCTTATCGTGATAGGCCTACTGTACATTCACATTGAAGGAAATAATGTTACATGAAACCTGAGGATAGGAGTACCGTATTTTCCACACTATAAGGCACCTAAAAACCTTCAATTTCCTCAAAAACCGACAGTGCGCCTTATAATCCGGTGCGCCTTTTATATGGACCAATATTGAGCCACAACAGGTCTAGCAGCTACGGTAAGCAGCCGCCGACTTCATTTTTGCCCATAGAAGAAGCGCGCAGTGCATGCTAGTTGTCAGAACTCTGGTTTGTTAATAAAGTTTGACTGACGTATCTACCTACCGACCTGATAATCAGGTCGTCTGCAGGTCATTTAGCACCAGGTTCTCCACCAACATGCTGTGCGCGAACGGAGAAGGGTGACCATCGTCCGGCCCAGGCGCGGAAGTCTCTCCTCGCCGACCAGAGTCGGTCTGTTTTGTTGACATTCTTTATGTCAACAAAGTGGCTTTAGACATTCATCCGGGATGCTTCGACTAGGTTTACCAAGGGACCAACCCCTATACATTTAAAGCCAGGGGGAAGAGAGACAGAGTCTGCGGCGGCAGCGTGTCGGTTGGTCTGTGTTACCCAGAAAGCAGTTGGGCACAATATCGCAACACCAACACCGTGAGTGAAACAATGACTGGGGCAGACTACTATATAAAGTACTTGGGGACCAATTTTTTATTATTACACATTTGTAGAGAATGGAACAAATCATGTGCCGTATCGGTTCGTATGGGACGGGTGGAAACCTTAACTGGAGCATTCGCCTTATAATACGATGCGCCTTATATATGAAAAACGTTTTAAAATAGGCCATTCATTGAAGGTGCGCCTTATAATCCGGTGCGCCTTATAGTGCGGAAAATACGGTGAGTAATAAACAAATGTTCATTCCTAAACTGTGTCTGGTGATATTATTGATGACCTACCCTTATGCCAGTCGGGTCGATCTTGTGCCAGGTCCAGATAGGGTGAGGGTAGCCCGCAGACTTACAGTAGAGCACGGCGCGGTCGCCCTCGTTTTTATTCTCACTGCGCTTGTGGCCTGTTATGATGGGAGCAGCTGAAACAAAAAATTATAATTCAGACATTATTTCAAGAAACAAAAATACACAGAATATATTGCAGTTTTTATTTTAGCCAAAGTTATTAAGAGCCATTGTGAAAGGTCTAAAGAGCCACAGGTTGAAGAGGGCCAAATGAACAACTATGGCAAGCCGGATTTGGCCTGCGTTCCTTGAGTTTGACACCGGTCCTCTAGAAGTAATTTGTGTTTAACAAAAGTGACTTTTCACTTTGAAAATCAATGGAAATGCTGATTGTTTGTTAGGGTTTTTGGCTCTAAAATTTTACATTTGCCACTTAAACTGAAAGAATTTATAATTCATCAATGCTACATATTATTAAGAAGGAAATAATAAATCTAAATATTAATAAATATGAATCAAGTTATGAATTATGTACTTTAAGAAACTGCTAATTTCTGCTTTAACGAGCAGAAGAAACGCTCCAACAAATAATAAGCGCACCTTCCAAAAATCCAATTGGCCTCTGCAGTCATGCATGTGTGACGGCAGAAAAGGCTGACCGGATTTTACCGTTGAGACCTAATCCCTCGCCATCAGGCAAACAAGACACCATCTGCTGCCACTGAGCCGGGCATTGGCTGGATGAAGGTGTCAAGGGCGCCGGCTGCCCTGAGCAGCCAGCAGAGCCGTTTGAAATCACAGGTCCAACATGACGGGGCAGCGAGGGCTCACAGCTCAGATGGGACCTCATGCAAAACTCACATTTTACATGTTTTCTGTACTTCCACTTGAATTTCTAGTGCTTCTTAAAAACAGCCCAAGCGTTAAAAAAAATAGCCAATAAAACAAAATAAAAAATAACAACCCAGTTGTTGTTTTTTTTAATCAATAAATTATTGTTATTTTGTGTTTGAAAAATTAGTTGTTTCAAAAAAAAAAAAATCTTTGGAATGTAAAGACACAAATCAGCAGGCACTGACCTCTCACCTAGTGACCCCAGAGAAGCCCAGCCCGTTACCTAGCAACGCCAGCGGAACTCTGCCCGTTACCTAGCAACCCAAGCTGAGCTCCAGCACATTTATTCAACTGGTTTTACCGCAGTAGTTGTTCCTGTACGATCGTTTGACTCATTTACGCTGAAGAAATACTAGTAGATTATTCTTAAAATTAACTTCAACAAAGTTTAACGTATTTATTTATGTTAATTAAAATACTACCTGTTATAAGAAGACCTATTTTCCTAAACAATATTATAATTCTCTTAATGAATAATATTGGTCGTAATTTAGTTCAAAGATTATAATTCAGTAAAGAATTGTGTATTGGACTCATGGGACCGTTAGCTAGCAGCTACCTTCAACTTGGCTTGTGGTGGACTCATCACGGACAAAAACAAAAAATCTTCATTTTTATAATAATCACATTTTTATGAGGCGTTTCCCATGTGTTAATGGTGAAAATTAATTGATTACAATCTTTCCTCAGTATTTATACTTACTTGATTTTTTCTTTTGTTTCCAGAAGCAATCTTGCAAAATGCTTCTTTTTACCTTTATTTCTTCTCTTTAAATCATATTCTATTTTTAAATATAAAAAAATATATGACACACAAAACAAAAGAAATAAAAAGATTTTAACATATGCTGATGGTATGAATTGTGCTACCAGAACAGATGGTGCAGTCACAGTAGCCATTTTTATGTGTGAGTCTAAACGTTGAGTTGGGAGGCGTGACCATTAACTTTCTCCGATTTAAAGTGACAGACGCCCAAAAACAGCTCATTCTGAAAGGAGCTCAAAATAGCTACAACGGAACAGACTAAAATCTTATTATCCCAGAATGGGTAAGTGCAAAAAAAACTGTAAAGAATACATTTTGTATAGCGCAGAGACCTATCAAAATCTGTTCAAGAAAGTATAATAGGCCACCTTTAAAAAGGTAAATATGCCCGCAGCTCAAAAATAAGCACCTACATTTTATTTCGATGGTGGCGTTGGCAGGTGGAGCCATTTCAAAGTTGTAGACACACATGTACAAGCCGGCGTCGTCTCCTCTTAGTCTGTCGAGCCTGCAGATCAGAACAGAACCTCAAGTTGACCCAAAAGCAGGTCACAAGGCGATATATTTAGGCCTGGGGTGCTAACTTCTCCACCTGTGCTCAGTGTTCTTGTTTTGGGTTCGCGTTCCTGAGATCTCCTCCCCGTTCTTCATCCAGTAGCTGTCCTTGGGGTTGCCGTAGGAGCTGGTCAGGTTGCACTGCAGCAAGATGCTGTCCATGTCTGAGGTGATTGTCAACGGCTCGGAGACGGAAATCGATGGCTCTGTAACAGAGAGACAACTCAGCAAAAAGTAAAATAAAATAATGCCTGCACTGCAAAAAAACCCCACAAAATTAAAATAACAAATATTGTGAAAGAAAATAGTAATTGGAATTTATTATAACAAAGATAAATCAAAATTCTTACAACAAAAGTTTATTTCAATAAATGATAATTCCATAAATGCCCACTCATAATTGATCTCTATCATATTTTATATGATGGGTTATTGTTGAAACTTCCCTTTTCTGTAAAATTTATATTTAATTTCTTTAAACTGTGATTATTTTAAGCAACTAAAATCAAATTATAAATGTTCCAATGTAAAGAAAACAAAGTAAAAAAAAATGTAAAGAAAAGTGTGGAAAGGTAAAAGAATGAACACAGGGAATAAAGAGGAAGGCTGCCTCTACATGTTGGATGGACATCGAAGGATTGACTGAATTAGGAGAAGAGCTGCAGACAATGCACTGCAAAAACACAAAATCTTATCAAGTGTTTCAGTCTAGTTTCTTGTCCAATTTGACTTTGTAATTTAAACACCTTAAAATTGGGCCTCTGTCTCTTTAAAAACTCCTGCTCTTTCTGAAACTTCGCCTCCAGGAAGTCGTCACATGGCTCCTCTATTAACCCTTTAACAACATTTTTACCAGCATTTTCACTGAGAAGTAGCTCCTATAATGAGCTCAGCAGATGCTCAGTTCCACCAGGTGTTTGCTAATTGCCGCTGGCTAGTCTGAAGGATCTGAATGAGGAAGTCATTGGGAAAAGCTGCCATGTGAGGCAGAAGCTCTGGAGCTTGGAAACTGCAGCTCTGAGGAGGAGCTTCGTCTTGAAGGCGGGGCTTAGTCCAGCCAGGCGTTTTGAACAGCTGAATGGTTGCCATGGAGATCAAGAGATTTCTGAAACATGCATGAAAGAATCAAGGCAACACTCCAGGTATGTTTTCAATGAGGAAATAACTTTATAACATGATGTAAAGCTCAAAAAGGTTGAACTTTCCTGTAAGCTAGTTTTGCACTAAGGTCTCTGGACTAGAAACTAGACCAAAAAATACTTGGTAAGATTTAGTTTTTTTGCAGTGTAATGCAACTATCTTCTGCTTTCCTTCAGTTTCAGGTCTGCAGGGGAGGATGGCACCTACAGAGGGAGCTACTGATCCGCTGGAGAGTCAAACAGGAAGTGGCGGGTTGGTGGGTTTCTCAACACTGACCACTCACTCTGCAGCACAGTGACAGTGGCCTGAGCTCGGATCCACGTGGTGGCCGGGTTTTGGTGGACGTCGTTACGCCGCGGGTCGTTGCTAGCTCTGCACTCGTAGGTCCCGGCGTCATCCAGGGTGAGGTGCGAAACGCCCAGCACGCTCACCGAGTTGAGGCCGTACGCCGTGCCGATCGACACCCGCCGCTTGCGGGCGCCGTCCCACAGCTGTCTGAAAGAGTCCGCCCGGTTGATCTCGGAGTACCACCACTGGATTTCTGGGGTGGGGTTACCTACCACGTCACAGTACAGCTCAAAGGTGTCGCCTGTGAGCTTGGTCTCGGACAGAGGGGATTTCACAAAGCCCGCTGCAGGGCGGCAGACCCCCAGATCGATCAAAACAAGAAACATAAAGAGCCAAAATAAGGAATGGTTAAAGAAAAACAGGCAACAGAAAGCAGATGAGGGGGGGAAATAACTGAATAAACAAGAAAACGTGTATTAAAAGAAAGAAATCATCAGGATGAAGAAATAAAGCCTAACTTCCTCTTTTTTTAAATATTAGTCCTACTTATGGCTGGGTGATGCAGCTGAAAATAAAATAAGTGTTTTCATACATACAACAGATTATTAGGGCAACAATAAGAAAATAAAAAATACATAAAATGACAAGAATAAACTCGCATGAGAATAAAGTCAAAATGATACAAGATTAAAGTCGTAGTATTACAAGAATTATCACTTCATTCTCATAATTGTATGACTTTATTCTTACTGGAGTTTTTTTACTATATTTTTTCTTAGTAATGATCCATTGGACACATCAAATTTGGCTTTAACCTGATCAATTTTTCTTACGAAATTACGATTGGCAGAAAATATGTTCAATAATTGGCTTTTATACCAATCATCCTTTATGTGAGTGATATAGTGAAGTATTAAGCTTAGGCTACGGCAATTTTTGTGTAATTACAAGAATATAGTCATAATAAAGATACAATTTTACCAGAATAACATCTTAAAATTATGAGAAAAAGGTTTTTTTATTTAAAAAAAAAAAGCTTAATTTTCTAGTTATTTTTCATGTTGGAGTTTTTATCAAATTACTACTTAATTATCCTAATATTATAACTTTATCCTGCAAATATTAAGACTTTATTCTTCTAACATTATGACTTTCTTTTCTTTTTTTTAAATCCTAAATTTAGTCTAACACTTTGTATATTTTGACTTGAATTCAAAGTTCAAGTAAATATGAATTTGTAAAAAAAAAAAAAAAAAGACCCTTCTGAATCAAGATGGCGGCTCTGGACTTGCTGACATCACTCTGAATTATGGTAACCCAAAAATTTAATCTTCAAAAATCAAAAATTTAATTAATCAATAAAATCAATTAATCGCCCAGCTCTAGTCCTATTAAACATATCTGAAAGTTTTATTTAGTGCCATAAATATTAAAATCAATCTCAGTCTGTTATGATAAGGCTGCAGTGAAGCTAAATTGGAAAGGATTTCATATAAATTTACAAATAATTCAAAACAAAAGCAAACTATAACCTCTTTACATGGGACACAAAACTATGCACTGTAAAAATGACTTGTCTAATTTACGGTAAAACACCAGCAGCTGTGTTGGCCAGAATTTTACTGTACAAATACAGTAAAATCCGTATTTATACGGTAAAATTCTGGCAACCACAACTGCTGGTATTTCACCATAAATTAGAGACATTTTTTTACAGTGTGTAAAACAGGTGACACCAAATGTATTGAGTTTTTTGAACGGCTGAAGACAAGACCTCACGTCTGCCTGAGCCATTATTGCTGCTATTCCTGGGAACCTTTAATTCAATTCTTTCGGGGCCGCTCTCATCTAATTTGTTCAATTAATGATGCCATAAAATCTGCAGCACAGGAATGTAAAAAGGAAAAATCCTTTATGTGACTTTGTCGTGTCTGCTTAATGAAAACATCATTAGTGATCTCTAGATAATTATTCAGTGATGAGACATACCAGAGAACAAGCACAGCTGCTATTAAAAACGATTTTTAGTTCGATTTAAGTAACAGAAACGATGAAGAGGAGGCGCTGTCTGCATCCAGACAGCACGGAGCGCCTGAGACGGAGGAGATTTAAACGGGCCGTGCAGCTCCGGCTCTCCGGGGAGCGTGTAGGCGCATGGCGGTGGCGCATGGCGGTGGACCCCCGAGTGTTTCCATAGAACAGCACTTCAGGAACAGAGCAAGAAAACAAAACAGCCGAGGAGATCCGAGGAATCACTCAGAACGGAAAGTTACTGTTTTTAATTCCAGCAGACATGATGAAGCTCAAATATAAAATACAGATTCCTACAGCAGCTTGATGGGGGGAAAAAAAGTAAATTCCAGATTTAAAGTGCTGAGAGTTTATTTAGACCAGATGTCAGAGGGACGACGGTCAAATGGAGGTTAAAGAAGTTATGTCTGTTTTTAATGCTTCTCGCTGATGTTTTTACTGAAACTTTCACCAATTATTGCATCAAAAATACAAATATTAAAATGTGCAACAAGTCAGTTTGTTGTTTTTCAGTCAAATAAATGCAATATAGGGAACTCTGGCACAATATTTTTTTCTGGACAATAAATTGTCCCATAAGTTATTGTGATAAACGATAATATTGTTTTAAGTCATATAATGGCATAAAAATGCATGAACACATTCTGAGAATTCAATAAACTTTAAATTCTAATGAACATTTAACACCAGAGCTGGAAGACATTTTAATGCTTTATTACTTATTTAAAGGAAAAAAGAGAAAAAACAAAAACATTCCTACACAAAAATATCAACACTAAATACAGGCAGAATTAAACATTTTGTTGTTAAGAACATATTACTCCAACTTTGCACACATTTACATTTATAAAAATGCAGTGCAGGTAACTTAAAAACTTAACTTTAATGTTTCTGAATGTAATTTAAAAGTTTAAAAAACATTTTTGCTGATATTCTTATGTATTGGTTTTTAATTTCTCCCTTTTCTTTTGGTGTACACAAGATAAATATTGTAATCTAGTAAATATTCACAGTGCAGAAAGTACAAGTTTGAGTTAGAAGTTGTTTAAATTTGAGCTTTTAAACTTAAGTCATTATTACAGTTCATATCTGCAGTTATTTTTGTACAGTTTGTACTTTTTCAGTCAAACATGAACCGACTCTTAATAACAAGGTTATCATTTTTCTGTAACTGATTTCAGAGTTTTACTTGTTCATCAGAGGAGATCAGGGAGTTTCAAAAAGCTCTGAGCTTCAAACACGTCAGAGACCAGAAATGGTCTTTGATGTTAAATATAACGGCTAATTGGACCCAAGACTTTTTATCCACCGCACAGAGAACACGAAGAGTCGTAAAAATCACTGCCAGACTCGTTTGGTTTATTCTTCAAACACAAAACACAGTTAAGATTCTGTTTTTGCCTCATTTCATAATTAATTTTCTGTTTGTTCTCCTTTTGTAAACATTGTTTAGGGTTTTCATCCATCCATCCATTTTCTTGACACCCTTGTCCCTTAGTGGGGTCGGGAGGGTGGCTGGTGCCCATCTCCAGCTAACGTTTCGGGCGAGAAGCGGGGTCACCCTGGACAGGTCGCCAGTCTGTCGCAGGGCAACACAGAGACACACAGGACAAACAACCATGCACACACACACTGACACCTAGGGACAATTTGGAGAGGCCAATTAACCTGACAGTCATGTTTTTGGACTGTGGGAGGAAACCGGAGTACCCGGAGAAAACCCACCATGCACAGGGAGAACATGCAAACTCCATGCAGAGAGACCCCAGACCGGAATCGAACCCAGAGCCTTCTTGCTGCAAGGCAACAGCTCTACCAACTGCGCCACTGTGCAGCCCTTGTTTAGGGTTTCCACAAATGTATAAAACTGTGCAATACGTTTGTGGCTTTTTAATGAAAACAATCAAAAAAAGCAGCTGTAGGATGTCCACCAAAAACGACACTTGAATAAATTAATAAAAGACCAAAATTGATGCATTCAAATCCGCGAAATCTAAAATTTATTTTTTTAATTTTTGCTTTTATTTTGCTTGAATCATTGCATGTTTGGCAATGATTCCCTCTGGTTTTAGATGCTGTGCAGCTGGAAGAGATTTTTGCTCTTACTCTTACTTTCAGACAGTTATGAAAGTAACAGATTTTGAGCTGTTAGCATATCATTACACTCATACAGCGACAATCTCCAGTCAGAGGGCTCTTTGGAGTTGTTGCAAGACTGACTGCTACAGCATCACCGTCCACAACTCTTCTGACGTGACTGTAAGATATCTGGATGATATAACGAACAAGAACATTTAAATATTCCTTCTCTTCCCGCAAGTTACACAACTGGTTGTTGCTAGGTAACCAAAGAGTGAGTGCATTGCTAGGAGTGGATGAATTAGTTGATTCCACCAACCTTTCTCAGCTAGCCATGAGAGGCTAAGCGGCTGAAGCCTTTTCCTCTGCCTACATCCCCCAGAATGCTGTGCGGTTCTGGATCAGAGTTTAATTAATTATTATCAATTGATGCACATAGTCCTCGTGTGACGTCACATTTCTGCACAGCAAAAAGCCCAGTGTTAATTTAACTCTGAAGAGTGTGGACTATATAAACACTGAAAAAGTGTTAATATCAACTCTGTGGGAGTTAAATCAACACTGGGAATTATGTTGTTAACTCCCACAGAGTTGAAATTAACACTTTTTCAGTGTTTATATAGTCCACACTCTTCAGAGTTAAATTAACACGGGGCTTTTTGCTGTGTGGGAACTTTGTAGCTGACAGCCATCTTGGTAGGTATCTGTAACTAACTCTCACGACAGTTGCTATGGAGTTGCTATGACAACAACAAACAAGCCACAGTCTCTGTAGAATATTCTATCAGACATGTTATTTATTGATATTGATCCCGTGTCTATCAGGATATATATTGTTATTGATTAATTGTGAAGCCCTGCTCATGATTAATATTTTGGATGTGTGTTTTGTTTGTTTCCTTTTTATTTATTGCTTTTGGTTGCTGTTTTTTATTCTAGTTATCAACAGTCACCCCCTGTTGCTAACTCAGCAACTTTCTTGATATATTTAGCAATATTTCAGATAAAGAAAATTGATATCGGCCAAAATCGGAATCTGCAGGTCCGGCTTTTTACAGATCGGTAATCAGAATCGGTGCAAAACTAATGCAGATAAAATGGTTTTTATTTATTGTCTTTTATCTTGGATATTTAAAATGCCATCACAATCTACAATAACTTTTTGAAAAACCTGAATTGATATGAGTTACAACAAAATTTAATTTCCCCTTGGGGTCAAAGTATTTTGGAATTTTAATTTAATTTGAAAGTTTATTAATCATTGAGAGGTGGAACTTGCATTGTTATGCCATTATATTACTTGAAAATTGTCTCGAAACAACAACATTTCTAGAATTTATTATAAGTTGCAAAGCTAATACGGAACAAATCAGGATTTGATCAACTATTCCTCAGATTGATATGCAAGGACGGAGTGTGCAGGAGTGCAACGCAGTCCCACACATGGGCCAAAGCGTCCGGCAGCAACAGCTACTCGGGGTAATGCTGCCATAATCTGTTTGTTGGGGATGAGATTTATGACCAAGAGGGGGTCCGCGCTGCGAGATCAACGCTGCTCTGCAGCGGAGAGCATCTCAGAGAGGGGAGTTAACAGACTGGTGGGACATTAAAGCCTCGGTTCCCAGCGCAGCATCTCTCTCTACTAAAAATAGAAGCATGCAGCAAAATGGACTGATGCTATTTACAGAGAGCCCTACTCCTGAAGTCCTACATCTAATTACACATCACCGTGGCCTACATGATGAGCTCTGCTGCGGATATCTGAGCATTCATGTGAAGGGATTTGTTTTTAACTTTTCAGGGTGCAGCTTCATCTCCAAACTAATGAGCGGAACCGGTCCTTGCTGACTGGCCGCGCCGCTCAGTATTCAGCACCACACTTCAAAGGACATTTTAGGGACGCGGTTCGGGCCTCCGTTTGGCCCAATTCAGCCTTCCGAGAACAGATTGAAGCCTATTAATGATTCATTGACCCTTCATTTTTAACGCAAGCAGCCTTTTTATTTATTTAAAAAAAATGTTTATCCACATTGGCAGGGAACGTCTGAAGCTAAAAAAGATCTCTCATATTTAATTAAAAATGTCTCTGCAGTCTTAAAAAACCGCATTCCAGCCATGATGAGAGAATGTGAGGTATGCGTTTTAATTTTTTTATTTTTTAATACAAGTAGAAAACATGTCATACCGTTTTGGGAAGAGACGGACTGCAGCATCAGCGTCCCGAATATCGCCACCGATAAGGACATGACTGCGGCTCTCGGCTTGCCAGGTATCATCTTCGGTTGCCGGAGAAATGCCGGTAAGGGAAGCGCTAAGGTGACCCGAGCGGGTGGCGGCGATGCGGGACGGAGCCTCCCAGACACTCCTGCGGAGTGACGCGGGGGAAGAGGAGGGGAAGTGTCGCTGGGTAGAGAACCGGGAGCCCGCGGCGGTGCTGCTGCCGTCTACCTGAGCGGCTCCACTGAGTCAGAGTCAGCGCCGGTGCTGCGGAGCTGCTGCTACTGCAGCCGAGGAAGGAACCACCTTTTTTAATCCGCTGTTAAATTCCAACTCCCGCGAGATTTCGAAGTAGCGCAGAGACAGCGGGACCTCGTTTATAACACGACGTCCAATCACAGAGCAATAAGGAGGGAAGATGGAAGCTGGTGTTGGACAGTTTGTTCAGCAGGAAGTATTGAACAAACTGTCCACTTCTTTTTTATATATATTTTAAGACATTTTTAAGGAGCTAATTAAACGAAATGACATATTTATTTATTCTGAACAAGCAAAATATCCAAGAAAAAAAATATTTACAACACACAGACATACATTTCTTTTTATACATATTTTTTCTGTTTGTTTTTCTGTTTGTAAGTAATTACTACAGTAATTACTACTAACTCTATACTAAACAATAAAGATTTTTAAAAAACTAATATCTAAAGATCATGACAAAAAGAAGTGCAAAACTCCATAATATGGATGATATTCTCCGCCCTCCGACGTCCAACCGTTATTCATCTTTGTAAAATAAAGTTTTAAACTTTTACCTGCCTCCATGAAGTATTAGTGTGAGTAAAGAAGCTTGATATCATGATATCATTTTGTTTTGTTAAATTCATTTTTATTTTGAGACATGTTCAAGTAGCATTTAAACACTTTTTTTTCCAATCTTGATTAAGAATTGGGTTGGTTAGTAATTAACTCCTCTTAACTGTCCTGCTTATAAAAGAAACTGAAACTTCTTAAAGTCATTCTACAGCTGTGGGTTTCTGCTTCCACAAGTTATTTCAGTTTGTTTGAAACTTTCTGTATTCACTGTTGCGAACTGAATAAGCCTGATAGGAAACGTTTGTCTTGTGTTTTTGTTCATCCTGGTCTTTTTCCTGAGTCAAGTAAGTATGCTTAATTGAAACATTTAAATCTTTTGGGATCCTACGTGGTGATTATATTTGTAAACAGAAGGAATTCAATCTACTAAATTCACATTAAAAGTTAGATATTTAATATTTTGTATGACTGAGATGTAGGGAAAACTGGGGATGACCAAAACCTTTTGCTTCAGTTTATCTAACTTCTTGACTCTTGAAGATAAAGTTCTGTATACAAAATACTTGCATGTATTTACTAAAAATGGTTCTGACTGAAAATCCTATAAGTATATGAGTTGCAACAATAAGACTTAAAATAATAATAATAATAATAACTACAACAGACACCACATTGTAGATCTAATTTTATAACAAGTGTGTTTGAGGACAGAACAACCCAGAACATCATCACTTTTTATGACAGACCAGAAGTCCGACACACCCGTTTCACAACCTATTGAAAAAATGTTTGTCTGGTAATTTTCATTTGACATGAAAATTATCTTTTTGTGAATAAGTTAGGGTGTCCAACATGTGGCCCGCGGGCCTTTTCAATCACAGAATAAATTAGCTTTGCCAGTTCATGCAGTTGATGCAGATCTACATCTAAAGACGATGTTGGGATGACATTTCCACTGATGACAGGCCGTTTAAAACAGATACAATTAAAATGTAAAATTTAAGGTGAAACACAAAGTATTCATCCAGGGTTTTGCTTTTAATTTAATTTATTGTATATAGGGGCCAAAAACATCCCGTGGCTTTTCTTAAAATGCAAACCTGCGCGTCAAAATTTAATAAACTTAACAAATTAAGGCAAGAGTGAACCATATTCTGTTCTTGTTGCTAAAACAGTACAAAAAAAACATATCTACACACAAAAGATTTAAATTGTTGGGTTTTATTAATCATCCAATCAATCATAACATGTAACTCCTTGTATGATTCTTTAATCGAACTCTAGTTCGTTTGTCCAGAAAGTCCGGTTCAAATGGGAAGATCTCAATACGCAATCAAACTCTGATGCGAATCAATGCTAACTCTGGTTCACCTAGAAACCTAGATCTCGGTTCGGTTGAAGTGAACTCTGACAGGGTTTGAACAGGCGGAGACTCCTCCCCCAAAGCAGGAAGGGACTAAAGCGCAGGGAATTCTGGGTAAACACAGACAAAATAAATGCGCCAAAGACAAAAAGTGAAACCCTACAATCGCTAAAATCTGACGTTTTTGTTTACATTCTGTGAAGAATGGAGTTGCGCTCGTCTTCTTTTAAGGTTTTTTTTATTTCCCTCCATAGTTATTGGCACAGCGCCACCACAGGCCAGGAGGGGAACAGGTTTTTCAATTAGTTTGGATCATTTCATAGTGCAATGTGAAAGCAAACCATATCAGTTGAAAATGTAGCAATTTTGGTTCTTAATTGAACCAAATCTACCAGAGGACCAAGTATAAAAATAAATGTTCCATTTTTGTGAAACTGAACATGTTTAACTCATGAATGAAGACGAATACAGTCCATTCACCATGAAAATAAAGGTCATACTCCACAGACGGGGCAAAAATATTTTAATTGTTCTCCAGTATACATGCTAATATGATGTTAATGTTTCTCCTAATTTCTTTTTTTTCCCGCTTGTGCTTCCCCAATTGTAGAGCGGACTATGAATTTCAAGAAAAGCTGGATGTCTAAACTGAAAGAAGAATTTTCCAAGAGCTCAGTGGCGTCTACTTTAGGCTTTGGATTGATCCAGCTGGTGTTGGAGAAACTGGTGGAAGTAGATTATTCATGCCCTTGTGACCCTAGATTCAACATTTTACATACTTCAGTATGTTTCATTGTTCCACCAGTGATAGTCATTTCACTAATGTCTGCCATTAAATGTCACGGTAAATCATGTAAACTTTCTGACTGTCAATCATGTAAATGGTTTACATGTAAATCATGTGAACGATTTGACTATCAATCATGTGTATCAGTCTGTGAGGCCATTAGTACCACCATCATTTCAGCCGGAGTATGGTTGATCATAGTCTTCCTTGATGGCCGTTATTATGCCTGTGCAAAGACCAGTTGGTCAGGAACATATGAAGTGATTGAGAACGCTGAACCTCAGAAATGGTGTGAACCAGTCGACTCCAACTCATCTCAGGAGATACTGGCCAAAACCCAGCTGTGGTATTCTGAGTCGCAGGTAAGAAACAAATTACATTTACACAACCTACAGCATAGGCCAGTGCTTTTTTTGTGCTAATGAGATATAATGTTTACATTTGCTTCTCCTTTTCCCCCTGTTTTTTTAGTTCATTGGATTCTGGATAGCATTAGGATTGGGAGGAATTTATCTGATATATCTGGTCGTCTCCTGCTGCTGTTCTGACAAAAATGATGAAACTTCAAGAAATGGAGGAAACATGGAGTAAACTTCTTTCTCTACCTTGAACGAAACTTTTTTAAAGAAATCAGAAAAATACTTCTACACTTTTTTCATGTAATTGTCGAGAATAGGCCAGTTAGGAATAAAACTTTTCTGGCATGACTGACTAATGATTGTAAGGTATGCTAACTTTGTATAATTATTCTTGAGTACATAAATGTAGTATAATTGACTAATTGTTCACACCATACAATACAACCTATCTAATCGCAGCTATATTTTCTAAATATTTTACTATTAAGGTGAAAGGATTTTA
This sequence comes from Poecilia reticulata, assembly GCF_904066995.2. Taxonomy (NCBI): domain Eukaryota; kingdom Metazoa; phylum Chordata; class Actinopteri; order Cyprinodontiformes; family Poeciliidae; genus Poecilia; species Poecilia reticulata. The sequence continues at coordinate 26,268,033 of NC_088835.1, read as the reverse complement.
AGTTGTCAGTTGATTTACTCTTTCTTTATTATTTTGTGTGTGGTTTGATCTATTTTTCATTCATATGTAGGTGAAGAACGTAAATATTATAAGAAAATGAATATTTTAAACCGCTTTACTTTAAGTTGAAAAATAAATGTTCATAGATAATCAGCATGACAAGCAAAAAAGAAAAACCTGTCATCTCTAATCTCCCTTGATTGTTTTTTTCTAAAGGATTATGTGGGAATATTTCCTTTTTTATTGTTTTTCATTGTTTTTGTTTTCTGATCTTAAATTTTAAATGCTACTTACATAAACTTTATGATGTGAAATTTTAGGACCTGATTTGATGCATGTTGGATGAAGTTAAAATGATTTGGGAAGTAAATAAATGATCAATGAATGTTGGAAAAAAATCAAGTGATTCCTACCAATGCTTTGATTGATGTTGATCTATTAGAATCATAAGAAGTCGGTGAAGAGATCCAAGGAATCCATTGATCCTAAACTTAAACTGATTACAATTCACAACTTGGTAGATGATTATATTTTAAAAGTTATGTTTAAAATACATATTACCAATAACTTTAAAAAAAACCAAAAAAAATTAAAGTCAGAACTAATCAAATGCATTTCTTTTTATGGAATAAATATGTGGAATAATCTATGGAATAAAACTAAAGAGATTAGATCAGTTTTTATTTTTTTTAAAGTATATTGACTCATTTGAGTGCCGTATCATAGCAAAGATTATATACTTTTTTATTGCCTGTTTTGTGTTTAAATAGGTATCAAATGGTTGGCAGACTGATGTTTAGTTGCTTATATCTTAGGAAACGTAGTTTTTGATGTTCATACTATCATGTGACATGTTAGTATTAAATGAATAAAAATGAAAAATTAGAATATGCTTCCTTATTACCCCTGAAACTTTGTTGTGCTTTTAATATATTAAAAGACAGCAAAAAATGCATTCATAATTGGTTATTTAATTTTATTTAACTCCTTTTTTCAAGGTCTTGCAAGATTAGAGCAATTAGTTCAAATGTATTTAATGTGTTTTCTGTTTATTTCACATACTCAGTCTTCAATGTGATGGAGTCACAGCAACAAAGAAGGTAAACAGAAGCTTATGGTCAAACATTTTAATAATAAAATTACATTTTTATTTGTTTATTTATGCCACTGATACTTTACAGTGCAAACGCTTGGCTTTATATAAAGCCAAGCGTTTGTTTTGAAGTCTTATAGAAAAGCTATTAGTGCTACATTTCTTAGTTAAATGAACAAATTCTAGCCTATAGTTGATATTTGTAATTTTTATACACAGCACTCAGTAAAACTGCATTATGAGGTTTAATTTTAGATGCATTTAATTTTCCGTTGAAGAAAATATGCAACAAACCAACAAATGAGTGAAAAGTGGAGACAGGTTCTGCTGCACAACTCGACTAAATGCAGCGATTCCTATTTTTGCCCAGCAGGTGGCGCCGCAGTCCCAGCTGTTCCTTTATTATTCATGGACAAATTGAAACCTTCATGCAAATAGAGTGAAAAGTATCGGTTCTAATGAGGGTTTTCTTCAGTTCTTCCTTTTTGTTATCACAGTTATTTCAAATCATAAAACATGTTTAGACAATAGTGATCAAAATGCCGAATTCATTAACCCAAACAGAAATCCAAATCATCTTAATCCTTTATTAAATGATAAATTATCTAAAATTAACCACATTTTTTCATCATTTTCACTGATCACACTCAGATCTTATTACTATCAGACCCGATAAACTAATTGAGCTTGTTTGACAACATGAAGGAGACTAAAATATCACACATATTCCTTAATGAGACTCAAAACTAACAAAATAACGTAATAGCAACAGACACACATGGTGGAGGCAGTATGATGGTCTGGGCTTGCTTTCCTGCTTCAGGAAATGGACAACTTGCAGCAGTTGATGAATTATAAATTGCTTTTAGTTGTTTTAGTTAAGGGCTGCACAGTGGCGCAGTTGGTAGAGCTGTTGCCTTGCAGCAAGAAGGTTCTGGGTTTGATTCCTGGTCTTTCTGCATGTTCTCCCTGTGCATGCGTGGGTTTTCTCCAGGTACTCCGGTTTCCTCCCACAGTCCAAAAACATGACTGTCAGGTTAATTGGCCTCTCCAAATTGCCCCTAGGTGTGAGTGTGTGTGTGCATGGTCGTGTGTCCTGTGCGTCTCTGTGTTGCCTTGCGACAGACTGGTGACCTGTCTATGGTGTACCCTGCCTCTCACCTGAAACATAAGCTGGAGAGGCACCAGCAACCCTCCCGACCCCACTAAGGGACAAGGGTGTAAGAAAATGGATGGATGGATGTTTTAGTTAATTTGATTGTGAGAAACTTACTGACTCTGGATATAAAAACCAGTCAGTTGTTTTTCAAAATGGTCTCTTTAGTTGAGTTTTCATCACCCAATCTGTGTTAATCACAATACGATGCTTGGAAAACTGCAACTAAAAATTAAACAAAAGTATGAAAAAACAAAAACTACTTAGCTAAAACTAATGAATGTTTATCTAATAGTAACTAATAAAAAATAACTGAATTTGACAAACAAAAAGTCACAACAAAATAAAACTAAGCTATAAGAAAAACTACAGCTACTATAACTGCTGAAAACCCAACGTTGCAGATGAATCTATCAAAGCAACACAGACTTTTATTTCACCTCAGCAGAACCGCAGGGCGACCAGCTCACAGCATCTCACGCAACGAAATTATTCATGCAAACGAGGCCCAACAAGGTGTGGAGGACTCAAACGTATCAAAAAACAATGTGTGCAGAAAATATGCAGTACAACTTGATTCTCTCCATGGTTCAAAAATACATCAACCAAAACGCAGTGCTTAGTAATTTGATATAAATGGTTTATTTACCGATACAAATCAAAAGAAGGAAGTGAAAACATTAGAGTGCTAATTGGCGAAGGGAAGAGTTCCCACACCCTGGCTGAACGCCCGGCAGTGAACACAAGAAGGAGAAAAAGTTGGTTTCAATTAAGTTTTTAAAATTCTTTATAACTATTTATAAAGAACCAGTCTTGTTTTATTAGTCAAACTTTCACACCAGCTTCATGTTTGTTTTTCATTCTCTCAACAACATGCCTCCTTTTAGAGCGCTTTGCATCTTTCCGTTCCAAACACCAACATTTACCTAAAGGTAATCTAGCAATGCAAATATGTTTTGCGGTTGAAAAGTGAACATGAAACACAACAGGAATAAAGGCATAATTATAGCAGAAAAACCAAGCCACGCCGCCAAGAAGGAGCTTTTGTTTTCTCCTCACGGTAAAATAATTTATTTCTACAATCCAAATATGATTTAATCAAACATCTATATACGAGTGTGTGTATATATATATATATATATATATATATATATATATATATATATATATATATATATATATATATATATATATATAAAACGTCTTGTTTTTCTTTGAAATGAATGGGGAGATTTAATTTCATATGTTTCCAGCAACAGTTGATAAATTACACAAATTATAAATAAATTATACATAAATATACACATAATGTCTATTATACAGTTAAACTTTTGTGATTTCTGTACACATTTATATGGACTTGGTTCACCTTTTGCAGCTTCTGCTCTTCAGACTGAACTCAACTCACCCATGGAAACATTTGACATGGTTTGTTGGTCAGACCTTAAAGAAAAAGCTGTTTAAACACAATCAACAACTTATGGTTTAACCTGTCTAAAACTCTCTCTCAAATTGTGTTTTGTCTGTTGGGGAAACTTTTCACATCTCTTTTTCTTTGTTAAACTTGAAATATTTACATTGCACTGAAAGCGAGATCCACATTATAATAGAAAAAGCTACTTTGGGTTTTTGTGTTAAATTTCCCTATTGAATATGGATCAATAATATATTAAAGAAGTTGCATTTAGGCACTTATTTTTCTATTTTGATTAAGTGGTGGATTGGTTAGTAATGTAGTTACATTACTCACAAATAGTATTACAGTTAGTAATGTAGTTACATTACTAACTGTAATTCTTATAAAATGACAGGTACTTTTATCTTCAGGAGAACTTGAATGTCCTTTACATCTTTTTTCAGCAGAACATGTGAATGTGTAATTTACTCAAGCTGAATATTTTGTCCTCTACTGCCATAACAACCTGGAGGGATTATACTGGGAGACAGAAAGGTCTGGGGATTTCTTAAACTGGTTCCCCTCCAGCCCAGTTTCAGTCAAGAAGTAAAGGACGGATGAATCTTTCTCTTCTCACAAACAGTATCTTTTCTTCTCCCTTTTTGTCAAACTGAGCACATTTTAACTCATGAATGAAGAGGCATGCAGTGCATTTACCCTGAAAAGAAACAAGCATTTAAACATTTTAAATTATGTTTTTATTGCTTCAATAATTTCACTTTTCTCTCTGTCTTTCCCCAGTTATAGAGCGAACTATGGATTTAAAGAAAAACTGGATTTCTAAACTGAAAGGAGAATTGTTCAAAAGCCCAGTAGCAACTACTCTAGGCTTTGGAGCGATCCAGATGTGGTTTGAGAAACTGGTGGAATCAGATTTCGCATGCCCCTGTGACTCCAGATACAACCAGTCACATTCTTTGATATGTTTCATTGTTCCACCAATCGTAGTCTCTTTACTAATATTTGCCATGAAATGTCACCGTAAATCACTTGGAACGTTTGACTGTAAATCATGTAGTAAATCAGTCTGTAAGGCCGTTAGTGTCACCATTATTTCAGCCTCAATATGGTTGATATTTGTGTTTTTTGATGGCCGTTATTACGCCTGTGCAAAGACCAGCTGGACGGGAATCTATGAAACGATTGAGGCTGATGGACCTCAGAAATGGTGTAAACCAGTCGACTCCAACTCATCTCAGGAGCTACTGCAAGAAACCCAGCTGTGGTATTCTGAGTCGCAGGTAACAAACAAATATTGTTTTTATGAAATTTGCACAACAGCTTAGATGATTGGTGCCAAAGTCCGGTCCTCAATAACTATCACCCTGCTACTTTTATATTCCTCCTCCACACACCTGGATTGAATGAGTGGCTCATTAGCAGGTGCTTGCAGAGCCGAGTCGCTGCTGGTGAGAGAAGTCAGCTGATCCTCTAAGTCAGGAGTGTTGGAGCCGGGATGCAGGTTGGCAGCTTTCGAGGATCAGATTTGGACCTCCTGATTTAGACGATCAGTGGTTTGTTGTGCTATTGAGATTTTTAAATTTGTTTCCATTTTTTTCTCTGTTTTTTAGTTCATTGGATTCTGGATAGTTTTAGGGTTGGCGGGTTTTTGTGTGCTCTGCTTGTTTGGCTCCCGGTTCTCATCCAGTTCTGATGAAAATGATGGAACTTCAAGAAACGGAGAAAACGGCGAGGCTTCTGCACCTGTCTGAAGCAAAAACCTAAAAATAAATCATGTGAATGTATAATTACATAGGACAAGTCATGTGTGGTTAGGAATGTAAAACATTCCTGACTGAAGCAACTTGTAGGGACGTGCACAGATCGACGCTAAAGGTGTGTTTGGACCATCGGGGATTCTCATACCTGACAGTCCAGTGGACTCGTTTCAAATGGGAACCAAAGTTTGCTACATTTTTAGTTCAAGTGGGTCACTTTACACTGCACTGTGTCAAACAATCCAAATTGGAAAAGCTGTTCCCCTCCTGGCCTGTGGTGGCGCTGCACCAAGAATAACAGAATGATAAATGGTAAATGGACTGAACTTATATAGCGCTTTATCCGATCATTTTTGACCACTCAAAGCGCTTTACACTAGAGTCACATTCACCCAGAAGGAAACAACAGAAAAACTTCAGAAGACATGAGCAACTTCCTTCTTCGAGAAACGTAACAAACTGAACACATTTCACAACTTGCTGAACGATTATATTTTGCAAGTTATGTTTAAAATTCATAATAACATATTACCAATAATTCCCAAAAAAAGCAAAACTCAGAAATAATCAAAAGCATTTATTTTTTATTGAATAAATATGGAGAATAATATATGGAATAAAACCAAGGAGATATTGAAAACAAACTAACACTACAACAAGCTATTAATAAACATTTATATTTTATGAAATGTACTTTTGGATGTTTATACTATCATGTGACATATGAATAAAATTTATTTAAAAAATGAATATGCTTCCTCATTACTTCTAAAAATTGTTGAGCTTTTAAAATACTAGAAGACAAAAAAATCTATTTATAAAATTAACTTAATTTTTTCAAGGCCTTGCAAGGATAGAGCAATTGGTTCCTTGTATTTAATGTGTGTTTTCTGTATTTCTATTAATTTCACAATGCGAAGACTCAGTCTTCAATGTGACGGAGTCACAGCAACAAAGGAGGAAAGGTAATTATTGTCAAACGTCATAAACAGCTCTAATAAAATGCAACATTAAACACATTGAAATATAAATAATTTGTATTTGTTTATTTCTGTCGTTAGCTATATTTTTACTGTGAAAATGTTATTTTTTCTGCTTTATATTAAACCAAGTGTTTGTTTTTAAACTTCATAGGAAAGCTTTCAAAGCCACATTTCTTACATAAATGAATTTTAGCCATTTGTCATTTTTTATACACAGCTCTGTATTGTGAGGTTTCATTTTACATGCACTTAAATTTCCATTGAAGAAAATATGCAACAAACCAACAAATGAGTGAAAAGCGGAGACGGATAATGCTGCTCAATTCGACCAAATGCAGCGATTTCTATTTTTTTCCAGCAGGTGGCGCCGCAGTCCCAGCTGTTCCTTTATTATGTATGGAGAAATGAAAACCTTCATACAAATAGAGTGAAAATCTATTGTGGGTTTTCTTCAGTTCTTCCTTTTTTTAACACAGTTATTTCAGCTCATAAAGCAAGTTCAGACAAACTATGACTTCATTCATTGAGCCAGACCATCTCATTCCTTTATTAAATCATAAATGAACAAAAAATGTATCTTTTTTTTATCCTTTTCACTGACCACACCCAGGTCTTATTACTACCAGACCCATTAAACTAATAAATAATCTCAATGGAGCTTGTCTGACAATACGAAGGAGACTAAAAGATCACATACGAGATAAAAAAAAATAGAAAAATAACATAATCACGACACACATGGTGGTGGCAGTATGATGGCCTGGGGTTGTTTTGCTAAAACTACAACTAATAAAAACTAAACAAAATACATTTCAATAACTAATAAAAACTAGCAAACAATATCTAAAAACAAATTAAAATTAACTGAATTAGACAAAAAAGTCACAACGAAATAAAACTAAACTATAATGAAAAATCCAACATTATTATAACACTGCAAAAGACCCAACATTACAAACGAAGCTATGAAAGCAACCTGGACTCAGCAGAACCGATCAGCGTCACGATGCAATTATTCATGCAAAACGAGGCCCAACAAATATGGACCGTTTCTTTCTTCCTCCAAACACGGGAGGCTGAAACGTCAAAGGGTTTGAGTTTAATCTCATCACAGAAACTTTTAGCGACTGCAGATGTTTAAAATGCTTCACATCTGGATGATGGGTGTTAATGTGTCTTATACTGGTTTAATCAGGGGGAAAATTTGTTATATTTGATTGCAGAGATCAGATACACCATTAATGTAAATAAACCTTTTCAAAATATGCAATGCAACCACGTTTTACATGAAACTGGACCAGTTTCTGATGATCACCATAGTTCTATAAAATACTTCACTACTAAAATAAATCAACCATAAATACATTATAAAATGGTTTGTTTATAAGAACAAAGTAGAAGAAAAGGAAAAATGAGGGAAATCTTCAGCGAGTGGATGAATTTCCACAACCAGAGTCTCAACCCAAATTCCCAACAGGAGAAAAAGTTTTGTGTCATTTAAAAAAAATAATAAATAAATATTCATTGTTACATGTATTCAATCTCTTCATTTTAATCAGTCATGTTTTCTTATCTCCCCTCAGATTTTGTTCAGCCTCATGTTTGGTTTTCAGTTCCTTTCAAAGCTCTTTGCATGTTTTCCTTTACAAATGCAAATATTTCCTTAAAACAAAACGAACCTAGAATGCAAATATGTTCTGTTGCTGAAAATGAAAATGAAACCAGATGGAAATAAAGGCACAATTATTTCAGAAGACTGGCAAGCCACCAAAAAGGAGATTTTCAGGCACTTCAGATTTTGGTACTGGTTTGTTTTTTGTAAATAACTTTACAATGCAAACTTGATTTTTATCAAAATCAAACTGCCTATTTTTGACTTTGGTAACCAGGAAGCACAGGAAATATTAAATATCCCTGGCTTTGAACACATTTACTTCTCTAATTTACTTTAGAGAAGTAAATTGATTTCTCAATTTACTTCTCTAAAGTAAATTGAGAAATCAAATTTTACACATTTCTAGTGCCATATGTTATAGTTTACAAAACTCTTACATTCTGAAGACATTAATATGGAGTTGGTCCAACTTTTGCAGCTAAAGCTTCAATTCTTCTTCAGACTGACCACAAAATCAATCAAATTTTATTTGTATAGCACATTTCAGCAACAAGGCATTTCAAAGTGCTTTACATCATAAAAACACAAAAATACAAAGTCATAGAACACACAGTTAATAACATTACATTTTGCACATTAGATTATTGAATAATGCTTCATGATTAGTTATATTAGGTTATATTTACTTTATCGACATCATAAGTGGATTACTTCAAACCTAAGGACCAGGAGATTTTCTCACTTTTATTTTTACCTCACTTTTCTTCATCTCCAAGTTGAACTAGGGCAAAATGCCTCGGTCCGACCCCAAGGACATTGGCAGTATTCTACGACTTCAATTTTTAGAAACAAAGATTCAACGGCTGGAGGTGAACTTTGAGATCAACGCTACCTGTGGATATGAAACAACTCTTTCTCAAATCAGCAGAGAGGTCGTACACCCCGCACCAAGCAGCTCACCCTGGATCACTCAGGGCGCCAAGCCGAAACAAAAATCTCACACTGCAGATCCCATGAGACGACTAACTGGGAGAACCCCTCACCTGGATGAATCAGCGTGGCCGGCTCTGAGCCGAAACCCACCTTCAACCTCAACACATGCTCCGCCAAAGAATAGCAAACAAGCAGCTGGAACCAAAACGGCTCCACCGACCCCGCTCCCAAGGACAAAGCGACCAGCCCGAGCCTCAAAACATCCTGACTCCATGGGAATCCCAATGAAAAACAGATTTTCTGCACTCCAGCCTGAGCCTCTGAGTGAAAACCCACCTTCAAACATCAGCAAGGAGGCAAAACCAACGCATCCACCGCACAAAGCTGTGAAGGACAAAGTGACCACCAGGAAAACGAAAGGTATGCCAAGAGTGCTTATTGTTGGAGATGAGGCAGTAAATGGAATCAGTCATGTTTGCAATCCCAAGAAAACGAGAGTGGTTTCTTTTCTTGGTGACACTGTATCTGATTTGACCCGCAAAGTGCTCTCTCTAACCACTGATCAGCCAAACATGGAGACTTTAGTTGTGCATGTTGGAGCCAACGATCTGGCAAAGCAAAAATCCGAGATTCTGAAAAAGGACTTTAATATTCTTCTGGACACTATGGGAAAATTAAAAACAAAGTTATTTCTCAGTGGTCCAATTCCATCACCTCAATGGGGAGACGAAAAACATTCCAGGCTGCTTATGATAAACAAATGGCTGATTAAAACCTGCTCTGCCAGCTCAGTGACCTTCATCGATAACCTCTGGATCTACTGGCAGCGCTTTCACCTCTTTGGAAGAGGCGGACGCAATCTTAACAAACATGGAATAAGGCTGCTCACTGCAAACATTTTTCATTTTATCAACAAGAACAACAATGTGACCATTGCTTCAGAAGAACAGGCTCAAGGATGTCTGACTAGGATGGAGCCCTCTGCTTATCAGGAACAGAGTGTCCCAAAACAAAGTGATAAGACATCGACTGAGGACAGAATGACTGGTTCCCCTCCTCATTCCCCCCTCCCTCATCTTTCCCCCATCCCTCTCCTCTCCTACCCTCACTGACAAGATCAGAGTTTCTCAGGAAGTCCATCGCTAAAGAGAGTTGGGCTGAATCTGAGCCGCCTGAAGATGCTGGTGGGGGATCCGGGTCAGAGAGGAAGACGGACGGACTCCTCCTCCCCTATGTGTTTATGATTTTACCTTTTTAATCTTTTCTTTTTAAAAAATCTCTTTAATGTTTTTATCTTTACTTTTTAATTTCTTTTTATTTCTCTTTCTCACTGTTTACATTTTAATGATGTAAAGCCTCCCGGAAAACGTTCCAGTTAAACGACGTTTAACTAAAGTTCTACGGGGTTTAGAGTCCCAGTTGACGGAGTTTCAACTAAAAACCTAGAGGTTGGAGTCCTTGTCAAACGGTGTTTTTGACTAAAGTCCCAGAGGGTTAGAATCCCAGTTAAACGGACTATATGAGTATTAAGTTGTTAATTTGTTGCTCCGGCCGAACAACAATTTCAAATATGTAAGCTAAGCTCCACCGTTAGCCTCCATGTTTACTTCTGCAAGAGGACTTCTGGTGGACGGGTAGACCTACGTCCTGCACGCTTCCCCTTCTATAGTAACAGTGCAGGGAAGCACATGGATATTGCAAAGTAGAACATACAGAAATCAAAAATACTGGCACCAAAAAGAGAAAATGAAAACAAAAACAGACTATTTAAAATAAATAAATGAAAATGAGTCAGGCAATTATCGAAATAACTGGTTACACTGCACAGTTTACCATTTACACTCCAAGATGGTACTACCTGGCACGGGTGGTGTACTAAGAGACTGAGTGAGCACTGAGATGGATCTTAGACTGGGGAGAAGGTCCAAAAATGGCTGCCAGATACTACAGAACTTATTAGCTGAGCCCAAGGTGTCTTACCACAATTTCTCCTAATGGAGTATCTCAGTAAATTCAGTTAACTACATTTTAAACTGAGGAACTTTATCAATTAACCACAATGTTAATATTATTCTCTTGGCTATTGCCATTCCATACAACACAGTCGTTTGCATAGAGATACTGTGAAAGTAGGAGGGTACGGCTAGTTTCTAATGTTTATTATTAATTTATTATCATTTTTATTTATTCACTTCTACTTATTGACTGTTTTAACCATTTATTTCAATCATTGTATTTACCTGAAAATATTTTACTATTTATTTATTTACGCATTTCTTTATTTTTAGTTTTTTTATTACATAATTACTTGTATTCAGTCAATAATTTATTTTCATATTGTCTGTATTCCTCTTTACTTATTTTTTCACTAATTATTTTTTCATCGGTATCATTATTTCAATTAATTAATTAATTAAATTAAAATTATTTATTTATTTATTTACCAACATTTATTAATAAATTTATTTATATAAATTACTTGTTTTTATAATAAACAGTTATATATAGTTTAATATTACAATTTATATACATTTTTACATAAACAATAATTTTTATAAGTCAATATTTATTTATTTATTTATTTATTTATTTATTTATTTATTTATTCCTGTATCAGACCCGTCATCCAGGTTTTTGTCCCGTCAGGTTAAATGAGGAGGCCCGGACTCTGATCTCGGACCTGGGAAGCTCCACCATCCATTCCCTGGGATATCGGGATAACTGGGTGTTTGTTGGTGGGAAAGGAACGACGGGGAAAAGTAACTTTGAGAAGGTGAAGTCATCAAATTAAACTAATTTAACCCAGATTTGCTGACTCATTCATCTGCTGTGAAACTAAAATCTGATCCATTCGTGTGTTTCAGCACATAAAGAGCGACGATTCCAAAAACAAGTACGAGAGCTGGCCTGAGATGGTGGAGGTGGAGGGCTGCATTCCCAAATACGTGGGATAATCCCGGAAAAATCAGCATGAAGCTGCAGGACGGGACTTTTAGGATTTAAACTGATCTGGATGAATCCATGAGATCCTCCACATCCTGCAGACAAACCTGGATCTGATGCTGTGACTCAGAGTCCAGGTTAAATTTAAATAATCCGGTCAGTTTTGGGTGGAATAATGGATTTTGACTCAAGGAAAACTGAGGAAACATCCCAACATCTCCAGTGATTCAGGATCCTAATCCATCTGGAATAATCCTGCTGCTGCTGCTGATGTTTAACTTCCCTCAAAGTCCAGCTTCACCTGCAGGAGCTTCTGAGGACAGTTTCACCAACAAAACTTCCAGACGTCTGCAGATTAAACGCAGATTACCAGATTATTAGAGCATCATGAGGAGGCACAGTGTTTTTATAGGAAGGGGGTTTGATGAATTTTTGTTACCAGATAGAAAAAGTGGGAAAAGGTAAAAAATATTATAACTATTTCTATTAAAATGAAACATTTAAATTCTTGTTTTTAACTTATTTTTTTTTATGTTTTTTTATTAAATAAATCCTGTTTTTACTTTATGGTCTTTGTTTTAAATGTTCATTTTAACCCAAAATTAACCAAATAAACGGAAAAAGCAGACTATAGTTAGTTAGTTAGTTGGTTAGTCAGTTAGTTAGTTAGTTAGTTAGTTAGTTAGTTGGTTAGTTGGTTAGTTTGTTAGTTAGTTAGTGACAGACTCACAATAACATGGACAAATTCCAGAATTCTGATTAAAGTCAGAAATCTGAGATTAAAGTTAGAAATCTGAGATTAAAGTTAGAAATTTGAGATTAAAGTTAGAAATCTGAGATTAATGTCTGTTTCTTCTTTTTTCCTGTGACCTTAATTTCCTTCTGAATGTTTTTGACTCAGCCGGAGTTCAGTTTGTTTTTTAAACATATTGAATCTGGTCTTAAACTTTAAATTGATGGTGAGTGAGTGCCAAATTGAGAGAGCAGTTTGAGATAAAAGCAGTTCCACAATAAGGAACCTTACATTCATCGCCTCTAGAAGCTGCTCTGGTGGATCTGCTGTCGCCCTGCAGTTACTAAAATAACCACAGAGAAGACGGGAATAAATTCTTGTTGAAGGAAAAACGGGAAGGACTGGATGCACAAAGGCAACTCTAAAACATTCCAACCCAGTTAAGGAACAAACACAACAATTGTTTTGTTGAGGAAGAAGGTGGAAATCCATCGGATCTGATCAGATTGACCCCTCTGAACCCAAAACGGATCCAGAACTTTCAGTAGGAACCGTATAGTTCATCTAGAGAAGAACTGTTTCTGTTCTGGCCTGAACTGTCGGCCCATTTTTCTCATCACAGCGTTCCCTAATCTACCAAGAATATGTAGAGCAGAACGATTCATTTGTGTGGATTATTAGATGATTTTTTTGTTGTGAAATGTAATTTCTAAGCAATGGAGCAACAAAAATACAGCAACGTGACTCAATTTACAGCTCTACATGAACTCTGCTGCCAACTAGTGGTTAAATGTAAAACAACAAAAAACTGCAAAAGCACAAAATCTTACCACGTATTTTCGGTCTAGTTTCTATTGAAAATATCTCATTACACTTGAAATAATACAAAACTAAGTTACAAGTAACTTTTTAGCAAGATATAACAGCTTGTTTTAAGTAATTAATTCTTTAATATAAATTTTAAAAAGTTCTAGTTGGCAGATTATTTCACTTATAACATGTGAAAAATGTCTTGATGAAAGTGAAATAGTCTAACAGTGGACCCAGTTGTGTTTTGTCAATTTTAAGCAATTATTTACTTAAAATAAGCTCCTATATCTTGCTGAAGTTGTTAGTTTTGTCTTATTTCAAGTGCATTAAGAGTTTTGCACTTTAAGATTTTGTGTTTTTGCAGTGAAGTTATACCATATCAACTCTGAGTATTAAAATGTATCCACATATAAAACTTTTTGAGATGGATGAATTTAAATATGTCAATAAATGTTGCATTAATTTTCGTAAATAGAGTCCAACAGTCCCAGTTCATGTGTGAATTTTAAACAGTGAGGCGATCCAAACCATTAACATGTGGATAACTGAGGTTAAAAAAAGTATTAAGTTCCCAACAATAAATTGACAAACTATTTTTCTTAAGGAATGAAGTTTAAACATATTTAGCATTGGTTTAAGAGCCTGAGACTGCAGAACAAGCTGCTGTGTTTATTTAGGAAGGACATGGCTTATTTGCTTTTCTCAAGAAATTTCGCATGAAGTTCACTGTTTAATTTTGATCACTCAAATAAAACAGAAGAAACTCAGAGATAAGGAGACAAACAGAGAGAGGACTTGTCCTACAGGATTTAAAGTTCCTGTGAATCAAATCATGTCAGACTTCTTGGTTAACTTCTAATAATATTCAGTGTCTGAACAAATACTTCACATCCTGCAGAACTCCTGCTCTGAGAAATGAAAATGGTTTCATTTTGAACCAGTCAGTTTATCAAGACACCGAGTCACATTTGGGAAAATAATACAAAATAAAACAAACGCTGAAAGACGGTGCATCATGTTTCACTACAAGATAACGCTAGTCTTTTATTCCTTCAGTCCATCTTTAGTCTGAACAGAAATGACCTTTTAAAGATAGAAAATGTCACATTTCTTCCGCTTCACTTAATTTGTTGAAAATCATCCGTAGTTGCTCAAGTAAAGCTCCAAAAATGGAGAATATTATTAAAAATATTATGAAAAAGGGAAATTTTTGTCACGCATTTCAGAAACAGTCTAGTTCTTTACCTCTCAAACATTTACCTTTCTTTCAACGTTTTATGAATGTGCTACAGCGTTTTCTGAGACATTAAATTTAGAGTTTTCGTCATCTGTTTATCCATAATCGTCGCACTTTCTTTGTTTCTTTTTTCACCCGTATGACTGAGCACATTTCTGGTGCAATACCAGTTTCCACCAGAAGATGGCAGTAGCGGCAAATACGAGAGAGGCTAACTTCAAGCCTAGAAGAAGCTCAGAGTCAGCATAGCTACGAAGCCATTATTTTGACATAAAAGCTGATTTCTGTTTTAACAGGTGGGTGAAGTCTACGTTTAATCGATAAGGTACCATTATCGTAAGTGTTTGTGAGTGGAGAACAGTATTTTATTGGCACACATTGTATTTTGAGAAATGTCTGTGTGTATTTTATTAGAAGTGTTAACTGCTGCTAGCCTAGAACAGAAGAGCTGCTCAGAGAAACTGAATGATTGCTTTGGCACAATTATTGGGCACCATTTTTAAAGTTACAGTCAAAAACTGACAGCAATAATTTGTGTTATTTCGACAGTCACAGAAAACAATGTGGTTAATTTTTCGGTAACACTATTTGACGGGGTGTGCATAAGACTGACATGACACTGTCAAAAACATGACGTAACACCTGTCATGAACATAAAGAACTCTTTATGAATGTTTATGACAGTTGTCATGAAATAATTCGGTAAATAATGACACTTTTAATGCAAAGTTGCTCTAAAAGTTGCATTAAAAGTCAATTAAAAGTGCCAACTTTGCATGATTTTGATCAATTATAAAATAATGCAAAGCTGGTACTTTTAATTGACTTTTAATGCAACTTTTAGAGCAACTTTGCATTAAAAGTGTAATTATTTACCGAATTACTTCATGACAACTGCCATAAACATTCATAAAGACTTCTTTATGTTCATAACAGGTTCATGTTTTTGACAGTGTCATGTCAGTCTTAAGCTTCAAATAAAGTGTTACCAATTTTTCTAAGTCATATTTTCTCTATGTTATTCGTTGATTTATAAATGTCACCGTTTCAAACTAAATATTCAAATAGCAAGCTAAATATTTACTTTACCAACAAAGTATTTAGCTTCAAACTAAATATCTAGTTTGGAGGTAAATACTCCAAACTGAACTAAATATTTAGCTCAGAGACAAATGTTTGCCTTGTCAGCCAAATATTTAGTTCAGAGCTAAGTATTCAGCTTTGCTCAAGGCTTATTTAGCTCAATGCCAAATATATAGCTTAGTCACTAAATGTTAAGCTTGCTAAATAAATATTTAGCTTAATGCTAAATTTATTTTGTGAACTAAATATGTATTATTTAGCCTGATTGGGCTCCGTGGGTTAAAACCCGGCCACCAGGCGCTCATCATAAGGGGTCTTTGGGCTGCACTTGGTCTGGTTCCTCACCTAGGATTTCTCTGCATTGGGTAACCAGAGGCATGAAGCCCCTGACAGCTCCTAGGATCACTGGGACACTCAAACCCCTCCACCACGATAAGGTGGCAGCCTATGGAAGGGATGTGTATGTGTGTGCATGTTTGTATATGTATGTGTGTGCATGTTTGTATATGTATATGTGTGCATGTGTGTATGTATATGTGTGTATGTATATGTGTGTATGTATATTAAGTAACTTCTGTATTAAAACCCTCCTGTTGTCCTCGGGTCAAAATGGCCGAGATTTGTATGTGTTTTCCCTATACACAGAAAATGAGGACAACAGGAGGGTTAGAGAGGACGAGAGAGAGAGATTAAGAAAGAGTTTTATTTATTTTTTCCATGAGGAAACATGTGGTGGTCAGTTCTTTCATTCTCTAGTGGCCTTTATTTAACACTAATTGAACAGGAGATTTGGAGGAGAGACATGCAGCAGATTGCCCAAGACTTGGAATTGAACCCAGGATAACCTTGTTGCTCTTCAGCCTAGATGTTTCGCATCCCGTCGTTCTTCTCTTTCATACCAGTAGATAACACATAAGCTCAACAACACATAGGCTCATACTCATGGCTATGTGTTCATTTAAGAACTTATTTTCCTCCACTAACAGAAATAATTTCTTATTAAGTTCCCCATTTTTGTACTTTCACAGATTGCTCTTCTTCTTTACCTTTTCTACTCAGTTTTTCATGTTAAATTGCACTTTTTTTGTTAAAGCAATTCTTGCAGTTTCTTAAACTCTTTTAGGGGGCAATTTACATTGACCAATTGACCTAACCTACATGTTTTAGGGGATGTGGGGGGAAACCAGAGCACCTGGGGAAAACCCACGCAGGCACGGGGAGAACATGCAAACTCCACACAGCAAAGATGTGACACATCCTCTCTGTGCAGATGCAGTGCTAGCCACTGCATCTCCGTGCTGCCCACTACTTTTTCTATTTCAGATTCGTCTTAAAGTTTGAATCTTTTTTTTAATTGGGTTAGGAAGGATCTTTTTTGTAGATGGTTAATGGCGATGTCGCATGGAACGATGGTTAAAACTTGATGTTCTGGGCTTTAGTTCAGTCTGTTCTTCCTTTTTTTTGATTTCTTCAAATGCATGAAGTTTAGCATTCTTTTCCATACTGTAAGCTTTGGTTTTTTCATTTTTCCATCGTCCATGTCGTCCAAATCCTCCTGGTTGGATTCTGCAGCAAAGTCCGTCATGGGTTCCAAATGCCTGGGAAAACCTGAGGAGGATCCTTCTAAGGGATCCTCCTCAGAAGAAATCTCCTGATATAAAACTTCATCATGGTCAGGTTGGCTCTCGTTCTCCATCTCTTGAAAATTTTTGGACTCTTGTGGTGTTTCTTCTTTGACATCTTCCTTCTCGTCTCTCAGAGAAGTGTCAATCTCTAGATAGTCATATGCTCCTTCCAAATTACTTGTTGTCTCACAACTTACTTGATTAAATTTTTCAATTTCTTGTTTGAGTGCAGCAATATCGATGTCATATCTGCAATGCAGCACCATGTATATATCTTTCATCTTCTCTAACTTTGTCAGTGCATCCCTTTCCTTCTCTTCCAGCATTTGCATATCTTTTGCTGTATTTTCTTGGAAGGTGGCTTTCAAGTTGTTTAGAAGCACTATCTCCTCCATGTGCGCTTTTCTCTCCTCAATCATCTGGATCCGAAGCATTTCCACCTGCTGTTTAAGTGAAGAATTTTCACATTTTAAATCGTTCGTGACCTTGTAGAAATTCTGCTGCTGGGTCTGGAGCTCTTTTGATGCTGCTTTATATTTCAGTTCTTGTTCTTGCTCAAGAGAAGCCAGTTCAGATAGAACAAAGTGACATCTCTTTGCTGTATATGAACTGGCTTCTCTTTCACGCTGTAGCTCGTGCTCAGATGTTTCCACTTCAGCTTTAAGAGCAGAAACGTCTCTTTCAAACTTCTGCTCAAGTTCTTCATAGGAACATTTCATCTCGTCCAATTCTGCCTGTAAACTGTTTCTGCTGCTTTTCAGAAACGTGACCTCTTCTGACATCTTTTGAAAGATATCGTCCTTTTCAGCTCTTATCTTGTCAAGGTCCAGTTGTATCTCACTAACTCTAACTTCACACAACTTTTGCATCTCGGCCTCCTGCCTCACCAGAGCATCGTTGGATCTCTCAGACGCTTCATACTTGGAGCAAAGCTCCTCGTGGGAAGTCTGGAGTTTGTCCATTTCTTCTTGCAACGTTTTGTTTCTTTCTTTCTCAGCCTGGATTTCTGTTTTAAATGCTTCCTGGCTGAGGAGGTGGGCCGTCTTTAATTCCACAAAATCTTGCTGGAGCTGCTTCTTGTTTTTAAATCTCGTTTCGTTGTGCGCCTTGGTAGCAAGAATCGCAGCATCAACAAGAGCTGGATCACTAAGTCTCTCTACTCTCTCGAGTTCCCTCTTGGTCTCTTTGCCCTTGTTAATGAATACTTCTTTGAGCGCTTTCTGCCTCTTTAACTGGAGTTTGGTTTCTTCCAGCTCGGCTTCCAGATGGGCCAGTCTTTGGTTGTCTGCAAACCTTTGGGCTCTCTCCATCTCTAAAAGAGAGCCCATCCTGTGGATTTCCTCATGCAAAAGATCTGGGTGCACAGGAGGAAACCCGCCTTGGACATTTCGATGGTTTCCCCATCTCCCCTGGGGTCCCATCATTCCATTGTGTCTTCTTGGATTTTGATAAGACATTTTTGATGACTTTCTCCAAAATCTATCGATTTGTAAATTAGCTGAACGCTCGAAAAGGCTTTGCTTATGTCTGAACTAGTCAGTGATATAGCAATGAAAAATATCCAGAATTCTGTTCTATATATATGTAGTTTATGACATCACAGACGCTGCCTCACTTGTGACATCACAGAATCTTCTTTTGCTGGTGCTGTTACATCATCCCACCAGCAAATAGCATACTTTCTATTGTTTATATTAAAAATAGTTTGATTCACTTGGTTTTTGTCCCATATATTTTGAACTTTTTTCAGTATCTATACATGAGAAAGTTAATTTTGCTTGTTTAGTCAAACATTTATTTTCTTGTTCTTGTGTCAGCAAACATTGGAACATTGATGTGGGAACAGGTAACATTTTGCTAAGTTAATGCCATAAATATAAATATAAAATCATTCAATAAATTGAAAATGACATGAACTAATTAAAGTAACAAACTAAATAAATTGTGGACAGAGCACAAATAAAGTTTTAAGATTTACCCATGAGAAAACCAGGGATCTCAAACCCATCCCACCGTGCTTGACCACCACAAACACAATGTGAGCCACAGTAAATGTCAAGGCTAGGTCATTTTCAGATCTATGCAAACGCATGATTTTTGTTTGTCATTGTAAACTAAATCTATTTAAAAAAAAACAATCATTGTTTTGTGTAACGGGGAGGATCTAAATATGAGGCAGTCCTGGATGGTAGATGAAGACAAACCAAGATCAACTGATTTAAAGGTTACACAGACTGACCAGCTGGGGGCGGTAGTGTACCAACTTGCTGTTTGGGAAGAAAAGACTATGGTGAAGAAGAAAAGACTATGACAAAGACGGATGGAAAGTGCTGCTGTTGTGTTTAAGCTTCCGTCAACACTTTATCGCCGTTATCTCTCCACAGAGATTACACATCGCTTTGACTCCCCACACCGTTTTACACGCTAAAGGTTGGCGTCCTGCTCTGACTTGAACCAGCTGTTCAAGTCAGAGCAGGAAAAACTCAACCCAGAGTTTAAGTTTAGGGTCTGGTTCTCAGAGTATGAAGTTAAATTTTTTCCCAATTATTCAATGGGGGAAAAAAACTAACCTCAGTTAAGTAAAATAAAATTGCAATCAAAACTTTTGGAATTGTAATGATTTTTTTTTTGTTAAGTTTGAGGCTAACTACCGTTGGTGAAACTGACTTTACTAAAAGTGCTTTCAGTTACCATCTTCGAAGAAAAAGTTTGTTGGTTTTACGGTTATTTACCCGTGATTTTTGGTCAGAGGGAAATTACAATGTATTATTTGTTTGTTTTTAAAGGTTTTGTCGGCTCTAGTGACCTTTATTTGGCAGTTGTCAAACAGAAAGCGAGTTATGAGAAAGAAAGAAGACATTTGTTCAAACATGAGTCCACACATTCTAAGAAAAATAACAATAAATAAATAAATTACGAGAATATACTAATGACATGACGAGAATAAAGTCATAATACGAGAATAAAGTCGAAGTACTACAAAGCAGCCATAATGTTACGACTTTTTTTATGGTAATAATGGCACCAATTCCTGTATAATTTTATTTTTGTAATTAAATTTTTCTTAGTTTGTCTCCAAATACTCAAAGTATAACATTGGAAATGTATTTCTATTAGTAATGTTATGTAAGCTGAGTTCATGATCGTCTGTGCTAATTAATATGTTTTACATAACATATAACAAACTGTAACTGTGCAATTATTAAAATCTAAGTCTACGTTGTATAAAAGCAGTGCAAATATAATCGCAGCGAAGCCATTACTACCCAAACTGATTTCTATTTTCACAGAATAAAAACACACACAGATCATCGGCCGTCACATTCACATGAAACCGGACAGCATGGATTGATAATTGAAATTGAATATGGAGTCCAGCAGCAGAGCAGATGGAGGAGGTAAGAAAACTGGAAACATGCCAATCAGCAGGTTCTTTTTGTTTTTCTCGTTAACGGTTTCTATTGCACTGAGAGCTGAAGGATGTGTCTCAAAAGGCTGCAAACAGCGCCACCTTGTGGAGTTTTAGAGCTGTAGCAGGTTGGCAACACCTGATTTCTCTCTGACATTCAGTTTCCCAGCACCCAGTGAACTGACTGTTCCAACAAACGTTTTTCTTGCTTCATTTCACAGAAAACGGGTGCAAAAACATCTGCTGCAGCTTCCAGGGTCCTGCTGCTGGAATAATCTGCTGGTCAAGTCCGATGCGACGGGACTTCAGCTTCTTCTGCTTTCTGCAAGAAAACATGCAGTCATGATGGAGACCTGGATAGAGAGGTAGCAGAACTGATCTTTTTCCTTTATTCTTCTCAGCAGACAGTTTCTGTATCAACATTGTGAAGTTTCTTCATTCAGACCTTAATTAAGACCAAAGTGTCTGCTGATACTCAGTGCTCTGATGCAGACGCTGATAATCTTCAGATTGTGGAGGAATGTTCTGCAGACAGTCATGTTTCCTCAAGAGACGCCGACGGTCTGAAGAACTGTATGAACGACCTTTTCTCTGAACATTTTAACAAACTTAAACCTTTCTGAATATGTATTAGGACTGTTGTAAATAATTATTTTAGTAATCAAGTAATCTATAAATTATTCTTATGATTAAACAAGTAATCAAATAAAAAATAGATAAATAAAATATTAGTAAATTCTGCCATACCTGCTGTAATAACATTGAATATCCACATTGGCCCAAATGTTTGTATTTGTGCATCCCTAATAATTACTTTCCTGTAGTTTAGAAACTTAACCTGTAACAGTAATGGCTCACTTTTTCAGTTAACCTGAACAAAAATTATAGAAAAATCACAAGAAAATTCATTAAAATATCACATTTTCTTTTATGTATTCCATCCATCCATCCATCCATTTTCTTGCACCCTTTTTCCCTCAGTGGGGTCGGGAGGGTTGCTGGTGCCCATCTCCAGCCAACGTTTCGGGCGAGAGGCGGGGTACACCCTGGACAGGTCGCCAGTCTGTTGCAGGGCAACACAGAGACACACAGGACACACAACCATGCACACACACACTCACACCTAGGGGCAATTTGGAGAGGCCAATTAACCTGACAGTCATGTTTTTGGACTGTGGGAGGAAACTGGAGAACACCCACGCATGCACAGGGAGAATATGCAAACTCCATGCAGAAAGACCCCAGGCCGGGAATTGAACCCAGAACCTTCTTGCTGCAAGGCAACAGCTCTACCAACTGCGCCACTGTGCAGCCCTTTTATGTATTCATTGAGTCAATTTAATAGATGAACTCTCACTTCGCTCAGCCACTGAAAGCTTTTGTGTCCATATTTCTGATTTTGTCGTGCAAAATCCAGTCGCATGTGACAAAAAACATGTGTTTTTTTGTGTACCAGGCCTGTGCACATGCACATCGCTTTATCATACATACATATCATATCATACATCTCTAAGGCTCCACAGGGTGGCGCTGTTTGCAGCCTTTTGAACCGGATCCTTCAGCTCTTAGTGTAGCAGAAACAGCTCAACTGGTTTCATGTGAAACACCTGCTGATTAAAATCACGTTTCCAGTTTTCTGACATTCTCAATGTATATCTGTTCTGCTGCTGGACCTGAAACGTCCCTTATTTCAGTTCAGTTATCAACTTATGTTGTCCAGTTTCATGTGAATGTGACGGCAGACAAACTGATTTGTGAGTAAAAGTGCCTTTATTCTGAAATCTGATTTTTTAGTAATGGCTTTGCTGTGATAATATTTATGCTTCATTTAAACAGTGTAGTAATTACACAATTGTTTATGCTGTTTGCTAGTATGTCCAAAATCAAACATGTTAATTAACATAGACAAATAACCATGAACTTTGCTTACATTACATTATGTAATCAATCAGGTTATGATTGTAAATATTAATCATTGACAGCTGTTCAACTGATTGACAGTTAATCTGCCCCCCTTTAAGCCATTAACTAATTATATAATCTGCTTATACTTATATTTTGTTATTCATGTAACATCATAGTTTACTAAGCTGCAGCCAGAACATCACACATATTATCACTGGGTAGAACATCCCATCTTTTGCACGGCTGCTGCAGCTCCAACAATTGCTCCCAGATTAACTCCAATACCGGCTCCAACAGCTACTCCTATCGGTCCTCCTAAAACTCCAATAGCAGCTCCAACACCAGCTCAGTAGCAGCTCCAGCAGCTGCAGCCCCCAGAGCAGCACGGATATATGAGTTCTCTCTCTCTGCCTGCCTTTTTGCATCTTCAGGATAAATTTCTGGATTTTCTCTGATTAGTCGTTCTGCTTCTTCTTGCTTGGCTCTTTGTGCCTCTTCAAACATTTCGTTGGTGTAGAAACTTCCTCCATTTTCCTTAACCAGTCTGTTGATCTTCTGCACCAGTCCTCTGACTTGACCAGGATCCTCTACTGTGTTGTCAAAGACATGATATTTATCTTCAAATGTCTGGAAGACGGCGCACTGACTGATGAAACGCTGTAGAGGTCTGTGTCTTAGTAACATGTTTCCTATCGTCATATTTTCCCGTTTTAGTTCGTCTCCATGGGTAAACAGGATCATGGTGTATGTGGCTGCTTCATTGCCAAAAATTTTCTGGATAATTCTCAAGCTTCTTTCTTCTTCTGTGGTGAATCTGGTGGGTTGGAGCACAATCAGGAACACATGAGGACCAGGAGCCGCCAGGCAGATGCCTTTAGCGATTTCTTCCATAATCTCTTTATTACTTTTATCTGTATCAAACAGACCTGGAGTATCAATAACAGCCAGATTTAAACCATCAAAATCATTGATTTTCTTCTCACAGACTGATGTCACAGAGGAAAAAGAGAGACAAGAATTGAAAAATCTTCCTCCTAACATGGTGTTTCCTGCTGCACTTTTTCCAACTCCGGTTTTCCCAACAAGAACAATCCTGAGCTCCGTCTCCTTTTTAGCTGTTGGAGGATTAGAAGACAACAATGAAGAGGGAGAAATTTAATTCAGATAACTTCAAAGTAACTTAAAATATGTCTAATGATGCCAGTTACAGAATTATATGTTTATTTTTAGATGTAGAGAGGAGAATTTAGATGTTTCAATTTTCAGCTAATAATGTCTACAGAAATATTTTTGTATTAGATTAATAGTTTTATGGACTTAGAACAAGTTCTACAGTGGATCAACCTCAATATTTTCATGACAAAATATTGCTGTACCGGTAAATTCCTGTGTGGTTATTGAAAACCCGAAACCACACATTCGTAATTTAAAGATAAAAATATCAAAGGCAATTTTATTTTTTTGTAGAGTGAAAGAATTATTGAATGATAAACTTTACACATATATTTCACTGATGGTTCCTTATTTGTCTTATTACATACAAATGACAAATGTGAGGGAATGTTTGTAAAGCAGATAATTTTTAAAGAACTGTGAAAGTAATTAGCAGAAAATGGTGCAAACAATCTATTGTTCTTAAATATAAACTTGATTAAATCTCACAACTTAGTGTTGAATTGACTATGTGTTGACTTCAACACTCAATTCAATAAAGTTGAACAGGTACAACAAAGTGAAGAAGTTTAATATTTCCTGTTGCCTCTTTCAGAAAGTGGAACTCACATTAAACACATAAATTTATCACACAGAGTGAATTTCTTCAACTCTTTGTTTCCTGCAGTTTTGATAAAAAGAGATAATGAAAACCAAAACTTCAGTGTCAAAAAAAAAAATTAAAATCAGTGGTGGGCAATAAATCTATAGCTTAAAAATAGATTATTTTTGTACAAGACATGATTTCATAAAATATTTTATTCTTTCTTTTCTTGCTTGTTCTGGTCCACTGTGTTTTCTGAAGTCCACAGTCAGTGCAGCCGTCTACCAGAAAATTTCAAAGAATTTCACGTTTCCTTTTCCTGACAAGGTTCATGGAGATCTTAAGTTAATTTTCCAGCAGAACCAAAAGCTGGTTTAATGATCCTGTGCTTGACTGGCCAGTGTTACGACCCGGCTCGTTCAGCCATAACAAAAGACAGGAAGACATGGACTTCAACAATTAAAGTTCTTTATTGAGCACAAATATGGACTAAAAACAGTAGTGTTACCAAAAAGCAGATGATTTAAGCAAGTCCTGCCTGACTTGCTGCCTGCCTCAACCCCAACCGAGCTTCAAATCAGCTCCGCCAGCTCCTGATGTGTATGAGCACAGCTGCTTATATATCCAGAAGACAAAAGGGCCTAACGGATCCGTTAAAATCAATTTTAAAAATGTAAATAAAGAACAGCCAGCAAACTGAGCTGACCTGACCTCTTTGGAGAATATATGTGACATTGTCTGGAGGGAGATGAGCGTCACTAGACCAAGGTTCATTTAGGTAACTACAACTAAAGTAACAAAAAGCAAAATTGAGAAAGCATTTCTGTTAACTGAAATAAATCTGGGAAAAACTTCTCAGGAATAAGCAGACACAGGAAGTCATAATGCACAGGAAAACTAAACTTCAACGGTAACAATGTCTGAAAGGGTTGTGCAATGGATTGATTAGTCATGTAACTCCTCCTTTCCCGTCGTATTTATAAAAGAAACTTCAACTGCAAAAAGTCCATTTATGTGATTTTGTGTTTTTGCTTTCGAGGTTGGTTGCCATTTGTTAGATATTCATTGCTGGAAACTGGCTAAGCCTCACACAGGTTTACTTTGACTCACAGAAGACACAGACGACTTTTATTGTCTTGTATTTTTGTTGTTGTTCCTGATCTTTTTCTCTAGTCATCCAATCAGGTAAATATACTAGTTTAATTTGAATCTGCTTATTATGAGAGGTCTGAGTGAAGTTTGTAAGTGTAAATAGAAAGGCACAGGGATTCAGTCTAGCACTACTTATTCCTTTGATAGGCAGTATTTTCTACAAATGACATGTATATTCGACATGTAACCTGAAATATGAAAATATCTTTTTTGTTTGTTTGTACAATCAGGTTGGACTTATTTCAGAAGCTTAACTTCCTAAACCAAAGCAAATCCGGCCCACTGACAAGCTTTGACTGCCCTGAGTAATTCTGCAATAAAAGAGTAAGTTACATTACTTTGTTGTAGCTGTATGCAATACACTGACTCAGTTTTTATTTTGAGAACCACTGTGGCTTTCTTAATGTAATTGGTATGAACAGCTATCAAGAAATGAGCTTTATAAAGAGATCAAGTCCAGAGCAACAACGGTTCTTTAGCTGGGTGTGTCAAGTCAAGGAGATAAGGGCTTAACAAAGAGTGGTTTTTTTGTAAAAGTCAAATCAACCAAAGCAAAAATATTTTACACATCAACAATCAACTTCATGTTTCACAATGCTTACTGGAAGGAGAACGCTCTCTGTCCAGAGATAGACGAGAAAACCTATTTTGATACAAATACACCAAACCAGCTGTCAGCAATGGTGGTTCTAGCTAAGCGCCTATTGTAATTAAAATGTTTATTACTACAATTCTCCTGCAAAAAGAAGTGCTAATTTGGAGGTCTAGGCATATTTTAAAACTCAAACTTTATTTAAAATGTACAAGGAGGCAGCCATTTTGGACCAAGGGGCAAATGTTGATGTTTAAACACCTTGAACTTTAACAAACTCCTTCCAGGGATTTTGAGCTCTCAGCTTTATTTTTGGTCGTTATACAGATAAGGGGTGGGGGATTAGAAGTTATCAAAATCTTAATTTTCTGAGAATCTTTTTTTTTTTTTTTAAGGTTTTGTTGGCTCTAGTGGCCTTTATTTGAAAGTAGTTTGACAGGAAAGAGGGTAATAAGAGAGGGGAAAGACATGCGGCAAATGTCACCAGGCCGGGAATCGAGCCTGTGACCACCAGCACGAGGACCAAGGCCTCAATGTGTGGGTTGTGCTTTGCACTCAATATAAAGGCGACATTAAAGGGATTCTTATTTACTTGTAAATTAGTCTTCTCTCATTTCAAGTGTACTAAGATATTTGCACTAGAAACTACACAAAAATGCTTTGTAGGATATTGTGTTTTACAGTGTTTATGATGTCTCTGACATTATTGTTCCTATTGAAAGTAAAATGTAAAGTTTCAGTGATTGTTTATGCTTTCTGTCTTCCTCACAGTGAATCTGGTTCTTCTTAATAATTGTTCAATATATATGCATATATATATATATAGACACAGACAGCAGGGTTTCCCCCATTGTATTATAAGCCTGGCGGGCCTTCAGGCTTATAATACACTCCCTGTACAGTGCATCAACTAGAAAAACTACAAACCCAGCTGTCTTTAAGGAGTAATTCTGTCCTGTCAGTAAAATGTTCACCACATTTTCACAACAGAAAAAAAGCTTTGTAGTCCTTCTAATTAAAAAATAAAATAAGATAAAAATTATATATGACGACTCCAAACAACTTTGGAAGTCAATTTCAGTTGCTCAGTTCAACACTCCCATTCCTCACTTCCGACGTCCGTCATGGCGCCTCGAATGATTAAGTGACGCCGTTGCAAAGGGTCAACAGTTTGGGTCATGTAGAACTGATCAGATCGTTTCCATAGCAACAAGCAGAAGCAAGACATTCCCCCGGAACTACAGTGAGCTCATTGTAGCTGTGACCTCATCTATGACATGCAGTTCTAGATCAAAGAACGCTTGAGGTTATGAATGCTTGCGTTTCAAAACATCAGTTCATATCAACCCGCTCTTCGAACCCCATCACTGTTTTATCGCAAAGATTTTCAGTATGGCAGATTTGTTGGTAGGTGTGTTTTTTCCCCTGACTTTCAGCGTTGGATATTTGGTTACAACTGGAATGAAGAAGGTTTGTAACAAATTGTTTCCTGGTGACGAAGTAGACGAAAGTGGCTCCCAGGACAAGATTACTTCTTCTGGTAACAACTCTGGTATCGACTCTGGTAACGACTCTGGGTACGACATTTTTGACTCTTTTCTTTTCAATCCTTCCCCTGCTGAGAAGCAAACTTCCCCGGCTGGGGAGGTTTGCTTCTCTGGCAATGACTCTGGTAACGACTCTGGGTACGACATTTTTGATTCTTTTCTTTTTGATCTTTCCTCGGCTAAGAAGCAAACTTCCCCGGCTGGGGAGGTTTGCTTCTCTAGCAATGACTGTGGTAACGACTCTGGGTACGACATTTTTGACTCTTTTCTTTTCAATCCTTCCTCGGCTGAGAAGCAAACTTCCCCGGCTGGGGAGGTTTGCTTCTCTGGCAATGACTGTGGTAACGACTCTGGGTACGACATTTTTGATTCTTTTCTTTTTGATCTTTCCTCGGCTAAGAAGCAAACTTCCCCGGCTGGGGAGGTTTGCTTCTCTGGCAATGACTCTGGTAACGACTCTGGGTATGACATTTTTGACTCTTTTCTTTTCAATCCTTCCCCGACTGAGAAGCAAACTTCCCCGGCTGGGGAGGTTTGCTTCCCTGGTAACGACTCTGGCAAAGACATTTTTGATACTTTTCTTTTTGGTACTTCCTCGGCTGAGAAGCAAACTTCTCCAGCTGGGGAAGTTTGCTGTAAAAAGCAGACCGTTGAGTCTGAAAGCTCAACTGAAGAAGACAGCAGCCACAAAGACAGATTTGAAGACAGCAGCCACAAAGAAAGCTTTGTCCTAGAAGATCAGAATTTCTCTGATCTTCCCAAAGAGCAAACCTCCCCAGCTGGGGAAGTTTGCTCCGAGACAGTTGAGTTTGAAAACTCAACTCCAGCTGGGGAAGTTTGCTCCGAGACAGTTGAGTTTGAAAACTCAACTCCAGCTGAAGAAGTTTGCACCGAGACAGTTGAGTTTTCAAACTCAACTCCAGCTGAAGAAGTTTGCTCCGAGATAGCTGAGTTTGAAAACTCAACTCCAGCTGGGGAAGTTTGCTCCGAGATAGCTGAGTTTGAAAACTCAACTCCAGCTGGAGAAGTTTGCTCCGAGATAGTTGAGTTTTCAAACTCAGAAACAGAAACAGAAACGTTTTTTGAGGCTGTGGAAATAATTGTGAAGGACACAGAATATGTGTTTTCTGAACAAAAAAATAACATCTGGGAATCATTGTTGTTA
The DNA here is from genome assembly GCF_904066995.2 of Poecilia reticulata. Classification (NCBI taxonomy): domain Eukaryota; kingdom Metazoa; phylum Chordata; class Actinopteri; order Cyprinodontiformes; family Poeciliidae; genus Poecilia; species Poecilia reticulata. The sequence goes on along the minus strand of NC_088835.1, from coordinate 26,239,122 downwards.
GTATTTTTTAGTTTGTGCTTATTTTGCATTATTATTTACTCTGGTGGATTTTACATGTATTTCTTTTTGATATATTTTCTCTTTGGTCTTGCTTATTTGAAGGATCACCTAACCAAGCATTGAGAACTGTTTTAAATTTAAATTCAACTTGTAAAACGTGTTTACCACATGTAATAAAATTTTCTGTTTCAGTTTAAATTTTAAAATACTTGAATCCCAAAGAAAATGAAATGTTGCAGCTCATCAAGATTTTTCAAAGAGCCATTGAAGATGGCGATGGCTGTCGACAGAAAAGATCTCCTGAAGCGGTCTGTGTCACATTGAACCTGAAGAAGCCTCTGACTGAAGATGGATGCTCTTCCCTCCCAAGACAGTCTCGTGAAGAAGATGGTCAGGATTGTCAATTATTTTGTTGATCCTATGAAGAATCCTTCTCTGCATTACCATCTCCAGAGGTTCCACAGATGTCCCCAGAACAGAACCAGCCTTCTTTATCAGCCATTATAGGTCCCTGGGTCTGGTGCTGCCCCAACAGATGATGCTCTCAACATCAGACTTCCTCCAGAAGTCCAGTCTGCTCTGTCCCTTCCTATAGACGCTTCACTGTTGCGTCTCCAGTCCAGTCGGTGTCCAGATGAACACTGAGGTGTTTATATTCCTCAACTTCTTCTCCCGTGATGGAAACAGGCTTTGATCTAATCCTGTTCCTCCTTAAATCAACAATCATCTCCTTTAGTTGGTTGTTTGTTTCAGGGTCTCTCTGGTGTTCCAGCTTCTTCCACCAGTTTGCTCTAATAATTTAGAGCAAATTAAATAACAAATTGATAATAAAAGAAAATTTAAACTTGTTTATAATAGTAATAATAATATTAGTATTAATACATTAATATTATTAGTGTATTAATACTAATAACATATCACTATATATATATATATATATATATATATATATATATATATATATATATATATATAATATAATGTGAAATTAATTACATATAATGTATATATCACTATATGTATAGTGATTTACACATATAATTATAATATTATACATTATATAATTAACTATATAATGTAATTATATATTAATAAACATATAATTTATATATTAATCAAGAAATACAATATATAAATATTTAATTATATATTAATTAAATATTCATATATAAAATACTTAATATAGTTATTAAATAATACATTATATATTAATTATATATTAAGTAATATGTAATTAGTATCATATTTATCTTTATATTATTATTAATACTATTATTATTGGTAATAATGATTGATATTGTTACTAATAATTAGCATTATAATTATTATGAATATTATTAATTTAATAATTATTCATATTTGTAATAATTATAATTACTATTATTAAAGGCAGTAGTAATAATATAATATGATATATCACTGTTTTAATAATAATAATGATAATAATATTATTATTCCCACACAAAGAGCAGAACTTATCACAGTTTTTTATATATATTTTTAATTGAACCGAACCATAGAATTCCACACCACATCTACTTGTTAATCTTGTCATAATCAAGCTAGCAAAACTGAGCTACTTCCCTCTCCCTCGCTTTTCTTAACTTTTTCCTGACTTGTATTTTAATAAATTAATTGCATGTTTATAAGAGAGGTGTGCCGATCGATCGGCCACAGATCCTAATTGGCCGATTTCTGTGAAAAAGTGTATGATCGGTGATCGCCGATTACTGTCTTGTGTTGCTGTTCACCAAAACTGATCAACTGCACGTCACTTCGCAGCCTCTGTGTGCAGCTCGAGCGAGAAAAGGAAGAATAAAAGTTGTTGGAGCTATTTTTTTTAAATTTCTTTATCCATTTGAATTGTGTTACTTTATTCTTTAATTTCTATTTTTTGTATTATTTACAGAGTTTATTTGTAGGTTGATAATTGTTGATTTTATTTATTTTTTGTTTTATTATTTTTCTTATTTATTTTCTAAATTTAGACAGGCAGTAATGTGGGTCAGTCCACTTTCTATAAGTACAGGGGCTTGGAGAAGGACCATCAGGCATTTGGGTTTGGGGCCGAAAAACCATTGGCCTCTTGTTCTCAAGAGTGGTAGCATGAGAACAAATGAAAGTTTGATCTGTGTAATTGTTTGGCGAAAGAGTAAAATAAATCACCAAGAACAATCAATAAGTTTGGACATTGAACCTTCTCTTGCCTGTGTCGAGAATCATGACCCCAGTGCCCTAGTGGCTTGATGGAACTTTTATTGGATGTTTGTCTTGGCAAACAATCAGAAGTGGTTCTGTCTAGTTTCGTTCTTCATCTGTTTATCAGCTTTATTGTACCTTTATTGTGGCGCACTGCAGCCGCTGCAATTCCTAAAATCAAGCGACAAAAACTGAGCAAATCCCCTGTGTTCACAAAACGCGGTGATATAACAGTCGTCAAACTACGGCTCCTAAAGCATATTTAAAATAAAACGATTGACCAATATAAATAGAAATTCACCCCTTCTTTAGTTTCTGTTGACAGAACTAACAGAAACTAAACTGTTTATAGGTTTGTATCATGGAGAATTTATCAATCATCAGTTTTCTAATCTTTATTTTAAGCCGTATTTAATATATTCGATATATCGAATAACAAATGATGGCGCTACTAATATTTTCGTGACAGATTTCTCCTTGTCCTGTATTGGGATAAAATGGTTTTCTGGTCTGGACACAATGAATCACATAGTGACTACAGCTCTGATAAGCCGCCTCGGCAATGGAGGTACGGAACATGGTCCACTCAGACTCAATGTCCCCCACCTCCCCCGGAACGTGTTCGAAGTTCTGCCGGAGATGAGAGTTGAAGCTCCGTCTCACAGGGGACTCCGCCAGACGTTCCCAGCAGACCCTCACTACACGTTTGGGCCTGCCAGGTCTGACCGGCTTCCTCCCCCACCACCAGAGCCAACTCACCACCAGGTAGTGGTCAGTGGACAGCTCCGCACCTCTCTTCACCCAAGTGTCCAAGACATACAGCCGCAAATCCGACGAGACGATGACAAAGTCGATCATCAAACTGCGGTCTAGGGCGTCCTGGTGCCAAGTGCACATATGGACGCCCTTATGCCTGAACATGGTGTTCGTGATGGACAATCCGTGACGAGCACAGAAGTCCAACAACAGAACACCACTCGAGTTCAGATCGGGGGGGCCGTTCCTCCCAACCACGCCCCTCCAGGTCTCACTGTCATTGGCCACGTGAGCATTGAAATCCCCCAGCAGAACAAGGGGGTCCCCAGGAGGGGCACTCTCCAGTACCCCCTCTAAGGACTCCAAGAAGCAGGCCCGTGCAAAGACCACTAAAGGGGCAGGTGCTCAAAAAAAAAAATAAAAGAAGGGCACATCTAACTGCATTCTAGGACAGAATATTAACAAAGCCACTCAGCTTTCAGAGTTTAATAAACAATGATAAATTACAAAATGTGAGATATAAAATCAAAGCTAACGAACATCTCCATATACAGCATAACACTATGCCTATGTAAGATATTTTATTAGTAATTTCTTTCTGCAGGTTTATTTCGTTATAGGAAAGTATTGCAATATTCAAACCCGCAATTTAGCAAGATATGTAAATTAGAGCTAGACCACCAGACATATTTCGTCTTTACAGAATTACACTATTAAAAATATATATAAGGGCACAATGCAACCTTTTAGTGGACTGTAATCTATAAAAAAAAAGACCTGCCTGTTTACTGCAGTGGAGATGAAGACGGTCCATTCAGGAAAGCAGAGCTGCATCAAACTTTAATGTGGAACTGCAGAAAAAAGAAAAAAACAAAAGAAAAAATTTAATTGTTAATGCATGTCAACACCTCCCCCGGAGGTGTCCCCCACCTCCGGGGGAGGTGGGGGACATTGAGTCTGTAAGGACGCCTGGACGCCTCCCTGGTGAGGTGTTCCGGGCACGTCCCACCGGGAGGAGGCCTCGGGGAAGACCCAGGACACGCTGGAGGGATTATGTCTCTCAGCTGGCCTGGGAACGCCTTGGGGTTCCCCCGGAGGAGCTGGAAGAAGTGGCTGGGGAGAGGGAAGTCTGGGCCTCCCTTCTGAAGCTGCTGCCCCCGTGACCCGACCCCGGATAAGCGAAAGAGAGAGGGAGGGTGGATGGATGGATGGATGTCACCATGAGAAAAGCCTACTGAGTTTTGCTTAAAAAAACTTTTTTAAACATTTAAATCACATTCGTCTCATGAAGTGCATTTTTTTTGCAAAACAAACTTATTTTGCATGTCAGAAATCTTTTCTTAATATTCTAAGTTTTTGTTGGAGTCAAAGTTTTGCTTGTGATTCTCATATGACGTCTTGAGCAGGGCCTAAAATCGCAACAAAAGATTTCTGATGTGTGCAAATAAAAGTTTATGTTTGGCAAATAACTAAGTTCACAAGACAAAAATTAGTTATTTAATTTAAAAAAGTTTTTTAAACTAAACGATTTGTTTTTTTTTAAAAGAAATCGTTAGAATTCCAAAAGTTTTAATTACAATTTTATTTTACTTAACTGAGGTTAGTTTTTTTCCCCAATTGAATAATTGGGAAAACAAATTTACTCTGCGAACCAGACCCTAAACTTAAAGTCTGGGTTGAGTTTTTTTCCCCTTCATTAATGTCACTTTTATTACATTCATTATATATATCATGGTAATTCAGGGTGAGTTATTTTTAATTCTAAATGAATATCCTTGTTGGACTTTTATTCTAATATCTGTATGATTAAAATACTGAATCGGTAGATAAGAACAGTTTTTCCTCACCTGACTGTCTCCTCCCGCTCAGTAGTTCATCAGAGAAAGGTAGACACAGAGGCCTGTCAGTGTCTGTTGTATTTCATTACCTCTCTGCTTAAACCACGACTCCGAGCTGAAGCAGAAATGATACATTCAACGTTTTCTGTCATCTGACAAGTAGCAAGTCTACTCCACTTTATTCACCAAAAACGTTTTTTTTTTTTATTCACCAAAAACTGTTCTGTAATCTGGAACGTTCGCTACGTTTAGCTCCAGTTAGCCACCTTATCGCACTGCGCGAGAGGCAACTGCGTCATGCGTCACGGGCAAAAGGTCAAAGGTCACAAGGTGACCGGAGGGCTTATTAGGTTGTAATAAAAATAATTTTAGTACATGTTATGTGTCAGAAGAGGGCTTAGAAAATAATAATACAAAAAAATAAATAAATAAAATAAAAATAAAAATTAACCAAAAGGGCACTTTGGGGCAAGAAGCAAAAAGGGCAGGTGCTCAAGCACCCCCAGGCCCCCCCCCTCTGCACGTGCCTGCCAAGAAGGGTGGGTAATCTGAACTGCTGTTCGGCCCGTAAGCACAGACAACAGTCAGAACCCGTCCCCCCACCTGTAGGCGGAGGGAGGCTACCCTCTCGTTCATCGGGGTGAACCCCAACGTACAGGCGCCAAGATGGGTGGCAACAAGTATGCCCACTCCTGCCCAGCGCCTCTCACTGTGGGCAACTCCAGAGTGGAAGTACGTCCAGCCCCTCTCAAGGAGACTGGTTCCAGAACCAGAGCCATGCGTCAAGGTGAGGCCGACTATTTCTAGCCAGAACCTCTCAGCCTCGCACACTAGCTCCGGTTCCTTCCCCACCAGAGAGGTGACATTCCACGTCCCAAGAGCCAGCTTCTGCAGTCGAGGATCAGACCGCCAGGGTCCCCTCCCTTGGCTGCCGCCCGTTACACATTGCACCCGACCCCCTTGGCCCCTCCGACAGGTGGTGAGCCCATTGGAAGGGGGACCCACGTCTCCTCTTCGGGCTGAGCCCGGCCGGGCTCCATGGGTAAAAGCCCGGCCACCAGGCCCTCGCCATCGTGCCCCACCTCCAGGCCTGGCTCCAGAGTGGGGCCCCGGTGACCCGCGTCCGGGCAAGGGAACGCCAGATCCAAGGTTGTTGTGCATCATAAGGGGTCTTCAGGCTGCGCTTTGTCTGGTTCCTCACCTAGGACCTGTCTGCCTTGGGTGACCCTACCAGGGGCATAAAGCCCCAGACAGCATAGCTCCTAGGATAATTGGGACACTCAAACCCCTCCACCACGATAAGGTGGCAGCCCGAGGAGAGGTCCCACAGGAACACTTTTAAAAAAGTGTTCCATGTGTAGCTGTGCTGTATGTTGAAATTGAGTCATAGTGTGACACTGACTTTTTAAATATTTATCATGCTACCTCCCTTTGTCAATTCTTATTTTTCTCTGTCTAGTTTGCAACCAGTCCTGACACAAAAAGTGTTATCGTAAATAAAAGAAGGACATCACTGAACTTCAAATGGTAAGCTTTTAGTAGAAATATTCTTGCTGAAATGCTTTCAATGTATACAAAATCTGTTTTTAATCAACAGGTCTGCCCAGAACAAAGTTCAAGTGAGGTGACATCATCAAAAGGAGTATGTTCCTATTCCGTAGATGATTCAGACATCTCATGGGATGACAGATGCACTCCACAGAAATATGGACTAATTATAGTCCATATTTCCATGTTTGGACTTGTTAATGCACATAAATTGTATATTTTTGTATGTGTATGCTGTGGTCCTGATAAATAAAATTGGCCCTGACAATTACTGTTGGTGCCATGTGTGGAGCCAAGCACCTCATTATTGTTTGTCCTTTTAATACAGCATTGCGTCAGGTTCTTGTATTTTGAGTTCTGATGTGTGTATCTAAATTTTTAAGTGAGATCTATGTTATGTAGCTCAACAAGATTTTTGACAACTTACTATGTCTTTCTAGTATAAGTGGAAAGGGGTGTCCGTTTAGTGTTGCAAAAAACTGGTTTGAAAAAATTGTCCCACTAATACACCAAAACCCGTATAGGTGTGTGTGTGTCCCTGCGTGAGAGCTGGTAGATATCTCCGAAGGAAAACAACAGTTTAACTGTTTTACTGCATTATTTATGGTAGCTATGACAGCTGTGTGAAGCTGCACAGCTCCATCAGCCTTCTAATCTCAGAGTACATGCAGCTGTTCTGCAAAAGCCTTTGAGGTTTGTTTGTACTGAAGATGTTTTATACTGCGTTTGTGCTTTCTGGTTTGGTGACTTGACAGAAACAAAAACAGCACTGAGAAATAATTGCCAGTACAACCTTCTGCATTATCCTGGCAGGAGTTGCCATTGAATAACTTAGAATACATCTGTAGGAATCTCTTAGCAAAGCAAAGAGTTTTCTTTTGCTAGTCAGAACCACCCAGCCATTTTTACAGTTACTATCCGGTAAAAGGTTCTGCTACCCAACCATTTCTAAAAACAGGACCAGCAGGCTTTCATACCAAAAGTAATTTGTTTCTTAAACAATCTTAAGGTAAAAGGTCTTAACTCGTTCATTTTATGATCAATAGCCTCTCTTTAAATGGAAAATGTTTTTATTGATTATGTACTTATTATGAAACTGAATATCGCTGGTGCATCACAGGGCAGTTTGCAGAAAGGACATGAGCTGCGGAGGATAGTGGTTGTCAATTCTGTTTGTACTGGCAGCTGTTAGGTGAGTCCAGTTAAATCAACATTTGGATAAGGAGTGGATCACAATGTAAAGTCATGCAGGATGTTTTCAGGAGACTTTTTTATGAAGGGACATGCTGGTGGGATCCTGTTGGTTGGGAAAGTCTCAGGATAACCTGGAGGTTGAAGCAGGGAGACAAAGAGGTCTGGAGATCTCTGCTTAAGTTGCTCCCCTGATGACCCAGTGTCAGAGAAGGAGTAAAAGATGGATGGATCTTTCTCTTCTTGCAACACTATCTTTTCTTAAATACAATGAATTAGATTTGTCAGATTGAGCACATTTTAACTAGTAAATTCAGACATCCAGTGCTTTTTACAATGAAAAGAAAAATACACCATAGTGTAAGGGTAAAAACAACTGCAAAGGGGGAATACATGCTAATCCAGTATTTTTTTTGCTCCTCCTAATTAAAATTTTTCTCCTTGTGTTGCCCAATGTATTGAGTTAACTATGAATCTGACAAAAAAAAATGGATGTCTGCATTGAAACAAGAATTTAAAAACAACCAAATTGCATTTTCTCTTGATTTTGAATTGATCCACATGATATTGGAGAAATTGGTGGAAGTAGAGTTTGCATGCCCTTGTGACTCTGGATACAACTTTGCATGTAGTTCAGTATTTTTCATTGTTCCAACACTTAGTCTGTTTACTAATGTTTGTCACTACCTGTCAAAATAGGATATCCTCTGGGGACCCACAAAAATTGGTCTGGAAGATCTTAATTAGAGCCATTGTTCCAACCACAGCATAGTTGGTAATAGTGTTAATTGATGGGTCAGGAAAGTATGAAATTGAGAACGCTGAGCCTCAGAGATGGTGCAAACCAGTCAACCCCAACTCACCTTGAGCTACTGGCCAAAACCCAACTGGTATTCAAAATGGTAGATAATGCTTTCCCGAAATTTGCACAAACACTTTAGAGTAAGAGTAGTTTTTATGTGCTAATGAGATATATATTGTTTCTGTTTTCTGACTGTTCTTTTTAGGTCATTGCCTACTGGATAGCATTTGGGTTGACCTTGTTCTATTTGTTCTGTTCCCGTTGCACATCTAAAGCTGCTGAAAATCATGGAGTTGAAGGAAATGGAGGAAACCATCAGGCTTTTGCACCTGTCTAGACTGAACCAAAACATTTACAAGAAATCAGGAAAATACTTGAATGTATCCCTGCATATAACCACTGATAACAGGCCTGGAAATACTGCTGGTCACTGTTTTTTCTTGATTTTGTTTTCTAATTTTAAATGCCACTTGTATAAACTTTACAATAGTGAATTTTAGGATGATTTGACACTTTTGTTGATTGCAGTTAGAAAAGAATTTGGAATGCATAAAAACTTGGTGGAATGTAAATAAATGATCAACAATGTCCAAAAATGAGTTATTTGAGATTTAGCAGCACAGAGTCCTATGGATCTGTTGATTGATTTTAAAGGAGTTTACTTTAAGAGTGAGAGAGATTAAATTCCTGGATGGTTATTGAAAACATGAAACCACACATCAGTAATTTAAAGATAGAAATCAGACAATTTTGTTGTGTAAAGTGAAAGAATTGTTGAATGCTAAAACTTTACTGACATATAATTCACTGATGATTCCTTCTTTGACTTATTACATACAAATCTGAGGGAATGTTTGTAAAGCAGATCATTTTTATTCTGTAAAAAAGAACTGGTGCAGAGATCAAACAGATCCATTGTTCCTTTGTGAGTTATGTTTGAAATTTATCATATTACCAACAAATAAACAAAATAGTTATAAAGAAAGAATTGCATCTATAATTTTAGATTTTTTTAAAAACCTAAATAATCAAATCAAATGGATCATTGCATCCGTTTATGAATCTGTGGAATAAAATGCTGGAAGGAGCCAGGAAGGGAACATTTTATTTTTAAGAAAAGAATAAAATGTAATAAAGTTTCAAGATATCATTGGAGCCCTGAATTTTTTTTGTCTTTTTTTTTTGTGTTTAAAGAAGTTTTTAAAAGTTTGGTTGATTGATGCTTGTGGCCTTTATTTTATAAAATTGACTTTTTGAAGCTTTAGATTGAGGATTTTTCTTCCATCTATTCACTTACATTCAAAACCTTTGCACTTAACATGTATCATGTGCACTGAGTAAAATAATGAGTAAAAATTATTTTTAAAATATATTTCTGAAACGGTTGTGTTTTTAATATATTAAAAGACAAGTAATTTGTATTTATAATTGGTAAAATTGGAAAATAAACAACATTACCGTCAAATATGTGGACAGCTCTAATAATAAAATACTAAAATAATGTTTATCAGTTTATTTCTGTCATCACTGATATTTTTACAGTAAAAATTTTCATTTCTCTGCTTCATATTAAACCGAGTGTTTGATTTTAAACTTTATAGAATACTCTTCAAAATATTTCTTACTTAAATAACACCTTTTAGCCAGTAGTTTATATTTGTCATTTTTACAAGGCCTTCAGAAAACTGCATCTTTGGGGTTTAATTTTTAATGCACTTAATTTTTCTGGTTTGGAAAATATGCAACAACTCGATAAATGAGTGAAGAATAGAGACAAGTTCTGCTGCGCAGATAAAAAATAACGACCAAATGTAGCGATTTTCATTTTGACCAGCAGGTGGAGCTACAGACCCAGGCGTTACATTATTATTAATGCAACAATTAAAATCCCCATAAAAATAGTGAAAAAGTTTCAGTTACCAGGAAATTTCCAAGCATTTCACGTTCCTCTCCCCTGACAGGCTTCATGAAGATCTTAACTTCATTTTCCAGCAGAACCAAAAGCTGGTTTAATAGTAAAAGTTGGGAGAAAACGCCAGAGACAGTTGGTTGTTCAAAAGTAATTTAACACGTTCATTTTAAATAGTATCTTCTGTTGAATATTTATTACCCAGCCAATGTTTACATCATCACAATACAATAGATTTTTGAAAACTACAACTAATAAAAACTAAACTAGAAAAATATTTAACTAATAAAAACTAGCAAACAATCTAAAAACTAATTAAAGTTAACTGACTTAGACAAAAAAGTCACAACAAAATAAAACTAAACTATAATGAAAAATCCAACATTATTATAACACTGCAAAAGACCCAACATTACAGACGAAGCTATGAAAGCAACCTGGACTCAGCAGAACCGCAGGCTGATCAGCGTCACGATGCAATTATTCATGCAAAATGAGGCCCAACAAATATGGACCGTTTCCTTCTTCCTCCAAACACGGGAGGCTGAAACGTCAAAGGGTTTGAGTTTAATCTCATCACAGAAACTTTTAGCGACTGCAGATGTTTAAAATGCTTCACATCTGGATGATGGGTGTTAATGTGTCTTATACTGGTTTAATCAGGGGGATAATTTGTTATATTTGATTGCAGAGATCAGATACACCATTAATGTAAATAAAATAAATATTTAAAGTAAATGCAAAGTAAAGAAAGAAAAGGAAAAAAATTAGGCAAATCTTCAGCGAATGGATGAATTTCCACAACCAGAGTCTCGACCCAAATTCCCAAAAGGAGAAAAAGTTTTGTGTCATTTAAAATAATAATAATGTTCATTGTTACATGTATTCAATCTCTTCTTCATTTTAATCAGTCATGTTTTCTAATCTCCCCTCAGATTTTGTTCAGCCTCATGTTTGGTTTTCACTTCCTTTCAAAGCTCTTTGCATGTTTTCCAAATATTTCCTTAAAACTAACCTAGAATGCAAATATGTTCTGTTGCTAAAAAATGAAACCAGATGGAAATAAAGGCACAATTATTTCAGAAAACTGTCAAGCCACCAAAATAATTTTTCAACCACTTCAGATTCTGGTTTATTCTCAGCTCAAGGTAAACACTTTTACAATGCAAACTTGATTTTATCATTATTGAATAAGTTGCATTTAAACACTTTTTCTACCTTGTTAAGTCGTGGTTTGGTTAGTGATGTAACTCCTCCTTCATTGTCCTATGTATAAAAGGGCAGGTTTGCCTACTTTCAGGAGAAATCTTGTTAAGCTTTTTCTGCTTTTGATTCCACATTTGACTTTGTTTAGAACATCATTTTTAATTTTTTACTTACTGGATCAATTTCAAACTGGTTTGATTTGTTCAGCTGAAGACATTGAAACATTTCATCCTCTTGTATTTTGTTCTTGCTCTTCATCTTGAGTCACGCCATCAGGTAAATATATTTGATTTAAATTGATCAATTGTTTGATTCCTGAGTGACGTTTGGGAAAACGGCATAGAAGTGACTAAAGGGAATCAGTCTAGGACGGTTAAATTCATATCAAAAGGTCGACTTGAAAGATATTTTGTACAACTTACATACAAACATGTTGTGTTTTATTGGGATTTTACTTGAAAATCCACCAGAGCGAATTAGCATATAAAATTAAATGAAGATCAAACATGCTTTCCGAAACAGAATATATATTTACAATAACTGTATTCAGCCACATTAACTCTGAAGGTTTTTAATTTCTAAAATGTTCTTTTTATAATCAGCAGGCTTGAAAACTTTGCATCTCTATGTTTCTGTTATGGATAAATGTTTTTGATTATGTATTCAGATTGTCTGGATGGAGTTTGTGCATTTTATTTTATTTTTGTTGCTTTTTTTTGTTGCTATGTGATTAAGAGCAACATAAAAATGGTGCAGGTGACCATAAGACCAGGAACTAACAGATTATTTGCATGAACAAGTTCCTTGTGTACAACAGAAAATTTTAGTTGTACAAATTATTCAAAGGGAAATATTTCATAAAGGGTTTCAGTAGTTTACCATAGCAAAGAGAGAGTTGAGAGAACAAAGTTTCCATTTTTCCTCTTTACACTAAACCTGAAATTATCTCTAACAGATGGACTGTAATCAACATCTGGAGAAGCTGTGGAGCTCGGTGTAAAGTCTGTTATGTTTTCAAAACATTTTCTCAGAAATGGACTTTCTGTCTTACTGTGGCTCTTCTTGCTAACAGTGCATTTATTTTCTTAACTACAATAAGTGTTATTTTCTTTTTTTTCAAACTGAGCTTGTTTTAGTATCCATCCATCCATTTTCTTACACCCTTGTCCCTTAGCGGGGTCAGGAGGGTTGCTGGTGCCGATCTCCAGTTAACGTTCCGGGCGAGAGGCAGGGTCACCCTGGACAGGTTGCCAATCTGTCCATATGTTTTAGTACATGGATGAAAAGAAAGTTAATTGTCCACAGCAGGTGTAAAAACATTTTAAATTCCAGTTGCCAGTATTGCTCTTTCCTGTCACAATAAACAATAAATCAATTAATTGCATGAAATTAAAACAAACTCATTTGTCATTTTTATTTATTTATTTATTTATTTGGGGCATTTAAAATGTCTTCCAGTGCCAGTGTTCAATGTTCATCAGAATTGAAAGTTTATTGATCTTTAAGAATGTGTTCTTGCATTATTATGCCATTACTTTTATATTGATTGAAAATTATCTCAACATTTTATCGTTTATCACAATAAGTTCTGGGACAAATTATTTGTTATAATTTGTCATCATGACAGACCCAGTTATTGCTTCCCCTGGTTTCATTTTTTTTCTGTGTTTCCCCAGTTACAGACTATGGATCCAACGATGGATTTAAAGAAAAGCTGGATGTCTAAACTGAAAGAGGAGTTTTCCAGGAGCCCAGCGGCATCTACTTTAGGCTTTGCATTGATCCAGATGGTGTTGGAGAAACTGGTGGAAACAGAGTTTTCATGTCCCTGTGACTCTGGATACAACAGTTTACATACTTCAGTTTGTTTCTTTGTTCCACCATTTATAGTCATTTCACTAATTTATGTCACCGCATGTGACTGTAAACTCTATGACACCTTGAGACTCGGCATCATTCCAGCTGGAATATGGCTGGTAATTGTGTTATTGGACGGTCGTTATTACGCCTGCTTAATGACCGATTGGTCAGGAAAGTATGAAACGATTCAGAAAGCTGAACCTCAGAAATGGTGTCAACCATCAAACCCCAACTCATCTCAGGAGCTACTGGCCAAAACCCAGTTCCTGTATTCTGAGTCACAGGTAAGAAATAACGACGTTTTCCTGAGATTTCCACAATCTGCTTATAAAGATGAGAAGTTTTTACTGCAAATGAGATGTAATTTTATCTGTTTCTCTTTTTCCCTGTTTTTTTAGTTCTATGGATTCCTCACAGCATTTTTGTTGACATTTTTTTATATTCTATGTTTGATCATCTCTTTCTTCTACTCATTCTGCTGTGCAAATATGGACAGAACCACCATATTTCTTCTTTCCATTTTTATTGCTCCATTGTCTATTTATTGTTTAGTTCTGCGGATTTTTGATTCTGTTTTGGTTGCCGGTTCATGTGGTTTGATTTGTCTGACCCTGATATTCGCAGGTAAACTCACAGAGGACTTAGGGGTTTAATAACTAACAGGATATCCCCAGGGTGACTGTGCCTCTCGGCCGCTAGACGGGCACCAGCTCCCGTCTCGGCCCAAATGGGAAGGGGGTATCAGAAAATGGGTGGATGAAATGATTTTGTAGAAATATTGCTTTTTAGAAATTGTACCTTTTTTTATTTGTTTTGTAGTTTAAAATGCTACTGGTATAAACTTTATGATTAAAAATTTCAGGATTAGATTTGACGTGTTTTGGTTGTAGTTAAAAGGATAACATGATAATGTAGATCAATTATCAATGAATGAATGTTACGAATGGCCCCCGGACGAGCCCCCAATTTGTTACGACTGGCCCCCGGACAAGCCCCCAATTTGTTACAACTGGCCCCCGGACCAGCCCCCAATTTGTTACGACTGGCTCCCGGACAAGCCCCCAATTTGTTACGACTGGCCCCTGGACGAGCTCCCAATTTGTTACGACTCGCCCCCGTACTCGCCCCCAATTTGTTACGACTCGCGCCCGGACGAGCCCCCAATTTGTTACGACTGGCTCCAGGGCATAACAAAAACGGGAGACCATGCAGTGATTATGGTGCAGAAAATGACATATTTATTAACAAAACTACAATGGATTGTGAATATCAATGTCAGTGACATAATGCAACACGTGTTGTGGAAGTGTTAAGGTGCAAAATCAAACTCAAATGTGCAAAAGCAGCAGAGCACCACACACGGTGAAGGCAACCCAGGAGGTGGAGACGGCCAGCTTCAACTACTCCACGCTGCAAATCAACAAATCAGCCACCAGGGGGGAGGAGCACAAGTGCAAACACCTGCAACCCAGCTTATAAGGCCCAGAGCTGTAACAATGGCTAAAATATAACTGGTATTATAATTAGACATGTGAGAAATATTTAAAATTCCTGTGTTTTACTCTTGATGAAAACCAAAACTGGAAAAAACACATCAGAATTTAAAGATAATTTTGTTACATAAACTGAAAGACCTTTTGAATGATGAAGCTTTGTTGATGTTTAGTTCACTTATTGTTTCTTATTTTACTTATTTTGAAGATGTTTGGAGGAATGTTTGTTAATTATCTATAGATTCTGATCTTATTTTGCAAAAATTTGAGTAAGAATCATCAGAAAATGGTACAGAGATCAAATTTTTGAAATTTCACAACCTAATGGACTATTATATTTTACAAGTTATGTTTAATAAAATACCAACAAATTCACAAAAATTATTAAAATAAATTCCATTTATAATTTAAGAGCATAAGATTAAAAAACAAAAGTTATAATTAATCCATTGAAATGTTTTATTTCATTTTACTGAATGAATCTGAGGAATTCTCTGTGAAGAAACTAAGCAGAAAAGAATAATGTTAATCATAATAAAACAAAATTAAATATAACATGCTGTCAAAAAATGAAAAAATGAAATATATTGATTAATTAGTGCAGTAACATCACAAATATCTTTTCTTCTTTATTTCCTGTTTTGTGTTTATAAAGATATCTGTAGTCCTGATGCTTATTTTTGTGTTTTTGCAAATTGTTTTTTTAAAGGATTTATTATAAAAGATTTTCTGCTCCTTTTCAATCAAAACTTTTGCTTATGTCAACATGTTCCTTTTAAACTGTAGACAATTAAAATAACATAAAATCTGCTACATTTGAAAATTTGGCTTGCTTTTGAAGTACTAGACATCAGGAAAATAATTTTGCTCTCATAATATTTTGGTAGTACAAAGTTTTTATTAACTTTATTAACAAAAATCGGGGAAAACAAGCTAAACTAATTCAAAGCTATTTAATGAATGTGAAAACATGCTCCTCAGTCTTACAGCAGCTCTTAGGCCTTCATTCACCTCACTATATCCACCTTGTGACGTTTTTCCTGTCTACTTAACATTTTTTAATACAAAAACATGATGGACGGCCAGTGGACAGCCGACCACCAGTCTTGGCATGATTCCTGGGGGAAACCCTGTTCTGGGTTTTATTTAGGGGTTTCAGAGTCAATGGGACTGACCACAAATGCATTTCACACTTTGTATTTTATTGAGCAAAATGTCTAATTTTCATTAAACTTAATATGTTACTTTTTGCAAGTCTTCTGCATAAAATCCCAATGAACCACAACGTGGTTGTGAAGTTACATTAAAGATGCAAAAGGCGTTAAATTGCTCTTCCTCCACCACCTTGGTTGACAGCTATGAGATGTTTGAACTGAAACAGGTTCTGTTCTTTGTCTTGACTCATAAAACCCAAGATTTGGCGAGGGTGTTTCTTTCCTGTGAGATTTGTGAAACCTGAAGTTTAAGTGTTGCTTCATGTTTTGTTGTTCTGACTTTACCACCAAGCCCTTACTTCTTTGGTCAAACTTGAAGACACAACCAGCTAAAGAACCATTTTTGCTATTGTTTTTTTTTTTTTCGAGAACTGAATAAGATGCAGACGTCTTCTCTGAATTATGACCATCTCATGAGCTTACATCCGATGTTGCAATGATTTTTAATCACTTATGTGACCAAATTTCTTCACGTGTGACTTTAGTTTCATTTATTTAATGGATTCACAGCAATTGAAAAATTGTGTTGTTTTTTTACATTAGCAGAATTTAGATTTATTTTTAAAGGAAATGCAACTGTAGTTACTTTGCAGAGAAAGAATGAAGTAGGTGAAAGTGCACACAGATGCATCTCACCTTCATCCTGTGTGATTAACACAGGATGAAGATGAGATGTACTGTATCTGCAAAACTTTCAGAGATGCATTTGCAAGTGTTTTTTTTCCACAGAGCTGCTTGTTGGGTTCATATGTTTTTTTTTTTTAATTCAAGCATCATTTCATGTCTTGTCTCAATAAGGTAAAGTATGTAAAGAAACAGCAGGTGATTGGCTGGTTGGACAGCTTCTCTTTCAGCCTCTCCTCTGATAAATAATATACAGGTTCAAGACTGATGACACAACATAAAGGAGACACTTAAGGGATTCTTGTTCTTTAGATTGTCTGACTCACTTTCCAGGTAAATATCTTCCATTTGTTTATTACCCTTATAATTCACAAAAAATCATAATAGCTTGAATTTGAAATATAACATTAAGAATGCTGTACATGAAATCTTGATGCAAAGTCTGAAAGGTAAAAACATCTTGGTAGTCGGACTGATTTGCAAACAAGTTGTTCAAACACCCGCTGTTTTATTATAACTCATCATGACATTGCTAGTGTTTATTTACAGAATTAGGTTTAACATTAAGAATGACCATCTTCAATATTACATTGTTAACTCAATAACTCTTGTGATTTTCTTCTCTAAATTGCTTTAAAAATAATGAATTAGACAATCATTAACTAGAGAGCCACACAACATTCAACTAGCTATTAATTATGGAGCAGTTTGAACATACAATCATTCAGTAAATTTGAATATTATTGAAAAGCAAATTTACTCCATTCACCAGTGGAGACACATTACATAGATTATTAAAAACAGATTGATGGAGAAAATAATCCACCAAAGGCATTAAAATAATAACTTTTGAATTATTTCCATATACATGCTAAAACATGTAGATTTGCATTATTTAGTCTTGGCTGTTTAGTTTGTTGGTTACTAAAATTTTTGTTTGCTTTTTTTTTCTTTCTTTCTAGTTAACTATGTATCTGACCGACAACTGGCTGTCTATGGTGATCGGATTATTAAAAACCAGTCCACTGGGAGCTAGTGTAGGTTTTGGATTTTTCCAGGTGATACTGGAGAAACTAGTGGAAGCAGAATTTTCGTGCCCTTGTGACTCTGATTACAACTGTGGATATGGTTTAGTATTTTTCATCGTTCCATCAATTATGGTCTTTTTACTAATGTGTGTCATTAGTTATTCACTTGAGTTATGGACATGTAAAATGTCCATGTAAATGTACATGTAAATCCATCTGGGAAATCTTAATTATCATGTTTGTTCCACCCATAACATGGTTTATAGTAGTGTCCGTTGATGGTCGTTATTTTGCCTGTGCAAGGACCAATTGGACAGGAAAGTATGAACTGATTGAGAACGCTGCTCCTCAGAAATGGTGTAACCCATTAGACTCGTCTCTGGAGCCAGACTCACTGACCCAAACCCAGTTCTGGTATTCTAAATCACAGGTAAGTAAGTATTATGTTTTAAAGAGATTCATACAAACTAATGATTTAGATGAAGAGTATTTTTTTTGTGCTAATAACATACAGTATATCTTTAATTGTTTCTGTTTTTGACTGTTTTTTTAGT
This sequence comes from Poecilia reticulata, assembly GCF_904066995.2. NCBI lineage: Eukaryota > Metazoa > Chordata > Actinopteri > Cyprinodontiformes > Poeciliidae > Poecilia > Poecilia reticulata. The sequence goes on along the minus strand of NC_088835.1, from coordinate 26,220,900 downwards.
TCATTGGATTCTGCACAGCAGCTGGGCTGACCTTCATATATGTGGTCTGTTTTTTCATCTCCCGGTGTTGTTCATCCCCTCCAGAAAACAGAGAGACCCCTGTGCCTTCAGAAGATGTCGAGATGGAGCCAAACAATTCTTAAAATTATGAAATTTATGCATGCATTTAATTATTGATTAAAATTATTGAAAATGCATTTAATTATTTGGTTAAGAATAAAATTCTTGGCAGGAGAAACATTTAGTATATTTTGCTACCTTTGAAAAAGGTTTTCTGTATAAATATGTTTGTGTCACTTTCATGTAATATGATTTATTATTTCTTTATTTCTTACTGTGCAACTCAAATTCCAATTTTGTTTGTAGATATCTTACTCAGATGTGTTGATATAAAAAATACTATTTTTAATCACAATTCCTTCTACCTGATATCTCCATTATTTACAGATCAGTATGATTTTCAAATGGGTCTTTTGTCTTTTTTGATTCCTACAACTTAGTTTTGGTTTAATGTTTTTCATCTTCTGATTAAATTTGCATTATTTAGTCTTGGCTGTTTAGTTTGTTGGCTATTATAAAATGTCATAGATATTTTTGACTAAAATGTCTGACGTGTGTAATGAACGATTATTTGTAATCGGGTTCAGGTTTTAATTTTGACATTTAACCTTTTAAGCATTTAATATATATTTTAAGTGTTTTATGATAAATAACTATTTTTGAATAACATTGTGAGGACAGGACTGTCTGTGAATCCGGATGGAGGGTCAGTTCCTATAAGTAGTGGGTTATTTTGTGCTCAGGAAAACAAACCTGCAGCTAAAGAGGTGAACAGATTCTAGGGGAAATGTTATTGTGTGATGATTTGGGCAGATAGTCTCTGTTGTCGTGGTAAAATCTCTGATCACTTTGGGTGTTTTGCTGTCAGATGTTATGAGACATGTGATCCCAAAGATATATCTTTGTATTCAATAAATATGATTAATTTTACCTCTCAGACTCTTTTTGTGCTGGTTTAGTCCTTTGCATACGGATCTCGGGGAGATTTATTAATCTTAATTTGGTGTGTCCACCCGGTTCTTGTGAAGGATTTTTGGATTTGTAATACTGGTTGGTGAGCTGCAGATGCAGCTCTCAGAGGGTCGACCCACTAAATCAGTTAAGCAGAAACCTGTTGCAGTTGAAACTGTCTAATTCTGCAGACTGAACGTGCTAAATAAGATCTGTATCAGAGAGCAGCCAGAGGCAGTCCTAGCCTGTTTGGCGCCCTGGGCGAACCACCTCTCTAACGCCCCCAGTCCCTCCCTTTCTTTGGCAACGAGTGTAAGGTGTTGTTCCTGTGATGGTCATCTGTGTCTGTGTCATCCAGTTTGTGTCTCTTTATTTAGCAAAATCTTATTCATTTAGCATATGAATGCTGTTACCACTCCCAGATCAAAAAGCACACATTCATATTTGCCCTGAACTCCCTCTGGGTCTCCGTGAATCACAGTTGGCCCCAGTTACGTTATGTGGTTCTTTTTACATATATCAATATGTATAAAGAACCAGTCTTGTTTAATTAATCACGGTTTAACTCCAGCTTCATGTTTGTTTTTCATTCTCCTTTTTTTTATGCCTCCTTTTAGAGCACTTTGCATCTTTTCGTTCCAAACATCAACATTTACCAGAAAGGTAATCTAGGAATGTAGATATGGTTTGTGGCTGAAAAATGAAAATGAAACAAAACAGTTTAGGTACGACTAGAGCGGAAAAACCAAGCAACGCCACCAAGAAGGAGATTTTTAACTTCAGATCTTGTCACAGGTTTTTGTGCTGACAGTAAAAACAATTTATTTCTACAATGCAAACTTAATTTTCTGACAAATTAAATGGTCTAGTTTTAACTTTGATAACCAGGCAACAGTATGAAGTTGGTGTTGTATTTGGTTTGATTAAAAGAGAGAGTTGTTAGTGATGGTATAGTTGATGTTTTTAATTCTACCATGAGCCATGTTGTTGTTAAGAGCAGATATAATATGTCATAACTAAACTTGCTGGTTATGTTAAATTGTCTCATAGTGAAGTTAGATCATTAAATAGGTGGAGTTGTTCATATTTTGAGGAATAAATTGTTATTGTGTTATTCCTCCATGGACATTTCCTGAGGTAAATGTAGACATGAGACTTTTTCCAAGTAAAAAATTATTGGAATTTAATGAAAAAGGGGTAAAGACTGATGTATATTTAAGGAACTCATATTATAAGAATTTAAAAGGATATGTTGTCATATCCACTGAGCTGAGTGCTGTGAGTGTGTGTGTCTCCTACCTTCTCTCCTGCAGGGTGTGTCAGACAGGCGTAGCCAGCTGCAGCTCATCCTCTTATCAGGAGGAGCGGTGAAGTAGAAGCTGGATTCTGGTGACAGATGCCAGATGGTTCTACATATCTAGTGAGTTCCTGGTCCGAGTCGAACCTTTGCTGATTCTGTTTCCTCCTGGTGGCGTCCTCATCAGCTGCATGCTGATAGCGGCTGCCCGTCTCCTGCCTAGTTCCTTCCCATCTGCCTACCTTCACTGCTGGATCGCTCCCTGATCACCCGCTTGCCTGCCTGTCTACCCTCCAACAGTCTCTCGCCTCCTCCCCTAAGCTTGGAAGACAACATCTAGAGCAGGGGTGTCAGACTCCAGTCCTTGAGGGCCGGTGTCCTGCAACTTTTAGATGTGCCTCTGCTGCACCACACCTGAATAGAATAATTAGGTCATTAGCAAGGCTCTGGAGAACTTACCTACACAAGAAGGAGGTAATTAAGCCATTTGATTCAGGTGTTTTGTACCTGTGGCACATCTAAAAACTGCAGGACAGCGTCCCTTCAGGACTGGAGTTTGACACCCCTGATCTAGAGGGTCACATCCAAGTCTCAGTGGATATTCCTTTTTCCACCCCCCAGGACCACCTCATCTCTACCAACAGTAAGATCAGCCTCTACTCCATTGCACATTGATCTCCCATTCAGACGACATATCAGTAACTGACCTTTTCCCAAACAAGACAAGTAAAGGTGCACTCACCTTCATCCTGTGTGATTAACACAGATGAGATGTATCTGCAAAACTTTCAGAGATGCTTCTGCAAGTGTTTTTTTTTTTTCACAGAGCTGCTTGTTGAGTTCGCGTGTTTTTTTTTTGTAATCATTTCATGTCTTGTCTCAATAAGGTAAAGTATGTAAAGAAACGGCAGGTGATTGGCTGGTTGGACAGCTTCTCCTTCAGCCTCTCCTCTAATAAATAATATGCAGGTTCAAGACTGATGACACAACATAAAGGAGACACTTAAGGGATTCTTGTTCTTTAGATTGTCTGACTCACTTTCCAGGTAAATATCTTCCATTTGTTTATTAATTTTATAGATTACAAAACAATCATAATGGCTTGAATTTGAAATGTAGCATTAAGAATGCTGTACATGAAATCATGATTCTATCTGAACGGTAAAAACATCTTGGTAGTCAGACTGATTTGCAAACGGGTTGTTCCAACACCCGTGTTTTAAAATTATAACTGATCATGACATCGCTAGTGTTTATTTACAGAATTAGGTTTAAAATTGTGAATTACTATCATAAACTTCATATTTTATCTTTAAAAAAAAATGCCTCATAGAAGCACTGATTCCTGTGATTTTCATCTCTAATTTGGTCAAGTTTTAAAAATAATAAATTTCTAGCTAAAGAGCCATGGTGACATTCAACTAGCTATTAATTATGGAGCAGGTTGAAAATGCAGTCATTCAGTAAATTTGAATAGTACTGAAAAGACGATTTACTCCATTCACAGCTGAGTTGTGGAAACTCAGCTGTGAATGTGGAAACGCATTATATAGATTACTAAAAAACAGACTGATGGAGGAGAACATAACCACCGAAGGCATTAAAATAATCTAATTTTGAATTATTTCCATATACTGTACATGCTAATACAATAATTGTTATAGTTTTTCCTCATTTTGATTTTTCCCTCTTTGTTTTTCTTCAGTTACATCGTTAACTATGGATCCGAAAAAGAACTGGCTGTCTACGGTGACAGAATTGTTAAAAAACAGTCCACTGGGAGCTAGTGTAGGTTTTGGATTTATCCAGTTGACTCTGGAGAAACTGATGGAAGTGGAGTTTTCATGCCCTTGTGACTATAGTCACAACCTTAAATATGGTTTAGTAGTTTTTATTGTTCCAGCAATTATAGTTTTTTTACTAATGTTTGCCGCGAGTTATTCACTTAAGTCATGGACATGTCCATGTAAATGTCCATGTGAAAGTAAATGGAAATCCTTCTGGGAAGTCTTAATTATCATGTTTGTTCCATCCATAACATGGGTTATATTAGTGTTAATTGATGGTCGTTATTACGCCTGTCTAAAGACTGATTGGCCAGGAAAGTATGAACTGATTGAGAACGCTGCTCCTCAGAAATGGTGTAAACCATCAAATTCATCTCTGGAGCCAGGCTCACTGACCAAAACTCAGCTGTGGTATTCTTACTCAGAGGTAAGAAATCCTTATATTTTCCTGAGATTTGGACAAACTAACAATTTAGATGAAGAATATTTTTTGTGTGCTAATAACACAATAACATTGTTTTTGTTTTTGACTGTTTTTTAGCAAGCTGGATTCTACACAGCACTTGGGTTGACCCTGTTTTATCTGGTCTGTTTTATCGGCTCCCAGTGTTCATCCCCACCAGAAAATAAAATGACTCAAGAAAATGGAGAGAATGCAGAGGCTTCAGAATCTTTAACCCTTGAGGTTATGAGGGCTGATGCAGCTGAAACAAGTGATATGGGGTCTGCTGGACCCCGTTCGCAAACACAAGGGCTAGAAAATAATTAGACTGAGCCGAAAAATCTTAAAAGAAATTATGAAAATGTGTGCATACATTTAATTATTGATAGGCCATGTGTGGTTAAGAATATATAAAATTCCTGGCAGGAGAAACTTTTACGATATTTTTACTATGTGCTAACTTCGAAAAAGGTTTTTTTGTATAAATATGTTTGTGTCCATTTCATGTAATATGACTGATTATTTCTTAGTGTGCAACTCAAAATTCTAATTATGTTTTGTAGATATCTTACTCAGATGTTTTGATATAAAAATACTATTTTCAATCTGTTCTTTTTACCTGTTATACCATTATTTTTAGACATCCTGTGATGTATATTTCATGCATAGTTTTTCCAGATCTGCATCATTTTCAGATGTTTCTTTGTCTCTCTTCTTTGCACCCACAATGTAAAATGTATTTAATCTTCTAATTAAATTAGCATTGTTTCTTAAAAATGTCATCTTAGACATTTTTGACTAAAATGTTTAACATTTTAGAGGTGAAAACTCAAAATAACCAGATTCTTCATATTCAGTTGATTTAATAGCGATACTCTTGATTCTTCTGTGTCAAGAATTAGAAAAAATATTCAGAAAACGCATGCAAATGTGTCACACTCACATGCAACATTGGCCACAGACAGCATCACAGGAAGACGGCACCAGAGGAACGGCCCAACCACCATCATAGCTGTGAACTGTGAGGAAAAAACTATTTTGTTTGCTGCGTATAAAACAAAAGCATCTTGCTGCAGTTCATTAATGGGCAAAACACAAAAGAGAACAGCAGGTATTTATGAAATATTGGTCCAAGAAAATAATTGTGTTTATTCCATAATCCAGTTTTTAAACCAATGTAGTGGTATAGAAATGCACCCAATTCCACACAGGTGGTTGTCAGGTGAGAAGTTCCGGTTGTTAAGGTGGGCGTGGTATATAAGGAGTTGCGGCGTTCATTCAGGATGTGTCGTCTTTGCTCTCCCACTGTGGCTTGCGTTCTGTGGGCTCTGGCAGCGGAAAGTAACCAATCAATGGCTGGTGCATGTTGCGCTAATGTTCTGGTGGTAAAGCGCCACTGCGCTGCGCTCCTTCTCTTCCTCCTCCTGCGAGTGTGTGTGTGCGTGTTTGGATCGGCAGCCCCCCCCCCCCCCCCACAGTTGGACCATTGCTGCTCTGTTCTGCTCCGATCTACTCTGCTTTGCTCTGAGTTCGTCTCCCGGACTTCCACACAATCTGTTTTAAAGTTGGACTGCGGCGGCATTATCCGCCTTCATCGAAGCGTGTTTGGGGTGTGGCATCGGCGCACCCATTTCACCTCCTGTTGTGGCGTGACAAGCGGGCCACGCCTGGTCCTGATGTTTTAATTTCCATTGTCTATTGTTGATTGATTTCTATTTCTTTACTCGTTTTGTTTACGGCCCTTTTTGTTCTTTATTTAGTCGGGCTGATATTGTTTTTCTTATTGGGTTTAAGACTGTTATATTGGTTAATTGCTTCTCTTTTGTTGTTTTGCTGTTGCTGAGGTCCGGTGGCGGTGTTGGTGTGGTGACGGTGTCTTCCTCTTCTGCGTGCTGTGATTCTTGAGTTCGGGTTGTCTCACTGCGTCTGGTGTGTTGAAGGGTTTTTTTGGCGGGTGCCAACCCTATAGGGCCCCTCTGGCCGGTTACCTCAGCTACTGCACTTCTATTTTCTTTTGTTTTTTCTTCATTTCTTTTGTTTCATTCTTAAAAGAAACTGGTTTTAAAAAGAATATTTTAAAAAAGAATTTAATAAATGTTTTTTTATATACATTTGAAACTGTCTCAGATGTTTTAAATTAAATGCATAACAGAACCTGTGTGCCTTAAACCAAAGGAAATATTCCCAGGGTGGCGTTGTTGGGCAACCTATTAAAGCTAAAAGTTCACCAAATCAGTTTCCACCTAGTGTCGCCACACCACATTACATAGAAATAAAAGTGTTCAAGAACACAGGAAAATAAAATGAAGAATATCCTGCATTCTCCTTAGGGGAGAAAGTATGTTCTTTCCTGATCTAAAATAAAGGGGGAAACGTAAAAAGTAAGACTACAATGAGTCTGTCACAGCATAAATGATCAAAATGATTATAAATAAATAATAAACCACAGAATAAAATAAATTGTTTATGGAGTGACCTTGAATAGCTAAATAATCCTGGGTGCCACATAAAATTCATCAATAGCAGACAAAAACATGAGCGACGGGAGTAGCATTATGGATAATGGTGTCTAGAAATGTAACGTATATTAAAATTATTCAAATGTAACAATATTATTCCCTGGTTAGTATGGGTGCCAGAGGACAAAAGAGCAAGAAAAGAGTAGGAAAGTACAGGTTTTTATGTATTTATTTATTTCGAACAGACAGAAAAGACAATCAAGAAAAAAGAAAACAAAATCAAATAGAATGAAACAAAAGAAATAAAAATGTAAAACTAATTATTTTGCCCATGTTGCATGCAAATTTTATATTTTCTGTTCGAAAAGGAGGAGGTAGAAGCTATAATATCTTATAATGTCTTGCCCCTTTCCTAATTGTCAATTTATAATCAATTAACTTTCAGAACATCAAAAAGAGACAACTTGTTTCCATTTTACATGATGTTTAACTATAATATCCCACTTTATGTAGTATTTGGATTGATTTTTTTTGTAAGACGTATAATGGCTGTAAATTTGTTTTGTATGTATTCCCCGAATTTCCGCACAATATGTTAAATGTGGTACAATGAGTGTGTTATAAAGAATAAACAAAGATTTACAGCCCAGAACAAAACTAATTCCTCTTAGAACAGCGTGATCAAAATGTCACAATATTGCTACCTTGATTAAAAGTAATACATAAACAGTGTCATCGAAACAAGTTTTGTGTCTTCAATAAATGTATCCTTTCTGCCATGTGAAGATATAAAAATATATATCTAAAATTCAATTAAGCTCTTTATGCTGGGGGTTCAGTAAAATCACAAATGAGTAAAAATGTCACTTGAGAATCATTTTTATTTTTACATTAGTGATGTTTAATTTTTCTCCCAGTGAAAATCTTCTTCCACAACAACCTAACAACTGAAACCCAGATGATCGTTACAAGCAGAACAGCTGCTAACAAGGCAGTGAAGACATCAACAGAGTTGTAAACAAACCAGGACATTTTATGGGCGTGTGTCTGCAGATGACGGGCCCCTTTGTGTCTGATGACGTACTCGATCCAAAACACAGCCTGATCCAGAGGTTTCACCGGCTGATCTTTGTGCAGCTTAGACAGAGTCTGCATGTTATCTCCATAGGTGGAGTTGTAAATTACTGTCATCAGAGTGTCTTTGAAGCTATGCCTGTTGAGCATGGCGATGTCCACGATGACAGCTGCTCCCTTCGCCTTGACCCTGGATAGATTATCTGGCTGATCAAAGAATAAAGGAAGTCCAATCACCGGAACGCCGTGGTAAATCGCTTCCTGGACGCCGTTGGTGCCTCCATGGGTGATGAATACTCGAGTTTTAGGATGACCTAAGAGGTCATTTTGAGGCAGCCACTTCACTAGCAATGTGTTGTTGCCCAGGTTGTTTGGTTTTTGTCCTACATACCTCCAAATAACCTTCTGAGGCAGCTGGGCAAATGCTGCAGCGATCTCTTCAGAGATATCCTCAGGCAGGTTGCTCACCAAAGTCCCTAGAGTCATTACAACAATCCCGTGATCTCCAGAGCTTTGGACAAACTCCTCCAGATCAGCAGGGAGGGACTTAGAAGGCTTACACTGAAACCCTCCTATGTAGATGACATTGGGCATTGTTGGACGCGGGAATTCAAACACAAAGTCGTTTCTCATGAGCCAGATATCGGCATCGAGGAAAAACGTTGAGTAATCCACATCAGGGCCAAAGAACCGCTGGACGATTGGTTTGTAGGCAGGTTCTGAGATGTACGATAGAGTGAGCTTCCCTACAACGTAACTCAAGACGTTCTTTAATCTCTGAGGGAAAGTCATTTTATCTGTGAGCTCGGTTGCAGTAAAGGGAATGTATGAGAGAGGTGAAGGAGCAATGAGGAAGTGGGCTTCACCCTGGATGGTCCATCGGACATTAAACACCAGAGGAAGTTGTAGCTTGCGCGCCAACATTGCACCTCCACCGATGCCAGGGTCTGTCAGGACCAAGTCATATTTGGCAGCGTCCAAAGACTGCATCAGATCCTCATTCTCAAACATGTGTGTAATTACATCCCCCACTTTCTTATGAAACTGGGAGAACTGGTCTAATAGCACCCACTCCATTTGCATGTGAGTCCAGATGTTGGACCAAAATGATTCAGGTTTTATTTGAAGCCGAATCTCCAGCTGTCGAGATAAGTACACGTCAAAGTTTTCCTCAAATCCCCCACGGCAGGGAAGAGTGACAGAGGTGTAGAGGGGGGACTTTTCCTCGATATACCAGCTATCAGAGGGCCGAAGCACCGTGATCTCGTGGCCCCTGGCATGCAGTTCCTCTATGATCACTTTCATGTTTACCCAGTGGCTTCCGTCCAATGGGAACACCAGAATTTTGCCCCCTGATGCAACTGATAGTTGCACTAAGAGCAACATAAAGGTGAGGAAAGAGGAATGAGGCATCTTCATGCTGATCGCAGAATACCTTCAAAAATAGAGGAAATGAAGTCAGTGAAGGGACATGTTCTCTCTCCTCTCTATGCCTTGGTAGAAATTACCCTTTAAAAAATATCAGTGACTGTGACCTGTATCACTTGTAAAGCTAAATAATATGGCAGAATATCACAATATAAGTTTTTCATATCAGACGTTACATTTCTTCACATAATTATTTTTGAGGAGTTTAAGGCACAGTGGTGAAACCTTACAATTTCTCCACAAGTTACTCAGCAGGTTGTTGCTAGGTAAAAGTTAGTGAGTTGCTAGGTAAAAGTGAGTTGCTAGGTAACCAAAGAGTGAGCGAGTTAGTTGGTGCCATTCATCTTGGCTTAGCTGGCCAAGATGAATGGCTAGATGTGTGTGTTCGACACAGACACGCATCTACAGTTTTTGTTAAAAGTTTCATAAGTTTCATACTGAAAAAAATATCTGTATGTTATTTATATTAAATGTTTTAGTCCTTAAAATACCAAAAACATCCACATAACTTTTGATTTTGGTCTGTCTGATTATGTCATTTTTAAATATTAAATGATTAATCTTTTGATCATTTACTCAGTATTTGAGTAGCCAATTTACCAATTTGCTGTACTTGAGTAATTTCTTGGACGACTACTTTTTATTTTTACTTGAGTAAAGATATGTTGAAGAAATGTTACTCGTACTTGTGTATAATTTTCAGATAGTCTGCCCACTTCTGCTTGGAACCTTCCACATTTTATTACATTACAACACAACTGTGTTTTTTTATTATATGTCATGTGATAGGACACAAGAAAGTAGAAAATAATGGTAAAGAAGAAAAGTGAAATGTTTTTCCAGTTAACAAGTATATTAAGTATATACACTTTGTTGTTCTAATCAAATATAACCCCAGTAAAAATCATTTTAATTTGTGGTTGTAATGTATTTTATTTTAGTTTTTTTACATTCCAGGGATATAAATAAGGTTTTGGATGTTTAAGTTTTACTGACATTTTTGCTGTTCAACCCTACTGTAACTTAACTCGTATTCAAATATTGTAAAGTGAGAATAATAACTGCTCTAACTTTCAACACAAGAACAAATTACACATATGAGACAGTTAAAATAATCCTATTTGAAGGCACACAAACAATTGTTTCCATGAACGTGTTTTATGATGCATTGGACTTTAACTCTTGCATAAGATGTGTGCACTAAACCGACGCACGTTTCATGGTAACTTTACTTAGTTTTTTATTTTATTTAATATTCTTACCTGAATCAGGTTTTTATCTTCATGAACAGCAGCTGAAGAGAAAACACTTTGTTCTCCTCCTTGTCTGCCCACACTCTGTTTGTGTGTCTTGTAGTCAAACGTCACATACGCTGTGATAGTTGTGTTATGAAATGTGTACATTGGTCATTGAACTGTCACAGTGGTTCATGTTTTGTTTCACACAGAACACGGAACAGATTAATCTGTGGCGCCTTCTGGTGTCACGTCAGAGCAGCTTCCGGTTAAACTGATCTGATCTGTTGTTACAGTACTTTCAGTTAAACAAGGTTATTAAATATGCTTTTAAAATGTTCATTTATATAAATAATTTGGATTACACAGCATTTTGAGTTATGCTGGAAAAAAATAAGGAAATTATTCTCCAGGTTCCCTCCAAATAAGTATCAATGCTGGTTTTATTTTTATTTTTAGGGTTTTGTTTGGTGAACTATATCATACATAATAGTACTTTTTGTGTTCTGAGCAACAGAGGTGTGAAAAAGTGTTTGCCCCCTTCCTGATTTCCTCATTTTTTGCATGTTTGTCACTTCAGTGTTTCAGAACATCAAACCAGTTTAATAGTCAGTCAAAGACAACAAAAGTAAACACAAAATGTAATTTTTAAATGCAGGTAACCTGCATGGTCTGTGTGAAGAAGTGATTGTCCACTAAACTTAATAAATGGTTGGGCCACCCTTAGCTGTAACAAATTTAATAATTTGCGATAACTTAAAAGATTTTTTTAATTATCATTTTGTTTTACAGAACTATGGAGGAATTTTGGCCCATTAATCATTGCATTTTTGAAAAGAAAGGCCTTTTTTTGGTCATGCCACAACATATAAAAGGTACCTGGGTCAGGACTTTGACTAGGCCACTCCAAAAATCTTCATTTTGTTCAGAGGTGGACTTGCCAGTGTGTTTTGGATTAATCAACTTGACATCACGAACAGATGGCCGGATGTTTTCCTTCAGGATTTTTAGATTGAAAGCAGAATTCATGGTTCCATTTATCACAGCAAGTTGCTGTGATAAGCAGGATCAAGTTTTACTGTTGGTATGATGTTATTTTTCTGAAATGTGGTATTACTTTAATACAAATGCAACAGGACACATACCTTACAAAGGACACATACCTTACAAAGACTTCACTGTTGGTCTTGTCAGTCCGCAGAAAGTTTTGCAAAATGTTTTTCCAAAAGTCTTGAGAATCATAAAGATGTGTCGTGGAAAAATTGAAATGAACCTTAATGTTCTTTTTGCTCAACAGTGGTTTTTGTCTGCCATGCAGGCCATTTTATCCACTCTTCTCCTTATGGTAGAGGCATGAACTCTGACCTGTGCTGAGGCAAGTGAGGCCTGCAGTTCTTTGGATGTTGTTGTGGAGTCTTTTGTGACCTCTTGGATGATTCTGCTTCGCTCTTGGGATAATTTTAGTTGGTTCGGCACTCCTGGGAAGGTTCACCACTGTTCCATGTCTTCACAATTTGTGAATAATAGCTCTCATTGTGATTCACTGCAGTCCCAAACCTCAATTATTTTCTTTCTCATATGTTTCTGAATTTCTTTGGATCTTGGCATAATGTCTAGCTTTTGATTATTTTATGCTATACTTCACTTTGTCAGGCATATCCTATTTTAGTGATGTCTTGACTGACAGCAGGTGTTGTATAGCTCCAAAACTAATTATGTTAATTTTGGGGCCCATAGATTGGGCACCAAATATGACTCCAGCCCAGGGGCCGACATCTTCATAAATCCGGCCCTGCCTAACAGTCATGTTTTTGGACTATGGGAAACATAATATGTCTACATTGGATTAAAACAATAAATAGAACTTCAAGGTTCTATTTATTGCATTTCCCTATTCAATGTTTAATTATTACTATTATTGTTTTTGCTAAGCTGTCATTTTAATAAACACTACTTCTAGAACAGACAGATTATATATGAAATTACCCAAAATTATTTTTTGCTAAAATAATGCGTAAAGTATGTGGGGAAAATGCGCAACTTATTAATGGTTTTCAGTTCAGTCTCCGGCTCTTTGTTGTTGTTCTCACGCTAATATGCGAGATCCGAAGAACCGACTCCACTGCGCGGTCGCATTCCGCCCTGACTTCCCCTCCGCCAGCGGCCTGGTGCTTTGAGATGAACAGAAGATGTCGGTTTCGGGGCTGAAGGCCGAGCTGAAGTTTCTGGAGTCGATTTTTGACCCAAATCACGAGCGGTTTCGAATAATAGACTGGAAACCAGACGAACTAAGCTGCCAATTCAACGTAACAAGAGAGAAGCTGCTGATCATCCACTGCAACATCACGGTGAGTTTGAGGCCAGACTAGCGACCTGACTATCATCTGAAACCGAATCACTCCTCCGAACCAACCGTGTTTACAAACGCAACTGCGAGTTTAATGTTCGCTTTTGTTTCTTTTTTTTTATTTTTTACATTTGACGATATATAATTAAAATATTCAACGCGTTGTAAGAAGGAGATGATACCGTGAAATAGTTGAATTCACTTTTTAAATGCAGAGAATGCTACCAAAACGTTTGGTAGTAACGACGCTGCGGTAGCTTTTTTTTGCTAGCATATTAACTGAAAGTAACGCTAGCTTGCCTGTTAGCCAAAATAACTGCGTTACCACCTCTAATACAACACGTTCCAACTTTATTTTAATATAAATTGATTTAGTTTGATTAATAAACGAGTTGCTTTTGTTATAGAAGCCTCTCACCTTGTAAGAAGATTTTGGAAAACATTTTTAACGAATACGTCGTAACCAGACGTAACGTCCAGAAGCGGTTTAATGGAATGTTGTTTTCTACCTTTCCAGTAAATAGACTGATCCTATTAGCCAACTTTTTGTCACGGCTGTTACTTTAACACCTTAAAATTTTACGGAAACGATTAGATGCCACACACACGTTTAATGAATTATTTTCTGGTTGTATTTATTTGAGGACACAAAGAACGTGTCTCCTAGCACGTCACCAGTTATCATATCCCATTTTCCCCTCTATATTTTTATGGCTTTTTAGTCGCTTTCAAACTAAAAGCGCTTAAAATCCCATAAGTGTAGATGACAGGTGTAAGAACTGGATGTCCCCGTTGTCACAGCAGTTGTTTTTGTATGCTTCAGGTAGCACAGATGAAGAAGCTCTCTGACATCCTGACCACATCCTCGTTTCTCTGCACAAATGCGCACACGCAGTTCAGCTTTCACTGGGTTTTTGGGGGGAACACGGTCTTGTTTTGAGATCACAGGTAGTTGATGCGGCTCAATTTTGTGTTTCTGGTGCACATTTGGCTCGTTAAATAACGAGGCTGTTGAAAGGAAAAGGTGGAGCTTTGGTTTGTGTTAGACCAGGTTTGCTGGGAGCTCCCAGAGGTAAATGTTTGCACAATTGCATAACTATTAGTTTCTTACTATAGTTGTTAACAATTAGATGTGTTAGGGACAAAACTATATATATATATATTACATGACATTATTGTTGTTCTTTTTTTAATTAACACAATTGGATGCATAAAACTATATTTGGCAAATTTATTTGTATAGCACATTTTGTGTATCAGCTTTATAACTTTATTTAATTTTGACATTGGTTTAGAATGTCAAAATTTAAACCTAATCAATTTAGCCATACAAAAATAAATACAGAATAAGGAAAAGCCCACATGGATTTTTGGAATAACATTCATTAACACAATTTAGGATCTCAAGTCCATTAAAAATATTTGTTTTATTGTCTCCTATATAAGGAAAAACGTCTTAATGACTAACAAAACATCTTAATGACACTTTGAAATGTTTCCTAATGCTCTAAGATTTAGCATTTATTAGTGTTCACGCAGAGAGTTTGAGTCTGTATTTAAAATTACCTGATATAAATAAAGGCAACTTTATTTATAAGCACTTTTACAACATTAAAACTGACCAAAAGGACTGAAAAAATCATATAAAAACGTCAGAATAAAACGCATAAAAGCTATTACACATTAGCCATTCTGGGTGATGTTTCTGGTTCATACTGATAGGGGTTTTGTTTTAGGTTAAATTAGCTGATTTCAATCTCTTTCTGATTAAGTTGTTTGTTGCTTCCTAGCAGTGAGATCGCTGCCCAAGCAGTTCTCAGGGGTGTTGATTCTGCACAAAGAAATATTACGATAAAAGCTTTACTCTGCATTGTGCAAACCTAATGTTGTTCAAGGCTGTTCGTGTTGAAATTCTCTGATTTTTCTCAATCATTTGAGATGCTCAGGCTATAAAACCGTCAGTGATCTGATCGTTTCTTCAGATCGGTTCCAGTTATGCAGTCAGAAGTGCTTTGGCCACATTATTTAACTCTGAGCCAGAAAAATACGACCAATCTGCCTTTTAAGTCGAACTACTGACATGATTTGATCCCAAACAAGCAGCAAAATGTTTAAGATGTTTCCTTTTTTCTGCTTTATCTGGTAAATGTACGGGATGGTAACAAAACAGAAATGTAACTGTAATATTTTGTGTAATAACTGTGTGAGTTTTGATAACACTGTCATCATATTTACAGCCTGGCAAATCTGCAAGAATACATAATGCAAGGGGGTTTGCAAAAAAGGGTCTGACTCACTGAAGGCTGTTATTATTTCTCTAATTACATGAAATTAAATTGTCACCAAAAATATGAAGACAAGCCCCCAAATTATTAAAAGCTTGCTGCCATTTTCACTGAATTTAATCGTTTTTGTTACAGGAGGCATATTTTGACCTATTTCAGTCTCATGTTTTCCTTTTCCGTTGATCATCGACAGCGCTTAAAACCACAGACATGTAGAACAAACGTGTGCGTAATTGTGAAAACTGTGGGCTGACTTCATGTTTGATGTCAGACTAAATAGATTAAGTTGTACTCAAAACTGAAAAGTAACTTTAAAATCAAGCTCTGAACTTGCAGATTTTGCAGACGTCTTTTGTATTTAAATCTAAATGTATTATGCCCTAAGTGCAGCATTAATTATCTTCATCTGTAATTTGATCATTTAACAGGCCTTGTTTGAAATATTTAAGCTGTAAAACTTTAACAATTTAAGGTTATTTAGTCATTGTACTGCCACAGGGGTGTCCAAAGTGTGGGCTGTGGGCCATTTGTGGCCCTTTAAATTATTTTTTAAAAGTCCTGACTGAAAGTTAAGAATGGCAACAAAACATTTTTGAATTGTCAGTTTTTCTTTTTATGAAAAATGTTTGAGCCAATCAGAAAAAAAAATGAATTACAATATACAGTTCTAGTTATACATATACAGCTATAAATACACTTAGCAATACT
This sequence comes from Poecilia reticulata, assembly GCF_904066995.2. Classification (NCBI taxonomy): domain Eukaryota; kingdom Metazoa; phylum Chordata; class Actinopteri; order Cyprinodontiformes; family Poeciliidae; genus Poecilia; species Poecilia reticulata. The sequence continues at coordinate 26,204,827 of NC_088835.1, read as the reverse complement.
GATGAAATGATGCATAAAAAATACATTTAAAAAAATTACAGTGGACCAGTTCAAGCCCTTTTTTCCCTGCTTCATGAACTAAAGGAAAAAGAAAATTAAATTAAAATAAAGCTAGAAAACAAACCCATCCCAGCTCCTCAATGTCAACCCCCCAAAAACCCTAGATATTTATACCCATATTCATAATCAATGCAGAAAATCTAATTACAGGCATCGTCAGCGGGGAAAAACCTCCGTTTGAAAAAATAGGAAAGAAAACATTCGTTGTTTTTGCTTTTAACAAGACAACAGTCTGATGCCCTTTTTATGTTGTGGATCATTAATGATATTCAGATTTTACTAAAAAAGTTATTATTGAAAATGTAAAAGAAAAGGTTTAAATTTAGTGAATTTTGTGACCAGCCAGTAGTTTTGATTTGCCAGTTTTAGTAAAAATTTGGTCACCACTGTGTTACAATGTGGATTCACACAGTTTAATTCCATCAGTTCTTTGAAACATTTGAGTTTTCAATTCTCCTCAAACCATGTCGTCTTTTTAAAACGCGTCGGTCGGTCAGTTTCCTGACACAAAGCATTCAGGCTGACTCAAGATGAAACTCCGAACAAATAAAACCTCGACGCAGCTGCTGCTGTTTCTCCACATCATTCTGGTGTTTTGTTAAAAAATAACAGAACTTTTAAGGTTTATTAAAAGGCATATTTCAGATCAGAGTCTATTTTTAACTCTTGTAGCTCTGCAGTTTTTATCTATATTTAATCTGGATTAGACGTATAAATCGACTTCGTTCGTAACTGATGCTGCGTTGTTTCAGTGACGTCTTCACATTCAGCCTGAAGCTTTTTCTCGCCCAGCGTAAACAGAAGTTTGCTGAAACTACAGATCTAATTGCAGCTTCGGAGCCTCTTGTCATTCATGCTGGAGGTGTTATTTCTCTACCTCACACTGAGGCCGAATCATCGCGTTCAGTGGGCGGCTATGTGGGCTGGAACATTTGGTTTGAAATAAACCTTGACTAGTTTTATGTAAATGTCACCATCTTTACTTCAAACCACAATTTTGGTCCCTGAAAAGCACACAATAAAATTTAAACTGGACACTTAATCCTTAAAGAAAATCTAATAACAAAACAAAAAAGAACAGTTTATACACTATTTTATATCTGTATGATATCCACATTCAAAGTCAATATAATTTAAGACTGTAACGAAACAGTTTGAAAAATCCCCTGGCATTAGCTTCATTAGCATAAATAACCCAATAATAGCCTAACATAATGTCCTGCTATGCTGTGCAGAGACTCAACCAGTGCAACTTCTAAACCATTACTGGGTTTTTTATTTGTAGTCAAAAGTCTAATTTTCTAATTCTAAAGTGTGGAAAAGAACAAAAACGACCCCTGAAGTTATAATTCTAACAAAATTAAGAGTGAAGACATGATATGCTTTGTTTCCGTTGATTATGACTCTGATTTGGGCAAAAAATGGGACAGATTATTTATTAGAACTTAGAGAAATCATGCTTGGAGGTTTTATTTTTCAGTGATTATTAGTTGCATTTTTAAGAATGCAACTAATAATTATTTTGGTAATCTGCTATCTTCTTTTTCTATCTGATGATTTCTGCTCTTTCGGTTTATTTCGTTATTTTACTGTTGTGTCTATGATTATTATTACATATTATTATTATTATGAATTGATTAATTTATCCATTATTATGTCTAATTTGATTTAAAAATGACACCAACTGCATATTTTTCAAAATTAGGTTTTTCATACAATCTTAGAAATGCATTAAACTGGATAATAAAACTTTCCAGTTTGGTGTTTTGGTCTCTATTAGCCCTTTTTTAGAAGGACAGTTTGTTTACATAGACTTCATAATTCATTTTATTTGTCGTGTAGTTTATTTATTTTGTATATTTAAAATGTCTTCCAGTTCCAGTGCTAAATGTTCATTAGAATTTAAAATTTATTGATGAGAATGCGCTTTTGCATTGTGGTCCCAGTTCCATTATGTTGCTTTAAAATTGTCTTAAAACAACAATATTAAAACAATAACTTCAGGGACAATTTATCGTCCAGCAATGTTTAGTTTAACAGCACAAGAATAAACTATTAATATTCCCAATGCCTGCATGAAATGTCCAACAGCAGATGACATTTTTAAACCTGAAAACTCTGGAATGAAACGGCCAAAATCGTAAAATTCGCGTCAATGAATTTACAACAGCCTCTAAATTTGTCCCTTATTGCCTCTCTTACAGGAATCATACCCCTCAACGCCCCCGATATGGTTTGTTGACTCTGATGATCCCAGCCTGGCTGAAGTATTGGAGCGCCTGGAGGATGTTAGGAAAGGCAGCACGTTGGTACGTTGCCTCCTATCAGAGGCAAAATGAATCTCACCTTTTCATTTGCAGTTTGGTGTTTATTCTGTGTTAAGGCACTAAGAGCACAGCTTAGAGGGGTGGTATTATGTAAAATTAACTTTTTTGAGCTTTATATCATGTTATAATGGTATTCCCTCATCAAAAACATACCTGGAGTGATGCCTTGATTTTTCATGCATGTTTGAGAAATTCTTTGATCTCCATGGCAACCATTTAGCTGTGCAAAATGCCTGGATGGACCTAGCCCCGCCTTTGAGGTGCAGCTCCTCCTCTGAGCTGCAGTTTCCAAGCGTCAGAGTTTTCACCTTAGAGAGGACTCCTCCCCCAGGACTCCCCACTCAGCTTCTTCAGACTAGCCAGCAGCAATTGGCAAACACCTGGTTGAACTGCGCACCTGCTGAGATCATTATAGGAGCTACTTCTCAGTGAAATGCTGGTGAAAACACTGTTAACACTGTTAAAGGGTTAGTAGAGGAGCAATGTAATGACTTCCTGAAGGTGGAGTTTCAGAAAGAACATGCGTTTCTTAAAGAGGCAGAGGCCCAATTATCATTTATTAAATTACGAAGTAAATTTTCTTTTAAGTGATATTTGATATACATCATTTTTATAACAACTGAAGTTAACATAGTTACTTTATTCTGCCATAAAATGGCACTGTGGGCCACAGTACTGCCCCTTTAATAGGATCTTGAAATGTTTTTATTAACAAATGTTCCTATGTATCTTCCCAATTTAAACACTGGTTATTTATAAAGTCCCTTAAGACAACCTTTGTTGTGAATTGGCGCTATAAAAATATGATTTCAATTATTTTCCTTGTATTAACACCCTGTTATCTTTTTGTCCTTTCCAGCTTCTTCAGCAACTGAAGCGGCTTATTTGTGATCTCTGTCGGCTTTACAATCTGCCACAACATCCAGATGTGGAAATGCTGGACCAGCCTCTACCTGCTTGCCCGATTACACAAGAGCGCAAGGTGGGCTCAGAAAACGAGAGCCGTGTTTGTCAGAATCAGAAATTCGGTTCGTTAACGCGCATTATTTTACTCTACGACAGCATGGGCCAACAGATGAGGTGACATCTGAAGAGGAAGAGGAGGAGGAAATGGGAGAGGTTCCTATAAACACTTCTGATCAACTTTGCATTATGAGACGCTGTCTTACCCAGTTAATTTAATTTTCTAACTTGGTTTCAATGCTGTAATCCGTCGCAGCAGGACATAGATCTGGACCAAGACCTGGACCATTACGACATGAAAGAAGAGGAACCCCCAGAGGGCAAAAAGTCGGAAGACGACGGGATAGAGAAAGAAAACCTGGCCATCTTGGAAAAAATACGTAAAAATCAGAGACAAGATCACTTGAATGTAAGTTCCTCGTCTGTTATTGTTACTTTATCATAAACAAACCAGTAACTGGCTAAATGTTGTACTCAGTTACATTTACTGAATAACTTTTTGAAAAAAATGTACGCTGTACTTGAGTAATCTTATTATGAATTATCGCTACTCCTACTTGACCAAAATTTCTGGATTCTCTACCCAATGTGGAGAATAATTAAGTTTTAACCTAAAATTTACCAGGCAAACAACTGCAATTCCTGTTAAAGTTTTAAAATGAAAGAATTTTCTCTTTCGCCTGATTTTGTAGGACTGGACAATAGGGCTTAAAACTTATCACAAGCATTGCATACCAGTCAACGCTTGTGATAATTATTGATGAGGTTTTTTTTTATTATTATTTTAAAATATAGTAATTACTACCTGTACTATACTATACTTTAATATATAGATGTGAGATTTTCCAGTTTTATCCACAGTTTTCACTCCACACCGTTGTTTATTTTTCAGCAGTTATGAAGCACAGTGCCAAAAAACGTTAAACTGCTGCTGTGGCAGTTACTCAGCAGGTTGTTGCTAGGCAACCACAGAATGAATGAGTTGCTAGGCAACCAAAGAGCGAGTGAGCTGGTTAATGCCACCAACCCTGTTAATCTGAAACAGAGTCCTGTGAAAATACAGAATATTTTTACAAAAGGTATCTGTTGATATTGATCATATGTTTATCTCAATAGATGTTATTGATTTATTGTCCAGCCTCATTTGTAATTGTGTTATTTATATGAATTCTTTTAAATTTGGTCTCTAAAAGCTGTATATTTTGATCAGTCTGATGATGTAATTTTTAAGTATTAAATGAAGTTACTCTGTACTTAAGTCGCCCTTTTCCCACTTTTTTACTCTACCTTGAGTAATTGCATGTTGAAGTGGTTCTACTCTTACTTGAGTACAGTTTCTGAGTGAGTACTCTTCTCACCTCCAATAATAACTCATTGTACTCAGACATGGTAATCTCCTTTCTGGAGTTGATATCTAAGAACTGCGTACCCCTCTGTTTTGAAACCCTTTAATTAGCTACTTAATTAAATTGCAGGGTGCCGTTTCTGGTTCAGTTCAAGCCTCGGATCGCTTAATGAAGGAACTCAGGGAGATCTACAGGTCGCAGAGTTACAAGACCGGTAAACACGCCCATCGTTCACTCACTGTAACTTTTATTCTAACGCTTTGAAGAAAGTGAATTAACTTTTTTCCTGCCAATTTCTCAGGTATTTATTCAGTCGAACTAGTCAATGACAGCCTTTATGAATGGCATGTCAAGTTAAGGAAGTAAGTTCTACCTTTGGCTTGTTTTTTTAAACTGATCTGCCTCTGATAAGCTTCTCTAATCTGCTGGATCTGACTTGTGCTTCTGTTCAGGGTAGATCCAGATAGTCCATTGCATAGCGACTTGCAGGTTTTAAAAGAAAAGGAAGGAGTGGACTTCATTCTGCTCAATTTCTCTTATAAAGTGAGTCAGGAGGAAACATTTGTATTTTCTTAGTGGGTGAAGGGTGGAAATGATTTCTCAAAACTGACCTTTTTCTCTGCTGCCTGACAGGATAATTTTCCTTTTGACCCTCCTTTTGTACGGGTTGTCTCTCCTGTGCTTTCTGGAGGGTAAGTTTGCTGTTATAGTTATGCTGTTCATATCTTTACAAAGTATTCATTAATTAAAAACATGGATGATGTTTGTTTTCAGCTATGTTCTAGGAGGAGGAGCGTTGTGCATGGAACTTCTCACAAAACAGGTATGTTCACAAGTCTCTTACAGTGTTTATGAGTTTCATCTCTGGTGGTTGGAGAGCTGTATTCATTTAGTGATGTGTGTGTGTGTGTGTGTGTTTTCAGGGCTGGAGCAGTGCCTATTCAATAGAATCTGTTATTATGCAGATAAATGCAACTCTGGTTAAAGGCAAAGCCAGAGTGCAGTTTGGAGCCAATAAGGTACGGTGTCATCATGAGTCAGTGCCCTAAAAACTAAGCTTTGGACTTTCAAGTTGTTCATCTTTAAACAGTCAGGATTTAATTCAATTTATTTATATTGCATATATTCACATTAAACCTAGTTATCAAACAATGCCTGGTTGTCTCTTAAAGAAACCCAGAGCCCAACAGAACGCCAGACCAGATGTAGCTTCTATGGAGAGGAAATTGTACAGCTAAGAGTTCAAATAACAGCAAATAATGCAGGTTGGAGAGTAGTAGAAGAAATTAGCGGAGCGAGGAAATGTGGTCGGTTTGTTCTCTAGCAGCAGCCAAACATTCAAAACCTCATTCAAACATAACCTGGCTTTTGTAAAAGCAAATATCTTACCCACATTGTTTTAAAAAAAATAAAAATACCGTACACAGGATCGGCTTTAGAAAGGTTTCCATCCACATGAATCCACAGAAATCTGCAGCTGAGAGTTGTTTTAAACATGCCAAACCCATAGGGGGCAGTGTAGCTGAAACCTATGTCAGCCAATCAGATGGCTCCAGAACAACCACAACTTCCAGTTAGAAGTCAAACATGGCGACAAGAGGGTCACAGGTGTGGACAGAGAAATTAGTTTAAATATTTTAAACAGCATATTAACATATGAAATTAATGAACCACAGCACAATGTCTGTTGGAATCATGTTGAAGCTGTTATGAATTTTTATCAAATCTTCACTTTTGTTTGGAGTTTTTATTAGAGACGGACAATATGGCTGGAAAACATATCACAACATAAGTGTTTCATATTGGTTCATATAAATTTGATTTGTTTTATTTTATTTTATTTTAATGTCTGAAATGCTGCCAAGCTGGTGGTGTGTGTGACCTTTCTGGTTTTATCCTCAGTTTTTGCTCCACTACGTTTTCTTTTTAAGCAACTGAAACTGCTGCTCCGCAAATTACTGAACTGGTTGTTGCCAGGTAACCAAAGAGTGAGTGAGTTGCTAGGTAACCAAAGAGTGAGTGAGTTGCTAGGTAACCAAAGAGTGAGTGAGTTGATTCCACCAACTTGGCTTAACTCGCTATGAAATCTGATGAAATCTTTCCTCTAAAGCCTACATCCCCCAGAATGCCGTGTGGTTCTGGATCTGATCTCAGTGAAATTATTGATCAGATGTATTATCTATTGATACTGATCACGTCGTTATTTCAAAATATATTGTTACTGATTTATTGTCCTGCCGTAGTTTTTATAAATAAGACTTGATGATTTTTCTCAAGCCAAAACGCATATAAATATATTAGTTTTCCCAGATGTCTGGTTATGTTTGGACTAAGCCTAAAACAAGGTGGTTTGATTTTCCTCCTAATTCACGATGATGCATTGATTTTAGTTTGTCTACCACAGAAAACAACAATCAGTTTACAGAAAGCAGGATGAATATTTAGGAGTTTTAATTTTTGCCATTTGTGTTTTAGAACCAGTACAATCTTGCCAGAGCACAACAGTCGTACAAATCCCTGGTGCAGATTCATGAAAAGAACGGTATGTTAAAAATAATTAGAGTCTTGATTAGTTTTTATAAACATCCACCTCCAATCTTTTCTTTTGTTTGTTGTTGTTCCAGGCTGGTACACGCCACCTAAAGAGGACGGATAAGAGCTGCTGCCACCACTATGCACTGGGAACACGTCAGCTTGTTTTATTCAGAATATTTTCCCTCTCTGACTTACTGGGAATATATCATCTTTCTCACAGAAACCATCTCGCTGCCTCATTTGATAAGTATTCTCCTGGAAAAACTAAACTCTGGTTTGGTTCCCCTCTCTCCTCCCCTCGGAGCTTCAGTGAGGAGGAGAAGGTGACGGCAACGCTCGTCCCGTTTTCTAAATGTTCTCTTGTTTTGGGGAGGAAAAAAAAAAAAGATTTTTCTTCCTTTAGATGTGAGGAAATACTTTTTCTTTAGCTGCTTTGGCGAAGTGGAGCCCCACAGTCAGTTTCCCTCTTGTCTAAATGACGTTTTTCTTCTTTTTTTTTAAAAAAAGATCAAAACCGAAGCTCTTGAAGTGGCACCTCATTGCACCAGTTTTTAAATTAACTGTGATTTGATTTAATTTTTATGTTTTTCTTTTCTTTTGGAAATTAACAGGTACATAAAATGCATATATTGTTTTTAGACATTGTTTGAAAACTTTATTTTTTTTGTTATTTGAGCATCCTAGACAATAAAAGATGTTGGGAGCGTATCTTAAAGCCGAGAAGAACTGCTCCTCTTTTCAAAATGTGTGAAGTGTAGAATAAAAAAAGCTTCAGTGTTTCTGACCGAAGATCAGCCGAATGGGAAGATTACATGTGATGACAAGATATTTTACATTCTGCCTTGTTTCTGTGGACGTTTCATCTTTTCAGCTCAGAATTGGCAGCATGTCGTTTTCATTCGCATCTTTTTCTTTGAGCTGGAATCGGCTCTGCGTAGAAAACTGAAGACTTTTGTTGTTTTGTTGTTTTTTTTTGTGTTTTTTTTCCCCCAACAAAGTGTGGCTATTAAATGAGTCCACTCTTAATTCAGTTCAAAGTTAACCAAAACATTGTAATCTCTTTCTTTTCACTCTTCTGCACTCAGAAGAGTGAAAAGAAACAGAAAGTTCCTCCCTAAATAACTAAATAAGCTATTTTAGATCAATTTCTGCCTAAATATTCACAGTAAATATTATTCACATGTCCTGGTGGTGTTTGACTTATTTGTTGTTGGTAAAAGTGGAAAGTGGGCATTAAATGCTTAAATCTGACATTTAATCACAGAAACCTTGAATTATCCTCTACTTAAACATATTGTAGCTCTTATTGCTGTTTGAGCCTGTTGGCTTTTATACAGTCCAACAGATTGTGCCCAGATTAAACCATAAAAACTCAAACTGAACTTACTTCAAATGCACTAAACGTCTTCAGAAATGAAAAACAAATTGAACCATTTATTGCCAGTTTCCTCTGATCCTTTTATCACTTTCTCTATTAAAACCTCTTGGTTTCCTGTTTAATAGCCACACCTTGTCAGCTTTTCTGTTTCCAGAAGCGTTTTGTCTCCAGAATGTTACATAAATGTGTTTTTTTTTGTATGTTACAGTTAGAGAGGGGTTGGTAATCTGACGTAAATCTAAAAATCCTGATGAAATTCAAACATTTTGCCCTCCTGTAACACACTGAACTCAATCTGATGGTTCTCTTGCAGTTTATTTGCTAACACTGTCTGCAAAAGTAAGTCTTAAAGGCAACTCAGGTAACCAGCGACTCTTGCGCGAAGGTTCGTGCATATTTGTGTCGAGTTATCTGGTTTTCTGGCTGAACAAAAAGAAACTAAATATTTTTAGAAAAACTTTTATTTTCGTCTTTAATTCAGTTGAAGACGCTGACGGAGGGAGCGTGGGGATTTCTGTAGCATGACGTACCTCTTCTTCGATATCCACTGTAATATTTGCTTTGTTTACTCCCAGTTTTGGTGTGCAATCAAATGTTTCCAGGTCGTTTGCATAGCTGGTCTTGGAGAAGCGCTATAGGAACACGCGAGGTTCATATTTTCAGGTCGGAGAGACGAAAGAAAATAAAAAATCTCGCTCCATATTCTGTTGTTGCATTTGTTTGGGGGAGAGTTTCTCACCAGGATTTTCACGCCGTGGATCTTTTTGGCATTTTTACCAACAACTTTAGCTGCAAAGTCTTCATTCGTCTGGGAGAATGCCTCCTAAAAAAAAAAAAAAAAAAAGCCGAAACGCTGATCACAGATGTTACAGGAGGCTGACGGATAGGAAGTGATCACGTCTCCAAGCTTCCCGATCTGGACTGTGTCGGAAACATCCGTTTTCTCTCGATTATCGTTGAATTTTGAATTTGTTTGAATCACCAACAGAGACGATTGAATCTTGCTTTTGGCTCGCCCCACTTTCTGTTCATTTTTCAGTTTCCATTTGAAGATATTTTGACCATGTACAGCAATTTGTAAACTTGCATCAAGTTTATGAATAAAGAATTTTAAAATATTTGATGTTTTCTGTTTTTAAAATTTGAGTCTTGATAAATTAGAACTGCATTTAATAAAAAACTATATATGCATATATCCAGATAGCTAAGCATCAATACATTTTCAGATTTTAAGTAATTATTTTAGCCTGAATGAAAAAACCTAAGTTTAGTTTGATTCTCTGTCTGCATTTGTTTGATCATTTAAAACATAAAAGGGGTAAATACTTTTTTCCACAGAACTATAACTGTTTTAAATGCACATGACAAAACTAGCAAAAATTATGAGCCTCAGAAATTAGTCAAAAATTTTAAAAAGCTGCCTTAGATTATAAATTTTAACATTTCTGACAACCTTATTACTCATCTCAAAGTTAAAATGTATAAAAGTAAATATACGTGAAATAATACTAAAAGTTGAGATTTTTTAAACTATGTTTAAATGATTTTTCATGTTTTTCATTAAATATACTACATTGTCCTAAAAGTCATTTTATGGATTTTAATTCACTTTTTAATGTATTTATTTTTGCCAAAAGATGATTTAGGCAAAAAAAAAAATTGTCTATTCAATTTTTATTATTTAAAACTAATTTAAAACTTTGTCATTGAGGTTCGGGGGCAAATTTCTGTAGGGCTGTAGAAGCTGGATTTTCAAAAAGCGCATAAAAATATAAAAAAAAGAGTAAAATTTTTATATTCAAGTCAATCGCCAATATTTTCATTATTTTTAGTCATTTTTATCCAGAACAAGAATTATAGTTAATGTTTTTTTAAGAAAATTTAAATGAACCATAAATAATAATAAATTTTAAAAATCAGCTCTTTTAAGTGAAAAATAATAAACAGGCTGCAACAAGAACGATTTAATTTCTATCAGGGAAAGACCAAATAATACAAAAGTAATACACAAAAATGTTATTCCTCATTTACGTCACTTATGGAGACACAGCCTCCTCAAACATTTATTTCATCTAAATACAGCATGTTCCTACTGAATGTGGCAAATATTTACCTCATTATATATTCAGGACTACCTATGATAGAATATATGATAATACATTTCATACAACATACAGTACAGTAACGGTGGGAAACATGGAAAATGGCTTCCAGAGGCTTTGATACTGTGACATGAAATGCAGAGTGACATCTGTCCAGGAACCAGCAGCTACTGCCAAACAATAAATTCACATCTAATCCCAGGAACTGCATATGTCTGTGCAATGTTTTACATTTACTGTACAGGAGGAGAAAAAGCAGAAGTGTGGTGTCCTTTACAGTAATAACTACTTTATGTGCCTCTGCTGGTGAAAAAAAGTTGAAAAATGAATAATCAAGCCTGTTTTTTGTTTCATAACACTCTGTAATAAAGCCAGGTAATTAAAAAGAAGTCAGTTTGTGCTGAACCTGACTAGATTCTGTTGACCATATAAGGAAGTATTGCTTCACTGTAATTTCAACTTACTTTATCGTGAATGTCTACAGGAAACCCAGCACAAACATTTAATTAAAGCTGCAGTATTTAACTTTTATTTAAAAAAAAATATATATATATACATATATATATATACACATATATATATAGTTTTTTTAAACATATTTGTTAAAAATTCCACCATGTCTTGACAGCATTTTTCAGATAACCTGTGAAAAAAATCAAACTCCTCCACCTCCTCAAACAGATCTGATTATTATCCGATGAAACGCACAAAAACAACCAATCAGGGCAGGGAGGAGGGGCTTAGCGCTGTGAATCAAGCTTGTGTACTGGCTCTTAAAAGTCCCAACGGTGGAGAAACAACTCACACAGGGAAACCGCTTATCCGCCGTCTGCAGTGGCTATGCTAACTAGCAAGAGGCTGATTGACAGCGCTAAGACCCGCCTCCTAACTCTGATTGGTTGTTTCTAGTTAGCACTAGGAGAATACAAAGAAGATCAACTTTTTCCACACATACCATACAGTTTCAACAAATATGTGATTTAAAAAAAAAAAAAAGTTACATACTGCAGGTTTAAATGAAAAAACAACTTTCAAATAATTATAGTTTGAGCAACACTTCACCACAGCCATGGAAGGGACTCAATGAGCATGTGCTTCAGTTTCAACCTCACGTCACCCGAAATACACAGGAAAAACAGCGGTGGATACAAAACCAAAACAAGAAAAGTAAAAACAGAGCTTATTAAAAACCACATCATCACAACGGGACAAGACGACCCACAGGTTTTTGAAATAATGACCATTTAGTTACACATCTTCACAGCTTTGTCAAGCGAAATACTTTATTTTACCGTCTACTGAATGCTCAGGAAGTTCTCAAAACAAAAAAAATTACACTAGTCTGAAATTTTCTGGCTGGAAAATTCACCAAATCTCACACCTCGTCTTCAGTCTTACGTGGAAATAATTGACTTTCAATTTAATATTCTATCTTATTTTACATTAATTCATGGAATAACACCAACAGCCACAGGATGACACACTAATGTAAGGCCTGAAGTTCACAAGCATCCACATGTAGGGGGTTAATGGAAGAATATGCCAAAGAGGGAGGGAAACATCCATCACTCTGAGCACCTACAACAAATATTACCATAATTTACCATTTTTGTGTCTTTTTTTAACTGTAGTTTTGGTTTTCCTTCATTCTTCCCCTGTACAACATTGATTTGGAATGTTTATCCAATAAAAACCCTAAACACTGAACCAAAATCAGCCTGCTCAACATTTATAGCCAATCACTCCAATATGGGTAAGCTGGGGTAATAAAACAAATAAAAATAAAAATAAATCCAAAAGCTTGATGTTTTACAGGCTTAAAAACGGCTATCGCACCTTACCTGAGAATGTAGAAAACATCAAGTAATCTTAACAAAACAGGTCCCAGAACAATAAACTTGATTAAACAGAAGAGGATAAATTAATTGGCAACACTGGTAAAGATGTGAAGAAGGCCTTAAAATAAATAAGGTTTTCACTGTGTTAGAAATCCAACTTTCAATGTGATTATAAATAAATGTGTGTATTAAAGACCCACTGCTTTTATACTTTAACTAGAACCATTCAATTTGTTTACATTAGACTTAAAGAAGCCGTGTTTCCATTACAAATGTGCCCCAAACTTTGTTGATCTTTCGCTCGTGTCAAAAAAAATCACAATTTTGCAGATGCTGTGTTTCCATTAAATAAGAAACGCAATTAAAATCAAAAGTGAGTCTGTTTGTTTATGCGATAAATGGTTTAAAAACATGCTGTGCCATTGTTCTCCTTCCACTTCCTGTCGTCTTTTTCATCGTTTCTGCCAGAAGTAACATCCGGTTGTTGCAAAATTTCATCCTTTCAACCTTTTATTGAAAAACATACGTTTTTTTGAGATTGCCTTCTTTCCATTATGCATATTTATTTCCATAATTCCAATTTGTGCGATCATATGGTCAATGAAAGCAGCTGGCATAGATAACTCCAAATCAACTTTTTTCAACTGATAAACTGTCTAAAAAATGTTATTTTGGTTATCATTATATTTCTGTACTAATTTTGACATTTTCATGTAAATTAGTTTAGTAAAGCCTGAAAAGTTTCTCTCAAAGGGTGCAGCTCACACTGTAGACTGAAGTGACCCAATTCCGATTTTTTTGGCAATTCCGATTTTTTTGCTGGGGCCGTTCACATTGCCAGTAAATGCGAAGTGTTCTGCAGTGTGAACGGGCAAACGACCTGAAAGTGTCCCGCATGCGCAGTAGAGGGCGCAATAGCGTCAGCGTTCTCAGCGTTTCGCCAACCGCCATAAAAAGAAGAAGAGCTCCGTGTTTGCAGAAGTAAACATGGAGGCTAACGGTGGAGCTTAGCTTACATATTTGAAGTTGTTGTCCGGCCGGAGCAGCATATTAACGACTTAATCCTCATATAATCTGTCATGGTTGTTGTTTTTCTTCCCGCTTGCGCGTATCAGGACGCAGAATAGTGAGATTTGTTGAGAATCAGTGACGTTCAGTTCGGATGAATGCGGCCAGGACGTTATGGTCGCATTTGAATCGCATACGTGTCGGATATGGGTCGCATTCGAAAAAGAATCCGACCTGTGCTGTTTACACTGCCATGAAAAGATTGGATACAAGTCACATTACGTCAAAAAAAAAAAAAAATCGGAATTGGGTCATTCAGGTTGCAGTGTAAACCCACCCAAAATTGTTGAATCATTTCTGTCATTTTCAATCATTTTCTTGACTTGTGCCCAACAACTATTGTTTGACCTGTTAGAAATTTAACAATTACTTCCTAGCATTTTTTATTTTGACATCAAATAAATACATGCAAAATAAAGTTTGGATTGAATTTTTCTCTTGTGGAATTATTCTGCTGCAATGACAGATGCATTTATAACAAGGTTTTTAACACATCTTTACCAGAGGTGACAACATATTTGTCTGAATCTGTCACACACTTAACATTTCATAAAATTTGACAAAAAAACCCCCTCATGATTAAACTGTAGCTTCAGCTGTAGCGTTGATGCTATCGCTAGCAGATGAGCCTAGCATAACAGCAAAATGAGAAGGTAGAATAATGACTGACTCCTAGAAAACTTACGAAAAATGTACCCTTAAAATCCTGTTTTAAGATGCAATAAACAGAATTAGGGCTGATTGTAACACCTTTGTTGCATTCAAACAGAGTCAGATATATTTTTATACTGCGAGTTAGCTTATACAGCTTGCTAGCTGTATAAGCTGTATAGCTGTATAAGCTTAACAGCTTATACAGCTTATTAGCTGTATAAGCTAACTAGCCAGCTTATATCGCTAGCTAGCTAGCTGTATAATGGCTAGTAGCAAGCTAAGAAGCTATTAAACAGTTAGGGAGTCATTATATCATACAAATGCTAGCAGCTAGCTGCTGCTAATAAATGTTTACACTTTTCCAAAACTAGTCCTCAAATTAGAGATTTTTCTAACAAGTTCTCTTGATATTTTTATGCTAGCCAATGAGTATTAGCTGAGAAACTAACTGCTACTCCTTGTAGAAAAACAAAGACGATTCAAAATCAAGCAGGAAATTTCAATTTGCGAGTTTGAGTGCTGCAACACATGATGGGACCTGAATGAATAAAATAAACACCTCTGGGGTTTTCTTAAAGCCATATCAGACTGGAGGAAATCAACACACATGCTGAGCAGCAAAACAATAACAGCAATTTGTTGATCTGAGTGAACTTTCTAAAACTTTTAAATTTGCTTAAAAGTATGTTTCTCTCTCCTTTTTCCCTACATTTTTCTACCTAAAAATGATCCTGTCCTGCGTTAAAATGAAGGGCACCTAATTCTTAGTTGTGTTCATAATTGTTCCCTTTTTAGCTCTCCCTCTCCGCTCCTCCGGCCGGCCCGTCTGTCCTACATTGGGTCGTCGTAGTTGTAGGTGGGAGCCGCTGAGTACTGGTTCTGCTGCATGGCTCCCTGTGCAGCTCCCATGGCCGCCTGCTGGGCGGCCTGCTGGACGTGTGGGTTCTTCCAGGCCCCCGTGGCCCACTCCTCCTGGGCTTTACCCAGACTCCCACCGCTGCCACGGTAGAAGTTGTGGACCTGGAAAAAGTAGAGCATGAGAATTAATCACTGCCTAAACTAGAGCTGAAACGATTATTCCGATTAATCGTGATTAATCGATTGTTGAAAAACTCATTAAGTAATTTGGTAATCAATTAATCGTTAAGTGGAGTTTACAGACACAAAAAAGACAATTTGCTGAAAAAAAAAACACCCTCAGAGCAGTAATTAAGCCAAAATTATACAAAATATAAATTACTATTATACTAAGTACGGCTGAAATTTGATGTCTGAAAAAAATTGGTAACTAATTTAGCAATTGTTAACTGGAGTATAGACTCAAAACAAGATTATTTTCTGAAAATATAACATATTCAAAGCAGTAATTAAAACATAGCTGTACAAAAATATATACACGTTTTGCGTTTAAGTAGGGCTAAATTGATTAATCTTGATTAATCGATGATTTAAAAAATTGTTAACTGCTTTAATAATTGATTATATTGTTAACTAGAGCATAGATTCAAAAGAAGGCAATTTTCGTAAAAAAAATTAAAATAAAAAATATATATAATTACAGCAGTAATGAATCCAAAACTGTACAATAAATATACAAGATTAAAAAAGAAAATGTAATCTTTTACAGAAAGAGACTCAGAAATAAGTAATAAAAACCATACTGATAAAAGAATAAAAAATTATGAATCACTACTCAAACTGAAATTGAACCTCTTGTTGAAAACAAAACAAACTGTGCACAAATAATATGCAATAAACCAAATTTAAAGAACGTGACTGAAAGGCAAAGCCCAACTCGGATCAAAAAGAGCTTCCTGATTCACCAGGAGGAAAGCGTAATGATCACCTTAGTAAGGGCGACGAACGAGAGCACAGCCACGGCAGTGAACATGATGGTGGGAATCAGCATCACCACAGCTGAGCCGATGTTGGTGCTAAAGAAGGTGATGGTGGCCAGCCAGCCGCTGAGGAGAACCACAATCAGATCCTGAGTCACACATGACAGAACCGTAAAATAATGGCATGCATGACAAACAGCGCTTTCATCTAATGACTCAGTTTAATGGCTCTGTTCATCACACCCAAAAGAACCTGAGAAGGATCAATTATCAAAACAATTCAACATTTAAAGGGGACATATTAAGTACAATTTACATTTTGCAAGTTTTTGTACTTCCATTTGGATTTCTGCTGCTTCTAAAAACAGCCCAAGTCCTTATAAAACCACCTCACCATTTTTTAGTAATCAGTTAATGTTTTCTAGTGTCTGGAAAATGAGCTGTTTCAAAAACCTTCCAAAAGTGCTACCTAGCAACCGCAGCAAAGCCCAGCCCGTTACCTAGCAACCCTAAAGGAGCTCCACCAGACTTGGTCATCTGCTGTTACTGTGAAATTTGGTCACATTTTACAAGTACCCATGAAATGTGACTTGACAATCGACTCATTTCCCAGACGCCAAAAAACATAAATTTACTGCCATTGTGGGTTTTTTAAGTGCTTGTGCTGTTTATAGAAGGAATCAGTTGGAATTATAAAAACATCCAAAATGTTATATTTAAGAAATTAAATATTTTCAAAACTGCTTTTTTTTGCCTTAGATTTCAAGACCTGAAACATTTAAGTGAGACAAGAAGAAAATAAGTGAAAATAGAAGAAATCTGTACTGAAGTGAATACTTTTTCACAGCACTGTACAGTATAAAAGTTAACTAAACACTGAGAGCTCTTACCAGACCCCCCAACCTGGGATGCCAACAGTCTGGATGATACTTATCACCACCTGAGCCATGAAGACGAAAAAGAAAGCCATGAAGTTGAAAGAGCTGTCGGTCCTGCAGAGAGACAATGATTGACAGAATAAATGATTCAGCAGAAACTGTTTAAAACGCGTGCTGAAAGAGAGGCGTGCTTACTTAAATGCCTTGTAGATGGGCCTGAACCAGCACACGTAGGAACATGGGGTGAAGAGTATGAGCCACAGGAAGGCCATGCCAAAGTTGGTCGCTCCTCCACCTCCGCACATCCAGGCCAGGCAGCCAATCAGGTTAACGGCTAGCGTGGCACTGTTCACTGTCAGCATCCCAGAGACACAGAGCAGCAAAACCCGTCAGCTGGTTCATCGTGCAGCAGGAATTTAATCGCTGTGGATTCCTTTAACGCCCTCCGGATCATTCTGTCTCTGCTCCGAGTTTATGTTAAATAGATGTGGAAAAACTTGAGCTAACTGGAACTGCTAGTCTTCGCTGGAGAGGATGCAGCTGTAAATTTACCGCAAGTTAAGAGCCAAGAGTGTCTTAAAATTTCCAGACTTCAGTGAGCATTTTAAATGTTAAAGTTAATGGCTATTTAATTAGGAAAAGCACAGTTTGCCAGAACGTTTGAAAGGAATATGGCAGAAGGATTTACAAATATACTCCTGGTAAAGCTTGACCAGGAAGTCTTCTGAATACCAAAGCACACTAGAGTCAGATGTGGGCCAACTGTCTAACAGCTTTGGTGAAATTGGGTCATGAACACAAGGAGACATTGTTGTGATAAGGTGGGTTGGATCAGAATGTCTCAACAATCTCAGAACAGTATGTTTCACTTCCATTTTTCCTTGACCTTTTTCAGGTTGGACCATATTGTGAATTTTGGACAACTGAGGTCAGATTTGTCGGATTTTAGAACCTGATAAAGTCCAGACTTTATTTTATTCTGATCTGTAAAAACATAAAATGTTCTTTCTCTTTTCAATTTTAAGTAACACATTTTTGGAGATGTCCAAACATGTTGGAACTCAGCTGGGGTTGCTAGGTAACGGGCTGGGCTTGGCTGGGGTTGCTAGGTGCCGGCTGGGCTTGGCTAGGGTTGCTAGGTAACGGGCAGTTTTGTGACTTTATATTCAGAACATTTTTGAAACAGTTCATTTTCCACAGCACTCGGACTGTTTTTTAGAAGCAGTAGAAATACAAATGGAAGTACAAAAAAAAGAAAACATGCAAAATGTGAATTTCTCATAAAAGGTCCCCTTTAAAACCAAACAACAAATCTTTTTTAATTGTCATCTTAACAAATTCCTCCAATTTCTTATTTTATCTTTTTTAGTCAAAAAAAATAAAGGAACAGAAAATATGTCACTTAGCCTATTTAATCATTTAAGTTGCTACTTTTTTTAATATATAAATGTAATTTTTGGTAAATAATTGATATGGCATAAGCAAACAACCATAATACAGTTTAGCTTTGTGATTGACCTGAAGGCAAGCAAACTGATGCTTTTGTAAACAACATGGATAATATTCACTATTCTTCCCATGCAGGTTCACTCACAGATCCAGAGGTAGTAGAGCCTCTTGCACATGGAGCGCCGTTGTTCTGGGATTTCATTGAAGTCCTGGTAAAAACATGGCTTGAGGGGGATGAATCTTGGCAAGGGAGGGAAGTTGTTTTCTGGCAAACACAGGAAAAGTAAGAATGAATCACTAATGAATGAACGAATCCCATTTATTTCTTTAAATAAATGGGAAACGCTTCGTCTATCTGAGTGACTCAAAAGTGGTAAAGCTTACCAGCCATGATCACTGTTCAGTGTTTTCCTCCACTTTTCAAACAGATGCAGAAACTTCAATCTGAGCGGCCGACAGAACTAAAACTGTAGAAGAAGAGCTGCATTAACATCACCAAGACTACAGAGGCCACCACTTCTTTCCTGTCCATCAAAATTTTTGTTATTGCAATGATTTTTCTGCAAAAAAACATAAAGGAAAAGAAAACGGCACTAAACTGACTGAAAGCATCCATCCAACATTTAGCTTTATTTCTGTCTGAATATACAGAAATGCAGAGTTGTGTATTAACTAGTTATATTTATTCAATTATATTTACATGAGTAACATTTTGGGGAAAAAATACTTTTAAGAGTATTTTTACTACGCTGTACGTTTTATTTTTACTTAAATAATTTTATTATCAAGTATTTCTTCTCTAACTTGAGTAAGATTTCTGGATTTTCTACCCTGAATGAAAAACAAAGATGCTTTATCCAAAAATTCACCAGTCACAGACACACACCTGCAGTTTTTCTTAAAGTTTCATAAGTTTTATATTGAAAGAAAGTAATCTAAAAAAAATTCCAAATCAGATTTGGTTATTTCTGCTACTTATATGAATTATTGTCACTTTGATCCTTAAAATACCAACATTTCCACTCATGTTGGTCTGTGTGATTTACACAATTTTAAATATTAAATGACTGATCATTTGATCAGCTACTCAGCACATGAGTAGACTTTTTACCAAATACTTTTTTTACTCGTACAGTAACTTCTTGAATGGCTACTTTGTACATTTAGTTGAGTAAAAGTATGTTGAAGTAGTACTACTCTTACTTGGGTACAATTTTTGACCAAAACTGCAGAAACAGAGATACATTTTGCGGACATTACAGCTATGTTTAGCTGAATGTAAGGCACAGTATGGCCTTGTTTATGCTTTAAATGCACAAACACCAGAATAGGAACGTATAGAATCCACTATATTACATTATTACACTATAT
This sequence comes from Poecilia reticulata, assembly GCF_904066995.2. Lineage (NCBI taxonomy): Eukaryota > Metazoa > Chordata > Actinopteri > Cyprinodontiformes > Poeciliidae > Poecilia > Poecilia reticulata. The sequence continues at coordinate 26,185,020 of NC_088835.1, read as the reverse complement.
CACAGATGACTGATAAGCTTCATATAAATGGTTATAATTAACCCCTCTTGCATCATTTTACTCTTAGTAACCATCGTTGACTGTGCATGTGATTCAAGTATGAAGGACACATTCATCCCCGATAGATAAACAGCTTAATCCGTCACAAAACGTCCTGAATGATGGTGATTTTTATTTAATTTTTTTTTTGCCATAATGATGTAAAATGTCAAATATTTCAGCGGGTGGCGGTGATGCAGCAGCAGGACGCGGTGCATCGTGATCACAGCGGATACAGGAGCGTCCTTCAGCCTGTGTGAGTCACGGTGCCTCGGTGATGCTACTGATGCTGCTTCTTCTTCTTCGTCCTCATCATCCAGACGAAGCGCAGCTCCAGCAGTAAACTGCCTACACATCTCCAGGGTTTTCACTCAGCAGCCACAATCCGCTTCATCTCATCAAACTGTTCTTCCTTCCGCCCTCCCTGTAAGCTAGATGTCTAATGAATGAAAATGCATTGATTTAAAACGCCTTACCTCCCGTTTACAATCCAAGAATAATGCTATAATCCTCCTTTTCCTTTAAATTGCATCCTATGATTCTTTTTCCTCCCTACGATAATACGCGCTGCTGAAAGGAGGAATTTGCTGTTTAGAAAAACATATATAGGATGTATGGAGGCCGTTATTCCTCAAATGATGGGGCTGGGAGTCAGGAGTGGTCACGTGACGTGTGGTCTTTTTCTTTCTTTTTTTTTTAACGAATAAACTCCCCTCCCTCCCCTGCGTTGTACCCCGATGAGACGGGATTTGCTGCGGCCCACATGACCAATCAGAAAGGAGGAATGTTCACCCAAGCCCCGCCCCTTTTAGATTTCATCCATAATGTCGAAAACAAGAATCTGCTCTGATTGGCTACCAATCCGGAAGCTACTTCTTCTTTAAAAAAAATAAATTAAATAAAATTATTTATTTATTTATTTATTTATTTATTTATTTATTTATTTATTTTATTTATTTATTTATTAACAACATATAACAAATATGGCATCGACATCAAATGTATTCAAACCTGAAAAAGCCAGAACAAGCTGCTTCCAAACAAATATAAGAGGAAAATAATTTTGAAGTTTTCAAATTTGTAAATACAAGTGGAAAAAGGAGTACAAGGTCAAAATGTTCATATGTCTGGTTAATTTGGGATTCTAAATGATGACGTTATATGAATGTAATTATCAGTATAAATTGACTCCTACACTGTAAATTCTAAAGGCACTTCTAATTTATGACATAAATGTAGACTGAAATGTTCCCAGCAAGGACCCAGCTAACATTTTATCACACTGTTTATATTTGCCACCTAGTTATTGTGCAGTTGTAAGTTCTCAAAATGACAAAGTAAATTGACAGAGAAGAATATTATTATCTAGTAAATTAAAATGTCTGACAAATATTAAAATAAAAATTGGGTTCTTCGTCAGAGGTCATCATATTATGCAAATTATTAATTTTGAGGTTTTTGAATAGCAAGTAAGAGGACACAACAAAAATAATTTTGAAGATTAAGGGGAAAAGAAAACATATTACCAAATCAGGTAGAAGGAAATATGTTTCATTATTGTATTATATGTGCTGCTTTCGCGTATCTTCGTATCTGCCACTGTCAGCTGCCTTGGTACCATGGAAACGGTTGAAAAATCTAAAATGTTCGGCCGATTTTACCATGTATCTCTATATTCGGGTTTAGTGATGAATAGATAACGCAGTTTTATACACAAATTAGCTTCTTTACAAATACTTATTTTTATTTTGTGGTTGTATTTTTCCTCTCATTCATAACGTGAAATTCTGACACACAAAGTTCATACTGCACTTGAATGCAGCAGAAATCAAGCTAACATTGTGTTAGCTTTTCCTGTACTGTAGTGCTATGAGTTGAGGAAGACTTAAGCCAGGTAAGATCAGTTATTAATGAGAAATATCGCTTTTTAACCACACAGTGACTCATTGTTAAACATTTCAATTAACACACAGGAGTTAGATGTTTCATATTTGTCATAGATATCGATACGCTGTGGAAGATATTTATGTCGTAGCCAGCTAGCTTCCCTACAGCAACTAGCCTGTAGTTTAAAGGCTCACAGTCATAAAACAAAAACAAAAAATGCGGAATTTAAATGTTATTGTTTAATAAGTGGGCTTCCGTTTTCATTGATATGTCAAGTTTGATCTTGAAGTTGAGAATACAAGTTTATTTAAACCTCAATAAAGGTGATCTAGTGAACTAGGTGTATTGTAAAGTTTAGTAACCCTTGCAGAAACGACTTCCCTTTTAAATTCTTAAAGGAAAAGCAGGGAAAAAGTTAACAAATGCGGCCTAATTAATTTAACTTTGACACTTTTGACTAAGTTACAACGCTGAATTTAAATGTGGGTCCTAAAATTGAACATAAAGTGCACAAAAACAGAACATTTGTTTTGGCGTAAACCTGTTTGAATCTTATTACCTGTGTTTGTTCAGTGCTGGGAATGCAGCCACCTCTGCCACCTGAGGCTGTCAGAGAGCTGGTGAGCTCCTGTCTGCACAGAGACCCGGTAGCAGCGGACCTACGCTGCAGCCTGTTTGTGGCTGCTGCACAGAGCTACAAGAGGGACTCTTTGCTCAGACCCTTCCCTCCTCGCTACATAAGTGGTGACATTAAGGACTTTGAGGGCCTGGTAAGAGCTTTACAAACAATGAAACGCTCATGTAGTTGCTGGTTTGTCCTAAATGTTAACATGCATCTTTAAAAAATGTATCTACCCAAAAATTGTACTCAAGTAAGAGTAAAAAGTACAGTGTAGTAAAAAATACTAGGTTAATTATTTCCAAAAAGTTACTCAAGTAAATGTAATTGCGTAAATGTAGTTACTACCAGAAAAACAGAAAAAGTTAATACTGCCATAAATAAATTCATACATTTTTTAATCCATTAATTAATGGGATCTAATTTTACATGCTGCAATTTCAGTTTATTTACATTAGGAATACCTTCACACATTATAGAGGATGGTACTTTATGCAAACACTTGGTGGCAGTAATGTGCTACTAATGTTGCTATTTTTGTCTGTCAGTCTCGTTGCACATGAATACCAAGCAACTTTAAAGAAACTGTTTTGTTTTTGCACATTGAAGCAACGTATGTATGTACCATCTAGGTAAAATGTACAACGGTTTATTGCACTATCATCTGCACCCCTACCTTAATAATTGATATTTTACAGTATTTTTTATTTATTTCTATCTATTTTTAATTGTTATATTTTATTTGTTTCTGTCACTATTTTTTACTCTTGTACGGTGTCCTTGAGTGCCAGAAAGGTGCCTTTGAAATAAAATGTATTATTATTATTATTATTATGCAGCATAGTGCTACGCTAATAAAATAACACTAAACTACTAATTTCAGTAATTTTATTAAGTGAAGAAAAAGTAGTGGCACTTCTGGTGTCACCTGCCACAGCTTAGTAGTGGCAGCATCCAGCTTCAGTGACATGTCACGGCTTCTGTGTCATGTTGAATATAGAATATGAGCATGAATCATTTTATTTCAAACAAATAAATATTTTAAAAAACCCAGAATATATACATATACATACAGCTGCCACTGATTTGGTGCCAAATGCCACAGCTTTTTTATTTATATGCATTCTATTTTTATTTTTATTTATTCTAAATCCCGTTATTCATATTCAGTATTCAATCTGACACAGAAGCCGTGGCATATGTCACCAAAGCTGGAAGCTGCCTCTACTGAGCTGCAGCAGGTCCACCGGCAGCCGGGGCAGGTGACACCGGAAGTGCCACTCCAGCTGCCACGGCCACGTTTTGAGCTTTTGTGTTAATATGCTAAAGAATGTTTGTTTTGTTCTTCAGTTGGCAGATGTGAACTCTCTGCCTGGTGTGAGAGATTTGGTGCGGTTAAGGCCCAGAGAAGGAGATCATCATCTGGCCCTCGTACACTGGATTCTTTCCTCGAAGAGCTTCGCTGTGAAGACCCTGCAAAAAGATGAGGTACAGGGCTGTAATTACACATAAACACGCATCATATTCTATTTTCCCACTTGTATTCATCCTGTGTTATATTTGATCTTTAGTATGCCAAACTCTGCAAGCTGACAGAAAGCGAGGGGGTTTCTGCACCGGTACCGGACTTCCTGTTTGAGCTGGAGTACCCTGATCACTTTAACACCCGGTTTGAGAAGATGAGAGAAGGACGAGAAGTTTTCTACGCATTCCACGGGAGCCGCTTGGAAAACTTTCATTCAATCATTCACAACGGGCTGCACTGTCACCTCAACAGGGTCTGAGCTTTAAAAATAAAAAAATACTACACACGTCTAGGAATGCAACAATTCATCGAAAGATTACAGTTTTATAGAATTTGTTAAATTATGATTTGCTGTTTAGCGCAATGATGGCAGGAGGATTATTTTTCCCACAAATGAGTTGTCGATGAATAGAAAAAAAGTAGTAATGGAGTAAATTTCTGTCAAAAAATTTCAGAAATTTTCTGCTAAAAATAAGGAAATTTCAAAGTTTGAATTTGCTTAAAAATCTCAGAAATTTTCTACAAAAATCTTGGAAATTTCTGAATTTTTTATTCTGAAATTTCTGAACTTTATGGAAAAAAAATTATCTGGCGAATTTTCAACTTTTCAAGCTCAAAAATTTTCTTAATTTTTGTAGGAATTTTTTTAGGTGAATCTCCAAATTTTGTAACTTTTTTTTCTAGCAAACTTTCAACTTTTCAAACACAGAAAGTTCTCAAATTTTTTAGCTTAATCTAAAAATTTCTAATATTTTTTCTGGAAATGTACTCCTCTATACTAAAGGCCTTTATACACCATCATAAACTAGAATCAAAGGGAAATTTTACATAAAAGTCAGTGTTTAATGTTTCAATTAAACACTTTTTAAATTTTCAAAAGTTAATGTGAAACGTTTTATTTCTCACTTAAAAAAATCATACTTCAAAAGTGGTATTTTTTAATTGTATTATATTTTCTTATTAAAAGAAAGAACTGATTAGTTAATTTTCTCATCTTTATTTTACAAGCTTAAGTAGCAACTAGAAGGGGAAAATTAACTCAATTAATCATCAGAATAATCGATAGATTACTACAGTCCCACACATTTCTCTTATGAAACAATTTTTTTCTGAAGTGCTACCTGATGTGATGCGTGCAGAACTCTGTGTTCGGCGAGGGGACGTACCTCACCAGCGACCTCAGCATGGCCGTCCTCTACAGTCCCCACAGCAGCGGCTGGCGTGAGAGCATCCTGGGTCCTCAGCTCAGCTGTGTTGCCTTGTGTGAAATCATCGACCATCCAGACGTTAAATGCCAAGTGAAGAAAAAAGGTGCGTCTAGCTGTGTGACTCCCAAAACATCACATGGATTAAATCATGAAAAGCTGCTGCTTGACTTACTGTTAGCTAAGCCTGTTGCAGCAAACAATACATCAATTGATAGTGTGATAAATTAAAACACGCTTGATCATTTTCTTTTGCATGATTTGTTGCTTTTCTCTTTTCTCTACCAAAAACTGGATGACAATAAGCTTCAGTCTGACGCATTAGACTCGACTAAGCATTTTTTTGAGGGACAGTTTTGTGTACAGAGACTTCATTTGTTGCTTCATTTCTTTTATTTATTTCTTTTGGATATTTAAAATGTCTTCCAGTTCCGGTGTTAAATGTTCATTACAAATTAAAGTTTATTGATCTTTAAGAATGTGTTCTCAAAGATCATTGGTCATCCAGAGCGTAGTTTTTCAGCTGCGCTTGAAAATTTTCTCAAAACAGCAATATTATCGTTTATCGCAGTAACCAGGGGTACACCGATTTATCGGCCAGCCGATTTATCAGTGCTGATTTCCTTCATTTTGTGAGATTGATGATCAGCCGATATTTAGATGTGAAGTTTATCTTCTCCCCTGATCTTATTTATCTACCCCAGCAAAGGTCTAAAAATCAACCACTGTCCTTTTTTGCTTTCCTCTGAAAGGTTTGACCAGCAGACCGGCCCAGCAGGTCATGTCTGCACATTTGCAGTTAACAACAGTTCAAGCAGCAGTAACTTTGCTAATGGCTGCTTGCTATTTGTTTGCCATTTCAGATTCTGATGCCATCGACAGGCAGCGCTCACGAGCCAAGAACAGCGAAGGGGGCGACGTTCCGCAGAAATACTTTATAGTCACCAACAATCAGCTTCTACGAGTCAAGTATCTGCTTGTGTATTCTCAGGGGAAACACCTGGCCAGGTAAGAGGTTCAGGTCTCATTTCCAGTAAGATGTGCAGAAATCTACTTTAACTCATCTGAAATAATCAAAATGAATAGAGTGAGACGTCATTCACTGCTGTTTCTTGTTTGTTTTACGTCAGGCATACCCGCAGCAGGTCGTGGCTCCTCAGACACCATTTTGCCATCATGATGAGTCTCTATCTCCTGCTCCTCATTTTCATCGGTGCCTTTAACTCCACCTCGTTCGTATCTTTCTGGAACAGACTATTCAGGTGACGGGACAGCATTAGGGAAGCCCCAGCTGCTTATTATCTGCAGTGCCTTTTCTGATCAGATGCCGAGATGCAGACCTGAGCTTTGATTATGTTTTATACACCTTTAACTCTACTCCTCTACTGTAAAAATGCTCTTGTTTACTGTTAACCAGGATCTTTTAAATCACAGTTAGAGCACCCTGTTCTGTATTAATCCTGTTGAGGCTGCTCTGTATTTTAATAAAGGTCTGCAATGTTTTAACTGTAATTTCTGTGGTTTAATGAATAATTTAAAGATTCTATTTTGAAACTTGAAAACTGGACATTTGCATTTATCTTCAATAAAAACATTGCATAGACTAAGTTTGGATGGTGTTGCTTCTATATTTGTCAAATTGCTGCAAAAATGGACATTTGTATAGAACAAAAAGACGTTTAAAGATTGCTAAATTATTCTGAAGTCTGAGTAAGGACATGGTTGGTAGATTTTTTATTACACGGCGTCACCGTATCCTTGAAATTTTATATAAAATTAGGGCCTTAAAATGTCTTAAATTATTATTTTTAAAAATTTATTTAAATACGTTGTTCAGAGGTCTTATACAATATCATGCTAAGAAAATTAAAAAATATATAAAATTATGAGAATAAAGTCATGAGAATGTCAATAAAATCGTATTTTTTCTAAAATTATGACTTTCTACATGACTCTTTTCATTATATTATGACTTTATTCTATCATTTTGATTTTATTCTCAAAATAATCGATAATTGCTTCTCTAAATAGTTATATATGGAATATGACTCCTCTGCGTCACTTTTTTCTCATTATTATGAATATGTTCTTGTATTATTTTGACTTTATTATCGTACGACTTTATTCTCATAAAAGTATCACTTTCTCATAGTTTTGGAATTTTATTCTGGTAATTTTTGCTTTTTATTTTTACTCAGTGTAACTATACTCCGTCGTAAATCTCGCATATCGTCGCCTTTCTAAAATAATGGCTAGTCTTCTTTTATTTAACTTTTGTTAAAAAAAAAAAAGGAGGGTGACGTAATTGATTTCTTTTTTTAAAACTTTTGTAAAAAAAAAAAAAAAAAGGAGGGTGACGTAATTGATTTTTATTTTTTCGCGGGACTTTTCTGTCACGCGCACATCTTCGTAGCGATCGAAGACGGTTGCTACACCCGCTAATATGTCCTTGCTAGCTAGCTAGCTGAATTATTTTGCATCTCTCATGGGTAAGTGTAAATTTAAAATATATACATTTAATTATATGTACATATATTGTACATTTGTTGCGATAAAAGTCTTATATTTCATTCATAATGATTTATGAAGGCCTTAAAAAGTCTTAAGTTTGAGTCGGTGAAACTGTATTGTCTGGTTTTGTGTTGCGTTCAAATGCTAACATGGGTCACTCATTACTTACAGCTGGCGCACAGACGGTGCTGCGCTATCAGGTGTTTTGTGTCAGTAAAAAAAGTGAGACTGATAAGTGGGATTGATATCGGAGGCGGCCCGCTTTGATGGCAGGTCTCTTCGCCCTAATAGCTGATAAAATGATACGCATTAACAGAAGCTAATCAGCTAGATAAAGAAAAAAAAAAAGCTGGTTTCTGCAAACAATTATAAGATAAATCTGGGTTAAAAAACCAACCTGTTTTGTTGACTTCTCATTTCCTGGCTTTTTTTTTTTTTTTAAATCCCTAGTAAATGCTGGATGATAATATGAAATCAACAGATGAAAGTGTATGCCCAGTTAAATGAAGATGAAAGCAAATGCAGGCCTTTGTTTTGGCTTTAAAACTAATTCCTTCTTGCGAAATCCTTCAGATAAAACTTCCTCTCTCCTGCAGAAGCTGCTCACTTTTGAAGGCCAGAGAACAAAAACCCATTGTTGGTCCACACTTCAGTCCCTTTCCTCATTATTGCTGCCTCATAAACCATCTGTTATTCAATAACTACAACCTGTGAGGGGGGTAGTCATGGTAGAGGGGACTTGCTTTTGATCTGAAATATAACTGACTAAAACACAATGGGAAACGCTAGATCAATCGATTTACTTTAGTTTGTTTCTAAACCTGCACAACATCGTTACAGTTTGACTCTTTAAGTTTTAATTCTCCATTTATTCAAGGTTCACTTGTCTTTGGAAACAAAGGAAGCAGAAGCGAGGGTGTAGATGTCCCTCTTCTGCTTGTTTGCGACACAATATATCAGATTATTATGGTTAGCAGGGGCAGAGTAATCAAAAATTGTACCCAAGTGAGAGTACTATAACATATTTTTACTCAAGTAAAAGTAAAAAAATTGTTCAAATAAGAGTAAAAAAAAGTATTTGGTAAAAAGGTTACTCAAGTATTGAATAACTGAATAACTGATGTATATATTGTTTGAAAGTTACATCATCAGACAGACCAAAATATAAAGATATGTAGAAAATTGTGTATTTTAAAAACCAAAATGAAAACAACTCATATCAATAAGACAATTGCAAATTAACAAAAGAAATATTTGTCCAAATCTGGTTCCTTCAATATAAAACTCGTGAAGCTTTTAAAAAAACTGCAGGTGTGTCTGGTGAATTTTTTGTTGAAATATGCTCATTTACCACTCAGTAAAATTACTTATAGTGGATAGAGGATCCAGAAAGAATAGTGTAACCGGGTTGTATTTCTATTTTGTCATAATTACACAAAATGTCTTTATTCATATTGTTCCATTTATCTGACTGTAAAAGCCTTAGAAAACCCTGTTATTGTTATAACCGTGTGACTTTAAGATATTTAAAAGGCAAGTTTTTGATATAAATAAAAAGTCCTTATGCAACTTATCCTTTACAATTCAGCAAACAAAATCAAAATTTTGCAATAAACTGGTTGTATTTTTTAGGCCTGTCACAATAACAAATTTTGCTAGACGATAAATTGTCCCTGAAATTATTGCAATAAACCATAATATTGTTGTTTTAAGATCATTTTCAAGTAACATAATAGTAATAATGGCATTCTCAAAGATCAATCAATTTTAAATTCTAATGAATATTTAAACACTGGAACTGGAAGACATTTGAAATACCCAAAATAAATAAAGAAAACAAAAGAAACAATGAATAAAATGAATCATGAAGTCTCTGTAAGCAAACTTATCTGACCAAAAAGAGACAGTTGAGACCAAAGCACAAGACTGAAGACTTTTATCATTCAGGTTTTGGTAAAGAAGAGAGAGACGTGAGAAAAACTGTAAATCAAGCAAATTAAAATGACTGAGTTTCTTTTAATTGATCATCCGATTAATTGTTTTATTGTTTATTGTGACAGGCCTAGTATTGGTATGCACAAACTTTGCATAAACTTAAAGTGTATGCTTTACATTTTTATTTAAAAACAAAATCCAGGTTTAGATAATTAGACTCCATTAACATAGTACATAGGGTTGAAAAACACATCACAATTGATAAAAGCATTTCATATCAGTCAATATCAATATTGATTTTTTTGTTATAAATATCTAAAATACTGCTAAACTGGTGACAGATTTTCCTCTTTTTTCACACCCCGCTGTTTATTTTTAAGCAGTCATGAGGCACAACTGGGCAAGTTTCTCAGCAGGTTGTTGCTAGGTAACCATAGAATGAGTGAGTTACTAGGTAACCATAGAATGAGTGAGTTGCTAGGTAACCATAGAAGGAGTACGTAAGTTGATTCCACAAACCTCTCTGAAAGTCATTGAAGTTTATCGAACTGCATTTTCAACATGTAACACAAAGGGTAAACAGGAAGTCAAACTCTGAATACTGTAAATCCAGGATGACCAATTAAACCAGACAGCTGAGTGTCTCTTGGATGTTTATTTAGAAGAAATTTACACAAAGTTTATTTTACAAACTGCCAGATTACATATTTACAGCTTACATCATAAAATAATATCGCATAAAGTATTTTCTTCAAGCTACCGACATTAGGAAAATAGCTGCCATTTTTCCCATTTTGCTACATTATCCTGTGGTTTCCATCAAATCCTCGTGTTTTGTGGGTTTACAGACGTGGGTTCGGGTGTAAACAGTCCGGCACCAAACACACTAAAATCCCCTCGGTGTGGTTCTGTAGAGAATAAAGCACAACAGGCATGTTTTAATAAAACAATAATTAAATACAGGTTTATGTTGTTGCTTGGGGTGCACCGATTGCAGTTTTCTGGCAGATCACTGATGACCAGTTAGGCCTGTCGCATTAAGCAATTAATCAATTAATCAATTGATCACATGATAAATTAAAACAAGCGGAATAATTTCTATTTGCATGATTTATTGTTTTTCTACCAAAAACTTAACAGGCTAAATGTGCTAAATGTTGCTAAGTATTGCAAGAAAGTTGCTCAGTTGATAACAGTTGGGTGACTATGGTTAACTGCAATATACATCTTATCTACACTGCAAAAACACAAAACCTTACCAAGTAATTTTGGTCTAGTTTCTGGAGGAAATATCTTAGTACAATTTAAATAAGAGAAAAACTAACTTCGAGTAACTTTTCAGTAAGATGTAGACGCTTGTTTAAAGTAAATAATTCCTTATTATTGATAAAAATACACTTGTTCCATTGGCAGATTATTTCACTTATAACAAGACATTGTTATAAATTAATTATAACAATGTCCCATGTTATGAGTTAATTTATCTGCCAGTGAAACTAGTATATTTTCATCAATAAATGATTTACTTTAAACAAGCCTCTATATTTTACTGAAAAGGTACTCAAAGTTAATTTTTTTTCTCTTATTTAAATTGTACTAAGATATTTCCTCTAGAAACTAGACCAAAATTACTTGGTAAGGTTTTGTGTTTTTGCAGTGTAGATAAGATCGGCTTCACATTTAAGTATCTTCTGATCACTGATTTCCCAAACTTCAGGAAATCGGTGCTGATTTATCGGTGCACCCCTGGTTGCTGCTGCTGTTCTGGTGTTGACTCACCTGTACGTCACTACTGCAGGCGGGATGAGCTCTCAGGTGATTGTGCACACACCTGCCGAAGCGGTGCAGGCAGGCGGAATCGGACGCGGCGCAGCTTTGGGGGCAGGACGGACGCTTCAGCACGACGCAGCTTGAGCAGGTAGTGTGCTGGCAGGAGCCCTGACATTCCTTCTTGTCCAGAGATGCAAACCTGCAGAAACAGGAATTAGGAAAACGGTTTTAAACCAGAAACCTGACGATAAATAAGGAGTTAATGTGGATTTTTGTGTGGTCACCTGGCGGAGCAGATTGCAGAAGGATTGGCCTGACAGAACTCCTTGGTGCAATCTGGGCTGCAGCTCTCTGGGTTGAGGGTTTCAATCACTGAAAAAAATAAAATATTAATAATCTGTTGGGTTCTGTAGAGCCAAACATGAAAAGCGCCTCTCGCAGGATGCCTGACATCAGGCCGTATCAGTGGTGGTGACACTTCTTTTCATCATGGACAGATAAGAGGGACAATTATGTGAGCGGAAACCTTTTGGATCAAAGGAACCGTTGGCCGCGCTATCAGTCTTCACAGCTCTTAAACGCGGTTTACCATATTGGCTCCGATCCCATTGCAAACCCTACCAGAGATCAAATGCATCAGAGTGTGCAGCAGAATGGCGCCATATTTCTGTTTCTACTGTTTCTATCCATTTCCATCTGAGATAAACTCTTGTTTTAATTGGGGGGCAGCAGAAGTAGAAGTGTGCATATTTTGGTACTGATCCGATATCAAGTAAATACTGGGTCACTACCAATACTTATTATTATCAAACTTCTGATATTTATGTGTTTTGGTGGTTTTCCCTTTCAATTATTATTTTTATCAAACAGCACAGAATTTAGACAAAGTTTCTACTAAACACTTTAACCACATTGCAGCATTTTTGTTCAAGTAAAGTTGAGGAGCTATAATGCAAAAATAAAACAAAATTTCAAGAAAGAATCTGAGACTAAAGTATTGATCTATCACACTATTGATCTGATACTGATACCGACTTGATATCGATATTATTGATATTTTGGATTTTTCCGCTCAGCTCTGCTGAAATGCATGTAAAACAAAATTACAAAATAACAAATTTTGCCGGATGATAAATTGTCCCAGAAGGTATTGCCATTAGCAATAATATTATAATATTGTTGTTTTGAGACAATTTTTATGTAAAATAAAGTTAACGGCATCATAATGCAAGAACACATTCTCAGATATTAAAACTTTAAATTCTTAAACATTTAACACTGAAACTGGAAAATACTTTAAATATCCAAAATAAATAAACCAAACACCAGACACAACAAATAAAACTATAAACTGTCTGTAAACAAAGTTGTCCCTGAAAAAACGACCCAGTTGAGACCAAAACACCAGACTGGAGACTTTTACCATCCAGATTTTGGTAGAAACCATAAATGATGCAAGTTGAAAGTTTTGAGCTTGTTGTAATTTATTATGCGATTAAATGATTTATTGTGAACTAGAATAAAGCTAAATCAATACAGTTGAACCTGTTTTTTTATATATATATATATTTTGATTAAATATTAAAGAGTTTCCATGTTGAGCTCACCTGCCTTACAGATGCCTTTAGTTTCTGCGTTTGGTTTATCAGCCGCAGCCTCCTCAGAAACACACACCAGCCCCTCATCACACTTCCCCAGGTAGTCCCAGTTCCCGCCGCAGCTCTCCCCCTCTGTCCGGGCGCACACGGGACAGCAGCCGCAGACGCCCGTCGTCACGCCGCCTTTGCATTGGAGCCTCAGTGCCCGCCTGGAGGAGCAGTGGATCCGCTCACAGGGCGGGCAGTTCAGGGTCTGGAGCTGCTGGCCGTCCGCGGGCTGGGCGCCCTCTGACCCCAACACCCCCAACGGGACACACAGAAGGAGGAGCGTCCACATGCTTGGGGTCATACTGGTGTGATCATGAGTGGAGGAAAAGTTTGTGGTTTTATAATCATGACGATCACAGCAGCAAGGCGAGGCGATGGGTAGACGTAAAGAGGGCGTTTCTACAACGCAAACACTGATTGGCTAGTTCCAGGAGCAGAAATTGGTAACGCTTAATTTGACGAGGGGTTCATGACACCATCATTAACCTGACATAACACCTTTCATGAAAATGAAAACGTCTTCATGAATGTTTATAATGTTAGTCATGAAGTGTCATTCGGAAAATAATGAGACTTTTAATGCAAAGTCCACCTTTAGTGGACTTTTAATGCAACTTTGCTTCAAAAGTGTCGTTATTATCAAATAATGCAAACTTGACCCTCTTAAAGGACTTTTAATTCAAGTTTTAATGCAACTTTGAAGCAAAGTTGCATTAAAACTTTGAAGCAAGTTTCAAAGTTTGCTTTTGAAGCAACTTTTACTTCAAAAGCAAAGTGGCATTATTTGCAACTTGCATAGGTTACATTATTTGCAACTTTGCATTATTAATCAAATAATGCAAAGTTGGCACACTTAAAGGACTTTTAATCCAAGTTTTAATGCAACTTTGCTTTAAAAATGTTATTTACTGAATGACACTTTATGACAGCAGTCATAAACATTCATGAAGACTCATATTTATGTTCGGGTGTTATGTTTATGACGGTGTCATGTCAGTCTAATGCACCCTTCAACCATAGAAACTTGTAGAAATCTTTCATTTGCTGCCTTCCTCTGCAGTTCCACTCAATTAAAATCTGACGTCGTAGACAGATTTCTCCCATCTACTTGGATTCCCCCGGCAGGATTTTTACTCAGCCAATCAGTGAACAGAAGAAGTTGTGTGATGACATCGACTGTAGTCTGCCTGTCGTTTTAGCAATGGCGACGAAGCCGTTCAGTCTGTGTTGACCACGTTTCTTAAGATTCATTTATCAACAGCCATCTTGTTTGGATCGTAGCTTCGCTCTGTTTGCAGTTGAGGATGATTCTTTACAGCACAGGCATTTTCCGGTAAGCTTCATTGCATCAAACTGGCGCATTACACACGTTGCGGTCAAACATTAGCGACTGGGTAGCATTTAAAACTTCATCTAGTTTTTAACCATTGTAACTCATCTGCAGTGACTTTTAAAGAGTTGAACAGGAAATAAGAAGTTATAATTTCTGTGTTAACGTGAGTTTAAGTAACATTATTTTTTGAATATACAGCTTTGGAAAAAAATGCCACTTAAAATGATCAGTTCTCTGATTTTACTAGGTCTATGTTTGAGTGAAATGATCTTTTTTTTAATTCTGTGAACTACTGACAATGTCTTCAAAATTCCAAGCAAATTTTTTTTATTTATTTGCAGAAAATGAGAAATGGCCAAAATAACAAAAAAGGCGCAGCGCTTTCAGAGCTCAAATAATGCAAAGAAAACAAGTTAATATTCATTTAGAAACAGCAATATTAATGTTTTATCTCAGGAAGAGTTCAGAAATCAATATTTGTTGGAATAACCAGGAGGTTTTCAATGGGGTTCAGTGCAGTAGGCTCTTAGTTTTTTTCCAGAGCTGCATGTTTTTATTATGATCTAATCCTGCAGTACTTTTAGATAAAATAACATTTTTATTGTGCCAACCTCCTGCAGTTTTTGCTGCCTGACCCCCATAGGAAGAAAAGCCTAGTCACGCCCCTGTGTGGTGATTTATAAGCCACAACCTCCTCTGGCAGCCAATAGATGAGGGGTTTAATCATCCTCTCATCTTATCTTCACACTATCAACAGCAAGGTTTTTGTTTAGAAACAGTTCGTACTTCAGAACAAAGATAAGTGTGGCGCAGGTGTAAAGACTGGCCCCCTTTGTATTTGGAGTCACATGACCTCCGAAGGGGGCAATTCACCGCACACTTACGATCAGGTAATGACCCATTTCTCAAAAGAACAAAAGGATCAAGACAACAACAGGTTATCTGATCAAGACGTCTTGTAATGTGGCGAATAAAAACTGGCAACGCAACAATGAACGACGGTCCGCGGCTGGAAGTTTCTCCATTTCCTTATCAGATTCTCATTGAAAAAACTTTCTTTGTGTTGTTTTTGTATTTTCTGTCAGTAACCAATCAGCTTTCTACTACATCCCTTTCCTTCTTTCATATTTTAAATATAATTTTATTATCAAACAGCCTCGCTTATTTAGTCGTATTCCTCAGGAAATTTACTGAAAACCAATAAGTAGATAAAAAAATATCTAAACTAGATATTTTAACTTGTGAAGCAAAGAAAAAAAATTAAAGCACCGACTATGAATTTATTCTCTAAACTGTTTATGCTGAGAATAACAATTTAATTTAATTGAATTAAATCACGAAAAGAGAAGACTACTAAACAAAAAAATAATTGTATCCATATATTATCTGTTCATTTTAATTTTCAGCCACTTTTGGTTTGTTTTACATTTATTTCCTTTAAATGTTTTTTTAATGTAATTTTCTTTAACCTTGCAACTTTAGTTTTCTGGAAATCTCCGAATTAACTTGTGAATGAATAGTTTTAAATAAATAAATAAACTTTTCTAAAAGTTTTGCTTTAATAAAAACACCATTCAAAATTAATACCCAGAAGAATAATTAAACTTTTTTATTTAGTTTAATTTTGTTTTGAAGTGGTGTAAAGAACCAGAAATTATTTGAAACAAAATATTATTTGGTATCTACGGTAGTTATTTTTCTCTGATCCATATTTTCGGTTTCTGTTTGTTAACCTGCAAAAACTTTCACCTGCTTTGTTTATTTTGAATAAGGACATTTTGTAAAATTGGTGCAAATGAACATTTAAAAAAGAAAATAAATATTCCCTATGTTTTATCACACTGTAAAATAAGTTTCATTGTTGTTTTATAACATGAATGGTTTGATCATCACTTTTATTGTTACCACAATACCACAAAATATGATATTTCATATCTCTACTTTGCATCACATCTGGATAAAGTCACAGAAAAATGTTGGTTTATGTCTTAGGATGCCTAACTTTAACTTTAAACTTTAAAGTTTAAAGTTAAACTTTACGGCATTTAAAGTTAACTTAAGTAACTTTAAAGTCTTCTGAACTGTGAAAATTAAGACGTCTTTTCAAATCATTGAGCACCACTTTTTACGTATGATCGAAGGGATTTTTACCATATTTTACAGCTTCCTAATTCACAAACCCATGTTTTTCGTGTGACTTTATAACCAGACATTTGGTAGAAATGGTGATTTGAGGCACTTATGGTCTTCCGTAGTCAACCACAGTCAATTGTTTCGTATACTGACAGGCTAAACGGCCACTCAGCAAGAAGGAAGCCATTATTCTCCAAAAAGAAACGTTAATGAAGCCAGATTGCAGTTTATAAATAGAGAAAAGAACATGGTGACCTGTGGTGTAATCACAGTAAAGTGCCGTAATGATTATTGTTACATTTGTAAGGAAATTTCAAGGCAATGCTACCAAACACTGAAGAAATTATTTAAACTTCTGATTTTCAAGACATTAATAAATAAATCTGACAAATTGATCTCATTATTTAAATATTTAGTGAATAATTTTAATTGTTACTGACCTAAAAATAGACATTTGGTTTGATTTAACTCCAGTTAGAGATACATGTAGTAGTTATTAGTGGAGGGCATTTATCTTATCATTTATCATAAAAAATAAATATCTGAATTATTTGTCAGATTAATTAATACATTTGACAAATTTCAAATTAATTAAAATTTGTGTTAAATTTCAATGAATGGAAAAAAAAACCTAAATAGGATTTCCATTACAAATATACAAAAAAAATTTTTTTCAATATTTTTAATATAAAAAAAATTTTCACAAGTGCTGCATTTCAATTAAATAAGACACGCGAGTGAATTTGTTTGTTCACGTGATAAGTCTTTAAAAACATGCTGCGTCACCATCGTTCAACTACTTCCTGTCATTGTCTTCTTCGTGGTTTGCGCCAGTTGTTGATCATGTGACTCGTGACGTATGAAGAGTTTTCATCGCCGTTCTACTAAATAAACCAGTGGTCCCCAAACTTTTTCCTGTGAGGGCCACATAACTTTTCCCTTCTCTGGTGGGGGGCCGGAGTCAGTTTGTAACAGAAAAAGTGTTACACGTTTATCACCTGCGCTGCCGGAAATTGTTGAGGTGGGAGGGTTGAGGGGGTGGGTTTGCAGCAAAGTAACTTTAACATATGAATTCCTCATATGTTAACATAAAGGCTCGTTTTGAAGCATAAGCTGCTACTTACAGGCATTGCTTCGGAAATTGAAACCTGGAATGCGGCGTTCATAACAGACACTGTGTTCATCTGCTCTACCGCTAGCAAACAACCGTACTGATTAAATCAGTGTTTTTCAACCACTGTTCCGCGGCACACTAGTGTGCCGTGAGTGATCGTCAGGTGTGCCGTGGAAATTATTCAATTTCACCTACGGTACCGTATTTTCCGGACTAAAAGCTGCTACTTTTTTCCTAAACTTTGAACCACGCGGATTGTAGCCCGATTTGGCTTTGCTGTGTATTTTTCGTCAATCACCAGGGGTCTCTCTAGCAGGAAGTGAATCATTAGAAGTCAAAATTGTAAATCAAAAGAAGAACGTGCTAATTTTCAACCACATATTAGCAGCAGGCACGACAGAGAAACGTTTTCAAACTCATATCATGCAGCTTTTAAGTTGCGAGCTGTCGATCTGGCACTACAGGAGGGAAATAGAGCCGCTGCATTTAAGCTCGGTGTGAACGAAACCATGGTTCCGCTTTGGAGACGGAGTGCTGCGTAATTAATATATGCAGCAGATTTATTAGGAAGCAGCCCTCTGCTGGGTCCTTATGGAAAACCGAGAGCAGCTTCCAGTGTTTTTTTTTTTTTTTGTTTTTTTTTTCAAAAAAAAAAATTGAAGGCGCTAGTATGGTGCGCGCTATAGTTTGAAAAATACGGTAATTGATTTTAAAAGATTTTTTGAAAATTAATTATCTGCAAATAATGCCATCCTCGAGTGTCTGCTGTAGCAGTGACTAGCGGCATAATCATGTTATTTTTTTTTTTTTTATCACTAGATGGCAGTAGGTACATAGCATTTTACATTACAACAAGAGAATTAGTGATGCATGAATGTTACAGGTAGCGGTGAGAGCATCGTATCTATAGCAAGACTGTGACGACAGTGATGGAAAAGACGGTGAAGCTCAGCAGTAGTTGGGTTGGAAAGAACATGGGTCCATTTCCCACAACATATCTGTGTGAAATGAGCTTCTCAAGCCTGGCTACTATAAAAACTAAAACCAGAGAGAGACTGAGAGCTGTTGAGGAAGAGTTTTGTCTTTCAATTTCTGCCAGGAAATAAGATCTGTTTTCATGGGTAAAATATACAGATATTGACATTTTGTACATGCAACTCTTCATATTGTAACAGTGAATATGAAGTGAAATGTTTCCCAAATATTATTGCTTCTTTCAGAATAAGAATTATTTTCTGTATTCCGGCTAAAAGAATGCTGGTGGATTAGTTTGTAAAACAGTTTGAAGTTTTCTACAACTTCTTTAAATTTAACACCACAGTGTTGTGACACTGTTCAGGGGTATTTTTTGAAGTGTACATGTTAAGTGCAATTTGAAATAAGAAATGTAAAATGTGATAAAAATGCATTTTTGTGTTTATTTGATTTCTATTCAAGAAACTTTGATAAGAATGACTAAATATGTAATATAGGCGGCTACAGAGTATCTTTGTTTACATTTTTGGTTGGTGGTGTGCCTCGAGATTTTTTCAATTAAAATAACGTACCTTGGCTTAAAAAAGGTTGAAAAACACTGGATTAAATAACATAAAAGTCGAGCAGTTCCCTAAAAGTCCAACAGATGGCAGCAATGCGTCATGCAAAGCAAAACACCCACAGTTTACAGGACACACTTCCTGTGGTTGAAGAAAAATCCACATATAAACCGGAAAATACAATATATGAAAAAAATTCTGAATGCTCTCTGGTATTGTTCAGGGGGCCGGAAACTACGGCCCGCGGGCCGTAGTTTGGGGACCACTGAAATAAACCAAGATACGGCCATAAAAACCACCTCATCCTCGTGCCAAAACCTTTTAGCTGAAAAACTATTTTTGAAATTGGTGCATTTGAAGAAATTTAGTTTCAAATTGTCACAATTGGAAACACAGCTACTATATATAGATTATATATATATATATATATATATATATATATACATATATATTATATATATATATAATAGCCTATTTCAAATGGGAATGTTTTTCAAAAATATTTGTGACTTTATGAACGCTGGGACATGCAGTCACAGTAAAATAATTTCTACTGTTAAATATGTTTAGTTACATTCCATAATCAGTTAGGCTTTGAGTCGTATAAAAATGTATTTATTTTCAAGAAAACCATTAAGTAACACTGAATACACCAGGAGTGATCATTCAATAGTCAATAAAACTCGTGACTCTTACATCAGAGATCCGACATACAAGACGTTTTGGAAAACAAGATTTGAAAGCAAATATGTTGGCAATTTGCTGGTGCTACAATTTTCTCTTTTCTGTACCCCAAATAACAAATTTAGGTGACGCACACCTGTGTACAAAAGTGACAAGATTTTGTAATATATGAACTTACAAAGGGCTGGATGTCAAAGTGCAAGATGCCTGAACCTCACCCAGAGGACGATCAAAGTGTCGAAATCAGAAATGGATTCTCAGATACAAATCTTTAAAATTATTGTTTGGCCATTATGGCTTTGTATTCATTTGAGACCTTATTCTAGCTTATACGTCTTAACTTTAAAATATTTTTCTGCCAAAGATATATATATTTTTTAAAACTGCACCTTCTTACAGACGACTGCATGTAATGGAGTAAAGCATTACAGGAATACTGCAGGCATACAACAGGAGAAAAGAAGCAGCTGCTGCTTAACAATTTCAAAGAAAACATGACATTTTGTGGGTTTTTATAAAAGCAACCGATCAAAAAAAAAAAAAAAATACATACTAAAAATCCAGAGTGAAAATAAAATGACTTAAAAACCTCAAAGAACAAAATAAAACAGTTATGTACATATATTTACAGGTAACGATAATGAATAATATACAGGTTTGACCGGCCGTTTAGGGTCCGTATGAACCAACATCACGCAACATTCACTTTTGTCAATCCAAAATGGTTTAGTTGGAGGTAAACCGCCCTCCAGAAGGTCGTTTGTTCAACTTTATATGAACATCCTGGACTCTTTGAATCAAAGAGCTTTTGATTTTTTTTTTCTTCTTTTAAACTTTTTTTTTTTTGTGTTTGTTTTTAAAAAGCAACGGTAATGTAAAGAGAAAACCACTGATTATATCCTTCTGTTGAGCCTTTCCCACAAACGATACTGAAGTGACGCGTCGATGAAGGTTCCTCAGTCTGGAGGGAGGAGGTCGTGCAAACGAAATCGTTCTCTGATGTGCGGCCTGACGTCTTCGTTCTGTCATGCAGAGGCAAACAATTTAAAAAATACGTCTTACAGCTTCTATAAGAGACTTAGGGCAAGTTTTAAAATGAAACTATTTAAAAATCCAGACAAAAAGGTACAAAAACACGAGTTACTGAAGCCTGAAATAAGTAATTTTGAACAGAGATCTTTGGGGGGGTTAAAGTAGACCCACCTTTGACGTCTGATAAAAACCTTTTTCTATTCTGAAAAAATAAATTACAAACAATCTGCTCCAGATTTTGTCTAATTACAAGAATATAGTTCTATTATTAGCAGAATAAATATAATTTTTCCAGAAAAAACATCTTGAATTACAAGAAAAAAAAGTTACTTTTATGAGTTTGTCCTGATAGTATCATCTTATACCAACATATAACTTCACAAGATGCTCAACAGTCATTGTCATTTTGTATTTTTGCATAAAATTACTCCTTTATTCCGGTAATACGAGGACTGATGGTATTTATTCTCATACAATGAACTAGGGAGGTTAAAGTAGATCCACCTTTTACATCTGTTATTAGAAGAAGAAAATATTTTTCCATAAAAACATCTTAAATTATGAGAGAAAACACTGTTTAAATGAGAAAAAAGCTTTGATAGAGCGATCAGAACAAACTGAGTTCATGTAGTTCTTAATCCGTCAAGTAAATTCCCCTTTTTCAGAAACAGAATATTGGACCCCTGATGCTTAAAGATCAACATTTCTAACCAGATGGTTTATCTCCAACTCTTCATATGTCGTAATCTAAAACACATACCAGCTCCACCAGTTTCTCAAGGAAAGGAACGAGCTTCAGAAGTTCGTTGTCATTTCTATCCACGAACCAGCTCTCGATTGGGATTCCATTAGAAAGCTGCAAAAAAACAGAATCCATGTTTAAATCAAGCAAAGACAGCAAAGAAATAAAAAAAACTTCTGGTAAAAACATATTTTTACCTGATAAGCAAAGGCTTGGGGTGAGTTGTCGATTATTACCGTCTTTGCCAGATCCCGTCCCAGAATGTTCAGGTCTTTAATGTAATTTCCTTGGACACAAACACAGTGCTCTCGAAACAGTCGATGTCTGGGAAAAAGACAGAAAATGGAAATTAAACGACACAGAAATAAAATGTTCAAACAATCAGTAAATAAAAATGCTTCAAATACAAATATGATGAATAATATCAAGAGTTTTTCCACGTTTTCCACAGAGAAATTCAAGCTTTTCAAGGCAAGTTTTACAGATAAAATACAAATAAACTATTTAAGTACTATTTAAAACTATATATTATTCTGCATTCAACAGCAAGACAATGTAAACTAAAAAGTAGCAAAATTTTATGTTTTATCTTTTACAAAAACAAACTTATTTGTAGTTTATTCATATTTTTATGTGGAAAAGTTTGAAAATTTACTGTAGGAAACGTGTACAAACTAATATTAGTCCAAAAATTCTCTAAAAAAAATGTCTCTTCAAGTTTTATGGCATTTAGAAAATAAGAAAAAATTAATGATTCTAACCAAAAACAAGAAAAGTTTAATCTGATTAAACTTCAGAAGATGAGAAAAAAAATGTAGGTGTTTTTATCATCTTTAAATATCTGGTTTTATAAATATATTTTTTCCAAATTTAGGCTTTTAATTAAACGATAGATTTAACTTTATTAGAGAAACTGGAGTTTAGACATCAAACACTTTACAAACCTTGAAAACACCTAATTATTAGATATTTACAAAAATGGAAAAAAGTGTCGTTCACTCAATTTAAACAAATATTTTTCAAACACTGGAATAAATTGACAAAATATATCAAACAATTTATGCTGAAAATAATTAAGAGTATTTGTTTGAAACGAATAAAACATTCAGGGAAATGCCACCTGACTCTAGTTTGTACTTTATTGACTCGATCTATTGCATTACTGATCTGCAGTCACATATATTATAGTTCAAATTTCCGGCTTTTTATTTACTTCATTTTTGCTCTCAGAAACAAAACCTGGATAGAGAAAGAAAAAAAAAAAAAGACTACGTGAAACGTTCATGTTGGTGTGAAACATTTATTTTTCTTTGATTTACTCAAGTTGTACCTACAAATCTGAGTCTATATTATGAGAAATGTCGATGTCACTATCTGAAAACTAAAATAAAAAAGTAAGACAAAAGAGAAAACACCTAATTGAAATCCAAACGTTTAAGTTTTCTGAGCACCGTGATGAAATTTAAAGTGAAATTCTTACCTTACTAACTGTTTTTTTGGATCCAGGATGTTGAGCAACTTATCTGCATAGACCTTTTTTGAAGCAGTGAAGAGAATAATCTGAAATTTGAACAGCGACACAAACATTTCATCACATATTTCTACAAACGAAACCTGTGTGATTATTTGGCAGCGACGATTAATCTCACCTCGTACAACTGAGACATGCGCTCAAGAAACTCTCGGAAAAATGGCCTCAATCGGACGTAGACCTTCAGAAGAAAAGAGCAAACAAAAGGTGAATTAAATCAGCAATAAAAGTCAAAGATTTGATTAATTTTCAAAGCT
Source organism: Poecilia reticulata (assembly GCF_904066995.2). Taxonomy (NCBI): domain Eukaryota; kingdom Metazoa; phylum Chordata; class Actinopteri; order Cyprinodontiformes; family Poeciliidae; genus Poecilia; species Poecilia reticulata. The sequence continues at coordinate 26,161,522 of NC_088835.1, read as the reverse complement.
ACCTGGTATATAACGTCTTGAAAGAGCACAGGGAATGTCAGAGCTGCATCTTCTAGTTCATTCAAACTGCAGTGGACTAAAGTTTCATCCTGGCAGCAAAACGACAAAATAAACATTTATTTCTAAAGTTAGTTAATTACTTAAGAAAACATTATGCTACCTACCAGATCCAAGACGAGAGAGAACTCGGGTGTGCTGCGTGTTTTTAAAGGTAACGCTGGTTTACGTGTTAACTGCTCTTCTGTCAGCGGAGGCACATGCTTGATGAAGAAGTACCTAAAGGAAGAAAAGCAAAACAAACAGGTGAAAGTCAGAACCCACAAACTTTACTCAAGTAAAAAATACCCATCCAAGAAATTACTCAAGTAAGAGTAAAACGTATTTGGCAAAAAGTCTAATCAACTACGGAGTTACTGATCAGATTATCAATCATTTAATATTTAAAAATGGCATCAGATGGATTAAATATAAAGTGGAAATGTTGGTGTTTTAGGGATCAAAATGACAATAATTCATATTAGTTCCCCCAAATTAGATTCTTCCAAATTAAAACTTATGAAAAAACTGCAGGTATGTGTCTGTGTCCGGTGAGTTTTTTTTAAAGTGGTGGAACGCCATCAGACAGTTCTGTCCTGTAAACAGAATCTCTTCAAAGATTCAGAATCATCCTTACAATTAGAATTATACCATTAGAAAAAATCTAATTACCAAACAGAAATCATAAAGACTCGTTTTGCTGCCATCTAATGTTTAAACATTTCCATTACAACAAAAATCGTATAAGGGAAACTTTTGTTTGTCCATACGCCTCATCCAAGTATCTACAAAAATCAGAAAGTGGAGCAAATGCAAATTAGTGTTTTTAAATGTCTTTACTACATTTTTAAAATATATTTTTATAAGTAACATTAAAAAAAGTTGATTGGCTTACGGGTCGAACACTTCCCAGTCCTCCTCATACGAGGTTTCTGCAGGTGCTGAAGGTAAAGAGTGGGGGTAGCTGCCATCTGGCATGCAGCCAGGAGCTGAGAAACATGAAAACAAAAGAAGAAAAACTGCACAGTAAGAGGATGTATGACTCCATCATGTTTTCTTTACAAAACCAGGAAAGATGGAGGAGTTTTAGCAATAAAAAAATAAACATGTTATAAAACAGCAAAGTTAAAACTTTTCCAGCACACCACTTTGGAGATAAAAATAATACAAATTAATTCGAAAAGATAGTTTTAATTCATTATTATATGATATTTAATTAATAATGTTTTGTGATATGAAACTGCTAAAATTTATGTTTTGAAATGTCACACCTGACTGACCTGAGAGCAAAACTAATTTATTTAAAAAAACTATTTCAATTCAATAATGTTTTTTAACGTACAAAATATAAGCCATCATTTATTTTAATTACATTAATCAATAAGTCATTGAGCCGTTAGCAATAATAAATATTGAATAAACTGAAACAATCGAAACAAATTATAACATAATTGTTCTTCAAGCTCAAATTATAAGCTTAAACACAATTTACAAAAAAAATCTAATAAATAAAAAGTTCCTGGTAAGTTTTGAGTTATTTAGCAAATGGAAATAAATACTTTTTTGATCCCCAGAATGAAATTAAATGTTTTAACTCATTAATTCAAGTTACTGTAGATGATGATGGATGTTGACAGGAAATATTTCCTGTAGCAGTCTGTGCTACAGCGAATTTGAAGAAGCCTCTGACTGAAGACACTAAAGAGGATTGTCCATAATTATAACAGTTGTATCAAAATATCTGGCTTCACCTGTAAATAATTTCCCAAATTAAGGCTTTAAATCAAATATTGTGTCTTACTTTATTACCAAACTGTGCAACTTTAATATTAAGGACTTCTTTTTGAATTGAAATCCATTTTGAAGGATGTCAAGTAGCCGTACCAACCCTGTTTCGTGACAATAAATCCATTTCCTGTTTAAGCCGGTACCAACCGCTGAGCCGTTTCTCAGGTTTTTCTCAGGATTTGTTTTGTCTGGATCGGCTCTGAGCTCGGTTACCTGTCAGCGGGGGGATGTCAGTTTCGGTGACGATTTCTCCTTCTTCGATGGTTGTGTCCGAGTTGATCTGAAGCCTCTGCGGCAGCATTTGGACCGTGTGACACGGAGTGATTCCTTCCCTGGACGTTACGGTGCTGCTGGGCATTTCCTCCGCCGGCTCAATGTCCAGCTGTTTGATGATTTCCTCCGCCTCCACCGCCTGGCCCGGCGAGTCCGAGCCCGGAGTGGCTGAAGGCAACACAAACGGAGAAATGTGAGAAACAGCCTGGCATCCTCAGGACCAAGTGGCTCACTACCTACCAGTTTTAGTTGCTGGTGAGAAGAAGTTGAAAACTGGAGAGAAGATGGTTCCCAGTAGGGTTGTACGCGGCGGGCTGCTGGGCGAGTCGATGGGCGCCTCCAGTTTACCGTTTGGTTTGATGGGTTTACTGTTGCAGGTCATTGTGTCTGATAAGAAGACAGAAACAGTTAATTAATCGATTATTCTAACAATTAATCGATTGTTCCGACAATAAATTGAGGATTCCAACGACCGATTATTTTAACGATAAATGGGTATAATGATTAATCGATGATTCCATCGATCAAACAATGATTCTAATTATCAATAAGTATAACGATCAACCGATGACTTGATCAACTGATTAATCGATTGTTCTGACAATTAATCGATGATTCTAATGACCGATTATTCTAACGACTAATGGGTGTAATGATTAATCTATGATTCTAACAATCTATGAGTATAATGACCGATAAATAATTCTGACGATATAATTCAAACGATTAATTGGTGATTTTAATGAGTAATCGATGATTCTACTGATTAATCAATTATTTTAACGATTAATTGGATAAGAAAATTGCTGCATTCTGTCAATTTTTCATTTAAGCCTTTTTGATATATTAGAAATACATTAAAAGATGCAAACAATCATTTTTTTAACTGAGGAAAACATTTTATCGCCTAAAATACAACATAATGTTCCTTTAGCTTGATCATTTGTAGCAAATCATGTTGAACGTTTCAACACAGTAAAATACCAAATGTGCTCCTTTTCCATCTAAAAGTTAAATGCTCCACAAACATGTTTTATTTGTGCAAACAATTCAAAATAAACTATAAATCGGAGGTCTAACTTTAACATGTTAACTCAGGTCTGCAGAATTAGATTCAGAAACTTCTTTTTCTTTTTTTTCCCCAGTGGAAAGCAGCAATAAATCCAAAGCTTTAGTAACATAAAGTCCCTTTATAAAAAGAAAACTTAAACATGTTAAACCTTATAACAGAAAGATATAAAATGTGAAACCCAAGAAGTCCCTGCTGTACCTTTACTTTGAGTTTTTCTGCAAACTCTTGATGCGGATTTGTTGGACAGACCTTGGGGTGTCGAAGTGATGATGTCATTGTCTGAATTACAATCAATGCGACTCCTCTTGGCTGGGATTTCCTGCTCCACCTAAAAACACAAACAAATAAACAAAAATCAACAAATTTAGCCTGTTGGTGCCTGTAACTGTTTTTGTTGACAGAAAAAATAAAATGAGTGGAACCAGAAAACCGACAGAACTATTAGCAATTCAAGACTAAAGATTTTGGAAACTTTTTATAATTATCTGATTGATGTGAAACTTATTAACTAAACCTCCTTTCCCACTTTATAACTGCAGTCAATGTATTTAAAATTAGTTATGAACAAATTCACAGTTCCTCCATGTTGATGTGATTCTATACATCAAATGATGTTGTGTTACTATTTAACACAAAAGTATTTATTACAAGGATTTTTTCCCTAAAAAACATGAGTTTAAATATTTATCATAAAACAGGACTCATGTCGTTTCAGCAGCAAAATTTGCTTTTTGTTGCCAGGATTTAATTTTTCTATAAACAGGAAATTACTTCCCTATAAGTTATCAGTGAAAAGCAGGTTGTTCCTATTATTAGAAACATGTATTTATTAAAAATAATGTCAGATTTACAACTGGAAGCTCTTCTGCATTTAAAACAAAACATAAATACCTTTTTTTCACAAGTTATTTTCTGTTTCCTCCAACCAGAATAATACAAGAATCAATTTGTTTCCAGTTACATCTTTGAAATAAAAAGTGTTTGCTTTAAATGTTTGAAAAATACTATTAATACATAATCGCTTTACTTTATTTGACCAACGAGAATGAGTTTGGGCCTGTCATAATAAGCAATAAATCAATTATTTGCATGATAAATTGAATCTAGCTCAATTTACATTTGCATGATTTATCATTTTTCTCTTTTCTCTCATTCTACAAAAACAGAATGGAAAAAAAAGTTCAGATTGGTGCTTTGGTCTCAACTAGCACTTTATTTGAAGGATAAAATAAACTTCATAATTCATTTTATGTGTCGTTTTGTTTATTCTAGATCCAGTTCCAGCGCTAAATGTTAATTAGAATTTAAAGCTTCTTTATCACTGAACTACTTGAAAATGGTCTCAAAACTACATTATCGTTTATCGCAATAACTTCAGGAACAATTTATTGTTCAGTAAAATTATCATGACAGGAATAACAATATTTTCCCCATAGAGACGGATAAAAACAAAACTAGAGCAGTAAATCTGTTCTTACCTTGACGGCGTTCCCACGGATAAATTTCTTGATGGTGGAGAGGAGCCCAGATTCATTTTTCTGCATTTTGCCTCGGCCGCTCACCGGGGACGACGGCTCCACTTCGCTGTGTTTTCGTTTGGCCTGGTATGGGAGCGTTCTGTGGCCTTTGTTGGGGTGCTGAGGAGCTTTACGCACTCTCAGCCTCATCATGCTCCAACGTCACATGGAAAACCTGACAAGAGCAGAAACGACAGCAGAAAAATGCTGTTTTCAGTCACATTCGTCTAGGAGTTCAGTAACCAAATTGTTTTTGCTTTATTTTAGATGTAGGGAAAAGTCACTGCATGCAAAAAAATGGTCATTACCCAACTTTTTATCCTTTTAACCAGCATTTTATGTATATAATTAATGAAAAATATAGTTTCACCACTTAATACCCAATGCAACAAGTTAGTAAACCACTACTTGGCAATGAAGCCCCATACCTGACAAAACGTTTTACATATTTTATGACTTTATAGCTACAGACTTAAATAAATTTGGTATTTTATGCAAATCCAACCCATATAACAGTGAAGTGGAAGGAAAAGGATACATGGTTTTGATAAAGGTCTAGTCAAAGTGCAGCCTAAACCAGGTAGAAATCAGTGGCCAGTGGCCACAGGTTTGAATCAAATGTTCTGATTACGCAACTTGACTGAACTTGAGATCATTTTTATAATTTTCCATTTTCATGTGCAAAATGGTAAGAATACAACTGTTTCCCATTTACCTCCTACCAAACGATTGATAAATAAAATAAAATAATAAAAACACCTCAATGTATCCTTTTAATAAGACAAAACATGACAAAGGAAAATAAAAATGTAGTGGTGTGAATTTCTTTGCAAGTAACTGTACATTAGATGTCCTATTAAATACAATGAATGTACAGAAACTGTTCAATGTGGCCAGTACTGTTACATTAGGAGAAAGAAATGCAGGTGAAAGCTGCACGTAGTATTTATATTTAGGATTCTCTAAGTACAAGAATGTGTCATTTTACTTGTAAATTTTCAGTTCCCTTTTCTAAATCAACTCAGAACGAACACACATCTACTTTTAGGTTGAAGCTGAAAACACCTGTACCCATATCTCCAGCATAAACTGAAATTAATTGAATAAAGTTGTGAAAAGTAATAACATTTAAAATTAGATCGAGAAATTTAAAACAACTGGTCATGTCTTTACATAAATCTGCATCAATTTACGATTAAGAAAACCCAAAATATATAAAGCCACTGGCAACATTTTGACTCAGCCAATCAAATGCTAAATCTGTAGCTAATTAAAGACAAGTTAAGGTTGACTGATCGGTACGTGATTAACATGAAAACAGTCTCAAGCTGCTTTGTTCAAGTCCAGTTAGTTTGTTGTTTTTAGGTTTAGTTTCGCGCTTTGTTGTTGAATAGTATCTGACAGCTAACAGCACCGCTGTCTGTCGTTATGTAACATCGGACACAAACAGCGTTAGCCAAGTGCTGCCGTGTAGCACCCGAACCGGAGTCTGTAACACCCAGCAGGAGGCTGACGCTGGTTTTTAATAATCGGTCGCACAATGTTACGTGGATGTGAACACAACGGACATTTATCGGCGTCAACCATCGCTTTCAATGCAGATAAAACAAATGCTGTCAGTGGGTTCAGTGACTAACAAGCTATGGTTAGCTTCGAGGCTAACAAAACGCCAAAGGCAGAACAAGCAGTGCGGTAATGTTACATCCCGCACTATCTACAACAATAATCAGTTTGATAAATTATTTTAAATATGAATCCGTGATCCATCATTTAATGTGCATCACAACCCAAACCAACAACTCGTTTTGTTCGCTCCATAACTATGTTCAGCCATTAGACTACGCCCCCTTCGCTGACTAACGTTAGCCGCTAGCTAGCAGCAGTTGGACTTTCACAGTGGCAAATATTTGTTGTTTACACGGCATCTGTTTCCTACCGCTGTTTTCGGAAGCTCGTTAAAACCCGCCACAGCGTTGTCAGTCTCGGCCGCAACCGTGGCGGCCACCGTTAGATGTCGAGCCGTGGTTGTTGCCGCCAGCTACGTCCGTCTCTCAGTGGCTAAGTCACAGAACAGCCGTGTCTTTGGACGCCATTTCCCGCCTCATCACAAACAGATCGCTGGCGGAGCGCAGGGGAATGCGACACAGGCGGAGAGAGGAACCGACGAGGCGGGTATGGCAAGCCACGTTATCATATAATAATCACATTTTAAACATCCACACTTTCCAGCTCTTTGTTGTCAAAAGTACTACGGTGTATTAATATGGTATGGAGGACCAAAACTAACATAATTAAAAATAAAAGCAGAAATCCACATTTTTTTTGTTTTTCCTTTTCCTTACACATGCATTTTCAGCAAGAAATATATACGTTTTGTTTTTTTCTTAAACATGTGTCTATTAGGACCATTGTAGATAGAAAAATTAAGTTTATTAACTCAAAAAAAATGTTTAGGTTAAGTTTGAAAAATTTTAAATTTGCTAGAAAAAACTCATATTTACAAGTAAAAAATGTTTTGACTTTTGAAACTTAGAAATGTCAATGTTTTGTAGAAAATGTCAGAGAATAATCTAAAAATTCTAGCAGTTTTGGCTTTTCAAACTCAAATTTACTTTTTTCTGATTTTATGAACATGACTTTCTTAGAAGTGTCATATAATGCTATTAATTAAATCAAAAACATACCTGGAGTGATGCTTTGATTCTTTCATGCATGTTTGAGAAATCCTTGAATCTCCCATGGCAACCATCTGGGACCATCTCACAGATCGCAGCTTTTTCCACACAGCCCCATTTTCCAAGTCGAGGTTCCGCGCCACAGAGCAGCACTCACTGCTTTACTTATTATTATTTACCCTCTCAGGATTATTTACCCTCTCAGCTCCTTCAGACTAGCCAGCAGCAATTAGCAAACACCTGGTGAAACTGAGTATCTGCTGAGCTCATTATTCGAGCTACTTCTCAGTGCAATGCTGGTAAAAATGTTTCCAAGGATCAATAGAGAAGCCATGTTGTAATGACATCCTGAAGGCGGAGTTTCAAAAAGAGCAGGAGTTTCTTAAAGAGACAGAGGCCCAATTTCAAGGCGATAAATTATGAAGTCAAATTTGTTTTAAGTCATATTTGATATGTACAGCATTTGTATAACAGCTGAAGGTAACAGTTACTTGATTATGCTATAAAATTGCACTATATGCCTGGAATATACATAATAAAATACCCTTTAAAAAAAATTCTAGTCAAATCACACCATTGTTCTACAAGTGAACACAAAAACCCAAATAAATATTTTTCTATTCAATTTTTTTTAAATAAAAAAAAATTGTTTAACACATTTAAAAAAACTCAGTTAAAAATGAGAAATCCTGGATCCTTTTTTTATATTACATCTGGCACAAAGAAAAAAACATTTTCACTCCCAGATAGCAACACATTTACACAGTAAAAGTTACAGCTTTATGTTATATTTTGATGAACATACTGCAGAGTAAACACATGTTTAACAACATATTAAAAGATTTATTTTTGTTTTAACACAAAAAAAAACTTCCATGGATTTGAAACCTTATTGTCGTTTTATTGATTTAGGAGCAATACATTTTTGTTAATTTAAATCATTTCTGTTTGAGTGGTCACAATGGTATTTAGAATAAAAATCTAAAATGTAAGATAAAACGTCCAAAACTGACGCATAAAATGTGTGAGAAAGCACTTATGGTAGTTCTCATGTTTATAGTGCAGCATTTTTAAGGTGAACTCCAATTGATAAATTGTACGCCTTGGTTTTTTGCTAAAGTGAGACAAAATAAATGCAGTCTGATCAAGTTAAAAGAACTAATATCAGCTACCAGGACAACACTTTTCACTAGCAACTTAGATCATACATACAAAGCTCTTAAATACTACCATCAACATTAAAGCTGTGGAGTTAAAGGCGTTTCTATGATGTATCATATGTGATTGTTCCAGAAACAGAATCATGCTCATCCTTGAACCAACGTCTCAGCAGAGCAGTTTCACTTTTCCCTTACCTCATCAAATGAAGCTAAAGAAGTGACTCTCATTAAAGTTTTTTTTTTTTGTTGCTACCACAAAACGGCCCCCCTTTTTTAAGCCAGTTGAGATGAATTTGTTTGCTATGATGTCACAGATAAGCATGTCTCCATCCTTTCAGGGGTTATGAAATAATGAACTGTATTCATTCAGTAGTTTCTTTGTTTTACTTCATTCCAAGATGGAGGAGCTTCCTGTATGGACCGGGTCCGCCCCACAGGCCCCTGAAAACAGAAATGAAAAGATTTGGTAGCAGCCAAGACGATAAAAAAAAAAGGATGTTACAATTGAGCATTTAATAGAGGGATTATTTGTTTGTAACCATGGCAACCTGACTGCAGAAAGAGACAGTCTGCCTTTAAACTGCCACCGGTTGCCGTGGTTACCTGCCCTCGTCTTGCTGTTTTAACATTAGCTAGATTGTTGTTGGGGAACTACAACTATTTACAACAGCGTGAAAAAGGAATCTTGCTACCAAATTGACATTAGTGAATAGGACACGTCGTAACGAGCCATTGTATGCAGGTGAGTGGATAAAGAAATGGCCCAAGCTTCAGTGGTCAGACATTACTTACTAGGAATGTTAAAGCAATTTTGTTCAGTGTCTAAATAAGACAAAGCGTCCATAGTGAGCAAGAAAGCTGCAATAGAATTTTCCTAAAACTATTAATTTTCTATAAAAAATTTAATTCATAAATGAAACACGATCATTTCTCCCTGTTTTGGTCACAACTGGCAGTCATTTTGACTGCAAGGATTTTTGCCCCGTTCTAGTAAAGTTTTTCCAGAATTTCACATACACTTGTGAAATCGATGCATCACGTCGTCACCTTCCTAAAATAATGACCTAATCATTCCATTTTAGGAAGGTGACGACATGAAAAATGAACAAGAAGCTGCATCAGAATAAACTAAACCATCAGAAATCAAAACTGATTTCATTAGCATAATTATAAATAGACTAAATCATTATAATAATATATTCCTGCTGTCTTTCTGCAGGTGGCATGTGCAGTACACTGGGTGAAGCTTGACTGATAATCCCTCTATTGGTGATTATTGATTGTATACATACCGGAGCAGCCCGTGCCAGTACAGGTGAGGCATCACATCGGCTTTCATGTAGTACATTAATCTCCGCTCCTTGGCCTGGTTGATTGGGAACGTTTCCAGCGGCTGCCCGTTGTAGTCAAACTCTGCCAGGACCACTGTGTTGTAGCTCGTCACCAGCGGACATGAAGTGTAGCCATCGTACTGCAAAGAACAAGACAACTTCTGTTTGAACCCAAAACAAAATGGGCGAATTCAAAATTTCAATGCAGTAAGGTCTGTCACGATTGCAAATTTTGATATGATAAATTGTCCCAGATCTTATTGAGATAAATGATAATATTGTTCTTCTGAGAATACCGGTAATGGTGTAATAATGCAAGAACACCTTCTCAAAGATCAACACATTTTTATTTTTAATGACAGTTTAGCACTGGAAATAGAAGATACTTTAAATATTTATAAAAAAAAGCCCCCCAGAAACATCAAATAAAATTAATTACAAAGTCTCTAATAAAAAATGTCCATCAAAAAAATCGCTACTTGAGACCAATGCACTAGATTGAAGACTTTTTGTTTTAATTTATCATGTGAATAACTGATTTATTGCTTATTTTGACAGGCCTAAATAGTTATTTTGCAGAGGAAATGCAGTTCTTAGAGCTCATAAAAGAGTGAATACAAACTCAGATGAACAAAAAGCAGATATTTTCAATACAAATCCAGCAGATTTATTTAAAGTTACCCACAATTAGGTGGACATATTTGCTTAAACATGCTGTAATTTTAACTAAAATTACAACAAAAAAATGCTGTTTGTGATATGTAAAAACTCATAATTACTTCAAAAATGTTATATCTTTCGTTTTATATTTTTCACCCACTGAAAGTCGCCATTTTCTCCATCTGTGGATCAGTTTTCTACAGAGTAAAATATAATGTTGGTGTAAATTTAGACAATGTCACACTGCGTTGCTGTTGGCTGCAATAAAAAAAAAAGTCAAAATAAAACAAATATTCCTCAAACTAATTGTGGATCCCTTTAAAGCAAAAACTAAAACTCGTAAGAGCTGATTAGCATCGCTTGCCTTCTTATCTGGCTTCTGTTTTTTCAGTAATTTGCTGATGGTTCTGTTCAGGATCGCAGACTGTGCAGCTAAAAAAAAAGAAAAACAAAGAAAGATTTAACTTGTTTTACAGGAATGAGTTAAAAATCCAGACACTTTCACCGTCCTGAAACATCTTTCACATTCAGGAGCTGCAGCCTGTCCCAGCATGCTCTGACCAAAACAAACACATCCTGCTAATCCTCGCGCCGACGGATGAATGTAGACGGTTACACCTTAAAAAGACAGTGACACTTTTTTGAAGCAGGATCTATTAAAATGTTGCCACTACTTAAAGTTTAATCACCTGACAACCTAATGATGTTTTCATCAGACTAAGAGGATTATATATCCTGGTATTCACCAACCGTAACGTTTTTCCTGATGTACTTCAGCCCAACATCAATCGATTCAGAGAACGAGGAAGTTCAAACCACATTTTCCACCAGACATAATGAGCAAAGATCCTATTACGGACTCAAACTCTGCTCCACTTTCCAACCATGCAGCCAGATAAAAGTTTTAATGGGAGCAGCAAAAGCAAATGAGGTGGATTAGCAGTGCCTGCTAACTGATGATGTCATCCAGGTAGGCCTGTCACAATAACAGACTTTGATGGATGATAAATTGTCCCAGAAGTTATAGTGATAAAATTAATGTTGTTGTTTTGAGGCCATTTTCAAGTAATATAATGGTAATGGCATAATAATACAAGAACACATTCTCAAAGAATGAACATAAGAAAAACAATAAATCATGAAAATGGTAATTATTAAGTTTGTTTTAATTTATCATGCCATTGACCGATTTATTGTGATATGCCTATAACATGTTTACTGTGAAATATAATCTCTCCTGCACGGAAATTCAGCTATTAGCATGTCATTATATTAAACTCTAATACAGCAACAGTCTTCAGTCAGAGGCCTCTTTAGATGTGTTGCAAGACTGACTGCTACTGGAGATCGTTCCTGCCCAAAGAGACTTTTTGAAGATGGTTGTATAGTCCAATGGAATATCTTCAATTGGACTACACAGACTCAAAAAAGACCATTTTAGATGCAGCCTTAGTTTTAAACATTACATTTTGATACTTGACAATAATGCAAATTTAACAAATTTAAAAAAAATTTAATGGAAGTAAATGCAATTAAAATGAAAACCAATACCAAGTAAGATGTAATAAACATTCTGGTGAGCAATAAAATAGACATTTAAAACAGGAAAACTCCCACTCATCATAGTCAGTGCAATTAAAAACATCAATACTCAACATTTTGAAGGTTAAAACCTGATAAAAACTTCAACATTTAAACTCCTTCTCCCTTCTGACTGAATAATAATACGTCCATAACTGAAGAAAACTGGCAAGATATCTGTCTGTCCAAGTGACTTTATCTTGAGTCTGCAAGATGCTAAATGAAGTCTCCAGAAGCCCTAAATTGTCAGCTCAGGACCCAAACCACTCTTTCTACTCCTGATATGAAAATGTATACCTCCGCCTTAAAAGTCTTACTGAAGAGAAAACAGACAGCAACCAGAAATTAAGAAATATTCCTCAGTTAGATGCGTCTAAACTTATTTATACACCAGAGTAGAAAATATTTGTTAGGCTTAAAAGCATTTCAGGAAAAGAATCTGATTAACAATGTAAAGCACGGTAGTGGAGGTGGCATGAGTTAGAGATGCTTTTCAATTCAAATTCAAAAATACTTCATAGATCTCAAAAGGAAATTAAATGTTGCTGTAACTCAATTAAACAAATTTTAAGAGTTATTGTAGATAGTGATGGGTAGGTAGAACATATCTGTAGCAGTCTGTATTGCAGCGATTTTTAATAAGCCTCTGACTAAAGACACTGTTTTTCTAAGAGAGTCTCATGGAGAGAATGATCATTGAGTAGAAAATATAAATTTTTGTTGCTTAAGTGGAATCTATTCACTTCCTTTTAATGAAAAACAAGACTATTTCTTAATAAATACCTGAAAACTGAATGGAAAATCCTAATTTTTTTTTTCACCTGAGCACCACCAATCTCTACTCCAGGATATAAATATACGCAAACAGTCCAGGGGAGATTAAGGGCTCGGGGTAATTAAGCTTCAGAGGATAAAAAAAACAAGAGTTTCACATTTGAACTGATTACATCATGAACTGATTCAGTGTCACTTTTATCTGACTGGCTGTGTAAACATGATGCAGAATCATTGTGAAATAATGAAATAAATATACAAAATCTGAAAATACAAGCTTGGAAAACCGCCAGCTAGCTCGCTCTCCGACCTCTGCAGCTCCGACTAAACTTATCACCACGTGCCAGCAGCTTGTTAAAATGTTTGACCCAGTCGCTGCTCTAAATGAGGCACACGGCAGGAAACGCTAACGCACACGCCACAACGTTCACGTTAAAGCTGAGGTTAAATCACAGGCTAAAGGAAACATTTTATTTTGAAGTGGATGCATAATTATGCTGCATATGAAGTTGATAAAAGAAATCATTTAAAAAGAAAACCTAAACTGTTATGTAATTTTTCTTGTTGTTGAGCGTTTCCTATAGTACAGTGACCTACATAACTGAAATATGTAACATGAAAACACACAAACACATCTGACTGAATAAGCAAGATAGTAGGTCCGGGAAAACAAACTTAATCCCACTTTTTTCTCCTTTGCTTTTGACTCAGTTTGAGAAGCTGATTTTAATTGATGTTATTTTTATGTCTGTTTTAAGAAATGCGAGAATTTTTCCTTATTTTGCAAGAGCATTTAAATTCACCCTATAAAGATAAAGGACAAAGATCTACGATCTGAACTGTCATAAACTACCTAATAATTACTGGCAAACCTAAACCCTGCATGTCATTTCCTAGCAGCAGGAAGACTTGGCAGAAATAGACGCAGCTAAACACTGAAACACTCCTTAAAGCTCGACTTATGATTAAATGTAGTTTGAAGATGACATTCATTATGCACATCCCTGTTTTTACCTGCCCTCGTCACATTGCCCTTTGCTACTTTAGTTCTCGGAGCTTAAAGTTTGATTAGCTTTGCAGTCACATGGCAACAATATTATAACTCACTAATCTTTATCTTAATTATCAAAAATACAACATGAATTATAACCTAATTACTGTTGTCCTTGTTTCAGATTGTAGCTATTTGAGTCCCAAATCGGACAATTATATAAATTACCATCATGTCTTTGGTTGGTTTTGTAAATCTAAGGTACAAATGAGCAATTGAACTTTGGTCTGGTGAAGTGAAATCTGGCGCGGTTCGAATGCATAAAGCAGACCAGATTCCGCTCCAAAAGCAGGAAGTGGACTACAACGCAGGGGGTTCTGGGTAAATACAGCCGAAACAAACACGAGAGACTAGCGCTGGCACCAAAAATCAGTTGTGGTTTTTTTTGTTTTGTTTTTTAAACACAGCCGCTAAAATGTGCCGCTACTCCAGTTTGATTACATTTTATGAAGAGAAAAGGTTGGGCTCATGTTTTCTTCTGAAGTTTTTGTCCCGATTCCTCCCGTAGTTCTTGTTGCAGCGCCACCACAGGCAAGGAGGTGAACAGGTTTTTCAAACACTTTGGATCATTTGGTACAGAACAGTGAGAAGGCGAACCGCACCAGCTGAAAATGAAACAAATGTTGCCACTTTGGTCCCAAATCGAAGTACTAGATGTGGAAACTCTCTAGTGCCGGCCTTGTGTTTAATTTCTCAGAGAGAAACCCAAGAGACCTGTTGTAACTCGGGAGGAGCTGCAGAGCTCCACAGCTCAGGTATAAAAATATTTAAACAGGACAACTATTAGTTGGGCCAGTCGCAATAAATCAATTAATCGCATGATAAATTAAAACAAACTCAATAATTTTCCTTTTGTGTGGTTTATAGTTTCTATTTCTACCAAAACTGGATGGCAAAAGTCTTCAGTTTGGTGTTTTGGTCTCAACTAGCTCTTTTTTGAAGGATAATTTTGTTTACAGAGACCTTCTGTTGTTTGTTTATTTATTTTGGATATTTAAAATGTCTTCCAGGTTCAGAGTTAAATAATCAAAAAAATGTAAAAGTTCATTCATCTTTGAAAATGTGTTCATGCATTATGATATTATTAGATCAAAGCATATTCATTTGTTAGGATGGCCCAGTCAAAGTCCTGCCCACATGAACTGTGGCAAAATCTCCATCCATAAAAACCCAATAAAGTTTAAGGTTGTAACGTTACAAAATTAGGAAAGATTTAGCAGGTAGGAATACTTTTATCATTCATTGCTTTCCGTAAATGTTCGACCTCAGCCGTGGAGGGAACAAAATAAAACAAAAACCCCTCCCAGACTTTCTGCGTCTGCCTTTAGGTAACCCTTTCCATTGTGATGCAACAGGATTCTCCTTTCAGCATAACAATGACTCAGCTAAAATCTAAACTGGATTGGGTTCAGGACATGCCGTTTTCACACTTGCACAAGCGTCCTTGAGACATTCCATACTTAATTCAGGCAGCCTGGATGTACGGTAACAAAAATGTCTGGTCCAGAAAACATGTAAAAACATCATTAAAAGGAGAATTTACTGCCAGTAAGACGTGAATGCATTTGTGACGTCAGAGTGACGACTGCTAAGCTCACAGAAAAATATCTGGCAGGAGATAAAGACATTAAGCCATTTCTCTCCGTCCTAAAATTCAAGGATCACAGCAGATAACCAAAGTCCAAACTGCATGTTGGTCATGTGGCTGCAGCCTTTTTTGTTTCACTTCCTCATGTGTAACAACTCTTGCACAATACAGAGCTTTTCTTTGTCTGTGCCATACTAGATCTGGTATCAGAAAACCAGACAGATATTTGTTGGATCTATATGAGACCTGACAAATCCATCCAAACCCTGGATGCCATTTTTAATGCCTACTTAAAGACCGGTCAGTACTGTCAGTCCTAAAGGTGACCTATTATGCTTCTTTGTCTATGGGTTTTACAAAACATAATTTTAACTTTTTTTTTTTTTTTTTTTCAGACACTGCAAAAACACAAAATCTTACCAAGTATTTTTGGTCTAGTTTCTAGCGCAAATATCTCAGCAAACTTGAAATACAACTAACTTTTTAGCTTTTTAGCTACATGTTGCATAGGCAGATGAATTAATTGAAAGTGAAAATGGTTGAAAACAGATGCATCTTTGAAAAGCAGAAGTAGAGCCTCCAACACAACCAACAAGAATGCAGCAAGTGGTTTCTGGATGGTAAGTCAACAGCAGCCACTGTACAGAGTGGTAAAACCAGCTGACCAAGCCTACTAGAGTTGCACTGGGGTTGCTAGGTGACAGGTAGAACTCTGCTAGGGTTGCTAGGTAACGACACAATGGCCGTCAAATATCTAACTTATTGCTAGGAAAAAGAAAAAAAAAACATCTGGATGTTTCTTTCAGCGCCTGAGCTGTTTTTAGAAGCAGTAGAAACCCTTCAAGATTTTTCAAGCCAAACAACATTCTATATTTAGTCAAAACAAACAAACAAACTCAACGTTAAGCTTGGCTTCCCGAATAAGGGGTTTAGTTATTATTTTACCTGATGGAGTCCGTAAGAGAGATGGGATAAATTACTCAAACCCAATTAAAGGTCTTCATGCTTACATAAAGGATTGCATCCTTAAATGCTTATTGCATTTCTTCATACAAGCGTTAATTATTCTGTCCTAAACATTCATTAAAATGTTTCACAAGAAACCCGACAATAAAAATGTAAGTTTTTAATGAATTTTCCGTTTAAAAGGAGATATCAGTAAAAAGAACCACATCATGTTTACAATGAATGTGTAAAGAGATAAAGATAAACAGATTCACTTTACTGCGTCACACTGCCTTGATATTAAAGTCTTTATATCAACTAGATTACAACTGTGACAGAAAATCTGACCTAACCTGACAGTCTGGGTTCACCTGATTTTTTTGTATAAAATGTAAGATAATTATGTCCAGAGATAAGGATGACTGAATGTCAAAAAGTCCCTGTATTTTTAAACTTTCGTAGGCTTGGTTTATATCTTTATGACGTTGTGTAAACCATACAGATTTTAGAGATAAAGCATCTTAAGTACAAAATAAACAAATTGCTCACAGACAATACAGTTATTAATTGGATTACAGCAGTTTCCTGGAGTGTTTAAACTAATAATCGCTTACCGACAGCGGCTCCAGTTTTGGCAGTAGGGAGGTTGGTGCAATCTCCAATCCCAAAAACATTTGGATATTTGTTGTGTTGGAGCGTTTCTTTGTTTAAATCCAGCCAGCCGTTCTCATCAGCGAGCGGACTGTCTTTAACCACCAGGCTGGGTCCCATTGGTGGAGTAACGTGAAGCATTTCGTACTAATTCAGAAAACAGAGGAGTTTAACATCAAATTATCAAGATAAGTTTAAAAGAACTTTATTTAAAGGTGACCCATTACGTTTCCCTCAACAGGTTAGGTCAAAACAAAATCAAAATCAATACATTTAACAAAATGAGAGTTTTGCCTCTTTTGCGTCCCTGTCAGAATGAGCTGTTTTAGGGCTTCTGTCCCTGAGCTTCGGTTGCTAGGTGACGGGCTGGGCTCAGCTGGGGTTGCTAGGTAACAGGCTGGTGATTTGTTACATTACATTCCAAATGTTTTTGAAATGGCTGATTTTACAGACACCACAAAACATTAACTTAATGTCAAAACATCTGGATGTGTTTTTTTTTTAAGCGCTTGGACTGTTTTTAGAAGCAGCAGAGACTGAAATGGAAGTATGAAAATATGAAAAAAGGTGAATTTTGCACAATAGGTCACCTTTAAAGGAGAATTGGAAACAATGGACAATGGAAAATATAAAGGCAGTTACCTCAAACACTTTGATCTCTCCTGGTTTGTCGAGGTTTTCAAACACAGCTTCCTGTTTGTCTGGCCGCACTTCGATCAGATTTTGTCGGAGGTTTACTTGTAGGTTGCGGCTTTTAACGATGTCCCACAACGTGTCGGCGTATTTCTTGATCCCAAAGAGCACAGGAAGAGATGTGTTGTATATCACATTGGCCTTTGCCCTTTTTCCTGTCTTAAATACATAAAAATAAAAAATGTCCTTATAAAATTCAGAACAACACATTTAAACTCTTTTAAATGCATTATCTTTTGATCCAAAAAACTAAGCACCTTTCTCAGGTAAGCATCCGATAAGTACATGATCTTCTGTGGCGCTCCGGCGCATTTCACAGGTGTGTTTGGGAAGGTGAACACAGCGTTGCCCTCTTTGAAGTTCTGCAGAGCCTTCCAGGTTTTCTCCACAGTTTGGATAGAGTAGTTTGATCCAATCTTTGGATGCTCAAACGCCTCTGGCAAGCCTTTAATCTACATTTAAAAGAATATAAATTACCTCTTTGCAATTTGTACCATAATTTTGTACTCTTGTGTTTAATACCTCCATTTTGTACCTATAAGCAAACCATTTCAGACCCAACAGTCAGACCCCAATGACTGTTTTGTTAAGGAAGCAGATATCACACTTTCTTTCCACTCAAATTTCCATTAATGTACTCAAATACAGCACTCTGAACAGCCAGCTTTTTTTATTGACTGGTTAAAATCCATGCTGGAGGCCAGTGATTGTCAAGACCATAATAAAACATTTCTGTCTTAAATGTCCTGTTTTTTAAATAAAGATTATTTAATTTTCTGACAATTCTTTATTAGTGTAAGTCAATAAACAAATGTCAGCTGAATTGGTGTAATAAATAAACTTTTTTTATGATTTCCTGATTTTTCTTTTAGGAGTTAGATATTTTAATAAATAAATACTTTTATAAAAATGCTCAAATCTCTCACTTAATTGACTGAGCTATATGTAATTTCCCATTGCCACTGAATATTGTTATGAACCTGGTTTGGGCTAGTTAAATTTTATGAAGTGCCTAAGATTATGACCTCTGATCAAACCATAAAATGAAATACAACTTCCTGTTGCCTCTTCATATCAGGAAAAGTCAGGCATAAAACCGCCACAACAGCACAAGCTGAAACTGGTGAAGTAATGAAATGACCAGCACTTTATGCAATTACATTTACGCAGAATGTAAAAGGAGAAACAAATAGGTGCAGAAAGCATTACTACCTTTTCATAATGGAGCTGTAAGCCAAGAGCCACTATCAAATATTCATAGGAGATCTGTAGAGGAGAAAAGAATCACGTCAGACTCATGTTTTATACCACTAATCTTTCACGTCATAGTCTAGAAGAATTTAATCACCTCAGTCCCGTCATCAA
This sequence comes from Poecilia reticulata, assembly GCF_904066995.2. Classification (NCBI taxonomy): domain Eukaryota; kingdom Metazoa; phylum Chordata; class Actinopteri; order Cyprinodontiformes; family Poeciliidae; genus Poecilia; species Poecilia reticulata. The sequence continues at coordinate 26,142,362 of NC_088835.1, read as the reverse complement.
CAAGGACAGTGTTTTTGTCTGGGTGTATTTCCTGAACCTTGGATTTCACCCACTTCACACCCGACGGCATAACACTGGCAGTGGGCCGAGCCGATGAGGCGGCTGTTTTAGCTCCAGCCCCCACGAGCGTCCATATCGGCTGATAGTAATGCACCTGAGAGAAGCAAAAGAAAAGTTAGATAACAAGTCTGAAAAGTGATTTGGAAACTTTTCATGCTGCAAAAACACAAAATGTTACCAAAAATTTTGGTCTAGTTTCTAGTGCAAATATCTTAGTACTCTGGAAATTAGACAAAACTGACTCATAAGTAACTTTTCAGCTAGAAATATGTTTTTGTTTTCATACCAATGAAAGTACACGTTCTATTGGCAGGTTTTCACTTATAAAAGACATTTTTCCAACATATTAAGTGAAATAATCTGCCAACTGAACTAGGACCTTTTCATCAATATTAAGGAATTATTGACTTAAAATAAGCTCCTATATCTTGCTGAAAAGTTACTTTTAATTAGTATACTTCAAATAAGTCAAAACTAAGACATTTTCTTAATAAACTAGAGCAAAAATAATTGGTAAGAGTTTGTGTTTTTGCAGTACAGTTATTATTAGGGCTGTACCGATTGCAGTTTTTTGGCCGATCACTGATTACCGATGTCTAAAAAAATCCCGACTTGCCGATTCTGGTTTTAGTAACTACAGATTATTTTTGTCTGAAATGTTGGGCTAATTGAGACCTGGCCTTGTCAAAATAAGCAATAAATCAATTGTGCTTAAGTAATCAAACACACTCACCAATTTCCATTTGCATAACTTATTGTTTTTCTCTTTTTCTACCAAAAACTGGATGACAAAAGTCTCCAGTCTGGTGCTATGGGCTCAACTTGCCCTTTTCTTTGAAGGACAATTTTGTTTATAGAGACTCTATAATTCATTTTGTTTGTTGTTTCTGTTGTTTTGTTTATTTGTTTAGGATATTTGAAATGCCTTCCAGTTCCAGTGTTAAATGCTCATTAGAATTTAAAGTTTATTAATCCCTGAGAATGCAACCTTGCAATATTATGCTATTACCATTATATTACTTGAAAATGGTCTCAAAACAACAATATCGTATATTGCAATAACTTGTGGGACAATTTATCGTTAGGCAAAATTTGCTATCCTGACAGGCCTATTTCAGACCAAATAACTTGATTGAAGACTTTAAGTTTTTGGTAGAAAGGAGAAAAATCTGCAAATGCAAATTGCCATGGTAGGTCAGATCGGGTTCACATGTAAGTATGGGCTGATCAATGATCGCCCAAAATTAAGGAAATCGGCTGGTTTTATCGGTGCACCCCAATGCATGCGATTACTGTTGTATCCTTGCCTCGGATGGCTCCACGACAGCCACATTGTCGGCTCCGAGCATTCTCTTCATCCGTGCACTCATGCAAATGCCCCCACTTCCTCCTCCGAGGACCAGCATCTTGTAGTGCTGCTTAGCAGACGCCCGGCTACTGGTGTGGAGATGAGAGATAGCGACGCCCGTGGAGTGGCACAGCCTCAAACGAAGCAGCGAAGAAGCCATTCTGATCCTGGTCCTCTGGGGACAAATCGTTTCTGCTCAGCAACAATTTCACCAAGGCTTCAAAACTCATTAAATCTTGCAACAATCTGCACTTCCTGTTTTGCTGCTGCTGCATGAAGGATTTGACAGTGGCAACTTGTTTGTTTGTTTTTTAAGTGGCAGAAACAGAGAATTAGGTAACTTCTTTACATTGTTTTTTTTTTGGAGATTAAACAAATGCTTGTTCTGCTGCAGAGTCATATAACAGCTATAAGCCCAAAAGTTTGATTGTGGCTTTAAAAAACCACAGACATTGTAACATACGGGTGAACCACAGTAACCTTTGCAAAAGCATAGAGAATGTGCAAAACTCACAATATGTTACAGCAGAGGGTCTTTTTTTTTTTTGCTGTGAGGTGAACCTAGCAATTAAAATTGATTTCTCTGTTTAACTTAAATTTAATACCGAGTAAACGCAAAGATCCTTGTACAGCAGAGCCAGACAAGCAGCAGAAGTAAACATTGGCTTTATCAGGGTACAGTAGGAGAGAGCGGTCCGGACTGACCTCAATCTAGGTGCATTTTGCATAGTCGACTGTCCTCCTAACAATCATTCCTGCACATAAACAAACCGATTGACATTATGTTCGGTTGTAGAAAAAAGACCTGACTTACCTTGAAGACCAGGAATTGTTAACCGCCTGTTTTTGCCGCCAATTCTGGCAAAAAAGAAGAAGAAAACTTAAATGGACGATTAAATTCTTCCTGTTTACTCCTCGTTAGAAAAACAGCGGAATAACTGCACCTTAAGAGTCCGACGCGGTATGAGCCTGGCAGATCCAGCCCCTCGCGCAAAGGACAGAGCCAGCATCCAATCAGAATGCACCCCCAGGACATTTGTCCCGCCTCTTTGGGCGTTGGCCAATCATAAAGTAGCACCCGAAACAGTAAAATGTTAAACAATTAGCTTACATTTTATAAACAGTGAAACACATTTTACCTTCGCAACGATGTGAAAAATGTAAGGCACATCATTTCCGTTACAAGTGGTGCGGATAACTTCTGTACCTGGAAATGTGACAGTTATTTTGTGCTACGTAACTTTGAAACTGTCCTGAGGGCATTTCTAAGTGGGCGGGTTTGGGTCGGTGTCAGCACGTAGACGGTGCCCATCCGTAGACATGTGGTTATGCACCTGAGGCAGAAGAGTAGGTAATGTGTACAGTACACACCCATATTTGTCGCTGTTTTTTTTCTACGAGTGCAAGGGGAACAAGCACTGGAATGCAGCAGAGCTTTTCTAACTGTATTCACTATAAATGGAAACAGACAAGTTATTTGTTTCTGCAAAATTATAATGAATTCAGAGGCCACAACAGGATTTCATTTAGGACAATTCAAAATGCAAAACATTTAACTCTGTTAATTTTGATGAATGTGGCTTACAGAGTACCCAAAAATTTTATTCTAGTAAGAGTAGCACTACTTTACCATATTTTACTCAAGTAAAAGCAAAAAGTACAGCATAGTAAAAATACTCCTAAAAGTAAATTTTATTTTTTTAAAAAAGTTTGACAGCCAGCTGATAGCTCATTATCTCATTTGCAAGCATGGAGCTGGTTGTTCAGAGTCCTGAATCAAAATGGGATGGAAAGTTAAGTGGAAGGAAAAAATGTGACATTAATAGCCAAAAGTATTTTTAGTTTTTCTAATTTTAAGAGAAACTAATTTTCATTAGCTCCAATATTCATATATATTCAATGATCATATTTATCTAAATTAATAGAAATAAATGCTTAAAAGATTTAAACCTCTGTACAGGGCCGGATTTAGAAGAATGTGGGCCTTGGGCTCCATGTTGTTCCCAAAAATTACCACAACAAATACTTGAGTGTTGTTTCTATTCATAAAAATCCCAAAATGTTAATATAATTTGTCTCACATACAAAGCAAAACATACATTCATTAAAAAAAATTAAAAGTATTTTGGGGCCCCCAAAAAATGGTGCCCTGTGCTTCTGCCCTTTCTAAAATCTGGCCTAACCTATATATCTAGACTTTTTTAATTTTATGACTTAAATAATTGTTCAGTTATATTCCAAATATTTGTAAATATTTGCACAACTGCATATTTGTCTACCTTTAAAATTTAAATCTCCTCAAGGTTTGCAGGGGACCTCAGAGGTTGCCTACATAAAATCTTGTTAAATCTAAAACTGTCTCAAATTTCTACTGGAAAGCATAAAAATAAAGTTTATGCAATACTTTGTGTCCCTATTTTGAATTAAAGCGGTTACAATCAATAAATAAGCTGATTTAAATGATTTAACAATTCATTTGCATTGCTTTTAATTCAAAAACATAAACCTAATCCATTATTTTAGGTAAGATAGCTTTAACTCGTTCATTAGCAGAGTGACTTTATGAAATACAAGCTGAAAGAAGTGCAAACAAACCTTTGTAAATATGGATTTTGAATTCCTGGATTTCAGGGATTATTATCTTTATTTTTTTCCTGCTTGGAGATTGATAAATTAGAATTCTTTTAGTAGAAATGAAACACAATTAAACCATGTTCTTTTGTTTTTCAGGACAAACACACTGTACTGCTGTACAGTTCAGTTCTGCTGTACAGTTCAGTTCAGCAGTGGAAATGTGTGCCATGTTGGCTGTACTTGGATAAGAAAATGTTTGCTGAGGTTGTAGTGGCTATAAACAGTTTGAGAGCTACTGTACTGAAGCATTTGTAGCAACTGAAAGGTCACAATCTGAGACACCTGCTGGAACACATAACCACAACACAAAATCTCTTCATCACCATGACTCAGCTTATCTCCACTCCTCATACTGGTTTTACTGGTCCCTTTATCATTCATAGAAACAGCCTCCATTCTGTTATGTATATACAAATAGATCTGCAGTGTCTATTTGCCTTTTGGCCATACAGAAGTAGTAGTTCATTTCCCTCAGTTTCCATCTTTACTCAACTTGGTTGATTTAACACTCTGGACTCTACAAATATATGGACTTCTGTTCCACTAACGCTGAATGAATAAACAAGCTTTAGAGCAGTAATATCTTTCTAAAAACTAGCTAACCTAGCTTAGCTTAAAAAAATAACAAAATTAGAACTCCCTAAAACATTATTTTAAATTTTGTTTTACATAAGGCTGACAAAATATCATGACATACAAGCATTTCATATTGGTCAATATCGTCAATTATTGATTAGTTTTTTGTTTTTTTTAATATCTGAAATACAGCCAAACTGGTGTATTAGTTCCTGTTTTATCCAGTTTTCACTTCACGCTGTCTTTTTATTTTTAAGGAGCTATATGAGACATTGGAAGCGAAATCTTAAACTGCTGCTGCGCAAGTTACTCAGCAGGTTGTTGCTAGGTAACCAAAGAATGCGTGGGTTGCTAGGTAACCAAAATGTTACCTAGCACCATGGATTTCTTTTTTTTTTTTTTGTTTTAGCATTAACTCGCAAAAGTATTGCGCAATAATTTATTGATTAGATTATGCAGCATAAATGAATACTTTCCTCTATATTATAAGGTTTTGGCTTTTCCATGTTTGTTAATATCTCATTGGTGAATGAAGTTTTACAGGAAGAAGAAAGAAAGAAAAAAAAGGAGAGAAAGAAGAATTATTTTTGAGTTATTTTCATGGGGTAATAAAATCATCTGACAGTTTAGATCGTGTCTTTTTGTGTTTGTAACCTGAATGGCTAATAAAGGTTATTTTCATGTGCAATACCATTCCAACCTTACAAAAACAAACATGAACACGCATTAATAGATCGATTTTCAATCAGTTTTTTTGCACCAGAAAAAATTTATAAATACGTTTTCACTGAGGCTCTTTGTATAAGTACGCTATTTTAAATTTATATCTGTTGTACATAAAATACACACAACACAACAAAAGAAAAAGAAAAAATAGCGGGCCACGTACTTGAAGCTGATTTTGACCTTCGGTGCAAAAAGTTTGGAAACCATTGGAGCAATGCATTTATCCTCCCTGCATTAATAAGTAGTATTTTACCTACACACCACGAGAGGGCGCTAGAATCATGCAAATCAAACCTACTATAAAGAATAAAGAAGGAAAACAAAGTAAAAAGATTAACATAATTACTTAATTTCACCTCCAGATATTTAATAAACAGGTTTATTTAAATAATTTAGATGTAACATTAAATAAGACCAGATGGTTTTTTTATTTGTTTTTTTTATTTTTGTTTCTAAAGTACAAAAAAAAGACATTAGGAGTAATTAATTCGCAGTGCATTGTTAAAATCAGAGATAATCTGTTTATTGTCTTGATAAAGCTCCTGCCTCTCTGCTGACTCCTCTCTGGTTTCTCCTCAGATTATGAGTCTCAGAGGAGCGGGACGGATTTTCTGCCTGCACCATTTTTTTCTCCCTCTCCCCCCAGCAGCCCACACTTTTCCTCTCCGCTTCTGCTGCCTACTACTCACCTCAGCTCTGCAGCATCTTCACATGAGTCCAGTCGAGCCGGTTCTGGTTCTGGTGGGGAACATCATGATTCGAGCGGCGCCTAATTTACTGTGAGGAAAATGAGCGGAATGCGTCGCTTGGAATAAACAAATGGTCGCTACAGATTGCCAGGATTCATGGAGACAACACAAGACTGCGCCTGTCACAAAGTTGTACAAGGTAAGACCGGAGGGACTGAGCATTCACTGTTCCTGCACCCATTTTGTAAAAACTGACACATATCAACAAGGTCTGTGAAGCGATTCCCATATTTTTACTGAAACTTATCCAGAATACGATAAAATACCCATCAATCAGTACTTGCTTCCTCTCACTGACAGTTGATAAGACAGAAAATGTAATAATAAACAGTCACTCTAGCGGTTAAACAAAATATATTTTGTAATTTTAACGCCAATAATTATGGGAAGATTTAGTCATTTTCATTTAAAGTAAACGTCAGGGCCGGTCCAAACCTTTTTGGGACCCCAAGCAGATTTTCGCTACATGTACCAACATGTCAACACTAGACGTTTTATCGTTCCTAAGCTGCTGTTTGTGTGTAACATCCCTCCTATTATTAGCATAATTTGTAATTTACTTACATCACACTGGTGTTATTATAGCTATTGATTTTAACCTTACAGAAGTAGCAAACAAAATATTTTATATTTGAGATGCAGAGTGGTACTTCAGTGTGCCATGTGTGTAACATATAAGTGAAGGCATCCACCAATGGAACTAGAATTTTTTTAAATCAGTAATAAGGAATTATTTATTTAAAACACTCTCTGATGTCATTCTGAAAAGTTGCTTGTAAGTTAGTTTAGTCTTATTGGTAAGATGAAATGTTTTTGCAGGGAGCCCACTCTGTTCTACTCACCTGGGATCTTTAGTTAGGCTGGGGATTTTCTCACCACTGTTGCTCATGTTTTTAAAGTTTGCAACAAAAACGGTGTCTTTTGTTTTGTGTGCTGTTAATTGTTAAACTTTTAATATTTTTTTTATGTTTCCTCCAGGAAAAGTCTGGGAGCGTCCCAGGAAAAAATGCCATTCTGGAGGAGAAATACATATGTTGGTAAGACACATTTGCTTGTGTTTATTCTGTATTTTGACAGAAATATTCCTGATACGTAGAAATTGTTTGCTGTTCTCTGGCTAAAAATTTGAAACTTCAAAAATGTAAAAAAAAATATATAAAGGCTAGTTATAGGAGTGGGCGATACAGACATAGAATTTTGTCATGATATTTCATGGTTCTATGGTGACAATGATAAAAATCTTGATGAAAAACTACTTATTATGTATTTTTTAGGTAACTGTAAGACACAGCAAGCATAGCACCTCTTGAAAAATGTTCACCATTTTAAATCGACTTTTCCAGGATGTCACTTACTTTAAAAAAAAAAAAAGATTTATATCTGCACCCAAAACTGTATTTAATCATATTTTCAAATGTACCTATATTTGTTGAACAAATAGTAAAAATATTATTTCCAATAATGTCAGTTTTTTAAATATCATTAAAGGAAATTTATTGAGACAGCAATAATTCAATATTTTCAAAGAAATTTTCATGATAATCTTTTTTCATGGTATGTTTGCCCAGAATTTTCACAAAAGAATAACACAAAAAAAATCTGTTAAAAAACACTTTATTTATCCCAAACAGAAATTAAATATTGTCATAACTCATATTAACCAGATCACCAGTAGCAGTCAGTCTTCCAGTAGATCTAAAGAAGCCTCTGACTGAAGACTGTAAATGTGGAATATTTCACAGCAGGACCAGAAACTATCCGCTTTGATTCCTGTGGGACAATTAAAATGATCCTTTTAAGACTTATCTTTAATTCTTCTAGTTTTAGTAAGAAACTTTGAAGAAATAAAGTCAAAAATGTTTCCAGAAGCATTTATTGCATCATTTCACTGTGACCTGCTCAGACTTGCAGGAGTTTCTGTGGAAAAGAAGAGACAAAAATTACAAACTAACCTGAATGAACATAAACTGCATGAATATAAATGTATAGGAGGCCGGAGTGAACAAGCGAAGTAGGTTTGTTAATAATTCATCATTGTAGTAACTGATAGCTGATCTCAGGCGATGTGTGAGATCATCTGTCTTGTTGCAGCTTGCTGCAGGTATGTTATACATAATTGAGCAACAGTTTAACCTCGTCTGGACACAGCAGGTTTATCTTGTGTGAAATGTTAGATAACGTTCGATAATTCAACTGTGAGGCTGTGGCTGGTGTTTCTGACTGGGTTTGTTTACCGTTTAGACGTAATTAAATAAGATGGAGCATGATAAAATACCCCTTACATGAACCCAGAGGGGAATGAATAGTTAATCTTTTACAGAGTTAGTGGGGTAAAATGGGCAGGTAGAGACAAGCTCAAGATGCCACAGGTATCTTCTCACCTTTATGCTGCCAGATTACTGATGTAGACCAAGTCAGTGAGGCGTCATTTCCAGTGAAAACTATTAGCGACACTTTATCACTATATAGATAAAGTGTAATAGATCCATAGACATTGCATCTCTTTTCTGGTTTGGTTTTCATGTCTCAGATCTTCAAACAAAAATACAAAATGTAACTTTAAAATTATGATTTTTTCATTAATTAATTGGTAAAAGAAAATATATCCAGACGAACCTGATCCTGTGTGAAAAAGTTTCCTGTGTTGTTTTTTGAACGGCCTGGTTAAGGTTGAACACTTCAATCAGATTTAAATCCAGGCTGCTTTGACTAGGCCACTTTTGTTTCTAGGAATTGTGAGACAGAGCTTTGTTTTGTTTTTGGTCACTAATGGTTGCAACTCTGTCCTATGGACGCCTTTTTACTTAATTTTATTTGTTTTGCTCAGGATTTTGGGATTTTTGTCATTACCTGGTTGATTAAAGTGTTTTGATTATTGTTGGATTGTGAACTTTGACCCTAACACGAGGCCAGGCTGACCTACAGGTAGCTGTAGTTGCTGTTCTGGGTTTTGTTGTGAGTTTTAGGTTTAGTTTGGCTGGTCAGCCTCACAACTGTCCCATATTTTATTCTTTTGAGCTTAACAACTCAAAAGAAAAAGCTAAATAATGCAACTGAGCTTCATAATTTAGCTTTTTCACAAAGATCCAGTTTGATCTGGGTAGTTTTCTTCAGATCAAACTCCATTATAACCATAATATTTTGAGCTTCATATTTGTTGGTCACGCACCAGATTAAAATTCAGTGATTTTCCTCTCAGTAAGAAGGTTTATTGTGGTAAATTTGTTAAATGAAAGTGTTAGAAATGACTAATATTTGTCATATCTGCTGTGGATCTAACCCAGTTTTCCCATTAAAGTCTCTCTAGGGAGTAATTTCTTTTTATGAAAGTTAATCTCCAGATTTCTAAATCATCATCAGTTACAACAATGTGCAGGATATTAAATAATAAATCAATATGGAGCAAAACCACTGCTGTTCATAGCTGCTCCTACTATAAAGGATAAAATTGCATCTAAAAATGTTCCGTTGCTTTATGTGAGACGGTTCAAGAGCTGGAGGTGCAACTTAAGTTTTGAAGGACTGGAATATTAAAATAATTAATAAGCTGCTGGACAAACACATTTTTCTGCTTCCTCCATGGAAACTAAGCTGCTGAATAATATGTTATTCTTAAAACATATGTTGAACTTTGTTAAAAAGTTTGGTAATTTGGGCCAGAAGGTTCCATAAATTCCTCTTGGATATTAATATACTTTTCAATCAGCAATAAATCAATTAATTGCATGATAAATTAAAGCAAGCTCAATAATTTCCATTTGCCAGATTGTTTTTCTCTCGTCTCTCTTTCTACTAAAGATTTGATGACAAAAGTCTTAAGTTTGGTGCTTTGGTCTCAATTAGCCCATTTTTTTTAAGGGTAACTTTGTTTACATTTGTTTTGTTTATTTATTTTGGATATCTAGGATATCTTACATTTACATTTCCACTGTGAAATAGATGAGAAATTACACTTTACTGATATTTATTTAAAACAAGCTTTTATTTCTTGCTGAAAAGTCTCTTGTAAGTTAGTTTGGTCTGATTTCAAGTTAACTAAGATATTGCACTAGAAACTAGACCACAAATACTTGGCAGGATTTTGTGGTTTTGGTCAAAAATCATCCAAAACAACAATATTATCATTAGTCACAATTTATTGTCCAACAAAATGTGTTATTGTGACAGACTCTAAATATATTCACTGTAAATACTTGATTCTCTGTGTAATTTCTGACAGTGTGTAAAAATATTAAACTTGTGCACTTAGGTCTTGCACTTCAGGTTGTATCATTTGTCTCTAAAAGAATAACACCTCAAATCGATTAATCTGGCGATTAATCGATTAATCAGTTAAAAATTGGCACATTTTAAAGATTTTTCATTGAACCAGTTAAGCATATTTTCATAAAATGTTAGAACTACATAAAAAAAATTGACGTAAATAAATAAATAAATTCCTTTTTTTAAATGAGAAAATAAATGTTTTAATACCTAAAATGCAATAACAAAACTTTCCTTTGGTGAATTTGAGCTAAAACTATTTTAGAGTTTTAGGTAAAACATATTCCCAGATAAATGTTTTCTTTCATCTTAAATGCAAAATGTATATATATTTTATACAGTTTTTGCTTAATTTCTGCTCTGATTGTGTAACCGAATATGTTACTAAATTAGTTTACAATTATGTCAATAATTGATTAATCGTGATTAATTGTTTAAGCCCTGAAAATATTCATGTTTTGAATCAAACTGTGTTTTGTGACTGCAGAGAAGGAACGCCGTGTAAAAGCCAATGCGCGAGAATACAATGAGAAGTTCTCGTACGCTGTGAGTGAAACCTTACAGTTGCTTCAGTCTTTGCTTTTGCCTTTACTCACAGCTGAAGATTTAATCTGTATTGTTTATTTTTTGTTGTTGTTGTTGTGCAGAACAATCACATTAAGACTTCAAAGTACAACGTCTTCACCTTCCTGCCCATCAACTTGTTTGAGCAGTTCCAGAGGGTGGCGAATGCTTACTTTGTTGTGCTGCTGATCCTCCAGGTAGGCAGAGTTTCTGCTCGTTAGTGGGGTACCACAAGGCTCAACCCTGGGTCCCCTCACATTTAATATCTACATGATAGCTCAGGTTATAACAAGAAAGAAGATTAGCTACCGTAACTACGCAGATGATACACAGTTCTACATTATGATGTCACCAGGTGACTCTGAATCCATCCAATCACAGAACAGATGATCAATGTGTTAATCTGTTGGACTAAAGAGGAAAACTGGCACACAGTTTTAATTATTACAGCTGGAAACTAATGACCCAAAATCTGGGTGTGGCGATGGATTCAGACCTGAACGTTCACAGCCACATAAAGACGGTTACAAAGTCGGCCTGTCACCTGGAGAACATTTCCAGGGTTAGAGGACTAGTGTGTCAGCGAGATCTAGAGAAACTCATTCATGTCTTTTCTTTAGTCACATTGATCACTGCAACAGCGTCTTCACAGGTCTGCCTAAAAAATCAATCAGATCCAGAACGCTGCTGCTGGAGTTCTGGCTAAAACCAGGAAGCTAGAGAACACCACCCAGTTCTAGTCCTTACACTGGCTCTCTAGGTCTTGTATTTTAAAAATCAGTGAAGTTTCTGGTTGCATTTCATTTGTCTCTAAAAGAATAACACGTAAAATGCAGCATTAAATTAAAAGCCTCTAAACCTCTAAACTTAAACAGTCTTAAAATACTGCTGTTAGTTTATAAATCACTGAACGGCTTAGCACCACAATATCAACCTTCCAGACCTCTCAGTTCTTCTGGTTCTGGTTCTGGTCCTGCTCTGCATCCCCTGAACCAGAACCAAAGAATCAGCATTCAGCTTCTATGCTCCACAAATCTGGAACAAACTTCCAGAAAACTGCAAAACAGCCAAAACACAGTTCCTTTAAACTAAAATCCCACCTGTTTAGAGTTGCTTTATCAGTATATTTGATAAATGTTCATATTTGATTTATCATCCTCATTTTGGTGATATTTGATGAAATGTAAAGCTTAATGCTTGTTTCATATTGGATGGCTGAACTATGTTTTTGTGATGTGAAGCACTTTGAACTGCCTTGTTGCTGAAATGTGTTTAGTTTATAAACTAAACTTGAGATTGGTTGAAAGTCTTAAGGCAGATTTTCTTTATAGTTAATCCCAGAAGTCTCGTCTCTGTCCTGGTTCACGACCATCGTGCCTTTGGTTTTGGTGCTGGTGATCACAGCTGTCAAAGATGCCACTGACGACTACGTAGGATTACGATTCCCCTCCTCACTCATTATTCATCAACCTCAAAACAATTATTTTTATTTTTAAAAATTAATAACTCATCTTCTTTTTCAAACTTCAGTTTCGACACAAGAGCGATCGGCAAGTCAACAACCGCCAGTCTCAGGTTCTCATCAGAGGAAGGTACTTCTGGCTGATCCTGTCAGCAATTTTCAGTAAAATCCCCAAACAAACAAACCCATTGATTGTGGATTTTATTTGTTTAAGTTTACAGAAGGAGAAATGGATGAACGTTCGAGTGGGAGACATCATCAAACTGGAGAATAATCAGTTTGTTGCTGTGAGTTAAATGCACAAACATTCAATTACTTCCAATTGGTTTTCCAATTACATTTACAAAACATTATTTATCATATTTGCATAGATAAGATTAGAAATAATTACATTTATTTTTTGGAAACCCATTATTATCCCTAATATAAAGAATCACTGTAATATGTTTTATTTAGTTTTTTCTTTTGTTTGTTTTAAATAAGATTAATTTTATTTCTTCAGAAGCATTTGTCTGTAAAACTGCTGAATTTAATCAATTTAGTTCTGAGTTTTTTCACTTCTAAATGCCACAGTTTGTTTTAAAAGTGGTTATTTTGTATGAAGTGAACAGGAATAATTAAATACAAACTAAATAAATGTATAAAAGGTGGTACGACTAATTTAAAAACATGTAAAAATTATTAAAATAACTAAGAATCCACAGAGTGAAATGATCAGTGCAGCTTTATTAAAAATAATTCTATGCTGACAAAGTTCCAGTAAAATTTTATTTCCATAAAAATGCTGCAACATGTTTACATTGGGTAAAGTACCTAAAAAATGTACTTAATTAAAAGTATCACTACGTCAACATATTTCTACTCAAGTAAAAGTAAAAAAATAACCATCCAAGAAATTATTCAAATAAGAGTAAAAAAGTATTTTGGTAAAAATGTGACTCAAGTGGTGAGTAACTAACCAAATTATCCACCATTTAATATTTAAAATTACATCAGACAGTTCAAAATATAAAGTTTTAACTAGTTACATTTACTGAAATTTCTTGGTATTTTAATGACGAAAATGACAACAATTCATATAAATGTCAAACAATAACTCCATATCTGTTTCTTTCAGTAAAAAAAAAGTGTTTTGTTTTTTATCCAGTGGGTAAAAAAAATCCAGAAATTTTACTCGAGAGGAAAAATACTTCACAATAAAATTTCTCAAGTAAAAGTAAAAAGCACAGCCAAAATACGCCTAATGGTGAATTCTTTCTAAAACGTTACTCATGAAGATGTGACTGTTTATCTGGATATCCTCGCAGGCCGATATCCTCCTCCTGTGCAGCAGTGAGCCTTATGGCCTTTGCTACATCGAGACAGCAGAGCTGGACGGGTGAGAGCTGCACCAGTTTTACAAAATACAAGCAGAAAATCCAAACTGAGCTGGACGGTGTTTGTGAAGTGAAAAGATTGTCGTTTCCCCTCCAACAGGGAAACAAATCTGAAAGTCCGCCAGGCCTTGAGTGTGACCTCAGATTTGGGAGACGTTTCAAAACTGATGGACTTTGATGGTGAGATGCTGCAGAGTGTTTGGATTTGTCCTGTTAATGCACACCTGTCACTTGTTTTGGGTTTAAAAATGAGGGAAATTTTACGCTTCCCGCTGAAAGCCGTCACACCAATCCAGCCTAGATCCAGCATTCCTCACATTTTAACACAGGAAATCTGTTCTCCCATATTAGCATTAATACGGTAAAATACAGATTTTACCGATCTATGCAGTAAAATACACACACAGAATTATATATCTATATACAGTAAAATTCTTTACTTTCTTTATTCTTTACCGGAGTTTTACTAAATACGATAAAATCTGTATTCCTAAAAGTAATTTTTTTCCCGAAAAAAGTTACTCAAGTAAATGTAACTAGTTGCATTCGCCTTTTTGACTAGTTACATTTACCGTATTAATACATATACAATAAAATTCTGTGGCTGCCATAATTTTACCATATTTATACGGAAATGTTGAGGCACAGAAATGCTTTCTTAAAATTATTATACTATGATACGTGAAGTTTACAGGAAAATTTTAATACAGGAGGACGGAGGGAAAAAGAGGGAGAATTCGGTACTTCCCCGACCAAAACACGAGACTTGGCCTGTATCTTAATGTTTTTGCGAGATCGTTTCCTTTTGTTTTGTTGTTTCTCCTCAGGAGAAGTCATTTGTGAACCGCCGAACAACAAGCTGGATAAATTTACAGGAACGCTGCACTGGAGAGACAATAAATACTCTCTGGACAATGAAAAAATGCTCCTGCGCGGTTGTGTTCTCAGAAACACTGAGTGGTGCTTCGGCATGGTCATATTTGCTGGTATTATTAATCAATATTTAATGATTTCAGCCTCCGTATCGCTGAGCTGTGTCTCAGTATTTGTTGTTTATCAGCTTTTTATTTCTGCTTTTATCAGGGCTGCAAACCAAGCTGATGCAGAACTGTGGGCGGACTAAATTCAAACGGACCAGCATCGACAAACTTATGAACACACTGGTTTTATGGGTAAGAAGTTGCTTTTCTTTGTATAAAACATTTTTGTTTTGTCGCTTTATTTTTTGTGAGATATTTGGTGAAATTGGCTCCAGATGAGTTTGTGATTTAAGAAAAAAATCCACAAAACTATTGAAATCCACCGTAAAACATTTGAAGGTGGTTTAACTTGAAAATAAAAGTCCACCTGCTGCCTTGAAAATGCAATTTAAGTCAACAAGAGAATTGTTTTGGTTTTAACTAATTAAAGTTCATGAAATTGATTTAACAACAAGAGACAAGTTGTCCAAACATTGTTTTTTAACTTCATTCATCTTGAATTGTGAGTTTTGACTAAAAAACTTCCCTCACCGAGTTAAAGAGCCACATTTCTCTATTATTTTACTCACAATATCAAGTTAAAGTAAATACTTATTTTACTATAGAATAATTTAAATTCTTGTTTCAAACTGCCCTTAAGCTGGAGGAGCAATAAAACGTACAAAAAATGAGATGCTAGCCAGTTTTTTCCATACATGCTAGGCTACATGTTGGTGCGTCATTGTCTCCATGGTTACCAATGGTTATACCGTAGCTTCTCCATAATGCGATATTTGATATCTTTGTAATCATATTTACTTATAAAGTAAACGATAGTTAATCTTCTTTCCTTGTAAAAAACGTTTGCTGTAAATCTGCGATTACACCAACGGCTGACAGTCGTTATGGTTAACGACTGATATGCGTCACCGCCGTAACTTTCCTCATTAAAAGTTACAAAATGACAAGTTTGGTTTCTGTCCTTGTCTGTTTATGCAGCCGACCCATTTTTAAAGGGAAATCAACTGAATAAAAGTGATATTAGGATATCGGCTGCCTGTTTTTGACATTCTTTGACGGAGCGCGGTGGTTGTTTTGACGTCGGCCATGGCGGAGCGGGCGGAGTTCTGGAGAGTGTGACGTCACCTGCAAACGGTCAATACTGTTTCTATTTTCAGATTTTTGCCTTCCTCATCTGCATGGGGGTGATTTTGGCCATAGGAAACACCATTTGGGAGACTTGTGTGGGCAGAAAGTTTGAGCTGTTCCTACCGTGGGACAAGTTTCAGAGCAGCGCCGTTTTTTCTGGCTTCCTCACCTTCTGGTCCTACATCATCATCCTCAACACTGTTGTCCCCATTTCCCTGTATGTCAGGTAAAAACAAACAACCTAATTTCCTTCTAGATGCTATAATTTATCAGCTCACTTATGACAGTTTGCAGAACACCAAATGTTTTTTCTCACTCGTTCCTTCAGTGTGGAGGTCCTGCGGCTCGGTCACAGTTTCTTCATTAACTGGGACCAGAAGATGTACCACAACGCGAGCGACACGCCGGCCGAGGCTCGCACCACCACCCTGAACGAGGAGCTCGGACAGGTCGAGTTCATCTTTTCTGACAAGACCGGCACGCTGACGCAGAACATCATGGTGTTCAGCAAATGCTCCATTAATGGGCAGACATACGGTAGGAGTGAGGCTCTTTAATCTCAGTAGCAAATGAAAACAAATGGCCGTATCATTAAAAATAGACGTTAATATTTTTAAACATTGCAAAAACACTAAATTATACCAAGTATTTTTAGTCTAGTTTCTAGAGTTAACATCTTAGTTCACTTGAAATAAAACAAAACGAACTTGAAAGTAACTTTTCAGCCAGAAATAGGAGTTTTTACTCGATAATTCAATTCAAGTCAATAATTAATATTGATGAAAAAAGATTAGTTATAAGTGAAATAATCACCCAGTGGAACAAGACATTTTAACTTGTAATATGGGAAAAATGTCGTGTTCCTCTGGCAGATTAAATACTTGGTAAGATTTTGTGTTTTTGCATTTGAACCACATAGAGGGACTTACATTTATAAACACTATATATACACTGTCACAATATATCAGTCAATGATGAATTAAATCAAACTCAATAATATCCAGTCGTTTTTCTCTTTTCTCTCTTTCTTCCAAAAACTGGATGATAAGTTTTCAGTTTGGTGTTTTGATCTCAACTAGCTGTTTTTTAAAGGACAATTTTATTTACAGAGTCTTCATAGTTAATTTTATTTGTTGTTTTGTTTATTTATTTTAGTTATTTAAAATGTCTTCTAATACTAAATGACTATTAGAATTTAAATTGTATTAATTTTTGAGAATTTTTGTAATTTTTATTCCATTGCCATTATATCACTTGAAAATGGTCTAAAAATAATATTATCATTTATCGCAATAACTTCTGGGACTATTTATTGTCCAGCTAAATTTGTTACTGTGTCAGGCCTGCAAATATTCCTGTTTTTAAACATGCAGCAATAAAAGCACTTGTGTGTTTTTTTTATTTATGAGCCGTTGATTGCAGGAAGATTAGTACAACTAATTAAGTGAGATATAATTTAGTTAATGTCGATGGAAAAACATTTTCCATCTCCTGTCATTTATTTTGTAAATAAAATTTAGATTGTGTGAAATTAAACCACTGTAATGTTCATTCAACAGACAATCAGGCTTATTTGGAGTTATTGTTTAAGTTTTGTCAAGATGCTGAATGTTTGAATTTTTCATTTTTTCTCAAGGTGATGTCTATGATGAATTCAACCAGAAGGTGGAAATTACAGAGGTATGTTAGATTTAACTCCTTTATGTTTATTGACTATTTATTTTAAAGTTAAGTTCTTTCATAATTGCATATGAAAAAATGGTACAGTCCTGTTAAAAAGCCTGTTTCATTCAAAAATAATTTCAGATCTTTAGTACAACTCAACTGAAAAAAACAAATCATTCACTAAAGAAATCTTCTATGGGGAGAAAATGGAAAATACATAAACGATTTGACTGCAAAAGTGTCCTGTTTACTTAAAATAGTAGTTTATTACAGCTAAATCTTCTTGGATTGTAGTTTCTCATCATGGCACATCTGCAGCATTTTTTCCCATCTATTTTTGGTCCGAATCTGTGATACTGTGAGAACATTTCCTTTGCACAACCTTCTTCTGACAGGGCAAAACTTTAGACTTCTTTTGTTGGGATTTTTTAAGCCGCTTTGATTCAATGTCATGCTGAAAGACGAAGTTCATCATAAAACTGACAGTTTTGTGCCATTGGTGTCTGGTATGGTGGCTCAGAAGGGTCAATAAAATACAAAAGCTGCAACAGATACTGTAACAACAGAAAGGACAACAACTTCTGAGGCGTTATTTGTTTGTACTTTAAATCTATATGCTACATTTAGCTCACGTAGTTTAATCTACATTAAGTTATGTAGATTTCAGTCAATAACTGAAGCTGTTTGGTCATAAAATGCCTTAGCAGCTAAAAACTACGGTCTACAAATAACTGCAGTCTAACTTACCCACCTGATGAGTGGGCACTGGTGACAAATCCACTCTTCTCATCAAGACACCCACTCCGTTCAGAATCACTGTTTTCACAAACTAAAGTGTCATCTGATGCTTCCAAATTAAAAAAAAACTCTTCTTGATGTGCAGAGAAATAAAATTATGATTTTCTGCTGTGCATAAAGTTAAGGAAGTGATTTAATGTCCAGAAATAAAATATTTCACTAAATTGTGGCAGCAGCTTTTCAGGCTTTGCTTATATTTGGATATTTATCAATATATTTTTCTCAGCTCTGATATATTGTTGTTGTTGAGCTCATATCTCTATTTATTCAGTAATTAGGCAGCAAAAATAGATTTGAATTAAAATATTGCTTATTTTGCCAATTATATGCCTTTCGAATACATATGTGGATGCGAGGGGACTGGAAATTGTTCCAAAAGCAGGAAGTGGACAATAGGGCAGGGCATTCTGGGTAAATACAACCAAAACAACGCTCAAGTCAAGAGCTAGCAGGAGAAACGGCTCGTCGTCTTTGACCAAAGACAAAAGAGAAATCCTAAAACCGCTAAAATCTGACGCTACTCATTTTTGTTTACATTTTGCGAAGAAGAAAGTTGCGCTCATGTCTTCTTCAGAAGTTTTCATGTCGTTTACTTCAGTGGTTCTTGGTGCAGCGCCCTCACAGGCGAGGAAGGGAACAGGTTTTTCAAATAGTTTGGTTGGTTTTACATGATGCAGTGTGAAAACAAACTGCAGCAGCTGAAAATGTAACAAATGCTGCATTTTTGGCCTCAAATTGAACCGAGTCTGCCAGGCTATCCGGTGAAAACACTTAGTAACTCGTCTCAGTTTAGTTTATCCCGTTGCTTCTCTAACAAATGTCACTTTTATTCCTGAAATAAGTTGCCGATAACCATCTGTTTCCTCAGAAAACAGCGTGCGTAGACTTTTCCTTCAACCCGCTCTGTGACAAAGCCTTCAAGTTTTATGACTGCAGCCTGGTTGAAGCCGTCAAGCAGCAGGGATCTGCAGTGCAGGACTTCTTCAGACTGCTGGCTCTGTGCCACACCGTCATGCCAGAGGAGAAGAGTGAAGGTAAAGCTACACACACCTGTTACAATTATATTGTCCAGGACATTTTCCTCTGATCACTATTTCTGTTTAAATGAAGGGAATCTGGTGTACCAGGCCCAGTCACCGGATGAGGGAGCGTTGGTAACCGCAGCACGAAACTTTGGGTTTATCTTCCGGGCTCGAACTCCAGAAACCATCACGCTTTGTGAGATGGGAAGAGCGGCTACCTACGAGCTGCTGGCCATACTGGACTTCAACAACGTGCGCAAGAGAATGAGTGTCATTGGTTAGGTCTTTACGTATAATAGCACTAGTAGTCAACATGACTCCACTTTTCTTTTTAGCAGAAAATTGCTGGCTTTAATTGTCTTTTATTGCCTGCGACTTTTCGTCTACTTCACATGTGTTAAACTCGAGACCCGGGCCAAATTTGGCCCACTCTAGCTATTTATGTGACTCTTTGGACTCCAGAGAGACGCATAAATAACTTACCTTTAACTTAACAGTTGTTTGCTTAAATATTATTGTATCAATCAAATTAAAGCAGGTTTTATCTGCCAGATTGCACCAGTCTCTCCAGTTTTTTGCGATCATGAAAAATCAACAGATTCCCCCGAATGAAGGATGAGGCTGTAGTGATGAACAGTGAGATTTAACAGAAATAAATCCTTAGTTTCACAATAAGAGCTGTATGTACACACAAAAAGAAACACACTCTTACAACCGTAACATTCATACCATAAAAAACTAAAAATATCTGATATAATCTTAAAACTGCACGCTAGTTTTTGTATACAATGAAAGAAATTCACAGTGTTAGACGTTCAATGCTAAAGACATACTTGTTTACAACATAAACATGCAGTTTAATGGGTTTTATCAATAGATTCTGGCACAACCGGCCCTTTAAGAACATTCACGATCGTGAGACGGCCTAAAATGGAAATGAGTTTGACATTCCTGATCTACTTATTTGTTGTCCTAGCTTATGTGATTTTTTTAAAACCCTTTTTTTGTTTTTTTGCTTGGTTTGTTTTCTGATCCAGTGAGGAATCCCCAAGGTCAGATTAAACTATACTGCAAAGGAGCCGACACGATCATCTTTGACCGCCTGGATCCGTCCAGCGAAGACCTCATGTATGCTACCTCAGAACACCTCAGTGTGAGTTTTACCTGAGCGATTCAAGAACTATCATGCAAAATTCACATTTTGAATGTTTTTGTGCTTCCATTTGGGTTTCTACTGCTTCTAAAAACAGCAGTAGCGCTTTAAAAAAAAGCCACTCAGACATTTTTTAGGCAATAATTTAATATTTTTTGGTGTCTGGAAAATGAGCCATTTCAAAAACCCTCAGAATGTCAGCACCTAGAAAGAAACCCCAGCTTAGCCCAGCTTGTTACCTAGCAACCCCAGCAAAATTCCACCTGTTACTTAGCAACCGAAGCTGAACTCCAGCATGTTTGGTCAGCGGATTTTACTGCTGGAAAAGAGAAGTGTTTTGTTTTGTTTCTTGTTGGTTGTGCAGGAGGCTCCACTTCTGCTTTTCAAAGATGTACAGTTGAATAATTGCGCATCTGTTTGCTGCCATTTTCACATGTGAGTTTTTTATTTTAATTTATGTGTTTATTTATTTGATCTGACTCATTCTTTTAGCCAGGATGACATAGCATCATTTTAACATGCAGGAAAAAATATTTATAAACCTGAAAAAGAAGCATCCAAAGGATTATAGATTATGGATTATAGTCTGACTCAACAGATTTAAGTGACAAAATGCATCTGTGTGCTTTGAGCGCTCCTGCAGCAGCTGAACTAAATTGGATCTACGTGGTTTTCCTTGAATATTTTTTTTAATTTACATCTATCCAGATTGTATTAGCATTTTGACTAAAGAACACAAAAGAGCAGTGCTGCAGCTTTGATTGCTTTTTAAAACTCAAGTGTTCTGCTTGATTAGCTGACTGACTTTTTAAACTTTCTTTGTAAAGTTTCTTTGACTCCAGAGCTGTTGATTGTGTTCATTTCCTCACAGGAATTTGCAGGAGAAGGGCTTCGAACTCTAGCTCTTGCCTACAAAGACCTCAGCGAAGAATATTATCAGGTGTGGCAGAAGAAGCTTCACTACGTGAGCACTGTGATCGAGAACCGTGAAGAGCAGCTGGCTGCTCTATACGAGGAAGTCGAGCAAGGCATGAAGGTAAAACTGGCCTCCTTTTTGTTTTCACCGTTGAAGCGATGAATCTTACCTAACAGCTGCAGACTGACTTCTGACTTGGTTCAAGCTTCTTGGAGCCACAGCGATAGAGGACAAACTTCAAGAAGGAGTGCCAGACACAATCGCCTGCCTGAATCTAGCCGACATCAAGATCTGGGTGCTAACAGGGGACAAGCTAGGTAGTGAAGAAATCTGGAAGATGAGTAATTGCTAACATGCTGTGGGGAGTTTCAGATCTGCAAACTGTGTTGTTTTAGAGACGGCGATGAGCATCGGTTACTCCTGCAACATGCTGCGGGACGACATGAATGAGGTGTTTGTCATCTCTGGGCTCACGCAGCTGGAGGTGCAGCAGCAGCTCAGGTAAACGCACCTCGTTAACGCAACGGTTTTCAGCCTGTTGCGTTAATGGGCTGAAATAAGATTAGTATTGTTATAATAAAATTACCCTAGTAATAAAAGAGATTGTGAAATATCTCTACTCTTGAAAAATAATTCTGGATTTCCTACCCAGTGAAGGAAAAACAAACGTGTTTTAGCAAAAAATTCACCAGATGCAGATATACAACTGCAGTTCCTGTTAAAGTTTTATACGTTTGAAAAATTTTCTTTGGCCTGATTTTGTTATTTTTTGTTACTTATTAAATTATTGTATGTTTTTTCCTTTTTTCTAGCAATAAGTTAATGTTTTCTGATGTCTGGAGAACGAGCCATTTCAAAAACATCCAGAATCAAACATCACAAACCGCAGGAACTGCGTTGTTACCTAGCAACCCCAGCAAATCCCAGCAACCAAGTGTAACTCCAACAGTTTGCCCAGCTGTTTCTACCTCTGTACAATGGCTACTGGAAAAGTCAAATGTTTTCTTGTTGACTTACCATCCAGAAACCACTTGTTGCAGGAGGTGCTGCACAGCCAACAGCACCTCCTGTTGGCTGTGCAGGAGGTGCTGTTAATGCTTTTCAAAGATATACAGTTGTATAATTGCGCATCTGTTTGCAGCCATTTTTACGTGCGAGTGTAAACGTTGAGTTGGGCGGCTGGGCAGCAGCAGTTAATTTAGACTTAAAGAGGCCCTAAAAGAGCTCATTTTAAAAGGAGCTCAAAACTAAAATCTTAGAGTGATTTTGTAATGTAATAAACCAGTTTTTTTTATAGCCCTAACATGTTCAAGCAAGCATAGTAGATGTGTCCTCTCTCCTTAGGAACGCTAAAGAGAACATCCTCGGACTGAGCCGGGTGAGCAGCACAGGAGACGTCGAGAAAGACGACATGTTTGCAGAAGATTCAGTGTTTGAAGAAACAATTATTTCCGAGTATGCTTTGGTCATCAGTGGTCACAGTCTGGTGAGACGTAATCAATTTGACTTTTTTTTATTTTGTTTTGTGCACAGCAGGTGTTAAACCATTAACCATAAACACCTTAGATGCGTAGTAACTAGTTGCATTTACTCAATTACATTTACTTGAATAACTTTTTTGAAGAAATTTATTTTTTGGAGTATTTTTACTACGCTGTTATTTTTACTTCTACTCAAGTAATTTTATTATAAAGTATCTACTCTACATTTTCATCCTTAAAATAACAGAATTTCCACTTAACTTTGTACTTTGGTCCGTCTGACGATGTCATTTTTAAATATTAAATGATTGATAATGTCATCAGTTACTGAGAACTTCAGTAGACTTTTTAGTAAATACTTGTTGAAGTGATGCTACTCTTACTTACTCTGCTTGTTTTTCTGCTGAATGTTGCATCTCTCTTCACCTGCTGCCGACTAAATAAAGTCTAATTAGCGGAAAGCTGCTGGCCTGCTGACGGCCATCGGCTTCATTACGGGTTTTCATTAACGTCCATTTCCTCACCGCCTGCAGCCGGATGGGAAACTTTTTACCACTGCTGCCTCAGCAGGGCCGTTTCTTCAGCGCCGCCGTGGGACGGTGTGTTAATCAGGTGTGATGTATGTGTTCGGCCCGCAGGCCCACGCGCTAGAGCCCCAGCTGGAGCACACGCTGCTGGATCTGGCCTGTTTGTGTAAAACGGTCATCTGCTGTCGGGTCACACCGATGCAGAAAGCTCAGGTGGTGGAGCTGGTGAGGAGGCACAAGATGGCCGTCACGCTGGCCGTGGGGGACGGCGCCAACGACGTCAGCATGATCAAAAGTGAGTAAAGGCCGGTGCCGATGGTTCAAAATTAAAACTTTTGTTTTGATCTTCTCACTTTGTTTTCTGAAAAATACAGGAGAGGATTATGGCCGCCGGAAAAGAATTAAGAATCTGACTTTAATCTCAGGTTTTTTTACTTTAATCTCTGAATTTTGACTATTCTGATTTTAAGCTTTGGAGATCAAAGGTCAGAATTAAAAAAAAAAAAAACATTTTCCCCATGTTAAAATGAAATAATAAGTGAAATAAACTAGTATTTTTTTCATCAGTATTAAGGAGTTATTGATTTAAAACAAGCTCCTATATTTTGCTAAAAAGTTACTATTTTTTGCAGTGTCTGATCATTTGTTATTCAGATTTCACTGAAACCAAGCAAACCAATCAATCAAACTACAAACCAACAGGCAATTCATAAAACAACTTCTTTGCTTGTATTAATAATCAGTGAAAATGTGCAAACATTTTATGAATATCATGTTATAATCTCATTATGTATGCCAAAGGTTTAATTAAAAGCAGTTCTACATTATGTGCCCCCAGTTGTAGGCGTGAGCCTTTTAATCCTAAATATTGCCTTTAATATGTGTGATATTCCACATTATGACCCACATTATGCTTTTTTCTTGTGCTGCGTCAGCCGCCCACATCGGCGTGGGCATCAGCGGACAGGAGGGGATGCAAGCTGTTCTGGCCTCAGATTACTCCTTCGCTCAGTTTCGGTACCTGCAGAGGCTGCTGCTGGTGCACGGGCGCTGGTCCTACTTCCGAATGTGTAACTTCCTGGCCTACTTCTTCTACAAGAACTTTGCCTTCACACTCGTCCACTTCTGGTACGGCTTCTTCTGTGGTTTCTCAGCACAGGTGAGAAAACTGTCATTTACATCAAAATATATGACCAGTTTTATTGTAAAAAATGTGTTTAATCTCCTTTTTCCCACAGACTGTGTACGACCAGTGGTTCATAACCCTCTTCAATATCGTTTATACATCGCTACCAGTTCTGGCGATGGGACTTTTTGATCAGGTATTGTTAGAAAACATGGAATAAATAAACTTCCATATGATAGTATCCTACTGTAATGGAAGATGAATATATTTTACAGTGGTTGCCATACAAATTGAAGGTGCTGTATATCTTAAGGCAGGGATGTCCAAATGTGGCCTGGGGACCATTTGCGGCCCGCAGAACAATTCCGGTGCGGCCCTTAATCAGAACTCAAGAAAAGCCTTAACTTGGATTTGCCTGTTTGATGCAAATACACATTTAAAAACAACATTAGAGTGAAATTTTTATTGAATTTTCACAAGCCGTTCAAAACAGATGCAATTAAAATCTTGAAATGGAAAATATAAGGTGGAACTCAAAGTGTTTTGCTTTCAATTTAATTTAATATGTTAGTAACAGTGACTAAAACTATCTAGTGGATTCTACTAACATGCAGAAACTTACCAAAGTAAAGTAACTATAAACTGTTCTTGTTGCTGAAAATATAGTCAACTTGAGAAATGTTTTCTTTTTTTTATTTGGAAAACTTCTAAAACTCCTTTTGTTTATTTTGTTTAGAAAATACAAACTGCTAATTTAATTAAAACATTGTGTGTTATTTAGCTGGTAAAAATAAAAAGGAATTTTTTTTTCTGCATTTTTAATTAAAAAGAAAGATATTGAAATGTTCTGGTTCCCAGAGTAGTTTGACATTTTTGGCCTTCATGCCAAAAAGTTTGTACACCCCTGGCTTAAGCTGTGCCTTTTTGAATTTAAAAAAAATTATGTCCACAGTTTGTCAACTTCCTAATTCTTCTAAAACTTTTGTCTTTTCAAGACACTGTCAGGTCATCCAGGTGAATATTGGGTTATGCTGCCCTGTTTTACTGTTTTAAATAACAAACCTCCTTGATATTTAAAATATATATCCTCACCACAATAAATGTAACTAATCTGTTACTAATTCTTCAACCCCTACAACTAATACTAATTTACTCACTATGTGTTATCTGTAACTAACCATTTGTCTTGCTAACTCTGTAGGTATTAGACTTTAGTAATCAGGAACTGCTTAACTTATCTAATTACCAACTTATTTCTGCCAGGACGTCAATGACCAGAATAGCCTTCGCTACCCGAGCCTGTACAAACCGGGCCAACAGAACCTGCTCTTCAACAAACGGCAGTTCTTCCTCTGCACGCTGCAAGGCATGGTCACGTCATTCCTGCTTTTCTTTATTCCCTACGGAGCGTTCTCCGTCATGCTGAAGGACGACGGCTCCGACTTCTCCGACCAGCAGGCGTTTGCCGTCACCATAGCAACGACATTAGTCATCGTTGTGAGTGTTCAGGTGAGTCTCTGAGCAGACTGAACTGTTCTGTTAGTGTTATAATAATAACCAACACTGTACATCAAAGGGGATTTTGTATGTTTTTATACTTCCATATGGATTTCTACTCCTACAAACGGCCCAAGCGATTAGAAAAACATCCAGCTGTTTTTGAGCAATAATTTAATGTTTTTTGGTGTCTGGAAAATAAGCCGCTTCAAAAACCTTCTAAATGTAACTTTGCATATCAGCACCTAGCAACCCCAGCAAAGCCCGGCCCGTTACCTAGCAACCCCAGTGGAGTTCCGCCCGTCACCTAGCAACCCAAACACAGCTCCGATCCAGCCTGTTGTTTACTTACAATCTACAATAACTTCTTTGAAGAATTTTCCCTTTGGGATCAATAAAGTATTTTTAAATTATATTGAATAGAACTTGTTGGCAGCCATTTTCATGTGTGAGTGTAAACGTTGAGTTGGCCAGAAGCAACTTATTTGGATTTAAATTGACAAGGGGCCCTAAAGCAGCTCAAAATAGGCTAACTGAGCAGGCTAAAATCTCACTGTTTAAAAATGATATTGTGCAAAGAAAAAAATGTTTTGAATCATCCATAGATCTATCCTAACCTGTTAAATGTGTGATGTCTTTGTTATTAGATTGGACTGGATACACACTACTGGACTGCAGTCAATCATCTGTTCATGTGGGGCAGCCTGATCGTGTATTTTGCCATTCTGTTTGCAATGCAAAGTGACGGCCTGTTTGGCATCTTTCCGAGTAATTTCCCATTTATTGGTGAGTTAGGCTCAATATGATAAAAAAAAAAGACTGGTGGAAACGAAGCAGAAGGAATTTCATATTGCTGTTTTTCCACAGGCACGGCTCGTAACTGTCTCTCGGAGAAGAGCGTGTGGTTGGTCATCCTGCTCACCACTGTGGTGTGCATTTTGCCTGGCTTAGTCTTGAGCTTCCTGAGAGTCGACCTCTTCCCAACTCTAACAGACAAGGTGCAGGAACAGTGAGAGTTTCTATAGAGTCAGTATAGAAGATGCTGTACAATCTGACAATCTTCGGGGAATTAAGAGATCGCTGGTTCGTCTTCACAGGTTCGTCATTTGCAGCAGTCCAGGAAGAAACAAAGGCCTCAGGAACAGAACCTGAGGCGAGTCCGCCGGACCAGTTCCCGCCGCTCTGCCTACGCCTTCTCCCACCAGCAAGGCTATGGAGAGCTGATCACCTCAGGCAAAAACATGAGAGTGAGCACACTGTCTTCCACTCACTCCCTGGAAAGAATAGCACAGAGCTCCAGCTGGATAGAAAATATACTGAAGAGGAAGAACGAAGTCTCAGCAGAACCAGCAGAGAGCCATAAAGCAGACAGGCTGAAGTAACACGAAAGGATTCAAGTGCCTAACCAGAGTATTAACACCCATTTTAACTTCTCACATTTTTGTTATGTTACAAGTACAAACTTTAATTTTAGTAGGATTTTATATTGTTGGCCAAAAGCCAAGGTGGAAGGAAATTGATATATGTCAGTATCAAAATGTTTTACAAATAAAAATCTGGAACAGTTTGGCATGTATTTCTATACAGTCAACACCATAGACAACAACACCATAATCTTTTGTTGCAATCACAGGTCCAAGTCTTTTGGAGCATATTACTACCAGCAGCCTTGAGACTGAAATTTTTGACTTGTTCCTTGCAAACTAATTGAAGTGGATTGAGAGCATCAATCCAATAGGCTGTTCTAACATACGAGCATGCTTTCATTTAAGATATTACATTGTTTTTCTAAAGGATTTCCTGAAGTTGAGTTCAGTGGGAAGGGATCACATAGTAGATCAAAAAAATTTTGAAATGTTACTTGAAATGCATAAAGGGATCATATTTGTGTGCTTAACTACATACTATTAGACAACAAAATTCAAGTGTATTATGTACGCTTGTGTTTTTCCTAAATCCTATAAGTTTGTTTTGTAATTTCTGGAGTATTTTTGACTTGTCCAAGGAATACTCTGGATGAAAGCGATTTGTCTGGCAGTAGGGTTCATTTCCATACGGTTTAGGTTTTGATTATAGCTGTTTGCAGTGAAAAAGTTATGAAATTTTTTGGCCTTCTTGGTGTTCCGTACATGAAGAGCAGGAATGTCATAGTGGACCACATTTAGCAACCAAGTGTGAGATATATACACTCAACAGCGCCGGTTATTGCTTACATATGTAACCCTTCTTTGTTTGTCTCAAGTCCAGTAGGTTGACTTCACAACAAACACACTCAAGTTCACCGTATTTACTCTAACAAAAGAGAAAATAAAGTTGGTGGTTAATCTCAGTCCAGCAGCTTCTGACCCTATAGATAAAATGAAATAAAATAAAAAACCCTTAAGAAACTAATGGTTCTCAATGAGGTGCTAACAGCAGTTAGCAGTAATAAAATTAAACACAGACAAAATGCACATTAATTATGGTAATAACAGTCAAAAAACATATACAAATTATGGCAAAATTGTACATGAAACCCTGTATGTGACTAAATTAGTCTAAAATATGTGTTAAAATTGAATACTTAGAGAAAAAAAACAGCTGAACCTAATAAATACCACAGTTACAGAATGTCAACAGAAAAAAAGGGGGACAAACTGTCAGTTACCGGTTGCCATGTTTACCGCCAACTGTCACTCTGGCTGGGGTGGGCGAAATGAACTTAAAGTTATATCACAATATTATGTGGTAATGTTCCAATAATGATGAAAGTGATCATAAAAACTCTTTCTTAGTTATTTCTTATATAACTTTAGCTCATGGCAGAGCAATTATAGCACCACAAATGCAAATAATGCTTTTGAAAAACAAAATCAGTTTTTTAATGTGCTTCTTTAGGACATCAGTCACATAAAGGAGTGTGATTTGTATCTCTAAACTACACACAGTAGCTGCATTTAATCATATATTTAAATTTATTGATATTTACTGATATTATAATTGAACAAGGGCTGCGCAGTTGGTAGAGCTGTTGCCTTGCAGCAAGAAGGTTCTGGGTTCAATTCCCGGACCCGGTCTTTCTGCATGGAGTTAGCATGTTCTCCCTATGCATGCGTGGGTTTTCTCCGGGTACTCCGGTTTCCTCCCACAGTCCAAAAACAAGACTGTCAGGTTAATTGGTCTGTCTAAATTGCCCCTAGGTGTGAGTGAGTGTGTGTGTGCATGGTTGTGTGTCCTGTGTGTCTCTGTGTTGCCCTGCGACAGACTGGCGACCTGTCCAGGGTGACCCCGTCTCTCGCCCGGCACGCTAGCTGGAGATGGGCACCAGTAACCCTCCCGACCCCACTGAGGGACAAGGGTGAAAGAAAATGGATGGAAGGGTGAAAGAAAATGGATGGATGGATGGATGGATGGATGGATGGATGGATGGATGGATGGATGGATGGATGGATGGATGGATGGATGGATGGATGGATAATTGAACAAACAGTGGAGAAAAGTGAAAATAACAATCCGGACAGTTTTGAGATATTTTAAACATCATTACCTGGAATTTATAGTGACAACGATAAATCTGAATTCTCATAATAAAAAAAATTATCACGATAAATGATACAATGGTTCTTTCTTTTTAAGTTTTGGAGCCCTCTAGAGGTACAACATATACCTCTATTAATTACGCATTAGTTAACTCTATTAACTAATTATGTAACTTCTGGATCAAATTAAAAGTGGCCACAATATTTTCTTATGTTTCTCGTTCATATGAAATACGTTTAAGTTTGTTGTTGTAATGTAAGAAAATGTGGAAAAAATCCAAAGGGTTTGAATACTGTAGTGACATACTTTATATTTGCATGGATCTGACAAACCAAGCACAAACTGTGAGAGTTTTATTTTTATTATTTGGGTAAATCGAAGCTCAAATGATTACCAAGCATACCTCATTTTTTAATACTGTGAATCGTGTCAAGGGTTTGGTGAAACCAGAAAGTCTGGGGGAATTTCTGGGTCCCAGCACAATCTGGAATTTGATTTTAGTATTTTCCAGATCTGGACAAGTATTAAACAATAAAAGAATAGAGAAAAATAGTATGACGTATTCTTGCTTCCTCGTGTCCTACCTTCTTTCTTCATTATTTAAATCCGTGGTTTGTTCCTTATTTGTTCTTTTAGTTCTTTGTTCCCATTTGACCATATGTGGAAAAGTAAAAAAGAAATAAACACCATAATTTCCAGCCCCTCAATATTAAAAAATAGTTTTGATTAGTTCAGTGAATTAAACAACCCAGAAGGCAAAACCCATCTAGAGGTTTTCACAACTTGAAACTTGTCTTAAAAAATTATTAATATTACCAGGTTATTATTTTGCCTTTGGATTAAACTTTTTTCCACTTTATTTATCCTTAAAGTGCAGCAGAAATGTATACACTACAAATGTAAGACATTTTTAGTTTGGTTTTATTTTTGGGTGGAAAATCATTTGACAATCTCTCAGATTAATAAAAAAAAAAAAATCAAGAATACATATCACACTTACAGATGCATATTTTGCCCTTATGTCACCATTTGTAGAAAAGTAAAAAAAATAAAAATAGCATCATAATTTCCAGATGTTTTTTTTTTTAAATTACAGTTTCCATTTGTTTTATTTTAGGTTTAGTGAATTGAACTGTCCATGTTTTTATTCTTTTGCCTTTTCATTAAAGTTGTTTGTACATTACTTACCCCTTAATAAAGTGCACCAGTATTTTATACACTACAAATACAGAGTTAATTTAACAGCTTAATTTTATTTTTGGGTACAAAATCATCTGACATCATCTCCCAGAATAATTTTTAGAAAATCATAAGAAAATATCACAAAAGTGTATATTTGGCCCTTATGTTCCCATCTGTAAAATAGCAAAAAAATAAAAATAAAATAAAATTAACATCCTAATTTCCACCTCCTGAATGTAAAAAAAAATTACAGTTTGCATTTGTTTTAGTTGATTTGTTTGCAAAATAAACAAGTAAACGTCGGTTGTGTAATTCACTCCTCCAGTAGGACTGCAGCTCCGCCCGCCGGCTTCGTCACAAACAGACTTTGTTTCTCCATCGCCGCTCTGCGCGGGTCCGGCGTGTAGTAAGCATCTCTGACGGCTTGGAGGAAAGACGCCGCCTTCTCGCTGGTAACCATGGAAACGGCACAGCCTCCCCAGCCCGCTCCGGTCAACCTGGAGCCCACCGCTCCCGACTTCCTGCAACCAGAAGAAACGACGAAGCGTCGGTGCTACGGCGAAGCTTTCAGCGTCATTGATCTTTATGAAAAATCAATGCGAGAGAGATACTGTTTTATTGAACTGAAAGAGGTTTTACTGAGTCAGTCGCTTGCAGTGGTAAAAGCTGAAATCAATAGCTGGACGTGTGTGTGTGTGTGTGTGTCTGTGTGTGTGATAGCAAATTGATCATGCTAGCTGTAAAACACAAGGCAGTAAAAATAAAAATGCACACATAAGATTTTTGTAAAAGGAACTAGGTATACAGAAGCAACTCAGTAAGTTACACTAAAAAGTTTTGTCTTTTTTGTTCATAAAGTCAAAAAGAAAAACTGATATTGATTACACACAGTTTGAAAGTTTGACCACAAGGTGGCACTAGAGGTACATGAGTTCAGCTGAAGGTGTTTATTTGTTGCTTAGTTTACAGATTATTTTTAGTAAGTCTTCATACTCCTAAATGACACTAAGGAAAAAGTTTAATTCTGTGTCCTACAATAGGGACAGAAAACTAAAAAAAGGAATTCTGGCTTTTTTTTCCTCAAAATTCTGATTTTAATCAGAGAATTCTGACTTTTGATCTCAGAAAATTAACGTCAAAATTTTGAAATTTAAGACGGAATTTTTTTGAATAATCCATACGTGTTGCCCCAAATCTCTATGCAATAAATAAGACATGAAAAAACAAAAGCATATGATTATTGTATACATTTATTTAGAAGTCCAATAGATTCAGAGTTTTTGTTATGATCCAAAACAACCCCTAAAAATTTTACTTCATTTACTCATTCCACTAGAATCATCTATAGACATTATAATAAATTCGAATATTTTTCTGCTACCAAATTCATGAATTTTTATTTTATTCCAGTTAATTTATTTAAAAATCTCTTTTTTGTGTTGGTTTGACTCACAGACAGATGTCCACCAGCCGGTCCAGCTCTGGACAGCTGCACTCGTACTGGTCTCTGCAGCTCGCATGGCTCTGGTTCATCAGCTCTCCCAGCAGCGTTATGGATCCTGCAGCTCCGGCGTCGCAAATGCTTTTAAACCTCATCACGCGTTCAGCTTCACCGTACACATGCTTGGCTCGCTGGTGAAGCTTGAAGTTTGTTACTGAGAAACAAATAGACAAAAAAAAAAAAAAAAAAAAACTTTAAATTAATCATTTTAATGGTATGATTTAGAAAAATCCACAGTTTTGTGGGGTTAAATATAATTTTCCAAATTTTTTTAATGTACAGAACAAACTGAGATATTGCGTCATTTCAAGTGTGACGCAACTTAATTGTTGTTTAATATTGAAAACAAGGCTGGGCGATATTATATTGAATTCAATTTCTGATTTTAATCACATTTTCTCAATGAAAAATCTTCAGAATCGTACAATTTGATTAACTGACAAAATAATTGATTACTAAAATAATCACTAACTGCAGCACTAAATGGCTGATTTGTGAGCAACACTACTGGATGCTGGTTGCATCAGTTATACCAAAGATGTTTGACTAAATCGGGTGACTTCACTCCAGATTGTGCAGATGTGTTCATTTACCCACCATGCTGAGTGTTAGCGCTCAGCAGCTCTGCGCACATCTGCTCGGTGGTGATGCCCAGAACTTTACAGATCTCCTCACGGCTATACGGCTCAGGATGCAGCACCTCGTCCACCAGGGCCAGCATCTCTTCCAGGGACGCCTTCAGCTCCGTCTGAACCTGAGAGAGCTTCATCAACCTGCTCGGATCCAGACCTCGAGCCTGCGCCAACATCTGCGCCCAAACCGGAAGACACTTAGTGTTATCATTTAAGATACAACAAAGTTGTGTAAACTAGGGATGTAAGCAATCAATCACATAACGATTAAATATTTATTAGATTTGTTTTTTTTTTTCATTCGATTAACTAATAACGTCCGCGTAGACATTTTTTTCAGCATTGCAGTTTAACCGCCATCCAGCAGAGGGCGCCGCTATTCATAGAGAATTAAAGATGGCGGCGACCATGTCGTAACAGGAAAGATAAATGGTCGAAAACAGAGTCTGATGTTGGACGCTAGCTGCGCTTTAATCAGTTCTGTTTTGAAGTATAAACATCTGACAAGCTTCTTAAGTTGTCAACTTAATAATAGCGGTCATTCAGTTGAGCTGTATGACGGAACAGCGTCAGCTTTTCGACCAATAATTAGTGATTTGCTATGAACCGATAGCTCAGAAAAATTGCAAAAATAATGGCAAATGACGTAAGGAATATAAGCGCGGTTTATTTTGAGGGCGTTCTAAGTGTAATAACGTGAGAAAAACACTTTTTGTTTATGTAGCCAGCATTAAGCAAAGTAACACAAAAAAGTTAACATATAATAATGTGCTTCTTTTTGAAAAAAATTAGTCCTTCATGTTATGGAAAGACAGTTTTTTTTCAGCTTGTTGCAGCTTCAGATGCACCTTTGTTGCAATCCGACATTCCACCACCCGGATGTTGTAGTGAGAAGAAGCAGCTTTGTTCATCTCAACGCAGCAGTTGGAGATCACGAACACGGCCCCGTCTGGGAGCTTGACATCGGTGGCCCTCAGAGGCTGGAACTCTATCAGCTTCGCCTGATAAGCGGTTGAAATTCTGTCATTTCAATAGACATTAACCATCTGAATGTAGAAACATTGCAGTGGTGGGGGAAAAAAAGCTTCATACAGTTCCTTTCTCTGCCAGGAATGAAATGGACTGGTCCATGCCTCCTCCCTCTGTCCCGATGTAGCGCTCACTTTTGGTGCATATCTCAGCCAGATCCACCTTTGGGGCCGATTACAGAGGACAAAAACAGAGTGAAGAAGCAGTAAACACTCATGAACCCTCCACAAAATACTTCCTTACATTGAGGAATGGAAAGGTAAACGCACAAAGGGGTTGTCTTAATTTGAAGGATAATTTTCTTGGGTTTTTGCCCCCCACTTAAGAACTTCTTTGCCCCAGCATTCATAGCTTTTATTTTTTGCATTAAGCTACAAACTTAAATGTATTTTATTGGAAATTTTTACCTTAGAAAGAGATTTCTGGTTCGCCTCCATTGTTAAGAGGCCAGAACAGCAAACTAAGGCACTTGAACTGGACAGACCAGAACTGGGAGGAACGGTTCCGTCAACAACACAAGACATTCCAGCTAGACGACCGATCCCAAACTTCTCCTGAAGAAAATAAAATCGGATCAAGATAAAATACTGTAGGATAGTGAAAGAACATTTAATAACTACACAATGCAGTTAAAAATACAAAGTTTACAGAATAAATGTTCTTTACACTGTCTGAAGTTAAATCCGACCAAACTTCCTTTTGTTTCATGTCAGATAGAATTATTAAAATTATTTCTATTTAGTAAATAGAAATAATACAAAGTAGGGTAAAAATAGATCTAGAAGTGCGCCTCCATTAAACCAAGTTTTCAAAGCCATGAAATCATGCTTTTATGTATCATTGCATAAATTAATAACCATTCTGTATGTAAAATTCTGGTTTTAGTAATAAATCTTACATATTATTTCTCTCATTATTGCGTCAGTTAGCAAATAGAAATTATTTTTGCTAATTCTAACTGACCTAAAACCAGAGAAGTTTGTTTTAGCCATTGAGAAAAGGAGATGTATGCCTTTTTTATTCAACTGTTTTAGCTTTAAATACCTGGATACCTTTGACTCCACAGAGAAAATAATAATACCACTTTGGATTTTCTCTGTCTATGATGATGTCCTCTGAGCAGGACACTTTAAAATCCCTGCAAATAAACAAAAAGCCTTTAAAAAACATAACAAAGCAGCACCGATATTTTTAAAACTCTTAATTAAAGTTGCAAAAATATAAAATAAAAGTGCAGTAATTGTTGGCGTCTTACTGGTACTGAGGATTTGTGTTTGCCAGCTGGATCGTTCCGGAGTTGTTCACACACACGGCGGCCAGGATGTTCTGCTCGATGGCCATCGGCAGGACAGAGTATCCACAGTAGTCGATGTGTTCGCCTGGTGAAAAACAATAACTTATAATTAATCTGAAATAATTCAATTGTTTTGGCACTACTGGTTCCGTATTTTAGCTAGTCGAGTTCTGTAGAATTAGGAACATTTCTATCTAAAAACTCTGATTAGTTATCCAAAGTATTTAGGTGTTTGTTATATTTCTTTAAGGTTTTAACTTTTTACTTTTGTGTCAGACTAAAACTGCTTCTACAGTTGTAACCAATTTAATCGATTTAGTTAACAGAGCCCAACTTTGTCTCATTCAATTTCATTGAAAAATGGTTCTAGAAAGTATTCATTACATGTCATACATTTATATTTTTATTTTGTAAAAAAATAAAATTAAATTCACTCATATCCTTGACTTTTCACTTCATAATTATGTACCATTACGTGTTGGGTTAAATAAAAATCAAATGAACAAATTAGTAAAACTTTAAGGTGGTCAAAGTCTGAAATTATCTTTTAAGTTATTAATTTACCTATTAGATTTACCCTTCCAGGTGCACATGTATAGAAGAGAGGAGATTCTCCAAACTTTGCTTCAAAATGATCCTTCAAGTTTTTCAGCCTGTGCATGAAGAAAATAAAAAAAACTGGTAAACAGGCATTGCTCATTTCAACACCGGTCAATCGGTCCCATTCATTGCTTCTCACCTTTCATTAGAAGTTATCTCAATCTTCAGTTTGGGTGGATTAGATGCCATGTTTACTTGATCAGAGATTACTTGGTTTTTAATCAGTTTCTTGTCGAAGTTCTCACTCACACAGCAACAACCTGACTGCTGTCAGCTGACTGTCCCACAGAAATCCCGGATATGAAACCGCTGACCTCCGATATGCTGAAGCCACATCTACTCATTCCATTTAGCTGCTGTTTGATTAGGGAGCTGACTCAGGAACAGCTGCAGAGCCAAGATGCGGAAATGGAAAGAGAAATGACCTACACTGGCCACCGTAGAAAGCGAAGCGACTTCAAACTGGATATTTCAGCATTATTTTACTAATAACCTCCAGTCTGAAGTAATTTCTGAAAGAATAATGAGTAAGAATTCCTAGTATACAAGTTATAACTTTGGCGAGTCCAATAAAGACTATAATTCAAGATTATTTTAGGCCAAATATTTTTAGTTTTATGATTTATTTGAGTTTGTTACTTACTACTGATCATAAGAAAAGAAAATATCTGTTATCTAAAAAAAAAGCCATGGAATGATAAAATAAAACTATTCGCTCTCGGAGCGTGTATGGAGCCAACCATAGAGCCAACTATCACTACAACATACCAAGAACTACCCTACCCATAATTCCAGTAAAGCTGTTACTATGGAGACGTTGCTAACCTATACTATTCCAGGAATTAGAAAGAGAACAAAAACATTTCTGGCGTGTCTGTTCGACTAAGTGGACGGAATTTTAATGACTAAATCAGTGAAATGACAGTATTTTTGCTTCCTCGTGAAGCTGCATAAAGTTTTTGGGCAGCATTTTTCTTTTTTCCCGTTTACAACCGCGAGGGTTTGGCGCTGCTAATGCGCGCGAGTTTTCAAAGAGGGGGAGTCGACGTCACGCGTATGTTCAACAAGCTAGTTAGCTGGCTAACTTCTGTTAGCTTCTGATTTTAGAGTTTACTCTAAGGAGAACTGCTCGGAAAGTTTTGTTAAACTCTACACTAGCAGAAATAATCGGCGTCTACAGACACCGTTCTATAAGAAAGAGTTTTATGCTTTTGTTGATTTAAAAAAGCAAAGTTTTTTTTAAATCGCTGCTTTATAATGTAAACAGTAGCATGGTCAGCACTCAACAATATCTTAGATGAGCTACTAAAAGGAACTTACAAGTTTTTTACCCCCTCCACTTGGTAAGTTATTAATATGCATATCTGCTTGTGTCAACAAAAATTGAATTTAACATACATTTTACTTATCTTTTAAGTTAATGCCTGACTACGGTGCTGCAGCGTACCGAGCTGACCAGACCGTTTACTCTTCTTTCCAAGCAGGCAGTGCAACATGTCCATTGATTTTGACAGCGCTGCCCTTCAGACTCAACATGAGGAAGATGAATACGACCAGGAAGACTACGCAAGAGAACAAGAGGTGCAACACATAGCATGTCACAGTGTTAAGGGACCTATTTTCCTCAGCTTAATATTCAGCTTTTTGTGCCATGGTTATTTATTTGGATCTACATATTTAAATACATTGGATAACTGCATCTAATTGTTTTTTTAAAATCCTGTCTTAATTAATTGACTATACATTTCCAGGTTTAGGTCAGTTAGCAGCATCAGTATAAAAGTTCATACCAAAAAAGTTTTTAACATGTTAATAACAAGATTAATAATAACAACAATACTACTACTACTAATAACATACTGTATAAGACTACAGCAGCAAAATACTGCAGTTATTAGAAATAAAAATATTGGATTCCGGATCCCAGGGATGTTGCACTGAGTCGGATCACTTTTTATTTGGTCATAATGGCTACCATTACATCTGGAGGAATTGGGTGGAAACTGTAAAGGTTTATAGTACCATTCCTGCTGTGAAGTACGGAGTTGGCAACATCGTTGCTTTGGGCAAGAGAGACTGGTGGACTTTTCAAAACAGATGGTGTTGTATGGAAAAGACAGTGCTGGAGCGGTATTCAAGATATCAGTAACTCAAGCTTGGCAACAAATCGGTCTTACAAATTAGCATTGATCAAAAGCATACAGCCAAGATAGAAAGGAGTTGAAGAATAGCAGAATTAATGTTTTGGATTGGCTACTCTCAGTCGCATAGAAAAAAAAACATTACCAGAGGTGAAAAGGTGGGTGAAAGTAAAATAGCCTGGAAACCTGTGGGATCATAAAAAAATTGCGTCAAACTAATGTATGAAGTTTTTGGAGCCGTCTGTCTGTCTGTCCGCTGTAAATGTACTTCAGTGTTTTTCAAACAGAAAAGTCGGCCTACAGAAAGGTCAGTAAATGTACTCCACGTATTGTTGAAGCTTCTTTTGCATGAATTATTGCATCTGTGCAGCCGGTCCAATCACCGTGTGGCTCTGCTGAGGTGATAAGGAAGTCTGGGTTGCTTTAATGATGGCTTTCAGTTCATCTGCATCGTTGAGTCTGCTGTCATCTAGTCAAACACACTGGTGTCATCAACACCTATGATTTTGGCAGTGTGGGAAGGCTGTACTGGTACATAAAACTGAAGTGTATTGAGATAAAAATTAGATAAAATTTTGCGAAGAACAACTGGAGAAAGTGAAAGTTGGCCTGTCATGATAAGAAATTTTGCTGAACGATAAATTGTTCCAGAAGTTATTGCAATAAATAATAATACTGCTGTTTTGAGACCATTTTCAAGTAATACAATCTAATATAAGTAATATTTAACACTGGAACTGGAAGACATTATAAATATCCAAAATAAATAATAGAAAAAAATATCAGATTAAAAAATAAAATTACCAATGTAGTCAAAATGCTCCTTCAAAAAAGTTTGAGGGAAAGTTTAGACCAAAACAGCAGACTGCAGACTTTTGTCCTCCAGTTTTTGGTAGAAAGAGAAAAATGATAAATCATGCAAATAGAAATGATTGAGCTCATTTTTATTTATCATGCGATTAATTAATTGATTTATTGCTACAGACCTAACAGGGAGAGCTGTCCACTGCTGTTGGATTGTGATTGTAAATGATAAATCTGTCAGGTTGTTCTCTGCTGTTTGTAGACGCAGTAAAGTGTTCATTGTTTGAATGTCACAAATCACAGCCACCCTCTCACAGGCCCACCTCCACTTAGCGCTGTTCACACCCACAATCTGTTACTCCATGTGTCTGAGCTATTATTGGCTCGGCGGAGAGGCCTCCTTCCAGGTGTGTCCCGCTGAAACTCGCTCTGCCCTGCGGCCTCCCTACTTTCTCCTTCCTCTGAGTCGATTCGTTTCCACTCTTGACCCCGTTTGAGCTCGAGTTAGGAGGGAAGAAATGTTGCTGAGCTGCTTGCTGATTAGATTCAAAACTAACTTCTTCCCTCCGAGTTCCTTTCATTTTATCAATTCGTAGTAACCTACTTATTGCACACAAACTGGTCAAGGGGAACTCGTTTGCTGCCAGTAACTGGAATGTTTCTGCTCCAGTTAACCCTGCTATATGTTTTTTTTCTGAACAATGGAGGTCTTTGGGAGCGAAACGCAGTGATGTCACAGGAAGCCGACGACATGCCGGGCGCACTTTGAATGTTTCACACTGGAGGTCATCTCCGCAGATGTATCAGGATATGTTGGTGGTATAGATGGAAGCGGAGGATTTTTTCTAGATGTGTAATTGTGGTGATATGGGTCCGTCGGTCGTGGACACAGTCGAGGATCTGAGGAATATTCAGGAATCTTTGTGGGAAGTAAGTCCAGCAGGTTCTGCTCGTTTCTGAAAGCCTGACACAAAACTTTCTCTGCT
Source organism: Poecilia reticulata (assembly GCF_904066995.2). Classification (NCBI taxonomy): domain Eukaryota; kingdom Metazoa; phylum Chordata; class Actinopteri; order Cyprinodontiformes; family Poeciliidae; genus Poecilia; species Poecilia reticulata. The sequence continues at coordinate 26,102,623 of NC_088835.1, read as the reverse complement.
TTTTTTAAAGGTGCAAAAATGTATAAATAAGGCATTTTATTACTGATTCAAGTAAAAATGTACACATTTGAAAACTTCTGGTTAGTTTGTTGAACGCTGCGTTGAACTATCATTTCAAAACAAATAAAAAATTTTAGTTTAGTTTCAGAATCTTCATAAAACATTGAGGAAGATCAGAAAATACCTTTTGTCACTTATGAGAAAACAAACAAAGTGCCGCCTCGTCTTGCTGCTTCTCACGTCGTCATTGATCGGCTCTCTGTGTTATTTCTTTACACTGTGTTAGTTTATAACTTTGTTGCTGAGCAACCTTGCTGACTAATCTCCATGTGTCGTGTCTCTGCAGCTGCACAAGCTGCTCACCGACTTACCAGATGACATGCTGGAAGACAGCAGAGACTCCTCCTCCCCTGAGCTTGAGTGCTCTACCTACAGCAATAAAAACACCGGCAGCAGGTAACGCGTGTTTCTGTTCACCCATCAGTCCAGTCTGGAGACTTTTAGAAGTGGTTGAGAGTGATTTTGTTTTCTCTCAGCCCACAGACGAAGTGGAACCAGGATTGGTCTGATCATTCGCATCCAACCTCTCACACACAGGTTGTCTTACTTTGTCCGTCCATCCATCCATCCATCCATCCATCCATCCATCCATCCATCCATCCATCCATCCATCCATCCATCCATCCATCCATCCATCCATCCACCTACCCACCTACCCACCCATCCATCCATCCATCCATCCATCCATCCATCCATCCATCCATCCATCCATCCATCCATCCATCCATCCATCCATCCATCCATCCATCCATCCATCCATCCATCCACCCACCCACCCACCTCACTCACTCACTCACTCACTCACTCACTCACTCACTCACTCACTCACTCACTCACTCACTCACTCACTCACTCACTCACCCACCCACCTACCCACAAATCAACCCGAGGAGAGGGTCACTTTGTGTTTGTATTAAATCTACAACCGAAACGATTTATCACGATGAATCAATTACTCAAATAATCGTCAAATTAGTATTTGATTGATTGTTAACTCTAGTGTAGACTCAAACAAAACTGTACAAAAAAATACAAACATTTTGCATTTAATATGGAGATATTTATAGATGTGTTCTACCCAAATCTCCTCAGGTCGCAGTTTTAGCTTCACCTGATTCAAATTCTGTCAATAAAAATCTGCTATTATGCACCTTTTGCTACCAAATTATTAATTGGTTAATCCAAATAAAACAGATCAGCCCTACTCTGGATTAATGTCAAGTTGAGAAAGGTCTGAGCTTTTCACATGTTAATGTTAGAAGTATTTGTTTTAGCTGCAGATTCATCCTTTGCTACAAAAGATCAAACGTTCGCTGAAGCAAATCTGTTATTGCATTTTAGGCAATAAATGTTCATTTTGTTGTATAAAAAAAAGGAACTAAATTATTTATTTGCTTTTTTTCTTGTATTTGTAATACTGTATGAAAATTACATAAGTGAACAAATTAAAAATCTGCCAGTTTTGCTATCTGATTAATCCATGACTAAAATAATTAGATCATTACTGTCCAACATTCAAAGTAAATAAAAGAAAAACAGATCAGTAACGCTGTTACTGTTTCTCTGAAGGCCTACGAAGTCGACTACGATCACGGCTTGCCCGATGGGTACGCGTACGAGGATGGACACGCTAACGGACACCTGCCTCACAGTCTGCCTCCCGGCTGGGATCAGGGTCGTCACTTTGCTCAGGAAAATCGAACAAACATGGACTCGGATGAATATGCAGATACCGGGGATTATTCTGCGGAGTGTGACCCCCGGTTGTTCCCTGAAAGCACCAGAAGCAATCTGGATTATAACGGCGACGGAGGCTACAGGAGTCCGCAGTGCCACGGCGACCACAACGCCAGAAACCATTTCCAAGTGAGTTATCCATCTTTGTCTGGAGAAATCCTGAAGTTTTCGTTTTTTGTTCCATGTGCGTTAATAAACAGTTTTTCTTTGTTTTGATCCTCAGAAGTTAACCTCTGGACCAGGTGACCATGGCAACAATCAGTTCAAGGTTAATTATAACCCTCAGCATCCAGCCCATCAGCCAAAAGTGTTAAACCCTCATAGTGCTCAGCAAAAAGATCAATTCGAACAGCTGCAGAGGGAATTTCTTGATTCAACGCAACGTAAGTTTCAGTGATCTTTGTTTTGAGGCTGCATTAAGGAACTGCTGGTTTTATTGTCTTGTTTTTTTATTTTTGAAGTTTTAATGTTGGTGAAATGCTGAGGATTGAAAAGCCTTACCAACTTATAGTCTACCGTATTTTCTGGACTATAAGGCGACCTTAAAACCCTTTAATTTTATCAAAAACGTCAGGTGCCTTATAAACAGGAGTATTTTAAAAATACGGCTTTTGTTAAAACTATGAATAATTTGGGGATCTAAATGTTTGTGGTGTTTCAGAAACTGCAGACAAGGAGCAGGTTGCGCAGCTGCAGGTGTTGAACAAAGCTCAGCAGAGGCAAATCGAAGACCTGGAGCGGAAACTGGAGGATTCGCGCCGAAATATGAGATACATCGAGCATCAGTTTGCAATCGTCAAAGGTTAGTTTCACTCTGTTTGTCTGCACACTATGAAATGTATGTGAAAATAACCACATACATGAGAGCCTGCTGTTATTTTTAACAGATGAAAAAGATGGGCTGGCGGTAAGTTTCAGGGAGTCGAGTCGATTGATTGAAGAAGCAAAGAAAGGAGAAGCTCAGATGCAAAACAAACTGAAGGCTCTGGAGCAGCAGGTCCAGATCCTGAAAGAGAAAGACCAGGAGGTAAACGTTTCACCTCACCATCCCTGCTGCTTATTGCTTAGTTTATTTGCTCATCTTTCATCAACAATCATTAAACTGTACAACAATGTATTAGTACCATTGTAGATAGAAAAAAGGAGTAAATTTTTGCCAAAAAACTCTGAAATTTCAGAAATTTTCTTTAAAAAATTCTGAGCTTCAAAATTGAAAATGTGCTTGAAAAAATAAACATTTTTAGATTAATCTCAGAAATTTTCTAAAAAAAAAAAAAAGAAAAGAAAAGAAAAAGAGGAAGTTTCCAAGCTCCAAAAGTAAAACTTATGCTCGAAAAAAACTGAGATCAATCTCAGACGTTTTCTAGAACAAAAATGTGAAAATTAATTAACTTGGAAATTTTGAGATTAACACAGAAATTTTCTAGAAAAATCAGCTGCAATAGGCAAAGAAATCTAGAAAATTTCTGAGGTTAATTAAAAAATGTCTGAAGTTAATCTCAGAACTTATTCTGAGATTAATTTTTGAGATTTTCTGAAAAAATCTCAAACAATTTGTGAGATTTCAAGAAAATGTCAGTTTTTTTTGTTGTTTTTTTTTTTTTACCAGAAATTAACTCCTTTCTTCAGCCTGCAGTGGCCCTAATATGCTGTCATAAAACTGATAATTTTGTCATTTAAAATTGCTTTATGTAGCATTTGTACACTGCAGTTAAAAACAATACCTATATGCAGAAATAATGCACCTTAAGTAATTTAAGCTGATATTCTTAAATTTTTTCTTTAAATATTCTGTCATTGAAATCATTTGGAGAATAAATCAGGTGTTGTGTTTAAAGCCGAAGCGTTTCGTGTTGCAGAACATGAAGAAGCTGAAGGTCGCTGACGCTGCAGTGGACAGCATGAAGCAGCAGATGCTGGAGCTTTGCCGCTCTGACACGCTGTCCAGAGCGCGGCAGCAGCACGACAGAGACCTCGCCGTCATGAAGGAGCAGCACGAAGCGGCGCTGCTGGCCGTGCAGCAGAAACTCGACTCCACCTCCCAGGCTTTGAACGACCAGGTCAGTAATTTAATTTAGAACAATTTATGCATCAACGCTTCGTGCAGAAACATCATAAGTGCGGTTTTTGTGTTGCTCCTGTTTGCTTTCCTGCTTCTAGGTTGACGTTAGTCAGAAGTTGCAGCAGCAAGTTCAGCAGCTGGAGCGCCAGAGAGAAGAAGAGCAGCTGGAGAGAGCCAGGATCGTCAATTCTCTGAGCCAGCGCCTCGAAGAGAGTCAGCAACAATGTGCCAAGCTGCTGCAGACGAGTCAGTAACGAGTCCAGATATGTGCTGGGAAAAGTATTTACACCCTCACAGATTTCCTTCGTTTTCTTCTGAGACATTTTGCAGAAAATGTCTTGGATCGTCAAATACCTTTAAATATCAAACAAGGATAACGTGTAAATACAAAATGAGGTTATCAAATTATGATTTTACTTAATAAGAAAAAGTCATTGTTGAGTAATTTTGCTTGTTTTTCTTCAGATTCTGTTCAGGAAATGAGTCAAATGCAGATCAAACTACAACAAGCTCAGTCAGCCAAGACACTGAGCGAAAACATAAACAAAGTTTTACAGGTTTGCTTTCCATTTTTATTTTTTTTACTACTAAATTACTGTTAAATGTTCTCCAGAGACGGGGCTGTGTAAACCTGTCAGCCTAAACCTGTTTTTGTTCACCTGAAAGGAGGACATGGCTGAACTGAAGGAGCAGATTACGCTGTATGAATCTGCCCTGAAACACGGCGTTATAGCGTTTGACCTCAGCAACGACTGGGAGAACCAGCTGTCTGAATCCTGCATGGATCTGGGACTAAAGAAACCCGAAAGGAAGAACGGAACAGTTCACAGGTAGGCTGTGATCACTGGGATTTTGCGCTGCCTCTGGGGTTAACACAGGGTTTCCTGAAACCCGTTAAAATTACTTGAATTTCAAGTAAAGTGCTTGATATTCAAACTGCAGTTTTGTAATAAACATTTGATTAAAAGCCAAATTAGGAAAACACAATTTACAGTTGAAACCTGGTATTTTCAAACATCTACTAAAGAAGAGATATTTTTTATGACTGTCTGAAGTTAAATGAAACTAAACTTAACTTGTTTTAGATTAGTTAGAATTACCAAAATTATTTGTATTTACTAAATACCAGAAAACCTAGCAAAAAATTTGTTATATATACATTTTTTGCAACTTTCTTTGTGTATTTAATTTGAGCATAAAGGTCATTTAGCTTAACACAGTTTGTTTGTTTCAATGTATTGAATATTTATTGATCTGTGTAATTGAAATATAAGTTTGGCTTAGGGGCTGGAAGATAAATCAACAATATATATCACAATGGATACGCGATCAATATCACTAGACGGAATATTCAAAATATAGAATATTCACTGAACTCAGATTCAGAACCACACAGCATTGTGGGAAATGTAGGCAGAGGACATCCTTTAGCTGCTCATTTTGGTGGAATCAACTGACTTGCTCACTCTTTGGTTACCTAGCAACTCGCTCACTCTTTGGTTACCTAGCAACTCGGTCACTCTTTGGTTACCTAGCAACAGCCAGTGGAGTAACTGCCACAGCAGCAGCAGTTTAAGGTTCCACCACCGGTCCTCAAAACTGCTTAAAAATAATAAACAGGTTGGAGTGAAAACTGTGGACAAAACAGGAAATGTCACACCACCAGTTTGGCAGTAATTCAGACATTTAAAACAAAAAGTTAATCAATAATTATCAATATCGACTGATGTGAAATGTGATAGGTTTTTCAGCCAAATTGTCCAGCCTCTGCTTATATTTTATACATAAAACAGTTATTAAAATTGGGGAACTTTTTTATGAAATTAGTGTTTTGTCACATGTGTTTAAGAAACATTTAAAAACATACATTTTTTAAATATTTTAATTTACCTTGTCCTTATTGTCGAATGTTTAATACCATCACAAGACTTTATTAATAACAGTAAAAAATGATGTCACAGTGAATTCTAACTGTATATTCTTTAGTTAAATTGTGTTGTTTTTATCTCTAATTGTGGTGCTGGAAAAGTTTGAAAACTTTACTGTTGAAAAGTGAACGAACCTGCAGACGTAACATCAGATCTCTTCCGCTGGTTCTCATAAAACTTACGACTCTCCATTTGGCTCTTCAGCACCACCATGAATCACCTGTCCGACTCCAAGCTGCCCAAGGAGGAAGCGTTGAGGCTGCTGCGTGTGGAAATGCAGCGCTGCCTGGGATGTTTAAAGGGGAAGAGGCAGAAGATCAACCAGCTGCAGGAGGAGCTGCGGCTCGCTCAGGGGAGAGTCGGGGAGCTGGAGGCCCAGCTGGAGGAGGCGAAGCTCTGCTCTGCAGTAAGGGCTCCCCCTGGTGGACGCTTTTTAAGATTAACTGGCATTTACCAGCTTGTGACCCTGTGTTGACCTCAGTCAGCGTATTTCAAAGAGATTTTACATGATAGACCAACAGAGTCGTGCATAATAGTGAAGTGGAATGGAAGCAGTAGTTTTATTCTATTATTTGTTTGTTTGTTTTTTTACAATGTTTGCATTTAGTCTCTGAATCTGTACATTTGAACAAAATTGGTCTTCTAAAAAAGGCTAGATGAGATCAAAGCACCAAACTGCAAACTTCTGAAATCCAGTTTTTGATAGAAAGAGAGAAAAGAGAAAAATGATGAATCATGCAAATGGAAATCAATGAATTAATTGTAATTATTATTTGCGACCAGACAAAAATTATTTTGTAGCAAAAAGACCTTTTGGGATTGAAACGGTTCCTGACTCCTGGTTTATCTCATGAAAAACTTAACAAAACATTTTTAAATGAACAGTTTTGCACTGCAAATGGTCCTGGAAGACATGCAACAAGACTCAAACACGCTAACTGAAGTTGTTCTTGTTCTGAAATAAATAACTTTTGCTCCTCAGGCCAGAGAGACCAGCCAGAGGAAACACCTGGACACGACTGAAGGCTCTCAGAAAGAGTTGAGATCGCAGGAAGAGGCACACCTGCTGGAACAAGTGGAGGTTGAGTTTCGTCCATTTTCTTTACCTTCTTTGGTTTATTTAAGACAAAATGTTAAGTCTGTTTTCCTGTCAACCTGTAGATGCTTGAAAAGAAGAATAAAGAGCTGAAACAGAACGAAGAAAAGCTGAAATCTGCCAACTCTGAGCTGTGCACCAAAATGAGAGAGATGATCCAAGAACTGGACCAAGAAAAGCAAGAAGCTGCTCAGAGGTAAGACCCATCACAAAATGGGTTTATTTATTCATCTGCTGAAACGATTAATCGTGATTAATCGATTATTAAAATAATCATAAACTAATTTAGTAATTGATTCATCATTTACTAAGGCAATTTGCTGAAAGAACAGAGTCAGAGCAGGAATTAAGCTAAAACTGCAAACTGAACATTTTGCATTTAAGATAAAAAACTCCTCAAATTATTGATCAATTAATCCAAAAAATGATCAAGCATGCAGTAAAGGAATGTTATGTTGTTGAATTTCAGGTAATAAAATATATTATTTAAAAACACAATTGAATCATTATTTCTATCTGATTAATTGTAAGAATAATTGATTCCTGAAGCAATCGTTAGTACAGTCCTGATATTTATAAATCATTTGCATGTTTTTTTTTAGGACTGAGCGGATAAATCAGCAGTACAGAGATGATGTGGTGAACCGGGTCAGAACAGAACTCCTGCTAGAACACAACGCGGAGGTGGAGCAGCTGACTGCACAGCACCAGCAGCAGATTCAGCAGCTGCAGTAAGTCTCTGTCCCTAAAACTGAAATCTGTTCTCCTTTACACGTCGCTTAACGCACCTGTTTTAACTTCCTCCACAGAAACCAGCTGTCAGAGGTCAGCGATAAGATGTTGGCCGTGCAGGAATGTTACATCTCTGTCTGCAAAGAGAAGTGTTTCCTGGAGGAAACTCTGAAGAAGAAACAGGAAGAAGAAAGTAGTGAAGCGCTGGAGAAGCTGAGGGGTGAACTGGAGGCTCAGCATCAGGCCGCCATGCTGAAGCTTAAAGGAGACTGGACCAAAGAGAAAGAGGCTGAAATCCAGCAGGAAGTGAGCTGCCATGTCGCTTCCACTGAAGCCAAATGGAAGAAGGAACTTCAAAAGGTCTGAAACGATTAATCGTGATTAATCGTTTATTGAAATAATTGTCAACTATTTTAGTAATCGATTAATCGCTAACTGGAGTACATAAATTCATAATTATGTGTTTTTGAAAGATTGAAGATTAAGACTTAAATAAATAAGCAATGCTTAGCCTGGTGGCCCGCCAGGCTTACAATACACTGGAGGAAACCCTGGTATTTTTAGCTGTAGATATGTCATTAGCTACAAATAACCAAGCGTAAACTAAAGGAATGTTATGTCATTGGATTTCAGGTAATACAACGTTTATTTTCTTATCTAATAAAGTAATTGAATTATTTATTTGCATCTTTTAATATATTTACAATATTTTTTTAAGTCTTCCCATGAAAAATCTGCCATTTTTGCTATCCGATTAATCGATTAATCGTCAAAAATAATTGATTGCAAAAATATTCGTTAGTTGCAGCCCTATTTGACTTATTAAATATAAGAGGCTCACCTACCTATTCTGACAGAATTCAGTATGTTTTGTCTTGTTGGGCTGCAGAGAGAGAACATGTGGCTTCAGAAGCTGGAGGAGGCTAAGAAGGAGAGAAACGCTGCTGAGGTGAGCTGCCAAACAGACGAGCTCGAAGCCAGCGGTCGGGCAATTTCTGCTGAGGAGCTGGACTCCAGGCTCGCTGCCCAGAAGCAGCAGCTGCAACTGGAAGCTGACAAAGTGCAAAGCAAAGCTGTGGCGGAAGCCAGGAAACTAATCCAGAGAGAGTTGGAAGAGAAACACCTGAACGACATGGCCAAGCAGGTGAGTGTTTTAAGCTAGTACACAGCGAATAAGCTTTACCTCACACAAGCTGGGATTCATTTGTAGGTCGTTCTCAACATTAATCTTATAAACTGTTAACCTTATCTGTTATTTAAATGGTACAGCTTAGTGGTAGACTAAGCCCAGATTTGTGTTTCAGGTTGAAGGGGCTGTAACCCGAGCCTACAGCCGCTGGATCGAGGATCTGTGTTCGTTACCAGAATACCAAACTTTACTGCAAAGAGAAAAGGAGAAATGGGAAGAGCTGCAGGAAGAAATCACAAAGGAAAAAGTAGGAGAAACCTGTTAATTTTAGGGCTGCAACTAATCAATTATTATGATGATTAATCAATTAATCTGATTTTTAAAAATGGGCAGATTTTTCATCAAATCTCTTAAGCCTGTTTTACACAATATTAAAAGTACATTAAAATATGCAAATAATCAATTTAATTCCTTTTTTTAAATAACAAGATAAACATTTTAGTGAATGCTTGATCAGTTGTAGCAAAAACAAATACTTTGCTCAGGCTTTTCTGTTTAACATCAATAACCTGATATTAATCAATATCAGGTTCATTAATTAACTGCTAATTAAGAATAGCTCATTCTTAATTTGTTTTGATTAACAAAATTAAGAATAACATTTTTTTCACTGAATTTGAATTACCATATTTTCTGCTCTATAAGGCGCAGCTTCAATGAATGGCCTATTTTAAAACTTTTCCATAAGGCGCACAGAATAGACGCTTCAGTTTGGGTTGCCGATTTGTTCCGTACTTTATTATTACACATCCACATTTGTAAAGAAGTGATCCCCGAGTACTTTATATAGTAGGCTGCCCCAGTCATTGTTTCACTCACGGTGTTGGTGTTGCCATATTGTGCCCAACTGCATTCTGGGTAACACAGACCAACCGACACGCTGCTGCTGCAGTCTCTGTCTCTCTACCCCCGCCCATCCGCCCCCCTGGATTTAAATGTATTATAAAACTTTATTAACAAACCAGCGTTCTGACAACTATCCCAGCATGCACAGCGCGCTTCTTCTTCTACGGGGAAAAGGAAGTCAGCGGCTGCTTACCGTAGCTGCGAGACCTGTTGTGGCTCAATATTGGTCCATATAAAAGGCACACCGGATTATAAGGCGCACTGTCGGCTTTTGAGGAAATTGAAGGTTTTTAGGTGCCTTATAGTGCGGAAAATATGGTAGGTGAAGCTAAATCTTTGCTATCTTGGGAGTTCTTGGGTAGAACATATTTATAAAGTCTTTTTTCTATCTTTATTGCAAAATGTCCAGTTTTACTTAATTACCGCTCAGACTGAGTTTTTCTTCCAGCAAATGGGCTTTTTTTTATTTTATTTTTTTTGAGTCTGTACATTCCAGTTAGTTAACGATTAATCGATTACTAAATTGGTTGACAATTATTTCATTAATCGATTAATCCAATTAATTGTTTCAGCCTTGGTAAATATAAGTGAGTTATGCAAAGAAAACCACCTTGTTATATATATCAGGAAATGTCCTTTTTTTTTTTGTATACTCCAGTTAACGATTAATCGATTGCTAAGTTAATCACAATCAAATTAATCGCTTCAGCCCTAGTTATTTTTATAAGTACTAACACTGCCGTTTATCCTCCTCTTTCCATATTTTTAATATTTAATTTTCAGGTATCCCAGGCCTTGCAGGAAGCAGAGGAAGAGTGGCGGAAAAACCAAGTGGAGCAGCAAAACGCGGTGGACCTTCAGGAGAAGCTGGCAGCTCTCAAGAGCCAGCTGGAGCAAACCAGCAGAGAGCAAGCCGCCCTGCTGAAAGCGGAGCTGGCTGCAGCCCGAGCCGCATGGTTCAGAGACAAACAGCAGGAGATCTCCATCATCCAGGCCCGAAACGAGCAAACCTACCAAACCAAGCTGCAGGACCAGCGCAAAAACCTGGAGCAGACTGTGCAGGAAGCCAGAGAAGACGCTGACCTCCAGAGGAAGGAGCTGCTGCTGCAGCTGGAGGCCAAGCTTCAGCAGACTCTGAGGACACGAGAAGAGGAGTGGAGGAGCCAGTGTGAAGAGAAGGAGCTGGCTGAAAGACGGCAGGAGAAGGAGAGGTTTGTGTCAGAGCTTCACACGGCACTGGCCCAGGCCTCTGCACGGCTTCTCAGGCCTGCTGAAACAGAGCATCAGCAGGCTGAGGACGGCAGGAGAAGCGGTGGATTCCCGTCAGAAAGTACCATCACAAACATCATTGAAACATCGTGCAGAGACATGATGAACAGAGCGCTAACAGAGGCCAAGAAGGAGTGGAAGAAAGTAGGTTTTTGTTCATTTGTTACAATTTTTCTGACGTTTGTTCAGTTCCTTTATTGTACACAAAAGCGCTAGGGATGAAACGATTAATCGTGATTAATCGATGATGACAATAATCGTCAACTAATTTAGTAAGTGATTAATTTTTAACAGAGACTAAAAAAAATCCTGAAAAAACAACCCAGTCAGAGCAGAAATTCACTCAAAACTGTACAAAACTATAAACATTCTGCATTAAGGATGAAAAACCTTCCTTGTTGGTAATATGTCCTAGTCAAACCTCCTCAGGTGGCATAGTTTTACCTTCACCTGGTTACATTTTTTTAAAGAAAAGAAAAACCTCTTATTAAGCACATTTTACAAAAAGTAAAACAAAAATCTGAATAGTATTTGTTTTTATCTCCACAAGCAACCTTTGCTACAAATGATCAAGTGCACATGAAAAGGAAAAAAAGCTGTTTTTCCATTTTAGGAAACAAAATGTTAATTTTTTTAGTTGAAAAATGAATTTTATTTATAGGCAGTTTTTATTCTGAACTCTTACATTTCCAGACCAGGCAAACATAGAAGAAGTTAAAATTTTTTGATAAAGACCAATAAAAGACGCTTCTATTTACACCAAAATATTTAACTTCCTCAGAAAGTCTCTGAGTCTCTGCTGCCCTTTTTTCGGACCTTATGAAAAGCCAGCTTATCTTCGATTATTGCTCCCAACTATCTGTAGTTGCAACAAACTGAATTTATTTGCTGTTAATAATTTCTGTTTTGTACTTTTACAGATGAGTGAAGAAAAGCTGAGCTGCATCCTAAAAGAGACGCAAGAGAAACACACAAGACAAATCAACGAAATTCAAGGTGTGCGTTGCACTGGGACGTAAAATATTGCATTATTCTACACTTTTTAATTTCCAACATGACTGCCTGCTGTCTCCAGGCTCTCTTGCTCGGAGGAAGGAGCAGCCTGGCTGCAGGAAGGGATGCACTGAGAGTTTGGGGAAGCTGCAGAAGAAGAATCAGGAGCTCCAGAGACATCTAGAGAAAGCCTGTCGTCAACTTCAGCATCACATCCGTGAGCACAAAACGGCCGTGCAGCAGCTTCGAGGTGCATTTAAGTGATTTAAACTTTTGTCGTAAAACCCTGACCCCACACTGACTCTGCACCTCTGTTGTGTATTTATTTTTCCCTAAAATGTAGATGAGCATGAAAGCAGCATTCAGAAGCTGAAAGAGGAACATCTGCAGCAGCTGGAGGAATTGAAGAGAGCTAATGAATCTTCAGGGTTTGTTGTTCACATCCATCCAGAATATTCATTATAAATTACTTTATCTAGTAAAAATGTATGTTTTCCCTGTAAATACCGAAGAATATATTAGTTTGAGTTCATTTTATCAAAAGACTGGAAAGCTCTTACTAGAAACCTAAGCAGTATTTGTCGAGCCTTCTTCAAGTGTTCAAATCAACTATTAAGTGTGAATATATTTATTTGAAGTATTTTTGAATTTTGAACAAACAGAATCACAAAGACCAGGAGTGGGATTGAAGTGTGCAGACATTTAAAGCTGAAGTTTGAAGCCGTAAAAACAGAGAAACATGGCCGCCTCCTAAAATAACGTTAATCAGAGTCCAGCCAAAAGGAGCAACGTAGATCCACACAACTCAGACTTCCTTTCTGGAAGAGACGCAATAACAAACGAATAGATGTGGACAAAGATCTCTGGTCAGAACTAACGATGCGTATCGTATCATTTATCGTAAAAAATTTCTTAAGATTTTTGATTTATCATCGTGATAAATTTCAGTGAGTGTTTAAAAAAATGACTAAAATGTTGATTTAACTATTTTCTCCTCTTTTTTGCATGAATAAACATCAGTAAATGTTAAAATATAATTAAAGTCTCTATGTGCAGTTTAATAATAAAAATCACATTTATTTAAGTATTTTTTGTCCTGAAGAAGCTTTTTTCTAAAATAGATGTTTTTTAAGAACATTTCTGCTTGTGGTGCTATGCAGTTACCTTAAAAAAAGCAATAAATCATTTTTCATCGTCAGTTTTATTGTTATAACAATAATATAAAATATTATGACATTTACGCCTACATTGGACACCTTCAAACCTTCTTGAGACATGGCAGCATCATGCTGTGGGGATGATTTCCTGTAGCGAGGACAGAGAATCTGCAGGATAATCCTGGTAGAAACATTTTTATTGTTACATCCTATGTGTGTTAGTTTGTCTAAAAAAAAATCACAAAATACAGCAAGAAATATAAAAAAAACTAATAATAAAATTCAAATAGTAAAAGTAATTTCACACAACTTTAAACATCTGAAAGTCTCCAGGCTTTTTAATTGGGTGAGATCAGTATAACTGTGGGAAACATTTTCTTTTTTAAGTTTATTTTTTCTTCTCAGAAGTTCGGATCACCAACAAAACCTTCAGCAAGGCCTGGAAGAGATGAAGCAGCAATACCTCGTCACCGTGGAAAAGATCAGAGGTCAGCGTTGAGTTTGACACACAGAAACTTCCCCTGAGTTTGCAGCAGCAGCAACAAAGAAACAAATCCGACTGTGTGTTCCTGCCAGGGGACATGCTGCTCTACCTGCAGGAGAGTCGAGAGCGCGCGGCGGAGATGATCCGCAGCGAGGTGCAGAGAGAGAGGCAGGACACGGCCAGGAAGATGCGGCGCTATTATCTGACCTGTCTGCAGGAGTTACTGGAGGACGGGGGGAAAGCCACGGGGCAAGAGGCTTTAATTGTCCCGAACTTGTTCGCTTGCTGCAGTATTGCTCCTCCGGCTAATTGTATTGATCTTTCCTGTCTTCTGCAGTGCTGAGAAGAAAATAATGAGTGCTGCAAGCAAGCTGGCAGCCATGGCTAAAGTGCTGGAGACCCCGGTAAAAAGTAACTCTGGAAAGAATTACTCTCCACCAAGTAAGTCCTAGATGAGGAAAACTGCTTAAAAGGGGCTTCTCAAACAAAATTCACATTTCACCAGTTTTTAGATTTCTACTTGGGTCTCAACTGCTTCTGAAAACTTCCAAAGAGTAAAAAAAAAAACCTATTTAGTGAGTTTTTGGCAATAAATTTGTTTTTTGGCCGTTTCAAAAACCTCCTGATTGTTGAGTCAAATTCCATGGGGACTGCGCCGTTGCCTAGCAACTCGAGCGGTGCTCCACCTGTCATTTAGCCACCCCAGCGCAGCGGAGCTCCAGCACATTTTGTCAGCTGGTTTTACCGCTGTATAATGGCTGCAGGAAGAGACATGTGTTTTGTTGTTTTACTGCTGTACTGGCTGCTGGAAAAAACTGTTGTTTACTGGCCATTCAGAAACCTCTTGCTGCATTCTTATTGGTTGTGCGGGAGGCTCTGCTTCTGCTTTTCAAAGATGTACAGTTGTATAACTGTGCATCTTTTTGGAGCCATTTTCACGGGCGAATGTAAACGTTGAATTGGGGGGCGTGGCCAGAAGCAACTTATTTGGATTTAAAGTGACGGAGGCCCTAAAATATTTAATTCTCACAGGAGCTCAGAACTAAAATCTCATTATCTGGGAATGATTTTGTATCATCTCAGTCTGTTTTGCATCGGCAGGTTGTTCGACGGGGGAATCTTCCAGCACCATTGTTGGCGTTCCAACTAGAAGTTCAGGTTTCCGTAGCAACCTGACGACGCTAAACGAACTTCCTGATGTGAGACCAGAGCAGCAACCCCAAAGGGAAAAGGTTTCTGCTGATTCAGGTCCCAAATCAACCTCAGCATTTAGGACCAAACCTTTAACCCAGCAGGACTCCGAGGACGGCTCCGTGACGAAGCCACAAACCTTCGATACGAACTCTTTCCCTCACAAACCTTCCCAATCCCACGTGGGTTTCGCCGGTTTGTCTGCGAGGGGGAAAAACAGCGAGTGGTTTCTGCAAAGAAGGGACTCCAGCAAGGCAGAGTTGGCGCGGCAGAGCCGGCCGTTCCTCGTCCAGGAGGCTCCGGTCAGAGAGGAGAAGCAGACCGACTGGAGCCTGACCAGCACCGACTCGGACAGCGGCCCAAACGCAGCCAGACCGCGGCGCAAAGCCGACCCGCTCAGGCCTTTTTCAGCTAATTCAGCTTCAGATGCTGACATCAGAGCACTAGGGGTCGCCACTCCGGACGATTCGGACCTGACGGTGTACAAGGAAATCCCCAAGAAAGCAAAGAAGAGTCTGGCCAGAGAGCCGATCCCCGGCTCAGACGGCAACGTTTTCTCCAGGCCGCCGTTCTCTGAGCTGAGGCAGCGGCAGCAGGACAGCGGCTTCGACAGCCCCTTCTACCTGCAGAAATAACAGAGGAGGGAGAAGGTAAAACATGTAGCCCAATAAAATGTGCCTTTATTTCAGCGTTATGTTTACATTTAAAACAGTGGGAACATTCTTCATTACACTGCAAAAACACAAAATCCTGTCATCAGCATCTAGTTTCTATGAAGTATTAGGGCTTCTGGAGATGGAAAAAAAACTAAAAACTTTTGAGGTCAATCTCAGAAATTTTCTAGAAAGAACAAGAACATTTCTGAGCTCCAAAAGTTGAAAATAAAGTTGTTTTTTCTAGCAAATTTTCAACTTTTCAGACTTGGAAATTTCCAAGATTTTTCTCAAAAATTTCTGAGATCAATCTAAAAAAATTGGGGGTTTTTTCTAGACTTTTAAAACTCACATTTCTGAGATTTAGTTTAGAACATTTCTGAGATCAATCTAAAAAAAATTGAGTTGTTTTCTAGCAAAGTTGAAACTCTGAAATTTCAACTTTTCTGGAAATACTGAGATTAATTTCAAAATTTCTGAGATTTTTCTGGAAAACTTTTGACTTTTGAAACTCAGGAATTTCCAAGATTTTTCTAGAAACTTTCTGAGATTAGAGGATTTTTGGTGGACATGCACTCTTCCTGTTTTTTCTGTTTGCAGTCACCCTAATACGCCGTATTCTAGTCCAAATATCTTAGGACAGTTGAAATACGAAGAACCAGAAATGACCGAGGTTCAGACTAATCATAAAACATTCTCTCTTTCTTTGCGGTTTTACATCAAAATGAACAAACCAGATGTTCTGGTGAAGGTTTTTATATAACTTGAACCTCAATAGCAATAAATAAGTTTGGAGAATTTGATATGAAGCTGTTAAAACTAAAAGCTCTTCTGGTTCTGTTTTCTGGTGGATTGCATAAAGTCAGCAGAATAATAAAGAAGGTCCATATATTAGTGAGGTTTATCTTTACATTGGAGTCAAACCCTGAAAAATAATGATTCACACAAATCTGTACAACATTCATGTTCATAATGAGTTTATGCAAAGCTTTGACCAGCGCTGTGCATAAAAATAAAATAATCCTCCTTATTTTACCCATTTCATAGATAAAATAGGCAGAAAGAGCCTCCACTGCACATTTATGACTCAGTTTACTTTATCACACGTGAGGATCTGCACTGAGCCAAAGTAAGGGAAGTTTTGTGCTGCATGAAGCAGATAAAACTTGCTAATTATTGACCGGTGGAGCTGCTGGAGGCCAGAGTCAGCCTCCATGTTTCATTCTGTTTCGCATCACTGTGCAAAGCTAATCTCATTTGCCACTGATTTTAGCTTTGCATTCGCTAAGCTGCTGCAATTTCTGCATTGATCCTCCGTTTTTGGTCACAATAAGAAGCATCTGCAGCAGAACTACGGTTCCACAGTGCAGTTTGTAGCAGTGAATGTTAATTTAAAAGTGCCTCTGCAGACAAAATGTCACCTTAGCTTTAGCATGTGCCTTTTTTTGTTTAACTTTAATGAAACAATCGCACTGTTACTCGCCAAAAAACAGATTAAAACAGAAAAACTCAGGAAACTTATTACACTCCTCCTTTTTAATGCTACAGTTGGGTCATTTCAAATAAAATCTTGTTTTTTAAAGGGATAAAAGTTAAATTTTTATTTTTAAAAGCAAAACAGTGAATATTTTTGAATATATTTTTTAACTCCATCCACAGAGAAATGTCTGAAAGGCACAAAATGGCAGCTAGCTCTCACTAAAGGGCGTAAACAGTATAAAATCCCAGATATTCAAGCTCTGCTGCTTTGAAACGTGTTTTTATGTTCATGTTTGTAAAATGTTTTATATTTACAAGATGAGTAAATGCATTATAATTGTTTCTGTATTTATATTTGTCATTTTAATAAATCTTGACTTATTTCAGACTGGAAAGATTTCTTTCTATAAGACCTAAATTTGCTTTACTTGGTTTTGCGTGAAAAGAATAACTTGGAGACTCGCTGACAAATAGGTCAGCGTGAAACGTTTCTGCTCCCATAACAAACAGGAAGATTAAATGAATTACCAACAACGAGCCGAGCCGCACCGGGATCCTCGGTTACTGATCTGGGTTTTCTTTCTTCCTTCTGTAGCTCCTGATAAAACGGTTTTAAATAAATATTCATATAGTTCAGAATCCAGAATATAAGGATTCCTACAGAATAGGATTAGGGCAACAGAAAAAAACCCATCTGCTTTTAATCTCTGAATTCTGAGGGGGGGAAAGTCAGGATTTTGAAACTAAGAAAATTCAAAATTCTGAGATCAAAATCTGAATTTTCTTCTTTTTTTCCCAAAAAATTCTGAATTTACGAATTCTGAGACAAAATTCCAAGATTAATGTCAAAATTCTGAGATTAATGTCAAAATTTGGAGAAATGTCAGAATTCTGAGACAAAATATTGAAATTGGACATTAACGTAAAAAATCTGGGATTAAAACCAGAATTCTGAGAAGAAAAACAATTTAAAGATTAATGTAAAAATGAGGGGATTTAATACAGAATAGTGAGCCTAATGAAAAATCTGGGATTAAAGTCAAATTTATGATTTAAAAAAAGTCAGAATTCAAAGATCTATAAATTGTGGGATTAAAGTAAGAATTTTGAGATTAATGTAAAATTCTTTAGATTGTATGATTAATGTAAAAATTGTGGGATTATAGTCTGGATTCTGATTTTAAAGAAGAAATGTGAAAATTCCTCTATCGAACTCAAAACTGAGAAAATAGATTAATGAAATCGATATCAAAATGCTGGGATTATAGTCAAGATTCTGATAAAATTGATAAAATCTATGTAAAAATTCAGCTATAACAGTCAAAAGTATGAGGGGGGGAAAAGTCGTGTAAATGGGGGAAGAGAATTGCAGATGTGCTGCTGGTTATTTCAATTTCCAGTTATTTTTTTGTAGTTCTCATAAATGCTGTAAATCTTTCTAACATTGGGGAACAAACTGTCCCTCTCACCTGCTGGACATGAACCCGACAGAATCGTCAGGGTCTGATCCTTTGACCTTTGCCCTCATTGGAGCTTGCCTCAGTTTTCCAGTGGTGTTGACTCAACGCGGGTCAGCTGAAGTCGGCGTTCCGGTCATAAACTTTGGCACATATTTCTGTCTGAACCAGATCACGAGCTGTCGACTGCTGGAAAAGGGAGATGAGAAACGGGTTTGTTCTGGAGTTTAGACCCACTGAACCCACTTATCTTCATCCTTATCTAAACGGTGAAAAAGATATGCTGTGGTTAAGTACACACAGTGCTGTGAAAATGCATCGCCCCCGTTATCAATCAATCAAATTTTATTTGTATTGCACATTTCAGCAGCAAGGCATTTCAAGGTGCTTTACATAATTAAAAACAAAATAAAAACAGCATGTGACATTGAATAAACGGTAAGAAAGAGACAGTTTTTGAAAAAAAAAATAAAACTCTTCCGTTTTTTTTTGTTGTGGCAGATTGATCACGTTTTAGGATCAATTTTGGCCCGATGGCTTCGAGATCAACAAAAAAAGTTTGTTGACACTCTTGACCAGCAAAAAAGATAAACCAACAAAATCACTGCTGTCAGGATCGGCCTGTTCGAGACGGAGAATGTGGTTTGTTTATTGTTGTCATAGCAACTCTCACGACTGTTACCTACCAAGATGGCTGTCAGCTACAAAGTTCCTGGATGTGTGATGTTACATGAGAACTATGCATTACTAAACCTGAGCTTAAATCAACTATAACATTTCCAAAAAAAAACTTAAGACATATAATTTAAACTTACTATATCGTGATAGTGTGATGAGAGGTAAAAGGTCGAGCTCCTCCTCATCCTCCTATTGCTACGCACCGTTCTGTGTCAAAATCAACCAGTGAGAGCCAGGAGGAAGGCCTTAGCGCTGTCAATCAAGCTCCTGTACATGCAGTGAAACTATTTAATGTTTATCTGCTGTCTTTGGTGGTCATGCTAACTAGCATTAGCATTCATGGCTGCCTGCATTGCGTTGAACTGTAGCTCAGCAGAGAAAAAGGAGGAGGATGACTGACAGCGCTAAGACCCGCCTCCTGGTTCTGATTGGTTGTTTCTGACTGAGCTGTATTTGTTCATAGATTATCTGTCTCATGCCAAACTGTCACCACATACTAACAGTTTCAACTAATATGTTAAAAAAATCATTTATATTTGTAAGTAATAGTTACATAAATAAGTTTTCACCTCTTCCTTTTTGTTTTCGTATTCACATCTCATGTCCCACTGGTTACTTGTTTTCTTTGATTTTAAAAACCTGTTTTAAATAAAGAAAAACATATTCCTGCTTTAACGGTAGCATCAGGACAATATGTCGCAAAACACACCGGAAAGTCCGCCTCCGACTGGTCAAGTCAAAGTTTTGACTTAAATCTGATTTACAGGCCACTACTGCTCAGAAATCCTCCAATTAAAACAATTAATTGGAGGATTAATTATCGACGTAAAAAATACAGTTAAACAAACTGTAGACGTGATGTTATCTCTTTAACTTTCACTTCAGTGAACCCTGCTGTATCAGCCCCGTCGCGCATGGACTCTAACTGTATGTAACATCTGCTGATTGATTTCCTTTACCAGCTGATCTGTTGGAGCACACCGGACTTTTTCAGACTCTTAAAGAGACAGAACATTTAAAAGAATGGAAAACTGAGCAGGTTTTCTTTATTTGAGTCCATTTTCTGGTGATTCGGCTGATTTTATGTGCAGTAATATTGTGGAAAAAAAGTTTTAATTTAAAATGTTTTGTAGTGAAGATGAAGCAGAAAAAGTTTTAGGTTCCGCATGAACCAGATTCTCAACACCAAACGTGTTTGATCTTTCGTTACTAATGGAGGGAAAAATTTGTAATTTTGGATTTATATTTGAAAGAACAACATCCACACACTTCATAGTTTTATTGATTTTTATTTCATGTTTCCCATTAGATATTAAAAGTGAAGAGAAATCTTTCAGTCGTTGCAGCTTTTCAGATTTGAAAACGTTAAATGTACAAATGGAGTTTCTGCCGCATTGCATTCTGGACATTGTAGTCCAAGTCAGTGTAAGAAAAGAGAAGTTTTCTTTTACCCGCCTTAACAAGCAGATTTTCCACACCTAAGTTATTTTTGCTTCTTAGGGAAGTTTGGCTTACATACTTTTTTATTTTTATCTTTATTATGACACTCATACACTTTAAATAATTACTTTGTTTTAGGCTTTACACATTAAAACAAAAGTCTAATTTATATTTTCTTAGAGATTTGGACTGATTTGTGTCAATTTTTCACGGTTCCTAAAATTTGAAAAGGAAAAGTTTTTTTAAATGCTTGAACTTATTTAGTAATTGTCATTTATTTTTTATGATTTTTCTTTCATTTAGTCTTTATATCAGCATTTGCACGGAAAATTATGTTTCTCCATCTAATGACGCCACCAGTGAAGTAGAATTATTACAAAATACTATTTTGCTCTTATTTGAGTCTTTTTACGTTTATTTGGGTAAAATATTTTGAAGTTCCACTTTTACTTAAACTTTTCAGTTTTTTAAACGTTTGTTTTTTCTTCCATTTCATATACCTGCTCTGTTTTGTTGCTCTGTCATATAAAGTCGTAGTAAATGAAAATAAAAAACATCGTGACGTGCATACAGAATCAGCCATTCAGAAAATGTTTGCTTGTTTTTTGTTTTTTCTTCCGGCGTTGCTGATGCATTTTGAGAAAACAGGATTAATTTCTTAAAATCTGAACAGGCTGTGATTGTGTTTTCAGCAGGCCTGGTTCTGGTTCGGAGAACAGAAGAAGCTTTCGGATCATTTGGACCCTCCCTGTAAATCAGCTGCTGTGCGGACCGAGCTCACGCCCACCACGCTGCGCATTTCTAATGAGGGTTGCCATGTGCGCAGTCAAGAGGTTTTTGCGTCTTTTTGGTAGATTATTGGGGAGTTTTTACCCCTGAATGTCGTTTTAGTGGCGCAACTTTGAGTTTCCCAGCCTCACACGTGCATTTGTTGCAGCGATCGGTGCACTCTAAAAAGTAGCACTGCATGTTTAATTGAATTAATTTAAAATTTTTAGGCGCAGCAGCTTCACCGTCTGAAAAAAACATGGAAGAACCACTACCTAACTTTACAATTGGTTAAAATATTAACTATATATATTCACTAAATAACTTATTTATTTTTCTTACATACACATAATATATGTGTATAGGAGTGAAAAATTAAAATAAAATAAATAAGGGGAGGCTTTGTTTTCTTTCAAGATATTTAGTTCACCTGAAAGCAAGCAGGGTCAACAATTCAGAAATTTCCAAGATCTTGAACATTTCTGAGATTAAACTTTTTTTTTTTAGCAAATTTGAAACTCAGGAATTTCCCGGATTTTTCTAGAAAATTTCTGAGATGCGAGAATTTTTGACAGAGATTTACTCTGTTTTTCTCTGTTTGTGTCTACAGTGGCCCCCATATTCTAGTATAATAAGAAGAACCAGAAATGACCCGGATTCAGACTAATCTTAAAGAAGTTCTCCTACTTGAGGATAATTTCTGCCCGCCTCTGGTAGTTCAGTTTTCCAACAGGTTGAGAGGAAATCCAGCCGATCTGGCAACTGGATCCTCCCCCGGCCTGAAGGAGGGATCAGTGGGTCAGAACCCAGCGGAGCGCCGCCCTCAATCAAACGCATGAACTTTGTCGCATTTCAGTTTTCCACACAGTTTGAACTTTTCCCAGCCGCTCTGCCAGCCCGTCCTGCGGCTCCTCCATCATGTCCGTGTGGCTCACCGCTGCGGCCGGCCTGGCCATCCTGGCCTTCGCATACATCCGGACTTTCTGCCCGTACTTCAGCGATGACTGCGCCTACATGCTGCGGAGCCTCAAGCTGGGCATCAGGCTCACCAAGTACAGGAAGTCCAAACCTTTCTACAGCATCCTGGACTGCTTCTTGGACGCCGTGAAGAGGCAACCCAACAAGATCTTCATCCACTTCGAGGGGCGCGCATTCAGCTACGGAGAGATGGACCTGCAGAGCAACAAGGTGGCCCGGGCTCTACAGGCTGAAGCCCGGCTGAAGGAGGGCGACACCGTGGCCCTGTTTCTGCCTAACGAGCCCAGCTTCGTGTGGACCTGGCTCGGTTTGGCCAAGCTGGGCTGCCCGGCGGCTCTGCTGAACTTCAACATCAGGTCCAAGTCTCTGCTGCACTGCTTCTCCTGCTGCGGGGCCAAAGTGCTCATTGCCGCTCCAGGTTAGAGGATAAAACCTGCGCAAACATTTCATGAAACGGCAGGAAAAACAGCGGCTCCCATGAATTACTATCTCATTTACTCAACGACCAAAGTCCTAAAATTAGACACTGGGAGTTCAAGTTTTCAAGTTGCGCAACAAGTGACTCTAGTTGTTTCATTTTAACGCATTTATTTGAGGCGTATTATCTTAGCCCGGAACACATTGTGCCTTTTGAAAACAAACAAGCCTTTATTTAGCATCTTGGTTAAATATGAGCGTGATTTGGGTTTCAAACATTAAAGCTGCAAGCCAAACTTATATAAAATTATTCCCTCACTTTGGATATTATCATATATCACATTTAAACAGTATTAGTGTCAGTTTTTATGTTTTATGTTATAATTTAGTTTAAATAAGATGATCTGTCCCCCAAAGAGTTTCCACCTGCACGTGTCATTGCTGACATCACAAAAGGCATATTAGAATCAAAAACTAAAGTCATCTGATAGTTTGGGTTTTCTGGATGGAGCATGTTTAAGTTTAGAAGAAACCATATAAGTTGCTGTTGGAAATATTCTTCAGCATGTGTAATTGGATAATTTAATTTTCTGCTAGTCAAAACTTCTCCTTTTGGAAAAGCTGCTGCATTTTTATTTTCATTTTATACGGGCTCAGTTCAATTAAGTTTTATTTAGATTGCACCAATTCACAACAAATGTCCCCAGGAGGGAAAAATATATATTTTTAAAATCTTGATCTGCTGGTTTGACGTAAAAGAAAATGTTAGTGTCTCTAAATGAAACTCCCACAGGCAGATGGTGAAGTGGATCTGGGCCGACTGGAATTACAAGATTTCATTTCCAGAAATATTTCACAGTGAAGTTTGAGACAATCTGTATAAAGAAACGGGTTGTTTAATGCTTTCAGTTGAGATGAGATGAGATTTAAAGTCCCAAAGATATTAACTTCATATCTGCTGGCCTCACCTGGTACTCTATGAAAATTACCTCCAGTTTAATTCTAGAAAAAAATCCCATCAGTAGCCAGAAAGAGAAACTGTTCAAGTAAAGTCATGCAACGTTAACGTACAGATGTTAGCAGTTAGCATGTGCTTAATCATTGTTAGCTCTTATAAATGTTAACCACATGTTGGTTTATAATTGTTAGCTGTTAGCAAGCTGTTAAAAAATGCTAGCTGTTCTAAATGTTAACCACATGTTTGTTTGTTAGCAAGCTGTCAACACATGTTAGCTTACAGATGTTAGCTTCTGCTATGAACCAATTCAATTAAAAAAATACTTTATTTATGCAAAAAGGAAATTAAATCTTGTTACTCATCAAAGTATCTTCAAAGAGTCATTGCAGATTGTGATGCTGCGGGGAGGAAGGATCTCCAGTAGCAGTCAGACTTGCAACAAATCTGACTGAAGATGGTTGAATAATAATCTGATCACTGTCATGACAAGCTAACGGCAAATGTGACTTTCCACAGCTAAATGTCCTGATGAAAGCATCAGTTGTTAGCAAGCACTGCTAATCCACCTCATGAAAATATCTATTTATGGTCAGGAAGCCGAACAGATCACATGTCGGAAGAGATCAATCCGTGAAGCCTCCTTTTCAACTCCACTGGGATGTGGGATCATAGTTCAGGTTTTATTTGAGGTTTTGAAAGTAAAAAGTAGGAGCAAAAATCCAAACCAAAAAACTACAAAAACCCCTGACAAAATTATGAAAAATGTCTTCAAATAAAACAAAAACAAATCATAACATAGAACTACCGTATTTTCCGCACTATAAGGCACACCGGATAATAAGGCGCACCTTCAATAAATGGCCTATTTTAAAACTTTTCATATATATAAAAAAAAAAGTTCTTCATATCTATGCGCATTATAAGGCCTATAGAATAGACGCTACGGTTGCCACCCGTCACGTATTGCACCTATACGGGACAAGGGTCCCCGAGTACTATATTTACTAGGCTGCCCCAGTCGTTGTTTCACTCACGGTTTTGGTGTTTCAAAATTGTGCCCAACTGCTTTCTGGGTAACACAGACCAACCAACACGCAGCAGTCTCCGTCTTTCTTCCCCCGGCCCCCGGCTTTAAATGCATAGGGGCTGGTCCCTTGGTAGCCCTAGTCGAAGCACCCCGGATGAATATCTAAAGCCACTTTGTTGACATAAAGAATAACTCCGGTCGGCGAGGAGAGTCTTGCGCGTCTGGGCCGGGCGTGGCCAGACGATGGTGACCCGTCTCTGTTGGCGCACAGCATGTTGGTGGAGAACGTGGTTCTAAATGAGCTGCAGACGACCTGATTCTAGACGGTCGGTATTCATGTCTATGGATAGGTGAGTCAAACTTTATCAACAAACCAGATTTCTGACAATTATCCCAGCATGCACCGCGCGCTTCTTCTACGGGGAAAATGAAGTCGGCGGCTGCTTACCGTAGTTGCTAGACCTGTTGTGGCTCAATATTGGTCCATTATAAAGGCAAACCGTATAAGGCGCACTGTCGGCTTTTGAGGAAATTGAAGGTTCTTAGGTGCGCCTTATAGTGCGGAAAATACCGTACTCCAACATGCTGCCGCAATTCTCTAATATGGCGTTTATTCATTTTATCTTTATAAAATATAAACAGATTTGTACCACTAAAGGTTTTATGGTTAAAAAATGTAGTTTTTCAATCAACAACTGCATTAAAATGTACATTTAGAGGATGTGATTAATTGCGTCTGCATTGGAGATAAGAAAGTTTCTCAAAATATTAAAAAGAGAACGTTTGTTACGCAGCGTGAAATACTTATACTGAAACATGTAGAGACCTGTATGGATTATTAACCACATCATTTCTGTTACAAAGATGAAACGCTGACTCGCAAGCCAAAACAAATCTTAATAGCTTTGTTTACCCACCGTTGGATTCTGAGTATTTTTATCTGTTCTCCTGTGAGCTGTCATGGCCGACTTCGGTTTCATGTACTTTATCAGAAATTAACCCATTTCAGCTGAACTTCCAGAAACTAAGAGTTGGGGATAACTACTTACATCTACTCAGTTACTTGAGTAACCTTTTGGAAAGATTCCAAAGGTCAAACATTTGCTTGCAAAAAAAAAAGATAAATTTTTTTTTTTAGTTTAATCTCAGAAATACACCGTGAAACTCATGGTCATTTCTGTGCTAAAAAAGTTTTTTTTAAAAAAGTCTGAGAAAACTCATAAATTTAGACATTAATCCCATTTATGAGTGTGAAAAAACATGGAAATTTCTGCGTTTCAAAAGTTGAACATTTGCGTGAGAAAATTTTCAACTTTTAATCTCAATTATGAAGATTAATCCCAAAAATCTACCCAATGTAAGTAAATCCACTGAATGAAGAACAAGTTTGTTTAAACCAAAAAAATTCACCTGACACAAACACACAAGTGCAGTTTTATTTATACGCTTTATATTGAAAGAAACTGATTTGGAAAAATGTTTATTTTACCTGATTTTGAAATTAATGTCATTCATATGAATGTTTTCATTTTGGCCTTTCAAAAATCCCCAAATTTCCACATAATTTTATTGTTCTGTTTTCAAACAATATTTTCATCTGTAGCCTTTTTTTTTTTTTACCAAATTATTCTTTTTACTCTTGAGTATTTTCTTCTTTTTACTTTGGTTAAAAATTTGTTAACGTAGTGCTCCCGTCCCTCAGTGGGTTCTGGTAACCCGACCCAGCTCGGCCCTCTGGCTTGGTGGGTCAGCCTGAATCCGGTCTGTGTCTGCAGAGCTGCTGGATGCGGTGGAGGAAATTCTGCCGGCGCTCATGGATCAGGGCATCCGGGTGTGCCTCCTGTCGGATCGCTGCAGCGTTGAAGGCATCACCGCTTTGTCTGACAAGATCGCCGAAGCCTCCGACCGGCCGCTGCCTCCGGAGCTGCGGGCCAACATCCACATCCGCAGCACCGCGCTCTACATCTACACGTCCGGCACCACCGGTACGCCCGCCGCCATATTACATTCTCTGTTTGTAAACACAGCGGATGCGCGCGCAACTTGACAACAGAAAGAATTCGGTTGGCTGTTAAACGCTTGCTGGTTGCTATGGTTACCCGCGAATTTATACAATTTAAACCTAGCAGTTGAAGGTGGGCCAGCGCAGATAGAAATATAATCCAAAAGATAGGAGTACATTTTCGCCATAAAAATTTGAAACTTTGAGATTAATCTCAGATATTTTCTAGATGAAAGAGGGACACATTGAATTTGAAAAGTTTAAAATTTGCTACAAAAAACCCTCAAATTTGAGATTAATCTCCGAAATGTTCTAAAAAAACTCAGAAATTTAAGTTTCAAAAGTCAAAATTTGTGAACATTTTTGACTTTTAGAAATTTCCATGTTTTTTCCAGAAAATGTTTGCAATTAATCTCAAATTTAATATATATATATTTTTAAAGTACATTTTCAACGTTTCAAACTCAGAAATTTCTTTGTTTGGTAACACTTTATTTGAAGGGGTGTGCATAAGACTGACATGACACTGTCATAAACATGACATAACATCTGTCATGAACATAAAGAAGTCTTTATGAATGTTTATGACAGTTGTCATGTAGTGTCATTTGGTAAATAATGACACTTAATGCAAAGTTGCATTGAAAGTCCATTAAAAATGCCAACTTTGCATTAAATTATCAGAATTTACAAAATCATGCAAAGTTGGCACTTTTATTGAACTTTTAGAGCAACTTTGCATTAAAAGTGTCATTATTTACCGAATGACACTTCATGACAACTGTCATAAACAGTCATAAAGACTTCTTTATGTTCATGACAGACGTTATCTCAGTCTTATGCACACCCCTTCAAATAAAGCGTTATCGTTTGCTTTTTCTATAATATTTCTGGGATTAATCTAAAATTTTTCTGATTTTCTTCAAGCAAATTTTGGACTTGTGGAGCTTTTTTTCTAAAAAAAAAAAATGTATTAAAAAAATAGTTTTTTAACTGCTGGAGCACAGACATTTCTTTTTTTCGTAGAAAATTTCTGAGCTTAATCTGAAAGTTTCAGAGTTTCTTGACGGAAACTTACTCTTTCTTGTCAACGCCATCATACCAGTCCGTCAGGATCTGCTGGGCCTCTTTTTCTCCCCTGACTACATCACTTCCTGTTCAGATGGAAACCTTTCGCTCTTTAGCTGCTAAATTCTCCGTTATGTTCACCAGCCGGCTGCTCGCTTCACCTGCTTGTTTCAGTGAGCAGGTATTGAGTCGGTGCGTGAATCAAAGCAGCTGCTTACCTGGAAACGTGAAAGCAGTGAGCGTGGAATAAAACACTGACTTTACAGATAATTAAACCTGAGCAGAGAAATTGAACCCCGGCGTTATTCTGCGTCTGTAAGCATCAAGCTGTAGCTTCATGTTCTGAGGGGATTTTGTGATGTTTTCCTCTGGCTGGTAAAGGTTTGCCTAAAGCAGCTGTTGTCACCCATGAGAGGGTTTGGGCCGCGTCCTTCGTCCAGGCATCAGGTGGATCCACAGCAGACGACATTTTCTACATCAACCTGCCTCTGTACCACAGCGCCGGCTTCCTCATCGGGATGACCGGAGGCATCGAGAGAGGTGAGCGAAGGGTCAGCTAGCTGCTTTCTGACATATTTTAGATATCCGCTGGAGGTTTTCAATACACAAACAGCCGCCAAATACAGGAAATACAGAGTATAAATAATTATTCCAATATTGACGGAATAATTATTGGCTATTGGGTGCTGTTTGTAAAAACAAAAACGGCAATAATTTGGTTTATTCAGTCTGTCATAAAGAAAATAATGTAGGTGCTAATTTTTTTTAAGTTATATTTTCATCATGTTATTCCTACATTTATAAATGTCAGAGCTCCAAACTAAATATTTAATTCACCAGCTAAATATTTAGTTTTCCAGACTAAATATTTAAGTTGCTAGCTAAATATTTAGCTTGTAGCTAAATATGTAGCTAATATATGAACTAATTCAGAAGCGGAATTTACATCAAGGTCTGCAAAATCCAGCTTTAATTTTGATATTCCTCTTCCTTATTAGTGACGAGCTAAATATTTGGCTTGCTTGTTCAATATTTTAACAGGCTAAATGTTTAGGTCTGAGCTACTTATTTCTCAAACAAAACAGTTAATTTTTTACTGTGGAACTTCATAAACGGAGCCCCTCGTTTGGCGCCCGTTCCAGCGCGGCGCCCCAATGCGTCACATAAAATGTATTCCCACTTTTTGCAGATGAGTCATGTGATTCGCTATTTCCAGGTCTCACTCTGGTTCTGAGGAGAAAGTTTTCAGCCTCTCAGTTCTGGGACGACTGCAGGAAGTACAACGTGACGGTGATGCAGTACATCGGCGAGACGCTGCGTTACCTCTGCAACATGCCGAAGGTGAGAAATCCACATACGGTTTTCCTTCCACATCGTTTTCTGTATGTCTGCAGTTTCAATCTGTTTTTTTTTTTTTTTGCAGAAAGAAAACGATAAGAACCACAAAGTTCGAATCGCCATCGGGAACGGAGTCCGAAGCGACGTGTGGAGCGAGTTCCTGAATCGATTCGGCGACATTAAGGTCAGAGAGTTGTACGCCGCCACCGAGGGAAACATCGGCTTTATCAATTACACGTCCAAGATCGGAGCGGTGGGACGCGTTAACTTTCTGCACCAGGTAAGAGTCGCTCGCTCTAAAGTCATTTCAAGTATAGAAAATGGATAATTAAAAAACGCGTTAAGATGAGCTGCATTTTTTAAAGTGAATTTTGAAAAGATTTGTTCTAATTTATCTTCAGTGCCTTGGAAAATTATCCATAATATTTCAATTTTACAACATTTTGTCATGTTACAACATTTTTAAAACCATGTAGTTTTTCTTTCTGCTCACATTTATTCACCTGAAAGCCATGGAGGTTTCTGGATCAGGAAATGAAAATTGTTAAAGGTGTAAGAAAACTCTCTGACTGCAGCTGTTTCTATTTTACCTAGAAATATTTTACAAAAGAACCAAATTTTACATGTCAGAGGTTTTATTCCTGCTTGATCAAACATTTGACGCTAATTTCATTTGATTTGAAGAAACTGGGATGTCTAATTGGAGCGCTGCAGTCGTCAAGGTTTCCTGAATTTCACTTTAATGCTTTAATGTTCTGTGTTTTGATCCGTCATCAAACGTGAAGCTGCTCCCATCAGCATCGGCTTCACGCATTAAACAAAGATCAGAGATGATCAGAGGATGAAGTGTTTCTGTTTCACTCTCAGACGCTGATGAGACGTTTGCTCTTTCCTCCCAGATTTTCTTTCCTTACACTTTGATCAAGTTTGACATCGAGAAGGAGGAGCCGGTCAGAAACTCGGAGGGTCTGTGCATCAAAGCAGAAACCGGTGAGTGATGAGCAGCTGGATTTCCATACGCTGACCTGAAACTTTCCACTATTTCTCACATTACAACCACAAACTCTTAAAGATTTCACTGCAATTTTTTGGTAAATATCAACAAAAAGTGGCTATGTAAACTTTTCTCCTGTTTTAATATTAGGACCTGAATTTAGTTTTATATTTTTAAGATTTTATTTACAAAGTTCAGAAATCCCTGGTTCCACATAAATACCTTTGTCCATGTCTTTGAGTTTTGGTATGATGTCGGCTTCCCTTGTACGAAGAAATAAGTCTACCTGTTCACCTGTTAGGCTTCCAAACTCAGTCCAGCTATAACATAGGAAAGCAAAAGATTTTTTAGAAAACTAGAAGTAGATCATCGTAGGGTCAGTCATAATGCTACAGGGGGAAAAGAAGCAAACCTACCAGATTCAACATGTCCAGAAACCATTAATATTCATTCAGTCTGTCTGCATTATGAGGATAACTGGGAGAAAAAAGAACAGCATTCCATTTTAGCAATTCATACAATGAAATAAGATCACATTTTACTGCCTCAGCTTAAGGATTTGTAAAGAAAAAACGTGCAAAGTATCAAAAAGAAGCTTGAAGTCAGAAAATGAAAATTTGAAAAACAGGACTACATTTGTAGTTTCGATTTCCCATTACATGTGTATTTCAGCGTTTTAAACAATCACTTGGAGGGTTCAGCAGAAGGGGATTAAATAAGAATAACATAAAAGCAGTCAAATTTCTTAGCCTTCTATAAGGCAATTTTTATTCCACAAAACCGAGCAAACTAAATTTCTGTCATACTTTTGAATATTTCTTGAATATACTGATATTAGGACGGAATGAAAACTGTATAAAAATACAAGTCTTGTTGCTTTTTGTAATTTTTTGCAGCACCGCAAGGCTCCACAGTATCACTGCACACCAACGTTAGCTTGAAGCTAACATGTTAAAACGTCCGCTAACGGTCGGTCTCAATTTCTCAATGAGGTCAGAAAATTACTATTAAAAATGACCGAATTTAGCTTGACGTGGTCACAACCCCGAAGAAACGACAGGGAAAGTGGATACCACTGTTCTGGATGCGAATAAAATGATTACTCCTGCTTTTTTTCCCCCTTGGACCCACGGGATCACAGAAAACCACAGCGCTACGACAGTTATTAACAGCTCCAACCCTTACTTTTAGAATTTCTTAAAGAGACAGCAACCTTTAACTTGGACCGAAAAAATGCACCAATGTGTAATGGGACATAAAGTGTAAATAACATTTAAAGGGCTGAATAAGGCCATTTTTGCATTAACTACACAAATAAGGATCATTTTCAATTTAAAGGCAACCTTTCTCTGCCATAATAATATGCTAGCTAGCTTTGACATGAAACCCAACATAAGATTTCAGAGTACTACCCTGTCATAGCAACAAAAAAAATCCCATAATACTTTGTCCAACTAGCGATTCAACAAAATTCCCATAAAGCTAACATGATACCAATTCATTAAAACGAACACAAGATATAGAGATACCAAAGTGGTTATTCCAAATGTGGCTTCCATCTTTACGAGGGGGTACCCAAAAGTTTCCAGAATGACGCTGCTGCACGCGGGAGGCAATATGGATGGGAAAAATAAATAAAAAGTTACACACAGGGGCGGATCTAGCGGGGTGGCAGTTGCCACCCCAAACGAGAGCCTTGCCACCCCTGTTGCCACCCCAGCTAGCGACAATGAATTCAATAAATAGTTATGGCAAATCGGACATTAAGCGCATGAAACTCTTTTTTTCCCCGACAACATTGAATGCAACACAATGTAACCTGACACCCACTGCTAAGTAGCGGGAAGTGCGAGAGAAGGACAGAGCGCGAGGCAGCAGCATTGATGGATATATTACTGGACATTATGTAATTTATCGTAAGTCACACATGCGCCATTGCTGTCCATTGAGTCAGGAATATTGGTGGTCAGGAAAATACTACAGTCACGCAAAGAATCAGAACAACGGACGAAATGTCCATCCATCCATTTTCTTGCACCCTTGTCCCTTAGTGAGGTCGGGAGGGCTGCTGGTGCCCATCTCCAGCTAACGTTTCAGGCGAGAGGCGGGGTCACCCTGGACAGGTCGCCAGTCTGTCGCAGGGCAACACAAAGACACAGGACAAACAACCATGCACACACACACTCACACCTAGGGGCAATTTGGAAAGGCCAATTAACCTGACAGTCATGTTTTTGGACTGTGAGAGGAAACCGGAGTACCCGGAGAAAACCCACACATGCACAGGGAGAACATGCAAACTCCATGCAGAAAGACCCCAGACCGGAATCGAACCCAGAACCTTCTTGCTGCAAGGCAACAGCTCTAACGGACGAAATGTTTAGTAGTTAATTCAACCATAGATAATGGTAATAAGTGCTTCAGATTTTACAGGTGAGGAAAACTTTTAATATTTGTTTGATATGCAGTAATGCATATCAAACAACAGCTCGTTGAGCTGTTGTTTGTCGGTTGCCATGGCAACGGGTCCGCGTAAAGCAACACCCGTTGCCATGGGGTGTCGCAATGTGTGTCGCAAGGCAGAATAAAAGTTGTTGGAGCTATTTTTCTTTATTTCATTATCTATTTGAATTTTGTTACTTTATTCTTAAATTTCTATTTTTTTTATTTACAGAGTTTATTTGTAGGTTGATAATTGTTGATTTTATTATTTTTTTTGTTTTATTATTTTCTTATTTTCTAAATTTAGACAGGAAATAATGTGGGTCAGTCCACATAGATAAGTGCAGGGGCCTGGTGAAGGACCAGCAGGCATTTGGGTTTGGGGCCGATGGTTTTTAAGAGTGGTAGCATGAGAACAAATGAAAGTTTGATGTCTGTAATTGTTTGGTGAAAAAGGAAAATAAATCACCAAGAACAATCAATAAGTTTGGACATTGAACCTTCTCTTGCCCGTGTCTAGAATCATGACCCCAGTGCCCTAGTAGTGGCTTGTTGGAACTTTTATTGTTCCACTTCTGATTGTTTGGCTTTGCAAACAATCAGAAGTGGTTCTGTCTAGTTTGGTTCTTCACCCGTTTATCAGCTTTATTCTGCCTTTATTGCGGCGCACTGCAGCCGCTGCAAAAAAAACTGAGCAAATCCCCTGTGTTCTAAAAACATGGTGATATTTATAACAGTTGTCAAACTACGGCTCCTACAGCATATTTAAAATAAAATGTATATATATATACTACATATATATATACATATATATACTTATACCAATATAAGTAGATATTCGCCCTTTCTTGTATCTTGACAGAACTAACAGAAACTAAACTGTTTATAGATTTATATCATGGAGAATTTATAAAACATCCGTTTTCTAATCTTTATTTTAAGTCGTATTTAATAGATATATCGAATAACAAATGATGGCGCTACTAATATTTTTGTGACAGATTTCTCCTTGTCCTGTATTGGGATAAATTGGTTTTCTGGACACAATGCATGTCAATTGATATGCGTATCAGTAATGCATATCAATTAGCAGAAACAATGCAAGTTAAAAACAATATTTCGTATTGTTTTTAATACTAAATATTAAAAACAATAAATATATATATATATATATATATATATATATATATATATATATATATATATATATATATATATATCGCTAAGCCCCAGGAATGTATTGGTGGAACAAAAAGAAAACAAAAATCAGATGGATCTATATAATCGATTGATTGGCCAGCCGTAGCCAGACTTTTTAGTTTTATTTGTTGAAGCTGTTAAAATGAGCATCTTTTATTTGTTATTGCCGTCTTTTATTTTGCTCAGGTGAAACTGGGCTTTTGGTTGGAAGAATAACTCGGCGGTCTCCATTTGTCGGCTACGCCGGGAACAAGCAGCAGACGGAGAAGAAAAGGCTTTTCGATGTTCTGAAAAAAGGCGACATGTACTTCAACACCGGCGACCTGCTTCGGTTCGACCACGAAAAGTTTATTTATTTTCAGGACCGAGTGGGCGACACGTTCAGGTGAGTGGAGGCTCACAGGTTATGAGACGCTCTGAGACGAACGGAGACGCTCCAGTCATCTTTTTCTTGTTTGTTTCAGGTGGAAAGGTGAAAACGTCGCCACGTCAGAGGTCGCAGACATCCTCACTTTGGCTGCCTGCATCTTAGAAGCAAATGTTTACGGCGTTAAAGTGGAAGGTAGAAAAATACTTTACTACACCAAACGGGATTTATTATGAAAAGTTTGCATGTTGAACATTTTTGTACTTCCATTTGTGTCTTTACTGCTTCTAAAAACGACATACACTGTAAAAACACTTCTTCTTACTAAGTGATGTTGGTTTAGTTTCTAGTGAAAATATCTTGGACTTGAAAAAGTACTACTGTAGTTTTATTGACAGATTATTTCACATATAACATGTAAAAAATGTCATTTTAATAAAATAATTTTTCAGTGTAACTACTACATTTTTTTAAATCAATGTTCAGCTATATCTTGCTGAAAAGTTACTTTTAAGTTAGTTTTGTCTCATTTCAAGCATATTAATATATTTTCACAAGAAACCAGAACAAAATCATTGGTAAGATTTTGTTTTTTTTTTAAGTGCAAGTGTTTCAAAAAACAGCAAAGCTATTGTTCGGCAATAAGTTGTTTTCTGAAACTTCCTGGTTCTTGAGTCATACTGCGCTGTTGCCTAGCAACCCCAGCCCGTTACCTAGCAACCAAAGCTATATGGTGCTGCTGGAAAAGTTTTGTTGTTGACTCACTATCCAGAAACCACTTGCTGGATTCTTGTTTGTTGTGCATGAGGTTCCACTTCTGCTTTTCAAAGTTGTGCTGGTTGCACATCAGTTTGCCACCATTTTCACGTGAATGTGTTAAAGATGAGTTGGGAGCCGTGGCCATCACCAATTTATTTAGATTTAAAGTAACTAGAGGCCCTAAATCAGCTTAAATCTTATCTAAGAATGACTGTGAACAAAAATGTAATGAACATGTTTTGTGTAGGCCATAGACCTAGGAAGATTAACGGGTCATTACTGGCTTGAAATGGTTTCCTCTCCCCTGCTTGTTCCTAACCATCAGGTCACGAGGGTCGGATCGGCATGGCGGCCGTCACTTTGAAAGAAGGAGAAACCTTCGACTCTGCAGACGTCTACAAGCAGGTCGTCTCCTACCTGCCGGCCTACGCAAGACCCAGATTCCTACGGGTTCAGGTAAAAATGAAAAACACAAGGAGTAACTGCATCTAATGGTATATTTGAATTTACTGATATTTATTGATGTCCTTGTGGAACAAACAGTGGAAAAAAATAGCAAATGTAATACTTCCAAACAAACTGTCAATTTTGTTTTTAATAAATTTATGACAATAATATGATGGAATATTAAGGGCTAATGGGGGGAAAAAAGTAAAATTATGAGAATAAAGTCATAATATTATAACTTTATCACATTATTTCCACTTTATTCTTGTAATATTATGACTTTGTTGTACTTTTTACTTTTTTAGATCAAAATTCTGAGAATAAATGAAAAGAACTCAGAAAAATGGCAATTTTGAAAGTAAGCAGGAATTTTACTTTTTTCTTAGAATTTTGACTAGTCTCACAATTTTAATCTCAGAATTTTAAGAAAAATGTCAAAATTCAGAGATTAAATTTAAAATTCTAAAAAAAAAACTCAGAACTTTGAATTTAATCTAAAGATTTTTGCTTTTTTTCTTACAATTCTGACTAATCTCAGAATAGTGATTTTTTTCTTAGAATTTTTAATTTAATCTCAGAATTTTAAGGAAAAATTCAGAGATTAAAGTGAAAATTCTAAGAAAGAAAATAAAAATTCTGAGATTAAATTAAAAATTCTAAGACAAAATGCTAGAATTCCGATATTAAAGTCATAATTCTGAGAATAAAGTCAGCGTTCTTATGTTTTCTAGTTGCTCTAATCGTCTTTTGTAATTATGGAAACATTTTGAGATCAAAAAATAATTATTTGACCTCGGCTGAATTTATAAACTGGTTTATTTACAAATAAGCGACTTCTTCTTTAGTTTGGCAGCTCAACTTCAGTGGACGTTAACACGTTTTCTTCCTAGATCCTTATTTGATTTTGTCTCCACAGTAAAATGAAGTTACTTCTACTTATTTTTGGCACAAATGGAACCCCCTAGCTTCTTCTTGATCCAGCCGTTCGATGAAGTTGTTGCTCTTTCGGAGTTTGGCTAAGTTTGTCCTGTTTTGGCAGCCGTCCCTGGAGATGACGGGGACGTTCAAGATGAAGAAGGTGAAGCTGGTGGAGGACGGATTCAACCCCGCGCTCATCAGCGACCCGCTTTACTTCCTGGACCCGGACCAGAAAACGTACGTCCCTCTGACGGAGGAGATCCACGGCGCCATCGCTGCAGGGAAAATGAAGCTCTAACAGAAACTTAACTCTGAAGTGAACTTTGTGTTTTAATTGAAGACGTAACGTTTTCTCATGCGTGGAGTGTAACGACCGACTAATCTCAGGGAGAAACTTTGACGCGGCACTTCCGGTTTGAAGAGACTTTTCTATTAACGCGTTTGCAGCTTTAGAGGTTTTTTTAAATTTATCATCCTGACTTCAAATCAGTTTTTAAATAAATGGTGACGATATAAAAATATTCCCCATTTGCTTTTTTTATCAGCAACTTTTCATACAGATGAATCCAGAAGTTTAAATACACCTTTTATTCTCACTGAAGTTAAATGAGACCAAATGATCGGAATTAACAAAATTCATTCATTCTTTCCATTTATTCAGCCCTATTTCCTTCTTCCCCTAATACGCCGTATTCTAGTCTAAATATCTTAGGGCAGTTGAAATGCGAAGAACCAGACCGAGGTTCAGACTAATCATAAAACATTCTCCATTTCTTAGTGGTTTTCCATCAAAATGAACAAACCAGATGTTCTGGTGAAGGTTTTTGTATAACTTCAGCCACAATTGCAATAAATAAGTTTGGAGAATTTGACATGAGGTTTTCAAAACGAAACTCTTCTGGTTCCATTTTCTGGTGGATTGCATAAAGTCAGAAGAATAATAAAGGAGGTCTATATATTGGTGAGGTCGTATCTCATTGATGATATAGTGGTGTTATCACCAACATGTATGCTCTGCAGAAAGGGAAAGAAAATCTGGCAGTGACAAGCGAAGAAATGCACATTTTTCTAGGGATCAACATGGTCATGGAGTACATTCTCTATCCTTGGACACGGATGTACTGGTTCAATGAGGATGGCCTTCGCCTTGGAATAATTGCAGATGTTATGTCTGTAAACAACAGATGTGAGCAAATTCTGAGTTATCTGCACTTTGTGGATAACTATACCAGCCAGCAAACACAGACAGGCTCTTAGCACCGGTGCTAAGTACACTTCAGATAACATTCCTGGCAGCAGCAAACCCTGAACAATTCCAATCAATTGATGAGCAAATCAATTGAAAGGCCAACCGTCAATAAAACAATACATACCAAAAAAGACCAAACCCTGGGGAGTGAAAGTGTAGGTCAGGGCAGGGTCCTCAGGTTATATGTACAAATTTGAAGTGTACCAGGGCTCAGCAGTTGGGTGTCAGAGCAGTGGTGTTCACATGAAGCACAATAACCACCAGGTGTTTTCTGACAACTTCTTCTGCAGCATTCCACTCCTTGAGGCCTTGAAAAACCTTGGTATCTATGGCACAGGTACATGCATAACAGCATTTGCACAGATAATTATGTTTCTCCATCTAATGATGTCATCAGTAAAGTAGAATTATTACAAAATACTTTTTTTCTATTATTTGAGTCATTTGGACACTTTACTTTTATTTGGGTAAAATGTTTTGAAGTAGTTCCATTCTTACTTAACTAAACTTTTCAGTATTTTTAAACGTTTATTTTTTTTCTTCTTCCATTTCATATGTAAACACAGCGGATGCGCGCGCAACTTGACAACAGAAAGAATTCGGTTGGCTGTTAAACGCTAGCTGGTTGCTATGGTTACCCGCGAATTTATACAATTTAAGCCGAGCAGTTGAAGGTGGGCCAGCGCAGATAGAAATATAATAGTTCAGTTCAGTTTCCCAACAGTTTGAGAGAAAATCCAGCCGATCTGGCAATTGGATCCTCCCCCGGCCTGAAGGAGGGATCAGTGGGACAGAACCCAGCGGAGCGCCGCCCTCAATCACATGAACTTGTAAATGACTTTATTGAGATATATATATATATATATATATATATATATACACACCCAGTGGGGAGAACAAGTATTTGATACACTGTTGATTTTTCAGGTTTTCCCACTTGCAAAGCTTGTAGATGACTGTAATTTTTATCATAGGTACTCTTCAACTGAGTGATGGAATCTAAAACAAAAATCCAGAAAAATACAATGTATGATTTTTAAAAAATTAATTTCCATTTTATTGTGTGAAATAAGTATTTGATACACCAGAAAAAATAAACTTAATATTTGGTACAGAAACCTTTGTTTGCAATTACAGAGATCAGACGTTTCCTGTAGTTCTTGACCAGGTTTGCACACACTGCAGCAGGGATTTTGGCCCACTCCTCCATACAGATCTCCTACAGAGCCTTCAGGTTTCGGGGCTGTCGCTGGGCCACACGGACTTTACACGACAACGATCCAACAAAAACGGCCCTTTTGTTCCGTTTTTGTTGGATCGTTTACACGACAACTTCTAATTACGATCTGTGTTTACACAGTAACGGTACACATCGAAAACGTGTAATGCTCTCGCTGCGCCTAGTTGGTGCTAGGTTCTTTGAAACTTTGAAAGTGGCATGTTTTTAAAAAAAAGTTGTACTTGAAGGCATGTGGATTTGCGTGAGAAAACACGCATCGTGTGCGCATGCAGTTGGAAAAAGTGGGATAACTTTGCTGGAACACCTTGTTTGAGCTTTCACGGTGTCTGTAGCGAGCCCCGGACTGGAAGCTGTTTATTGTTTTTACCTTGGAATGGCCAACAGTCTGTTATTCCCATATCAATTTGATAAAATAGGAGTTCCTGCACGTCCCATATCCGTGTCCTCTGTTACCTTTTTCAGCAGTTAAAACAGTTTAATCCGTTGCTAACAAGTTGTAACTTGTTTTTCCGAGCCGCCTTCAAACGCAACATGAACGCTGAGACGCTTGCGCTGGGTTTACACCTGTGAGGCAGCGGGAGACCTGCTGCTACTGCTGCGCAGGTGTGTGTTAGAATCATGGCAGCAACCCAGCAAAATTTAAATAACTGTACAGTTTTACCCCCAAACTAACCGACTGAGTTGAGTAAAGCTGTTGGATGCAGGTGATGATAGCTAAAATATGACTAGCTAATATCAATTCAGCACGTTAAGCCTGTTAAGTAGCCTGTAGGCTACTGATGTTGTCTATGTTCAGCTACGTAGATTCATTTTGTCCCCCCAAAATAAGTCGATACCCCCCCTGTCTGGAGCCGGGGCTGGTCCGTAGTTCTCTAGATAAGAGCGCTGAACAAGCAGCCGTGTATTTTACCATCTGGGCGGTGCGGAGCGGTGAAGAGACGCTGAGGGAACCGAACCGTATCTGATGGGGAAACAGTAACACCAGCATTGTGAGTAGTTTCTTCTTCTTCTGTGGATTGTAGGAAGCAGCTATGTTTTGCGTCATACTATGCAGGAGCTGGGGATTCTGGAAGAAAAGATCCGTTTTCTAGGTTTACACGACAACGGAAAACAGTACGTTTCAGAAACATCGCACTCTGGAACCCGTTTTCAATCTGTGCCGTTGTTAGAGAAAACATTTGGTGGTTTCGTGTAAATGCACACTACAAACGCAACAAAACTCTTCCGTTTTCCCCCGAAATCGTTGTCGTGTAAACGGGGCCTAAGCTCCCTCCAAAGATTTTCTATTGGATTCAGGTCTGGAGACTGGCTAGGCCACTCCAGGACCTTAAGATGTTTCCTATGGAGCCACTCTTTAGTTGCCCTGGCTGTGTGTTTTGGGTCGTTATCATGCTGGAAGACCCTGCCACGACCCATCTTCAGTGCTCTTACTGAGGGAAGGAGGTTGTTGGCCAAAATCTCACGATACATGGCCCCATCCATCTTTCCCACAATATGGTGCAGTCGTCCTGTCCCCTTTGCAGAAAAGCATCCCCAAAGAATGACGTTTCCACCGCCATGCTTCACGGTTGGGATGGTGTTCTTGGGGTTGTACTCATCATTCTTCTTCCTCCAAACATGACGAGTGGAGTTTAAACCAAAAAGTTCTATTTTTGTCTCATCAGACCACATGACCTTCTCCCATTCCTCCTCTGGATCATTCAGATGGTCATTTGCAAACATCAGACGGGCTTTGACATGCGTTGGCTTGAGGAAGGGCACCTTGCGTGCACTGCAGGAGTGTTACTGATTGTTTTCTTTGAGACTGTGGTCCCAGCTCTATTCAGGTCATTGACCAGGTTCTGCCGTGTAGTTCTGGGCTCATTCCTCACCTTCCTCAAGATCAATGATGCTCAACACGGTGAGATCTTGCATGGTGCCCCAGACCGAGGGAGATTTTCCGTTATTTTGTATTTCTTCCATTTTCTAATAATTGCACCAACTGTTGTTGCCTTCTCACCAAGCTGCTTGCCTATTGTCCTGTAGCCCATCCCAGCCTTGTGCAGGTCTACAATTTTATCCCTGATGTCCTTACACAGCTCTCTGGTCTTGGGCATTGTGGAGATGCTGGAGTCTGATTGATTGAGTGTGTGGACAGGTGTCTTTTATACAGGTAACGAGTTCAAACAGGTGCAGTTAATACAGGTAATGAGTGGAGAACATGTCTGTGAGAGCCAAAATTCTTACTGGTTGACAGATGATCAAATACTTATTTCACACAATAAAATGGAAATTAATTATTTAAAAATCATACATTGTATTTTTCTGGATTTTTGTTTTAGATTCCATCACTCACAGTTCAAGAGTACCTATGATAAAAATTACAGTCTTCTACATGCTTTGCAAATGGGAAAACCTGAAAAATCAACAGTGTATCACAGTGTATCAAATACTTGTTCTCCCCACTGTGTGTATATATATATATATATATATATATATATATATATATATATATATATATATATATATACACTGCTCAAAAAAATAAAGGGAACACATAAACAACACAATATAACTCCAAGTAAATCAAACTGTCCACTTAGGAAGCAACACTGATTGACCCGACGAGGGTCAATCTGTCAATCAGTGTTGCTTCCTAAGTGGACAGTTTGATTTCACAGAAGTTCCCGGCCAAATGATTCCTCATTTGGCCGGGAGTTGTTTGTTGCCTTTTGACCGATGTTTTGATTTAAAGAGGGTTTTTTGGAGAGACAAGGTTGCTAGGCGATCTACACAAACTTCTGACAGTAACTGACGGTTGGCTGTTTTGGACACAGTGCAAAGAGTGAGTGAGCATACGAGTTACGGTTGAGTGGAGAAAACTAGGGAATAGTTCAATTAAGGTCCAGACAATCAATTAACTAGCGCTTGGTTGATGAGGAACAAGGTGGGTGTTTTGATGACTGAATTGTATTGAGCGTGATTTTTATGTTTCGACATGAAGTGTTGTTAATATTTGATTAACTGTCAAACAGTTGAAACAGTTAGAATACGTTTTAGTTCATTTGTAATACAGAAATGTTACGGTTAATTAAATGCATGTATTGTAAATGTAATGATATTAAATAAAGTGAGGTTTATAGGTTGAAGTGAAAGGTTGGAACCACTAAGAGTTGCTAATGGTATTTTGTTTGTATGTTTGTAGCTGTTTGTGTTCATGTATAAAGGCAGTGGAATAAAGAAACGTGAACCATCACTTAAAGAGACAATCTTTTCAACCGGGACGCTACAGAACTTTGTCGCATTTCAGTTTTCCACACAGTTTGAACTTTTCCCAGCCGCTCTGCCAGCCCGTCCTGCAGCTCCTCCATCATGTCCGTGTGGCTCACCTCTGCGGCCGGCCTGGCCTT
Source organism: Poecilia reticulata (assembly GCF_904066995.2). Taxonomy (NCBI): domain Eukaryota; kingdom Metazoa; phylum Chordata; class Actinopteri; order Cyprinodontiformes; family Poeciliidae; genus Poecilia; species Poecilia reticulata. The sequence continues at coordinate 26,060,611 of NC_088835.1, read as the reverse complement.
CGCATACATCCGGACTTTCTGCCCGTACTTCAGCGATGACTGCACCTACGTGCTGCGGAGCCTCAAGCTGGGCATCAGGCTCACCATGTACGGGAGGTCCAAACCTTTCTACAGCATCCTGGACTGCTTCTTGGACGCGGTGAAGAGGCAACCCAACAAGATCTTCATCCACTTCGAGGGGCGCGCATTCAGCTACGGAGAGATGGACCTGCAGAGCAACAAGGTGGCCCGGGCTCTGCAGGCTGAAGCCCGGCTGAAGGAGGGCGACACCGTGGCCCTGTTTCTGCCTAACGAGCCCAGCTTCGTGTGGACCTGGCTCGGTTTGGCCAAGCTGGGCTGCCCGGCGGCTCTGCTAAACTTCAACATCAGGTCCAAGTCTCTGCTGCACTGCTTCTCCTGCTGCGGGGCCAAAGTGCTCATTGCCGCTCCAGGTTAGAGGATAAAACCTGCGCAAACATTTCATGAAACAGCAGGAAAAACAGCGGCTCCGATAAATTACTATCTCATTTACTCAGCGACCAAAGTCTTGAAATTAGTCATGCAGTTCAAGTTTTCAAGTTGCGCAACAAATGATTCTAATTGCTTCATTATAACGCATTATTTACTAATTCCATCACCAAGAGACAGACATGGTATAGATTAATTAGATCCATTTTAACATATTTATATTTCGTAGTATGTTTAATACCTGCTAAAAGGTTATTTTCGAAAGGTACTATTAATCTGACATGCCTGATCAGGACGTACATTTTAGTTTATTGAATAAGTCTGTCTGGCATTCACATGTGAGTTTTGGCATTATTCTTGGCACTAAAAAAGAAAAGTGCTGACCCAGCTCGGCTCCAACTCGGTCCTCTGGCTTGGTGGGTCAGCCTGAATCCGGTCTGTGTCTGCAGAGCTGCTGGATGCGGTGGAGGAAATTCTGCCGGCGCTCATGGATCAGGGCATCCGGGTGTTCCTCCTGTCGGACCGCTGCAGCGTTGAAGGCATCACCGCTTTGTCTGACAAGATCGCCGAAGCCTCCGACCGGCCGCTGCCTCCGGAGCTGCGGGCCAACATCCACATCCGCAGCACCGCGCTCTACATCTACACGTCCGGCACCACCGGTACGCCCGCCGCCATATTACGTTCTCTGTTTGTAAACACAGCGGATGCGCGCGCAACTTGACAACAGAAAGAATTCGGTTGGCTGTTAAACGCTCGCTGGTTGCTATGGTTACCCGCGAATTTTGAAGGTGGGCCAGCGCAGATAGAAATATAACCCAAAAGATAGGAGTACATTTCCGCCATAAAAATGTGAAACTTTGAGATTAATCTCTAGATGAAAGAGGGACAAATTGATTTTCAAAAGTTTAAAATTTGTTACAAAAAACCCTCAAATTTGAGATTAATCTCCGAAATGTTCTAAAAAACTCAGAAATTTATAAGTTTCAAAAGTAAAAAATTTTTAAATATTTTTGACTTTTAGAAATTTCCATGTTTTTTCCTGAAAATGTTTGCGATTAATCTAAAAAAAAAAAAAAAATCCAAGTAAATTTTCAACTTTTCAAACCCAGAAAAAAAATTTTTTTCAATGATATTTCTGGAAATAATCTAAAATTTTTCTGAGTTTCTTCAAGCAAATTTTGGACTTTTGGCGGAAACTTACTCTTTCTTGTCAACGCCATCATACCAGTCCATCAGGATCTGCTGGGCCTCTTTTTCTCCCCTGACTACATCACTTCCTGTTCAGATGGAAACCTTTCGCTCTTTAGCTGCTAAATTCTCCGTTATGTTCACCAGCCGGCTGCTCGCTTCACCTGCTTGTTTCAGTGAGCAGGTATTGAGTCGGTGCGTGAATCAAAGCAGCTGCTTACCTGGAAACGTGAAAGCAGTGAGCGTGGAATAAAACACTGACTTTACAGATAATTAAACCTGAGCAGAGAAATTGAACCCCGGTGTTATTCTGCGTCTGTAAGCATCAAGCTGTAGCTTCATGTTCTGAGGGGATTTTGTGATGTTTTCCTCTGGCTGGTAAAGGTTTGCCTAAAGCAGCTGTTGTCACCCATGAGAGGGTTTGGGCCGCGTCCTTCATCCAGGCATCAGGTGGATCCACAGCAGACGACATTTTCTACATCAACCTGCCTCTGTACCACACCGCCGGCTTCCTCATCGGGATGACCGGAGGCATCGAGAGAGGTGAGCGAAGGGTCAGCTAGCTGCTTTCTGACATATTTTAGGCGTCAGCTGGACTCAAACTGTCCACTTAGGAAGCAACACTGATTGACAATCAATTTCCCCTGCTGTTGTGCAAATGGAATAGACAACAGATGGAAATTATTGGCAATTAGCAAGACACACTCAATAATGGAGTGGTTCTACAGGTGGGGACCACAGACCACTTCTCAGTACCTGTGCTGTCTGGCTGATGTTTTGGTCAGTTTTGAATGTTGGTGGTGCTTTCACACTCGTGGTAGCATGAGACGGACTCTACAACCCACACAAGTGGCTCAGGTAGTGCAGCTCATCCAGGATGGCACATCAATGCAAGCTGTGGCAAGAAGGTTTGCTGTGTCTGTCAGCGTCTGTCCAGAGGCTGGAGGCGCTACCAGGAGACAGGCCAGTACACCAGGAGACGTGGAGGAGGCTATAGGAGGGCAACAACCCAGCAGCAGGACCGCTACCTCCGCCTTTGTGCAAGAAGGAACAGGAGGAGCACTGCCAGAGCCCTGCAAAATGACCTCCAGCAGGCCACAAATGTGCATGTGTCTGCACAAACGGTTAGAAACCGACTCCATGAGGATGGTATGAGGGCCCCACGTCCACAGATGGGGGTTGTGCTCACAACCCAACACCGTGCAGGACGCTTGGCATTTGCCAGAGAACACCAGAATTGGCAAATTCGCCACTGGCGCCTTGTGCTCTTCACAGATGAAAGCAGATTCACACTGAGCACATGTGACAGACGTGACAGAGTCTGGAGACGCCATGGAGAGCGGTCTGCTGCCTGCAACATCCTTCAGCATGACCGGTTTGGCAGTGGGTCAGTAATGGTGTGGGGTGGCTTTTCTTTGGAGGGCCGCACAGCCCTCCATGTGCTCACCAGAGGTAGCCTGACTGCCATTAGGTACCGAGATGAGATCCTCAGACCCCTTGTGAGACCATAGGCTGGTGCGGTTGGCCCTGGGTTCCTCCTAATGCAGGACAATGCTAGACCTCATGTGGCTGGAGTGTCAGCAGTTCCTGCAAGATGAAGGCATTGAAGCTATGGACCGGCCCGCCCGTTCCCCAGACCTGAATCCGATTGAGCACATCTGGGACATCATGTCTCGCTCCATCCACCAACGTCACGTTGCACCACAGACTGTCCAGGAGTTGGCGGATGCTTTAGTCCAGGTCTGGGAGGAGATCCCTCAGGAGACCATCCGCCACCTCATCAGGAGCATGCCCAGCATGTAGGGAGGTCATACAGGCACGTGGAGGCCACACACAATGAGCCTCATTTTGACTTGTTTTAAGGACATTACATTAAAGTCTCTGTAGCGTTTTTTTTCACTTTAATTTTGTGTGTGGCTCCAAATCCAGGCCTCCATTGGTTAATAAATTTGATTTCCATTGATGATTTTTGTGTGATTTTGTTGTCAGCACATTCAACTTTGTACAGAACAAAGTATTCAATGAGAATATTTCATTCATTCAGATCTAGGATGTGTTATTTGAGTGTTCCCTTTATTTTTTGAGCAGTGTATAAATCTAGGTTGCTAGTTAAACATTTATCTTGTCACTTTTGTGCAAACTGGCTTGCTGATAAGCGGAAGTTGAATATCAAAATAAAAGCTGGGTTTTGCAGAACTCTGACATTATTATTGCAGAAATAACATGGTGAAAATATGACTTTGAAAAATGAATACCCACATTATTTTCACTATTACGTGCTAAATAAACCAAATTATTGCTGTTAATTTTTTACTGTGGAACTTCATAAACGGAGCCCCTCGTTTGGCGCCCGTTCCAGCGCGGCGCCCCAATGCGTCGCATAAAATATATTCCCACTTTTTGCAGATGAGTCATGTGATTCGCTGTTATTTCCAGGTCTCACTCTCGTTCTGAGGAGAAAGTTTTCAGCCTCTCAGTTCTGGGACGACTGCAGGAAGTACAACGTGACGGTGATGCAGTACATCGGCGAGACGCTGCGTTACCTCTGCAACATGCCGAAGGTGAGAAATCCACATGCGGGTTTCCTTCCACATCGTTTTCTGTATGTCTGCAGTTTCCATCTGTTTTTTTTTTTTTTTTTTTTTGCAGAAAGAAAACGATAAGAACCACAAAGTTCGAATCGCCATCGGGAACGGAGTCCGAAGCGACATGTGGAGCGAGTTCCTGAATCGATTCGGCGACATTAAGGTCAGAGAATTTTACGGATCCACCGAGGGAAACCTGACCTTTATCAATTACACGTCCAAGATCGGAGCGGTGGGACGCGTTAACTTTCTGCACCAGGTAAGAGTCGCTCGCTCTAAAGTCATTTCAAGTATAGAAAATGGATAATTAATGTTCTGTGTTTTGATCTGTCATCAAACGTGAAGCTGCTCCCATCAGCATCGGCTTCACGCATTAAACAAAGATCAGAGATGATCAGAGGATGAAGTGTTTCTGTTTCACTCTCAGACGCTGATGAGACGTTTGCTCTTCCCTCCCAGATTTTCTTTCCTTACACTTTGATCAAGTTTGACATCGAGAAGGAGGAGCCGGTCAGAAACTCGGAGGGTCTGTGCATCAAAGCAGAAACCGGTGAGTGATGAGCAGCTGGATTTAACCTTTAAGCCTAGTTTTAAATATTTAATCCTATATTGACAACAGTGCAAAGAGCGAAGATGTTTGAAATGTAAAAACTTAAAAGATACTGAAGCAGATCAGAGAAACTGGAAACAAAATAATTATGACTTAAAAACTATTTCCAACTTGGTTTTTATCTAGATTAAGAGCTAGGCAATATGACTTAAAAATAAAATCTCTAATTTATTTCATAATAGAGCCGATTGAGAATTTTAATGTTTTTTTCTTGCTTTATTTTCTAAAAAATAAATAAAAAAATGACTATTAAAATGAATATTTCTTGAGTTGAGAATTAGGAATTAGGCTATGACAATTTTGTTTTTTATTAGATGAATATAGTCAAGATATTAGCAGAATAAAGATGCAATTTTACCAGAGGAACATCTTAAAATTACAACAAAAAAATGTTTTAATGAGGAAAAATCTTTAATAATTATTTTTTAAATTGTGTTGGAGCATCTTTTATTTGTTATTGCCGTCTTTTATTTTGCTCAGGTGAAACTGGGCTTTTGGTTGGAAAAATAACTCGGCGCCTTCCATTTGTCGGCTACGCCGGGAACAAGCAGCAGACGGAGAAGAAGTGGCTTTTCGATGTTCTGAAAAAAGGCGACATGTACTTCAACACCGGCGACCTGCTTCGGTTCGACCACGAAAAGTTTATGTATTTTCAGGACCGAGTGGGCGACACGTTCAGGTGAGTGGAGGCTCACAGGTTATCTATCGCTCTGAGACGAACGGAGACGCTCCAGTCATCTTTTTCTTGTTTCTGTTTCAGGTGGAAAGGTGAAAACGTCGCCACGTCAGAGGTCGCAGACATCCTCACTTTGGCTGCCTGCATCTTAGAAGCAAATGTTTACGGCGTTAAAGTGGAAGGTAGAAAAATACTTTACTACACCAAACGGGATTTATTATGAAAAGTTTGCATGTTGAACATTTTTGTACTTCCATTTGTGTCTTTACCGCTTCTAAAAACGACATGCACTGTAAAAACACTTCTTCTTACCAAGTGATTTTGGTCTAGTTTCTAGTGAAAATATCTTGGACTTGAAAAAGTACTACTGTAGTTTTATTGACAGATTATTTCACATATAACATGTAAAAAATGTCATTTTAATAAAATAATTTTCCAGTGTAACAAGTAAATTTTTTTTAAATCAATGTTCAGCTATATCTTGCTGAAAACTTACTTTTAAGTTAGTTTTGTCTCATTTCAAGCATATTAATATATTTTCACAAGAAACCAGAACAAAATCATTGGTAAGATTTTGTTTTTTTTAAGTGCAAGTGTTTCAAAAAACAGCAAAGCTATTGTTCGGCAATAAGTTGTTTTCTGAAACTTCCTGGTTCTTGAGTCATACTGCGCTGTTGCCTAGCAACCCCAGCCCATTACCTAGCAACCAAAGCTATATGGTGCTGCTGGAAAAGTTTTGTTGTTGACTCACTATCCAGAAACCACTTGCTGGATTCTTGTTTGTTGTGCATGAGGTTCCACTTCTGCTTTTCAAAGTTGTGCTAGTTGCACATTAGTTTGCCACCATTTTCACGTGTATGTGTTAAAGATGAGTTGGCCTTTAACACATTCCAGCAGGACCGATCTAGATTAAGAGCCATCCATTTTCTTGCACCCTTGTCCCTTGGTGGAGTCAGGAGGGTTGCTGGTGCATCTCCAGCTAACGTTTCAGGCGAGAGGCGGGGTCACCCTGGACAGGTCGCCAGTCTGTCGCAGGGCAATACAGAGACAAACAACCATGTACACACACACTCACACTTAGGGGCAATTTGGAGAGACCAATTAACCTGACAGTCATGTTTTTGGACTGTGGGAGGAAACAGGAGTACCCGGAGAAAACCCACCATGCACAGGGAGAACATGCAAACTCCATGCAGAAAGACCGGGGCCGGGAATCGAACCCAGAACCTTCTTGCTGCAAGGCAACAGCTCTACCAACTGCGCCACTGTGCAGCCCCTGTAAAAAATGTCACTTTAATAAAATAATTTTCCAGTGTAACTAGTACATTTTTTAAAATCAATGTTCAGCTATATCTTGCTGAAAAGTTACTTTTAAGTTAGTTTTGTCTCATTTCAAGCATATTAATATATTTTCACAAGAAACCAGAACAAAATCATTGGTAAGATTTTGTTTTTTTTTGCAGTGCAAGTGTTTCAAAAAACAGCCCAGCCGTTTTTTGGCAATAAGTTGTTGTTTTCTGAAACCTCCTGGTTCTTGAGTCATACTGCGCTGTTACCTAGCAACCCCAGCCCGTTACCTAGCAACCAAAGCTGAGTTCCAGCTAGTTTTACCACTATATGGGCTGTACAACGGCTGCTAGAATGTTGTTTCACAAACCACTTGCTGGATTCTTTGGTTGTGCAGGAGGCTCCACTTCTGCTTTTCAAAGATGTACGGTTGTGTAGTTGCACATCAGTTTGCAGTCATTTTCACGCGAGCTTGAGTTGGGAGCCGTGGCCAGCACCAGTTTATTTAGATTTAAAGTAACTAGAGGCCCTAAATCAGCTTAAATCTTATCTAAGAATGACTGTGAACAGAAATGTAATGAACATGTTTTGTGTAGGCCATAGACCTAGGAAGATTAACGGGTCATTACTGGCTTGAAATGGTTTCCTCTCCCCTGCTTGTTCTTAACCATCAGGTCACGAGGGTCGGATCGGCATGGCGGCCGTCACTTTGAAAGAAGGAGAAACCTTCGACTCTGCAGACGTCTACAAGCAGGTCGTCTCCTACCTGCCGGCCTACGCAAGACCCAGATTCCTACGGGTTCAGGTAACAATGAAAAACACAAGGAGTAACTGCATCTAATGGTATATTTGAATTTACTGATATTTATTGATGTCCTTGTGGAACAAACAGTAGATTTATTAAAAAACTATTTTGTTTTTAATAAATTTATGACAAATAATATGGAATATTAGGGCGCAATGGAAAAAAAGTAAAATTATGAGAATAGTCATTACTTTATTGCATTATTTCCACTTTATTTTTGTAATATTATGGCTGCTGCACTTTTATGACTTTATTCTCATAAGTTTTTTTTTAAAACTCTTCTGAGATCAAAATTCTGAGAATTCAACATACTAAGAAAAAAAGTAAATTTGAAATTTAAGCAGGATCTTGAATTTGATCTCATAATTACAAAAGACGATTATAGCAATTAGAAAAAAAAAGAACTCTGACTTTATTCTCAGAAGTATGACTTTGATATCGGAATTCTAGCATTTTTCCTTAGAATTTTTAATTTAGAATTTTAAGAAAAATTGAGATTCAATTCAAAATTCTAGGGAAAAAAAAATTCTGAGTTTAAATGTGCAATTCTAAGAAAAAAATGCCAGAATTACAATATCAGTCATAATAAGGTTAAAGTCAGAATTCTTTTTTTTTTCTAGTTGCTCTAATCCTCTTTTGTAATCATGGAAACATTTTGAGATAAAAAAAAAATTATTTGACCTCGGCTGGATTTATAAACTGGTTTATTTACAAATAAACGACTTCTTCTTTAGTTTGGCAGCTCAACTTCAGTGGACGTTAACACGTTTCCTTTCTAGATCCTGATTTGATTTCGTCTCTTCACAGTAAAATGAACTTAACATAAAACATTGAGGTTGCAAAGAAGTTGCTTCTTATGGGGCTCCATTTGTATCAGCACACATGAAATGTAGCGACCATTTGTCTCTAAACTTAAATTCAAAAATCAAAAAACTCAATCCTCAAAGGTGATCTAAAGAAAAGGTGAATCAAACTCAAATAGTCACCTGATGCACCGTGGATTCTGGTTTACGCAGCAAAAAAGGATCAAAAGTCAAAATATAGTTCTTTGGGTTTATTTTTCAGATCAGGCAAAAGGTTACAGGCTTCTGCTCCTATTCCTGCACCTGCTCTCTGACTGACAATAGAAACCGATATGACTTATTGGCTGATTCTGTAGGCTGGTAAAAAACCTTATGACCACCCACGTGCATAATATGCTACCTAAGACCCACCTATTTATACCGTGAAATACCCACATCCCAACCTGAAATTAATTAACTAATTAAGTGAATTCCTAATCAAAGAACTTATTCTTAACAGCAAATTAAACAAAAATTCTAATGATAAATCAACTAGGAAATAAACAATAAGAATAAAACTATTTAAATTCTAAGATTTAACCAAAAAAAAAAAGGGGAAAATGGCTCCTACATGAAACATAGATGTACCCATAAAGCATCAAGACCATAGACATCAGTGAAAGATGCATAGCAACAACATCTAAATGTTGGTCTAAATAAGTAGAAGCTACTTCTACTTATTTTTGGCACAAATGGAACCCCCTAGCTTCTTCTTGATCCAGCCGTTCGATGAAGTTGTTGCTCTTTCGGAGTTTGGCTAAGTTTGTCCTGTTTTGGCAGCCGTCCCTGGAGATGACGGGGACGTTCAAGATGAAGAAGGTGAAGCTGGTGGAGGACGGATTCAACCCCGCGCTCATCAGCGACCCGCTTTACTTCCTGGACCCGGACCAGAAGACGTACGTCCCTCTGACGGAGGAGATCCACGGCGCCATCGCTGCAGGGAAAATGAAGCTCTAACAGAAACTTAACTCTGAAGTGAACTTTGTGTTTTAATTGAAGACGTAACGTTTTCTCATGCGTGGAGTGTAACGACCGACTAATCTCAGGGAGAAACTTTGACGCGGCACTTCCGGTTTGAAGAGACTTTTCTATTAACGCGTTTGCAGCTTTAGAGGTTTTTTTAAATTTTATCATCCTGACTTCAAATCAGTTTTTAAATAAATGGTGACGATATAAAAATATTCCCATTTGCTTTTTTTATCAGCAACTTTTCATACAGATGAATCCAGAAGTTTAAATACACCTTTTATTCTCACTGAAGCTAAATGAGAACAAAATTCCTTCCTTCCTTCCTTCCTTCCTTCCTTCCTTCCTTCCTTCCTTCCTTCCTTCCTTCCTTCCTTCCTTCCTTCCTTCCTTCCTTCCTTCCTTCCTTCCTTCCTTCCTTCCTTCCTTCCTTCCTTCCTTCCTTCCTTCCTTCCTTCCTTCCTTCCTTCCTTCCTTCCTTCCTTCCTTCCTTCCTTCCTTCCTTCCTTCCTTCCTTCCTTCCTTCCTTCCTTCCTTCCTTCCTTCCTTCCTTCCTTCCTTCCTTCCAAGCACGGTGGTGGCTGCATGATGCTTTGAGGTTTTTTTTCTTTGTCCTCAGCAGTGAAACCAGAGGATTTTTCTGCTAAAAGCTCCAGCTGCTGTTTTCCTGAGCTCCACCAGATGTTTGCTAATCGCTGCTGGCTAGTCTGAAGGAGCTGAATGGTTGCCATGGCAATTCAACATGGAAACATGCATGACAGAATCACAGCAACTCGCCAGGTATGTTGTTGATGGGGGACTAACAGCAAAACTAAAAGAAAAAGTTAATTTTACATAATTTTACATTTACATAATACTGCCCCTTTAAATACCACAAATAAAAAACTTCACAGAAACCCTTACAGGTTGAATTAATCTGTCCTGAGTTTAAAATGAAGTTTTTCAGTATGAAAAATCGTTTCTTGATCTATTCATGTCATTTAAAACAAAGAAATATATGCTTACAACCTGGAAATGTTGCAGGCGTTCACACCAGTCATCTCAGTAAATTAGATAAATATTAAATATGTTTTTGTCAGCGATTAAATTCAAAAAGTGAAACTTTATGGACTCGTTAAAGCTGACGAGCTTAAAAGAACAAATCTGAATATTTCATAGAAGAGCTAAAAACAGAAGATTTTAAGACAGAACTGTGACCCAGATACAGTAAGGGAAAGTTTATAGAATGTGAGCAGAAAGTTGTGTGGAAGGAAAATGATCTATAATTGTAATTATTCCTTATTTTGATAAAGTTTCACTTAATTACTGAAATAAACTACATCCTGGAGATGTGCATAAAAACATTAGAATAAAACAACCCTTTACTTTATAAATGAATTTATTTAGTAATACAGTGGTATACTTAGAAATGTGTTGCAAAGAAAAAAGAACCAAAACTGAACAGAAATAAAAATCAAAATAAATAAAAAGAATGTCGGCCACACGGGAAAATAAAACTAGAGTTGGTTTGAAGCTGTGTTATCATATCAAAAGAAAAATAGTACTGATGTGCCATAATAAATCGTCTATTAGTACAAAAATACATTTCAGGGCACACAATACCGCATCCAGTATCACAAATAAAGGAAGGGACCACTCTTCAAAGCAGCCCCCCTCAAGTACATCTTTTTAAAATCAGTTAAACCAAGCACTTCTCTAGTTTGTAAATAAGAATAAAAAGTTTTCTGACAGTTAAAAATGCCTTAAGTAGTGTATCTGTCTGTGTGTATATGTTGGTAGAAAAGTTGGACTTATTACTGCGTATGTCAGTTCCAAGGCTCAGGGGTATAACCAGAATATAAACATAACCAATGTAACCACTTCTTCCTCTTTTTTTTTTTAAACAAACCATTTTCTCTTTTATACAAAATAACAAAGATGTACAAAAGGTCATTTACAGAGAACCAAGGCCATATGCTAGCAGTATGTACAGCCACGTCTTTTAAACATCTTCGAGCTTTGTGTATTTCCTCAGATTTCATATGCATAGCAGTAAAAGAAAGCATACTGTTTATTTTTTTTTTTTTAAATCGTCAGCCCCAATTATTCTGTGTGCTAAATCCAAGAGAAATGCAGAAACACGTTGTTTTTTTTTTGTTTTTTGTTTTTCCCTCCGCGCGGATAATCGTTACAACTCAAGGATCCGATGTTTTTGAAGGTTTTCACTGAAAAGTTAATATGCAGATAAGGCATCACTGCTTGCAGTGTAACGATGGGATTTCCTGTGTTGAACTTAGTCGTTAGCAGGCTTCTGGACCTGAGTCGTAGCACATGCATAGATCTCTAGACAGCAGGAGTTTCTGGAAAATCAAGTCAGTATATTTATCTACGGTAAAACTTTTTTTTTTTCCCCCCTACAAAAAAAAAAACAACAAAAGAAAGAAAATAAAACAGCAGGTTAAATCAGAGAGCGCTCCGTTTCCAAACAAACGGGGAATCTGATGCTAACGCTTAATACTTTCATTATTTTTCTACGTCTTCCTTCGTGAAGTCCTCGGAGATCCTTCGCAAAAACAAAAGTTTTGCTTATATAAATTTAGCTGTTTGTGTTTTTTTCTCTTTCTCGTCTTTACAGCACACAAAATCTTGTTTTCTTCTTCTTTGTCGCACCACTGCAACCTTTTACAAAAAATGAGCTAAAAATGTCAAAATGAGATTATCCAGTCCTGTAGCAATGGTCATGCATTCCAACTTCAGTTCCTTAGATTAAATAACTTGTTTTTTTTTTTTTTTGCAAGCTTTGAAAGCACCAAAAACAAAAAAATGAAGAAAAAAAAAGAGGAAAATGAACAAAAGTCCGGCACTCCTCCAACTCGCTTTGTGTGAGCGTTTCTCTGCTATTTAAAGTTATGGGGCACAGTAAACAACGTGAGAGGAAGGAGTTCATACCCGACCGTTCAGCACATTCGTTAACAGGCCAGCTGTCGCCGTCTTCAGAAGTGGTCAATGAGCACAGACACGCAGTTTGCACCCACCAGGTAGTTCGGATCTCCAGGGAGAGATTTGTTCTGCCAGGTTTTAGGATCACCTGCAGGGAAAAACACAGCCGGAGTCAGAGGTGCAGAAATGAAACAAACTTATGCTGATAACCTTAAAGTTTGTAAAGCTGCTTTGGGTAATAATGAAATAAAATCTGACTTAAGATGTAATGAAACATCATTAAAATAACAATATGTGATAAATGATGCAAAACGAAACAAATCCTTGATTACATTTTGAATCATTTCGCCTTTAAATGACATTTAGGTCAATACTGTACAACGGCGTATTACAAGGATTGTGTGTAGAAAAAAAAGGGAGGAAATCACCACCAAAAGATCCCAGAAATTGTTTAGAAAAAACTCAGAAATTTTTAGATTAAACTAAAGGAAAAAAATTGGAAACTTCAGAGTTTGGAAAGTCAAAACCCCCCGAAACTTTGAGGTTAATCTCAGAGATTTTCGGGGAAAAAAATAAAATAATTTTTTATTTTTCTGAATTTCTAAAGTTGAAAATTTTCAATCAGGAACAAAAATTTTTAGGTTAATAAAAACTTGGAAATTTTCTGAGTTTCAAAAGTCAAAACCTTTCCACATAAAACAGAATTTTTTTGATTAATCTCAAACATTTTCTAGAAAAAAAACCCATGGAAGTTTCTGATTTTTAAAAGTTGAAAATTAATTAATTTAAATAATTAATTAATTTCTGCTCTAAATGTTATTCTTTCAGAAATTGAATAATCGATTAATCACGATTAATTGTTTCAGCCCTAAAGGGGGTGATTGTCTATTTACAGATCACGGGTTTATTAAAATCCGATTTCTTCAGCAGACTAAAAAATGTAAAAATGTTGTGAACACTCAGCCACGTCCGCAGACGGAGAGAAATACGAGGCGACTGTTAATTTCCTCAGACTGAACAAAGATCCGAGAATAAGCAGCGTTTTTGTCAGAGGCGTCACAAAGGAAACCTCTGTAACCGGGTCGGGCCGACGCTGATGTTCTCGGCTCCAGAGCCGCAACAGAATGATGAAAAACGCGAGTTTGGACCGAACGACGCAGATGAACATGTTTATGAAACATGGCAGGGGGAGAATTGTAATCTGGGACCAAATCTGGTGCCAAGAAAGTTTCCAAAAACTTTAAAAACAAAAGGTTTCCAAAAATCAGGAGTTTGTAAACGTTTCCCACTTTTCAAGGATTTTCAAGGTCAGTTTTCAAACTTAAGTAGCGTTATCCTGGTGGGTTATGTGGTCAAGAGGAACTTCTACAAATCTGACATAATCAAGTTTTCCTTAAAAGTCGTGCATAATTAATGTACAAATAAAAACATATTGCTTTAAGATATTCGACTGAAGAAAGATTTGGTGATCGTATCGAAGAGGGACATCAGCACCGAGTTGTGATTTGTTTTTCTTCATACCAACTGCTGACACATCTGACTCCGTAACCATGGAAACGGGGGATTGACTTTACAACCCGGCGCAGCTGATTAACATCTCAACAGCTCGAATAATCCCAGAGGAGTTAAAAGTACAAACCATCGATCGTAAGGCTCTCTAATGAAACAGCCAGACAGAAATGAAGTGGCAAAAGCAAACGAGGCAGATTAGCAGCGGTGGTCTCATTCATTCACGACATGCTGCTGTGAAATTCATCGTCTCTGCTGCCCAGAAACTGAGCTGCTCGCATCTCATGACAGCCTTCAGTCAGAGGCTTCTTCAGGTTTGTTGCAAAACTGACTGCTACTGGAGATCTTTTATGCCCACAGCATCACCACCCACAACGGCTTTAATTTCCTTTAGGGATAAATACGTGTTTTACATCTAATTAATTTTCTTAATAAACACTTTTTTAATGTTTATTTGATAAAATGTGTAAAAATATGTACAAGTATATATTTGACATAAACAAACAAAAAGAAAGATCAGAATATGTGGAAGCGCTGATTCACCCACAACAGATTATTCATTTCTCTTTTCATCAGGGCTGGGCGATACGGCTTAAAAATATAATCGGATTTTGTCAGACTACATCCAATTCTAATCGTTTTTTTGTCACTTTCTTTTTTTAAAAAGAAATTACAAACAACATAAAATATATTTTGTATGGTCTGTTCTTTGAGTTAAACGATGCAGCATTAGGCCGAGGCTATGGGAATTTTTACTTAATAATGATAATATACTCAGAATATAGACACAATTTTACCAGAACATCTTAAAATTAGGAGAAAAAAATCTTCTACTGGGTTATCAAGACCAGCTCAGTTTATGCGGTTCTTAGACAGACTTAGATTTGTTTGCATAATAATTTAAATATTTACTGATAATAATAATATGAAGCTGAAAACGGTGGCGCAGGGGAAAAGCACAGCCCATGTATTGAGGCCTTAGTCCTCATGCCGGTGGTCGCAGGTTCGATTCCCGGCCTGGCGACATTTGCCGCATGTCTTCCCCCTCTTTCATGTCAAACTACTTTCAAATAAAGGCCACCAGAGCCAACAAAACTAAAAAAACTAAAAAAATAAAGCCTGGACTTAACATTTCGTCGTAGCGTTGACCTGAATTCAAAGTCAAAAAACAAGCTAGTCAATCAAGATGGCGGCTCTGACATCACTCTGAACTATGGAAACCCATTGGTGACAAAAATACAGATTTTCAAAAAATTGAATCTTCAAAAACCGAAGAATTTTATTAATTGTTCAAATCGATTTATCGCCCAGTCCTATTATTCACAGATGAATTTTTCTGCATTTTCTACACAGATTAGATTTATAAGAATTAAATAAGGGGCATAAGGAAAGCTAAAGAGTCCAGATTATCATTTCTGGATCTCCATGTTTGATCAAAGCCAGCCCACAGACCCCAAAAGGACAGAGAGAGAGAGGACAGCATACCCGACGAGGAGTCGGAGGATTTTAGAGCAAAAGACCAACCATCAGGGGTCATAGACGCACAGTGAGGTAAGCGCAGCTCCACCGGCTTCAGGAACTTGAGTCCGTGAGGGCCACACATCACCAGCGGACTTAGCAGCGTTTCTCCTGCACAGAAACACGACAGAATTTAAATTCCACCAACTAAGCAGAGAGAAATTTAGCAGTGGAAACGGATTAGCCTTTAACTAACGAAGCATACCGAAGAGTGTGGGGGCAAAACTCAAGGTCAACTGACTGGACAGCTTGATAAATGAACACGACACTAAGGAAGTTTTCAATTATCTATGGATCAGGTCAAAAGCTAAAAGAAATATTTTGCAATCCAAACAATCATCTTATGGTATTTCACAGGGAAATATTTTCATGCTGGTTTACTCCTTCCAACAATCTTAAAAACGTCCCGATTAACGGGATGCTTCTGTTGTGCTTCCCTGAACAGATTAGGAGAGGTCTATAGACAATTTAAAACATGATTTTTAAATTTTTTGCACAAAATCATCCTTAGATAATCAGACTGAGATGTTTCAGGGCCTCCTGTCACTTTAAATCCAAATAAGCTGCTGATGGCTACGCCTCCCAATGCAATGTTTACACTCACACATAAAAATGGCTGCAAACAAAAAAGAAATTATACAACTATGCATCTCTGAAAAGCAGCAGTGGAGCCTCCTGCACAACCAACAAGAATCCAGCAGGTGGTTTCTGGATGGTGAGTCAACAACAAAACTTTTCCAGCAGCCATTGTAAATACTGCAAAATCATACCAAGTACTTTTGGTCTACTTTCTAATGCAAATATCTTAGTACACAAACACAAAACTAACTTACATGTAACTTTTCAGCAAGATATAATTAGCTACTTTAAGAACATAATTCCTAAAAAGTTCTAGTTCCACAGGTAGATAACTTCACTTATAACAAAACTTTTCAGGAGATCAGGAGATTTTTGAAGTGGCTCATTTTCTAGACACCAAAACACAACTTATTACTGAAATAATGCAAAGTGTTTTTTTTTTTTGTTTTTTTAATGCTTGGGTTGTTTTTAGAAGCAGGAGGTACAAAAATGTTCAAAATGCCAATTTTACATAGTAGGTCCCTTAATATATCAGCAGAAGCTCAGGCCTAAAGAACCTTTTATGTTTTTTTTCCCATATAAAATCTAGGCAAAGTAGCAGAACTAAACTTGACATTTAAAAAGGCTCCTCTAATTACTATCCGGAGCACTTTGTCTTCCAAGGATTTTCTTGGAGGCTGTAAGTCATTCTCTGACATAATCGGGGCAGGGAGGATCCGAGCGCTGACCTTTCTCCTTGTCGAGGGGCGGCAGGATGCTGTTGTCCCGGCACACCTTGAAGTAAATCTCCTGCTCCACGCTCTCGGGAATGGCGCCTTGAGGGATGATGATGCTGACGCCCGTCTCGATGGAGCTCAGGACCCCTCCGTTGCTGTTGAAGATGCCTCGGGCGGTGGCGACCACTGTGTGCCCTTCGTCCTCATCATCGTCGTCCAAGGCGCTGGGGCTGAGGCGGACAAGTCGTAAGGGATCATCAGTCAGAGAGGGAGGCAGAGCAAACCTCCAGGGAAAAGCAGCTGAGTTACAACATCAATCCATCAAGCTTTATTTGTGTATCACATTTCAGCAGCAAGACGGTTCAAGGTGCTTTACATCATAAAAACTGAAAATGACAAAGTGCAATCCAACAGACTCACAAGTTGAGCTCTAACATTAGTTTTCTTCGTTCTGCATGGAGCTTGTTTGTTGTAGCCACCATTCTGGTGCTGGCCTTGATGCTATGATTTAAATTTTAGCTAGCTTCAGGTTTTTACTTAGTTTTAGCTTTTACATGGATTTTTTCACTCTGCCCGTGTTATGTCAACATGCTAGTGCTAACCTATATGCAATCTTTAGCTAGTTTTAGCTTATAAACTGTGTGACCTTGAAGTTTAGCTTTGTATGCACTGCACCGATTTCTAATACTGTCTGGGAGAGATTTTTATATTGTCACCAAAAACATTCACTGCATTTTCACAGGAAATGCAAATGTTCTAGTTTATGTCTGTGTTTTAAAAATGAAATGTTTTGAGTTAATTCAGCTCCGTTTTTCAGAATCGTATCGGTTGATGCTAATCCTCATATCGGCATCGGAAGTGAAAAATGGAGACGCGGTGAGTGCGTCACTGCGCTCTGCTGCCTCACCTTACAGGGACGGCCTTGGGAATGGCGTTGATGTTATTGTGCTGGTATTTGGGCCTGTTGTCCATGGTGCGCGTGAAGGTGTCCAGGCCGCTGTCGTGGTCGAGGGGCTGCGGCGACAGCTGAGGTTTCACTGAGGCGTTGCTCACCACCCCCGGCATGCTGAGGAGGTCCGTTTTCACCTGCGTGTCGTTTGGCAGCAGGTTGTGGTTGAACTTTGGGCTGTCGAACTTGCGCTCGAAGGGCCGGGCCGCGCTGGTGTAAGGCTTGGGGACGTAGCGGTTGTAGCTGGTCGAAGGCGGAGCGCCCAGGGTTTTTGGCAGCGGCGCGTCGGTGCCGTTGACGGGGACTTTGTCGGGGAGGCCTCTGGGTGGCAGGTAGCCGCCTGGCGTGGATTCATCCCTGCTAGTCGGCCTGAGAGCTGCCAGGTCGGGTTTAGGATTCGGGGAGCTCAGTGGCTCAGGGATGGAGTTGGCTGGAAAGGAAGAAAAGAGACAAAATCTTTACATACTCTGACCTTCAGTTTAAAACTAGGACAAAAACAAATAATCCGATTGATCTATTATTGAAATAATTGTCAACTAATTTAGGAATCTGGAGTAAGCAGCCTCAAAAAGCATAATTTGCTGAACTAATAACATGTTTAAAGCAGAAATTCAGCTAAAGTTATACAGAGAATATATACATTTAGAATTTAAAATCTATTTTATTTATTTGTGCAGCACATTTCAGAAACAAGGCATTTCAAAGTCATAAAAACACAAAATTACAAAGTCAAAGAACAAACAGTCAACGATTGAGAAAACCAGTAAATATTTTTCCCCAACCTCATAAAATATGTTGGTCAACGTTTCATTTATTATGGGTCAAAGGTAACCATAATAAATTAAACCATTCTTGATCCAGATTTCAAGAATGGTTGTGTCAGTTTTCCACTGGGTTTGGTCAAAATTTAAATCACTTCAATGAGGATCAGACACAAAAAGTCTTTATTGAGATTTTCCTTGTTTGAAGTATTCAGGCAGGAAATCATTTGAACAATTTATAAATGTAAAAAAAAAACATATTTTAGAGGCGTAATAATTACGATTTAAAGTGCAAGGCACGAACTGGGAGATGTGAGAGGAGAATAAAATGATTATTTGGGTTTGTTTAGGGATTATTTCTACAACTTACCGTCAGCAGGGCTGAGTTTGGACAAGGTGTTGGGTGGGATGGCTGGAGCTGGGGGTCCGTACTGAGCGGAGGGACTGATCTGGGCCAAAGGTTCGTATCGTTTCTCCACTGGGCTCACCTTCTCCACAGACTCAACTCTTTAAGAACATAACACAGTAAATAAAACAACAATCAATGCGACTGCAGGGCTCATATCAGCGTTTCCAGCAGTAAAATTCAAGGAAAGTTTTCAAACTATTCCAGCTCCATAGACTGGAGATAACAAAAAAAATCAATAGAAATGAACAAAACAAGACGTTTTCAATTCGTTATTATATGGTATAATTTAGTACTACAACTGATATGATCTGATGGTGGTTTTCTGCATTTTGCAAACAAAACAAAATTATGTTTTGTTTCTGACTAGTCTGAGAACAAAACTCTAGTTTAACAAAACAATTTGCTAATTTCAGTTAAGTTGTTTAAAGTGTAAATAATAAGATGATCAAGCATCAAGCAGTCACTGAGACATTAGGAATAATAAATATTGATAATATTGAAACAATCAAAGGTAAATGACCTTCATGTTCAAATTAAATGCTTATAGACAACAAACAAAGTTACAAAAAATATTCTTAAAAATTTTCTCTTTACATTTTCTGGTATTTAACAAAAATAAATAATTTTGGTAATTGTAACTGTCCTGAAATAAGAAAGGTTTCGTCTGATTTAGCTTCAGACACTGAGGGAAAACATTTTTTTTCCTTTTTATTAGGTGGATAAAAACCTCTGGTTTCAACTGTAAAACCAGTTGAAACCTGGTTTGAACTGGTTTGAACTGGTTGAAACCAGGCAGGTTGAAGGCTCAGATTGAACTTTATCACCAAACTGAACATGAAGGACTTCGTACAGAAACCAAGCACTTAGTTAAATGGATTAAAATTCAAGCCTTTTCCTGGATTTGAACCCAGTTCAGAGCTCTGGGAACCAGCTGCGCTGCTGGTGCAGGGCGCGCCGTCTGACCTGTTGTAAGGGTAGGACAGCTGGGCGGGTTTGGACAGGTCGTGAAACCGGTTGATACCCGGACTGGGTTGGCCCATTGCCTTGCTGTCGAAGCTGCGCCGGTCGAAGTAGGACAGCTGCTTCCTGTAGTACTCCTCGTCGTCATCTAGGTCGTAGTGGTTGGAGCGCACCACATCATCCAGAGGCTTCGAATGAGGCTTTTGTGGCTCCGGAGCCCTGAAGACAAAAGAGGATAAAATGTGTAAAAGAAAGAATATAAAGCTCTACAGGTGAACTCCGAGTGTCGCTTCAGTCCGCTTGGTAAACCAGGAGGCTTCAGCTGAAGGACGGAAACGATAAATACTGCTGGATGATGCATTGTCCCAGCAGTTATCGCGATACACGATAATATTGTTGCTTTGAGACGATTGTCCTGTAATATAATGGCATAATAATGCAGTAACACATTCTCAAAAATGAATGAACTTTAAATTCTAATGAACATTTAACACTGGAACAGGAAGACATTTTAAATAAAGAAAACAACAAATAAAAGTAATAAAGAAGTCTCTGTAAACAAAGCTGTCCTTTATGAAAAGGTCTGGTTGAGACCAAAACAAAAAACTGAAAACTTATCATCCAGCTTTTGGTAGAAAGCCAGAAAAATCATGCAAATGTTGTCATTTATCATGTGATTAATTGGTTTATTGCAACAGGCCTATTTAGTTGTAAATGAATAAATAACAGAGATTCTGAGAACCTCAGACACAAACTATCCCATCTCCGTCCACTAATCAGTCCCTGCAGGAAGATGCAACGTTGTGATTGAAAAAATGTATGCAAATTCACTCAGTTATCAAATTTTACTGGCGTCATTTTCACCAGTAATCACAACTTTTCCACAAATCTGACAAATCACCTTAACATTGGGTGAATTTCCTTCTCTCATTCCTAATTTAACTTTTCCAAACATGCGAGATGAAAGCATGTGTGACGCCAAAAAGCATTTGCCTTTTTCTTTTTTTTCCAAAAACAATTTTGAGATGTTCTGCAGGATTTCTTTATGCTGACAGTAAAGACAAATCCTGCAGAAAATATAATTCATGTTAACTTGAATGACAGTTATTTAATTCTTCTATTTAACTTTGACAACTCATCAGGATGTGATTGGATTTGGATTAGATGCCATTTTAAGAAGGTATGTGAAAATGTTTATTTTTCTTGGAGTCCAACTTTTGTTGTTAGATGGCAAAAAAAAGCTTAAAAAATTTTACTTTTTGAAAAACCTGCTGAAAAATCTGTAATTTTAGGCTCCAAGTATTAAAAAACAAACATTGCGACATTCTGGAGTCTCATAATAGGTAAAACTTGTGACCAGTAGGTGGCGCACAAGCAGCAACATCTCCTTAAACCTTTTTCCTTTTGTCCTGAGGTACCAGACGGCTCACCTGTAGGTGGACTTCTCCTGCTCCAGGTTGCTCAGGGAGTTGGCTTTCAGGACCGGGGCGGGAGCGTTCACAGGTTTGGGAACATCTGCAGGCTGGAGAACAAAAAACAAATCCTGATTCAGCGATTTCTCCCTCTGATGAGCAAGTTTTCCTCCATGCGAACTTAGATACATATAAAAACACGCTTTATAAAACAGACATGCTCAATTTCATTAAACATTTTTAAAGTTTTATTAGTTATTACACTCTGCTTGTTTGAGAAGAACAATTATTTAGAAACCAACAAAACAAAACAAAAATATATAAATGATAAAATTAATTAGGGCAGCAACTAACAATTATCTTAGTGATTTTTAATCAATTAATCTGAAGATTTTTCATTTTACAACTATTTCAATAATCGATTAATCACGATTAATCATTTCAGCTCTAAAAGTGCTAAATTAAATCTTGTTTTTTTAAAGGTTGTATTCAAAAAATGTAAATAGATTAGGGATAATTTTGTTGCTAGTCAGTTAAAAATGGCCCATTAAAGTGTCATGTAGGGCTGCAACTAGCGATTATTTTCAGTAATTTATTATTCTGATGAAAAATTGGCACTACATCAATAAAATGTCTTTATAATCTACAGTATATAAAGACATTTTAGTCTTTTTTATACATTATAAATACATTAAAAGATGCAAATAAATATTTTCATTCTTTTTTAAATATTAATTTAATTTCCAAGCCTTTAGTGAATATGAACAAGGTGAAATCCCTTCAGTTTTGGTTAAAACATTTTTACAGACAAAGATGTTTATATCTTAAATTAAAATGTATATTTATTTTGTATAGTTTTGGCTATACAAAATAAAAAGGCCATTTGTTCTTTCAGCAAATGGCCTTTTTTGGTCTGCATTCCCTATCAATCAATTACTCATTTACAAAATTAGTTGCCGATTATTTCAACAATCGATTAATTGTTTCAGCCCTAAAATTAATGAATTAAAACATGATTTTAGAGGATTATAGATAACATCTTGTGCAGAATCACCCACTAAAGTGTTGTCTGTAGGACTGCAAGTAACGATTTTAGTAATCTAATTATTCAGTAGTCGATTAATCATAATTAATCCGATTAATTGTTCCAGCGTTTATGAGGAACGTACACTGAGCACTGAAGACTCTCTTTCTTTAGCTCTTTCCATAGAAACTGAGCTAAATTAGGATCATTTTGTTGCCTCAACCAGTTAAAAATTACCCACTAAAGTGTCATTATTTGCGATTAATCTGATTAATCGTTTCGGCCTTTATGAGGAACGTACCCTGAGCACTGAAGACTCTTTCTTTAGCTCTTTCCATAGAAACTGAGCAAAATTAGGATCATTTTGTTGCCTCAACCAGTTAAAAATCACCCACTAAAGTGTCATTATTTGCGATTAATCTGATTAATCGTTTCGGTCTTTATGAGGAACGTACCCTGAGCACTGAAGACTCTCCCTCTTTAGCTCTGTCCATAGAAACTGAGCGTTTATTTTCAAACATCTTGACTCTGTTGAGCACTGATTGCGGTTTCATGGCCGGATCTTCATCCAGGTCTTCCCGTGGGGGAGGAGGAAGCGGTTTGGAGGTCGGAGTGACTGCTGGCTCTCCTGGTGAAGGCAGGGCGTCTGGTTTTGGAGGGGGGAGGGCGGCGGGCTCGGAGTTCATGATCGGCTCGTGTATCCCCGGCTTGTAACCTCGGTTTGGAAGCCCAGACATGTAGGCGGGCCTCAGGCCAGAGTCACCGTAGTAGTGCTTTGGAGGCTCTGGCGAGCGAGGGGAGTTGATTGGGAAGCTGCGGGTTTCTGCCTCATACGGAGATCGGGCTTCGTAGCTAGCAGGAGGTGGGGGAGGGGGCTCGTCGTACCGAATGGGCGCGGGTTTACTGTGCCGCGCTCTGCTGTCGTAGCCCACCGCCGGGGCCTCGTCGTAGCGTGGCTGAGGCGGGCTGTACTCCCTCCCCGGCCCGTCCTCGTAGGGGGAGCGAGGACTGTAGCCCATTGGTTGCTGGTGGCCCGGCTGGTACCCGGCGGGCTGTGAGGACGAGGTCTGCTGGTCGTATGGGGGCCACTGTTCGCTGTAATGAGGCACACGGTTGTCGTAGTGCAGGTGAGAGTCAGAGTTGTGAGGCTTTGGTTCTGCGTAGCCGCCTCCGTCGTATCCATAAGGCGGGTGGTCGTATTCGCGGTATGGCTGTTTGTCCTGAAACGACGGCTGGTGACTGTAGCTCAGAGACTGCTTCAGACCGTGGTTGATCCGCACCGGGTCCTCCATGTTGTATAGATCTTTCTTGTACATCTGTAAAGAAATGGCAATAATTACATTTATTTCTAAGATATCATTAGTGAAGATACCCAGTTAAGGAAAAGTTGTTTCTCCTAAAACACCAGAAGAAATTCCTAATAAAAGTCCCACGCAAAAATATTCACAATCTTGAACTTCTTCAGATTTTGTTCTGTTGCAGCCACAATCTCAAGAGTATTTCAATCATGTGTTATTAAGACAAAGATACTGAACTGTGGAAACAGATGGGTTTCTATTGACTGTAAAATTGCACAAATTTGAAGGGAAACACACCAAAAACTTTTCTATTTTTGGTAAAAAGTTGTTCAGTCGTATTAAAATTTGTGTATTTCACAAAACTTGCATCACATGAGTCGTGATCAACTACTGGCAGAAAAGATCCTCCTACGACGGGAAATGGTAGGAGGATCACGGTGTGGCATGCTTTTTATTGACTCGTCACACGAACAGACTTATTCATGTTTGATTTTATCGCGTTTCGTATTTAATTTAAACACTGCAATTGCAAAATTAGTTTTTTTAGACATTATAAACAAGAATATCAACAAGATTTTGCACCCATCTGTAGTTAAAATTCAACTGCTGGAAAAGAATATATGGTTTTCAGAATCGCTCACGAATAAAAATCTAAAAAGTGTCATGTGTCAAACTTTAGGCCCAGGGGTGAAATCCGACTTTAGAGGAACATGTGAACAGAACCTTCAAGAAAACAGTTGTAGTTATAGCTATAATCAAAGCAGCTTTTATAAATTTATTCCCAAACTACATTCATCTGCTCCTCCAATTTTTTGCAATCGCGGAAATTCCCACAAAAACCAGCAAACTTCCAACATTTTTTTTTTTTTTTGCGCTAATGCACTTAAACATTTTCCACAAAAATGTTCAAAAACATTGAGTTACTGCTAACTCCCACCTGCAGGTGGCAGTGTTTCATATTTAGCCTTAATTGATGTCAAGCTTTAAACCATGATCGAGATGGCAAGTAAAAGTCACCATTACCGCCATAGATAAGTGCAAGTATTAAATAAATTCCTGCAAATATTTCTAAATTAGTTCCACAAAAATCAGCGATTTTGACTGAAAAACAAATTACACTATATTTTATTTAAGTTGAAGAAGTACTTATTAAATGCACACACACCTATTTATTAAACAATTATTAAACAATTTTAACAGTTTTTTAAAGGAGTTTTACATTATACAATCTGGCACAAACATATAAGAGTGAATGAAAACCCATGTTTTAGGTGAAACAAGGCAGCCGAAGCCTCAGGAATAAAAAGGCCCAAACATAAACCCATGTATCGTTTTCCTTCAGCTTAATAATAACGCACTATTTCATGTTTCTCTATAACACAAAACATCAATAAAATGCCTTGAAGTTTGTGGCTGTAACATAAAAAATGTGGAAAAGTTGAAGGTGTGTGAGTATTTTTGCAAGGTACCACAAACTGAAACCTCAAGAAGCTCAACATTCACAATGCTGACCGAATCGTTAGAAATAAATAAATCCTGAACCAATTGATAAAATTACAAGCTTTTTTTGTTCTTTCTTGAAAAACGGTTCTGAATGCCTGTTTGACAAGATGCCCTTCAGGAAAAATGAGACTGAATTTTACCAATTGAGCGTGTTTTACTGAGAATCTCTTAACAATTTATACATTTCTGAAAGGCCTCATTTCAAACATATGATGCAGAGTAGCCTGCAGACAGTGAAGGAAGGAGGCCGACATGTTGGAAGAATCCGCTCAACAGGGAAAATGTGTCGAGTTTACAGCAAAGTTTGAGATATTAATAAGTCAGAGTACTGTCTGCAGGTTAGCTTTCATCATGCAACAAACATTCAGTTTGCAACTTATGCAATGTCAAACTACTAGCACTACGACAGACAACACATCTACCCACTACAATGCCACCGTCAGTGCTGCTACTGTTTGTCTACAGTAGAGAGTCAAAGCTGAAAGGAACCCAAAAAATAAACAAAAACAAAACATCAGGAGCCATGCAAAGGAAGTAAGAGGCAACAGTTAGGGCTGGTTGTGGATGTCTTCACCCTGATCAGAGACTCAGATGTAACCAGTCCTTCTGGTCTCCCAGCCCACTGTGGTGCATGTGGACAAGCGAGTCGCACATTTCCTCTGGGAACCAGAGGCTCACAGTGGGCTCAGTGAGTCACACAGTGTGGACATGACATGCAGATAGCGAGTGGAAAGCATGTGTGAAAAGACAGGCAAGTTAAAAAGAGCAGGCTGGGGAGCCGGGCCCGGTCCGAGTGGCTGGTGAAACAGCGGATACCTTTGGTTCTGGACCAGGGGGTTCATGTGGTGGTGGAGGTGGTGGTGGTGGGGGCTGAATTAGCTCAGGGGCAGGGCTGGGACTGCTAAGAGAGTCCGCCTGAGGAGCCGCGGCTGCAGCAGGCGGCTCCTCTAGTTGTACAGGCTGCTCAGCAGCTGGGGAGGCTGCCACCGGCGGAGGCGGCGGGGGCAGAGCAGCCTCACCTTGCTGTGAAGTATCGTTAAGAGACATTTATAACACAGCGCCGCCAAGGGCACACAGACAACATCTCACCCAAACACTCCCATCTGGGTCCTTACACTCACCAGTCAGAAGATAAATAAATGTGGTTAGAATAGATAATATACCCATTACATAGCTTAAAACATGTTTATTGCTAAAACAACTAAAATCCTAGAGATGCACCAGTATACCGTCTGATTATACTGATTACACTGAATACATGCAGGGGATTCATGCAGCTTAGTATGAACCCCCGGCATGTTAGTGTTCATATACGGAAATTTCGCACAACGCTGGAGGGCAAAAAGACGATTCTTTTACGTGCCGTAGAACAAATCCGTTAACTAAATAAAACCTGAAGATGCAGGAATTATTAATTTAAAGCAGTGATACACAGCAAAGGGAAAATAATGCAGAAAACTCGGTAAAGATCAACTCAAAACCACTTTTTCCTCGCTCTCTGTGTTGGCTGCGCTACACAGAGGCGCGTTGCCATAGCAACCGACAACAATGCCACTACATGTTTCAGGTTTCAACACCAAAAAACACTCAAACATTTCCCACACAAAGAACATTCAGTCTGTTACGGTTTTATGTTTTCAGGTTTGATGTTTATTTTGTGATTATTAATAAGTGAACTCTGTGGCAGATTAGCTACCACTGCTATTAGCTAAGCTTACACTGCAGTGGCAGATTAGCTAATTTAAACACCTGCACTACTGATGATCTGTCAGCATTGATGTTTAGGTCGCCTGAACCAAAACACACCAAATTAAACATCACATCTACAGGTTACTATTAGCAAAGTCAAGTTAGCATAACTGAACTACTTCCCTTTCCCTCGCTATATTTTTTTCTGAACCTTGTTATCTAGCTGTTGTAGGGTTGTCAATTAGTAGCAAAGCACTGCATACCTTTTGTCTTTTATGCATCGTGCATACATTTAAGATGTGCGTCATATTGACAGTTTAACAGCTAAAAAACAATGCTAGTCATCGTTAGCAAGCATTTTTTTGCCCTCCAGCAGAGCTCTTGCTCGTGTGACATCGTGCTGCAAGAGGTCCACATTGATCTTTCTCAAACTGTCCACAGACACAAACCCCGAGAACGGAAATCAGCCACAAGGTTCTGATCGGTGCATCTCTACTAAATATCAGAAGAAACCAAAAACAACAGAGTACAAAATAAAAAAAAGAGGCTAACGCTCTGCCCTGTTGTGATATGTTTACTATTTATTCAGCCAGTACTGCTCAACAACCCTACCTGCTGCGGAGCGGCCATTTTGAATCCAGCGGGGTCTATTCTGCTGGCGGGGTCAGGCTGCACCGGGTGCTGGTATCCAGGGTAGCCGGGGGTGTCCTGTATCACAGGCGGGTCCTCCCTGACGGGCTCCGAGGAGCGGGTGATGGCAGGCTCGGTGGGCAGGCCCACTTCATCGTTTAAGGTCTCGTCTAGCTCCTGGTCGGTGTACGCTCCGCCCTCCGTATCCGTGTCCTCGTAGTCAGAAGTGTGGCGGCTGTCTGTGCTGTACATGGAGTATTCGCTACCTGGCGCCGACAGGTAGGACAGACGGTCGTCGTGGATATCCAAGTCGTCCTCTGTGGTGCCGTCCGCCTGAGTGGAGCAGAAAGTCTGTCACCGATCAGCAGCATGAAGGACAGAAGCACTGCGGGACTTTGTCTCACCTTGCCCTCCGACACCCACACCAGCTGATTCTGCTGCTGCTGGATGGTTTCCTTCAGCGCGCCATACCAGCCGTCATTCATGTTGTTCAAGTTGATGGTTGCTAGACGGAAATAGTTTGCATAAAAATCACTTCACAAGGAAGAAGAAGAAGTAGTATTGCATCAAAGAGGCAATTAGGGTTTTAAAGTCACTGTTTTCCAGGAAACTGCGCCAACTTACTGGTGAACAGGTGGTGATTATTCTTCCTCAGTTTAATGGCTCGCTCATAAAGCTTCCTGGCGCTCTTCCTGGACTCTGGACAAAGTCTCGTCCTCATGTTCTTCACACCCTGTTTGTTATCGGGATTCAGGAAGACTACGATTGGGTACCACTGGGCGTAATTTAGCCTGTCCACAGCATTTGGGGTGATGTCCAGCACAGCATGTTTGTCCTTTATGGAGTTGAAATAAAAACTGGTTTAGTACGGCAGGATGTTCGATGGCAAAGTTTTAAAACAATCACACTCACTCTGTCTATGATCTGCTTAATGGTGTGAAGACGAATGATTCCCGAACTGCGTTGGTCTGTTCCTGCATCTCTGGGTTCGCTCTCTGAAAGGGAAAATGTGAAGAAATCCATGAAAAAACACTGAAAACATGATGATAAACATCACAATAAGATGTTGGATGATAATGTTAAACATACTTGCAAGTTCAAAGAGATCCGGCTCCTCTCTGGACAGCTTTTCTCGAGCCACGTCAGCAATAGGTCCAAAAATCACCACCGGTCTGAGGAAACCAGCTGCACAAAAAGCCCAAACAACAACAAAAAGTCAGATCCTTAAAATAAACCTGAGATGAGGTTTCTACGAACTTATTTTATTTTAAACGTCTGTACTTTTTCATGCTATTTACGACTTTTCAGAACTTTTTAGCCCATTTTTAAAGTTCAAATAGAAAAACTGAAAATAGATGGATGAAAGAGCGTATCAGTAGACAAAGACAGATGAACAAAAAGATGGACGGACAATTAAACTCTTCCAAACAGACTAATAAACCTCAGATATCTCACTCACGGTTCTTTCAACAATCGATTAATCACGATTAATTGTTTCAGCCCCTACATCTCACCTTCTCTCAGTACGACTCTCTCGTAAGCAGGGAACTTTGTTTGGACCGGCTGGGAGGAAAGGTCCTCCCTGCTTTTCCTCAGGTTCCTCTTTGAGCTGCGGAGACCTCTGAACCTCCAGAAATCGGCCCGGTCGCCTCCGGCTGTTTTGGGAAGCGTGTACTGAACGCTGGAGAGCTGCTCCGCTCTGTTGGCAGAAAGACAAAGATGTAAAACAGGTTCCAGGAACAACCCAAGCACCAGGCGGTGCAGTGCTTTCACCTGTTCTTATTGGGGATGATGCCCCTCTCCACCTCCTGATGGTTCTTGCCAATGCGAATAGCTAACCAAGAGCCCAGCTTTCCGTTGTAGAGCGTGTCCACCACTCGGAAAACCTCGCCCTTGTTAAAGCTTAACCCATACGGAGATTCCTTCTCGTACTCAAAATGCGTCCGAATGTAGAAAGAATCCCCGACATCCGACTCCACAATCCGCCGATAAACTGTGAAATGCAGAGCAGCGAGTCTTTCACACCACACCAATCAGATCAAGATAATTTCTAATTTGTTTTGATTTTTCTTCTCCGCTTACCGTCTTTTTTCTTCTGAGCCAGGATTGTGACCTCTTCTCCCTTAGGAAGATCCAGAAGGAATAGCACCGCCTCCTCTCGGATTATGTTTGCAAAATCAACATTATTTACCTGGAAGTTAAGAAAACATGGTCCCATAAGTTTTATTTTTAGTAGGGATGCAAGTTATCGATCCTATCAAACTTCATAAGCGGCCATTTTCTTAAAAACAGAGTTTTCTCTTCTATCAAGAGGGCTGACTGTGTTTCTATGACATAAAGGGCAAATGTTTTATAAAGTGTGTTGAGCGTTTATATTTCCAAACAGAAGTGGATAAAGTGCATTTTGAATCCAACACTGGACTCTGTTTGCACCGTTTCTCTTTCCTGTTCTGGTAAGGCCTCGCCATCTTTGTTTCTGTATCAACTGGATCTGCTTAAGGATGACCAGCAGCGCCCTCTTCTGGATGGAGGCCAAATTACAACACTGACATTATGTCTTCATATTCAAAAATACTTTATTAATCCCAAAGAGAAATTAAATGTTGTTGTAACTGTTATTAATTCAGATTCTTCAAATAGTTATTGCAGGTGGTGATGGCTATTGGTAGGAAAGACCTGCTGTAGCAGTCTGTGTTACAGCGAATCTGAAGACGCCTCTGACTGAAGATAACTGTTTTCTCAAGTGAGCCTAAAAGAGGATGGTCAAGGTTGTCCATAACTTTCTTGATTTTATGAAGAATCCTTCTTTGCATAACCAGCTCATTCAGTCCCAGAACAGAACCAGAACAGAACCAGCCTTCTTTCTCAGGCTGTTGAGCCTTTTTAGGGCCCTGGTTCTGATGCTGCTGCCCCAACAGATGATGCTCTCAACAACAGACTTGCTGCAAACCTTGAAGGACCTTTGCTTCCTCTATAAGCCCAGTCTGCTCTGTCCCTTCTTATAGTTAATTGATTGGAACTAGTTTTAATCTAATAAACCATCAATCAACAATTAATTCCAAATTTATAGGTTCAGTTAGTGGAGAAAAGAATGTCTTAAATCAGAAAGAAGGTGCATGTATTTCTCACGTTACTCAGAATCACCTGAATAACTACAAGTAGTTTTATTGTAGTCCAATAAGTTTAGGCGTTGCTGGACACAGTTGGGGAGAAGAAGAAAAGGTGCAAACAGTAAGATGTACGAGTGCGGTGGTAATGGGGCGGACACAGCAAGACAAATCTGTTTTTGTGTTTGTTCCCAACGCGGCGCCTGCTAGGAGACTAGCTTGATGATGGAGGAATTTCTGAACAGCCAGAGTGTAAATTAGAACAGGCAACGTTTCAGGACGTTTTCCTTAAAAAAACACGGCTGTTTACACAAAAAACCAACCACTAAGGCAGGGGGGTCCAAAGTGCAGCAAGGGGGCCATTTGAGGCCCTCGAAACAATTTTGTGCGTCCCTCGATCACGATTTAAAATTGGCTTAAATTTGGTTTGCCAGGAAGTTGATGCAACAACACATTTAAAAACAAAGCCAGGGGGAAATTTTCAAAAAGGTTACAGGCAGTTTAACACCGAGTATTCATCCAGGTTTTTTGCTTGAAATGTAATTTATTTTAATAGTGAAAGGGACAACAGACATCCTGTGATTTTCACTAAAATACAGAGTGAGTGATAAAGCATAATAAATAAGTAGGAAACGGTTCGTCAGTGTTTTTAAATCTGGCAAAACCTTTTGTTTTAAATCTACAATAATTTACAGAAATCTTACTTATTTCATTAAAATATTGTGAGTTTAGTTAATATCTGAGCAGGCAAAAATAAAAAAGTAGGTTTGGCAATTATACTTAAACAGGAAAACACTAAAAAGGTTGTGGCCTCCCACCGTTTCTTTCCACTTGACGTTTGTGGCCAGAAAGTTTTGGCACCTTTGCACTAAGGCACAACCATTTCGTTTCCCCCCAAACCAACATGAACTTAACCAATTTACAAGTTCCAGTTAAAGTGTTTCAGTTTGTTTTAATTCACAATGGGGTTAGAAATGAGAGACTTCACCCTGAGAATTTGGTCGCCCTCCTCCAGGCCTTCCTTAGCAGCGGGGCTGTCCTCCAGCACTCCGGCCACGAAGATGCCCACGTCGTTCCCCCCAGCCAGACGCAGACCCACGCTCTCCCCCTTCTTGAACTTCACCAGCTTCATGCTCGGCCTGAGGAGAAACGCAGCAGTTGAAACTGATTTCCACTGCTGCATAAATGCTAAAATAATGACTCTAAGGTGACAGACAGGAGCCTCAAGAGATTCTTAAATCATGTTATAAGAAGCAGGAACGGTCGCTGTTACTGTTAACAACCAAGAGGTAAAAACACTCACAAACGCTGATAAATGCACATCTTTACATTACAGCTACCAGAAAAACAAAATATCCAGGGACTATATTAAAACTAATTTACAGCTCCTAATGATTCAGTTCAACTATTAAGGATTTAATGATTTCTATCAAAATTACACATACAGGCTAAAATTCATACATGATGCAACCCACTAATGTTCATTTAAATGTCCCATAACTAAACTCTTCTTATTGGATAATTGACTTATCAGAATAGTTTTAGTTTAGGTAGGAAGAGGAACAGGAACCAGTCTGGTTCATTATTTGGAACAATTTCTAGAAGTTTGAAGGTGCAAAGTTCATCTGTTCAAGTAATTATATGCAAATACAGACATGAAGGGCCTCTACACCCATTGTTCTGGTCGGGTTCTGGTCCAAAACGTGAAGATTAACCCCAGAAGAAGATGCTGGCTGAAACCGGGGGAGACAGTGGAAAGCATTGTGTACCGACAAGGAGTGAAACGCCGCTTAGCATGGAAGAAGCCATTACTCCAAATCAAGCTTAAAGAAAGCTGGACTGCAGTTTGCAAATGCATACAGGAATAAAGGTCTTCAGTTTTGGTGACTTCTTCTGTGGTTTGATGAAACTAAAAAGTGGAACTGTTTGGCCATGATGACTAATGTTACACTGGGAGGAAAAACAGGGATGTTGTATCATTCTAACTGTGAAGAAAGGTGGTGGCAGCATCATGCTGTGGGGCTGCACTTCATAAAATAGATGGCATCATGAGGAAAGAACATTATGTGGAAATATTGAAGGAACCTCTAAAGACATGCGCAGGGGGAACCTGCTGGGTCGGGCGAGGAACCCGTCACAGCTGCTTGCAGTTCTAGTTTTTTTATGTGCTTCATTTCTGTTTATACAAACAAAAAACGAATACAGACAGAAAAAAAAGAGTGTTATATGCAAAGCCATGCAAGCTCTGGAATAGTACTTTTTACTTGAGCCATTTCTACAAGCACTTTGAACTGCCTTGTTGCTGAAAAGGTGCTACATAAATAAAATTACCTTACAGTTCAGTATTTATTTAATTTACCATAATAAATTAAATCATTACAACCTAAAACCAGGGAGTCCCAGAGTAAAAATAACTCATGCTGCGTGGATGTAAACCCACCCCCTGTTGTTAATTTTTAATGGTTTAGTCCAAGAAGTCTGAATATTTTAATGTCATTTATTTTTCATCTTACCGTAGAATGCTGTCATCATGGGCAGCGCTTGGCACAGGAGCGTCAGAGGGACTGACAGGCAGGTCTACATCTGGCTGTCCAGGCTGAGCATACACAGGCTTTGGCTCTGGATATCAACAAAAGTAAACCACAAATTCACTGTACTACTCCACACGACACTGACAGCACCAAATAAATAAAATGCATATGTACTGCTGGGAATAAATACACTGATGGAATAAAAAATAAAAACAGAGGCCCAACTGTTCAAAGTACCAGTCATACACAAACACACAAAGCACACAGCGTCCTTAGCTGGGAGGTCAAAGCGAAAGACAGCAGAGCGCCGCAGGCTGCAGAGCAACGTCAGACTCGATCAACTCATATGGCTTATTTTCACCTGGCTCCAGGCAGACTCAGCCAGACTCGGCAGGCGTCTGGATCTAACTTTTTATGGTGGCTGGGCTTTTTAAGAAAAGGGCGAAAAATAATCCAGAGATAAAATACACTGAGGCAAAATGGATGTGGGAGAAAAATCGGACCGACTTGCATTTTATCATTTTCACACATCATTTGGTTTTTCTGGGCTACTATTAAGCAAATTCTGCTGGGCGATAAATTGTCCCAGAAGTTATCGCGATAAATGATAATACTGTTGTTTTGAGGTAACATAATGGTAATAATGGCATAGTAATAATGCAAGAACACATTGTCAGACTGAAAGACATTTAAAATAACCAAAATAAATAAACAAAACAACATCTCCTCTCTAAACAAAACTGTCGTTTAAACGAAGCACCAATTGACGCCAAAACACCAAACTGAGACTTTTATCATCCAGGTTTTGGTAGAAAACAAAGAGAAAAAAGAAAAAACGACAAGTCATGCAAATGGAAATGATTGCGTTTGTTTGAATTTATCATGCGATTAATTAATTGATTATTGCGACAGGCCCAGCTCTGACCTGGGAGGGGAGGGAGCTGCTTCTCCTCTCTTGCGGTGGACGAATCCTTCGGTTTAGGAAGAGGAATGTCCTCCACTAGCTTCGCTGGCGTTGAGGCAGACTTCGACATCCGTTCATCATCGCGACTTCTGTGACTGCGGATGATAAAAATAATTTCTTTTTAAACCATTAATCTCTGGGAAAGGGGGAAGACGCTGAATAATGAATTGTGGAGTGCAAAACTCTGCAGGCTGTGAATTTCTCTTGTGAGCGGAAACGTGCGAGCGGAGAACAGGTGAAAGAAGAACAGCCAGAGTAGGAGGCAGCATCATCTTATTCATGAAGGTCGTTGCTCTGCCTGTCCACTCTTTTAGTGCTCTATTTTTAGAGCAGCTTATCTAAGGTGTCAGAGGGAATTTTGTCCTCCAGTGTGTCTTTAACAAGGCTTTTTTGGTCCTCACTGCTAGTTTTAAAACATTTCAAGTGTTTTTTTTTTATATTTAGATGCCAATTTTTACTGAAAATTCACCGCAAAACACAAAATCTTACCAGGTATATTTGGACTAGTTTCCAGTGCAAATATCTTAACATAGTTTAAATGTCTCAGCACGATCTAGAGAAGCTCATCCATGCGTTTATCTTTAGCCGCATTGATTACTGCAACAGTGTCTTCACAGGTCTGACTAATAAATCAATCAAACAGCTGCAGCTGATCCAGAATGCTGCTGGTCGGGTTCTCACTAAAACCAGGAAGATAGAGCACATAACACCAGTTTTAAAGTCCCTACACTGGCTCCCTGTAGCTCAGAGAATAGACTTTAAAATACTGATGTTAGTTTATAAATCACTGAACGGTTTAGCACCACAATACCTTAAAGATCTGTTATTACTGTACCAACCATCTAGACCCCTCAGATCTTCTGGTTCTGGTTCTGCTCTGCATCCCCAGAACCAGAACCAGACGAGGAGAAGCAGCATTCAGTTTCTATGCACCACAGATTTGGAACAAACTTCCAGAAAACTGCAAAACAGCTGAAACACTGGGTGCCTTTAAATCTCAACTTAAAACCCACCTGTTTAGAGTTGCTTATGGCTAAATTAGGGTTAGAGTGCGGGTTTTGATGTCTTCCATGTTTTCATGTCTTTAATGTTTTTAATTTCTTCTTTCTTTTTGACGTTTTAATGATGTAATGTTTTTTTTTGTTTTGTTTTTATTTATTTTTTTAATTTGTTTTTTTATTTATTATTTTTTTAAATCTCTCTCTTTCTCACTGATTATTTCTGTTTTTATTTTAATTATGTAAAGCACTTTGAAATGCCTTGCTGCTGAAATGTGCTATACAAATAAAATTTGATTGATTGATTGATTGAAAAGAAATACTAACTTACAGGTAACAGTTGGGCAAGATACAGGAGCTTAAAGTCATTATTTATTCTCCTACAACTTTATTTTCATAATATCGTGACTTTATTCTCATATTTTTACTTTATTTTTAAAATTTTCTTAGCATTGCTTTAGTACTCTGTTGTACCAAACTAACTTACATGTTAAATTTCTGCAAGACATGGGAGCTTTAAGTGATTATTTATTCTCGTACAAGTCTCTTTTCGTATTATTATTATTTTTAAATTTTTCTTAGCATTGTTTTCATACTCTATTGTACCATAAGTTAGTACAATAATTCCTTTACCTTGATTAATAAAATTACTAGTTTCACTGTTAGATTATTTCACTTACAACATGAGAAAAATGTCTCGTTATAATCTAACAGTGGAACTAGTAATTTTTTAAGCAATATTAAGGAATTAAAACAATAATTTCTAACAATATTAAGGAACTTAAAACAAGCTGCTATATCATCCTGAAAAGTTACTTATAAGTTAGTTTTGTCAAATTTCAAGAGTACTAATAAATTTACACTAGAAAATAGAAGGTATTTGGTAAGACTTTGTGTTTTTGCAGAAAAACGCTGAAAACCTGATGTCAGAAAATCAACAAAAATATCAAAAGACCTTAATAGATTTTTTTTTTCCTTTTACTTAAATATTAAATCCAAGTAAAATTTATAGGAACACCTATTAGTATTGTATTATAGCAGATATTAGACGCATGAAAATGCCCTCAGCAGTAAAATCTGGTAGAATAAATTTTTACCTGCCATTGCTGATTTGTTGAGGCGAATGTCTGGAGTGGTCTGAGGGTTCGGACCGCCGGTCCGGTGAGCGGGAGCGGCTGCTGCGATGTCTGTCATGCGATCGATTGGAATGGTCGGATGCCAGAGAATGGATATCTGAAATGTCTGGTCAGACAGAGGTCAGGAGGTCACCGGGCGCAGAGTGAAGCCAGCAGGTACGACCTAATCTGCCATCATTTCACATGAAAACAACACTTAATCCCTCACTCACCATCTCTGTCGGAGGCGTTAGCTGAAGGAATGCTGTCATCCAGGTCGGGGATGTTGAGAAGGGTCGCCCTCTCGTCTCTCTGAACAACCATTTTTAGTTTGCCCTTTGACCTTTCAATCAGTTTCTTAGCGTCTATCAAGGAGAGGTTCTCTGTCACTGTGCCGTTAATCTGAGACAATCCAAAGAAAGAGATTTCATTAAGAAAGTCATGGCGAAAAGAAAGTACACCCCCATCAATTCATGGGGTTTGATGTGTTTTATATACATCTTTTTTTAAGATGTTATTAGGTTTTCTTTTCCAAGTATAAGTTTTTTTCCCACACAGCCTCATATAGGTTGGCAAGACACAGTGAGTGAAAACCAGCATTTTCCAAACTGGTGATAAATTAGTACTTACCCATGATAGAGGCAGAAAAGCTAGCTAGCCAGTAGGCTATGCTAGCAGCTAGTTAGCGATAGCATCAATCACCTCGAGTCAGACAGCAAAGACGTCTGCATGTGACTCAAACTTCTGCCAGACAGAAAAAAATTCCCTTCCCATTCAAGAACAAATATTCCTGACACGACAAATTTTAAAACCATAATTATTAATTATTTATGGTCAAATTAAATTAAAATAGAAAAAGTAAGAAATTTTAAGGCCTTAATTTTACATACATGAATGTAAGACTTTTTAAGAGATGTTTGACAACCTGCTAATGTAACTTTGTTGAAAACTGATCAAAGGATTTAATGTAATATTATTTGTGTAGACATGTATGTTATTGGTTGTATCCTGAAGTTTTGCACATGCGCACAACGCTGGAGAGCAAAAAGACGATTCTTTTACTGCTGCGGTAGAATGACACCATTGACAAAATAAAAACTGGAGGTATTATTAATTTATTGCAGTGTGCCACAGCAAATGGAAAAATAAAGAAAAACCTTTAAAGAACAACTCAAAACCACTCGTATTCGTCTTTGTTCTCGCTCTCTGTGTCGGCCATGTTACGCTCATTTCTATAGCAACTGACTGACAACTTAGCATTGCATCCCTTTTTCTTTTATATATCATGCGTGCATTTAAGATTTAGAGCGTTATGTTGACAACTTGACAGCTAAAACCAATGCTAGAGATCATCTGCTAGCAGTTTTTTACGTCATGTGGAGCTCATATGTGAAATTTACATACAATAAATGATAAAAGTACTCAATATAAATGGTCTCTAAAGGGCAAACAGACCTAAATTAAGACAATTGAAAGGGTTTACATTAAGTTTCAGATAAAAAACAACTTGATTTGTTTTAATTAAAAACAATATAAAGTTGTAATATAAAGTTTCTGCTTGCCTTCAGTACAACGTCCCCCTCCTGGATGTTGCCATCCCTGGCCGCCAGGCTCTCGGGGGAGATGTCCTTGACAAAGATGTGGCTGGCCAGGCGCAGGCCATATTCTGCTTACAGAGTGAACGACAGCAACAAAGACGATGTTAGCACAGAGAGTTCACGTGACAGCAGCCCCACCGACCTCTCTACGCCGACAGCTGCTGCTCCCGCTGGGATTAACAGACTGATTAAAGAAGATTAATTGCTCTTTTACTTATTTACTTGAGTTTGCTCGGATTTTGCTGAGGCTG
Source organism: Poecilia reticulata (assembly GCF_904066995.2). Taxonomy (NCBI): domain Eukaryota; kingdom Metazoa; phylum Chordata; class Actinopteri; order Cyprinodontiformes; family Poeciliidae; genus Poecilia; species Poecilia reticulata. The sequence goes on along the minus strand of NC_088835.1, from coordinate 26,022,765 downwards.
GCAACTTTTATTTACTCTGGCAGTTGACCAGAGCCGATTTGGAAGATTTATTCAGCTACCAAAACAGGGGAACGGTTGAAAGAATAAAACGACAACGTCCCGTTATTCGTTTCTATCCCCGACTTTGCGAGCCTCACCTTCATTTTTGCGGGATTTGACGAGTGTGACCTTGGCGGGGCGAGGGGGAAGGTTGTGCGAGCGGCGGTCCGAACGCGGCGACAGGCTCCTCTCTCGTGAGCCGCTGCGCTCGCGGTCCCGGTCCCGCCGCCCGCTGCTCCGACCGCTGCGCCTGCCCATGGCCCCGCCCACGCCGCTGTAAGCACCGCTGCGCCCGCTCCGCGTCTCGTATATCTCTTCGTCGTAGCTGTCCTCCTCTTCGTCGTGTTCGGACATGGTTTCCCTCTCCCCCAGCCGGCCCATGGGAACGTGCACCTTTCTTTTTCGTCTGATTGTCTAAATGAAATCAGATTCAGTCGCTTCAGATAAAATCAATCGTTAACTCCCCTGAAGTTTTGCTTTTCTATTCGTTAGATATCAAACACAACGCTCGCTAACACACACTCACAATTTTGGCAATTTTCCCACTTTTGCGAAGCTGCTGGACAGCGTACGCATGTTCCACATTGTCCATGGAGACGGCATTGACCATAACCACTCTGTCATTTTCCCTGCAGGCGAAAAAATGAGAAAAAGGAGGAACAGACACACTGGAGTCTTTCTGGAGCGTTTCAAATGTACCAATTATTTATGGAGAGTAACTAAAAGCTAAAATTAGAGATTTGATCCAGCATCCAAGAACAAAATCTTACTGCAGCAGGCCTTCTGCCGGGCCGCCTTTCAGCACATCTGAGATGACGATGGAGGTCTCGCCACTCTGAAAATGAGGGTTATCCCGACCTCCTGATATGGCTATCCCAAAGCCAAACCCTGGTGCCTGCAGGGAAGACATATACAGAAACACACACACACGGTTTTTAGATTATATAGAGTTAACTACTGTGACGCTTTTGTGATTTTAACGGAATCAAATGTGTCACCTATCACTTAAAATGGTTCACATGTAAATGAGATAAGGTTAAAGTCAGAATCATTAGCAAACGCTGATGGAATCACACAAAGCGCTTTATTTGAAGGAGTCTTCCTAAACATTTATGACTGTTATGAAGTGTCATTCAGGAAATAATGACACTTTTAATGCACTTTAAATGCAAGTTTTAAGATAAGGTAATGTTATTTACATGGCACATTTTCAGCACCAAAGCAGTTCAAAGTGCTTTACATGAATTGGAAGGAAATATAAATAAAACAAAATAATGCTTAAATATACAAAGAAAGCTACAAAATATTAGTTTTCTGGCATTTCGCAAATAGAACCCAAAAAAACTCAATTCTTGCCTGGAGAATTGAGTTACAGAAATAAATCTACATTTCTACAACGTCATATTTTACTTGAATAGTATCTGTAAAATATCCTTACTGACTTTGACCCAGGAAACAGGAAGGAGAAAAGAGCGAATGCCTTACCCTGTGTAGTGTAACTGTGTGCTGTTCCCAAATGACTGTCTCCTCCATCGCTGCACTCTGAAAGACAGAAGAAGAAGAAAAGTTTTCAGCTCCGAAGGTTCAGATGCTGTTCACATCCAACGAGCTAAAAGCTGCCAAACGGTTTTAGCCTGATTGTCAACATGATCACAGAAGCAAGAGGAAAAGAAGCGTCTTTTAACACTTTGGTTTGGATTAAAAATATAGGAATTCAATACTTTCCTTACATCAAAAATACATTTAACAGCTTTTAAAACAAATAGACACTATTTAACCAATCATTAAAGCCAGAGCTGACCTGAAATAAACACAAAAAGCAATTTCAAAAAGCATGGAGCTCACAAAAATAAAAAAACACATATCTTCATGCAAATATTAAAATTAAACCATAATAACATCCTGGTTCAATTCTGAAGCACAAGTCCAAACAAGCACATTTATCTCTACTTCAGGCTCAGATGCAACGTTTCAAAGTAAAGCTGTATTTTCTTCTTTTAAAACTGCACTTTTTATAAACTTTAACATTAAATTCTGGGTGCAGAAACATCATTTTAAGACCTGGGGAAAACAAAAACCTTAGAGACAAAGCATTCCTCTTAATAAAATAAAAGCTAAATTCACTTCCCCCTTTTTCTTGGCATCTAACAGACAATTAATTTAAAATGTAAAATTTCACTAACAGCAACTCAGTTTGGTTTTTTTTTTTTTTTTAAAAACTGCTGTTCAGCTTCGTTCTTTATATTAGATCTATAGTACAAGGTTCAGTGTTCACAATGCATCACAATAGCAAGAAATATTTATAATAAAAACCAAAATGAAACCACCAGATAATGGAGATTCACTGAAGCAGCCTTGAAAATAAAAGCCACAAAAACTAAAAAGACACTTTGATGTAATTTCACATCCACTGCATTTCTGTGAAGCATTAAACAGCTGCATATAAAACATTATTAGGCCCATCCCTTTAAGGCAGATTTCTACTTGCACAACTACATCGAATCTGATCAATCCTGTAAGCTTCATGTGTTAGATTACGACTTTTAGGACAATTCTCCACACACAAAAACCCAAAATTTCCCTTTGTGCAACAGAATGTGAGGAAGCTCAAGCAGAGGGATCAATTTGCGAGGATTTATGAAGCACATAAAGGTCAGTAGACGCCCAAAATATATTTTATTGGCAAGCAATGTGAATGCTTTGTGCATGAAATATAACAGCCCACCAGATTTTGCATCTAAAGCAGTCTTTTGGCATTGAGACACATTGACAGCAGCAATTCAATACACTGAGCAGCTCCTTTTTGAGTCCAAAATAAAAGAAATTAAAAGATGATTCTTTTTTTATGCACTATGCTTTTCTTTGAGTTCATACAAAGAAACACAAACAGAATCTGTCCTGCTGATCGACCCGTCAGAGGAGACAAAACAGGAAAAATGACCTATTTTATTCAAACTAAACCTTTTAATGTTTCTGTCCATGTTTTACAAACAAAGCCTATGACTACAAGGCCAGTTAGAAATGACTACACTGCAAAAAAGCTAAATCTGACTTATTTTTGGTTTACTTTCCAGAAAGGTGCAAATATCTTAGTACACTTGAAATAAAACAAAACTAACGTACAAGTAACTTTTCTTGTTTTAAGTAAAAAATTCCTTCGTATTGAGGGAAAAAGTTCTAGATCCATTGGCAGATAAATTAACCTATAGCACAGGAAAAATTTTCTTAAGTGAAATAATCTGCCAATGAAACTGGTACTTTTTCATCAATATTAAGGAATTATTTTCTGAAAACAAGCCTGTATATCTTGATGAAAAGTTACTTGTACATTAGGTTTGTTTTATTTCAAGTGAACAGAGATATTTGCTCTAGAAACTAAACCAAAAATACTTGGTAAGATTTTGTGTTTTTGCAGTGATATCTGGGTCAAAGCATCCAGAAGCTGCATATGTATTAATAAGACATTATTCTCATGTGAAGTGAAATAGTCTGCCAAAGGAACTAGAACTTTATCAATATTAAGGAATCATCGACTTAAAACAAGCTCCTATATCTTGGTGAAAGGTTATTGATAAGTTAGTTTTGTCTCATTTCAAATGCACTAAGACATTTGCAGTAGAAACTAGTCCAAAAATACTTGGTAAGATTTTGTGTTTTTGCAGTGTGCATGTAGGAATAGGAAAGCTTAGGTCTGCGGTTCTGAGCTGTTTTTTGTTTGACCAACAGAGCCTCCTTCAGCACATCATCTCTGCGTCTGTTACGACCTGTCGGCCAAACGCCAAACATCAGCTGGCGTCTGGGAACACAGGCAGCTTAGTAAATTGCCAAAAGTGGCCCCAGACGTTCCCAGCTTGGCAGCATCAACCGCAAACCCAGATAGCAGCTGATGGTGTTACAAACACAAAGCGAAGGGGGAGGGAGGAACAAAAGTTTGAACGAGACGACTCCTTTTGATCTTTTAAACAGAATGGAGAGCAATTAGGAAACATGGAAAAACAATTCCTGAATACCAACAAGGATTTTTGGGGAAGGTTTAAACCACTGGGATTTACACCTGGATCTTTTTGGCATTGTGCAAAAGCTAAAGAGATCATGCACTGATCCTATTTCAGGGTTTCCTCTAGGATTTTTTTTAAACGGTGGTGGTGGGGGGGGGCTGCACAGTGGCACAGTTGGTAGAGCTGTTGCCTTGCAGCAAGAAGGTTCTGGGTTCGATTCCCGGCCCCGGTCTTTCTGCGTGGAGTTTGCATGCTCTCCCTGTGCATGCGTGGGTTTTCTCCGGGTACTCCAGTTTCCTCCCACATCCCAAAACATGACTGTCAGGTTAATTGGCCTTTCCAAATTGCCCCTAGGTGTGAGTGTGTGTGTGCATGGTTGTGTGTCCTGTGTGTCTCTGTGTTGCCCTGCGACAGACTGGCGACCTGTCCAGGGTGACCCCGCCTCCCGCCCGGCACGCCAGCTGGAGATAGGCACCAGCAACCCTCCCGACCCCACTGAGGGACAAGGGTAAAAGAAAATGGATGGATGGACGGTGGTGGTGGGATGACCAGGGAGACACATAAAGGTGAAACTATATTTATTAACTACATTAGTGTTCAAATGCAACATTCTTTTACAACATTCACTAGGTACCATTTCTTCTTTTTCTCTCCTTCTACTTCGGACTAGTCTTACTTCACTCCTGAAAGCAGCGCAGCACACAGTAGCCAGACAGGCAGGAGCCGGCGGCATTGGTTTATAAAGTAAATGTTAACATTTTATGATATTTAAATTCATTTCAAACTCTGACTTTGATTAGTATATGTTTGCACACATATATGTATATTCTTAACATTTAAGCCAATTTCAGTCAGTTTTGCTGGATGATAAATTGACGTTATTGCGATAAATGGTAATATTGCCGTTTTGAGACCATTTTCAAGTAGCATAAAGGTAATGACATTATAATGTAAGAACACATTCTCAAAGATCAGTAAACTTTAAATCCTAATGAACGTTTAACACCAGAACTGGAAGACATTTTAAATATCCAAAATACAAAAAAAAAAAAAACAAATACAATGAATTATGCAGTTTCCGTAAACAAAACTATCCTTAAAAAAAGGATAGATGAGACAAAAGCACCAGACTGAAGACTTTTAACATCCAATTTTTGGTAGAAAGAGAGAAAATAGAGAAACGATAAATCATGTAAATGGAAATTATTGAGCTTGTTTTACTTTATTAACTGCTTTAATAACTGCAACATATCTATTTACATATTTTTAACATCAGGATTTTCCCCAATGTATTATAAGCCTGGCAGGCCACAAGGCTTTACTTGTGCCCCCACCAGGCTAAGCATTGCTTATTTATTTTAATGTTTGCATTTTTAAGACTGTATAGTTGGTGTTCAGGCATTAATCTTCCAATAACACATAATTATCAGGTGATATTTTCAAATTTCTTGTCAACTTTAAACATTTTTGTAACTCAAGAACACGGCAGGCCGCTGGATAAATGACCACACAACCACCCAGCCACCGGGCTTAGCAAGTTTTCTGGGGGAAAACTTGAACATATATATATAAAAAAATAAAAAAATAAAAAAACTGACAGCTTTTATTTTGCCACAACACGATCAATTACATGCAGAGGAAACCCTGTATTTAGAGCTGAATCAATCTAAAGCTCAATTCAACAAAAGCAAAAGAAAATACAATTTTTTAACTCCATGCAGTGATTTATTTATTTTATAATAGAATGTGAACCATGTCTGACCAATTATATTCAAATCAAGAGGTAAAGAATAATAAAAAGCAACATATTTGTTCCTGCTGTGCAGATCCCCATGTGTTGTGTTTACCTTTCTCCTGCACACATCTTTCAGTTCAGGGATGTAATTGCTCAGCTTGTTGCTCTGGTAACACAGGGGACTAATGTGGCATTGCTCGAGAAGCCTGACATTTTCAGGACACGTCTGAAGGCTCCTTTCAAACGTGGGAGGTCTTGAAACAACCCAGCCACATTTAAAGACAAACAATACTTTTCACTTTTATTTTATACCTAACATTTAAGCAGCATTGCTTGGATACCCATCCAAGCAAACTATCAGGAAGAGATTGTCCACTATCGCAAGTGAATTTTGGTGAAAATGTCAGTGTGCACCCTTTAGATACAAACAACCCGGGCCAAGAAAATGCTTCATGCCACATGCCAGAGCCAGAACTGGCAGCCACCATGTTGGTTGGGTCATGCTTCGGGGGATTACAACCGCCGAACTCTCAGCTGCCAGCATTACAACACAGATGGACAACATGCTCCAGGATGGAGGAACGAACTGGTCAAGAGGGACTGTGTTGGGTCAAATGACAAAAACCAAAACTTAAAAAAGTAAATTGTGATGGTGATCATGGATGACAAAGACAAAAGCCTTTTCCTATGGCAAAACAATTAGCAAAGATGCTTAATAAAATAACAGAAAAAGATATAAAGAAAACAAGCAACATGCAATAACTTGGTTTTGTTTACATACTTATTGAAGCCAAGGAAAACATTAAACCAACATGTAATTTATTGTAATTTTATAAGCATACAGTGACATTAAATTGTATTTTATTACATCTGGGAATTGTTTTGATAAAGTAACTTCTTCCTTTTCTATGCATGAAACCAAAGAACATTTGGGAGGGCAGCAGAATCACATGTCTTGACCCACAAGCTGGGAGTTTTCTAAAACATCACAGATAATGTCTGTCTACCACAGTGGTTCCGGCCTATGAAAACAAACTGTTTTCTAAAACATCATAGATAATGTCCGTCTACCACAGTGGAACCCAAAGTCGGTCCTGGAGGGCCGGCATCCTGCATGTTTTAGTTCTCTCCCTGATTTAATGCACCTGGATCCAATGATGGCTCATTAGAAGGTTTCAAAAGAACATCGACATGCTGAAAACGTTGAGGGAGAGAACTAAAACGTGCAGGATGCCGGCCCTCCAGGACTGACTTTGGGCACTCCTGGCCTACCATTTTATACCTATGGTGTAAAATGGGTGTACTGTTCAGGCAACCAACTGTTGTCCTGAACAATGCATGATGGTAGTTCCCCCTACTTTCATTGCCATTTCATTGGGTTATAAATCAAACATACCAAACAGCATCAGCATATCTTGTAGCAGACACTGTTGTCTGCATGAAAGAATGTTGGATTCAAATCTTCCAAGACCCGTGCGACAAAACAAACCATCAAAAACCAGAAGAAAAAAAACAACTCTTCGTCATGTCGTACGCAGCCAAGAATAAACTCGGTTTTGCTGGAGCAAGAGAAGCAGCTGCAAACATATGAATTAGCTTCTCTTGTGCTCTTACCAACAGCATTGGCAAATGTATTACAGAAACATCAGGTAGTTGAAAACAGCTACCCAATATGCATTTATGTCAAAGATAATACAAGAGAAATTTATTTTGCACCTCTACCAAAGTACAGTGAACCCCATGCATGGTTTCTGCATGCTTCACCAACTCAAATTTAAGACTTTTTAAGACAATTATTAATCAAATTTAAGAAATATAAAAAGAAAATGTAATTCTCCTTCTATAGATCATCTTTTTCAAACAGGATGACTGAAGCATCCAGTGGCAAAAACAAGCATTGTCCTGCCAACTGGCAGTAGATTTACTCATATCAGTGATGGATATAAAAATCTAGCTGCCTAGGATATTGGGAGCAAGTTAGCGCTGGTAGCCCCACAAAAAAACTAAACTACATAGAATACGAGATAAAATAGTCCTGACATAACAAAATTTAAAAAATGACATTACTTGCATTTTTCTAATGGATTTATTTTAAGGGCTTGATTTTAGACACTCTTTGGTGAGGAAGTAGTGAGGGTTACTGAATCAAAGTTAGTCACTTTCAGAATCAGAGAGGTGCATAAATTAAAGGAAACACGGATCTGCATAATGTTCAGGCTGCAGAGAGACACACTGTGAGGAGATAATAAGAAGGTGAAACATAAACAAAAGCAGCTCAAAGCTTTGTTTTAGCAAAGCTAGCCACTCTAGTTGGACTAATCACCAGAATAATGTGTTAAAACTGGCTTAAATGTCACATTTGTGTCTCTCTTTAAATGATAATGAAACTTTAAAACAACCATTTTCACACAGCAGCATGTCCTTAGCATAAATATGCATATACAAATGCATATTTAATGACCTCTCATGGGAGGAAAGCAATAAACATGCATCCTGAAGGCTGCTAATTACATTTCTTCAAGAGAAATCAACATTGACTTGAACCTGTATCTGTTTACTGCGTATAAACTCTGTTAGAGTGCAGACATAAGAAAATGCCTCCAATTACTGGAGCTGTTATGATGACAGAAACTTTAAGAGCAGCTCAAAATCAGACGATGGTTAATTATATTCTCCTGAAAAGCATAACTTCTCACACTGTCAAATCAACTGTAAGACTTTGTCTGATACAGGTGAATGTTAATGCAAACAACCGTGAAGATCACCGCTTTGTCATCACAGCACCAGTCCAGCACAGCAGATAAAAAAACGATGCTTTTTAATCCTGCATTCGGTTAAAAGTCTCATTAAAATTACAGAGCGCAGTCTCCCTCAACTCACTTAGGGAAAAAAAACTAAATAACATTTCATCTACCGAGGGGTGGGAGGCAATTTGGTGGGCTGCTGAATGCTCTGACAAAGATTACATTCTTTTTTCTTTTTGCTGTAGTATGGTTTAGAGGTACGGCTGAGTCTTATTCAATTCACAGCGCTCTGGGAACGGACAGGCTAAAAATAGCTCTCATTAATTCTGCCATTGTGATGCAGCAACAGAGTGATTTAAGGCAAACTTGCAGCATGAACACTGCAGAACATTTAATAAGATCTCGTTGTATGGAATAGCAACGGCCTGACTGAAACAAATGATGCAATATGGCAAAGGAAATACATTCACTGTATCGCCAGGCCCCATTTCTTGAATTTCTCTGCAAGACTTTGACGAGACAAACGGAGGCAAGAGCTGCTCAGAAAATATCTAGAGTCCCAGTGCAGATGATGTTCATACCAAAACATGGTTAATATTACAGAAAAATATTCATATGACAATCAAAATGTATGTGCTAACCAGCAACGGGCATGATGCAAATGACTACAGAGGTAATAAACAAATTGCTCAGTCAAAACAACTTTTTCCCTCAACCCTTTTCAACTTCCACTGCGACCAGAGACGGATGACAACAGGACTACGCTCCAGCACGGCTGCTGGCAGTGAGGCAATAAAAGAAAATAAGATGATTGATCACTTCAGAAAGTGAAATCGATGTGCTGCAAAGTGCTGACAACTGCTGAAACTCTCCTGCTTCTGTCTGAGAACGCAGCCAAATGCTAATGAGGGCTCATACCTTCCCACTAGTCACAGTGGGGTGGTGGGGGGGGTCCCCTGAGATAAAAGTGACACTCTGCACATGCAACATCATGGAAAGACACTGTACTGCGGTTCTACACGAGGACGCAGCAATGTCTGTACCAAGGTCAAGACAAAGAAATCAGGCTGACGTGAAAGTACACTGTGAGTCACTAAAAACAGTGAAAGCTATAATGACGTAGGCGAGTCGTCATCTTCGACTTCATACTAAGGCGTTGCATGCGGAAGACAAGGGGGTACTTACGTTCGGGTCATTACAAACAACAGACAAAAGTGTCCTCAGCATCTAGCTACTCCTTTTGTAAATCCAGCAGGAGATTCCAGCAGACGCACATCAGCAGCAGCGCATGACCGCACCAATCAGTGCTGGGAGGGACTGACCCCCACCTTCCTTAGCTCAAAAAAAAAAAAAAAAAAAAAAAAAAGCCACAGGATGGATTTACGAGCACAGGTGAGAGGTTATGAAACACACCCAACAGCGACTCCCCGACAGTTCCTGCGTCCCGCGCGGGTCTGCGTTCTTACCCGGCATCTCTCCCGCAAACGCTTTGCTCCCTCAAACTCAGCTCTTCCACGCTCAAGGGATCAAAAATCCCCTCCAGCTTGGCAACAATCTGTGAGGGATCTGCAGTTCCGCTACAGCCTGGGACTCCTCTGTACTAGCGAAAATCCATCCGCAGTGTAAACTGCTGTATCGGACTTAACCCTCACGCTGCCGGGCCAAACCGATCCACCATGTGGCTCAAAATGTGTAGTTATCACTATCCTCCTCCTCCTCATTTGTGCTGCAACACATGCATGAATTAAGGGAATATTGTAAGTGACACTTTGCAAAAGATGCACAGCTTTATGGTCAGTAAACAGAAGCTGTTCATAAATAAATCACTTTCCGACTAAAGCTAAATAAAAGTAAAACCCATCACTTAATCTGACCTTAAATGCCTGACTCATTGTAAATAAAGGGTTATATAAAGAAAGCCTCCCCACAACACGGCAAACGGACCAGAACCATGCTAAGGAGGAGTCGTCTGAAACGTTTTTAAACTTATTTTAGCATCACTGGCAGATTGTGTTTAACCACAGATCATTTTACTTTCAAAAGAAATAAAAGTTGGTACCTGCTCGTACCAACTGTTGCAAAAAAAAAAAAAAAAAAAAAAAATACTGCAAGTCATCAAGATTCAGTTAGAAAGAGCAACCTCTTGAAAAAGTACTGCAGCAACTGATTCAGATGACAGATCAACTAGTTGGATGAACGAAACTGGAGCTAAATCTGAATGACATGTCCGAGTAATTGACGAAGATAACAGTTTTAATGAGTTAAAAGAAAAAACATAACATTAATTTGTGATGTACCTCTAAAGTTATATAAAAAACTGATTTAGTTTGCAAGAGGAAAGCACAATTAAACTATAGAGCAACGTGGAAAGTCAAAGTGAGAAACATCAATTACACTTCCTTTCAAAGCTTCCACAGTTTGTCACCTAAACACTAAACTTCAACACATTTACTTGGGATCTTGTGTGATAGACCCATATGAAGGAAAATGTCATGTTTTTATAGAAGTAGAAATCTAAAAAGTGCGATTGGCAACTTTTTGTCTACTGGGCCAAAACTGTCATGTGTGAAGTGTACTATGGCCACAAAATATTTTTTTAAATAAAATTGTTCTCGTCTATTCTTAGAAACAAAAACAAGATTTGGTTCAGCATTTATTTGACAACTTTTGCTGTATTGAGGTTTTATTAGTTTTATAAAATTAATGAAATGCAGATTTGGATGAATCCAGGTCTGATTTTCAGTAAAACTTGTTGAACATTAAAAAAATATATATACTTTGTGTTGAACATAAAAATTTTCCATCTGGAAAAAAAAAAAAAACACTTAAATATTTCTGGACATTCTACAGCCGCCGATTAAACTTTTTGTCCAATGACTAATAGTTTAGTCAGATATCTGGGACAGAGAGCTTCAACATCTTACCACAGATTCTGAACTGTGACTGAATCCTTTTAACACGAAAGCGTTCATGTGAAGCTTTTCCTGCAGCTCTGGCTGTGTTTACGTTATTTGGTCCTGCTGGTATCGAACCAGTCTCAAGTCTTTGCAGCAAGTTTTCTTCCAGTTTCATCCTTAGTTTTAGCTCCATCCATCTTTCCATTACTCTGACAGGCTTCCTTGTTCCTGCTGATGATGGATGGAGCAGAACGCCGTGAGGCATTTAAGGTTTTGTTTTATAACCTAATGCTGTTTTAGACTTCTCAATAACTTAACTCATTGATGCCGTTTGTTCTTCATGTTCCCTAAGAGCATTTTTACACCTAAAGTTCATTTACTTTATTTTGTTGGACTGAAACAATAAATGGGGCTAATCGTCATTTATTGAATACTTCAAATTAGTTGAAGTATTCGTCAACTAATTTATTAATTGCTAACTAGAGTATGCAAACTCAAAAGGGCCATTTTCTAAAGTAAAGAACATATTTGGAGCAGTAATTAAGATAAAACTGTACAAAATATATGCATTTAAGATGTATACAAAAACCACAAAAACTCCTCAAATGACAGTTTTAACACTGGAACTGGAAGACATTTTAAATATCCAAAATAAATAAAACAACAGAAATAACAGATAAAATGAATTATAAAGTCTCTGTAAACAAAACTGTACTTCAAAAAAGGGCTAGTTGAGTTTGGCGTCTTCAAGTTTTAGGTAGAAAGAGAAAAACAATAAATTATGCAAATAGAAATTAATGAACCTGTTTTAATTTATCATCTAATTAACTGATTTATTTCTTATTGCGACAGGCCCACTTATAAGGGTGTTTATAGATGATTTCATAACATATCTACAAACTATAGAAGCCATCTTATTGTAAAGTGTAACCAAAGATCTAAATCAAGTCAAATATAACAGATCTTGTTTAAAAGTTACACTAACATGCAGTGCACACCATGCAGGTCTTTGCCCAACCTTGTTGCTCTGGTGTGCATGACCTCCGACACTGGCTGAGTTTTCAAAAATCTGTTTTTTTATCAGCTGATTTTTATAAACATGTCATTCAACGTTGCATCGGTAAGAGAACGCTTTCAGGATTACACAGAGCATTTTGGATCTGTTCACTGGAAAGCTGCAGCGCAGAAAGATGGAGCTTCTTTACGGTCCGGCTCAGCAGGATTTGGCGTCACAAGGTCAACTTACAAGGCTTCAGCCGTTTGAGATTTACTTACATTCGGCGTTTAGAGGACATTGTGGCACAACACTTCTGGATTATCTGTTTTCCTTTGTGTCTGAACAGGAGTTGGTTTACAATACTAATGCTTGCATGTTTTCTTTGTAAGAGCATCCTGCATGATTGAACAGACAGAAGAATTCATCCTGAGGCAAATTTGAGCTTTTGCAGCACTTGCAATCATGCTTGAACTCTAGTACTTCTTATGAAAAACATAAGATACGAGCGTTATAATAAAAGAGTTCAGCACAGGCATTGCTGAAAAAGTAGATGTAGCCAGAGCGATTTCACCATACTGGTATTATGGTATAGAGTTCAAACAGGCAACAGTTATTGTGCACTTTATCGCAGTGGGTGACATGAACTGAAGGTTAGCCACATAAAACCCAGGGTGGCTTATTCTGAAACACACTCGGCTAAACCTCGTGCACTTAAACCTCAAGCGCTGCCCGTCATTGACGGATCGCTCCTTATAAAAAACTGACATTTATGAGACTGTTCCTAAAGACTGCTGAAACGGCATCATTTGCATACCCCACATCCGTACTACCAAGGAAGAGAGCTGGGTTACTGTGTAGTTATGAAATGGTTTCTGGGTGAGAGAGAGGACAAGCATGCAGGGCTGCAACTAATTATTACTTTACTAATCGATTATTGTTGGTTAAAAAAATTGCCACATTCTGTAAATATTTCATTTAACCACCTAAGTTTTTTATATACATTATTAGAAATGCATTGAAATATGCAAATAATTCCCCTTTAAGTTAGAAAATAAAAATTTTATTGCCTAAGATGCAGCAATAGAGCTTGATCATTTGTAGCAAACATCTGCATGTTTTAACAACATGTGAAAAAGTCAGTCTTTTCTGTTTGACTTTACGTCAGTATAGTTAAAGTCTGATTTATTTACTATTTTTTCAATTAACCAATTAATAATCACACTGCAAAAGGTGATTTTTATTAAAAAAAAATTTAAGAGTTTGAACCAGGTGAAGCTAAAACTGTGCCACTAGAGGAGTTCTGGATAGAACATATTTACAGAAAAATAGGGGATTTTTTTATATTAAATACGAAATGTTTATTTTTTATTTTTTTTATTTTTTACAGTTTTGGCTTAATTTCTGTTCTGACTTTGTTGTACTTTTAGCAAAGTGCCTTTTTTAATGTCTCAATACTTAATCTAATACTAAATTAGTTGATGATTATTTCAAAAATCCAAATTTGTATTTCAAAGATCCAAAAGAATCAGAAAGTTTGAAATCTGAGCTGGATTATTAAATGCTAAACAGGTTCTTTAAAACATAAACCTTCATTCTACTAATGAAAATTCAGCATTTTGTATTTACTGTGTGTTAAACATTGGGATCCATTGGACAGGAATTAAAAAACAATCATATACAGTTGGAATATTTTTACACCGACTACAAATCATTACAAAAAAATAATGATTGGCAAAGTCTAACTTGGAAGCTCACTGAAATAACTGACTATTTGAAATTTCATAACATACCACATAAAACTAGTTATCTTTTGTTAAATGAATCTGTGATTTTGTTTAAAGACAACTTTTGGATGAAGTATTCCTGGAGCAGCAACAAAGAGCAGGTGTTCCTAAAAGCTGGAGTTTATATTCAGCTCTCGAACTTCTAAAGAGGCTGCAGCTCCCTGGTTTATATCCATTATACGGCTGCTTACTCAGTCTGTCAGCTATTTGGAGCCAAACCCAAAGTGCATTTTACTGCAAACCACGGCAAATAAAGCCCACAATACTCTGTGCAAATTGTGTTTTTCAGAAATTAAATTCCAGGTCTAATATTCAGCGCTCAGAGTGACCAATGTCTATTTCCAGACTCTGGAGTCGGAGATCCTGAGCAGCAGAGCCTCTGTGAGAACTGAGCGCAAGAAGCAGGAAATCAGCTCCTGAACTCAATCAGCGCAGAGGAAGTTATCAGTGCCCCACACAAGAGAGCAGGAATGTGGAGATAAGCTGAGGCACCGACCTGCTCCCCGCCTCCTCCTCTTCATCACAGTGATGGAAATGAGGACAACTGAGCCAAAGAACAACAGAAATGATAAAGGATGTTTCTGTTCCATTATAAAAAGGTGGTTCATGTTGAAATGTGACTGATGAAAGCCCGTACCCTGATAATTTCACACCCCATGCACACAAAGATTTATGATGTACTTGATTTATACATGCAAACCCTCTGTATTTGCAGGAGCCGTAGCCAGAATGGCAATTTGTACACAATACTGTGCAGAAAACATAGAGGGAAAGTCTTCGCTTGGTAATCCTTTAAAGGCAGCCAAAGTACAGATCAAACACTTTTTCTAAAATGCAAATTACGTAGAAAAGGTAAAGAAAAACAGCATACCAATCCTTATTTTCATCAAAACCATTGTCAACTGCAAATATTAACAATATTTACTCCCAGAGAGCAGCCATTTTAAAACTACAACAACAAAAGCTTAGCAGACAAAACTACTTGTAAAAATAGTTTTTCCCCAATTGAGCCAATGAGGCATAAATTTAGTGAGCAGAAGTAAAATTGTGCACACTTATTTATTAATGACAGACATACACACAATAAATAGCACTGAAGATTGAAATGTGTAGTAGCAGCCAACTACTGGACGATTCCCAGTACTTTCTGCACACAAAAGGCATAAAACCCATCTGCTGGCTAAAGTATCCACACCAAAAACCATCAACACACAAACCATTTTATCCACTTTTTACAATTTTCCACTCATTTTAATTACAGAGACATTTGCCTTTGTCTTGCAGGGGTTCTGCAGGTTTCACCAACTGAAATTTAAGACCATTATAAATTGGATTTAAGGCCTGTATAACAACCGAAGTGTACAAAAGGAGACTGCCTATT
This sequence comes from Poecilia reticulata, assembly GCF_904066995.2. Classification (NCBI taxonomy): domain Eukaryota; kingdom Metazoa; phylum Chordata; class Actinopteri; order Cyprinodontiformes; family Poeciliidae; genus Poecilia; species Poecilia reticulata. The sequence goes on along the minus strand of NC_088835.1, from coordinate 26,007,190 downwards.
TTGTAAATGTTAGTGCCAAGATTTTTTGCACAGAACAAATGTAGCATCATACGGGAGACAAACTGGCAATAAATTTTCACTTACCCAAGATAGACGCAAAAAGCTAGCTAGCAAAGGTATTTAGCAGCTAGTTAGCAGTATCCAATTAGAAATATACACTACATAGAATATACAACATAAAACAGTCTGCCGCCACAAAATTTAAGACCTGTCATTAATATATTTAAGGCCAACTCACATTTCTAATTGAATTTAAGACATTTTAAGGTCTTAATTGTAGCTAAGATTTTCAATGGATGCGTGGAAACCTTGTCTTGAGATGCACCAATAACACTTTTACAGTTCAACACAAACTTCCTTTTTTCCATAAGGTCTGAACTATCTACACAAACTTTAAAAAAAGGTTTTAAACCTAAAAACACACTGGTCAATATGAGATTGTCTTTGATAATTGAGTAAAAATATCACAGCTATATAGCATGCACAGAATTTTCCACACTTATATATGACATAATCTAATTTCTTTCATTTTCATTACCAATTGGTTCTGTGGCTAAATCCTTGTAGCACGTTTATTACATTAACATGGTTATCTATGACATTTATTGGTTTATTGTTATTTAATATTGATGCATAGACACAAGTAAAAATAAAAGCATAAAGCAAGCATGGAAAAATTACAGTAGGCTTCATTCATCCAGCTGACCGGCAGTAAACAACAACAGATGTAGGAGGGGCAGCTCTGTTTATTCTCTATGCAGCAAAAAAAATAAAAGAAAACCTAACACTTTTTAAGCATCAACAGGAAATGAAGGAATAACAAAATACTCCCAATTTGTGCGCTAAAGTAAGTAAGTATATGTGACGTAAATGTCTCCCAAAAATTAGAATCGACAAGTTGAATTTCAGCGAAAACCAATTGTCCAACATTATCTGGAGTTGTTTTCTTGCATCCTCTATCTAGACCAGCAGTTCTCAATGTGGGCGGTACCGCCCCCCAGAGGGCGTTAAGAGGCCGGCAGGGGGCGCTGGCGGACATTTTTACAAAAGGGGGGCGCTGGGATGCCTTTGGGGGGCGTTTGGTCGAAGGTAAACTTTACACCTTAAATCCAAAACAATACCAGTTTAGACTTTGAGCAACTTGGTAAAACTGTATTGTGTAACATTAAATCATGCTTGGCTGCAACTGGCAGCTCTTCTTCTATTCAGTGTTTGTAGCTTCATGGCGCAGCTCCGCTCTGCATCAGTTCAGCTTTACACCGGCTGATGACGCTGCTGTGATTCACTTTGTCTGGTATTTATGTAAGCTACATATGTTTTGGCAGTTCTGTGATCATGTCAAAGCAGCAATTTATACTAAAAAGTGTTTTATTTCCGTTTGAAAGCTGCCCGCTAACATGGAAGGACAACAGAAAATCGCTCTTATAAACATGTAATTACTAAAATCACGACTTTGTATCCCTCTGAAAAATGAACCCATTTAAATAAAGAAATCCCTCCACGGTTGATACCGCGATAGAGAGCGTTCATTTTATAGCGTTAACACGGTGCTGTAAGTGGTCCGGTATGAAACGGGGGTGATAGAACAACACAGCACTTTTAAATTTCAATAATCAGAATGCAGAAATTGTTTCCATTGTTTTAAAAGGTTTATGTCAGTCTGCCTTTCCCCCATCGATGTTTCCCGACCGCACCTTAGGAAGTTAAAAAAAAAAACTCCGCGCACATTGCGCAAAACTCTGAAACACGAGAAGCGGGCAAAACAGAGCGAAGAACTAGATGTGAATTATGGCATTAAAACAGAGAATCCGACGCTGAACAGTGAAAAATCAACACATGATGTGAAACACATGACGATTAGGAGGCGCAGCAGGTGATGAGTGAAAATTACTGATGGTCAATAAACGATAAAATAAATCTAGCAACAGGAAAGAAACTAAAGTGGACATAGCAGTAAACCAAGAGAGGATAATAATAATCAAAGGAAACTAAATGGAAATGAATGAAGAACAAAATGCAAGAATAAACTAAGAAACTAAAGTAAATACGGAGGAATAAACTGGTATGGCAAGACCTTTCGAGCCATAATTAATACAGAGACTGTATGGCAAGAATAAACAGACACTATTTCCAGATAAAAGGTAAAATAATACTGTTGAAATGTCATGGGCAGGAGCGCAACTACACATTATTCAGGTGGATGCGAAACCATAAATCGGCGCCCCCCCACGAAGGAGCGTAGAAACATGTGCTCGCCTCCCCCCAACCCCCCTCCTCCAGACGCCGATACGTTTAGGGCAAAACTCGCTACATTTACCCCGTTAAGTGAGCGAGGTGAAGGAGCGTAAGGCGCGCTGAAGTGTACGGGAAAACATAATCGGTGCGCCGATTCAAAACATCTACAATAATGATAGTAACATTAATAATAAAATAATTGTCAGTGCAAGTAGCCTACAAATTCTTTGGTGGGGGGCGGTGAGGGACCTGGATTAGGGCTAGGGGGGCGCTGGCCCGAAAAAGGTTGAGAAACACTGATCTAGACAATAACAACAGTTAATAATTCAAAGTAGGGATGCAAGATATTGAATTTTTAGTCGATATCCGATATACTAAAACTCTGACATAAATACCAGCATTTGTTTCCCGTACCTACTCATTTAAACTATATTACTTTCTCTGTGGAATTAAAATACGGCATTTTCTTTGTCAGTTTATCCTGCTACCAAATGCAAATGCTAAAAAGGAAGCTGAAAATGATTATTCAACTTGTATTATGTTTAATGTCAAATTTATTCATGACATCTACTCGCTCTAAGACAATGACGACACAATGCAGATTTGTAGAGCTTCACAAAACTAAACTCAATCTGTTCACAAGCAACAAGTGAAAAGCACATCAGTCGTGCATTAATACTTAACAGTTTCTTATGATGTTGAGCTGTGCTGCAGACATCATTGTCACTGGTTTGTCTTGTAAAAACAATGCCTTTTATATCGGTGAATATCTGATGCCTGATATTAAATTTTACAGCTAATATCAGCCGATACCAATACCGATACCGCGCCGATAATATCATGCATCCCTAATTCAAACTGATGGTCTGGACCACGTTCTGCTAAACAATAACAACTAAGCCATGCTGCATAAACAAGTAACAAAAAGAGCAAAGTTTAGACCCCATGCATCAACACTCCAGTAACGCAGTGTTTCCATCTCATTAGGACATCTGTTGTCACAACCAAATGAATAAGCCATTCATTCAAGACAGCTTCTATAAATACACACAACTCCAAAGCTGCAGTCAGTCAAATTTATCTGAACTAGGCAAAATATCAGATCCTTTTGCCCTTCAAAAAACCACGATGACTCAGATGACGGCTGCTTGGGGCAACATGATTTACAGGCCAACATGTCTGAGTGCCCTTCAGCAGCCATACATTTTCTTCCTCTCAGGTGACGCGTTTACCTGAATTATTCCCTAAACCAGCGTTGCGAACAGAATGATTTCTGAAGCGCTGAGGGTGGAGGGATCTTAATCAGAAATTAGAACATCTAATTACAGCCACAAATATCATCTGCAGTGTGCCCCACTCACTTCATTTGACACATCTATTAACCATGCCCAGCTGCTGCTTCATGCAGCATTACAAACATGATGCTAGTGATGACACATTTTAGTCACGGCCCTGAAGGGGGTCTAATGCTGATAAGGACAGAATGGTGAATCATCAAACTTCAACCAAACACACTGCCTGCAAGATTCAGTGTAATGTATTGACTTTCTGTGTATCGAATCTAACAGAGGACTGCTGTAAACCACTAGAACCACTGTAAAAATACTAAATCTTAACAAGTACTTTTTGCGTTTCTACTGCAAATATCTTAGTACACTTGTAATAAGACAAAACTAACTTATAAGTAACTTTTTAGCAAGATATTGGAGCTTGTTTTAAGCAAACAATTAACTAATATTGATTTTAAAAAAGTACTAACTTCATTGGTAGATTATTTCACCTATAACATGGGAAAATGGTCTTGTAAATAATCTGCCAGTGGAACTAGAACGTTTTCAACCAAATAAAGACCTTATTGACTTAAAACGAGTTCATATATCTTGCAGAAGTTACTTTTAAGTTGTCTTATTTCAAGGGTACTGAGATATTTGCTCTAGAACAGGGGTGGCCAAAGTCGTTCCTCGAGGGCAGGCATCCAGCATGTTTTAGTTCCCTCCCTGGTTTAACGCACCTGGATTCAAAACAGAACATTGATATGCTGAAAAGGTTGTTACTACCACCAGGGAGAAAACTAAAACATGCAAGATGCCGGCCTTCAAGGACCAACTTTGGGCACCCCTGGTCTAGAAACTAGACCAAAATTACTTGGTAAGATTTTGTGTTTTTGCAGAGATGTCTGTAAAGCTTCCAGAAACCATTTGAACAACCGCAACACAGAAGAGTAGCTGGAATATTTTTTGGCATAAGAGAGCTTACATAATTAGCATTGAAGGGTAAAAATAATGACAGGACAAGTGGACACAGATGAACCCCTGTGGTAAAATGAACATGCTCTAAAATCCAACTGCAAAACTATATTTTATTGGTCATACTAAAAAATAACATTTATTTTATTTAAAATCTTTATCCTCAAAAGGGGGAATAAAGCTGAAATGAACAAACCAGGCTTATTCTTGCTTCAAAAGCAGAAAGCGGACTATAGCACTGGGAATTCTGGGTAGATAGAACCAAAACAAACTAGTGTTAGCAGGAAAAATGGCTTTTTACCAAAGACAAAAGAGGAATCATCCATCCTACCACCGCAAAAATCTGACGCTATACTCCACTTTTGTTTATATTTTGTGAAGAAGAAAGTTGTGCTCATGTCTTCTTGATTGGTTTTTGTGCCGTTTCATCAAACTGTCCCTTTCATTATCCAAAATTTCTACCATCTCTGTAAAATTTCCATCAGTTGTTGACATTAAGAGCAGCAAAATACCTTTCAACTGGTCAAATAAATTACAGGCATGCAGTCAGGTAATATATAAGACTAAAATATATTATTTAACCAAATTCTGCATGAAAACAGCTCTTTGGCACTGCAATAATGCACAACTTAAAATTCCAATGGCATTTTCGCTGTAATTTAAGAAACCGTCTAAACTTTTGCTACTTATTGGTTTTGCACCAATTCACTTTGTTGTTAAGTCTAAAGTTTTAATATCTATAATTTCTCTTTCTATAGAGTGTTACATTATAGTGCTAGCACAAACCACCCACAGCTAAATAGGACAATTTCTAAATCAATCTACAGTTGAGCTCAAAGTTGTTCAAACCTCCTGGCAGTTTTAAATCTAAAATGTTGTATGAACTTCAACAATATTTCTTTAAACAGGAGGTAATAATTATTTGGATGGCCCAGACAGGGATCTGGCTTGAAACTGTGAAGGGAGCTAAAGATTAAGGTGATGGCAAAGAGGCCTTCCAACTTCAAAGGCCTGGAGTTTATCACCATAAATAAATCCTGAAAATACGAGTGGAAACATTTAAAAAGTTGATCAGCAATTACAAAAAAGTTTGGTTTCTCCAATGCCAATAAAGATGTTCATTTGGAAGTGTATAAATGGTTTCTTATGTGCCATTCTTTCTTAAAAACTAAATTAAAAAATGATCAAAACTGATGCGGTTTTAAAATGGTTTCATCTCTTGAGAGCTGCTTGTCTCATTTCCTGTCACAAACTTCTGGTTGAATGGAAATAATTTTAAATCCAAATGAGAAGTCTTGACCAAGGACAACAAAATAGTTGGAAGAGAGGAAGCTTGAATCAAAATCACATCCTTCTTATTCTAATGATGACTGAGTGGAGTATACATTTCAACTTGACTTTGTAAATAAAAACTAATTTTCCTCAAAAATGATAGTCCTTTTACTTGGTTTTATTATCTTCTGAGACATGCTGGTCTAATTTTAACCACCAAAATTCTTGGTTGAATAAAAAATACTTTCCATCTAAATATAACAGGCACATGAATAATTTATGGCTCAGCTATACACTTGTCCTCTTGTATCATAAATGATCTGCTAGAACTATTGGACTAAACGTTAGTGTGGACACAAAAAATTTAAATGGCTTTGATAACTATAAAATAACAATAAGTGTGGCAAAACAATAAATTAAACGTTTAAATGTTAATATTTTCATTTGAGGGGTTTGCAGACAGTAGTTCTAGCCACAATTACCAGTTATGACTAATGATATAACTATGACTAACTGTCAAAGTGACAAAATATCATATCACTAAGATTAGCAATGTTAGCATTCCACAGGTGATAACAGCTGGCTAATGTTTCCATCATATAGGAAATGAGCTGTCCTTGGTAAGCCAAACGGTGACAGTAGCCCACATGAAGCTGACGTGACATTAGATATGAAATGTCCCAGAAAGTCATGCCACATTAAAGATAGTTAGCTTAACCAAAACAACCACATTGGTTTTGAATAACGGAACAAGGTGAGCAACCGCATCACCTTCCGTTCAACGCTGAAACACGAAGCAAGCCCCTTTTCCAGCAGCTGACTGACTCCATGTTCCCACTCTCACCGACTCCTAATAAATTTTCTTGCCCCCTCTTTTATACAACCCTCCTTGGGATAAATCAAGCCCCTAACTGGCCGACATTTTGTTCTAGAAGGCTAGGCTAGCTCCCTGTCGCTAACGGTACCTGGACGCGCTTTTACTTTAACAGCCAGTCCGGGCGATGACAGCAGGGATGAGGGGGAGGTTATGTCTTAACATGACCCCCTCGTGGAAGCTCGAAGCTAAAAACAGCCGAGGGAGGGTTGTTGTTGTTGTTGTTGCTGCTGCTGGTGGTGGTGGTGATTTCACTGAGGGATAACGGTCGCTAGCGCGCGGATGCAGTTAGTTAGCCGCGAGCCTAAGTTACCTCGGCTTGCTATGGACCGTTATCGCCCGCTTGTTGTACCCGGAGGGAAGGAAGGTGGGAGGAAGGGGAATAGCTCCAGCTCGCCCCGAAAGGTACCGTGAAACCCATAAAAACAAACAAAAAAAAAACATTCACCTTCGGAACTGCAATGGTGTCCGCGGCGTGCTTGTGGAGGTCTCACAGAGGAGGAAAGGGTCTCCAGAGCAGCAGCAGCCGCCGCACTGCAATGGCAGGCAGTGGATGAAGCCTTCCTTCTCCACTCCACCCCCCGCTCCGCGCTCGCGTTTCGGCTGCCTTCTCCGCCGCGGTGACAGTGACGGGCTGGCTCGGAAGAAACCATTCCCGTTTGTTCGCGGGGGAGAGAGCAGGGAAGGGATGCAGCAGGCGGAGGATTGTAGGATGTCCACAGCAGCAGAAGCAGCGGCACGGAGCGCCATTCCACCGAGAGAGCAAAAACAATGGAGGAAAAATGATCTATGGATGATCTCCGCTCCCAATATGGAAGGAGGAATGGAACCGGCTGTTCATTATGTCATCGATTCCAATAGATCTATTAATAAGGAATATTTCATACAGACAGAATGGACTCATTACTCTTAAAGCTGCAGTATGTAACTTTTATTAAATATGTGGTTTTCTTTTTTACATATTTGTTAAAACTGTCACCAAGTTTTGACAGTATGTTATGAGCAGATAAGGGCAGTAAACTAGTTTCATTTACTCAATTACATTTACTTTTTGGAAAAAATTAAGACTATTTTTACTTGAGTCATTTTATTAAGAAATATTGCTACTTTTACTCAAGTAAAATTTCTTGATTCTCTACCCATTGAATGTTTTAACCAAAAATTCACCAGACACAGAAACACACCTGGAGTTTTGTTAAAGTTTCATAATTTTTTTATTGAAAGAAACTGGTTTAGAAAAATTTATTTTGCCTGATTTGTTGTTTTCGTTACTTATGTGAATTATTGTCATTTTCGTCCTTAAAAACCAAATTTACTTTTATATTGAAAAAATGAATATTTCTGGTTGAATTTGTTATTTATTTGTATTAATTGATTTCATTATAGTCTCTAAAATACCTGGATGTGCATCTAATTTTATACATTTTTGTCTGTCTAATGACATCACTTAAAAATATTAAATTAGATGGTATGATTAGTTGCTCAGTAGTTACTTTATCAAATGCTTTTTTTAGTCTTGCTTGAGTAATTTCTTGGACGGCTACTTTTTTACTTTTACAACATCAAAAAAAGTAGTGCAACTCTTACTTAAATATAAAAACAAAATGTTTATCTTCAACCGGAATAACAAACCTCAGCATACAACCAGACCTGGAATAGATTAGAAAAGATAATATTTTCTTTACAAAGGCCTAGGTTAATGTCCAAAATTAAATCCAAATGAGTATTTGTGGTAAGACTTGAAAAGTTAACGTAGCCTCTTTGAAGTAATACTGACCATTCAATTTGTTGTTATTTTCATTCAACCAGCTGCACATACATTCATACACTAAATATCCATATTCATAAATGGCCTTGCCCAAGAGTATAACAGCATATGATAGGCAGGGAAGTCAAAGTCAGACACAAAACCTTCCGATGGCAATGCAATAATTATTTCACAATGTGCCACATTATTGAGTCACAAATAAAATGTCTTGATGTTTAAAGCTGGTGGAGACACAATTCAGTTCAGTTTATTTACATAGCGCCAATTCACAACATTTACAAAAAATAATTTAAATTCAATCATACATACAACCCAATTGATCCTAGTTATCAGTCAGTGCATTAACGTCAATTAATTAACAGTATGTGAACACAAGAGACTTGCAGCAAACGGTGATTCTGAAAAATATTGACTCAGTTTCACCTTCTTCTACATTTCATTAATACAAAACTTCTAAATCCAAGTATATTTTTTCTTCCATTTTACAATTATGCACCATGGTGTTTTCATAATACCATTAGTTAAAGTTTAATAGTTGAAAGAAATTGGAGGAAACTGAAGGGATGTCATCACTTTACGACGCTGCAGTAAAGCTTTATTTGATGATCGGATAGATTATTATTATTATTATAAAATACTATAAAAACAGAAAATAAGTTGTTATTGGCTTAAAAACATGAAGTTAATGGTTAGAAAGCTTTAATATTCATTTTAAAACTATACATCTTTGAAAGCATTATCTTTATTTTATCTGCACTTGTGTGTCTGTAAAAAACATAACTGATGCAAAGCACATTCCACATGCAAAACAAATGATAAAGGATTCAGTATCAACATCATTTTTAGCGAATGTGAACTTCTTTTATACAGAAAGCTGAGGTACATTACTCAAGAAGTAATGACATGCTGCAGAAGGTAATTTAAAATTCAGAGGATAGAATTAGAATCCAGCCCACAGTCACGATGCTCAATACCCCGTCCCAAGGGGCGCACAGATTTAATCAATATACAGTATAATGTAAATTGTGCAATGCACCAAACCTCACTCTCTAGACTCTCTCGTGCATGATAGTTGTTTTTTTTTTAATCATTATTATTATTTGGTGATGGATTTTCCAGATCTGGCAAATTCTTTGCAGCAGCTTCTTCTTCTTGTGTTGGGCTGTATTTTATCACTCTGAGACTGCGTGACCGTTCTTGTCAACTCTACCTGTGGCACTAATGAGCCCAGAAGAAGAAAGAGGGCCTGAATGTAATGCTGAAGGAGAGCTAAGTTTGCTGACGTTAGGACATTAGAGCAAAGTCCGCTGGAGGATCGGGAGGAGGACGCAAGGGGACCGGCGGCATCTTGAATGGAAGAGTGTGAGATGACCAAGGTCATGAGAATTAGATAAACAAGGGCAGGCAGAAATATCCTGGGGAAAAACAAAGAATGATGAACAGCAGCTGTGGAGGGTGTGCATTTAAATAAAGCTCAAAGGAGGGGAGAGTAATGTAAAAATATACTGGATCGATTCCAGATTCATTTTGTTTTTGCGTTTTTGTCACTTTTATACAACAAGACTGCCCCCAACCCTTATTATATCACAGAGTTTGGCAGTAACTTGTTAAATTTACTTGAGTAACTGTAACTGAGGAGCATTTTTTACTTTTACTTTAGTAATTGTATTATGAGGCATTGCTACTCTTACTTGAGTAAAATATCTTGATACTCTACCTACTGTGACTTCGCTTCACCAAACAGATATCTGCAGTTTTTGTTAAAATTTAATCAATTTTATATTGAAAGAAACTGATTAATAAAAGTTTATTTTGCATGATGTTGTAACTATGTTATTTAAGTGAATTATTTTCATTTTGAATTTCCACATAACTTTATATTTTGGTCCATCTGATGAGGTAATTTTTAAATATTAAATGATTAGTTACTCATTAGCTGAGTACTCTTTTTTTTACCAAATACTTTTTTACTCTTACTTGAGTAATTCCTTGGATGGTTACCTTTTACTTTTACCTGAGTAAAAATATGTTGAAGTATTTCTAGTCTTACTTGAGAAAATATCTGGATACTTTACCCAATGTGAAATGAAGAACAAACATGTTTTAACCAAAACTACAAAATTTGTCACAAAACGTCTCTGCAGATACGCACCTGCAATACGTCACAAAACAGATAATCTGTGACCAGATCGATCGATCTCTACTTCAGGAGGTGGGTCTTAGTGCTGTCAATCAACCTCAAGTACTTGCTAGAAGCGAAGAAACAACTTAAAATGTATCTACTGTCATCGTAGATGACATGCTAACAAGTCTTAGCATTCACAACAGACTCTGCTGGCTGCAGCGTAGCACCACACAGATAGTGACTGACAGCGATAAGACCCGCCTCCTAACTGATTGGTTGTTTTTAGTTAGAACCGTGAGAAGGCAGAAGAGCTTGATTTTTTTCACAGGTTATCTGTCTTATAACATACCATCACCACGTAGTGATAGTTTCAACAAATATGGAAAAAAATATTTTATAAAAGTTACATACTGCACCTTTAAGTGTGACATAAAAGCAAAAAACAGAAGAAGTTTGTAAGAGGGTGAACGTTATTATAAACCCACAGTACTTGCACTTCTTTCTCTACAATTTACCTTATAAAATTTACAATTAAACATTAAAGATGACCAGATGATGACAATCATTACCTCAAGCAACTCAATTTTTGAAGCATTTCCACAAGACCAAACATTAATCAGGTTGTATAACCTTCCTAAAAGCACATAAACATGATTTTTTGCTGCTATCTGTGGGGCCCTAAGCTCTCTTTATGTATTTCTCTTGAAGCCCTTGAAACACCCTCTGTCACTGCTACGGTGGTGTTTGCATCACTGCCTTCAACAGCACAGAGGGAGTTTCACATGCCACGAAGAAGAAAAATGCAGCTTCCTTTTTCCCATCAGCACTTTTAAGGAACACCGCATGGATCCAAATTGGAGTAAAACTGCAGGAACAAATCACACGAGTGGAAAGGCAAATTAGAAATTCACAGCAGGTCGGGTTTTACAGTGCGTTGCCCCTGACAGAGAGTGAGTCACCTCTCGACTGCGCAGGTCGGAAAAAACAGCCGACTAAGCAAAGGTTGGCATGCTGTCTATGAGCGTTACTGACTGCGCCCATGCAGTGCCACAGAATATACCGAACATGCATCTGGAGGATCATGGGAGAAACAATTTATTTCCTCCAACTTTAGTGCGAGACATATTTCTGCAACATAGCTGCAAGATGACACCAGAAAACATTATGCTTCCTCAGTTGTTGCCCGGTGTAATCCTGTAATGGATTTAGCTGTCCACTGTTCAAAGTCTCATATTTCTGTGATTACTGTGTTGTCCTCCATCAACCTCCCTGACCTCCAGCAGGCGAGGTCGCCGCGGTGACATGACAACACACTCAGAGCTCAGAAAAGAGAGCAAGAGGCTTTGCAAAGCCACGTGATTAAAAAGTACAGCTGAACTTAAAGAAATCTCAGCGTCTAACAAAAAACAAAGCTTTTAAAGTCAGCAGCAAGGTTGTTATTGTTAACTAAAACTAGCAAAATAACAAAAACTGAAATTGGGGAAACATTTTTTTAATTGAAATAAATAAGAACGGTAAAAATCATCACTACTGGCTTATAAAACTAAAACATGCTAAAATTATAGAGTTGGGAGTAATTAGTTACATTTACATGAGTAACTTTTTTGAAAAAAAAATTACTTTTAGGAGTATTTTTATGACAATGTACTTTTTATTTTTACTTGAGTAATTTTATTATGATGTAACGCCACTGTATGAAAAACAAACATGTTTTAACCAAAAATTTATCAGACACAGACCTGCAGTTTTTGTTATTGAAAAAAATATTGATTTGGAAAATTTCATTTTGCCTGATTATTGTCAGTTTCATCATTAAAATGCCAACATTTCCACTTGATTTTATAATATGATTCGTCTGATAGGGTGATTTTTACATATTAAATGATCAATAATACGATCAGTTACTATGCACCTGAGTTGACATTTTACCAAATATTTTTTTACTCTTACTTGAGTAATTCCTTGAATGGCTACTTTTTACTTTTACTTGAGTGAAAACATATTGATGTATCGCTACCAGAGTAAATTTTTTGGTCACTCTACCCTCCTCTGAATTATAGATGTAATACCCTTTATTTTTGTATTGATGAATCAATTTATTTTTCCTTTCGAACTGATGTGAAACAAATTTCTTTACGCCATCTGTCGGCAAATTACAGTACTCCAAAATAATTTATGTCCACTGTGAAACGCAAACCATAGACTCTGCAAACGACCTGAAAGTGTCCCGCATGCGCAGTAGTGGGCGTAATAAGGTCACACAGTGAGCGTGCTCAATGTTTTGCCAAAAAAAAAGAAGTGGTCAGTGCTCGCGGAGGTTACGTTCACACTGCAGCTTGAAGTGACCCAATTCCGATATTTTCACCTTAATAGGACCTGTATCTGATCTTTTCATGACAGTCTGAACAACATAGATTGGATTGTTTTTTTTATGCGACCCACTTGTATATCCGATACATAACTGATCTTTCCAAATGTGACCTGAGTCTGAACGTCCAGGTCGCGTTCATTCGACCTGAATATAATTGATTCTCGACAAACGTCACTATTCTGCGTCCTGATACGCGCAAGCAGGAAGAAAAACAACAACCATAGCGAACAATAATGAGTTTTAAGTTGCTAATATGCTGGTTCCGGTCGGACAACAACTTCAAAATCGTAAGATATGCTCCAGTATTAGCATCAATGTTACAAAATAAGATACAGCTCATCTTTCACCCAAATCTGTTTCATTTATTATAATACTGATGCATACAGCTCTGATGTCTTATGTTAGCTTAGCTACCCCTGGCAACTAGGTGGTACCTATCTTCAAAGGTCAAAGGGTAAGAGGCAACCTCGACAAATTAAAGTGTTTACAGCATTTCAGATGGTGGTTTATGAAGAAAATCAATATAACATTCAAATTTCACCCTTGTTGGATTTATCTTTATAAGGCAGCAATTTTGCAGTTTAACCCAAGAAATTATCCAGTACAAAATATTTTTCCATTCATGCTCTGTAAAAACACAAAATCTTACCAAGTATTTTTGGTCTAGTACACTTAAGTAAGACAAAACCAACTTGAAAATATTTTTCAAGAAAATAATTCCTTAATATTGATGAAAAAGTTCTAGTTCCACTGTTAGATTATTTCACTAATTACAAGACATTTTTCCCATATAAGGGAAATAATCTGGCAGGAAAATTTTTTCATCAATATTAAGGAATTATTAACTTAAACTTTTACATCTTACTGAAAAGTTACTTATAATTTTGCTTTGTCTCGTTTGAAGTGCACTCAGGTATTTGTTCTAGAAACAACGATACTTGTGTTTTTGCAGTGTAACTGTGACTCAAAATGAATTCGCCAACAGTCGTATACTCCAGTCTGGCGTTTCATAAAATGGCAATATAATCAAAAGCAGAGAACTGAGATAAGCACCTGTTTATGCTGTAAACACAAACATTTTTACAGACAAAGCACAAAGCTTCAATTACTGTGTAAAAGGAAAATAATACATTTTTTTCCCAGAATCCCCTAAATGAACCCATAATCTCTCTCTCTTTTTTCCCACCAACAGCTGAGCGCTCGGACACATCAGGCCTGCAGATCACATGACCGAACAACATCCAAATCCTGCCTGGATCAAGTGACTTGGCTCCAGCAGCAGAGAAGCAATCACATAAGTATTTTTAACACAGAAAAGGAAAGCATAATAAAGATGAACAATTCCAATCAGTTAATGCAATGTTTTGACCGGAAAGGTAAATAATTTAGAAGAAAAAATATATATATCCTGTTCTGATTGCAGTGCTGATAATGAAGCAGAGCAGAAATTAATTTACAAACATTAAAAAATGGTTTGATAGTAACAGATTGTCCTAAAATATTGGTAAAATGAAGTTTATGATGTATTCTATCAGTAAAAAAAATGTGCTGATGCACAATTACTTGTCTGAGAAGATATAAAAAGCAAAAGAAATTAAGTTTTTTGATGTTCTCATTAATTCTGAATATTAAATGAATCATAAAAAGTTAAGATATACAAAACTATTTCCTTTTTTACAAAAATAGTAAATAAAACAGTGCTAATGCACAATTACTTGTTAGAAATGTAAAAAATCTAAATGAATTCAGTTTTTTGTGTTCTCATTTGCTCTGAATCTTACATTAATCACATAAAAAGTTAAAATATACAAAGAAATGTCTGTTTTAAGTAAGGTAAAGCAATTACTAAACAAAAAGGCCTTGTATATTTTATATAGCTCACTGATTTTTCTGTATCTCATATATTGTGTGAAAGTGTGGTACTTGTTAAAAACACAAAAACATAAAAATTTTAATCTACAGAAGAGAGTAGTTAGAGTGGAAATGGATACAGAAATCACACGAGCCCAACATTTAAATAGTTAAACTTATTTAAACTTCATGAACTGATACAGTACAATATGTTAAATGTATATACAAAGCGCATACATTTTTTTTCTTACTACATCATATTCAAAACAGATTTGCAGAAAGAGAACGCTAATACAATTTAAAAGGAAGTGATATTTTCAAAAAATGTAGATTCAAAATGGCGCCGATCAAAAGATGCTTTTCAGTTAAAGGTGTCAGTTCATGGAGGTACAGCAATCTAAATGTATTCCTGTATTTAAAAGAAATTTAAAAAGCATTTTGATGAAGTGTGGTGTTTGTATTTTGTTTTGTAATACAAATAGTTTTCTGAGTTGAATTTCTAATTTTCTCTTTCTGTGAAGATTATAAGTTTACACTTCTTTCTGCTCGTTTTCATTCATGAATTATTTTAGTTGTTACTTTAACTATACATATTTATCACTGAGTGAATTAAATAAAATATAAAAATGAAATGAGAATGAAACCTTTGAAAGCAGTCGATTTCTGATCAATCAAACTACAACTTTGCAGTCGCCCACCTGAAACTGAAAGCAGCAAATTAGTTTCATTTCCTGAAAAGCAAAAAGATAAATTGCAAACTCAGGCATAACGTGACCCATCTTGTAAATTACCACATAAACTTAAATAATGAGGTTGCCATAATCCTGAAAAACAAGACCTTCAAACAAGGCCTTCAAATTATTCCACAAAAGGTTATCTATTTATGGAGAGCTCAGCTCCGGATGCGAGTGAGGCAATTTCAGGCCTTGGTGGTCTCGGATCAGAGGGTCCCTTTGGACCCAAAATAAAAGGAGCATGGGGGAGGCCGGCAGATGGGGAGGTAACAGAGACAGGAAGAAAGAAGGAAGAAAAATCACCCTGGGGTAATTTACCGCACTGCGCAAACAAGCCAGACAACACAATGAATCTTCTCTTCCCCTCTCAACTTAATTAGAAATTAATGTTTTATCACATGCACAGGTTGGCTTACTGTTAACTATAATGAGAAAAAACAAGTACAAAAACAAAATGCAGTTCACATTTACTGACCAGTCAGCAGTGCTGGATCTCCAAAACAAATACTGGATGTTAAACTTAATTAAACATGTTTGCGCCAGTGGTATAAAATTCAACTCAATCCAACATTTCCAAAAAAATCCTGCATTTAAATTCTCCTGTCAACTCATTCAAAATTAATCTGATTTCTCCATGTCAGAGCAGATTCAGCCCCTCTTCTCTGTTTGTAGAGAACCCCATTACAATGTTTTGATTCCCTGTGGTTCTGAACGTTTTGGTAGTTAAACTCTGCCCTCTGCAGGACTTCAGCTGAACACGTCTTATTCATGTCGGGCCTGACAGAGGCGAAGCCCTGCAGCGGGAAATCTGTGAAGGAAATCACTCATGGTGGCGCTAATGCAGTCGTGAGAAGAGCCAGTCTGCCAAATTTGAGCTCCAGCTGGCAGATGATATTCTGTGTGTTGATGAGGGGGGAGAGGACAAAAAGTTGGGTGTGTGTTCGCAGGGAAGGGATGCTCCTGAGCCTAAACAAGCATATGGTCCCTCCCAGGGCCTCGACGCAGCAACACGGCAGGCTGCACCGCTAATGCACTTTTCAATGCACAGACAGAGCCAACACTCCTTCCTTCCTTCCTTAAATTGTTTCCTCTGTTTTTGTTTAATATAAAAGGATATAACCCTTTTTTTTTAGTTATAACATTCTGATAAGATTATATCTTATAGCGACCATTCAGGATTGTTTTGTTTAAAAGGTTACAAACAGGTAATATCTTAATATTTTGTTGTAAATTCTGATTTGTTGGTTCTAGAAGCTAAAGCTAACAGCTAATAAAGAAGGGGACAAAAACAAAGTGAACTACTAACACCTTAAAACAACTCCAGTTCCCAAAACACCATACTGGCTAATTTCAGCATCATTTAATTAAATGTTAAACTGTTCCTGATGATTATTTACAACAGAAATTGAAGTTGGAGTCAGTACACCACCAATATTCTTCCTGAATGAAACATATTAAAAGTGAAAAATTTACATGTTTCAGTGTAATATAGAAAGTAAAGCGCTACAAAAGTAAAACATCACAGCAGCTTCAGTGGACCTAATATTTTTGTTGTTGTTATGCTTTCAACATATAATAATATTAATAATTACAGACAAAGATTTGCACCAGAAACTGAGGTGGGGTTGGTGCACCACCAATAATCTTCCTGAATGAAACATATTTAAGGTGAAACATGTTGACGTTTCTGACAAAAGCAACTGTCTAATTTAAAAGTAAAGATCTACTAAAAGACAGAAATATTACAATGGTTTCAGTGGACCTAATATTTTGTGATAAAATCGTTAGACGATGATTTACACCGGAAATTGAGGTTGGAGTCGGTGCACCACCATTAATCTTCCTGAATGAAACACATTTAAGGTGAAATGTAGAGGTTTCTGGTAAGAGCTACTGTTTGATACAAAAGTAAAATAATAAAAGAAGCAAAAATATTACAGTAGTTTCAGTGGAGATTAATTTTTGTTATATTTACACTGAAAACATATAATAAATAATAATAATAATGATAATATTGACGGTGCACAGCTTCCTATCTTAATTTCCAGTGCAAATTTTTACTGACTTCTTTGCAAATAAGCTTCCATTGTAGATATGACAATGGTTTTAAAGTTGGTAGAAAGCATTTGAATAAAAAGTTGCGACATTTTTTAGCTTTCTTTTTTTTTCTTTTCAGAATACTTTATTTTGGATTATTATTATTATTTTTTTAGTAACATCACAATTACTAACTGACAGGACAAAATTGGTTCACGATAAAGCAAAATTCAAACAATGAGAAATACCTAATGTAAAATACATTTACAATAATATAACATAACAAAAAGACAAGAAGGACTGTATGGGGGAGGGGACGGAGGGGGAAGAGGGCAATCAATAAGCATATTTTTTAGTTGTTTTAAGACAGTAGAAATCAATTTTGGTGTTGGTACCACTTGGACTGTGCTACTTTTAACAACTAATCTGGATTTATATCATATGAAGATTATGCCTAATTTTACGCATTCAGAGCATAAAATAGTGAGACATCCACTGCTTATAATCTTGAACTACTGCTTTAAAAGATTTATTCTTTAAAGGTAAGATTATTTAGTTTTTTTCACCTTTTAAATCTTAAACATGGTATATACTCAAATACAAACAACAAATATGAATCTGTGATAATCATCCAACATCTATTAAAATCCACAGAGGCTTCACAGCTGTGAGGGACGAACCTCAGGATTGATTAACCGGTTTTAGCGCAACAATCCCAGTCGATTCATTCTTCATGCTTGACCACCATCTTGGTTCCTGACAACATTACGTCACCCTGCTGGACGTCCTTCACTTGACCTCCCGCTCAGCGGCTCAAATGTGAAAAAATAACATGAACATTCAGCTTTCCATACAAATAAGGGAGGATTATCATGAAAAAGATTGCTGTTGCAGTATAAATAGACCCATATGCTATGACATGCTGGTTTACTGCCACGTTTACAGTAATCCGCAGCTGTGGCTGGTACGTAGCATACAGGTCTCTCCTCCTGCTATAAATCACAGAGGAAAGTCAATAGAGTTGTTGGGATTTATCTTGGTTTAAGTCCTCTCCCTGGAGGTGATTTTTCTGTTGATGAGCTACACAAGCTCAACCTTAAGAGCAATTCAAACGCACGAGTCATTTTCTTTAAATGCTCCCCCGTCAGCGAATGAATCCCTGACGGCCTGAACAATTTGATTTTCATGAGTTACTGAGAACTACAATCGAAACATGCTGACTGACAATGTTATGTAGAGTTAATTTTTCCTGACAAATTGTCTAATAATCAGTACTATGCTTCACGTACAGATGAAAACACAGGAAGAAAATGAGAAACGCCGGTGCAGAATAGATGTTACATAAGTTTAAGTCTGTCACAATAAGCGATTAATAAACTAAAAGGAGAACAATTATTTCATTCCTGAAGATTCATATTATTTTGAAGGT
This sequence comes from Poecilia reticulata, assembly GCF_904066995.2. NCBI lineage: Eukaryota > Metazoa > Chordata > Actinopteri > Cyprinodontiformes > Poeciliidae > Poecilia > Poecilia reticulata. The sequence continues at coordinate 25,988,248 of NC_088835.1, read as the reverse complement.
TTTTATTTATGGCTTTGGTTGTAAGTGGCTGTTATTTCCATTTTATTTATTGTTTTGGTTGTGTTTTATTTTCCAGTTCCAGTGTTTCGTGTATTTTACATAATTAAATTTTAATGAACTTTGAGAGGACAAACTTGCTCAAAACAACATTATTGTTTATCGCGATAATTTCTGTGACAAATTGTAGTCCAGTAAAATTTGTTATCATGACAGATCTACACAAGTATTCAGTTTCCTTGAACTTTTCCACAGTTTGACAGTTTGGAACAAACAAACAAACACATGTGCAATCATACAACCATACATCTTTGAAAAGCAGAAGTGGAGCCTCCTACACAACCAACTACAATGCAGCAAATGGTTTCTGGATGGTAAACCAACAACCAAACACTTGTCTGTGATTGTAGAAGGAGGGGGTTTTCATTTCACTTCACAATTATTCAGGATATTTATTGTTACTCCAGTTTATTGGAAGAAATTCAGACTCAGGTCCCAGTTTAAGAAGCTTAATAAATAATTCTGTGTTTGTCTTTCACAATCCCAATTAAGTACTTTGAAGTTTGTTGCTGTGATGAGACAAAATTGGAAAAAGTTAATTCTCTTGCAATTATTAATTGGTTGTTAGTTGTTTTGTATTTCCATTTTATTTACTGTTTTGATTGTGTTATATTTTGGATATGTAAAGCCTCTTCCAGTTCCAGTGTTGTGTTTTTTTTTTATTTTTTTTACTAAATTATAGTTTTGGTTTTTGAGAGAGAAAACTTAAATTATTAAGCCACATTGCTTGAAAATGGTCTGAAAACAATAGTATTTGTGCATTTATCAGATTATTTTCCCCATTTATTTCAGGTTTTTCTTGTTTTTTTTTCATGAGAAAATAGGAGAACAAAGTCAGACAGGACTTCTACAGGGTCAACATATTGGTACACGGTGTGTGACATAATGCTTTTAAATACAGTCTGTGCACAACGGCCTACAGTGACCTGCCATATGTCAGATCGGTGAACACATGGACCTTGCTTCAAGAAATGCACTCAACATCTGCGATGCAACCCTCAGAAACGTCACGCATGATCTGCTGCACTTCATGAGTTTCCATCAACCATAGAATTGTGAAAATTGAAATTATAAAAATAAATTTCAATTTCAAAAGTGTTAGGATGAAGCCGTATCAAAATAGATGTATTTCGCAAAACTGCAATGGAAACTAGTGATGTGCAGATTGATACTGAAATATTGATACAAAAGCTATAAGCTTTAAGATCGATTCTCAGATGAAAGTATGAATACCTTCAATACTGAAGTTATTTTAGATAATGTAGTTTAACAACAGCACATTAGAAAGTAGCTAAATTATTGAGATCTTGCCCAAATGAGACCAGGCTGATGGGAACTACTTTTTCTTCCGCCTTGTAAGTGTCTAATGCGAAAAAACGTAATACCCACGGGCAGATCATAAAAGAAATCATGCATGGAGCCATTTCAGTTTTCACTTTTTAGTAGCTCTTAATAACTATACAATGATTTAAGGTTATACTTTACTTTTTTTTAGTTTGTAACAACATTTTAACATTTGTATGATTTTCTGTTGTTAAAATTGCTTAGCTATAAGCGAAGCTGAAGGTACTTCTGAGTTAAAAAAGAATACATTAGAGAAAAGTCAAGATTTGAATTAGATGATTAAAATCTTGAATCATCTAACACCAATCTGATATAATTTGATCAGTTACTCAGTAGTTGAGTAGACTTTTTACCAAATACTTTTTACTCGAGTAATTTCTTGGATGGCTACTTTTACTTTAGTAAAAGTTGAAGTACTCTTACTTGAGTACAATTTTTGGATACTCTGCCCACCCCTGTAATATATCTCATGTAGATGTTTGCCATAATTTTCAATGTCTTCTCTCATCAACATGAATTTTAATTAATTTCTTATTTAATGGAAACACAGCAACAGCAAAATCACGTTTTTTTTTGTTTTTTTTTAGCAGAACACGGATAAAATTTGTGCACGTTTGAAATGGAAACGCAGCTATTGTGTAAAACCTTCCCTGAAATCCAACCAAGCCTCCACTGCTTATCACCTAAAGGACAAAAAAAAAATCATCCAATCGACTGTAGTTACATAACAGACTTGTCTCACTTAGAGGAAATCAGCCGCTCCAATCACAGCGCCTCCCCGTCCTGCGGGGCCGCTGGTGATAAATCTCCTGCACCCATCCGCGCCGCGCCGCGCCGCCCCTGCCCCTGCCTCGGTGTGCCCCGCTCAGGTACGGCCCTCCATCGCACAGGAACAACCTCCCCTGATAACAGGCCCTCTGAATATGCAGATTGGTTAATTCAGCTGCAGTTGCTCTCTCTGTAAATGCATCTGCAGCACTTTCCAACACTGAGCAGCGGATAAGTGCTTACGCCAGGGCTTTTTTCACCCTTTTTTGTGGCGCTTGTGGTAGTTAGAGGGGAGTGCCTCTGTCCGCGGAAGACTGCAGCCAAGAATAAGATTTGAAAAGTGGAACAGGGCGAGCAGAACTAATAAGGGATTAAGACTCTGACCAGTGCAAACCTCAGACCCAGCTGGTGACTGATCCTCATCCGTTATGGAGTAATTAATTTAATTGTGCTTTTCATCTTGGCTTATGGCCGCCGCTGCTCCTGCTGATACAGTTGAAGCTTTCTCTGCAGCTCACCTGGTGGAACCCTCTGCAGCAAACATTACTGTAACATTTTTAAAATCAGCTGAGGGAGCAGTACATGCAGTAGATACTGTGTGTCTGAAAATCAAGAAAACACACCAAAAAAACCACCTCAAATGACATCAAGCTAACAAAAAGAAGCTCTTTCTTTAAGCAGATTTTAATTTTTAACCCCTTAAAGGATAAAACATAGGAATCTCTGAATTCACAAATACCTTAAGCGTTTCGCTTGTGACCAAAATCATAAATTAATCTTGATTTGCTCTTTTGAATCTGAAAAATATAATCTTTTTTCTGTCAGTGAACGCACCATACCTGAATTCTTCTAGGTCAAGGTAACTTGATGGACGTTCAATGTCCTTTTAAAGATTTAGTTCTTCTGGATTAACTCTTATGATTTACACTTTAAACAATTTTTTTTCTGCACTAATATTCTATATTGTAAAATAGTCTGTTGTGCTTTTTAAGTTCAACACATGCACATTATGCACATTTGAAAGATTGTGAATACAATATTTGTATTCCAATAAGTGCACAAATATTGAACAGAACATTATTACTATTGTTGTTATTGTTAATCTTGTTTATATTAAATTAACACTTTTTGTGTGAACTATATGCCTGATGCTGTAATAACCTGAATTTATCCTTTGTGGGGCAACTAAGGTTATATTCTTCTACTTTATTCAGATTTAGCATAGTTTTCTAATTATTTGGACTTTTTTTTTATTATGGTTTTTGTAATAAAAAAAGCCTTCTTTTTATGTATTTTTTCATTACCAAAAGACCCAGTTACTAACATTTATTTCAAACCTTCTAAAAGCAGACGAAAAATCCAAACCTCTGAATAAATGCCATTTTTCTTCTTTCTTTCTTTCCTTTTTTCTAATTAGAGGCAGATGAGTGAATAAACCAATGACGTAAGAGCGTATTTTAAAGGAATCATGTCAGAACTTGTCCGTTGTTCATTCAGGCTGCGAGAAAGTGAGCGAAAGCAAGACTTTTAGTAGATAACAGAAAGTACAAGAAAAGTTACTCTGCTTATTTATTTTGCCTTCAACATCTGTTTGTTAGGGGAGAATGCTGCATGGACGCATCACAATATAAACGTCATATCAGTATATATATTGATAATTACTGATTAGTTTTTTGTTTTAAATATATGAAATACAGCCCAACCGGTGAAGTGACCTTTCCCGTTTTATCCAGATTTTACTCTATGCTGCAGTTTTTTATTTTATGAGGCACAGTGGCAAAACCTGAAACTGCTGCTGCGCAAGTTACGCAACAGGTTGTTGCTAGATAAGCAAACAGTGAGTGAGTTCAAATTCAATTCAATTCGATTCAAAAATATTTTATTAATTAAATTAAATTAAGCTAAGTGTTACAGCCCTGGGCCTTGTGGGCCTGATGGGTTGCAGGTCTTGTCCTCCCCTTTACAGGTGATGCTGATTTGTTCATTTGGAGTGCAGAGTACTTGAACCTGGCTGTCTCCGTCTTCTGGGTCGTCTTCAGCGTCCACTATGCCGCTTGACGCTTGTGATGTTTTGTTGCCAGGCCTCAGCTCCCCTCCTTTTGCACTTTTGAGTTTGTCTTAGTTTTGGCACCTCAACACTTCCATATCCACTCATACAACACATCCAAGCATTTGCATTACACCACTGACACTGATATCCACAATCCATTGTTGTTTTTGTTAATAAATATTCATTTGTATGCACTTTAGCCACGGCATGGTCTTCCGTTTTTGTTATGACCTTGAGTCAGTCGTAACACCAAGTTAAATTAAATTAAAGCAGCAAAGTCTCTCCTCTGCCTACATTCTCCAGAATGCTGTGCGGTTCTGGATTAGAGTTCAGTGAAATTATTGAATATTCTATCAAACGTGTTAAATATTTATACTGATCACGTGTTTATCGCATTTTACATTGTCATTGATTGGATTTTCCTAATTTTGGATTTGGAAACGTTGGAAATCTTTTCCATGCTGAATTCGTGTCAGTTAAAATTAGCGAAAGTTTTACAAAAAAAAAAAGTAACATCTGAAACACAGACCACAGAGCAGTGGGTTTGTATTTTCAGAGCAGATAAATTTTAAGTACATAAAATTCCAGAAGTGAATGGCGCTCTTCATGTGATAAACAGAGAGATCACTGTATCTCTCTAAAGCTATATAAATAAATAAACAACATACTGTAAATGCAGCATCTTTAAAATGAGATGGAGTGTTGTCAATAAACCCAGAATAATAGCTCCTGTGACAAACAAAGGCTTTGGCTACGCTGAAGGCTGTTATTAACCACCACCACCGCCACGCTTTATCTCCGAGGGGCTTTCTGCAGCCTTAGCACTAAAATTTGATTCAAGCTTTCTGTGAACAAGTGCAACGTTTGCCAACACAAATGACAGCAGGAGTCGGCCCTGCGCCAAACGTCCTCCCCGGACAACCCGGAGAGTAAAGCAATCAAAAAAAAAAAAAGCAATCGATCTAAACAAAGTCTTAACCACTATTGATTATTTAGCTCTACAGTGATGAGCAATGATAGCTGCGGACGTGAATTCATACGCTAGCTTCAGCTGTGCGCTAAAACAGACAACCTCGTCATCCAGCTAGCATCGTGTCTGTTGTGACATTTCAGTCGAATGCAATGGAAAGCGCTCCTCAGCTCAGCATCTTGCAGGCTCATCACTCACTGTAAGGCGGACCGTTACTTCCATCAGCTGCATTTGAGTTTGGGCAAGTCAGCAAGTTTTCTTCCAGTGCACACGCTGCCTGGACAAAAAATATATATATTTATGGCGAGAGAGCGAGAGAGGGAAGAGGGGAAAGAGTGGAAAAGGCAGAAGTCTGCATCTGAACTCTGGATTCCTGCAGAGATCATGGCGTCTAGAGCTGCTTGAGGCATCCTCTGAGTGGCAGGCCGTAAAAACAAATGAGCACAGTTTGTTCAGTCACTTACTGAAGACTCGCAAAGCAGAATGGGATGTGAAGACTAAACTGTGAGAAAGAGAGCCTGCTTTATTATTTATAATGAAAATGTGAGAAGTGTGGAGTGCTTGTGAATTCAGTCCCCCTGAATTTGAGATATCAAAATAAAATCAAGCGCAACCAGAATTAAAATTTTACATTTCAAATGTGGGCAACACTTTATTTGTGCATAATACCGACATGATACAGTCATAAACCTGGTATATGAAGGAGATTCATGAAAGTTTATGGCTGTTGTCATGAAGTGTCACTCGATAAATAATGACACCTTTAATGCAAACTGTCCATTTTAATGGACTTTCAACGCAAGTTTTAATGGAACTTTGCATTAAAAATGTAATTATTTACCAAATAATTTTAAGTTGACACTTTTTAAAAGATTTTTAATGCAATTTTTAATGAAACTTTGCATTGAATGTCATTATTTACCAAGTAATGCAAAGTTGAGACTTTTAATTGACTTTTAACTTTTAGTGCAATTTTGTATTAAAGTTGCATTATTTACTTATAACTTACTTTTAATGCAAGTTTTAATTAAGTTTTGCATTAAAAATTGAATTATTTACCATCTAAGACAAAGTTGACACTCTACCGATCTGCAAGTCTGCATTAAAAGTTGCAGTATTTACTAAATAATGCAAAGTTGACACATTTAATGCACTTTTAATGCAGCATTTAACACAACTTTGCATTACAAATTACGTTATTTACTCAGTTAATGGAAAGTTGACACTTAATTGACACTTAATGCAACTTTTTAAGTATCTTTGTTTTAAAAGCTGCATTATTTACTGAATAATGCTGCCCTGACACTTTTAACAGATTTTTAATGCAACCTTTAGTGCAACTTTACATCAAAAGTGTCATTATTTACCAAATGACACTTTACGACAGTAGCCGTAAACGTTCATGAAGACTCCTTCATGTTTATGTCATGTCAGTCTGATGCTCACCCTTCAAATAAAGTGTAACCCAATATGAGATATGTTTTGTCGATCTGGACTGCGTGCTGCTTGTATCTCAGTGATGTGATGTTTTCACATTTGTGACATGACTTTAGAGATGTAAGTCAGTCAATCAGCTGTTCCACCACAGCCACAGAAAATGTATCCATCACGCAGTTCACAGAAATGAAATGACTTGACTAGGGGCTGGATTTGCCCAATAGGAGATGATCTCATACGGATATCCATACACAGACAGAAGGTAAATCAGGATAATCCAAATGTTTTCACTTTAATCCGCCGATTTTTAGGACTGATCACAATCAAGTTGATATTGGTTTTGAGGCTTCTGCTAAATTCAGAATACATGTTTCATGGCCAAATCTCAATAATTATAAAAGTTAAACCTACGGATGAAATGATTAATCGGATTAATTGCAATTGATAACGATTAATCGATTATTGAAATACCCATCAACTAATTTAGTGATTGATTGTTAACTGAAATATACAGACTCAAATAAAAAGCCATTTCCTGAAAGAGTAACTCTTTCAGTAAATGGCAAAAACTGTAAAAAAAAAAAAAACTGTAAAAACTGTAAAAAAAAAATAATACCTTTTTGCATTTAAGATAAGAAAAAAACTTTGTCATTAAATATGTTTTACCCAATAATCCTCAAGAAGCTTTTCAGTTTTACCCAGTTCAAATTCTGTAAAAAATATTAAGCACCTTTTGTTATCCATTTATTATTTGGTTAATCCAAAAATAATCAATACTGCATGGATAGAAATGTAATGTTCTTCACCATTTTAGCAAATAAAATGTTAATTTTTAAAATAGGAATTTAATTATTTGTTCATTTGCATCTTTTAATGTTTCTATTATTGTACAAAAAGGCCTCAATGAAAAATCAGCAGAATAAGCCAGTTTTTAAAAAATAATCTGATTAATCGAGTAATCGACAGAATAATTGATGGATTTGTGTTTATACAGGTGGATAAAAACTTTTCTGAAATCAATCCCTTGTATTATTTTTTTAGATGCTGTGGTGGAGATTTTTGTTTTGTTTTCTCTTTTTATAAAGATTAAGCTATGTTTGTACACGGCCTTAATGTCACATCAACCCAAAGCACACATATTCTCAAACTGTGATGGGAAAAACCCAGGAAAAACCCACTTACACAAGACTAATCTTTGGACAGTTTAACAATATTTTAGACAAAAGAACAACAAATAAAAAATGTCCATGTATTATTTTTCTATTATTTTCTAATAAAAGCAAAGAATGAAAGTTAATGCATCTTGTTGATGAAGTTGGTGAAACATTTTATCAACAGTGGCGACTTTGCAGTTAAAATTATTATCATGAGTGAAGCTGCAGCCATATTTAACCTGCAAACAGTTTTCCACAGGTAATCTAATGGAAGTTGAAATATTACTGTGCAAAGGAACAACACAAGACCAATATCTGATAGGGTCCCTGAACCAATTTAAAATGGACAGGAAATTATTTCTTGGTCAGACAAATTAAAAAGTGAAAAATGGAGGCCGTGTCTACCATGTTAATGAGGCGGGGGGCCATTAAGTCTGTTATTATTACATAGTATAATGCTCTGCATCCTTAATATGGAGCTCATTAGTGCATGTAGAATCATTAATATGCACATCTGTGTAGGTAAAGTAAAGCAAATTAAAAACATCGCAACAAGATTGCGTGGTTTCAGAGAAGGTCATCCTTTAGATCATACATAAAATACATGATCTGCAAAGATCATGAGGAGTCCAAAACGATTATAAAGCTCAAATCTTTCCTCAGCTTCAAAATCCACATCTGTGTTTCTCCTCGGTTAACAAATACTCACAATCACATGGACAGGTAAACAGGGGGAGGCTTTTTAAAGGGAATCTATTATTTAAAATCCATATTTTGCATGTTTGTGTTCTTCCATTTGGGTTTCTACTACTTCTAAAAACAGACCAAGAGCTTCAAAACACCACAGAGTAAATTTTTTACCAATACGTTGATGTATTATGGTGTCTAGAAAATGAGAAGTCACATTCAAAAACCATCCGAATGTAACGTCACAAATCAGCAGGCATTGCCTGTTACCTAGCAACCCCAGCGAAGCCCAGCCTATCACCTAGCAACCCCAGCATCACTCCAGCACGTTTGTTCAGCTGGTTTTATCGCTGTAAATATGCTGTACAAAGGCAGCAACAGACGACAAGTGATCTGTTGTTGACTTACTATTCAGAAACCACTTGCTGCATTCTTGTTTGCTGCACAGGATGCTCCACTTATGCTTTTCAAAGATATATATAGTTGTAGAATAATTTTGAATTATGTCAAGTGTACTAAAATGTTTCAATTGAAACAAAATGTCAAAAACACTAAATAAAAATGAAAATAGAAACTAGTGGTGCAGCTGAAAATACAAAGTAAGACTGTGTTTTTGCAATGCGAATCCTTGTTGGTTGTCCTAGAGGCTCAACTTATGCTTTTCAAAAATGTACGTTTGTATAATTGTGCATCTGTTTGCGAGTGTAAACATTGATTAGCATCTTATTTGGACTTAAAAGTGACAGGAGGCCCTAAAACAGCTCATTCTGAAAGAAGCTCAAAATAAGCAGAACTTATCAGACTAAAATCTCATTATCCAAGAATGATTTTGTGTAAAAATGTGGTGAATATGTTTTGTATAGGCCATAGCTCTATCATAACCTGTTCAAGGAAGCATAACAGGTCACCTTTAAAAATGTAAAGTTAAAATGAATCTGTTACCTTATTCAAAAGACGAAAATAGTCTTCAAAAGATATAAAGGTTTTCCACACTAATGAGTTTGGATTAAATTTTTTCTTTTTGCCCCAGAGTCGCTGGAAATGCAGCTGAAGCTCCTTAATGTTTTTAACACATAAAATCTTCTTTAAGCAGTTTTATTAAACTGCAAAGCAGCAAAAGAAACGATGAAAATTTAATGCGTGCACCGTGGGAGCATTAAAAAACTCTCACGCTCTCAAAAAGCCCATATCACTAATGCCGAACGATTCCTGTATCAATAATTCATCCGGCTCGGGGCTTTTGTTGTATCCTTTTAACGAGATGGAAAAGATAGAGCTGAATTCACAGTCAGGTCATAGCTGAAGTGTCAACACGATAAAACTCCCCAGAGGAGGAGGTCCTTCGGTCCACAGCAAGGTGCAACCAGAGTCTGGATCCGCTTCGATTTCTGCACATCACAGCTGATAATCTGTGCTCTTAATCTGTGCACTTTCCAATTTCCACCTCTTGAGTTCAAATCTTGGAAATCCGGTCTTTATTTAAAACCTGTGCGTTGTGTGTGCATGTTGGAAATGAGATCCACTATTAATTTTATCAGCAGCTGCAGACTACGGTAATTCCAAACAGTAATCACTCTAACACATTTGGCATCATTTTAGCCGCTGAATTTCATAATCTTTTGATGTGTTTCACCTAAATCCCTGATAAAGATGTGTAAAAAGTCTTACTTTTTTTTATATTGCAGCGCTATAATCTCATGCTTAAAAATACCTAAAAATCCAACCTTTTATTTGATTACAATTCAACCATTGAACTTTTCCTCAATCTCTCTATTTTGCCTCTGGGGAGCTACTTCTGTTTGGATTTGAGGTTATGTTCTGAATTACTATCCTGCTGACAGACCCAGTTTTATAGTTTACTGGTAGATCACATCAGATTTTTCTCTGAAATATTCTGGTAATTTTAAGAGTTCATTAATTCTTACAGGGCTCTCAGTGCTTTTAAACCCACATGCAGTTTCTATTGGCAGAAACTCAGATTTTAGTAATAAGCTACATTTATTCTTTCATAACTTTTAGCAAAACTTTTTTCTTCCAAAATATGTTATACTGCAACATACTCTTTACTTGTAACTGAATAACATTATTTTGACGTGTCTTTTGAGTCTTCATGAACTGACACATACACAAACTGTTGGTGGAAAATCTGATTTCTTCTTCTTATGTTATTTTCTATTAACAGAATCTGCTGTGACATGTGCAACACAAAAGAATATGCAAAATATCTCGTCACTGGAAGCGGTTTGCACTTTTCAAACATACAAACATTTAAGTCCAAAAAGTATTCACTCTCCATTCAGACTTATATCTAGAGTAGTCGCTTAATTTGACCGATCCGTTTCTTCTAATTGGGAAAATAGTCATGCTCCAAAGTGGCCCAAAGTCCAGACTTGACTCTAATAGAGAATCTTTGAAGAGAGTTAAAGATTAAGGTGATGGCAAACAGTGGAGCCGTGCAAAAAGCTGCTCAGCAGCTATAGGAAAGGTCTGATTGTAATCCCAATAAGGATTTCTCCTCTTATTGCTGAAATTGGAATGAATAATTTCAAATATTTTAAGTTTTAATACTACTTTCATGTGGTTACTTAGCATTTTTTCGCAGATACAGTACCCGTCTCATTTTCTTTCAGAAACAAACAGAAATCTAAATCTACAAGAGGTATGAATAATTATGACCTTAACTGTGGGGACTGGTTTTATAAAGTGATTTAGAAATGTGTCTTTCTTATGCCTGAATTAGTTATTTCAGTCATTTCTACTTAAATACATTTAAAAAAAAACAACAAAAAAACAGAATATGAGTCATTTATACTTAAGTCTGGCTGATTATGTAATTTCTAAAATATAAATAAAACCAACTGATGAAACCTGCTGGAATTCTGTTTGGGTTGCTAGGCGACGGGCTGGGCTGGGCTGGGGTTGCTAGGTAACGGCCGGTGGAGTGCCCCTCAAATGTAACTTAACAATAAACAGACTTTGAAACATTTTCAAAATACCAAAAAACATTAACTTATTGCCAAAAAACAACTGTATTTTTTAAAGCGCTTGGGCTGTTTTTATAAGCAGTTTAGACCCAGAGTAGTTTAATTAAATTTTTTTCCCTTTGGGAGGAATAAAATATTTTTGAATTTTGAATTATACTGAAATGGACGTGTAATATAACGTCCAAAATATAAATTTTGCATAATGGGTCGACTTCACTGTTTTTCAAACACATTTTTCTGCATAGAGCTGACTTCCTTAAACAACAATTATAAAGAGAAAAATGAGCAAATCTACGCAATAAAAGTCAGCAAACTCATAGCATTTGTTCCAACAAAACCACAAAACAAACCCATCAAAAGCTTTCGCAACATCCAGCTATATAAGTATATACATCATTTGCAAAAAATAACAGTTAATAGTTGTGCTTTCTTTGTGACCCAATGACAGGGTTAAGATTTGTGCAACTTTGTTTAGGTGGCGTATTATTTCAAGATGGCTGTGTCAGCACTGAGCGCCTCCAGCCGTGAGAAATTAATTTAATCTTTGTCTGCAGGTCTGTACATTTTGGTCATACATTAGAGCGCCTGGAGGCGATCGATATAGTTCATTAATAGATAATGTCGACGTGTCAGTCAGTTTACTCACGTTGGAATCGAGGAGGTCGATGCTGTCCAGGCTCTTGCTCCGGTGGATGCGGCCCTTGATGCGGCGGAGTGATGGCTTACCCTGAACGGTGCTCGCGGAGGAGGCTGCTGTAACGGAGCCGGCAGTCGGGCTGGGGTGATGCCTGAGGTCAGGAAAAGACACGGTCAGGAACACAGAACGCGTGGTACTGCGGGCGCAGAGAGCCAAAAGCGAGCAGTGAGGCACATGAAGAACAATGTCCAGTAAAAAAAAAAATCACATCCAGTCGGTCCGTCCATCTGTCCAGCCATCTATCCAACCCACCAATCAACCAACCAACCATCCACCCATCTACCCAACCAACCATTTACCCAAACATTCATCCATCCAAACATCCATTCATCCATCCATCTTGCCAACTGTCCATCCATCCAAACATTCGTAGGAATGTTTGGATGGATAGAACATTCATACTATCCATCCAAACATAGGATGGATAGTATAGCAGGATGGACATCCATCCATCCTGCTATCCATCATCCTTTCATCCATCCCCCACCCACCCATTCATCCAATCAACCAACCAATCGTCCATCCTACCAACCATCCGTCCTGCTGTCTTGTCACCCAACCAACCAGCTATCCATCCATCCATCCATCCATCCATCCATCCATCCATCCATCCATCCATCCATCCATCCATCCATCCATCCATCCATCCATCCATCCATCCATCCATCCATCCATCCATCCATCCATCCATCCATCCATTTCTACTTGTCTAATGTTTTCCAGTGTTTTTCCTCCATGTTTCACATGTTTCAACACACCTGATTCAAATGATTGCAGTTCAATATTAACCGTCTATCAAATGAAGTCAGGAATGCTAAAGCAGCAAAACATCTTAACTACGCAGGACTCTGTGCCTGAGGACCAGGACTGGGAAACACTGGCTAAGCGAACAGGTCCAGGAGAGAACACGGACATTCCCGTCCCTGGTGAAAGATTCCAGAACATTCTGGGAGATCCCAAGGTCTGCCCAGCCCACAAGGGATACACAGAGTCAGGCTTTGAGGAACTGACATGCACAGCAATAGGTCTTCCTGCTACTTTTGATAAACGGACCAGATCATTAAAGCAAACTGAAATATATTCATACATTTATTTTTTTTTGCCAGAGTCTGCATGAATTTATGCTGCAGAATTACTTCCCACAGGAGCAACAAAACACTTTTTACATTAAAGTACAGCTAAGCAGGACAGCTGCATTCTGAAAAAGTGACACACATCTATAAATAACAGAAAAAAAAACTGACGGGTTTTTAAAATACTTTAAATACTATAAAATAAATACATACATATGTATCTCTTGTCCATATGTTTAAAGACACATTTTTTTCTCACTGTCTGAAGATAAATCAGACTAAACTTTTCTTGGTTAGTTAGGATTACCAAACGTATTTATTTTTCCTGAATGGCACGGAAAACGTATTGAGAAAATTAAAGATTTTTTTTGTAACTTGTTTTGCATATAGTGTTTAAAGATTTAATTTGAGCAGGAAGGTAATTTATCTTAACACGATTTGCTTGGATTGTTTCAGTGTAATGAGTATTATTAATGGCTCAGTGACTTACTGACCTGTGTAATTAAAATAAAGGTTGGCAGACACTTTACAAGTTAATCATTGGACAAATTTTTGTTAAATTAGTGTTTTGTGCTCACCAGTCAGGTGTCTGAGAGACATTTAAAGACATAAAATGTCAAACATTTTACCTTGTCCCTGATGTACATACCATCTCAAGATATTAACAGTAAGAAATTATATCATATTGCAGTCAGAGGTGGGTAGTGTACCCAAAAATTTTACTAAAAGTAAAACAAAAATGACTCAAATAAGAGTAAAAAGGTATTTGGTAAAAAGTCTGCTCAAGTAGCGGTTAACTGATCAAAATATAAATCATATAATATTTAAAAAGTACGCAATTAGATGGACCAAAATATAAAGTAAAGTGGAAATTGTGGCATTTTCAGGAGGAAAATAACAATAATTCATATAAGTAGCAAAAAATAACAAAATCAGGCAAAAGAAATTGAATATAAAACCTCTGAAACTTTAATAAAAACCCCAGGTTGTCTGGTGAATTTTTGGTTTAAACATGTTTAATTTTCATTCAGTAAAAATACACAAACTAAAAGTAAATTTTTTCAAAAAAGTTACTCAAGTAAAAGTAATTAAGTAAATGTAACTAATTACTACCCAAGTCTGATAATAGTGAAATGTGGCGCTGGAAAAACTCACCTTTAGATTTTGAGAACTATCTTGACATGTCATTGCTTTAGTGCATGCAAAGACTAAGGCAATGACATGAGGAGTATTAGCTTCAACACAAATACATTTAATTTGAAATAGTGTGACATAAGCAAGTCCAATAGGATTTTACAATTTGTTGTAAGAAATGAGAAACTGCTACTATGACGAGCTGGAGATTAAACTAACACTTTGATTCTTATCAGAAAAAGGAACCATTTTTAGTTTACGAACAAATTGATTGCTGGTAGAGTTCATTGTGTTCATTTGGAGCTGTAGTTGGCTCTTATCCAACCACATAATAAATTAGCATTACCTAGGCTAACAGATATCCTTTTATATGCTGATATATATTATAAAAGGAGATTTGTGAATCAGTGAGATTCACAAATCTCACTGAAATGTCGAGATTTGTGACATTTCAGTCATATTTCTATTTCACTGAAATGAAATAGGACTTCTTCACTTCATATGTTCTTCACTGCTGAACATATGAACATTACTGTTTATATGTTCAGCAGAGGTCTGAACATATGAAACATTATGGGAGGAAAAGATGAACAGTAATGGGGGAGAAAGAGAAAAGCACCCTCCACTTTTCTATCTGCATTAATTCAATAGTTGCCTGAGGCAGATAGAGGTGCTTACTGGCTAGAAATGCAGAGTAAAAGCCTTCAACAATACGTTCGGTCAATTACAGCTGACCTCAGATGGTTCTCATAAACAATTCAGCAAACATGACTAATGAGAAAATCTGCTTGGACTGTATTACAAAGCTGCTGCAGTCCTGCGCATTCACAGACCGGTTTCTTGGATGTTGATTCTGAGGTGGATTTCAGCCAAAACACCTCAAAGGCACAACACATCATACTGCCAGCAACGCTGCCGACTCAGATATAACGTGTGCACTGAATGATTTCATCCTCTCTAACAAATCTGCAGGTATGATGCGCCTCGCTGGAGATTTGTGACGCTGAAATGAAATAGAAATATGACTTCTTCACTTAAATTATTTATAGGCTTAGGCTTTCTTGGATGAAATGCATTTGCTTCCAAATTGTGTCATTTAGAGGCCATAATGGCAGGAAGGGACAGAAGTTTGGGACAAAGACTGAGAAAGAAAATTTAACACAACTTAATGGAAATCTGTGGCATTTTATGGCTGAAACAATTATTGAAATAATCTTCAACTAATTTAGTAATTGATTAACTGTTAACTAGAGTGTACAGACTCAAAAAAAACAAAAACATTCAGAGCAGCAATGAAGCCAAAGTTGTACAAAACTACATACATTTTGCATTGAAGATTAAAAAAATAACCTTTGTCTGTAAATATTTTCTACCCAGAACTCCTGAAGAGATATTTTTAGCTAGTTTAAATTCTGTAAATCAAATTTCCTATTAGCACCTTTTCCAGTCCAATTATTAATCCATTAATCCAAAAAATAATCAACAGATCAGCCCTACACTGTATTGATCTTAACTCAATGAAAAATGGCTGAGCTTGTCGCCCTTTTCTACAAATGATCAAGCGTTTCTTTTCTTCTACAAAAAAGGAATTAAAGTATTTATTTGAATATCTAATGCATTTCTGATACTGTTTAAAAAAGGTTTGAGCAAACATCTACAGAACTGGTTGATTCTTTTATTCAATTAATCAATTAATCTATAACAAAAATAATGGTTAGTTGCAGCCCTTATACATTTCTGTATCTAAATATGTTTTTTCTAGGAGTGTTGCAGAGCTACTATTAGCCGTAGATCCAATGAAAATGTATTTCTCTATAATTAAAATTTTCAAACAATAAAGGAACATTTTAAAAGCAGAGATTATACAGATTTATGTATGCAACTGTCTTCATCAAATCCAATCAAAAGTAGAAATAAACTTTTGGGAATCAACTTAGAGTTCTGACTCTAAGTTCCCAACTTCCAGCAAATGAAAGAAAATCTGAGCATTACAAAAGCAAAAACTGCATGCTTTGACTTTGCCACTTCCCATTTGTGTTTATGTATGTTAAATTATTCAAAGGCATAAATGTCTTACAGAACAACAGTTAGGATAATAAAATACATTTTACTTTGCTCAAACACAAAGTAAAGGTATAAAAGAGGCAATACAACATTGATTAAAAACACTAATGTGAAGTTTTGTGGTTGCACAGCTTTTGTAGTTTTATTGGGGTCCACTATAAACTGAGACTAAAGATACTGATTGTTTATTATTAACCCATAAAACCGATTTAAAAAAAAATCCACACTATCTCTTTAATCTGCAGTCAGCAGACTATTAGCTAAGCGTTGTACAAATATGGTGCTTCACAAAATGCACCTTGAACTTTTTCATATAACTTCAGACTATAACCATAAACCTAAATGTATTTAATTGGGATTTTAGTTTGTTGACCAACACAAAATGTACACATCCCAAATGATGTATAATACATTTGTATTGAGCCCACTTGAGGAAATTAATGTAGAAGCTACTTTTTGCTGCAACTGCTGCTGCAAATCTATTGTGGAATATCTATAAATTTGCACATCGAGAGATTGAAATGTCTGCTCACTTTTACAAAATAGATCAATCTCAGTGAGATTTTATTGTCAGTATCTGTGGACATTAAGTTTGAAGTTTTGTCACAGATTTTCAATTATATCTGGACAATGACTGGGACATTTTCACACATAAATATGCTTTTATCTACACCAGTCCATTGCAGCTCTGCCAGTACGTTCAGGGCTGATGTCTGGGTGAAATGTGAATCAGTCCAAGTTATTTTTCAGCCTTTTTGCAAGATTTCTTATAGGATTGCCCTCTTTTACAGTTCATCCATCTTCCCATCGACTCTGACCAGATTCTCTGTTCTTGCATTCTGGAACCCGTTTCACTGTGGGGATGATGTGTGTTCAGGGAATGTTTCCACCACATGCTATACAAAATACGTTCCTTACATTTTCTTTTTTTAAAGGTTTTATTGGCTCTGGTAGTCTTCATTTGATAGTGAATTGACAGAAAAGTGGGTGATGAGAGAAAGCGGAAGACATGCGGCAAAGGTCACCAGGCTGGGAATCGAACCTGTGACTTAACCCCTGCGCCACCACAGTGCCCTCACTTCCTTACATTTTCTGAACAAAATCATTCTTAGATAATGAGATTTTTGCCTATTCTGAAATATTTTAGCTCACTTCAACCCCACACCCCCTAACTCAAAGTTTGCACTCGCAAGTGAAGATGGCTGCTAACAGATGCACAATTATACAACCGTACATCTTTGAAATTCACACAAATGCAACAAGTTGTTTCTAAATGGTAAGTTAACAACAAAACACTTGTCTTTTCCAGCAGCCATTATACAGCAGCTGAGCAAACAAGCTGGAGTTCTGGTTGCTAGGTGACGGAGTGGGCTCTTCTGGGGTTGCTATGGAAACAGTGCAGTGCCCCTGGAATGTGACTCAACAACAAGCAGAGTTTTGAAACGGGTCACTTTCCAGACGTCAAAAAACATGAACTTACTCCCAAAGAACAACTGGGTGTATTTGGGCTGGTTTTAAAGGGACTAGAGACGCAAATGGAAGAATAAAAATGAGCAAAATATGAAAGTTGTATAATAGATCATAATTGATACTATCTATATACCTTCTCCCACATGTTTGCCGCCTTCCTTGCCCTGTGGAGAACCACAAAACCCATTCAAACACACTGATGTAAATACAGGAGTATAGCTGGACTACGTCTAAAAAATGAAAACGGACTAGTTTAATTATTTCCTGTTCCATTTGTTTGGTTTAACAGAGATGGTTTGTGTCTTTTGCAAGTCTTTGCTTTCAATCTCTTTATTCTTATCTCTTGACATTCACAAAGAAAGCAGAATAATGTATATGTTAAAAGTACTGCTTTCATGAAACCGACTGAACAGCTTCCAGGTCTGCACACTTTTAAGCTCATGTCAGACCAGTGTTAATGCTGGGAATAAATTAGTCTTGTCTGCGACGGCCCTACACGCAGCCTCAGCCCTTAATCTGCTGCCTGGTTTTCCTGAGCATCTTGATCGCTCCATGGGTGGTCTCATACCAAAACAACACTCTGTTTTTCCTCCCAGATGTAAAAGCTCGCCTTTTAGCATTATGTACGTGTAACCGGGTTTTATTTTAACAGTATTACAGTTGTGAAGTTTGTCAAAATTGGTTTATTTGTTCTCCAAATACATTTTGTTCTGTCTTAAAGTCGTTTTCTCCTGATGTTTACTCGCTATATAACTGCTCTTGGCAGTTGGTGGTTACCGTAGCAACCAGTAACTGACAGTTTGTCCCCTTCTTTTCTTTCTGTTGCCGTCCATAACTGTACTCTGGTTTTTTACATTATATTTTAGTATATATTTTAGACACATTTAATCACACAAAGGGTTTCATTTGTAATTTTGCTTTTTTTTTTTTTAACTGTTATTTGTTTAAGAGTTGCCTTTGAGCTGTAATAAATTAAACACTGACCAACATATTTGATGAGTATTGATCATTTTTATGATGGCATTCATCAAAATGTAAAGCTTGTTACTGGATTTCTATGGTGTCTTTTATGTGTTTGTATTTTTATGATGTAAGGCACTTTATTGCTAAAATATGCTACACAAATAAACTTGATTGATTATGCATTTTAAGCACAACTGTTACCTGCTCATTGGGAACCATTGCTCTGTAGTTTGTTTAGGGTTATTTATAGTATTTTATTTAATATATGAAGGCAGAAGCTGCTGAACTGATGTTAACCACCAACTTCATTTTCTCTCTTTGCTACAAAGTAATGCTTCAGTTATCAATTGTATGATTGTCTCTTAAAGTAATATTTATATATGTATTTATTGTCATTTATGTTGAAGATGAAGTTTGCTTCAGTTGGCACCTGTTTTTCTGTTGCCGTCGGTAACAGTGGGGCAAAGCGGCTGGATTGATGCTAACCACCAACTTCATTTTCTCTCCTGTTAGAGCGTGTCTGTTGTGAAATCAACCTGCTGGACGTGAGACGAACAAAGAGCGGCTACGTGTGAACAAAGGAAAACCACCTGAGAAGCTAATGAAATGAGATCAATGCAGAAACCTGATGGCCAGATTACCACAACAGAGTTTAATAAGGTTGCTCACCGATAAGGCTGAGCAGAAGCCCGGCGCCAACACAAAGGGAGGGCAGGGAACACATTGATCAGTTGCAGGACTTTATGCTGTCCCTCAGGCTGTCTTAGCGGAGCTATCAGCTAAGATTAGCTCAAGCAATTATGGCTGCTGCTTAATCAGCAGCTCGATACGCAATGTTATGCTTCATTCCTCCCAACTTGGCCGCTGCCAGTACCACATTTAACAGGGGGGAGCAATCCGGAGGGCTTTTCTGCAGCATAAACACTAAAACACGAAAAGAGAAATAAAGCAGAAGGGCAGCACAATAATTATTTAGGAGGAAAAGTGCATCTGAAAAACATAACAAAAGCAAAATAGACTTGTTGTAATCCCCTCGCAGGCTTGCAACAGAGTGTAAAGTTCATTAAGTTAGGTTAAAGCAACTCTCGGGCTGTGTGCAAAAAAAAAAGAAAAAAAAGAAAAGGGAATGGCTTTTTAAGACTGCAGGCGAGAGGAACATCTGTTTGGAAAGAGCATGCCTAATTTAGAGAGCTGCTGCCGCTACTCTGCCTTTATCAAAGGCAAGCAGAGCCGCTCTGCCTCTAATGAGCGCCGCACGTGGCACACACATAAAACCCGGTGGGTGAAAGGTGCAAGTGTTCAGGCAGAGCAGTGCGTAATCTCAACGCCACACACTGTGAGGGCGGCAGCGCGAGAAGCTGCTGGGACCATTTGACCAGACATGAAGCAGAGTTATCCCTGCAGTCAATTAAAATTGAATAAATAGCATCTAAAAAAGGAGGAAGCTGTCTTTTTTCTCCATTCGTGTCTTACATGCACACAAAAATATGCCTGAATGATGCAATTGGGATGTCATACATGGGGTCTTTACTCATCTGTAAAAGGGAGATGGTGAGAGATGAAAAAATTATTTTAAAACCAAATGCGTTGATTTTGACTTGTGTAAGTCATTGTTCAAAAGAAAGCGATAAAATACAAAGAAGTGACAAAAATGTGCTTAATTTATCCATTACTTTGCCACTACCTTATGCAGGTTAGTTTCTGTAATCCTAATAAATTTTGCATTTGTTATATTTGGTATTCAGGGCGACTTTAGTGTTTAGATGCTACGCTGACTTGTTCCTGTGTTCTGGTATTCATTTTATCATTCCCCACTCTATCCCTTCAGCTGTCTTTAACTTACAACTTTACAGATAATCAGACTCACCTGTTTCACATCAAGTAATCAACCTTACAGGTAATTAACTCATTGCCTTCATCCACATCTGTGCCAACAGCTTCCAGTGAAAACACCTATTATCAGGGGTGTGTCCAAACATCTTGCACTGAGGGCCAAAATGCCATAGCTGAAAGTGTTCAGGGGTCAAATTCTTCCTGTTTTTCACAATTTAAAAATTCCTGCACAGCAATAAGTAAAATAATATTTTATGTTTGCCTGTAAGTAAGTAATATTTTCTTCTAACCTTTCCTTTGCTTAGCTAAATGTAATGGATGGATGTGCCAAAGTCTATTTTAGAGTAAAATATTAAAATAAAAGACTAACTAAAAAAAAATTATTTATGTTGTATTTAACATTTTCCTTCTAAGTAGATATAAACTCGCCACAGAAAATCCAAATCCAAAGATGGCCAAATTTGTGCCATTCTTGAGCAGTGGTCAGGGGCCACACAAAATTAAATCCAAAAACCACAAATGGTCCCTGTGCTACACTTTGGACACCCCTGACTGATATCTTTTGGTTTTACTGCACTCTAAAACCAATCAGGATCCTTCTGGGGAAAAATTTAAAATTCTAGTTTTTAATTTCTTGCAGAGAAAAGATAAAGGAGGATTTCTTCAGATATTTAGATGTTTTTATCAGTTTTGTTCTCTACAAACTGTTACAAAGTGTGAGTTTATGCTGCGTTTGATGCAGACGCCAGTTTATAGTCGACCGTTTGTTTGCCCCCAGGCTGTGCCTCAGTTACAGGGCCTCTCTACCCGCTGACCACTGGAAATCCACACCAATCACACATGACCTCGGTGTACAAGTCAACATCACAGCACATTCATGTCATTGCACTCCCTCTGGGTTTTTTGCCAAATTTACTTGTATCGTGTGAGGACTGGTGAGTTAAGAGCAATAATGTTTCAGCTGCTCTCTCACTCGGCATGTGAAAGGTTTTTACAGGAAAGAAAAAGCAGATTTTTGATTAAAAAGTTTGGATCTTACTCTGGCCGAGTGAGAAGAACCGTCCGTTCTGATGAACTCCATTGTGATAAATCAAAGAAAAAATGTTCAATTTGCAGTATTTAGCAACAGTTTGGTAGTTAGTTTGTCACAATTAGTATGGTTCTGGGTGAATTCCACCTTTCAAACATTTCTGATCACACTTTGCCATTTTTACTCCTTCCTATTTTCATTTCTTAAGCTTAATTATATGTTTTCATAAATTTAGGGTGGGAAAAAATGTCAGCAAAAAATGTATGTAGATTTAAATGTACATTAGTTCCACTGATTGCCAGTTGACAGGTGAAATAAGAAACTAAGCTCCCAGATTGAATCTATATAACTACAAGTAGCCCACAGCCAGTTTATAATTTTCTAGATTATAGAAAATTATTTAAAATTATTGCTTATCAAAGCAGGTAAATGAGGAACATTAGGGAACAAAATGTTCCCCAGTGTAGAAAAGAAACGACTATCGGTGCAAAATGTCCTGTAGCGGACTGAAAACAAGGAAAGTACAAAATGGTGAAGGGGTGAAATATAAAGCCTCTGTATTTACATTAAACCAGACTGACACGACTAGACACCGTATAAAACCTTGAACAGGTTAGGATTGGTCTGTGGGCTGTAAAGCACGTGTTATTTTTTTACATTTTTGCACAAAATCATTCTGACATAATGAGATTCTACTTAGTTTTGCCTGTTTAGAGCTCCTTTCAGAGTGTATTGTGTGGAGAATTATTCGTTCTCTATGCTGAGTTCCTGATGTAAGAGGTTAAAGAAGAGTCAGCGAGTTCATGAATTCATGAATTTCATTTATTAATACCAAACTACAGCTGGTCCATCATGACCTGCCACCTTCAGGAGGTAACAGACAAAATGGCACCCCAGAAGAGTTTTTGATCTCCTTTGTTAGTCTCTATCTATAAAGTTACGCCCAAAGAGAGCGTTCCCTAGCGTGTCCTTTCCTCTACACATAGCTCTCATTTACATTTCCTAACATGTCCTTTCCTCTTGCTTTAGCTTAGCAACTAGCTAAAAGAGATAGAAGGAAAACACAGAATTATTTATTCTCAACACGTGTCACTTTAAATCTAAATAAGTTCCTGCTGGCTGCAGCATGAAAATGGCTGCAAATGGATGTGCAGTTATACAGCTGTACATCTTTGAACAGCAAAAGCGGAGCGTCCTGCACAACCAACAAGAATGTAGCAAGTTGTTTCTGATTGGTTAAGTCAACAACCAAACACTTGTCTTTTCCAGCAGCCATTGTAGAGCACTTAGAGCGGTAAAACCAGCTGACCAAACATGCTGGAGCTCAGTTTGGGTTGCTAGGTGATGGGCCGAACTCTGCCCATCACCTAGCAACCCTGTTGCTCGGTTACCGGCTGGGTTGCTGAATCTGAAGATTTTTGAAGCTGCTCCTCTTCCAGACAGCAGAAAACACGAACCTGCTTAAAAACAATTGGTTGTTGTTTTAAGCATTTAGAAGCTGCTCTTAGAGAAGTACAAAAACTTGCAAAATGTGAATTCTGAATAATCCCCCCGTTAACAAATGTGTAATGCATTTCTCCACACACAGTATGAAACAAAGCACCAGTTAAGGATCTGTTTTTTTTAAAGCCTCATGCAAAATGTATCTTCATGTATCCAGAGCTCTGACCAGGGTCTCAGCTCTTCACTCAACCTATTAAAAGTTTTCTACTTAACAAGCTTGGCCCTTTCTGTATTAGCACATTGCTGATGAAACAAAACAGCCTCTTTGACAATAAGCTTGATTATGGAGATGGAAGGCTGAAAACAACAATAGGAGCTGACACATGAAAGGAGCCCCCAGTTTCTGTGAAACCCCTCATCTTCTTCTCGAAGGGCAATTAGGCTAATAAGACGACGACTAAAGAATATGATCAGCCAAGGAGACTGAAAGCTAATAAGCTGCATGTGATAAGCCTCTGACCCCCTGCTGAGGTTACAGCAGCATTTTGACTTCAGTGCCATCACAGCGTTGAGTTTTTTAAAGGAGACGGTGATCAGAATTCATAAAACATTTTTACACTAAACCTAGAAAAATATATATAAATCTTAAATTATTCACACATTTCTAGTTTGATTATGTATACGTCTCCTTTAATCTTTCATAGTTTACAAATTCTTCCGTTTAAAAATAAAATGGATGTTTGGTTGAAGATTGAAGCTTAATTGTCAGTTCTATTTTTACTCAGGCTGAAATTTTTAAATATACAAAGTGGAAAAATTCCATATAAATTCAAAAAGAAACCTGAATGTTTAAAACTTAGTTATACAGACAATAAAATAAACATTGTATTTGAAACTTCTCATAGATAATGTCTCCATATTCTTTTTAATTGAATGCCGAGAAAATACATTATAAGGTTATGGTTCTCCTGGGGTTAGCTTGGTTGTCGAGCAATTTGGCAAATTGAACTATAAAATTGATAAGTTGAGTTTGATCTGAAATGAGAGTTGGCTATAAGGCTGCAAGCGGCTGATATGCAACCCGCTGTAGAGACCTCTGTTCATTTCATATCGTATGAATCCAGATTAGTTGGTCCAAGAAGCTGAAGCTAACAGCTAATCAGCTGAACCAGTGCAGCTCTATGCTGTCCTGCATGACTCTAATCTCAAAACATCTTACATGCTCATTTTAACAGCATTTAAGAATCCTTAAAGGCGACCTATTGTTTTTTCTTTAACAGGTTAGAAAAACTATGGGTTATACGAAACATGTTCGTTACATTTTTTGCACAAGATTATTCTTAATCTGCTGAGTTCTGCCGATTTTGAGCTGCTTTCAGAATGAGCTGTTTTAGGGCGTCTTGTCTCTTTAAATAAAAATAAGGTGCTGCTGGCCGCGCCCCCCAAATCAGCGTTCGCATTACCTAAAAATGGCTGAAACAGATGTGCTATTATAAAACTGTACATCTTTGAAAAGCAGAAGTGGAGCCTACTGCACAAACAACAAGAATGCAACAAGTGGTTTCTGGATGGTAAGCCAACAACAACTTGTCTTTTCCAGCAGCCATTGTAGCGCATACAGTGGTAAAACCAGCTGACCAAACGTCCAGGAGCTCTGCTTGGGTTGCTAGGTAACAGCGCAGCGCCTGTTGATTGTGTTTTAACAATCGAGAGGTTTTTGAAATGCCTCATTTTCCAGACACCAATAAAACATTATCTTATTGCCAAAGATAGTTTTAGAAACAGTTGTGACCAAAATGGAAGCATAAAAACATGCAAATTGTGAATTTTCATGATCGGTCCCCTTTAAGTTGTTGTCACCGACTTCTTTGCATTTACAAAGAAGTAAATTATTATTTTCTTTCAGGGTCAGGTAATGTGTCCTCTTAGCCTTTTGTACCGCTGTTTTTTTGTTGTTGTTTTTTTGTTTGGTTGTTCAACACTAGACTTTTTTGGGTAGAAAAAAATATGGGACATTCTGTACTGAGCATTCATCCTTACAGGAGGACGTTTTGTATCCACTCTGACAACCAATGAATTGAAGCCATTTTCTAAAATCTACTAAAAGTGTCTCCAGTAAATAATATCTAACTGGAGAACGTTACAGAGAATTGTTCAGCTACAGTCAACAGAAGATCAGTAATAGTACATTCAGTGGCAGTTCTAGACCAAAAGTACCAAGACGGGGTCTGTGTGATTTCATGGGGGCACCAAACTAAATAATGAAAAATGAAAACAAACAAACAAAATCAGGGCAATGTTTTAACGTTTAATTTATTAAGTAATCCACAAAGCCAAAGCTACTTGTGGCTCTGCAGCTATGGTTTGTAGATCCCTGATGAAAACTGAGATACAAGCTAAAAGTGCAACACCTTAATGTGAGATTTAAGCATTTGAGTTACTATTTTTTTCATAACTGGTGAAAGTACTTAACTACAAAGATTGAGTAACTATTACGTAACTGTTTAGGCCTAATGGGTCTAAACAGAGGAGCATACTGCATGTATAAAACAGTTGTGCAAATTAACAAGATGTTATTTTTACAGGAAATGGAAGTAGGAAGGGATGCACCACCAATGATTTTCCAGAGTAAAGGAGCTACTCTAACATTTGCCAAGATCAAAACAGTCTTGGCAAATGTTAGAGTAAACTACTGAGGTCTTGTAAAACCTCAGTGGTTTATGCAAAATCTACTTTATGAACCTTTAAATCATCATCATGATGTGTTAGATGGTAACAAAGAGAATTACAGAGAACAGAGATGAGTTACAAGGGAACTAAGGGATGGAGGCAGTCCGCCACCAATTATCTTCCTGTGTGAAACATGAACAGGGCAGGTAAAATATTTCCTGTCCTATCCATCACTCTGATGTAAAACAAAAAATACAAAAACCAAAATATTATAGAAATGTAAGTGACATTTAATTATTTTTTTCTTCACTGCCTTACTTTTAATCAAACTGCTACTCTTAATGGACCATGTTCTGATTGCTTTTTTTGCTTTTTTTGTGATGCTGCTGTGATGTTTCAAAGATCCAGATCAGTTTCTGCGTCCTGGACAACTTGTTCTGGATTTAAACTCAACAAAGGCAACAAGACGCTTATAAACTCATAGCAAAACCGCATCTCAAAAATCCTGAGTCACTTTTTAAGGGTTATTAAAGGAACATTAAGTACTGGATTCTGGTTTAGTTTTTACTGGAGGTTCCCATCTTTTTGACTACTTGTGCTTTTTAGCTCTAAGTTACATGCGTCAAACTCAAGGCCTGGGGGCCAAACTCGGTCCACCACAACTTTTTATGTGGCCCTCTAGATTCAAATCGGCAAATTACATCCTTCAATCCCTCCATTTGTTTTGCACAAATTCATGCAAAATCAACAGATCCCTGCAGTTTTTCATGCTAATGAATAACTGTGAGTTTATTGAAAATTTTACGCAAAATTAGTCAAATTTTGGGGTTTAAGTGATGCTAACTCCCACCTGCAGGTGGCAGTTTATTTTACTCTCACGGCACTTCTTCCTCAGCCTTACTTGATGTTAAGTTATAGTCTGTGATCAATAGAGTAACAAAAAGTCACATTTAACATCATACATAAGCACGGATATTACAAAATTTCTTGCATGTATGTCTACATTTGCATCTCAAAATCCGTGATTTTAATTGCAAAAAGTCCTCCCAAAAATCACAAAATTCTGGAAGGAACTTGTTAATTAATTTTAAGATCTTATCTATATGTATTTATTAATATTTGAACAGTTTATTAATGGTTTTCATCAATGCATTCTGGCACAAACAGCCTTTGCGGACATTCATGGCACAAAATTAACGTGATCATTAGTTAGCTGATACTTATCTTGTAAAAAGCTGATGCTAAAATTTCCACTAAAGATAGTCCAAACCCAATAGCTAGTCACTATTGAGAGCTTGGGTTTTAGATGTGATGATAACTGTAAAGCTTCTCATACAATGGAGCCACGTCTAAGAGATCTTTGTGTAAATCACTATCAGGGCACCGCTGAGTCCTAATTAACCGTCTTTGCTTTCAAACAAGGTAGTAATCCAGCTATAATTAGGGATCCGGTGTCACACACGTCGCGGCAATCCGCTTTACAGTGAAGAAGAGCAGTAAGAGGGGAAAGCTGCCTCGAAGTAAACAAACAGACAAGGCCACAGAAGCAAAGTGAAAGGTGGAGACTGCATTAAAAGTGGAGTAATGAGGACACTGGTGTGGTGGACAGACAGGACACAAACACATGCTGGAGGCAGAGTGATGTTTATTATTGACACAGAAATGAGAAGATGATGTTTCATGCTTTAGTTTTTATTAATCAGTCACAGAGGAGAAGGGGAGAAGCAGGAAGAGGGCTGGACACATGAAGTTATGAGGAGAGGAAACAATGAATGAGGCCATGGCTTCACCCCTACTACATCCAACTTTATAAACTGACGGAGAGCACTCATGCATAAGCACACGGCGTAGGTGTGATGGTTGCAACACGGTGCAGCAGGCTGGCTGCAGTGCCTGATACGAGTATTATGTCACTCCACGGAATGAGCCGGCTACATTTTTCTTTTTTTTCGGCTCACCGTATTTTGACAGACGTAAAGAAGGCGAACAACACCGCCAACTCCACCTACCCTCCAACCAAACCTGCATCACATCATCATCATCATCATCATCACCATCCTGATCCGCACCAATATTCATCATACTCACCACATTCGCTTCCTGGGTGGAAGACAATGTTCTTTGTTGACAGCGGTCACCCCCAGAGCCAGCTGCATAACAGTAATGTATTTCTGGTAATTCACCATGGTACTGTCCACCGCTACTAAAAATCCAACCCAAAGAAAAGCGCAGGTGATCATATATTTCTCTATTCCTCCTTGGCATCCGCCTCCGCTGCGTCTTCCGCGCTCAGCATCACAACGCCATTTCCAGCGCTGAAGGACTGACAGTGAAAACACTCCCCAAGGAGCTGAGCGAAAGGTGCCGTACCGCTGCGACCCATGTCTGCAATGACACGCTGGCCGGGCTCTAGCGCTCGCAACCGGACCGCCGATCCATTCGATTGGTTATTTATCAGCGTGCTGTTGAGGTGTGTTTTTTTTTTTTTTTTGGCAATATATATTTTTATATATATTTATATAAAAAAATAATGCACACGGTCAGGATTTGGACATTATCTCCTTCCTCCTGCCTCCTCCCTCCCTCCTAGCCAAGGTTGGAAACACTCTCTTAAAAACGCTGCAGCGTCCAGGCGTCCGCGCGCGCGCGTGGAGGTGGAGGAGGGGGGGAGGCGCGTGCACGCGTGTGTCTGCGTGTGTGTACAGTGTAGTCAGAAGGGAGGAGGAGGAGGAGCGAGGAAGAGAGGGAGGTTGTTAGGAGTCGTTCAGAGATGCTGTACTATCTGTTCGGGAAGCCCAAAGTTTGCCTAAATAAATTACACCTCGCCTCTCCTTTGGAGGAAGCGGAGGCGCTTTGGTGTTATGCAATAGTTCCCGGAAGCAGGGGAAGCTGCAACAGGGGCGTAGCTAGAAACTGAGATCCCCCTGAGCACCTTGGTCCTCTCTGTGTGAGGGAATAGAGGGCCAGTTGGAGAAAAACGAAATTAAGGAAGAAGGGTTTTTTGTGTTGGCGTTGCAGTCATTGCAAGATTCAAGTTGAAATGACGAAATTTAAAAAAGACATATTTATATATCTATTTGTATTTTGTTTTTACACAACACCAATGACAGCAAAAATAATGCAAATATTGTGTTGTGTTTGCAAGGTCCAATCCAAAGGAAAGAGTTGTGTTGTAAATCAGTTACATTCAGTCAATTACATTTACTTGAGTAATGTTTGTTTTTTAATCTACTTTTAGGATAATTTTTACAATGCTGTACTTTTTAATTTTACTTGAGTAATTTTATTATGTAGTATCGCTACTCTAACTTGAGTAATACTTCAGGTTTTTCTACCCATTGAATAAAAAACAAACACGTTTTAACCAAAAATTCACCAGACACACGCGTACCTGTAGTTTTTGTTAAACCTTCACATTGAAAGAAATTTTTTTTGTTTTTTCTGCTTTCTTGTAATTTAGCTAATGTGCCAATTCCTGCATATCTACATGGCCAGGAATTGTAGTAATGTTGATTAACATGCACTGTTCTAATCAAATAAATTAAATTAAACATGTTTTGGTCTCATTTATTGACAGATCTCTAAAGTTTGACAATTGGCTCCAGAGTGAAACGTTTGAGAAACGCAATTGAAATCACTTCTATGTAAACAAGAACTGAAAAATCATTTGGAAATAATGACGTCAAACTTTTGATCTTTTTAATATTATCTGTGAACGAAATGAGCGACTTTCTTCTTTAGCGCCGTCTTTAACAAGGAAGAGTCCTGTGACATAACATAGCAGTTTCAGCATGCCATCTTAATTATCAAGATTTTATTTTTAACATTTCAACTCGGTTTTGTAATGGGAGAACCACAAAAATAATAAAAATATTATTGAAAAAACACCAGGAAAACATACCCTAACTGCTTCTTAGCTATCAGAAATTAATGATGGATACATGCTATTTATATTAAAGCAGAAAAACCTCCTAACATAATAAATAAAGCTGAAATCGTTAACTCTGGGCTGTAGATTTGCAGTTTCAGTAGCTATTTCGGTGTATTTTCTCCACATACCCCATGTATACATTATATATATATATATATATATATATATATATACACACACATTTCAAGATTATCACCAGATTGATAAAATATTAGAGCATTTCCACACGTGTCAAGCTAATGTTAAGGTTTGTTTCACCAGCGCTGCTCGGTGGTGTTGTGGTCGTCACCGTTGCCTCACAGCAGCAACATTTCTGCTATAAATCTGAGCTGTCCTCTCGTTTTATCAGTTGCTTCCACACATCGAGGCCTGCACGGATTGTTTTACGTTACTCCCGTCTTCTTCTTTCCTCCGTTTTGTTTATACTTTCGGAAGGCTAACCTTAGGAGTTGCTGTTTACACAATCAAACTTTACAAGTTTACATTAGTGACATTTACAAGTGTTATTCCTGGGGCGACTGCGCTACCCTTATATATGCTGCCAATGGCGACAACTGCCTCAAACGGACAGGCGATTAGGCATCGTTCACAAACACCAAACAGCTGCTTTGCAGATGGTTCTCCTCTTGCTAGTGAATTTCTAACTCCGAGGAAAAAAGAAAACAATAAAAAAGCAGATCTATAAACACATACAGGCCCTGCAGGGCGGACACAGAAGAGGAGCAGACTGCTGAAGCTGTGAGTTTCCTACGATTTGGCAAGACAAAACTGAAACCAAAGCTACTAAACCTTTCACAACTTCATGCTGCGTTAGCCTTTACTTTTTAGTTTCCCAAGATTTACTTAATTCATTTTGAGCTTAAAATGAACATGTCGACATAAACAAAAATTCATCAAATTGTGAGATTTCATTAATTTTAAGTTGAAGAATGATGGATTTGTTGGATTTCTACAGGGTTTTCTGTTTATAAAAATATATATATTTCTTCCGTTTAGTTCCCTCTGTGTTTATTTCAGTTTTTACTCTCTTCAGTTTCTTCTCAAGCTTTTGGTCACCAGTGTTTTTTTCCCTATTTGTGCCTCTTGCTGTTAAATCATGATCACTGACTGTAGCCCAGGTAAATGAGGCCTGAAACGCTTCAGATGCTCCCAGCTCCTCTGTGACCGCCTGGACTGGAGTCGTTGATCTGAAATTGATCGCTAATCCTTTCCTGATTGATGGATGTCTGTGCTTTTTCTCATCCGTTCTTGAATTTCTTTAAATTTGAGACTTAATGTGCTGCTTTTTGAGATCTTCCAGCCTACTTCATGTTGTCAGACAGGTCCTATGTATGTGCAGTTGTCAGGCCTGAGTGTGCATCATGAAACAAAGAAACAACAAAGAAGTGGCTAATCACATTTACAGAATTTATAACATAAGAGGAAATTACTTTTTGCATTGAGCCAGATTGGTTTGGATATGTTTTTTTTTCTAAACAAATAAAATCATAATTTAAGTTCAGCTTCTGTTACCTTTATGCTATATTTCAATTTACTCGATGATCCAAAACAGCTACGTTTGACAAAAGGAGATCTGAGACAAAGTAAATGCAGTTTTAAACAAAATATACACTCTTGAAAAAAATCTAGTGTATATTTTACTGACTGTGGATGTAAATGGCATGAGTGATATTTATACTTTTGAGCATAAATACAGCAGAAAGGAGAGGCAGACTAAATAAATAGTGAAACTAAAGAAAATGCAACAATAAACCAAGAAAGGAAAACGCAAATCAAAAGAAACTAAATAGAAATGCACAAAAAACAAAATCTAACAATAAGGAATATATTTATATGGCAAGACCTTTTGAGCAATAATGAACACAGGAGACTGAACAGAATATGAACGGACCAGAAATGAAATAAACACATATGCAGGACCACAACAATAAATTATGAAAATAGACCTCAAGGAAAGAATTGATGTGGCAGAAACTATGATGAATAAATAACACAAATAAAGCGATCCCAAACCAGCAGCCAAAACCCCCCAAAAAACAAAATTATGACAGTAAAGAAGAGGAACTTTTTAATTAATTCATTAAAGGCGCAGTATGTAGTTTTTATATAAAAATATGTCATGACAGCATGATATCAGACAGATTATCTGTAAAAAAAAGAAAAGAAAATATTTTCTGCCTTCTCTCAGTGCTAGAAACAACCAATCAGTGGCGGGAGGCGGGTCCTAGCGCTGTCAATCATGCTCTCTGTTACCATACAGCTTCTCCCCGTCGGGAATGCTAAGGCTAGTTAGCACTGATGATGGTGGATAAACAGTTTTCCTGGAGCGGTGAGTTGTTTCTCCACCATTAGCATATTTAGCAGCGCATTCACAAGGATGACTGACAGCGCTAAGACGCTCCTCCAGGCTCTGATTGGTTGTTTTTCCTCAGACGGCAACAGCAGTGCATGGAGGAAGACAAATTTATTCAAAATGATCTGTCGTATAATACTGTCACAACATGGTGATAGGTTTACCAAATACGTAAAAAGCAATTTTTATAAAGTTAAATTATTAATTTAGTTTATTAATTTGTTCCACGTACTGAAATTCTTCTACAAAATTTCACGAGTTCCTTCTCCAGATTTGTTTATGTACTTGCTGCAACACCTGAACTCAATGTTATGGAGACAGGCGGCGAGCGTCAGTCTGCATCGCAGTGACTCAGAGTTTGTTGAGCAGGAGATTCGGTACACAGCTGCTGCTCTTCAGCGAACCGGGCCCACAGCACCTGTCATTAGCAGCAAACAGAGGCCGGAGCCGGTTGCTTTCCAGTCAATAGACTGACACACTGGTGCCCCTCAGAGCTCCACAGTAAGTCGATTAGTCTAGACTTTGAGGTCTTAGAGGAGTGAGCCGCTTTGTCACCTGAGTTTGAGAAGTGCTTCCTTCACTCTCACCTGACAGATTTAAGCAGCCGGGCCAGATAGATGGAAGCTGAGCACACCCGGAAAAACCCACTGATCTACAGGGACAGCTCTAGAAACAAACAGTCACACATTTCCATATGCAGACAGAATGTAGTAGTAAAGCAGAAATTCATTTTCTTCACATACCAAATATATGTAAGCAAATGAGACAAGTAAATCATATTCCAGGTCACTAAACTGAGATAAAATTCAAATTTCTCTAATAAGTTGAGGTGTTTAAAGGGCAAAATTCATATTTTGCACATTTTTATACTTCCATTTGGGTTTTACTGTTTGGAGCCCCCTAAGGAGACATGGAGGATTTTTATTTCCCTTTGCGTTACCTCGCTAAACTTTTGTGTTCTCCTGCAATAATGTGCTGATCAGAATGCAGCGTAACTGAATAAGAGTGGCCGCTGTACTTTTTGCTATGCTGTAAGGTTTTCTTAAGGTTTTTATATGCATCTCGTTTGTGAGATATCAGAAGTTTTATATCTTTTTTTTAGGATAGAAATGCACCACAAACCTCTGTGCAAAATGCAAAAAGAAATCAGGCCAAACATGGGCTTTCCATCTCTTTCCATCTGTTCTAAGACATAAACAGAAATCACCGTAATAAGGAAAAAAGAAAAAAAAGAAAAGATACATCCGAACTATTTGGATGTTATTTTCAAGGGGTAATAAAGTCATATCTGAGAGTTTTGATTGTGTCTTTTTTGTGTTGGTCTGAATGGCTCATAAAGAGTCGTTTTCAGTGCTGTTCCATCTCAACCTTATAAAAACAGACACAAGCAGTGAATAAATTCATTTTCAATTAGTTTTTTTGCACCAAAGAGTTAAGAATGTATAAACACATTTTCACTGAGGCTCTTTAAATGTGTACATATGTGAAATTTTAAATTGACATTTGTGACTGTATACAAAATAGACCAGCAAATATTGCAGTAAAGTTATAAACAGCTCAAGCGCTTAAAAAAAGAAAAAACCCACTCTGCTGTTTTTTGGCAATATGTTCATGATTTTTGGTGTCTGGAAAAATAAATATTCTGAATGTAATGTCACAAATCAGCAAGCTCTCCCCGTCTCCTAGCAACCCCAGCAAAGCACAGCCCGTTTCTTAGCAACCAGCTTAGCAACCCAAGCCGAGTTCCAGGACGTCTGGTCAGCTGGTTTTACCTCTATATGTCAAGTGTTTTGCTGTTGACTCTGTTCAGCATCTGTTTGCAGCAGAGTGTAAATGTTAAGTTGGGGGCGTGGCCACAAGCAGCTTATTTGGATTTAAAGTGACGGGGCGCCCTAAAACAGCTCAGAAGAGGCGAAACTTAGATAATAAAATTTCAGTTGAGGGGGCTGAAATCTTATTATCTAAGAATGATTTTGTCCAAAAATATATAATGAACATGTTTTGCATCCTAACTTGTTCACGGAAACATAAAAGGAGAAACCATCACATTCTTACTAATACAATGCATCTAAATGAGCATCCAGCATCCTGTGAAACTTAATTCAGTCTTTTGTGCACTTGCCAAAATGGTTATTTCCGGGTGACTGGGAGCAGAAAATCCTTCAGGGCATGAGATGAACCCAAATATAAGCTCAAGAATTCACTCATCCGTACTTGCTGGTTAGAGGGTTTCTACTGTTATCTGTATGCATAAGAAAAAAGAAAGAGGCGATGCAGAGTGGGAAGAAGGCATTGTTGTGGCTTAAATTCACAGATTTGAAAAAAAAAAAAGAAAAATACAATGTATTAACATGTAAATGTGATGGAAGGTGGTATATTTCTGCATAAAATCATTTTTATAAAGTGAATCTTGCATGTATATTACTAGTTGCAGAAAGAAAAATAATAGAGCAACAGAAAATCAGATGCAGTTTAAAGTATGTAGCAGGCTTTGTAAGCATATAGCAAACCCGCAGGATCCTAACGTTGATCAAATAAGTAAAAATTAGTTGGACTTTTTTTTATAGATCAGAAGACTTTCAATTTAGATTCAAGGTGAAGTTTTTGAGGCCTACTTTGTTAATTTACACAGAACTTTAGTCCAGTTGTTTGAGTATATGTACATGACAGAAATGCTCCTTTAGTTGTTTTGTAAATAAACAGAAAGTCCACCAAAGGATATTCTCTTCATTGTGAGAACCTACTTTTACTTTCGATGCCTAAATCCAAACTGAACTTGAGAAGAAATCTAATGAAGCTAACTAATATATTCATGACGATGCTAAGTTTTACCGTTTTGCTGTGAATGTTCTGCAAACTGTGTTGCTGCCAGGATATATATTTTTTAATTTGGTGGTATTTTCCTGGCCAAAAAAAGTTTAATAATAATAATAAAGAAGAAGAAGAAGAAGAAAATTCTAGTTCTTGGACGCCCCTCCTCTTTGCAAACTGGGCCACCACCCAGATGGATAGTTTCAGAGTCAGAACTGAACTGTGGAGTTCAGGTGGAATAACAACAGCTAATGGTGGTTTTAGACTAGAAATTTTATATAAAATGTTGTTATAGTTAACTAAACCAAATAAAAAACAAACTGAAACTGAGAAAACATTTTCGTTAGCTGAAATAAACAAAAACGTAATAAATTGTGAATACCTGTATCTAACTGGGACTACATCGTGTGTTTATAAAACTAACTAAAACATACATGGTTTTATGTTTGTGAATCTATTCTTTTTTTGTCTTTCAAACTGATGTGAAATTATTTTTTTTTTTTCCCTTGACACAAGGAGTTTACATCAACTGTTGGCAAATTACGGTACTCTATTCTCATCCTGGCGGCGTTAGTCCTGAAAATGATGACAGTAAAAGAAGTGAGAAAACGCCAGAGTCAGTTTGCTCAACAATAAATGAAAATGGTATCAAGACCCAATCAATGTAAACATAATCACAAGACAATACTTTGACTTTTTTTGAATTAAAAATTAACCAAAGTATGAAAAAACTAAAATCACTGCTACAAAAAAACCCTAAATATTTAACAATAACAGATAAAACTGGCAAACACACTCTTCAGTCTAATTAAAGCAAACTAAGTTAGGCAAGCAAGACGCCATTATGAAATAAAACTAAACTATAATGAAAAACCCAAAAGCTATTATAATCCTGATGCAGGCTGGCAGAAATGTCACTGCCTGTTGTTAGCTACAGCAGCGGTTAACTTATAACCCACTAATAAAATCATCAGAGCGAAGCTGCGCTCCAACAAACCCACCAGCACAGCATCGTGTCTCCTCCTATTAACCAGGACGACACAGAGACAAAACTCCTGAATAATTAGACAGTGAACATCGTCTGCGAGAGACACGGCAGCCATTAGTGGACGGAAAAACTGCTAAGAAGTTCCTTCTCTGTGTCTACTTCCTGCTCTCAGTCACCTACACATGGATGTCTGAAGATGCACTGCAAAAACACACAAACATACCAGTTTCTGGTGTAAATATTATGGTACACTTCAAATAAAACCAAACTATGATGGAGTATTAGGACCAAACTAAGAAAGAAAAAACAAAATGGCTACGAGAATAAAGTTATACTAGAGTAAAGTCATATGAGATTAAAGTCATACCATTTCTAGATTAAAGTAATACAATTACAATAATAGTCGTACGAGAATAAAGTCATAATATTTCGAGAATAAAGTTGTAAAATTATTACTTTATTCCTGTAATACTTTGACTTTATTTTCGTATTATTTCAACTTTATTTTC
Organism: Poecilia reticulata; assembly: GCF_904066995.2. Taxonomy (NCBI): domain Eukaryota; kingdom Metazoa; phylum Chordata; class Actinopteri; order Cyprinodontiformes; family Poeciliidae; genus Poecilia; species Poecilia reticulata. Next base: position 25,951,828 of record NC_088835.1, on the reverse strand, counting down.
AAATTAAAATTTTTTTAATTTTCTTAGTGTGGTGCTAATATTCTGTCGCACCAAACTAATTAACAAGTAACTTTTTAGCAAGATAGTACTGGTACTATTGCCAGATTATTTTACTTATAAAAACACGTCTTTACCTTGTTAAGAGTAAAATAATCTGCCAATTGTACTAGTACTTTTCCATCAATATTAAGGAATTATTGACTTAAAATAGGTTCATAACTTGCTGAAAAGTTATTCTAAGATAAAACTAGAGTAAAAATGGCTGTTAGGATTTAGTGTTTTTGCAGTGCATGGGAACCAGTGGTAGTGTGTCAGTGGGGAAGCTCTGACACAGCAGTGGGTCAGTGGCTGTACTGCAGTCTGAAGCCCACTGCATATCCATGCACCCTCCACTGCAGCACTTTGATTTCACATTGGCACCCCCTCCTTCTGCATTTCTACAGTAATGGCTCTGAGCAGCCTGCCCCATCATTACCCTTCTCACATGAGAACCCACTGCTGACATCTTTTATTGTACATCACACACACTCACACACACACCGCCGTAGCTTCACACCGGCACGCAAAGGCACACGTGTGTGCTAATAACACACTAAAGTACTTTATTTTAGAACGTAAATAGGACAGACGGGGCTGCCCTTCTTTTTCGTGTCCTCAGACTTGCTCATCTACTTTATCCCGTGCAGCAGAAAAAAAAAAAAATCATCAAAGTTGGTTTGTAGGACTCGGAGGCTGCTCCCAGCGGAGACAAACCTGGATGAGAGCCCCACGAACCCGCTGCCTGCTGTAACGCTGTGATTTATTGCTTTTGCGCCAAACAAAGAGGAGTTCACGGAGAAAGTCCTCTTTCCATGAATGCACTGCACCAAGAAGACCAAGAGTAATGAAACGCGCTCGCAGAGAGAGTCACACCTCGATGCTGTCGCAGTGCTTTCTCTCTCTGTATGCTGCGAGGTGAGTCATCGGCCCAGGGAAGCATAACCTCACGGCTCCAGCTAATCTCTGCTCTCCTCCTCCACCTTCTCTTCAACCTGCCAGCATCTCATTTTCTTCATTTTTGGAGGCAGCTGCTTAAACGCATGGAAGGCCTAGGATCCTAGCACAACCGCCTGAATCACAGGTTTCAGCAGAAACATCCTGCAATACAAAAGTAGTGCATTTTCCAATCAGTGTCTGCACAATCGCACATCTTCTCTTGCATTTTCACCCTGAAATGTGTGGTTTTAAAAACATTTATATCTCTTAAAGCTTCAGCATGTAACCTTTATAAATAATATGTTTTCTACATTTGTTGAAACTGTCACCATGTCATGATAGTATAATAAGACAGATAATATGTGAAAACAATTAAGATCCTCCTTCCAGTGCTAAAATTAATATCTTAAGAAATGCACAACTCCCAGACAAAAACAGCCAATCAGAGCTAGGAGGGTCTCTGTGCTGCCAATTTTGCATGTGTATGCGCTGCTAAATGTGCTAACAGTGGAGGAGCAACTCCTCTATGTTGAAAAACACAATTGCAGGGTTTCCATTAAATAATAAATGCAATTAAAGTCACACGTTAATAAGTTTGTTATCACAATAAGTCAATAAAAAAAACACACCGCGCCATCATCCTTCTACCACTTCCTGTCGTCTTCTTCGTCTTTTCTGTTAGTAACATCCAGATGTTGATCACATGACTCGCATGATGCGAAAAAAGTGTTTTCATTTGAAGTTTTGCAAAATACATTCACGCAAAAGCATTTTATCAAAAAATTTTCAAAATTCCTGTGTTTCCTTTAAGCAACCATCTTTTCATAATTCTATTTTGCGCCATTTTATGGTCAATGGACAGATGGTGAGAGGAAAGCTGGTCAGCATCTTTTTCCCCCTATTATTTATTTTGAATATGTAAATGATACCTAGTTTCCCACTTATTACAAAATACATACATTTCACAATATCAAATAAAACTTAAGGAAGCACGATAAGAGTATAACCAGAGAAACGGTGGAGGTCGCAGGTCATTCTTCTCTGATTGTGGGACCTCTGCAGGCCCATCAGTGCAGCCCAGACGATCTTTAGGTCAAAGATATGGATCTGACTTCGCTTATCCAACATGCCAACACCCTGGGAGACTTGATGCAGATTTGGGAATCTGGCATATTTAGCCTTTTTTTTATCTTTCTCAGATTTTTAGCTTAATAAAACTGTGATGCTTTCCAAACAGGGCCGGATTTAAAAGTATGAGGGCCCCGAGCTGGAACCACGTTTGGTGCCCTATCAACTAAGAAAAAACTATTTTATTAATTCAAATTACAGTCCTACACATCAGCAGGTGCAAGTTTAGGGTTTAATAATTGGCCGAATATTGTTTATTAGACGTGTGCTAATCGATCGGTCACCGATCATAATCGGGCCGATTTTCGTGAAAAAGTGCATGATCGGTGATCATTGGCTCTTGTTGCCGATACCGATCACCTGCATCTCATTTCGCAGCCTGCCTGTGCAGCTGGTCTCCTCTTCCCTTCGCGCTGCGCAAACGCGCAGCAACAAATCCTAAGCGATGTGGAACTATAACGCACTGAGTGAATGGGGAAGTTTGCGTGTTGCGCCGGAAAATTGAAGCAAGTCAAAATGCATCAACACAATGAAACTAATACGACATAAAAACAATGCCATACTTGACGGAGTTTGGCTACATCGAGGCTCACTGCAGTAAAAAAGACATATGGCGGATCAGATAGCAGGTAAAGCAGCGCACAGCTACAAACACTCACCCGGATTAGCATGACGGTCAGAAAGCTAAACAAATCCCGCAAAATTATTTAAGTCTTCAAGCTGCGATCTAAGACGCTGGTTCTGTTCTTGCTGTTGAACCGCTGCTACGCGCTACAGGTAGTAATATTTGACAGACGGAGCGCCGCTTCTGCTCCACCTGGTAGTGACTCTCACACCGAACCTCTGTTTAAAGCTGCAGCATCTAACCTAAAAAAATACATTTTACATACGTATTAAAACTTTCGCTGTCCTAACATGAGACAGATAATCTCTAAAAAAATAATCGATCTCCTCCCTGCTCTGCATAATTATTCCGCTCAGTCAGAAACAGCCACTCAGAACTAGCAGTAATCAGCTAGCTGCCATGCTATCAGGAAGGTTTCATTCATTAACTCTAGATTGTTTATTGTAATGGAACCTGCATCTGCCTTTGAATGCTAAGTTTTATACTTGAATTTTTTTGGCAATGTTGAGAGGTTTTATTTTGACTCTTTGCATTATTTAGCCTCTTCAGAGCCTTCATATGTTATCAGTCTGTTAAAAATAGTATTATTGATAGCAGTACAATTTGCAAAATGCCTGTTTTGTTTAGTTTTCTTCTTGGAAAAAGTTATTAAAAACAAGTTTTTGTCTAAATTAAGGTGAATTCATGGTTCCTTTTTCGACATAATGTAACCGGTAGTGTTAATGATAAAAAATTTTTTTTTAAAATTATGTGATCGGTATCGGTATCGGCAGGAAAAAACCTGATCGGCACATCTCTATTGTTTATATTCATAACAATCTGAAAATAGAAATTGAAATCACCTAACTTGGACCTAAGAGTTTTATATTAAACTCACGTGTATAAAGTACAGTGGTTGCAAATTTAAAATAAAATTAATTATTTATATGTATATTAATTTAAATTATTAAATTGATAATGATTGTAAATTAAAAACAAAATACTGTATACATATAAAAATTAGAATTGATATTATATAAATTATATTTATAAATTATTATATATGTATATAACATTTTTAATTTTGTTGTTTACCCGTTTTTAAACTTTCATCTATGAATGAATCTACGTGCCTCGATTGCCTGTCAATTTGCTACACCTGAATTTTCCCACCTTGATACAGCAAAAACCACTTCTATTTCTATTATTTGTAAAAGATTTGAAAACAACGAATCCTTTCGCTTGCCATTTGTCTTGGGTTAACGTATTAAATCCCAATAAAACACAAAATGTGAAAAGGTTCAAAGGTTACGGAGACGTTTGCGAGGCACCGTTCAATCTGGCAACCAGCAGGCCCATGAAACAGAAGCCCAGAGATGTAATTAAATCCAGCGCACTCGCTCCCAGTCAGCAGGATACGGACAAGAGGCGACACAAAAACTAATAAACACAATGCCTTTCTGAACCGCACACAGCTGACAATATGCCTCCGATTCCACTTGGATCGAAGAAATATCCAAAGCCCCAACTCGACTTGGCGCTAACACACAGGTCAGATAATTGACACCAGAACACATTCAAAGCCATGCTCTGGCATAATAAGGCAGCCATTACTTTAGCCAGTTTCCATCCTACTTCTTCCAAGAATTAGCAAAGAGAAGATAGTGCTTTTATTCTTGAAATACTTTGAATAGCTAAAAATCAACCCATACCTTCTTCAAATAAATATGAAAGATGCTACAGTCCAAAGAGCGTCCATTTGGTATGAACCCAAATAAAACCGCATAAGGCTGTCATTAAATTTTAAGCAGACTTACGTTGCCTTGTTAGCGAGCTGCATCTCCAGTGGAGGCTCTGTGACCATTCTAGCAGTGTGTGCTGCTATGCTTTGTTGTGTGTGTTGGTTTATTTCTGTCAGCCTGTCTGTTTGTGTGTGTCACTACCCAGGGACAGACCACTGGGATGGCTGTCTCTGCGCCGACTTTGCTGTCATAAATTAAAAAGGCCTCCTTAACGGTCTAGAGAGCATATCAGCTTTTCTGTCCCATCACATCCATGTGACCCCTGCCCCCCAACGGCCGGTCAGACCGCCAAACACACTCACACTGCATGTAAAGACCCCACGCCCCCCCGCACTCGGCTGCAGCGTTAGAGTGATCTCCAGAGGTCTAACATGCAACACACACACACACACACACACACACACACACCAGGACAGACATCGCCTCACAGTCGTGACACATTCACGAGGCGAAGGGCTGACACACAGTGACACAATCGACTGCAGTGAAGCTCCTCTGGTTGTTCTTCAGGAGACTGGCTCAGCAAATCTCATTTCATGCTCCTCTTTTTCATTTTTAGTGTCAACCTTTCCCTTCCTCCCACATTATCTTTTATTTCCAAAGGTGACCTATTATTCTTTCTTGGTTGGGATAGGCCTATGGGCAATACAAAACACATTTCAGTTTCATTTTTTGCACAAAATCTTTTTTAGATAATGATCTAGTCTCCTTTCAGAATGAGCTGTTTTAGAGACTCTTGTCACTTTAAATTCAAATAAGCTGCTGCTTGCCATGCCCCCAATTCAAAATGGCAGATATATAGATGAATAGTTATAAAACAATTGCTAGTTTCAAATACAAATAAATTAGTACACTTGAATTAAGACAAAACTATTCTACAACTGTACATCTTTGAAAAGCAGAAGTGGAGCCTCCTGCACAACCAACAAGAATGCAGTAAGTGGTTTCTGAATGGTAAGTGAATAGCAAAACAATTGTCTTTTCCAGCAGCCATTGCACAGCGCAAACAAACATGCTGGAGCTTATCTTTTGGTTGATAGGTGAGTGGCTGAGGTTGCTAAGAAACGGGCTGGGATTGGCTGGGGTTGCTTGGTGACCACACAGTGCCTTTTGGTTGTGACTTTATATTTCAGAGGTTTTTTTAAACTTAGTTCATTTTCCAGACACCAAAAAATGTAAGTGCTGTTATTTCCCTTATAACTGGAACTTAAAACAATCTCCTATATTGAGCTGAAAAGTTACTTGTAAATTTCATCTCATTTCAAGTGTACCAAGATAGCTGCACTAGTGACTACACCAAAAATAATTGGCACAATTTTGAGTTTTTGTTGTGTATTTACTGCTATACAGTCAATTTATCTTTATTTTACCAATTTGTTAATGTTTGTATTTCAGCTTTTTTTAATGTATTGTCAAAAAAGCAATAAAACTGAACTCTCAAAACATTTTTCCACCCATAATTTTATGAGAAATTAGTTACATGTACTGTGGGCTCACCTTGTGTTGAACATAGGGTTCGTGTACATTGGGGGTGGACACAGAGGCTGCTCTGCCGGACTGTTTGGGGGTACAGAGAACCCCACTTTCTTGCTCTGTCCTGGGACTCCATCTGTGGATGCAGATGAATATTTTAGTATTTTCTTTGTTCACACCTCATCCTATAAGCTTGGCATCAGTCCTACCTACAGAAACTCACTCAGCCAAAAACGTGGGCAATGATGGGACATTGTAAAAGTATTTATCCTCAGAATTTTGTTAATTTTGTCATGATTAGATACAGGAACCTCTAAACAACTAATTTTAACTCTTCCTACAGATTTTGGTTGTAAATATGCGTTGTATGTTTAAAGCTGTTGTCTTCTATAAAGGTAGCCTGGTAAAAACTAGTCCCTTGTTCTTAGTTTTGCTTCGTTGAGAAGCAATAAAACTGAACTTGCTTGTTGGAGCCGTGGACAGTTGAAGTTTTGAATTTTATCCGATCCCTAACGTTTACCCGTGACGTATGTAAATGCGCCACTTCGACGCTATGAAACTTACCGGAAGTTGCCTGAGCTGTAAACAACCGTCCTCCACTAAGAAGAGAGAGGTGCAGAGCCGAACGGCTGTTAATGTTAATTTAATATTTGGAAGCGTGACCAACACGGACTGAATGACTGCGTTCACTTCCTCCGTCGCCATTGCTAAAACTGCGAGAAACTACGATTTTAAAACAGCGCAGAAAATCTACGTCATCGTTTACGACTGCTCCTTCTGCTCGCTGATTGGCCCGATCGAAATTCTACCGGAGAAATCCAGGATTCTTCCAGGATTGGTCTGTACTTTGCTCCATTCATCTTACTGTAACCGTGACCAGTAGCGATGCTCGATAACTGATACCACTGATTTCCTTTCCGAACCATATGAATAATAATAACGGAGTAAATCTAAAATAAGAGTTGCTGTTTTATAAATATGGGTCATTCAAATAGAAATTCGGAGTAAAATATTTAGTTAAACAATTAATAATAATAATAATAATAATAAAAACTTTATTTCAAAATGTATTTATTTTTATTGAGTGTGCCTGGGCTTCTTATGGTGAAAGGAAAAGTAGTTCCCCACCAACCATCTCAGTAATATAGTTTCTTTCTACTGTATTTTCGTTAACCTCAAATAACTGAAGTATCAAAAGTATCAGTGTTTTCAAATAAGAATTGATTTTAGAGCACTTCTGGTATCCCTGTCCCTGCTGAAGAAAATTGTCCCCCTCAGTATGATGCTTTAAATAGAACATCTTCTTTTTTTCTTTTAGTAATGGCTTTTTACTCTTCCATAAAGTCCAGTTTTGTGGATTGCAGGACTAATAGTTGTCCTGTCAACAGATTTCCACCTGGCTCTCTGCCGCTTCTCCAGGGTTACCCTGGCCTCTTGGACTTTTTTCTTCACATATGCACTATTTTGTGTTGGTTTAATACATAAGGTCCAAATATAATCAATGTTTTAAAGGTCTAATACTTTTGCAGGTCACTGTGAGTGAAACGGTGCAAACTGCTGCCACGTCAGGCCATATGTTGTAGCAGGCTAGTTAGCAGCGCTGGCTGCTCGGTAATCCCCTCAGCCACCCAGATTTAAGAGGCTATTTTTGCAGACTCTTAGTCTGAGTCTCTGGCTTACTGATAAGTAGTTTTTCTGTCTTTGTCATTTTTCTTTGTTTTGCTTCACATGGTGAGTTCAATGCGACCAAAACTATGTGGCGATTAGGCCTGCAGTTTACCATTATTTTAGTCATCAGTTATTCTGATGATTAAATTCAATATTCATAAATACTTTATTGATCCCAAAGTGAAATTAAATGTTGTTGTAACTCATATTATTTTAAATTATTCAAAGAGGTATTGCAGATGGTGTTGGCCGTTGACAGGAAAGATCTCCTGTAGCGGTCTGTATTACAGCGATTTTGAACATGCCTCTGACTAAAGACACTCTGTTTTGTTCGATTAATAATTTCTTTTTTAAAATGGTGCATTCTGCAGGTTTTTCATTTAACATCTTAAGAATTTATTTTTTCTAATATTAGAAATAATTCAATCCGTTTTTAAAAAAGGAAAATAATCACTTGTTGCCTGAAATGCATTTTGTTACAGTAACAAATTTTTCTGGACAATAACTCATCCCAGAAATTTTTGTGATAAAAAATATCGTTTTGAGACCATTTTTAAGCAATACAATATGGTATAATAATGCAATAATATGTTGTCAAAGATGAATAAATTCTAATGAACATTTAATAGTAGAACTGGAAGACACTTTAAATATCCAAAATAAACAAACAATACAACAGACACAACAAATAAAATGAATAAAAACAAAATTATTTTTCAGAACAGGGCTAGCTGAGATCAAAACACCAGACTGTAGACTTTTGTCAGCCAGATTTTGATAGAGAGAAACAATAAATCATGTAAATGGGAATTATTGAGCCCGTTTTAATTTATCATGCGATTAATTGATTTATTGCTTATTGCGACAGGCCTGCTAATAAATTGTTTCAGCTCTTGTGCACAGGCCGCCCGTATTTAACAGGTGCCTGATTAAAAAATGGAACAGCACTGCTGATGCATTTTCTTTTTTAGTCTGGTGGTAATTATCAAAAATAAGAGCTACTCCATCTGTGTACCTTCTCCATCCAACAGGAAGCAGGTCAGCAGGCGGGGACACACCTCCTCCAAAACGGAGCAGAACGAGCAGAAAGCAGCAGGCCCTTTAGAGGACAGGTGATTTAGGAACACCTCCGCCCGTCCCCTGCTGGACTCCTGTCCCAGGATCTCCTTGTACTCCACCAGTGAGAAGACCTTGTCGTACACCAAGTAGGGCAGCACGGCGTTGACATCCAGCTCACTGAGGATCTGCTCTCTGTGCTCCTTGAGGATCTTTGCCGCCCATCTCTTCCTCTTCCTGGTGCATGGCCTCTTGCCAGATTTCTGCTGCTGCTGCTTCTTCTGCTTCTTCACAAACCACTTCTTGGAGCCGCTGCCAAACATCTTCAAGTCGTGAAGGCCCACCAAAACTTCTCCCACCGCTCTGTCAGCACAGCTCCCAAAGGAGAGGAAGTGCATATTTCCTGCCAGCGTGAACACTCTGCCACATATTTCTTTGAGCTAACCCTTTGTTGTCGTCTGAGTCATTTATCTGGGGCAGGAAGAAACAATCTGGACAGTAGCTGATTTTTAGCTGGGTACTTAGCAGCTCTAAGAAGATTAACAGCCTCTTAAGTACTGCCATGCACACTGCGCTACGCTCCTCACACATCCTAAACACGTTGTGCATTGTCTCCTCTCTTGTTGGTAGATTACGACATTCATTGAAGCAGACTTTAAAGTATTATGCAAAATTAACATTTTGCACATTTTTGTACTTCCATTTGGGTCTCAGCTGCTTCTAAAAACAGTCCAAGTGCTTAAAAGAGCCACCCAGATGGGGATCTTTTGGCAATAAGTTCATGTTAAATGAGCAGTTTCAAAAACGTCTGTAAAGTAACATTACAAATCAGCAACCCCAGTGAAGCCCAAGACCTGTTACCTAGCAACACCAGTGGAACTCTGTCCGTCACCTAGCAACCTGAGCTGAGTTTCAACATGATTGGTCATCTGTTGTTACTGGTGTACAATAGCTGCTGGGAAAAAACAACAACAAGCGTTTAGTTTTTGAATTACTATCCAGAAGCCCTAACCTTTGTTCCATTCTTGTTGGTTGTGCAGGAGGCTACACTTAAGCTTATCAAAGATCTAAATTTTGCAAGTTTTTATACATCCATTTGGGTTTGAACTGCTTCTAAAAAAAGCACTTCTTAAATACCCATGCAGTTGGGGGGTTTTTTGGCAATAATTTAATATTTTTTCGTGTCTGGAAAATGAGTCATTTCAAAACCTACCAATTGTAAAGACACATTTAACTGGCACTGTTACTTAGCAACCAAAGCTGAGCTTCAGCATGTTTGGTCAGGTGATTTTATTGCTGTATGCGCTGCACAACAACTGCTGGAAAAGGCTAGTGTTTTGTTGCTGACTTTCCATTCAGAAGCTGCATTCTTGTTGGTTGTTGTGCAGGAGGCTCTGTTTCTGCTTTTCAAATATGTACAATTGTGCATCTCTTTGCAGACATTTTACTTTAGGCCACCAGCAGATTGTTTGGATTTAAAGTGACAAGATGCCCTAAAATGGCTCAAAATAGGCAGAACTGAGATGACTAAAATCTATTTTTTTAAGAATGATTTTGTGCAAGAAAATGTAATGAATATGTTTTGTTTAGACCATAGACCTGTCCTAGCCTGTTCAAGGAAACATATCAGGTCACCTTTAAACCATCAGGCTTGAAAAACCATCTGTATTCTTCCTTTTCCTTCCCAGTTCCTTCTTGGAGAATATTTCAGAAGTTATTTTGGTCCTGCTGACTGGCCCGAAAAGCTCCAGGGACTTTGAAAACAAGGTTAGTGATTCAACTCCTCCACTCATTGTGGAAAACTTGTGTAAAGTGAATGAGACGTACAGCTAAGGTCCCTCCTGAGCAAGAAAGTTGCAGCATTCATCAGTCCATTGATCAGCCCTCCAACAACTTCACCTTCCTGGTTATTGCTGTGAATGTGACACCCGATTAAAGCAAGATTAAAACCCGTTCCCTATGTGCACCGACCCGTCACGCTGAACCGCAGAGAAGCATTTAACATGTAATTGGATGGAGCAAGGGCGTTTAAAGGGGGAGCTTAATGTATTGTACTGAAAATCTATAAAAATAGGAATAAAAGCAGCACAAATCGATATGACCTTGGACCAAATTTTTATCCAGCTGCTGTGACGGAGGTGAGGATGAGCGGCTCTTTTCCAGAAGAGGGTGCCATTTGATCAGTCGGTTTCACTTAAACTAACCAGAAAAAACTCACAATTATTATTATTTTTTCCACATAGAAAAAAACTCATTGGGACTAAAAATGTGCGACCAGTTCAACTTAATATGAATTTACAACAAATCAGTATTTATTTTACTTAATACTCACTTCTGCTGAGACTAAATTATGTTTAAAACTGAACGATTTTAGGTTTGTTTTTAAAATTTATATTATAAAGCTGAGTTTAAATGTATTTTAAAGGAGTTGATGTAAAAGGCCCACTTTATTCTAACACCCCTAATTAAAATTCAACAAAATCAGTTTCCTACATAATTTTAAAAATATTTAATTCACATTTCACAATTATTTAACACATATTTTGTCTTGTTGCTGATCACTTAATCCTAGTAAAAACACACACATATATATTTAATTGAGTCAAAAGAAAAAGACAAAAAAGTCAGAAAAAAAAGGAAAGGGGAAAAAGGAAAAGAGAAAGAAAAAAATGCCAAAATAGAAAAGAAAGAGAAAGAAAAGAAAATTAAGATAAAAGGAAAATCTCAAAAGAAAAAAATAAAAAAGACAAAAGAAAAATAAAAAAGACAAAAGAAAGAAGGAAAAAGAAAGAAAAAGCAAAAAATAAAAAATAAAAGCAAAGAGAAAGGAAAAGGAAAAAGACAAAAAATGAACAAAAGAAAAAAGAATCAGGAATAAAGGGAAAAAAGAAAAATATAAAAATCCTTCTACATGCATGTTACTATAAACCCTTTTTCTTAATCTGAAATGTGTTTGATTCATAAACAAACTGATCTCCAAGTCAGTGAAACAATCACCAAGCATAACAAATATCAAACTTATTCCAGAGAATAAGCAGGACAAAGGCTGCTAAGGTTGAGTAATTCACATAATTACACGACACACAGAAAACTGCAGACTGTTGGAGAGAATTTAACATTTCAGTAGAGCGGCCTGCCTTATCAGTCAACCAATAAATCCAATTTATCGGTTTGGATGAACTCGAGTGCAGTTTTAGTCTAAAAGGGAGCTGCACCAGAAGGAGCCGACGGCAGAAATTTGAGAGCCTTCGCTGCACAAAACCTCACAGGTCATTACATAATCAAACCTCCCCAAGTCAGATGAAATATTTTATTACGGGTTGAACACAAAGAAACAATTAAGTCATGATTTTAAAACATACTCCAAAAATTCACACAAGTATATCTGCATAGTGAAGAAACTGATTTAAAACAAGTTGGTTCATTTGCAAATGAAAGTGGTTTGAATCCATTTACATCTACAGCAAACAAATAAATTACTTACTCAACTGCAAAAATACAAAATCTCACCAAGTAATTCTGGTCTATTTTTTAGTGCAAGTATCTTAAAATACAAAAAATGAGACAAAACCCGACTTAGAAGTAACTTTTCAGCAAGATATAGGAGCTTGTTTTAAGTTAATAATTCCTTATTATTGATTAAAAAAGTACTACTTTCATTCGCAGATTATTTCCTTTCTTCCTTTTTCTATATTTGTATAACATATTATTATTTCACTTATAAGAAAACATTTTATAAATGAATATTAAGGAATTTTTGGCCTTAAACAAGCTCCTGTATCTATTTTTTTTGTTTTTTATTTCCTTTATTTAACCAGGTAAATCCCACTGAGATCCAGATCTCATTTTTTCTTGCTGAAAAGATACTTGGAAGTTAGTTTTGTCTTATTTCAAGCATGCTAAGATATTACTAGGTTTTTATTACTTGGTATTTTGTATTTTTACAGTGGTCATGAATAGAGAAAGTGAATTATAAAAAAAAAAATGCATTCCTATGACTTTGAACAAGTTAAATATTCCTGCTCCTGATTGCAATCAATGCATGAATGTTTCTGATTAGAGAATAAAGCTGCAAATAAAACATGTTTAATTAGGTGGATTAAAATAAACTTCAAGCCAAAAACACCAAAAACCTACTGCAATGGTTGTAGCATTTTTGCTGAAATATTGTTATTTATCAATAGTGTCAGGACTGATCAGAAGTTTTCATAGTGATGCATGAAGTAGGCCTGATCTCTCTTGTTCATCTTCTGACACGCTTTCTCCACGTTCTTGGTCAGTCCAGGCGGTCCGCAGCTGAACACGCCGATTTTACCGACCTGAGGAAAAAAAGATAAAGAACCATGAAGCTTCAAAAGTTAAATATGGTTGTCCAGGCTTCATCATCTGGGCGAGGATTTCCTTTGCAAACACACAGAATGCTGCAAAATATAGAAACATCGAATTTCATATTTTTATTTTCATTAAATAAAAAGACTATTTTATTTAATGAGGTTAACTGAAATGAATAGAATAAAAATATTTTATTTAATCTTATTAGATAAAGATTTTATTTAAATATAAAATATTTAGATTTTTATTTTATTTTTTCTCACATTTATTTATTATTTCAATTTATGTTGTGCTTTCTTTCGTGCAAAATGACAATGAAAATAATTCTTAATCTATTCAATAATTATTACATCCATTTAGCATAAATGCTGCCTCATACTTTCTGATTTTAGTTAGAAATTAGTTCTGTGATGGAAAATGTGATCAGGTACTTTTTAAATCTGATCTTGAATATTTTACCAGATAAAATTTTCCACTACAGTCCCCTCTTTTCATAAGACAATGTCTAATATTTTTATATTAATCCCATCAACTTTCATTTAACCTTCAGAGTTTCGATTTTTACAGCTTCCTTCTGTCTTTTTCTTGTCGAAAACTTTTCTATTTGTAGCTTAAGAAGCAAAACAACTTGATAAACTCGACTGGCAGCCGATCAGAAAGATGAACATGACAAATAATTTCCTGAATTTTCCCTCTGTGGGACAATAAAGGCTTTTTCTGTCTTACATCTCCAAGTTATTTAAACTTATGTTTTATAATAAAAACTAAAATAATTTTTAAATGTAAACTTTTTTTTCCAGTTTTTCTCCTCTTCCCTCTGAGGTCCCTTTAGCGCCCCCTGGCGGCCCTCCCCACTTTGAAAAACGCAGTGACAGAGCGCTGACCTCAGGGTGAACTTCCTGCAAAGAGCTGAAGAAGGAGACGAAGGGCGGACGCCCAAAGTGAGTGACGGAGCGCAGGCCGGTGAAGAGGCTGCGGTTCCACACCTTCTGAAAGTGGCGCTCACACACGTACTGCACAGAGGAGAGCAGAGCAGAGCGGTCTTAACGGTAAAATAAACAATAAACTGAAACAGATCAAAATTTTACATGATAATTCAGCTGAAATACAAAACATTTTTAAAATAAGTATGCAAATCTTTGAACTCTAATGAGGCGTTCAAGTTACCTGGGAAGTGGGAACTCTGAGCTACTTTCTACTTAAAGGAGCAGTACGTGTTTTCCAGCCACAAAGTGCAATTTTATAGCATAATCAAGTTACTGTGTTACCTTCAGTTGTTATAGAAATGCCATATAGAGCTCTGGATAAAATTGAGACCACTTAAAATGGTCAGTTTTACTTTTTATAGGTCTATGTTTGAGTAAAATGAACATTGTTCTTTTGTTCTATGAACTACTGACAACATGTCTCCGAAATTACAAGCAAGAATTTTTTTATTTGCACAAAATGAGACATGGTCAAAATAACGTAAGAGATGGAGTCCTTTCAGACCTCAAATAATGCAAAGAAAAAAAGTTCATATTCATTTAGAAACAGCAAAACTAATGTTTTAACCCAGGAAGAGTTCAGAAGTCAATATTTGATGGAATAACCAGCAGGTATTCAACAGGGTTCAGTGCAGTGGGCTCTTGACAAAGTTGACTGGCAGTCAAGTTTATCTTTATCTAAGATAAACAGCCAAATCCCCCCCCAAAAAAAACAATTATAGCAAAGTGTAGACTTATTTCATGTGACTGAGGCCAAACTGTTGTGTTCACAGCCAAACAGACTTTAAAAAGAAACTGGAAGAAGAGTTAAAAATAAATAAACCATATAAAAAAATCTAAGAAAGAAGTGGCAACAATTTATCCAGAAGTTAATATAAGTTAATATAAACAAACCTCTATTATCATAATTATTCTTTTAAAAGACAAAGAAAGTCAATCGGTAAGTCATTTACCGAATGACTTAAAAGAAATTTGACTTCCTGATTTAACTTCTTGAAATTGAGCCTCTGTCTCTTTAAGAAACTTCCGCTCTTTCTGAAACTCTGCTTTCAGGAAGTCATCACATCATGGCTCCTCCATTAACCCTTTAACAAAGTTTTTACCAGGGATTCACTGAGAAGCACCTGGTATAATGAACTCAGCAGATGCTCAGTTCCATCAGGTGTTTGCTAATTGCTGCTGGCTAGTCTGAAGGAGCCGAGAGGGCGAGGGCTGCTCTGTGAGGCAGAAGCTCTGACGCCTGAAACCTGAATCTCCAAGCAGGCGCTGCACTTCGAGGGCGGGGCTAGGTCCACCCAGGTGTTTTCCACAGCTCAATGGTTGCCATGGAGATTAACAGATTTCTCCAACATGCATGGAAGAACCAAAGCAAAACTCCAGATATGTTTTTGATGCGGGAATAACATTAGAACATGACGTAAAGCTAAAAAAAGTGAATTTTACATAATACAACCCCTTTAAAACAGTGAAACGTCAACATGGCGAAGCCCATAAACACTGTCTGCTGTTACCAACGTAATTGTAAGCTTTAGCCGCTTCCCACTAGCAAACAGTGGTTGTGCGGTGTTAAGCTCACCAGCATGGTGGTGCGCAGGTCGAACTTCTCGGCCACCTGGGTGATGTACGTGTGGACGGAGACCAGCTCCTGCGTGTCCATTTCCTCCACCTCCCTGATGATGTCTGAGACCCACTCAAACTGGCGCTGCGTTCGGGTCACCCAGATGAAATAAACCTTCAGACGACAGATGTTACTGAGAGGCTTTACGGATCAAATTAAATATGAGTTACAGCAGTTTCAACACTTTCTGAGAAACATTTTATTTATTTTAACTTTTTTGTAGAAGCACCTCTAATGATTTGTATAAAACTTTGCAGCAAATTCAGTTTTATTGAAGAAAAAATTGAAAAAACCCCCACCCACAAAATCTTAAATATTTTTGTCTAGTTTCAATGACTACTTGAAAAAGTTCTAGTTTAACTGACTATTTCACTTTAAACATGAGAAAATGTCATGAAAGAAATAATCTGCCAGTGGAAACAGAACTTTTAAAAACAATATTAAGGAATTGTTTACCTAAAACAAGCTTCAATATCTTGCTGAAACGTTACTTTTAAGTTAGTTTTGTCTTAAGATGCTTTCACTAGAAAAAATACTTGGTAAGATTTTGTGTTTTTGCAGTGTTTCCATTTTGAATAGAACTGAACAGAAACTGTACTGCAAAAACACAAAATCTCTCCAAGTTTATTTAGTTCAAATATTTCAGTAAACTGGAAATAATACAAGTACATTTTCAGCAAGATATGGGCGCTTGTTTTGTTTTACTATTTCCATTAGTAAATTTTTCAACTTCTGACAACACTTTTCTAACATCTGCAAGTGAACTAGTACTTTTAAATTATTGACTTAAAACAAGCTTCTATATCTTGCTGAAAAGTTAGTTTAGTCTTATTTTAAGTGTTTTTGGTTATGTTTTAATTTTGATATTTAAAATGTCTTCCTGTTTGAACTTATTAATCATTGAGAGAATTAACTTCTATTACCATGCAATTACCAATATATTATTTGAAATTTGTCTAAAGATAGTAATATTATAATTTATCGCAATAATTATTGGGACTTTTTTGTTATTGTGACAGGCCTAGTTGGTATGTAACAAAGGACAAACAGGCATATTCAGTAAATTATATATTAAATTATATGTCCCAATTAGGCTAATTTGAATATTGACAACATTTTACTTTCTGTGCTATTATCATTATTATTATTTTATTGTCATATTCAAATTTTAAATGTCATGTTTATAATCTGAAGTTTCTTCTTCTCCAGAGGTGCCATTAAAGATGGCGGGTGGCAGTTGCAAACCTTTTTACACAGAATCTTGGACTTGATGGAGGACTTGAACACCAGGTCCTTGAGGATGGAGGTGAACGGTGTGACGCCGATTCCTCCTCCCACCAGAACAGACACCTCAAAGTCGTTCCACTCCTGATGGCCTTCGCCGAACGGTCCGTCCAAGTAGAGCTTCAGATTAAAGAAAATCCCTTCATTACTGTCACAAAGGGCCAAAAACCATTAAAATTGGTGATAAAGCAGCAAAGAGGCGTACTTTTGGGTAGGAACCAAACTCCAGGAGGCTCTCCTCGGTGTAGAGCTCTCTGAGTCGACTGGTCCAAGGTCCCACGGCCCGGATGTGCAGGCTCAGGTTCTCCTCATGAGGGGCTGAAGTCAGAGTGAATGGGTGGTACTCGTCTGTGCCCAGCACCAGGCAGGCGACCCGAACCCACTGGCCTGAACGGTACACGAAGCCCGGGGGACGCTTGAACTCCAGATGTGTCACGCCTTCGGGAAGGACAGCCGAGAGAAGCGTTACATAGAGTGTAGATAAGAGATAAGAATGAGAAATTAGTTTGTTTTAAACGGGACATATTATGCAAAATTCACAACTTTCTATAAAAAAATAAAGATCTTTGGCAGGCTCATGTTTTTTGGTATCTGGAAAATGAGCGGTTTCAAAAACCTTCCAATTGTTACATCATATTTTAGGGTCACTGCGTCGTTACCTAGCAACACCAGCAGAGTTCTACACGTTACCTAGCAACCCAAGCTGAGCCCTAGCATGTTTAGTCAGCTGGTTTTACTGCTCTATGTGCTGTACAGTCACTGCTGATTATGGACTTATCATCCAGAAACCACTTGCTTTTCAAAGTTGGACTGCTGTAAAATTGCGCATCTTTTTGCAGTCATCTTCACCGGCGAGTGTAAAAGTTGAGTTTGAGGAGCGTGGCCAGCAGCTTATTTTTCATTTAAAGTGACAAGAGACCTTAAAACAACTTATTCTGAAAGGAGCTCAAAATACACTGCAAAACAAGAAATCTTACAAAAATACTCTTTTGCTTCATTTTTTTGTGCAAATGAGAAAACTAAAACTAACTTACAAATAATTTTTCAGCAAAATATATAGCCGTTTGTTTCAAGTCTATAAAGCCTTAGTATTGATAATAATTAACAACTATTTCCACTGGCAGAATTTTTCACTTAATACATGGGAAAATGTTTGATTATAAGTGACAAAATTTAGTGTTTTTTATCAATAAAAAGCACTAAAGCACTGGCAGAACTAGCCAGACACGAAGCCCGTGTCTGGCTTCGTGTCAGACACATTCTAAGAATGATTTTGTTCAGCAACAACAACAACAACAAAATTAGCGAACATGTTCTTTATTGCCCTAATAGGTCACCGTTAAAGACGATAAATTAAGAATATCACCTGAAGGCAGCAGCTCAGCTCTGAGAACAGGGATCTCCACCTTTTTCCTGCTCAGACTGATCAGTTTGTCCAGCAGGAAGAGCAGGCTGGGCGGAATCAGGTAGACGTGGAAACGAGGCTCCTGGAGCAGAGCGTAGCTGCCGTGTATGACCGTCTGATGGACACACACACACACACACACACACACACACACACACACACACACACACACACACACACACACACACACACACACACACACACACACACACACACACACACACACACACACACACACACCGGTATCAGACAATCATAACTGCCTCCCCCGGAGGGATTTGAGCTCAGAAAGTGCTTACCAGAATGTACACAACAACGTAGAGGTAGTGAGTGATCCAAAACCCACGAAAACTGATGCGACGGAAGTAGTGGGAGGCAAAAACGTACATGAATGCAAAGGCAAAGAGAAGCAGGACGCCGGTGATTCCTACAGGGAAGGAGAAGGAAAAAATGACACAAAAAGCTCTGACAAAGATCTAAACTTTAAAATTGGATTAAAAGTCTACCTGGAACTGTCTGAAAGAACCACCAGTACCACTTAGGAGGGATTTCAGACCTAAAATGGAAAAATAACAGTGAATTACTTAAATCGGTGTTTTTCAAAATAGGGGCTGTAGCATGGCACCATGCTACAGCCCCTATTTTACACTGATATTAATTTGTTATAAAAGTATTACTGATTGCACTTTAAAAATTAGGTAACTTTATGTTATTAAAGGTAAAGTTTAAACAGTAATGATTTCTTGGTTAATGCCAAGTTGTCATAACAAAGACATTTTGAATAATGTCAACTTTGTATAAAAGTGTCATAATTTACCGAATGACGCTTTATGACAACAGTCATAAATATTCATGAAGGCTTATTGATGTTCATAACATGTGTCATGTCATGTTTATGAAAGTGTCATGTCAGTCTTATTCACACCCCTTCAAATAAAGTGTTACCAAATAATTTATTAAAATGCTCATCGTCCTGACGGCTTATTGTCAAATTTATGAAGCTGCTCTGCTCCCCAAGCTAGCATAACAACGCAAAATGGAAAAGCTTTTGTCAAGAAAAAAAACTGAAAGGACCCTAAGAAAACTCACAGCCAACTAAAATGAGAAGGTATGATGCAGCATTTATGCTAAAAAATTTAACAATGAGAAAAAAACAACATTGTAAAATGGGTTTGCTAAGGGGGAAGCTAATGCTAATCTAAGACATCTCCAAATCTCTCAATGAAATGTGTAGTCTTGCCCATTGTTGACGACGACGTTTGGGAACAGGCAGGACAGGATGCTGAGGTCGCTGGTGGAAAACATGTAGATGTTGACCACATGGCCCAAACTGTGAGCAACTGCAAAGGAAACACAAAAACCAGTGAGAAGCATATGAAAACAGCAACAACACAATGACACAAAAACCAGCAACACATGAGCTCAACGACATCCACTGATTCACATTTTCACTGGGAAACTAGAGAACGCTGCTTAGTCAAGAAATAATAATTAAACAGTGACTGGTCCTCGCTTCTTAGCTCAAAGTCTTATCCTGGTTAAGAGAAAAGACTTTAAACCTCTTTTGTCATGCCAGATGTCATGCAAGAAAGCCATCTTGTCTCATTTTAAAGCAAAAAAGATTAAATACGCCCTTGAAGGATAAACAACTAAGCCCTGGAAAACATTGGCATATTTGATTCAATGATGCTACAGGAGGAACACACCGCAGTGATGAATAAAACCCCGTTTAAGAACTTAATGATGCTGTTTTCAGCACAAAGAGCCTGAAATAAACACAGCTCTCTAGTCTAATTGAACAGCATTATTTGGGGAAGTGAATGCTCAATAAATTGCTAAATTTTAAAGATAAATGTTTTGTTTTTTATGCAGAAAAACTTGCAAGACCATCTTAGAGGATGTAGGTAAAACATGGAATATCTGTTTTTGCACCTTTTTTGGAACATGTTATGTCGATCTGTATGAAAATTTGGCTAGCTGACATGTTTAAGTGAAAAATTTATTAATAATATACAATTACAGTGTGAAAAACAATTTCAATTCTGACAAAAAAAATCTGGCAAATAGTTGCCATTTGCAGCACAACCAGGCAACTGTGTTACCTTAAAAAATTATATCAAACATAATTTGAAAAAATTTGACTTTCCAATATAATGAAGCCCTAGGTGGAAATTCAACCTGTAACACTCTTCCGGCATCAATCACCAAGCCTTCACCTCAGCCAATCAGGACGCACCACCTCTCTACCTCGATCCAATTACCTGGCAAGAGCTCCTTCAAAAGATGAAGCAACCACAGATCCACCTGGTTCTACAAAAACTACATCATCATAATATAAAGTTAAGTGGAAATTTTAATATTTTAAAGATAAAAATGAAAATAACTCATATAAACACCACAACTATGAAATAACAAAATCGGGCAAAAAAACAAATTTTCCAAATAATTTTGTTTTCAATACAACATTTATGAAACTTTTAACAAAAACAGCGGGCGATTTATTTATTTTTTTTGGTTAAAACATTTTTGTTCTTCATTCAGTGAAGCTACTGAAGAATAGAGAACCCAGAAATTTTACTCAACTAGGAACTAGGACATGAAAAGTGAAAATATTCCTAAAGGTAATTTTTTTCTAAAAAGTTACTCAGTTAAATGTAATTGATTAGATGTAACTTGCTGCTACCCGACTGACAGTAACCCACATGTTTTTTATCATTAGCTCCTCCAGACTGACCTGAGAGGACGATGGCCGTCATGGCCATGATGCGGTGCAAGTCGATGGCAGCGTCGAAGGGGATGTAGCGGTTCAGGAAGGTTTCTCTCAACAGCGTGATGAGGTTTCGACACACGGTGAGGAGGATGTAGGGATACAGGAAGGAGATTCCAGCCGCTGTGCCGCGAGCGACTATGATGCCCATCACAGTGGATTCAGGCACTCCGGTGGCTTCAGCCTGAGAACTGTAGACTGAACACAGGATCTCAGTCAACCATTTATTCCAAGGTTTGGTTCACGTCTTCATGTTTGAAAACTTAGATGTTTTCCGCTCACAGTAGCATCTCTCAGTGATCACACCAGCTGTGATGCCAAACACGACGATGAAACAAACGATGTGGCGGCGGTAGTTCTCGATGAAACGTTTGAACTGCTGGACTTTCTGCTGCACGGGGTTCCGGATGTACTGCTCACGATTCGGCTTCACGTAAACAGTTGGGGCTTTAACGCTTAACCTGCAAGTAAACAAATCAGTGAGATGTTTTTTAGTGATTATCTAAGTTTATACTGGCTTACTGTCTGCGTGGGAAGAGTTTTCTGATTGTGAATAACACAAAAAAAACAGACTGTAATGCTGTTTCACCGCTTTC
This sequence comes from Poecilia reticulata, assembly GCF_904066995.2. Lineage (NCBI taxonomy): Eukaryota > Metazoa > Chordata > Actinopteri > Cyprinodontiformes > Poeciliidae > Poecilia > Poecilia reticulata. Next base: position 25,930,134 of record NC_088835.1, on the reverse strand, counting down.
TCTTTTTACAAAATTGACCAAAATGTTTGTTTAAAGTGAACTTTTAAAGGTGACCTACTAAGGTGAAGATGGGCAATACAAAATTTTTTGTACAAAATTTTTCTTAGATAATGAGATGTTAGTCTGATTAGTTCTGGCTATTTCAAGCTCCTTTCTGAATGAACTGTTTTAGGGCCTCTTGTCACTTTGAATAAAAAAAAAATACTGCTGTCCCCTAACAACATTTACACTCACACATGGCTGCAAACAGATCTACAATTATTCAACTGTACATCTTTGAAAAGCAGAAGTAGAGCCTCCTGCGCAACCTACAAGAATGCAGCAAGTGGTTTTTGGATGGTAAGTCAACAACAAGACACTTGTCTTTTCTAGCAGCCATTGTACAGGAAATACAGTGGTAAGACCAGCTGACCAAACCTGCTGGAGCTCTTTTTGGGTTGCTAGCTGATAGGTGGAGCTCTGCAGGGGTTGCTAGGTGACGGGCAGTGCCGGCTGATTTGTGACGTTACATTTGAGAGGTTTTTGAAACTTTTCAGACACTAAATATCATTAAATTAATGCCAAAAAATGGCTTGTTTTTTTAAGCATTTGCAACCTAAATGAAGTACGTAAAAATTACATAGTAATAGTAGAAATGGGAACAATACAAACAAACTCTAATTTTCATTTATTGAATACCTTAAAAACAGTGACGTCACACAACTTTCAGACTGAAATGCAACAACCAATGACATGTAAGATAACCAGAAGCGTAGATTGGCCAAGAAAATCTTGCTACTTTCTTGATATTGTTAAAAAAAAGTACTAATTTCAATGGCAGATTATTTAATTTATACAATACATTTTTTCCAATGTTGTAATTGAAATAATCTCCAGTGAAAATAGTACTTTTTAATCAATATTAAGAGATTATTGACTTAAAACAAGTTCCTACATGTTGCTGAAATGTTATTGTAGTGTATGAAGATTTGAACTAGAAATCTTACACAAAATCTTGGTAAGATTTTGTGTATTTTTGCAGTGCATCACACTGAAATCCGAAAACTGACTTACTTTTTCCGTCTTCGTAGCTCCAATCCATCTGATTTACTACTGCTGTAATACAAATCAAATAAAACTGTTAGCAGCTTATGAGCTTTCTTATTTATATATCTTGCAGTCAGTAGTATTTGTGTACTTCCTGTATCAATAAATAACAGTTTGTCCTACTTTCTTACCCGTTTGCTGGAAGGATGAAGGACACTCTCTGGTCTCGACTCAGGCGTTTCTTCCCCTGATTCTCCATCCCTGGAAAGACAGAAATGGATCCGATAAGGACAAAAGACGAATAAAGGTCTTAAAGGGGACCTTTATACACGTTTTTATACTTCCATTTGGGTTTCTACTGCTTCTAAAAACACTTTTAAAAAACCACCCAGTCATTTATTGGCATTAAGTTCATGCTTTTTGGGCTGTTTCAAAAACCTTAAGAATGTAACATCATAAATCAGCAGGCACTGACCTCTCACCTAGTAACCTCAGAGAAGCCCAGCCCGTTACCTAGCAACCTCAGAGAAGCCCAGCCCGTTACCTAGCAACCTCAGAGAAGCCAGCCCGTTACCTAGCAACCAAAGCTGAGTTCCAGCTTGAGGTGGGCATTTATTGAGTTATTAATGATTGTGATAAATTTCTCAGTATAATAAGAATTTTGATTTATTGTTGTTACAACAAATTCCACTTAGTGATTTTTAAAACCTCCCAAAACTCTCTGTATTGTTGGGAGTGTTGGTTTTACTTTTTCTCCACTGTCTTTTCAATTAAAGTATAATTAAATTTGAACATATGTGTGCAGTTTAGTGATACGAGTCACACTTTTTATGTGACTAGTGTCATAAAGAGGCATATTACAAATGGGATGGAGCAGTATTTGTGTTTGATGGATTATGATTGATGTCAGAAACATACAGTTAACAAAAAAAGATTAAATTAATAGTTCTTATTGTCACTTCAATAGTACCACTAAATATTGTGATAAAAGTTTACATCCATATCGCCCTCCTCTAGCTCCATCCAGCATGTTTGGTCAGTTGGTTTCCAGTGCAAGTGAAAGCATTGAGTTGGGGGGCGTGGCCAGCAGTAGCTCATTAGAATATAAAGTGACAAGAGCTTATTCTGAAAAAAGGTCAAATTAGGCAAAACTGACTAAAGTTTTATATTTATATACAAGAGTGATTTTGTCCAAATAATGTGATGAACATGTTTTGTATCACCCTTAGAATTATCCTAATCTATATTAGCAAGCACGATAGGTCACCTTTAAACCAAACTTTCTCAAACCTTTGACATTGAGTTGTGCGAACTGCAGCTCCTTCTCATGGTCCTTCAGGAGCGAGTGAAAGTCCCTCCATGAGATTTTCTCCTTGTCATCAAACCCTGCCGCCTGCATCATGGCCTTGATGCCGTCCTCTGCCTGTGTCTTTGACAGAACGCCGTTGGAGATTTCAATGAAAGACCTGCAATTCATCAAAAGGGTAAGGACAAAACAGCCGAGTAAACTCTGTCCAGCCATGAAAAAGATGAAGCTGCTGAAACCTGAGCATCCTGGCGAATTCCTCCTTCGATAAGCAGCCAGTTCCACCAATGTCATTCATGGAGAACATGAGCTGGGATTTTTCCTCCGGAGACCCTGGAGTTATAAACACATTTCACTGCAGTTCCTATAACTAAACAAACAGGTTCACCTCATTGTTCCCGGACCAGGAAAGGGAACTCATAGGCAAAATTAACCTACTTTTGTAACAATTTAAACATAATTTTACCTAATGTGGGTAAATGCTAGATGTTATTTGTGAAAATAGACCGATGTACAAAACTAGAATAAAGTGTATAATTTCCAAAGGCTTTTGCAAACTTTTGCTTGCATTCAATAGGACTCCAATGAATAAATAAGTTTGTTGATTATGTCATAAATTAAATAAAACTTAGCATTACATTAATATGTATTTTTTCTTAAAAACAGACTGAAATCTACATCAATTTTATAAATCTTAAATAATTATAATAATTTATTTAAGACTTTAAGAATTACTTTAAAAAGTGATTCCTTTTTAAGTAATGGCATTATTACTTAAATAATCACCATTTTATGTTCACATCCTGTAATATCAGTGTATTTTCAGATATTCATGTTTTATTTTTAATTTATTTGTGAAATACATAAACACAGTCCGAAAACATGCTTTTTTCTTGCATTCTTGCATCTTAGAATACTTTAAAAATAACCAAAAATTAATTATTAACTTTCACAGACTGTAGAAAGCCAAAAATTCAGCTAAAAATTAATCTAAGATGCAAAATCTACTTGTTACCACTGCTGTTACCTTTCATAAAGATGACTATGACATCAAGAAACTCCTGAAAAGAGAGGTAACCGTTTCCGTCTTTATCAGCCAGCGTGAACATGGAGTCCACAAACAAAGAGTCCGGTTTCAGTCCGAGCGCCTCGGCAAACTCTGACGCCGTCAGCTCGCACTGCAGAACCTCTCGGGCTCGCTTACTGGAGATGCCGCTCATGTCTCCAGCATCACACTTCTCTATTTCCAGAACCTGAGCATCAAAAGAACAACAATGTTATTATTATTATTATTATTATTATTAGCTATTATTATTAGGGTTGAAACAATTAATTGGATTAATTGGATTCATTGTTATCAATCGGATTAATCGCAAAGACTCAATTAATTGTTAACTAGAGTATAAAGACCCAAAAAGGTTATTTGTTCAAAGAACAACATACTCAAAGCAGTAAAAAAAGCCAAAAATAAGTGGATAACCGAAAAATCTGCAGAATGTGCCATTTTGTTAAACGATTAATCGATTAAACTTAATAATTGATTGCTAAAGTAAGTGTTAGTTGAAGCCCTAGTTATTATTTGTCATCATAGTGTAATATTTCCAACATTTCTAATATTGGGATAAAAAAAGGCTTAAGTGGTTAAATGAAAAATCTGCAGTATGTTCAGTTTTGTTATACGGTTAATCGATTAATCGTCAGAATAATCAATCACTAAAATAAGCTTTAGGCATTATTTGTCAACATTGGAGATAGTGTAATATCGCCAACATTTATAATATTGGGATAAAAAAAGTGTAAGTGGTTAAATGAAACATCTGCAACATGCGCCATTTTGTTATCTGATTAATCATCAGAATAATTGATTAATGACTAAGACTTTTATTAACGATTGTTTTAGTATTTGTCATCATAGTGTAATATCTCCAATGTTTCTAATATTGCATAAAAACAGCTTTAGTGGTTAAATGAAAAATCTGCAAACTGCCTTCTTGTTATTTGATTAATTGATTAATCATCAAATAATCGCTTACTACAGTTGTAGTTAGTTAAAGCCCTAGTTATTATTTGTCATCAGAGTATAATATCTCCAACGTCAGCTGAGGTTCAGCCCAGACCTCGTCACATCAGAGGTCAAACCAACAATTAGTTCCTTCGGCCTGAGGTTTGACCTCAAACATGACTTGACGATATTTTGCGGGCGAACTTAAAACTGCTCCTGCTGCAACAGAGCAGCGTGTGAGGTAAATATCCAGAGTCTGATTGCACCTTGGAGAAAGCGTGGCGAATGAAAGTTTCCACAATCTGAGCCCTCTGCTCTTTGGTCAGCGCCTCCTTCAGCAGCTCTCTCTCTCTCATCTCCTTCACTCTAATCTCCTGCCTCATGTCTTCCAGCTCCAGGCGCACGTGGCTGACAAACTCTGAACGTTTGCTCTCATCATCAAAAAACAGCACCTGGATGTGCACACGCACGCACACCCACACACACACACACACACACACACACACACACAGAGCACAAAAGATAAAAGTGATGGAGATCAGGTATACCTGCAGAGTCATGCTTAGATCAGGGATTAAGCTGGCAGCAACACTAAAGCAAAGATAACTTTGCTTTGTTAGATATAAATCTGTCTGCAGAAGATTAAACTGGACCGTGGCGTTTTAATCCGGTCGTCAGCAACTTACCAGGTCGTACTCTTTTGGTACTTTGAGCAGGAGAGATTTATGGTGATGACTGCTGGAGAGAAAGATGTCCAGGTGGTTCTGGTTCCTCAGACTGAGGGAGCGGTGCACGGCCCCGGATCCGTCCAACACCTGCAGCCTCCTGTTTTCGATCTCCACACTGACTGGATGCAGCGGTTTTCTACGGCCCTGCCACTCGTACGCTGCAGCCAAGAACACAGGAAAAAGATAAATACAGTAAGATACAGGGCAATTTAAATGATCAAGAGATAAAAACCTCTTAAACTTTACTGAATTTTTATGTTACAGCCACAAATGTCATAATTTTTTATCTTGGATTTTATATCAAAGAATCTGCAACTTGTGGCTGTTATATTTTCTTAATAACTTTGGCTAACAATTAAAAGGAACAAGTTAATGTTTTAAATACGGACATAATAAATTCAGGGTTTTTAACCAGTTTTCAAATTCTTTCTGCAATATTTGCACTGAATTTTTACAAGAATAACAATAAATGTACCAATAACATTTCTTTACATTTGCTTTTCTTCTCATTAGTTTGGAATCTATGTGCTTTTCAAAACATATTTATCATCTGTTTACCTTTATTTTAAATGCTAAAAATAGAAATAAAATTCTGTTTTTAAAAAAATGACATAAAATTTCTTATATTATATAATTCAAATCCAGTTTCTATAGAATATTAAATCTACTGTTGAAAGAAACTCTTGTTTACCGTTGTTGATAGGGAAGAGGCTACCGGTTATTTTATTAAAAATGGTCACATTCTGTAGAATTTTAATTTAGCCACTTAACCTTATTTTGTACAAAATTATAAATATGTTAAAAGATGTAAAACAAATAATTAGATAAATAAAAATTTAAATTTTTGCTTAAAATCTACAGCTAAAAAATCCTTTTAACATCAACATGTGAAAATCTTTCTGCTTTATTTAACATTAGTAAAGCGTAGAGTTTAACTTTTTTAAATTAACTAATTAATAATTGAATAGCGAAAGTTGCTTAATTGAACGATTTTGAATTATTTTTTTACAGAATTTGAACCAGGTGAAGCTAAAACTAGACACTTGAGGAGTTCTGGGTTAAACATGCTTACAGACAAAGACGGTTTTTGATCTTAAATTGAACATTTATATATTGTTTAACAGTCTATCTACTCCAGATGACGATTAATTGATTGCTAAAATTGTTGCCGATTATTTCAATTATAGATTAATCACGATTAATCTGATTAATCAGATTAATCAAGCGCTAGTTGGGAACAAAGTAAAAATGCTGAAGAAGCTTGACAACTTTAAGAATCTGAGTTTAATTATTTGTTTCTAATTTCACATGGTTTGTGTTTTGTATGCTCTTTTTTAGACAGACAAAAACAAACAAAATCTGATTCTTAATCAACCAAAACATCACAAATAAATGCTAAAACTCCACAGATTTCCTACCAGCAATTCCCAGAGTCGGCTCCTCTGTTGTATTTCCTGCTTTTCCTTTTCTCCTCTGAAACTTTTTGTACCTGTACTTCCGAAGGCATGCCACCAGACAAGCCACCAGAAAACTCACTGGGAAGGCAAAAATAATTAGCTTCACTAAACATAAACTGTTTCCAGGACGCAAACAGAGAGAGATTTCTACACTGACCAAGAGGGAAGAGACACATAACAATGATGGCGATCCCGAAGCCGGCGTGGCTCCCATCAAAGTAGTCCAGGTTAGTAACGTTGGTGCACGGATGCAGCATCGATGCATCCAGCTGCGCAGGCTGAGGACAGGGATCACCTGGAAGCAAGACGGCTTTTCTATAAAAACACCTTTAAATTTTAAAAAATGACAAAACAAACGTGTTGCAGTTTTTACCCTCCGTCCATAAGAACACGTTTTCTTGTAAATCGGTTTCCTCTGCACTTGTGACGGCTATGAGCACATCCCGATATGTGAGACGGCGAATCGTCTGGATCTCCTCATCAGTAAACAAACTGAGAAGTAAAAATACATTACTACACTGCAAAAACAACAAATCTAATCTAAAATCAAGTATTTTTTGTCTAATTTATAGTTTAAATATATAAATACATTTCAAATAAGATAAAACTAATTTACAAAAAACTTTTCAGCAAGATAAGTTTTAAATAAATAAGTTCTTAATATTTATAAAAATAAAAGTACTACTATGACTGGCAGGTTATTTCACTTACAAAAAGACATTTTTTGCATGTAATAAAGTAAAATAATCTGCCAGTACTTTTTCACAAATATTAAGAAACTGTTGACTTCAAGTCAATAATTTCTTAATATTGATAAGTGATAAAAAAGTTGATCAATGTTAAGTAAATAATTCCTGAAAAATTGCCTGAAATGTTCAATACTTTCTAAATGTTGTAGGGAAAATTGTTTTTGTATCTAAAATTTATTTATAACATTTATAGGAAAAGCCTAAATATGTAATGAGCTAATATTTTTTAATTTTTATTTTTTGCATTTTTTTTCAAGGCTCCAAAAACATCCAAGTTCTAAAAAAAAAAATTATTATTTTTGACTGGCCAGGCTTTTAAGGGTTAAAAAAACCCACCTACGTCTTGCTGAAAATTTACTTTTAATTTTGTTTTGTTTAGTAAGACATTTGCACTAGAAAACCACTTGGTAAGATTTTGTGTTTTTTTGGAGACGGTGGTGATATTAAAAGTGTCTCCATCAGGGTGGGAAGTGTTGAACGTTACCCGTTCTGCTTGTTCTCGAACCAGAAGCGGTCTCCGTTTCTGACGCGTTCAAACTGATCCAGGATTATGGCAGAGAAAACCGGACCGGGTCCGTCTGTGGACTCCAGCAAACCTCCAGGGAAGAGCTCCAGTTTCGAGATGTCGCCGCCGTACAGCTCCGCAACGTCGCGCAGCAGCTGTAGAAGCAGAGTTACGTTTAATGCATTTCATCTGTGTTTTTGTCCATGAATTCATCTTTTCAGAGGCTGCAGGTGAGACCTGCGGGTTGTTGCTGCTCAGCTCAGGGTTAATTTCCTCAAACGTCTTTACAGGAGGCAGATCCAGAGCTCTTCTCGTCTCTGTGTAACTTTGCAGACCGAAGTCTCTCCCTCTCTGGATGGTCAAAGCCACCAGATCTGTGCGGCTGAACCTCAGCGGTCCATACATGAAGTCTGTGAAGGTGGAAACAGCGTTAAGACGCATAATGGATGTTTCAGTATCAACAGTTTAAAAACTGAAAACCTCTGAGGTCCTCCACAACAATGTGGTCTTCTTTTTCTGCAATCTGAGACGCCATGCCCATCAGAAGCTCATCCACATCTTGACTTGTCTTCATGTTGGCACTCTGAAGAAAACAAATATCTTAAAAGGCGACTCTTCCTGCTTTCTTTAACAAGATAGGATCAGTCTATGGGCTGCAAAACAGCATTTTTTTTTTTTTTTGCGCAAATTCATTCTTAGACAGTGAGATTTTAGTCTGATCAGTTCTGCTTATTTTGAGCCGTTTTCAACATTTATATTGCACACGAAAATGGCTGCAAACAAGTGTCCAGTTATACAGCTGTATTTACATCTTTGAAAAGCAGAAGTGGAGCCTCCTGCACAGCCATCAACAATGCAGCAAATGGTTTCTGGATTGTGAACCAACAACAAAACACTTGTCTTTTCCCACAGCTGACCAAATATGCTGTAGCCCATCTTGGGTTGCTAGGTAATGGGCTGGGATTCACTGGGGTTGCTAGGCAACGAGCAATGCCTGTTGATTTGTGATGTTACATTCTAGAAGTTTTTGAATCGGGTCATTTTCTAGACACCAAAAAAAACCATTAAAAACATCTGGGAGGTTTTTTTTTGTTTTTTTTAAACTCTTGGCTGTTTTTAGAAGCAGCTGAGACCAAAATTTAAGCACATGAACATGCAAAATGTGAATTTTGCACATTATAATCTATTTTAATCTATTTGACATCATTTTAAAATGGTTTCTATAAATAGTATAACAACTGTGGGATATATTTCACTGAGATTAGAGGATGTTCTAATGGTACAGTGGATCTTGAAGCTGCCACAGTTTGTCACATTATAAACACAAACTTCTGTGTGTTCTATGTAAAAAAAAACTACTGTGTGTTACTCTATCCCATCGCCTCCTCATAAAATGTTAAAATGTTTAATAACTGAATATTTCGGCAAGGCTATACATCCCAAGTTTATTTTCTTTTACGTTAAACGATACTCAAACGTTCCTTCAGGACGTTCAGAAGCTAAAATACCAACAAAAACTTTCTTTCTTCTGCAAATCGTAGATATTAAAGACATATTTATAGTCTAAGTAATTCCTTGGAGGGGTAACTTGACATTTTCCCCATTTATCATTGAAGAACCTTCAAATTATCTGCATTCAGCAGAACTTAAAGGTCCATGATCTTTCCCCAAGGCATACCTAAACATTTCCTCCGTGTTGACTCAGGGTTTATCTAACAGCGCTGCCATTATTTTTAAACTTTACTTTTAAAAGCACAACAGCAACATCTGTAAATAAATTTGTGATTAAAATAGAAGCAGCGTTTTTAACAAAGTTTACATCAACCATCTGCAACCGTCTCGGCCAAATGAAACAAATATGATCGCTAAAATAAATGTTCAATATTTTTAGTTATACAGTTGAAACCAAAAGTTTATATACGTCAAATAAAAATACACACACACCTTTTTTCTCACTCTGAAGTTAAGTCAAACTTCTCTGGTTTTAGAATAGTTACAATCACCAAAATTATTGGTGATTTCATGATTCTTAAATGATTCTGAAGGCATTAATAAGTAAATCTATGACATTATTGTGGCATCTAGCAAACTGAATTAATTTTGGTAATCCTAATTGACCAAAAACAAGAGAAATTTAGTCGGATTTAACTTCAGACAGTGAGAAAAAAAATGTACCTGTCTTTTTATTTAGTGTGTGTAAACTTTTAGTTTCAACTGTACAATGGAGTATTAGCGCCACACTAAGAAAACAAAATAAATAATTATTCTTGTAATATCATGACTCTATTCTCTAAATACTACGACTTTATTTAACTTTATTGTATCACAAATTTATATGGTTTAAAAGGAAGTTGATAGTATATTTATTTACCTGCCGCTTCCAGAAGCTGTTGCAGAGACGCATTGCTGGTGATTTACTGCCATCGATGTTGGTAATTTTTCGAAAATGACAGGTTTTGTTTCTGCAGAGAATAAAAGAAAAACCACTGTAACCAAAATTTATACTCAAGTAAGAGTAAAAAGCATTTGATAAAAAAATCTACTCAAGTACTGAGTAACTAATCAAAGCATCAGTAATTTAATATTTAAAAATTACATAACCAGACAGACCAAATTGTAAGTTATGTGGAAAGTTTGGGTATTTTATGAACCAATTTGAAAATAATTCATGTAAATAACATAATTACACAATTTTACTGAGGTAAGAAGAGAGATACTTCATAATAAAACTAGTCAAGTAAAAGTAAAAAGTACAGTGTAGTAAAAATACTCCTGAAAAAAAAAGTTATCCCTGTAAATGTAATTAGTTCAAACCCAACTCTGCTAAAAAAAAAAATGCAACACTGAATCATTACCTCATGTAGACACCAGGGGGCGCCATAGTCATACCAAACCGAATGGCAGCAGCTTGAAACTCAGGAGAAATACCTGGATCCACAAACTTCTGGTAGCCTGCAAAGAAAAAACAAAAAAAGACACAAACATATCACAAAAAGCTGCGGCTTAGAAACAACTTCCAGCATCTAGAAAGTGTTTTTCCTAACAAATAAAAGTGAGTAAGGTCCTGGGATCCTCTGACTATTGTCGCCATAACTTTCTTCAGCCATGGCAGCTTATTCAGCAGAACTGGGAGAGCCGGGCTAGTGGTTTGCTGACGGAGCACATGCCTGTCAAACTCCGCCACCGGTAGATCACCTAACCGCGGACTGCGGTGGCTGGTGCATTACCTGATTCCCTGCACTTGTACGCACTCGCTCGCTACGGGCTGGCTCAGGCTTACCGGGATAAGGAGGGAGTTTTCTGTCTCCGAGGAATCCTGGCAGCCATTCATAGAGAGCGATGTTCTGTGATGAAACACATGGAAGGTAAAAATTCATTAAATGCACCAGAAATGTCCTGTTCCTTCTGTTTTTGGGATTTCTCTGTATGGAAAGCAAGTTTCCCATTTTATCGCATTTCAACTACGATTTTATTTAATTATTTTAGTTATCAGTTAAGTTACTGATTATTCTGACAATTAATTGATTCATTGAGCAAGCAATTAGCATATTCTGTATATTTTTCATTTAAGCCCTGTTTTAAATACAACATTAGAAATACATTAATTATGCGAATAAACAAATAATTAATTTCTTATTTTAAATAAGAAAATAAACACTTTATTGCCAAAAATGGATGATCATTTCTAAAAAAATAAATTAAAAAAAGATGCATTTGTATAGTGCAGGGCTTATGTGCTGATTATTTTTGGATTAGCAGATTAATATCTGGATATTAAAGTTTTTTTAACACAATTTGAACTGGGTGAAGTTAAAAATGCCACTTGAAGAGCTTTTGGTAGAATAAATTTACTATTTTTATTATGGAAAATGTAGATATTTATTTTTATGAGAAAATTGTCTTGTTTAAAGCAAATTTATCTGCCAAAGGAAGTAGCATGTTTTAATCGATATTAAGGAATTATTTACTTAAAACAAGCTTGCTGAAGAGATACTTGCAAGTTAGTTTTGGCTTATTTCACGTGAAGATTTTTGCACCAGAAATTAGACAAAAAAATACTTGGTAAGACTTTGTGTTTTTGCAGTGTACGTGCAGGGCAGAGCTGCGACTGGTCAGAAATGACGCTCTGCTCCCTAACTACCTCCTGTCCGTCTTTTCAGAGTGCAAATTAAATCATCACCTGTGCAGCGAGAGGATTATTCTTCTTCTGCGTTTACCTGGAGTGTGGCGACCACGGTCTTCCTGGCGTTTTGAAACAGCCTCTCATCTGACCACTCCGGGTTCTTCTTGTGCAACTTTGCGGCAACATAATTGTGGTAGCGAAACCAGATAATCCCCTCTGCTGCCGTGAACAAGTTCTCGTTGGCCCATGCATTTCCCAACTCTGCACATGGAAGGTGGCACAAACAAGGACAATTTGCTATTTCATCAGGTGAATTAGCCTCATTATGACCGCAACGTGCAGAACTAGGTCAAATACGTGACAAACTGCATGAAAGAAGAACACATAAACAGCACACGTTTCTCAAGTGTGCAGAACTTGATCAGTTTTCTGCTACCAGCAATCAACCACTAATTAGAAATTATAATTTAGTGTTTTATTTTGTTCAAAAATGTGACAAAAGTTGGGACAACAACCTGCGACTTAACCAAAAGGTGATAACTACGCAACTTTCACAACGGGAGCAACAAAACACGGGTTTTATGACACTTGCATGACTCGTCTTTTGTTTTAGAGAGAAGGATTTACTGCGGTCAGAGTGACATACCATTTACACAATTATTAAAGAGTCACAGCGCACGTCAGGCTGGACCTGCTTTGACTCAGGCTGACAGCAAGGGCTGAAATATTATTAATGACAAACTATTTCTGATTTTGTTTTTGCTTTCTGCAGCTGGCAGTATCGACTGGGCGGCTATTGCAAAATGCAGAGGAAGAGTGGGGCAGATTGTTTTGAAGCTGCAGTTTAAAGTTTAGTTGTTTTTTTCTGGACTGTAAGATTTTGAAAATAGCTCCTCAGATTAGTGGAATATGAAAATAGTGAGTTGCTTAAGCTTTACTGTTCAGAATGAGCAGCATATCCTAATGATCCTAATAATAAGATAAAAAAGTGGCAGATTCTGCAGATTTTTCATTTAAGTTTGTGTTAGAATCATATTAAAGGAAGCAAACAAATATGTCTCTGTTAAAATGGAATAAGATAGCACTCGTTTTGTGTACGCTTGATCATTTGTAGCAAAGAATACAGAGTTGGCTAATTTGTTTTTTATTTTTGGATTAGCAGATTAATAAATTAACAGCAAACGGTGCTTAATAATAGATTTTTCATACAGATTTTGAAGAGGGTGATGCTAAAAATGCCACTTTAGGACTTTTGGCTAGAACATATTTACAGAAAAGTGTATATTTTTATGCAGTTTTGGCCTAAATACTGCTCTGAATGTGTTGTTCTTTCACCAAATGGCTTTTTACTTGATAATGTAGACTCTACTTAACGATTAATCGACTACTAAATGAGTCAGTTGTGATTAATCTGCAAGGATTGAGAGAAATCTCACCATAAAGTCCCTGTGGTCCATATTCTCCAGTGGAGGGGTCGGGAGCGCTCCACATGAAATTGCGACCCCCTCCTTTATTCGGCATGTTCCACTCAGACCCTCGATTCAAGAGTCCTCCAGAGAAACTTCTCAAGAAGTCAGACCAAGAAGAGGAAGGACCATAAATGGAGCTCCCGTCAATCCACGCTGTCACAGAGTTCACCTGCATGAGTGGCGCAGATTATCAGAAGTAAAGTAAGAGAACGACTCAGAATGCAGCCCTGACTAAAGGTAAACAGGAAGTAAAGGTTGAGCACCTGAGCTCGAGGGTTGCCGGGACTCTGGCCGGACAGTTTGTTCCATTGTCCTCTCTGGAAAGGCAGCCGCACGTTCCCAGTGGCATTGGGATCAAAGACAGGATCCCCTTTAGGGACTTTGATGTTCATGAACTGAGGCGGGCAACCAGGAGTTCTTACATCGAAAATCTCAAAGGCAACATGGTAACCTGAAAAGATTTCAGCATAATTAACAAGGTGAGACACAGATTCCCGAGTGTTTAACCTCACAAAGTCATTAATTAATTACAAGAGTACAATGTTTCACTTTAAATTCGTATAAGCTGCAGCTGGCCACAGCCCCCACTCACACGTGAAAATGGCTTCATACACACACACAATTACACACCCGCACATCTCTGATAAGCAGAAGTGGAACCTCCTGCACAAACAACTAGAATGTAGCAAGAAGTTTCTGAATGGTAAGTCAACAACAAAACATTTGTCTTTTCCAGCAGCCATTGTACATCACATTCAATCAGCTGGCCAAATGTAATGGAGCTCTGCTTGGCTTGCTAAGTAACAGCGCAGTGCCCCTCCATTGTGACTGAACAATTGGAAGGTTTTTTTAAAAAGCTTCTTTTCCAAAATAAAGGAAAGCACTAAAGTATTGCCAAAAAACCGTCTGGGTTGCTTTTGGTAGTATAACAATGTGCAAAATGTTAAATTTGCATAACTAAATTCAAAACTTATGTGGGTTCATATGAAAAGGCTGCATTTCTTTTGGACCTGTGATGAACAGCTACATGGCTAAGGTGTGTCCTGCCTCTACTCCCACATTTCTCCAGTGACTTAATGGCATAAACAGCATTAAGTGGCGTGGGACATGGTACAACAACACACTATGCTAGCTGTACTCACAGGAAATATAGAAATGTAAGACGCAATTAAAACAAAAACAGCATTTTCTACAATATATGACATCTGGAGGTTGAAAGAGAGCAAGACTCTCAGTAGATAACAGCAAGGCAGAATGGAGTACAGTAAAGTTGATTTGTTTTTCGGTCTTTGATACAAAAGATCCTGGATTTTGAAATGTCATCAGCTTTTAGAAACTGACAGAGTTAAAGTACAGACTTATATTATCAAAGTGAAGCAGCCTTGTTAAAGGCACTAACGGATAATACAGATGATATTGACAGCTTAAAATGTTGACTCCATGATCATTTTCTATCTTTTTAAATAATATAATTATTGTTAGAACAACAGCGAAAGTAGTAGAAAAACTTTAAATGTTTTTCTTAAAGAGAAAATAATAATAATAATAATAATAATAATAATAATAATAATAATTGGGGCCTTTTTGAAACTTCAGATACCAAATTTGCTTTTCATGATTGAATTTATGACACCAGTTTTTTTTAACCATTTAACTTTATCACCAGCATAATTTAAATAAACAAATCATAATTTTTCTTTTACAGCACATAGTGCTTTAATTTGTGACTTATTTGTGCTCCAGTGTTTCACAAGTAGCTAAATATGTTATGTCTGAGCACTTCTAAAGCATATTTACTACGGCATTTATTGCCATTGTAGATAGAAAAAATTAACATTTTTCCTCCAAAGATTTTCTTTAAAAAAAAAAAAAAAAAAACGTTTCTGATTTTAAAAAGTCGAACATTTGCCAGAAAAAAAATCTCAGAAATTTTGAGATTAATCTCAGAAATTTTTTATAAAATTCAAGGCATTTTCTAATTTTGAAAAGTCAAAAAAGTTCTAGAAAAAATGCATTCATTCTTAGATATTTCTGATTCATCTCATAATTCCTGAGTTTTTTCTATCAAATTTTCGACTTTTCTAAGAAACTTTCTGAGTTTTTGACGGAAAAGCACTCATTTTTTCTATTTATAATGACGTAAACATGCGTTATAAATGCTCTATATTTTTATTTGAGAAACAACGGAGCACAAATAAAGTCACAAATTATTATTTTTGACTGAAGCATTAAGTCGTTTACTTTACTTTTTTTTGTGTATTTTTATCGTATATGTTTTCATTATTCTTATTGATCATTTCCTTCATATTTACCGAAGAACAGAGACAGCACGGTCCGGTTGCGTGCCGAGGACAAACCGGAAGCTCCCCCGGCCAACAGCCTGCTCAGCCCGCGCGCGTTCGGCTGCACCGGCTCGTGCACAGGTTGGTAGACTCCATCCCAGTAGCGCGCGGGCACGAGGCGCACTAGATGAGCACCTGCCGTGAGCACAGAGTCGCCATCAGTCACCCGGTGATGTGTGAAACCCAGTGGCGGAGCTAGACTTTTAAAGTTGGGGGGGCCAAGGGGGGCCAGGACTACCTCTGGGGGGGCAACATTTAAAATGTGTGTGTACATCTATCTATCTATCTATCTATCTATCTATCTATCTATCTATCTATCTATCTATCTATCTATCTATCTATCTATCCTTCTATCCTATCTATAATTTAAAAAAATAATATCTATCTATCTATAATTTAAAAAAATAATATCTATCTATCTATAATTTAAAAAAATAACCAAACTGAATATTTGGTTAGTTTTTAAGCCCCTCTGTCATTTGACATGTTATAATTAACACCTTTGACTGGCGCACATGGAGACATGATAGACTTTATGCAGAGTTCATCGCAGAGGAAACTAAAATCAATCAAATAAAAGATCCTTTCTGAATATCATCTCATGGACACTGAACTAAATGCGTCTTTCTGACCGAGAGCTGACAGCGTGTTGAAGAGTTATGGACACCTTGGTTAGGAAGCTCTGGTTTGACAGGTAATTTGACAGGTAACAATATTTCGGGTCGGACCAGAATTATTTGCCTGATGGTGGTTCGGGCTTCTAACGAGTTTACATTTAATGAGTTTGCAGCACACAGAGAAAACCTAAAGAGAATGTGATCTACCTATTGTAGTTTAAGTAGAGGAATAACAGCTGACTGTTGAGAGAGGAAAGAATTTAAAGTGCAGATCCGTTAGGCAGAAACAAGCGCAGAGCGCTGGGCAATAAATGCGCGTAAATGCTCCACCGTTACGCTCCAATCAATCACACATGAGATGACAAACGCCAAATATACAATATATAGTTACACTGCTTAGTTAATGGTGTTTTAAAAACAAAACCAGTAAAAACTAGTTAATATGTCAGATTCCCTCCTCAGCCTCGTCTTGATAAGAACAGAGAGCAGTCCGCTGGTTTCTGTCCAGACTGTGGTCAGCTGACCACTTGGTGCGCAGACAGTTTCAACTTTACGCACAAAGAACATCGTGGAGCTCATTATTAATCATACTAAGAACAATATCAGTCAGAGAATCATCTCTGATCTGGACGCTTTAACGGACCAGAGACTTTGGAGCTTCTAGTGCAGCTGATCCGCTTCTGCGGAGTTTTTCTCCCGCTGAGGGATCAGGAAACGATCAGAGTTCTGTCGTCTTCTAATCACGTCATTTCGTGAATTGTTACCTGATTTCAAAAACGTTCTAACAGAGAAATAATAAATGTTTCGTTTAATGACTACAAATTGGAAATAAAATTATTTTTTTCTTTGACGGACAACGAAAAAACTCTAGCGCCACCTCTCCTCCAAACTACGAACATCGTCGGCCCCTCTTCGGTTTTTTCTTTTTTTTGCGGAGGATCAATAAATAACTTATTGGTGTTTTACAACCACCAGGTATGAAGTGCTTTAGCCTTTGAGTTGCACCACAGCGCAGCACAACTGAAACACCCAGGACAAGAATTTCAGCTTGTTTTTATGAGTACAAAGGAGGCTGGTATCGCGCCTGATCTAAATCTATTTATTTATGTCATCACATGGACTTATATAAAGTTTTATACATTTTCTTTTGATATATTTATTATTGTTTTTCTTCTTTAGATATTAGGTTGACTTAGAATGATTCCAAATAATGTACAGGAATAACCTGGTGCTGTTACATGTCAATTATCTGGGGGGGCCACTGGGGGGGCCAATCAGATGACAGGGGGGGCACTGGCCCCCCTGGCCCCCCCTCTGGCTCCGCCACTGGTGAAACCGGGACCGCCGCCGCCGCCTGCCGGGACTTACCGACGGCTCCGCGCTCCGGATGCGCCAAACTGTTGTACCAGCCGTCAAAGCGAGGCACCTCCCAGCTTAGTTCACCTTCACAATCTGCATTTTTTTGAAGGTTAAAATTAACCAGCTGCTTGTATTTTTACAGAGTAAAACACCGCTGAAGTTTACTCACGCTCACTGAGGATGAGCACCGAGCCAGCAAGTGTGCAGACTCTCCAAACCCATTTACGCAAATCCATTGAGGCGAGAGGTGCTTCTTGGCTCAAGAGGAAAGAAGGACTCCTGAAAAGTGAAGACTATGTGCAGGTAGCTGAATGTTATTTTCATATTTTACGAGTTTCTGTACTTAGATAGGAGATTAAATGTATAATATTTAAGTTAGTACACTGAAAGTCCCATAAAGTTAACAAAAAACACACAGTCTCACCCACTGCAGAGGCAGAGATGTTCACCAGGTGCAGCTGAACGCAGGTTTGATGACAGCTGAGAGATACTGCAATACTTGCAGCCTACACCTGTTGCTCAACCTAACGCCAAACTGTATGTGTGACCTATTTCCCAAAAAGGAATTGCCATCCATGTCAAGATCCTTCCTCTTTTTTCCACAGCATCCCAGTCATTGCATCCTTCCTCCTCCTCCTCCTCCTGTGTGACACAAGGGGGGTCCACAGGTATAAAAGAAGTGTACGTTCCCTCAACAATCAGACTTCACGCCTTTCCTTGTCCTGCACATCTCAGGTAAGACAAAATCTTCAGAATTTATTTTTGTATCTTTATTAAATTTAATGGTGCAATCACTCAATGAGCAGTAATCAGAGGAAAACTGAGGTTCTGACTGACTGATTTAAGAGTTTTTTCACTGTTTTCTGTGTGCACACAATGCAAAGCAGAGCTAGTTGTTACTCTAGACTCGACTCCTTCAGGTTTAATAAAGTGCCATGCCTCAGGGTGGTAGTTTCCTTATCAGTTGTAAGTAAAGCTGTTATCTCTGCACCTGGAGGAAAGTGAGAAGCGGCGCTCTAACACTGCTTCCTCTGTTACGCTGCCTAGTCTCGGCTCAATCCTTAGATCAGAAGCTAAGATGACTTTCTACGACGACATTTACCCATTCTACCCGCTACAAAGGACTGCCTTCATCGTCAGCGGCCGACTGCTCGCCATTATTCTGGTCTTCCTCATGCTGGCAGTCGGTCTGCTTCTCATCCTGCCAGGAATACGAGGAAGGACGGTGAGTGCAAGTTTTCTGTCCATCTGCGTTTGCTGGGATGCTTTTCTATTATTGTATATATTCAAAATATTTTTGTTTCCTATCCAGCGGGTCTTCTGGATGCTTAGGATCATGACCAGCTTGTTTATTGGTGTAGTTATAGTAGGTGAGTTATGTATAAACTGTAAAAACACCAAGCATTTCTAGTGCAAATATCTTAGTAAACTTTAAATAACTTACAAGTATCTCTTCAGGAATATATGTAAACTTGTTTTAAGTAAATAATTCCTTAAATCTGGTGGAAAACACTTGTCCATTGGCAGAAAAATTTACTTATTTCCGCGTGTTATAATTGAAATAATCTGTCAAAGGAGCAACTGTTTAAAACAAGCTTCTATATCTTGCTGATAAGCTATTGTTTTGTCTTGATTCACGTTTACCAAGATATATGCACTAGATACTGGACATACAAATACTAAGATTGTGTGTTTTTGCAGTGTATTTGTTTTAATCTATAAAAAAATATTAGATTTTTCTTGGTCTCCCATCATCATTCGCCTTTGTGTCCTTTTTGTGCAGCTCTGAACTTCACCAACAGCTGGGCCGAGGCGAGGATGACCACAAACGCTACCTACAAGTCCTTCAGTAATGCTGTCATCCAGGCTGAGGTCGGCCTGCATGTTGGGCTGTATGGCATTAACGTGACACTTAGAGGTGAGTCACTCTTACTGCCTGTGTGTTGGACGCTTCAGCGGCTTAACCAGATCAAGTCTTTGTTTTCAATGGTCACCTACACACTCAGGTTGTTCAATCTGAGAAAATTTCTGTGCAAGTTGGGAATTAATTATAGTTTAATGCATTTTGAATACATAAAAAGAGCAGGGTCTTTTATTTAGTTGGCATCCTGAGTTGTTTTGAGGGTTTTTATAATTATTTTGTGTTTATTCGTCTCTTTCTTTGATTTGATCAGTCTTGTTTCTGTTTTTAGTTGATGATAGTTTATTTCTCGTCTGTAGTTTTTTTTAAATTTAACTTCGTTTCTTAGGTTTAGTCATTCTTTAGTGCAGTCTTTCGTCCGCGGGCGCCCCAAGTGGTCTACAAGGTACTGCATGTAAACAACCGTTTAATTGCCGTTGTTACGTTAGCTCAGAGTGCGACGCTACAGCTAGCTTACCACCGGAATGTGTTTTAAAATAATAATGGAACACTGGATTAAAGCCGGATAATTCAAAATAAAAACTTAAGATACTTGTGAAAAGAAAACAACTTAAGGATTACTTCAGGATTACTTATGATCGGAGGATTTGGCTCTCTGAGTCAATATTTTGTAGAACCTTGTGTTGCTGTATTGGTCATTCAAATCCTGGCATACACAGGGTTTGGATGTCGGCTTGAAAGTAAAGACACATTTTGACACCTAGTGGAACATGTTACATGCACCCACTTCCTGGTTCACCATGAGGGGAGCCAGGGTGTCTCTTATCAGACAAGATAAGAGACACTTTTCTTTTCTTTATTTTTTGCTTTTCTAATGTAGTGATACAATATTGGTCTATAGTCATTATACTCTTTCACATTTTGTATGTTTTTATACATCCATTTGGGTCTGAATTGCTTCTAAAAAAAAAAAGAAAAGAAAAAAAAGCCCGCTGTTTTTTGACAATAAATTAATGTTTTTTGGTGTCTGGAAAATGAGCCGTTTCAAAAATCTACTGATTTTTAAGTCACATTTGAGAGGCACTGTTACCTAGCAACCCCATCTGAGCCAAAACCTATTACCTAGCAGCCAAAGCTGAGCTCCAGCATGTTAGGTCAGCTGGTTTTATCGCTATATGTGCTGTACAGTGGCTGTTGGAACACTCAAGTGTTTCGTTATTGACTTACCATTCAGAAACCACTTGCTACATTCTTGCTGGTTGTGCAGGAGACTCCACCTCTGCTTTTCAAACATACACTGTTATATAATTGCGTATCTGTTTGCAGCCATTTTCATGTGTGACGTCCTCACCTGTTCAATGAAGCGTAACAGGTCACCTAACGCACAGTAAACATGAATCTTCTGATGTTTTGAAGCACTACCACACAAAAAAATATATTCATATTTGACATGCATTAGCTACCTGCAATGTGGGGTGGGTTTCTCTTTCCAACAGAATCCTTTATCAACTTGGTTCAGCCTTATTTGTAAAGGGAGTGTTAAAGAGTAAAAATAAAAAGAGCAAGCAGAGATGGGATGCTGTTATATAATTATAACAATGACTGACTTGCTGTACTGGATGTACTCTTCTGACTGCAGCATATTGTTTTCTTTCGACTCAGGCAACCCCATTGTGCAGTTCAATGAAACCATCAACTACAATGAGATGTTCAGCTGGCATGACATCGCTGAAGAAGAGTATGAGCAAGCTTTGATCAAAGGTTTACCCAACCCCATCCTATACATCGTGGAGAAATTCACCCTGAGCAGCCCCTGTGGGATGATTTTTCAGTACAGTTACTCCGGACGCTTCGCCTCTGCAACCCTCTGGTAATTAATGACAACCCTTACACACATACAGGCATCAAGAATTAAAATAACTGTGTATAATTTGTTCTGCAGGACGGCATTCTGCTGCTGGATTCTCGCCAACATCTTGTTCTTCTTGCCCGACGTTGTTTACGCCGGGTACATGACCATGGCCACCGCCGCCTTCATCTTCTTCTCCATGGCCTCCTTCTCCACCATCAAGAATGTGCCTCGGTGTGTCTTCTCCATAGGCGAAGACTCCTTTGTGACAGAGTACAGCCATTCGTTTTGGCTGGCTCTGGCTACAGGTGAGCACTTCATGGTGGACATTCAGGCAACGTTCACACTGCAGCCTGAAGTGACCCAATTCAGACTTTTTTTTTTTTTTTTGCCTTAATACGACCTGTAGCTGATATTTTCATGACAGTCTGAACAACACAGATCCGACTTTTACAAATGCGACTCAGGTCATTTGGATATGTGGTTCTAAATCCCGATACATATCCTATATTTTTAAATTATTATTATTTTTTTAAATGTGACCTGAGTCTGAACGGCCAGGTCGCATTAATCCCACCTGAACGTCATTGATACTCGACAAACGTCACTATTCTGCGCTCTGATATACGCAAGCGGGAAGAAAAGCAACAATCATGGCGGGCTACAATGAGGATTAACCTGTTACTGTGCTGGCTCCGGTCGGACAACATCTTTAAAATCGTAAGATATACTCCACCGTCAGCATCCATGTTTACTTCCGCAAACACAGAGCACTTCTTCTACTTTTTATGGCGGTTGGCAAAACGCTGAGCGCGCTCTCTGTGATGTTATTGCGCCCTCTACTGCGCATGCGGGACACTTTCAGGTCGTTTGCAGTTTTCACCGGAGAAGACATACAAGTGGCATTTATTTGGAAGTGTGAACCACCACGCTAAAACAAAAATCCGATTTGACAAAAAAATCGGGATTTGGTCACTTCACGCTTCACATAGCCTCACTGGTTCTGTACAGATCCATCAAAAACTACTGGGAAACCTGGTAAAGATGAGTAAGAAGCTCTAAAACAAATAATTTTTATTTTAGTAGGATAATCTTGCACGTTTTGAAATACACATACTGTGAGGGAAATCTATTTGTTTGGATTTTACAGAAACAAAAATCTGTCAAATTGTTTCCTCTCTGGTGTTTACTTTCTATCACCAGATTTTGCCAACTGGATATCACTATGTGGTCTTTAACTTTTAATGAACTAGTTCTGTGATTAAGTCTGTCACGACAATAAATTCTGCTGGACAATAAATTGTCCCAGAAATTATTGCGATAAACGATAATGCTGCTTTGAAGCCAAAACAAGTCATTGATTATTGGCATAATAATGCAAGTATAATTTCGTAAAGAACACTTAACACTAGAGGATGTTTTAAATATCCAAAATAAAAAACGACAACCAAAAACACTAAATAATTTTTTTCTCTTTAAATTTAAATTTTCTCTTTTAATGTCCAACCAAGGACAAATTGAAATAGAAACTACACACAACCAAAACCATAAATAAAATGTATTACAGAGTCCCTGTATACAGAATTATCCTGGGGAAAAAAACATTAATCATCAGAATGGAAATTTTTGATCTCATTTTAAACTTATAATGTGATTAACTGGCTAACTGATTAATTGCTTAATGGAACAGAGTAATGTTTTTGATCTTGAGCCACTTAAAGCACAAATCAGCGACTCAGTTTTTAGTCTGGTAGAGGCTAACAGATTGAAATTTAAATCAGAGTAAAAACTGATTTTTATACACTTTAACATGGGTTTCAAGCCCACAGCATCACAGATCTTCTACCATGTCCAACAGTAGGTGTTTTTCCACATATTCATCTCAAAATGAAAAGGGCATCATAAATAAAATGTATTATTATTATTATTATTAAAATTATTCTTTAACACCTAACCCAACTGTACACACACTCTAATGGTTGCTATGGCGACTTGGTGTGCCAAAATAGTGCTTTTTGCTGTAGATCAGTGAACTAGGTGATTTTTTTTGTTTTGTTTTATAGAACTTAGTCCTGCCATATTCTTTATCAAACATTGAGAACTTCTGCAAAGTGTAAATTACAAAACAACTTCAAGCATATATTTAAAAAATGTATTTTTTTTTCCAAAAACTCAAAATGTATAATCAAATTGAAAGTTCAGTTTTAAAAAAAAGTTTTTATTGAGATTATTCTACAGTAGCAGAGGATGAATTTAGGCTTTTTACTCTTTCTTACATAACAGAAGAGGAGGTCGGAGGTACATAAAGACCAAAACTACATGTAAAAGTTGTGATTTTTACTGATTTCCAGGAGTGCTTTGCACCATCATCGGGTTTTTCGTGGTGATGCTGTACTTCCTGATGCCAGAGAAGGTGAAAGCAGCTTTCAGCTTGCGTTTCGACAGCTACGAGGATGAGGATAAATCTTGTCCGGAGGGCTACCTGAACTCAGTCTTCCTTAACGGAGAAATGCATCTACCTCTGACACCTAAAGTCACACCAGTAAGTAGAAACGCAACTTCATCGTATTGTCATCAGGAGTATTTTCCTGCTTTACAGTGAATCATAATTTGCTATCAAAAGCTGGGAAATGCATTCTTATTCAAAAATCCTTGATATCGCCCTTTTGTGTCAACAGCTGGCCCAAAGCATAAACAAACTGAGTTGCCAAACTTAGAATCATGGGACTTCCATAAATGCTTTAATTTTAACACAAACCATACATCTAATTAGTTTTGTTTGTTCCCTGAGAATGAGAATAGCATTGCATTAGATTTGACAGTTTCAGCATATGTGTAGATTTAAATGGTTTAAATTAAAATCTCAACATAATTCCAATCTGATGCAAGTTACATTTTTTTCTGTGTGTTTTAGCTACAAAAACCTCACAAATAAAAAACAATCAGGTGTTCTTACCAGAAAGATATGCAATTCTGCTTAAAGCTGCAGTATGTAGCTTTTATTAAAAAATGTTTTTTGCACATTTTTATGTTTCATAAAAAATCTGAAAAAAATCGATCTCCTCCACCTCCTCACTGTGCTGCTATTGACACCACTGCACCACTGCACCACTTCCGGCCAGAAACAACAATCGGAGCCTGAAGGAGGGTCTTAGCGTTGTCAGTCAAACTTGTGTACACGCCGCTCAATGTGCTAAAGAGGAGAAACAACTTACCGTTATAGGAAAACCGTTTATCCGTCTTTATGAGTGGCTATGCTAACTAGCCTGAGCATTCACGACAGGCGAGCGACGCACACATAGCATGATTGACAGCAATAAGACCCGCCTCCTGGCTCTGATTGGTTGTTTCTAGTTAACGACAGAAGAAAGCAGAAGAGCTTGATTTTTTTTTACAGATTATCGGTTTCATACCATATTGTAACAGTTTCAACAAATATGTAAAAAAATATCTTTAATAAAAGTTACGTACTGCAGCTTTAAGGCCCAATGCAGCCCTTGGGCCAACTCTGCTCACGAACCATTAAAAATATCTGATTGCAACAACTTTCTGTTTTCCAGGATCGTCTATGAAGCCATCCAGTGATCTCCTCTGATTCATACTTGAATATTATTTGGCTGAATGTGTTAAAAAAACTTTAAAGTTTAAAGTTTAAATCACTGTCATTCTCTATGTGAGCCGGTTTTATGTGTTAAACTGTAAATATGTGTTTAATGTTGTAATGTTTGTTGTCTGGGTGAAAACTAAAACTAAAAAATGTTTTTAATCCCTTTTCCTTTATGTAATAATGGAAATATATTAGTCTTTACTGAACTCCTTCCTGATTAATCTGAAAAAATATTTATATACCAGGATTTATTACAAAAAAAATTCACACAATTTTGGCACATTTAGTTTAAAGCAAGTATGGAGAAACATTGATGCCGATGAGGGTGATGTAGTTTTCCTATTCCAGGCTGGTGTATTTATTTCTGCCTTGTATTTTGAGTTTTCAGTGTATTTTCTACATCAAAGTGTTAATAAAACAAAAACAAACTTGAGTTTAGGAGAGAAATTGTATTTTTTTCTTCATTACATTCATCCAGTAATGAGTATATTGATACATTCTTGTACTCTCTGTCACTCAAAGTGTTGTTGAATCTCCTTAAACAAGAGGTGTGTCTTTGGCCTTCAGCATCGCCGTAATGCAGAGTTCGGTGCCTTTGTACATCATATTTTTGTCGACTTTTAATACTTACTGTAATAGATTACGATGTCAGATCGAGACTGAATCCCTGGTCTGTTATTTTTCCACAATCACATGCATACTGTGTTTTTGCAGGAGTAGTTATGGCCTTCCCAACAAAGCCAACCCAAAGTATTTACAGTATAAGTACATTTTTGAACCCCATATGCATTATAAAAATGACTAAATAAAAAATAAATGTGCTAATTTATCTCTTCATAAGAAAATAATCATGACCATAAAGCTACTTTTCTTTGACACCATTACCTCACGTACAGTACTACAGACGGTATTCACATTATAAGGCCATTATGATGACGTAATTCAAGATAAGACCTGGAAACGATGTTCTTTACAGCATTGCAACAAGAAGCAAAAACAATTTAAAATGGTAGAAAAATAAATTCCCTTCGTCCAGAGCTGCAGAGGATCGATCCGTGCAGGATTTCTATATGTAGACCGGCGTCTCTTGACCCGTCAGGAGTCTGAACATCACAGCAGGCATCGTCTTCATGTTGATCTGGAGCAAAGAGAGAAACGATGACGAGGAGCCGTTCTGCAGGTAGTTTAACAAAGCAATTCATGAAGATTTGAACCTCTGGTCCACATGTGTCAAACTCAAGGCCCCAGGGGCCAAACGTGGCCCGCCGTAGCTTTCTATGTGGCCCTCAACGCTCCACTTTACATCAATAAGTTCTCCCAAAGATTGGATGACAAAAGTCTTCATTATATGCAATATCATGCCTTTGTCATTATGTTAGTTGAAAATCAGAAAAATGTCTTGAACGACTGATTTTACAGCATTTTTTTTCTTTGGAAAGGTTTTGCTAGATGTTTGAGAATAATTAATAAAAACCGTCATGAAGGAAAACAGCTGACAGTTGAAAGCAAACATCTCACAGATGATTGTTCAATAACAGAAAAGGAATTCAAGTCCAATTTAAAGTAACCAAAAAACTTAAGAGGTGGTGAAGAAAATATGTGGGGGAAATGTGATTTGGTGTTTGAAAAACAAAAACTGCAAACTCCAGCCACCACTTATGCTGGATTAACGTTGAATAGAAATGCACAAATGTTTTCATTAGTTTACAAGCCTTTGTGTTTATCTGTTACATAAAACCCGAAAGAAATTCAATAACATCTGTGGTTATAAGAAGAAGCTGGAGAGCTACCTGTTCCTAAGCTAGGAATTTAAAGTGTAACAACAACGAGAAAACACTAGAGGGCAGTATTTATCAGACAGAGAAGTTTACATTATGTAAGTTATAGTCCAATCACATGTTTACAGTCATGAAAGTACACTACATTTTTTAAGGTATTGTTAATTGTTACTTACAGTTCAGATAACTAGCATTTGTTTGCACTTTATTTAATCAATTTCTGAATAAAACATTAAACAAAACGTCTTGTACAATATATTCTTTATTAATCAAGTATTTATATATTGAATACCTTTTGTCTAGAAATGCTTCCTTCCTCGTGTCTGCATTTGGGAAATCCCTGACATAGTATCTGCATGTTGCACTTCATGCATTTAAAGCGATCCACGTGTGAGAGGATCTCTGAAATGCGTCATTTCATTTGTACGGCTCAGTAATCATTGAAAATTGCAGCTCTGCAGCCCAACGATGTCTTACCTCACCCACGGAGACAGACAGAGTTTGAACAATCTTCTCGTGCGCCATGGCAACAACACTCTGCCCGTTTATTTCGATGATTCTGTGCCCGACCCGGACGCCGCCTCGCTCGGCAATCCCGCCTCGCATCAGACTGCAGATCTGACCAAAACACACCGAATACGTAGGAGACTCACCCCATTCACACTGCAGACTTAAGAGTCCCAAATCCAATTAATAAGCCTTAATGCGACCGGTATCTGATTTTTTTTCTTGACAGTCTGAACATCACAGATTTTTCGAATGCAACTTAATACTTAATACGATACATATCTGGTCACGTTCTTCCGACGTGAACGTCATTGATGCTCGACAAACGTCCTGCGTTCTGATACGCGCAGAAACAACAACCATAGCAGACTTGTGCTCTTTCTGTACCACTCAGACTGAAGACATGAATCATTTGTTTTGGAGCTGTGACACCAAAAAACTCTGGGACGATATCATGAACCTGATACTCACTATTTTCCCACAAACTCTCAGTTTTGAAACTGTTATTCTTGGCTTTACTGCTTTCGACCAGAAGAACTGCGATTCTTTTTTTGTTATCAACCTCATTAAAACTTCTTGCTAAATTCTTTATACATAAAAGCAAGTTCAGCAAAAACAAACCTTTATTCTCGATCTTTATTAACAAATTGAATATGTCCAATTATCTCACTATGTCTTCTAATAATCCAAAAGCTATGAAAACTGTAAATTTAGTACATAAATTTACTATCTTGTAATTCTCTCCAGATGATTTTCTTGTCACTGTATGTTTAAAATCCCACCTGGTATATTTTATTTTTATATATATTTTTTTATTTTCTTATGTTTGTGTAAAATGTCAATGTTTCAAAGATTGATAAAAAGAAAAAAAAAACGAAAAACAACAACAACCATAGCGGACGATAATGAGGATTAAGTTGTTAATGTGCTGCTCCGGTCGGATAACAACTTTAAAATTACAAGCTCCACTGTTAGCATCTTTGTTTACTTCTTCTTCTACTACTTTTTTTATGGCGGTTGGCAACACGCTCTCTATGTGTGACGTTATTTCGCCCTCTACTGCGCACACGGGACACTTTCAGGTCGTTTGCAGTTCACAAGGGCGATCGCATACAAGTGGGATAAAATTTGGTAATGTGGACGACCACGCCAAAAAACAAAACAAAAAAAATCAAAAACAAATTTGGGTCACTTCAGGCTGCAGTGTGAACGTAGCCTTATTCAGGTTTGGAGAATTTTATTGTTGGGGTTTTACTCACGATGCCGTTCTGAACGCTGAAGCCGAGCTGATACTTGAGGTCCGGTCTCTTTATGAGGACGGTCGTAACAGGAGGGCAGCTTACGATGCTCAGCTTCACTTTCACCTGATTCTTCAAACCCTGGAAGAAGTTTATTGAAACTGTTACAAAGGTAACTAAGATCTGGACTTTGACTAGGCCCTGCAATGTAGATTTCTTAGATGTCAACCAGTCCTTGGTGGTCTACTGTAGGGCTGAAACGATTAATCGAATTAATCGTGATTATTAAAATACTCGTCAACTAATTAGGAATCAATTAATCACAAACTGGAGAATGAAGACTGTAGAAAATCCATTTCCTAAACCCCCCTCCCCCCCAGCATATTAGGAGTTGCAATTAAGCCAAAACTGTTCAAAACATGTGAACAGTTTGTATTTAAAATAAAAACACCCTCGTCTGTAAATATGTTTTAGCCAAAACTCCTCAAGTGTCAGAGTTTTAGCTTCACCTGGTTCAAATTCACTAAAGGAATGCTATGTTGTTGCATTTTAGGCAGTAAAATGTTTATTTTCTTATTTAAAGAAGGAATTAAATTATTTATTTATTTGCATATTTTAACATATGCTTAATATTCCATGAAAAGGCAGTGAAGTTTTTGGAACTGCTCATTTTCCAGACACCAAAAAACAGCTGGGTGATTTCTTTAAGCACTTGGATTGTTCTTAAAAGCAGTTGAGGCCCAAATGGAAGCATAATAACTTGTAAAATGTGAATTTTGCAGTGTAGATTCTACCTTTAAGTCACGGTAAAGTGGCCAGGACTGATTTTCTTACCTTAATGATGCTCTGACAGGTGGCCAGTGGCAGTCCCACCAGACTTGTGTCATTAATGGACATGATCTGGTCTCCCACACTGAGTTTTCCGGACCGCGCTGCGGGGCCGCTGTTCAGCATGCTGGCCAGGATAACGGTGGGCAGAATGGAGCCCCAGCCGGACTCCACTATCACCACGCCGAGGCTCTCGCCTTTCTGCTTCTCCACATGCAGCTGGAGCGCGGATTAAAGAGCAAATATGAAGACCGGAGAGGAGCTGGCCCCTCCACCTTCTTCAAATCTAACAAAATGGTGTCAAACGTTGTTTTGTGCTGCTTCTTCTTTGAAGATATTAAAGAAAGTTAAAAGGTCACCAAACCTCCCCACATGTCAAACAAAATTGGTGTCAATCAACTGTGCATCAAAAATTTGTTTGTGCTGCTTTTTCTTTGCAGATATTAAATTTTAAAGGTAGAAAAAAGACCAGCTAAGATCTCGAACATTTCGGCAATCAAACAAAATTTGTGTCAAATGTTTGTGCAGCATTTTTTTTTTGTTTGTGCAGCAATTTTTTTTGTTTGTGCTGCTTTTTCTTTGAAATATGAATAAAAGTCTATAAAAGATCAAAATGTCAACCAGATCCCCCACAATTACGAAATCAAACAAAAATGATGACAAACATTTGTGCTGCGTTTGTGCAGCAAAAACTTTTGTTTTTGCCACTATCATTTTAAAGAGGCTTCCAGAGGTCATCAGAGGTCAACTCCTCCACCCAACATTCACAAAATCATACAAAATTGGTGTCAATCAACTGTGATACGTTTGTGCAGCAACAATTTTTATTTGTGCTGCTTTTGTTTTGAAGATATTAATGACAGTTTAAAGGTTAAAAGGTGAACCAGACCCCCCATATTTATGAAATCAAACAAAATTGGTATCAAACATTTGTGATACATTTATGCAGAAATATTATTTTGCTTGTTCTGCTCTTGTTTTGAAGATACTATGTTCAAACAACAACCAAAAAAACACACACCAATTTTGTCTGATTTGAAGAAGGTGAATGACCTTTCCTGACCTCTGGGAATATTTATTAATATCTTTAAAATGGTAGCGCCACAAACGAAGATATTTTTTGCTACACAAACGTTTGGCACCAATCTTGTTAGACTTGAAAAGGTGCCTCATTTGTGTTGGGAAACTCAGGAACGCCTCACCTCTTTACGGTTCTCTGAGTTTGAGAAGTGGACCAGGTCGTCATGGTACATTTCCTGGGAGTTGATGATGTCACTGTACTGTTTGTGGCTCAGGTCGGTCGGGTTGATGCCGTTGGCTCGCAGGAATTCCCGGTAGGCCACGCTGAAAGCCTGACCGATGGACTGCGCAATCAGCTGCGCCTGTGGAAAAGGGAGTTATGGGAAAATGAGACCGTAAGAAAATGATCCCGGCTGACAGAAGCAGAGAAAACATGCCATAAATATCTAAAATAAAAGACATGGCCGTTATTCTTTTGTAATGTTCTTGCATTATGTTTAAATCACAAGCTTTGAAGTATTTTAATTTGATTCATAACTGTAAATTGGAAGCACCAGAACTTGTTTCATTCACTTTTCAAGCATTTTCAAGGTACATTTTCAAACCTTACAATACAAATAAAGTAAATTTAAAAAGACAATTTCAATTCACTATTATATTACATCCATTACTCTTTATAACAGGGACAAAGTAAAATAAAATATAATAAAATTTTATGTTTTGAAATATGTCCATACACCTGAATAAAACACTATTTTAACAAAAAAAATCCCCCAATTTCAAAAACATTGTTTAATGTATTTATTTGAATTATACAAATCAATTAGGAATAATAAATATTCATTACATTAAAACAATCCAAACAAATTGTATTAATGTAAATTACCTCCCTGCTGAAATTAGGTGCTGAAATAAAATATACAAAGAAGGTTATTTAAAAATGTTCTAAAAATGTTCTCACTAAGTTTTCTGGCATTTAGCAAATAAAGATAATTTTGGTAATTCTAATTGAACTAAAACAAACAAAACAAAAAGTCTGATTTTATTTCACACAACCAGAAAAAAAAACTATCTTTTTATTAGGTGTAAAAAAATATCTGGTTTCAATTGTAAATAATATTTTCCAAATTTAGGCCTTTAATTAAATGTTAGGTTGAACTTTAGGTTGAGATCACGGGTACAAGCGGCCGAAATGGGTTTCCTCCGCAGGGTGGCTGGGCTCTCCCTTAGAGATAGGGTGAGAAGCTCGGTCATCCGGGAGGGACTCAGAGTAGAGCCGCTGCTCCTCCACGTTGAGAGGAGCCAGTTGAGGTGGCTCGGGCATCTGGTAAGGATGCCTCCTGGACGCCTCCCTGGTGAGGTGTTCCAGGCACGTGCCACCAGGAGGAGGCCTCGGGGAAGACCCAGGACACGCTGGAGGGATTACGTCTCTCGGCTGGCCTGGGAACGCCTTGGGATTCCCCCGGAGGAGCTGGAAGAAGTGGCTGGGGAGAGGGAAGTCTGGGCCTCCCTTCTGAAGCTGCTGCCCCCGCGACCCGACCCCGGATAAGCGGAAGAAAATGGATGGATGGATGGATGGATGGATGGTTGAACTTTATTACAAAACGGTGCAGAGTGAATATGAAGCACTTATAAAGACTTTATACAGGAATCAAGCACTTTTCAACCACTGAAAACATCAGATTCTTGAACCCTGACCTACAAATCCCATTCCTTCACATTTAAGCACAAGTCTGTTGACAAAATCTGAAAACGTTTGAGGTGTAAGCAGTACTTACATCTTCTGACTCGAAGACGTAGCAGATCATTCTGTACTGAGTTTTCCCTTCGCTGGCAGAGTCAGACGATTCAGAGAAATCCTCTGATGAAGCCTGGGACATGCGTCTCCGTGCCATCAGAACCACGATGCTGCCGATGTCGGCGATGTAGGATATGGTCCGCAAGGCACTGTCCATCATCGTCTCCTGGAGGCAGAGGAAATAACCAGGATGTTTAAGGTGACTGACACAGAAATACATCAAATTTCCTGTCAACTTCAGTCAGAGACCTCTTCGGATTGGTTGCAACACTGACTGCTACTGGAGATATGAACCTATCTCCTTAGGCTTTTGAATCAAACTGAGCTGAATCTGCACAAATAGAGTTACTGACCTGTGTGTCAGCATTCAGTACTTTGACGGCCTTAGTGGAGATGAAGAGGTCGACCTCAGTCATCATCTGAGAGTCTTCATCTTGGCTCTGGGAAGCGAAAAGACAGAAACTGACGTTGCAGTTTGAAACCCTTTTATGCTGTAGCTGCAAAAATGTTATCAAAACTCTGATCTGAAGAAGACGGTTAGCAAAACATTGGCAAATCACCAAATGATAAAACTGAATTCACAAAAATGATGTACCCATACATGTTTTTTCAAGGTTAATTCTTGTTCATGTAGCGAAACAAAGAGGTCAGACTAACTATGATGTTTCGGCTTAATACGGCAGAAAATTGGTCCAAATCACAACAACAATGCAGCAGCAAAAATAAGCTCGTCGTCATAACAGATGATTTAAAAAACAGCTGAATTTACAAAACAAGTGATAAAATCTGTGATTATAGCCAGAGATGGTTAAAGAATGCTAGGATTTCTGAATTACTAGTGTGTGGCTCATGGACAAAATACTAATAAACTATTTAAAAAAGGAGTTTCTGAGAAAATAACATGTTATCCCACTAATCACAATGTGACTGGTCATGAGGAACACTTTTATTTTTACTTAAATAAATAAAATTCTTCATTATTCCACTGGATTTCTAATACAGTGTTACAATAAAGTATCTTAAAAATACACAATTTGTTGTCAAAGTTGAGAATTAACTAGCAACATTTAGTCCGTTATATTAACTCTATGGAAAAAAAATACGTTTAGCAGTGTTTTTACTATTTATTTCCACTTGAATAATTTTATTATGAAGTGTTTCTACTCTTATTTCAGTTAAATTTCTGGATTTTCTACCCATTGAATGAAGAACAAACATTTTTCAACCAAAAGTTCATCAGGAACCGACACACACCAGCAGTTTTTATTCAAGTTTCATCAGTTTTATATTGAAAGAAAATGTTTGTTATTTTGTAGTTATGTTATTTATATTAATTATTTTTATTTCTGTCTTTTCTATATCATTTTATAACGTTGTCCCTCTGATTATGTATTTCTTTTAAATATTAAGGGATTGATGTTTTGATCAGTTACTCAGTACCTGAGTAGCATCAAATACTTTTTAAACTAATTTCTTGTACAGCTACTTTTTACTTCTACTAGAGTAAAAATATGTCGAAGTAGTCCTACTGTCACCGGAGTACAATTTTTTTGGGTATCCCACTCACCTCTGTTACTACTTAATTTTTTGAATTTAAAAACACTACTTTCATGTCCTTACTAAAACAAGGGTTTAAAATTTCATACTTAAGCTCTAAAAAACTTTCAATCTGCTCCGTTCCCCTAAATGGAGACTTATTGCCAAAACTGACTCCCTCTTGTTTAAACAAGCTGATGAAAGCAGAGCGTATCGGTTCAGTTAAAACCCCGAATCAATAGACGCTATTGGCTGAATGCTGATTACCTTGATGCGGCTGACGGCTTCATGGGCCTGCGACATTCGCACCGACTTGGACGGATTTTTATCGGACAGCACCTGAGTGCATCCTAGGTAGTTAGCAGCGAAGATGATCCCGTCGATGAGATCCTCCGGCTCGCAGGGACCTGGGACTAAAGGGCACACGCAATTTAAAAAAAAACAAAAAAACGATTTCAACACACTTTCATGTACCGGAGAGATTTAAATGAAATTTTTTTTTAGAAATGTAGAGATAATGTGACGTATTTACCATCCTCAAAACTGGGAAAAGCAGCTCCTTCCTGTGATTTCACCAAAAAAAAGTTAAACATAAGAAAAGTTGACAGATTTTTAAATGAAATAAATCAGAAAAGACAAAACAAAATGTAATATTAACTGTAGTAAAACCAGTGTTCAGAAGTAGGGGTGGGAATTTATTGTGAAAAATTTCTTAAGAACTTTGATTTATTTATTGTTGTTGTTATAAATTTCAGTTATTGAAAAAGAAAAACATCAATAAAAAAAAAAAAAAAAATTATTGTTATTTTTCTCCACTGTTTGCTAGAGGTTGGAGTCCTTGTCAAACGGTGTTTTTGACTAAAGTCCCATATCGGGTTTGAGTCCCAGATAAGGACAGGGTGCGGGTGTCGTCCCCCCGGGTTGAAAAGGGGTTTTAATGTTTTTATATTTTTTTCAAAATCTCTTGCTCTTTCTTACCTTTTATTTACTGTCACATGCTGTTTTCTTTTAATTATGTAAAGCACTTTGAAATTACCTTGCTGCTGAAATGTGCTATACAAATAAAATTTGATTGTTGATTGATTGCTTTTACGGAAGCATCAATAAATATTAGTATATACTAAAAATATTAAATATTTAAAAATATGATTAAATGCACACTGTAAAAATTTTTTTCTAATTGACGGTAAAATACCAGCAGCTGTGGTTGCCAGAATTTTACCGTATTTTTAAGGCAAAATTCTGGCAACCACAGTTGTCAGTATTTTATTGTAAATTAGAGACTTTTTTTTTTACAGTTCAGTTTAGAAATATAAATCACACTTTTTAAAGTCCTGAAAAAGGCTATTTCAAATGGGAATGCTTTTCAACAACAATGTTTGTGTTTGTGGTTCTATGAATGCTTCATAAAGTTACCCAAATAATGAGTAATAAATAGTGTCAGAGCGTAATCCATATTGATACCACAAAATATTGCAATTAAATTCTATTCAAAAGTACTTTTTTTTTTTTTTCTTTTAAATGACAATGACATAAACTTGCAAACATAAAGAATTAAGTCTTTAATTTGTCAATAAAACTCATCTTCACCTTGGGAGAGTTGTCTTCCTCTACAGAGACCGGCTCTGGACATTGAGGCCGCTTCGGCTGCTCTGCCGCCTCCTCAGGCATCATGGCTGTGCTTGGCTTCTCATCCTGATCCTAACGAACACAAACATCAACGTTTCAGAAAAACATTACTGTAACTGATTACTGAAGAAAACTGCAGCATGGTGAGAAGGTGACAAGGACAACATACAGAGAATTCCTATCCTGCATCGATACTTTATAAAATAAAGAAATAAAAAGCACCTTGGAGTTACAGGTGCGAGACGTCTGCAGAGTTTTACCAGCTATTTCCTGTCAACATCAATTTTATTTTTTCCCCCCACAGATTCTCAGTTAATGTCATTATTAAGACATTAATATGCTTTAAACAAGGAGTGACAAGCTCAATTTTATGATTATGAATGTACTCAAAGGGTCGGTTATAACAAAAAGTAGATTACAATGTTTTTAAAAAATGAATAGATTAATGTCTCTGCATTAAATGAGAACTGAAATATTTTCCCAATAATACAAATAAAATATGCTTTGTATATTTAGGCACATAACTGTCTCTTTAGAGGCCGCTTGAAAAGTTATGGCGGGCCGGATTTGGCCCCTGTACCTTGAGTTTGACACGTGTGCTTTAACCTAAGCTGTACTACTGAAGTGTTGATTATATGTTTGATTTTGAAGATAAAACCTCTACCCAGTATCCGAACCCTCGGCTACTGAGAAACGATCGCTTCTGCAGGCGTTGACTCTGTTGAGGTTTTTAACGGATTCACAGCAGGTTATGCTAGCTGCTAGCATAGCAGCCATCGCTAAGGTTGGAGAAGGAGTTAGCAGCGGTGTTTAGACACTCTAATCAGCAGAGCGTACTGTTTAAGTATTCTACACTTTCACTTTATTTCACTTTGTCCATGTAAAGCCAGATCTCCACGGCACTGAACTTACATTATTTTCTCATACATGAGAAAAGTAAAAGTTTGCACCACTCTCCACCTCAGCATCACCAATATTTCTCCTCTCTAAAACAACATGGAAGCGAGTTCTTCTTACTCAGTACAGGATTACTACAAAAGAAAAGGGAATAGGCGCCCCCTTGTGGTGATAACTGCTCAACTCTAGGAACCAAACAGTAAAATGACTGTGACAGAGGTTTGATTGACAGACCGGCCCACCAGGTCATGTCTGCACATTTGCAATAGTCACCCCACTCTTACCAATTCAACGAGTTTCTTGCTATATTTAGAGAAAATTCAGACACAATAACTGGTATCAGACATAATCAGAATCAGCAGGTCAGACCTTTTAAAGATTGGTAATCAGTACTCGGACAGAAAACTGCAATCGCTTGCTTGTTTTACCTTACACTGTAAAAAAAAAACCTGTCTCTAATTTACGGTAAAATACCGGCAGCTGTGGTTGCCAGAATTTCCCTGTATAAATATGGATTTTGCCATACTTATATGGTAAAATTCTGGCAACCACAATTGATTTTAATGGTGCTATTTTATCAAATGTAATGTCTGTTATTGGTTATTGGATGTTTTATTTATGTTTTTATGGTGTGCTATCTGAAATGAGAAACTTGATTGATTGATTATGTTTTCTTTACAGAGAAGTAGTTGCTGATTGGAGGAAAACATTGAGGTGAGAACTAGTGAGATGGGAAATGTGTGGCTTCCTGACCTGTTCGGGTTTCTCAGAACTCGTCGGTTTCTCCTCTGCGGACTCTCTCTGCTGTTCTGCTGGGTGCTGCGGACCTGGAGAGGCTTTGATCAGCCTGGACTCGTTCTCCGGGTTGTCAGCAGACGGTCCAGAAGCGGGGGGACTCTCTCTGTGAGGCAGGGCCCTCTGGGGGTCGGAGGGCGACTGAGCGTGACGCGTTGGAGGAGGAGGATGATGGTGTTTGCTGGAACTGGGTCGATCCTTGGACCTCACTGCAGACTTTTTGGATGAAGTCTTTGGATTCTGCTCGGTGCTGCTGTTCGCCACTGCTTTGATCCCAGAAACAACATGCTGCGTTTCGCCTCCCACTCCTCCTCTTCCTCGACCTTTAACCTGTCGCTCTTTCCCCTTCTGGGACGGCTCAGACTTCTTACCGACTCCTGATACGTTATGATTTCTCTGGATGCGAGTTTCATCTTCTCTATTCCTTTCCTTTTTAATCCTTTCACTCTCATTGCCCTGATAGAAGCTGGCGGGCCTTTCAGCGTTTACCTCCGCCTCTTCTAAATCCTCTATGAATCTGGCTCCATCCAACACCTCTTCAAAATCATCGACGTCGTTAAAAAAGAATCTGTCTCCTTCAGTTATTTTCATCCCCCCCTCTGCTTCATCTCCAGCAATGGGGGCACAATGCGACTTAAAGCGGTGACCCATTCGGTACGGTTTTCTGTCGGAGTGAGGCCGTTCGCATCTCTTGGTGCTGTGATGAGGTTTCTGGGTGATCTGGTCAGCGGTGGGAGCCTCACTGCCCTCCTCGGCTTGCTGCGCACCCTCAGGTCCGTGCTGGTTGTAGCATCTGACGCTGATGGCTCCCTGTCTGTTCAAATGCAGAACCTCGTCGTAGTCTTGCTCGACGTCCGAGCCCACGTTGTCGTACTCGGAGCAGGCGTCGTCCAGGTCCTCCGGACTCGGGTCGCAGCTCATGTAGAAGTGCTTTGAAGGAGCGGCAGGAGTCAGCTGGTTATTGTTGTCGTTCCTAGAAGAACGGGGAGGTCGCTGAGTCTCCTCAGTCACAGACTGGTCCTCCTTACTGGGTTTTGGAGGTCCGGCACTGGGGCATGACGGAGGACCAGGGGCCAAGACTTTGGACATGTTTCCCGGCTTTTTCCCATGAGCCATAACCGGCCCCTTTGACTTTACTACCCTAAACCCTGCAGACAGTGAAAAGACATGGATGCATTTCCATTACAAGATGGATTAATTTATGGCTGAAACGATTAATCAGATTAATCGTGATTATGTAAATAATCATCAATAATCATCAACTAATTTAATAACTAATTTATTAATCATAAATGGTGTATACAGACTCTAAAAAAGACAATTTGTTACAGGAACACAGTCAGAGCAGTACTTATGCGAAAATTGTTAAAATATATACATTCATTTTACATTTAAGATGAAAAAAACAAAACATTTGTCTGTAAATATGTTCTACCAAAAACTCAAGTGGCTATTTTAGCATCACCTGATTCAAATTCTATAAAAAATTAGCAACTTTTGCTATCCAATCATTTAATCGGTTTATCTAAAATTAATTAACAGGTTAACCCTAAACTGTATTGATGGTAAGTCAAGCAGAAATTTTCACATATAGATGTTAGAAGTATTTTTAATTTGGATGCAGATGCATCCTTTGCTTCAAATGATCAAACATTCATTTAAAAAAAAAAGTTATTACATTTTAGGTAGTAAAATATTTACTTTCTCATGTTGAAAAGGAACTACATAACTTTTTATTTGTCTCTTTTAAAAGTGTATATAAAAATGTTAGTAACTGAATAAAAAATATGCAGAATATGCCATTTATTTATCCGATTAATTGATTGATTGCCATTAAATTGATTAAAATAATAGTTAGTTACAGTCCTATCACTCTTTATGCTATAAATCTGTAATAAATGTGTGAGTTCAGTTTAATACTCCTTCATAAATAAAATAAACATTTATCCATTAAAATTTTGCTTTAGGTTTATAAAAAACCGCAGAACAACCTTCTCTCTTGCTCACTTTTTCAAGTGCATTTTAACATAATTAAAAGATATGATTTAAATATAAAATAATGAGAAATTTCTTAGTCTACACTTTATTAACTTCATTTGAGTAGGAAATTACTTATGGTAGCAAACGTTTCATGAATAAACAAAATGGTTTTTATGTTGTAATAACATCACCTTAACACACTATCTAACCCCAAATCCTTTTAGTTTTTTTTGTTTGGCCTAAAAGTTATTTTACCCCAAAAAACTCCTACTTAGAAAAATTCCCTACATTATAAAACTGTTGAAGTCTCATACTGTTTATATGCCAATATTACAGTTAACGATTAATCGACTACTAAGTTAGTGAACGATTATGTCAATAACAGATTCGTCACGAATAATGGTTTAAAAACACCACATGTAGTTATATTATCACAGATTTTAGACGTGTTGACATTTCCTAAAGCATGGAGTCCATCAATTTGGGGGAATTTGACTTTAACTGTAAAGAAAAAACGAATCGTATTTGCTATAATGGTTCTGGCCCCTATTATCATTTATTCAGCACTCAGGACTTTGCCTGTATTGATGCCAGGATAAACAAGTCACACCCTCATCTGAACCTCAATCCTCCCTGAATCAGACTCCAAACCTGCGCAGCTTGAACTGAGGCTTTTGTCGCATGCTTGATTCTAATCCACACATTGAAATTAGCCAAAGTGGCGTTGATCAGATTTTATTACAACTGGGATCACGGCATCAAACGCATGAACACCTCCCCTTAATCACTGCGCACACACCTAATCCTGACCTCTCCGTGGTGCTGAACTACCAATTAAAACAATGAGGCTCATTACTGATCAGAAATGAAACTATGTGATGGGGGTCCCTGTAACTGCAATGCCCTTGACGTTATTGTTTTTTTTGTGTGGTATTTTTGTAAAGCCACGTCTTCCACTGGTACCGCAGCCTGCAGGGGTGGTTGTTGTTGTGGCTCCCCCCTCCAGTGCACGCCGCGTTTTCTCCCTTTTACATGTTGATAAAACAGCCTGATATAGATTTTCCTTCACATAAAGGAGACCCAGAAAGGACACAGACGCCCTATATCCTTATTCCAATGGTTTAACCATCTGAAAGCATCCCATTATCCTGCTGCTGCGCTTCACATCGACCTTGATTATGAAGCATCGAGACTGCACCATGCTGGCATCCTCCTGTTACTAATGTGGACCTGATTCACCACAAGAGCCCGAGCATCGTTTTTAGCATTACTGCCCAACATGCATCCATATTCTCTTTTTCGTCTCGGTGCATAGAAAGGTACGTGTGCCACTTACCGACATCAGGGTTGTGGGCGGCCCTCTTTGTACAAACGCTCGTGTGTTGATCAGATCAGATTGCTCTCCAGAATAGGGGGTGGGGTAAAAGACCGGGGTACAGGAATAAAGGACGCACAGCAGCTTAGAAACATGTGGTAAAAATGGTCAAATGTTCGCTCACCACTCCAAATGGTCTAATTTAAATGTAAAAACAAAGTGAGTGCAAAAATAACTAATAAATAAACAACTAATTATTTTAGATTCTTGATATATAGCTACTTTGTTTTGGACATAAACGGCTTTCCAGTTTGTTGTTTTGGTGTGCCGTTCTGAACATTAAATTTAATGGCATAAAACCAACAATTTTTGTGTAACTAACGATTTTCTTGGTTCAAAATAAATATGAAAAAATATCGATGTGACTGGGATCGATTTTAACAACTGAAAACACTCGTCGCTCGGCTGGTTAAGCCTGAGAAGCGGGATTTGTTTCTAATGGGAAGTCCGTGTCTATTTTTGGGATCCGGTTTATTTGGCTAAGCTCACTAAGAAAAAAAAAGTTAACTTTTTTCCTAATAAAACTGTTCTTGGTTTTTATTTATTTAATGGTGGAAGAAAGTAAAATACAATAAATTAATTATGATAAAATTTATATATTTTTTAGACCTTAATTAACTTTGTTTAGTTATTTGTTGCTTTTGTTATCCAGAATTGATATCCATTTAATAGAAAACTCTATCAGCTTAAAGAGGCTGAGACAAGAAAAGTGATTCGGCTTATGCATAC
Organism: Poecilia reticulata; assembly: GCF_904066995.2. Lineage (NCBI taxonomy): Eukaryota > Metazoa > Chordata > Actinopteri > Cyprinodontiformes > Poeciliidae > Poecilia > Poecilia reticulata. The sequence goes on along the minus strand of NC_088835.1, from coordinate 25,889,024 downwards.
CGATTTTGACCTATAAAATCACAAAGCTGAAAAGACATAATAAAATCTACATTTTGTGAATTTTCAAATGACTTAAATTCTGTTTTGAAGTGCTACTCAGAACATATATTTGTTGGATATATTTGCTACATTTAAATCTTTTGGGATTTCAGTGGTAAATCCCTATAGAACTGGAGTCATATTGTTTGCAGCAAAAATCCTTATAGGACAACAAATTACCAAAGTTCATGATAGAGTTGAAACACATAACATACATGGCACATGAAAACATATTTGCCCTTAGATTTCTTCTTTTTTGTCACAGATAAATAAAGATAACCCAAGTAAACACAGACTATTTTTGTAAGGTATTAAACATCCTAAATAATTACCCCCTTTTATTAATGATGAATTGTGACAATATTTCTTTGGTTCGATTTCAAAAGCAACTCCCACTGAAATTTGTGGGAGTTGCAAAGTTTGAACATAACAAATGTTCAAACTTTTGTTAAGTTTGAACATTTACATATAAAAAAATAAGCAAAACAATAATAAAAATGCAAACAAAGTATGATTATGAGAGTATTTAGGAAGAAAAAATAGATATATTTATGCAGCCATTCCATTTAAAATATAATTGTAGTATGATTCACGTCAACGGTTATTAAAAGAACCGGCATATTGAGTCGGCTCAGTAACGAACGCCACATTACATGCAATGCTGCTAGCACACCAGGAAAGCTGTTTTTATTTGTTGTGTAAGCTTTCAGCACGTTAGTATTCAATTACGGTTCTTGTAGCTTTAACTACATTTATATTTTCCCGAAGTATGCAGCAAGGTGAAAAGTTAGAAAAGGTCATTTTTATTGAACCGGTTTCAGCATGACAGAAGACAAACCGAAGCGAAGCTTGTCACTGAAAAAGAAGAAAGGTGATGCTAAAGCTGGGACTTCTTCTACAACCAAAACCCCGATCACCAACTTCTTCAGCAGCCAACCTCCACCGAACCTGGCCTGTCCCCTCTGTGGACAATTAGTCCCAAGATTCAAGATCAATGATCATATCGATTTGCAGTGTCAGAACTTTGATAGAGGAGACAGCACTGCAGCTTCTGGAGGTAGGAATGATTATTCAGGGCTCCAGCTGTCACCTGCAGGCAATCTGTCAAAGTCCCCTGAGACGGACCAGAAAGAGGACACAAAAACTAAAACGAGTCCTTATTTTAAGAAGAATAACCCCCAGCAAACTCCACGGGACATAAACAATAAAACTGTGGTCAGAACCATTGACCTAGGAAGTCTGTCTTCAAAGTTATCCAGAAAATATCACAAGAAACATGCAGAAGTTAGCAACACATCTGATCCGATGAGCTCCGCGGAGTCGACCAGCAGCTCCCAAAAGGAAAATGTCCAGACATTAGAAGACCACAATGATTGCATTTCAGCAGTGACGGAAGCTCCATCACCTGTAGAAAAACAATCAGATCAATCAATGGTTTCATCTAAACAGCCACCTTCACCTGCCAAGCAAACGAAGAGAAAAAAGAAAGCCACCTTTAGCGTCAAGGGGTCTCTTATCAGGAAGAAAGCGAAATATGAAGGTGGTGGTGGAGAGGCACCATCTTGTCTTGATCCAGAGGACACAAATACAGAAGGACAGGGATCTGACAAGCCTTTCAGTTCAGAGGAATTGTCTGAGAAGAGTGATGCAGATGTAAAGGTAGAAACCTCTGATGCCCAATCGCTTCCCTACTACCTGCGTAACTTCCGGACCGTGCTGCACGCTGTGCTGGAGAACGAGGACGACAGGATGCTCTTCAACCAGGAGGACATGTCCGCCGTACATGGATTTCAGAGCTTGTCAGGTATATATTTTTTTTAACTGACTATTATTTTGCAATCGATTATTTTGACGATTAATCGACCAATTTGATTTAAAAAATTGCGCACATTGTGCAGATTTTTTTACTCAGCCACATAAGCGTTTTTATGCAATACATTAAAAGATGCAATGAAGCAAATTATTAAATTCCTTTATTAAACAAGAAAGAGAATATGTTATTACCTAAAATGTCATAATTTATTTAGTGAAAAGTTGATGATTTGTAGCAAAGGATGCGTCTGCAGCTAAAAATATTTTTAACATCAGTATGTTAAAAGCTTGGCTCTTTCTGCTTGACTTAACGTCAATACAGTTTAAGGCTAATATGTTGATTATTTTTAGATTAACCAATTAATAATAGATGCTAAATGTGCTTAATAGACTTTTTTTTTTTTTGCACAATTTGAACCACGTAAAGCTAAAGTTTTTACAGTCACATGTTTTTTTTTATATCTCAAATGAAATATAGTTTAACAGTTTTGGCTTAAAAAGTCCTCTGAGAATGTTGTTATTTCAGTAAATGGCCAATTTGATGAGTCTGTATACTCCAGTTAGTGATTAATCGATTACCAAATTAGTTGACGATTATTTCAGATGAATTGTTTCTGACAAGGCATGACCAGTAACTCACTGTCATGATTTTTGATTCTCCTAGTTATGGCTCAGAAGCTGTATGTGAGGCTCTTTCAGAGGAAACTGAAGTGGCTCCAGGTAAATAAACTGGATTATGGAGAGATCTGCAGTGATCTGGGATCTGTTGCTCAGGAACTGGCTCAAATAGGTTTTCTACAAACAGGTGAGTAATCCGTCCAATTAAACCTTGACTAGGACCTTTTAAATGCTTTCTGAGCTTTGATTTTTCTTGTGAACGTCTCTCTTTAAGAAAAGGACCTGGAGGATCTCTTGGAGGCTCTGGATCTGCTGCCGGCTCCTGAACTCAAAGCTCTTGCTAAAACTTTCCATCTGGGCAGTTCTGGCACCCAAAAACAGCAGCTGGTTGACGGGCTTCTCCGTCTGAGCAGGCAGAAGTCTTTCTTCTCTGCGGCCTCCAGTCAGAGCAAAGTTGGGACAGTTATTCTGAAACGGTGAGATTAGGGTGACTAAAATAATTAAGTTTTTATTAGGTGTTATCAGAGTTTGGAAAGTGCTTGATATTCAAGCAGCACAGTTTGGTTATAAAGTAGATTTGATTAAAAGCCTAAATATTTACAGTTGAAATCAGGTATTTTCATACACCTAACAAAAAGACACTCAAAATTTTTTCTGACTGCTTGTCTGAAATTAAATTAGACTAAGCTTTCTTTTTTTTTTAAATTAGATGGAATTACCAAAAATATTTCTATTTGCTAAATGCCAAAAACCTTAGCAAGAACATTTTTTAAAATTATTTTTGTAACTTGTTTTTGTATATTTAAGGCTATTAACCTTACAGTTTTTGAATTGTTTCAGTCTAATTAATATTTATTGACTGACTTACTGATCTATGTAACTTAAATACAGGTTGGCTTTTGTTTGTCAAGTGTATAATGTGTGTGTGTGTGTGTGTGTGTGTGTGTGTGTGTGTGTGTGTGTGTGTGTGTGTGTGTGTGTGTGTGAGAGACTTTTCGAATCATAAAGCTTCAAATCATCATCAAATCATTAACTTTTACTGTGGGAAAAGTGTAGGATCCATGTGAAATTATAATTTACTTTGACTTTGTGGGTATAAATACTCGCTGGAAGTAATCTTAACCTTAATTTAGTTTCTTTTATTTAAAGGGCGAAGCAGCTTGCAGGCTCCTGTGTGCGCCTGTCTCGCGGGCCTCGGGCCGTCTTCTCCCGCATCCTGCTGCTCTTCTCTTTGACGGACACGATGGACGAGGAGGAAATGGCGGCTGGAGGTCAGAATCAGCTTTTCACCATCCTGTTGGTGAACTCAGGTCGTCTGGCCTTTCCGGACTACGCCGTGCAGCGAGAGGCCAAAGTGTTTCGAGATAGAGAGGATCTCATCAGGTGAGGGTCTGCAGAAGGTTCTTACTTAGTTACCTGTTGAAGTCACATTTTGCCATCTTAAGAATCACAAATTAGCATTTTTCTATTATTATAAGAAGTCATTTTTGCAGTTTGCCTTAAAGGGGAAGCAGCAAACACGGAGGAAGGCGCTCTGCTCAGATGGAAGCAGGGCTGAAACAATTAAATGATTAATCGTGATTAATTGATTATTGAATTAATCCTCAACTAATTTAGTAATCAAAATGATCAATAACAGGAGTACACAGACAAAAAAAGGCCATTTGGTGAAAGAACAACATATTCAGAGCTGTAATTAAGTCAAAACAGTACAAAATATTTATACATTTTGATTTTAAGATAAAAATACACCGTTATATTTGTTTTAACCAAACCCCAAAGCAGCAAATTCACTTAAGGAATGCTATGTTGTTGCATTTTAAGCACTAAAATGTATATTTTCTTATTTAACAAATATAATTATTTGTTTATTTGCATCTTTCACTGTATATCTAACATTTTGTAGAAAAAAAGAAAGATGAATAATTGATGGAATAATCAATTATTCATTGATTAATTGATTATTTAAAGCCCTACTTTTCCTATTTTAATTTTTTTAAAAATACATAAACATATAGCTTTTTCCTTATAATACACAATTTTGTCTCTACCTTCTGTTGATCTATCACACAAAATTGTAATAAAATACTTATTACAATTTTGTGTGTAATAAGTATTACACACAATACTTTTGTTTTCTGCATTTTGTAAAGTTAAAAAAAGCAGAAAACTTTGTGGGATGTAAATATTATTTGTACTTCTTTCAGCACAAAAGGCTGAATTTTATATTTATATTTATGGCTCCTTGCATTGCACCAGGTATGAAGCGTCCATGCGCGCCCTTATAGAGGTCACCGTGGCGATGCAGGGGGGTCAGTGGGATCAGGCCCTGCAGCTTTACACCTCTGCCAAAAAAACCTGGATTGAGCTCAGCAGCAACCACGACCTGAGGTCAGGACTTTACAAGTCTTCTTCGTTGGTGCTATTTCTGTAGAATTCATGATTGCTGACTTTGTCATTTTCATCCAGTCACCAGGAAGAGCTGCCAGTGTTCCTCCGCAGCTTCACTACAGGATGGGCTTACACACGGATCTTATCCAGAGGAGTGGAGATTTTACAAAGGCTGCGTCGCTATGAGGTTTATCTGCATTTATTTTCTGCCTGCTATTCAAATTGGGTTTGTTTATGGAGGTAAACATGTCTGTGGGGATCATATGGGTGCTTAAAATCCTTTAAGATGCTTCAGTTTTTGTATGAAGTGCTCAATATTTAAACTGAAATGTTTTGCAATAAAGTACAATTAACACTTGATCAAATTTTGATCAAAATTTTCTTGTTTAGTTAGTTAGAAATACCAATTTTTTTCTATTTGCTAAATGCTAGAGCTTAGAACAGAATGCAAGAACTTTTTTTATATTTTCGATAGTTAATCTTCCTAATGACTCAATGATTTATTGATCTGTATAACTGAAATAAAGGTCGTCTTACGTTTTGTTTAAATTAAACAGTAATTGCTGATTTTTTTTGTTTAATTTGTGTTTTGTTCTCAGATCAGTCAGGTGTGCGAGAGAAACTTTTCAAAACAGAAAACCTCGCTATATTTTAACTTATTTTTCCGTGCTGTAGAATACTAAACAAGACATTATTAATAACCGGAGTGAGTAATACCATATAATAGTGAATTGAAACTGTCTTTGTTAGGACATTTGCATTGTTTTTTTTTCTTTATACTGCTGGAAAAGTTTGAAAACTTACCTTGGTGTATGAATCTTACTGTTTAGATAATGTACCAACCTTGTGTTAGTAATGGTGGTATTTCTATGAAACAGGAAGCAGCAGAAGAGCTGCAGGCCCTACTGAAGCAGAGCGTTTACTGTCCTGACAGCCGGGGCCGATGGTGGGACAGGCTGGCTCTCAACTTTCACCAGCACCTCAAAAAACCTGATCAAGTAAGCAGAAAACGGACCTGCTCATTTATTTGTCTGGTTTATTATTAACATTCAAATGTTACAAGCTATATAAATGTAAAAAAACAAACCTTATTTATATTTTACAAACACTAATGCTGACTGATGCAATCATTGTAGTTTAAATTCCCTGCTCCGCCTGCAGTGTTACCACATGATGAGTGTATATCCTATTAGCGCTAAAGGCTACTGTGCCAAAGTCGTTGCAGTTTAGGATGCTTGCAGATTAGAGCTGCTCCAGTGAGTGAAGCTGTTGTTTGAAGGAAAGGTAATGGGCATTACTGAGGCTGCAGCAAACATCCATTTCAAAGCTGTACAGGTGACCTCCTATGCTTCCTATAACGGGTGGCAATAAGTTTATGGGCTATCCAAATCATGTTCATTTTTTCACAAAGTCATTCTTGTATAATAAGATTTTAGACCGATCAGTTCTACCTCTGTTGAGCTCCATTCAAAATGAGCTGTTTTCGGACGTCTTGTCACTTTAAAACTCTTTATGACTTACATTTCAAATCTCCGCCTGGATATTTTTGCTTATTTTCAGAACAGTTGCAGTTCTTTAAATGTCCTGTGAGTAAATAAATCTGCCCATTTATCCATAACAACTGGAATTTTCAACCTCTAGCAGTTATTTTCGCAATTTACCGACTATTGAAATAGTGTTTCAGCAGATTAATTTCACTCCCTGCTACAGCAAAGTGTCGCGAAATTACGGTACTGCAAATTTGGCTGGATCCCCGTTAGGTCTTATAGGGTTAAAACTAAAGAAGCTGCTGCTGGCCACTCCCTCCAACTCAATGTTTACACTCGCATATGAAAATGGCTGCAAACAGATGCGCAATTATAGAACCGTACATTTTTGAAAAGCAGAAGTAGAGCCTTCTGCACAAGTAACAGCATTGCAGCAATTGGTCTCTGAATGGTAAGTTAACAAAAAAATAGTTGTCTTTCCCAGCAACTATTTCTTGTATATCACATGCATCGCATACAGCGGTAAAACCAGCTGACCAAATGTGTTGGAGCTCAGCTGAGGTTGCTAGGGAAAGGCACAGTGCCTGTTGAATGTAACTTAAATGGCTCATTTTCCTGACACCAAAAATTGCTTAGTTTTATTTCAGAATCATTTCACAATGGTTCAAGTTTTTCAAACCTTTTTCAGGCTTGAAAAAAAGTTTACTTTAATTGTGTTTTCTTTTTTCCCCATCATTTCTCTATTCAGGCTATCTGTGCTATGAGAGACGGGCTGTCGGATCCTCTGGTGCGCACAGGACACAAACTCTCCCTCCACCAGAGAGCTCTCCGGATGAAAGACGCTCCCAGCTGCAAAAAGTACCGGCTCCAACTCAGAGAGCTTCCTGCTGTCCAAATTCAAGACGTTAAACATGTCAGTTTGTCTACAGTGTGTTGATATACGAGATAAATTTTATTAAAAAAGGAAATTCTGAGTTCTCTGTAACTTTCTTTCCAGGTGACCATTCGGGGTCAGCTGTTTCCTCACGAAGGCGGCATGGGGAAATCTAGATTTCTTTTACCAGAAAGTGAAGAAGGAGACGGGAGTGCTCACTCTACTGTAATATGCTCTGTAGAAGAGCTTAGTTTGGCCCATTACCGACAACTAGGCTATGACCAAGGTAAACCATTTACAGCTAGCCCCCCAAAAATACAGGAAACTTCCAGAACAAAAGTAGAATGCTGTCTTCTGTGTGGAAGGAATCCATGGAGAAGGATCAACATTCTCAACCTTGTTTGGTCTCCTGATGTGGGACATTATCTTTATGGAAGGTATTCCAGACGTCTTCAGAAACCCATACCAGGTAAAAGAACAACCAATCCAGGGACATTTACAACCTAAACAGCCATTTTTACTCTCAGGACAGCCAAATAAAACTGCTAATATCTGCTATTCTACTAGGAAAATTGTTGGTATTTTTAAAGAACAATGATTTTATTTCTATTTTCAGGGTTTAAACTGAAGATGCATATAAAATTGAACAAAAACAGAATAGATCTTTTTGATGTGAAAATTTAAAAAGGTACTTAGATTCGAACCTAATGACAGGAAAAACGTATCTAAAAACAAACTAGGATTATTACTTTTGGTGTATTTTTTTTAGGAAATTAAATACAAATATGGAAATAAACTGAAAAACTGTTAAAACTTGTTGGTTAAACTCATTCGTTCTTTGGTTACCTAGCAACTCACTCTCTCACTCTTTGGTTGCCTAGCAACAACCTGCTGAGTAACTTGCACAGCAGCAGTTTTAAGATTCTCAACCTTGCATTAGAAAACTGCTTAAAAATAAACAAAACAGCATGGAGGGAAAACTGGATAAAAGAGGAAAAGTCATGCCACTAGTTTGGTAGTATTTTAGATAATTAAAACAAAAAAAAAACTAATCACTATTTATCGATATCGACTGATATGAAACACTTACGTCTTGATACATTTTTCATCCATCCCTAATTTAAGCCCATGAAGGTTGAACTTTTTTATTTGTTTTCTCTTTTCTGTCCAGACTTGTCCTCTGGATTTTTACACCGACTGTTTCTATGAAAACAGACGGGAAGCCATCGTCTCTCGCGTTCAGTTGCTCTGTGAAGCTTCTGTGGAAACGCTGTGTGCCATGCTGGAAGATGTCTGGACATCTCAGGAAGGGAAAGTGTGTTCGCTGGTCAGCTGGGAGCGCTTCTCGTCCCTCCAACAGGCACAGGTATTTACAGCATGATGCTGCCACCACCTTGTTTCACTTGGGAATGATTCAGAAGGAAATGCAGAGCTAGTTTTATGCAGTGCATGGTTTCTTAGCTGATTCTTTCCATTTTCAGATGATGGTTTTGGCAGACTGTGTGATGTTCAACACTTGGTATATTTCTCCCTGACTGCTTTGTTCTTTGAATCTAACAGAATAAAATGTATCCTGTGATGTTTACAGTCTCTGATTGCATGTCTCGGCGGAGCCTTCCTTGGTGGAGTGACTGACCGAATGGCAAAAGACTACAGACACTGCAGAGGAGGTTTGCCTGACCTCGTTGTGTGGAACACCTCAAACAACACTTATAAGGTAATATCACCTCAGGGTAATCCATCCCTGCTTGGTTTGATGCCGAATTTGTTGTATGTAGGATTAGTGCCAGTTGAAAAAGACTCCCAATTCTGACTTGTTTCTCAGCTTTAAAGTGAGAATTCTGAGGTAAAAAGGTCATAATTCTGAGATTAAAGTCAGAATTCTGAGGAAAAACAACATGTCAGAATTCTAATGAAAAAATGTCAGAATTCTAAAGAAATAACTTCAGAATTCTGAGGGAAAAAATGTCAGAATTCTGGAAAAAATGTCAGAACTCTGAGATCAGTGTCAACATTTCTGAGAAAATTGTCAGAATTCTGAGAAAGAAAAAAATTTCCAATTCTGAGATTAGTCAAATCTCAGAATTTAATCTCAACGTTATGTGAGATTCTGAGGAAAAAACATCAGAATTCTGGAAAAAATGTCAGAATTTTGAGAAAATTGTCAGAATTCTGAGAAATAAAAAAAGTAGAATTCTGAGATTAGTCGAATCTCAGAATTTAATCTCGCAAAACGCTGAGATTAAAGTCAAAATCTGAAGGAAAAACGTCTAAATTTCTAAGGACAGAAAAGTCAGGTTGATGGGTTTTTTTATTTGTCAGTGTCCCTAATCCTCTTCTCTGATTGATGAGTTGCTCTGTCATTTCTGAATATTGGAAATCTTGTAACAGCTGGTGGAGGTGAAAGGGCCCAACGATCGTCTGTCTCAGAAGCAGCAGATCTGGTTGGATGAGCTGCAGAAACTCGGGGCCGACGTCGAGGTGTGTCACGTGACGGCCACCGGAGCCAGAGGAGCTCGTCTGGAGGAAATAAGCAAATAAGATTCTACTGAGACACGTTTATCTGCCAAAACAGAAACATCCTGGCAACACGCTCCTAAAAGGAAAAAGAAATGTTTGTGTAATCTCTCCCACTGATTATTGCTGAAGAATATTTTGATCTGTACTCAAAAAATTTAAATGGAAAACTTTAACTTTTAGGTTGTTCATCATAAGTTTTCGTATTTGATGTATTTCTGGTGTCTTCCCTCATCTGCATCATGACTTCTAATGAGTTAATTGCGTTTATCGTATAGTCCCAGTCAGAAGTTTACATACACTCATCTTGCTGTGTATATTTGAGCATTTAAGCATTTATTTGAATTCTTTATTTTAGTGGCTAAACAACCTTTTTTGATTCTTAAGGACTTGAATCTATATGTGATTAAGTGTGGTTTAGTTGGTTGCAGAGTAAACACACATTTTTTGAAGACATCACATTGCAAAAACAAAATCTTACCAAGTATATTTGGTTTAGGTTCTAGTACAAATATCTTATATTTCAAATGTTTTACTTTAAAGGAATTATTTATTTAAAGCAAGCTCCTATATCTTGCTGAAAAGTTACTTGTAATTTAGTTTTCTCTTATTTCAACTGTACTGAGATATTTGCACTACAAGCTAAACCAAAAATACTTGGTAAGATTTTGTTTTTGCAGTGCATCAAGCTTTTGGCCTAATTCAGGCTGGATATTTGACCCCTCTTCTTATCAAAAGTAGCTTCTGTTGCTGGGTTTTCTGGCAGAAACTGGCTCTTAAAACATTATTCACATATTCTCACCAGGAATGATGTCAGAGTCATTTCTGAACGTTGGCTAATTCAGTTTTGTTGCTTTTTTGGGGTCATTTTCCAGCTTGAACGTCCAACTGTTTCCACACCCAGTTGCTGGTTTTAAGTGTAATAATTAGGAAAAAGTTTGTCTTTATTACTCCAATTACCTTGTCAAATGCCCCAATGAATTTTAGCAGAAAAACAGACCCTCATCATGATGCTACCAACACCATGCTTAGCAGTATTTTTAGGTTAGAAAGCCTAAAGAGTGGCATCTGTTTCTTATCTGACCATAAGATTTCCCCCAAAAAGCATTTTGTTTGTCCATGTGGGCCGGTTTAAAAATCAGTCAAGTTTAAATGTCTTATTTTATATGCAGTCATTTCCTTCTTGGTTGGCAACCTTTTAGTGGTGCTTCCAGTTTGTGATTAACTCGAGTCCTGGGAGTTTCTGGATTGTTAATAAACATGGTGACCATTTCTTTCCCGTCTTACTTCCTATATTTAGCCACATTTAAAAAAAAAAAGTGGTATTGGCTAAAATCAGGCTTTTAATACACCATATGATGAGCATCATAAGAGAGAGAGGATATAATCAGATATCTTATCAGTAAATGGCGATCGGCAAAAAAACTGCAATCGGTGCATCCCTAGTCAGATGGTTGAAACCTGGAAGCAACTGGGCGCTCAAAGAGGTTAATGATCCCAAACTGGTTTTGGAATGAATGAAGCAGACTAGCATTAAGCTTCTTCATTGACACAATGCTTTAAAAGCCTGGTCTGTGTAAGGGAAAAACAAGTAATTTTGCAGAAGCTCAATGAAATCAGCAAGCCGTTATTGTTTCCTGAAGCTTGTTGATGAGTGCAAAATGTGTTTTTCTCTCTGCAACTTGCTGAAGCAGATTGAATGTACATATCTTATACTGCTTGTGTACAAATTAATAATTATGGGAGACTGAAAATGTCAAACTTGTGCAACCAAAGTCTTTTTTTTAATTTAGCAACTAAAAATCCAGTCCATTCTGGAAAAAAATAACTCCTTGAAGTTAGTATTTTATACAAATGATGAGAAGATGTAACCTTCTGACCAGCACTATAAAATACACCATATGATGAGCATCATAGGAGAGAGAGGAGATAATCAGAGGCAGGCTGTTTGCAGATTAATTAGAGTTGATGCATGAATGGGTACAACTACCAGGAGAACCTTTATTCTTCTATTATAATAAAAACATGTATCATCAGTATGTCAGGTTACCAAGCAACTAAAAAAAAAATTTCCTTGGCAGCTCAATTTGCATCAACTCCATGAGTTTCTCCTTCAAATAATTACTGTTAATTGCCTCTAATGATGCTGATTTGATACTGATGTATTAAATATCAGCTGGTACCAAAGGCGAAGTCTGAGGGTTGTTTTTATACATTCATAAATACGGTTTGTGTAATTAATGTGCAATTTATTCTTATGATTACTTCACAAATTAAAATGTCAGATTTATTTTTTATTTTTTAAAAACAAGTGATTTCTCACTGTTTTTGTTTGTTCTGGATATGATCTCTTGAAACAGATTTACACCAGTTCCTCGCAGTACAACCATGCAGCTAATAATGGGAGTGAGTGTAGGTAGGTGGGTGGGCGGCTGTGGGGATAAAATTAGATCATAAAAACAGAGAAATTCTTTGTAATGACTCCCGGAACACAGTGTGCTAATAATGAAATACCTGCTTTTGTGCTTTTGTGATTGGTCACAGCTTATAAGTTTGTTAAAGAAATATCTTACAATTAATTAATTTTTTTTTCATGCAAGTGAACTGAACTGGATTTAACAGACACGTGCAGGAAGGTGTGTAGTAACTAGTTACATTTACTTAATTACATTTACTTGAGTAACTTTTTAAAAATATATAAATTTTGAGTATTTTATATGTTGTACTTTTTACTTTTACTTGAGTAATTTTATTATGAAGTATCTGCTCTTGAATAAAATTTCTAGATTTTCTATCCACTGAATGAGAAACAAACGTGTTTTAACCAAAAATTCACCAGACAAGACACACACCTGCGGTTTTTATTAAAGTTTCATAAGCTTTATAGTGAGTGAAAATGTTTTCTTTTGCTTGATTTTGTAATTTTTGTTCTTAAAATACCTAAATTTCCACTTAACTTTACATTGTGGTCCATCTGATGATGCAATTTTTAAATCTAAAACTTTTAATGTTTGGATCAGTTAGTCACCTTTTTGGCAAATACTTCTTTACTCTTGAGTAATTTTCGGGGGGCTTTTACTTTTACTTGAGTAAGAATCTGTTGAAGTAGTGCTTCTCTTACCCGAGTACAATCTTCAGGTACTTTCTCCATCTCTGCGCATGTAACATAATGCGACAGTAGAAATGGTAACTTTGACGTAAAGTCCCTGTAATGGTGGATTTGTCCCGTTTAACACCAGCGCTTACAGCATCTTGGGTGTGCTGAAACGCATTCAGGCTCGGATCATGACCGCTTTTGGGGGAAGGGATCCCAGCTGCCCTGCGTGTGACGGCACGACGCTGGAGCTGGAGAGAGGAGGCGATGAGAGGAAGCTGCAATAAACACACAGGGCGTCTGCGCCTATCTAAATAGGACAATAAAGTGAAATAGGTATCAATGCTCTAACAATGGATTTGTCACCTCCGCTTCCACTCAAAGTTTTCCTCTTCGTTTACTTGCTAAACTACACCCAAGGTGAGTGGGGCATTTTGGGGGAGAAATCTTCGCAGGGGTGGGAGGAATACGCGAAGCAGTAGCTGTAGCAGCAGCGGCGGCGGCGGCGGCGGCGGAGGCTGAGGGGGAGCAGAAATCCCGATAGCCCGCTAGCTAACAGAGAGGGATCAGCGGGGCCTGCTTGTTGTGAACAGGACTGCACCCTTTTCTCACTTCAAGCTAACAAAAGATGCGTTGCGTCAAAGCCGACGGGGATTTACGCAGTTTGTTGCTGTAAACCGACAACGCAGAGTTGTTTCTGTTGTGTTGTCACTGTTTTATTTTTGTATATCGTCGGCTTCGGCCCCGGTTCTGTTGTTATTGCGCGAATGGAGCCGACAGCCATTGTTATGAGAAGATGGAGAAGCCGACTGGGTTAGCTCGATGCTAACCTTCCAGTTAGCCGCTAACGTTAGCTGTTTTTGTCAAAACCCGAGGCTTCCAAGCTTATTTTCTCTTGTACTGTTTGGTTAATGTTACTTCATGCAGACATCACTATAATTTAACATAAATACAAGAATCAGTGCGGTATTGCCAATGTAATTGCTCATGGAGATTGTTGGGAGCAATTTTGTAAACATTAACAACGTACAGGGCTGTGAAACGGCATCCGCCTCCTTTTTTGTCATATTTGCTTATTTCAAAGCGGTAAAAATATAACCAGGGTAAACATAAAATGCTGTAAGATGGAGACTTTATTTATTAAGTCCTACATTTATTGTGAATAACCACATTTTTGGAAAGCTGAGTTGTACTTATGTAGCCACAACCAGGGCTAATTGCTGTCTACCCAGGATAAGAACCTGTCAGACATCATGAAGTAGGCTTGTAATTAAAGATCTGTAAAGGGACAACAAAGCCATTTCTAAGACTTTGTGTCTCCAGCTTTGGAAATGGCCATAAATCACAAAAGAATGATTGATGACTGCCCAAGTTAGAAAATACATTCACATATGGGAAACATTCACCTTTTTACCACATAAAATGAGAAGTCAACAGTGGCCCAGGAGGTAGAGATTCGTCCTGTGACTTGCGGGTTGCTGGTTTGAATCCCATCCGTCTCAGTCATTCTGTCCTTTGGCAAGACACTTCACCCGCCTTTTCTCTTGTTGGTGGTGGTGAGAGGCCGCAGTGTTGCCGATTGTTTGGCACAATCAGTGTGTGAATGACTGAAGAAGTTCAAATTGTACAAATGCTGGACATTTACCAGAAATACTTCTTACTTCTCACTCTTTCTTCCAGACGACACTGCCACAAAGTGCTGCCCTTTCGCTGTTACGACCGTTCCCATTTAAACAAGAACATATTTACATTTCAATTTCAATGAGATGTAAAAGATAGAAGTTCTCATTTTAACAAGATTGTGCTCCTGTATTTATTTCCTAGCTCTGACAGTTAAACGCTTCCATAAAGCGAGAGCCAGAAATGAAGAAAACATGGTGCAGTGGTGACGTTAACCAGAATTTGTTCTGGAGAGCTTCATCTCTGCTGCAGGTGATCGCCAATACAATCCACAAATGTATCGCCCCAGAAGTTTTCAGTATTGCAAAGCACTGTTTGGACTGTAGTAACAGTTGCCTGACATATTCTAAGTGTAATTTACTCCCACTTTACTTGCCAGCGTAACATTTAGTCTGTTGTTTGAGAACAATTGGATGCAGGAGAACGTGTATTTATTTACCACTGATCTCACAATATTTAGCAAAAATATTGCTGTTGCATGATTTATTAGTCACAAAGAAAATGTTGCAGCAATGCCTCAAGTCCTGCTAACCTCAGTCAAATTGTATCCATTAGAGTGACTGAAAAGAGCACAAAGTTCTTCTCCAGTTTGATAAAACAAATCTTGATTATTCCCAAGGCTTTCGGGAAATTATTCTTTGCACTGACAAAACTGAAGTGGAACTTTTTGAAAGGTATGCGTCTGATTGTATCCAATGTAAAACTAACGGCATTCCAGAAAACCATGTTTAATTATCTTTACTGGATTCTGCTCTCTTCCAGTAAATCATAAAAGTAAATGTCTCACCATTATTTAGGGATTTTAAAGCTCAAGTGCACATTTTACAAAAGGGACATTGATCTGAAACAACCTGGCAAGTCTCTCTGAGTGGCTCAAAAAATAAAGTGGCCTAGTCAAAGTCGATATGATTGAAATTAAAACGGTTCTGAAAAAAATAATATACTGAAATTTCTTTACAGGAATTTAACCCCCCCCCCCAAAATAAAAACTCAAATATGTGAAAGGGCAAATATTAATAGAAATATGTGAAGGTGTAAAAATATCTACACAAATATATTGTATAAGGATGAGCTGTTATTTGGAGTATATGGAGAAAAAGAGCTGGCTCAGGACAAAACAAAATATAAAACATGGTGTTAATATGAACTTTTTTGTTTTAAGGTTTAAGACAAGAGTATTGGCTATGTGAGTAATTTGTTGTCAAACTTTTATTTGCTTGTCTTCAGGTGAAATTGTCAGAGTTCTTGTTACAAAGGATTTGTTGTTCATTCATTCAAAACTGCAAGGAGAAATGCACCGGCAGAAATGAGTTTTAAGCTCAATATTTCATAAAAGAAAAACATTGCTGCTTTACAAGGACAAATGCAACACTTTTACCAAGCTTTTCGCCAAATAATAGTCAAAAATGAGTTCAGGAAACTTTTTCCTCTCTGAAAAGTTGCTGTTGTTAGTCATTAACAAAGTATAGCGTTATTTATTCGTTGTTTATAAATCTTAAATAAAACAACTAAATCATTTTACAGCTATTTGGGACCCAACCGTCATTTTAAATGTCACAACTTTCACTTGCTCTTTTATCAAAATCTGGTGATTTCTCTAAATAGGCGTCTTTGTTTCATTATTTTACTTTTCTGGCATTTTTGAGAGACTTGGTGAATGAGGTAATTCCAGGCATTCTTCACTTCTCACAGTCACCTCAATGAAAAATTTAATGTTACCACCTAAATATTTGATACAGCTTATGAACAGTGAAGAGGCTGAAATCTGGAGCATTTATTTGTCTCTGTTACACAGTCTTTTATTTACAGTAAATTATAGTTCTTTAGTCAGGCTTAATTACCTGCCAGACGGCTCTAATTACATATTGTCTGTTTAATGAAAGTAGTGTCATTTGGAAATGGAGTGGGAAAGCTGCCTGGTTTATATAATCCATTGGTTTGCTTTTATATCAGCAACAAATAAAGAAATCTTCCAGCTTTTTTTTTTTTTTTTTTCATTCAAACACATTTTTGTTGCTGTGGATTGACTTCTGTCTGCTTTTAAATGTGAAATGGGCGGATATGCATGAGAAACACTTGCCTTCATATCCTCCTCCTCCCACTCCTCTGGTGGTGAAATAATTCTGCCGCTTCTGCAGATGAGTGTAGCTGTAAAGCTGACACTTACTTGATTTTAATAGATTTAGCTCAGCCTTAAAATATAGACCATATAGAGCTTCTGTAGATTTCCATCATTTTAATCCTGTGCTCCAAGTATATGTCACTGGATCATCCCCAACACATTCAGAACTGTACTACTTATACAACATTTAGCCAAAATGCTGTGACCATTCATCCATGGGGGCAAAATTCTTTTATTTTTATTTTTTTACTTCATTTGGGTTTTAACTGCTTCTTAAAGCAGCCCAAGCGATTAAAAAACCCAGCATTTTGGAAATAAATTGGTGTTTTTTGGTGTCTGGAAAACGAGCCATTTCAAAAAACCTCTTAATTGTTGAGTCACACTTCACTGTTACCTAGCAACCACAGGGAAGCTCAGCATGTCTGAGCCCCAGCCCGTTTGATCGGGTGGTTTTATCGCTGTATTCGCTGTACAATGGCTGCTGGAAAAGACGAGTGTTTTGTTGTTGACTTACCATCCAGAAACCACTTCTTGGTTGCACAGAAGGCTCTACTTCTGCTTTTCAAAGACGTGCATTTGTACAGTTGTGCATTGGTTTGCAGCCATTTTCACGTGCGAATGTCAACGTTGAGTTGGGGGTTTGTGTGGCCAGCAGCAGCTTCCTTGCTTTTAAAGTGAAAGAGGCCCTAAAACAACTTATAATAAAAGAGCTCAAAAAAGGCAGAACTGAACAGGCCAAAATCTTGTGCAAGCAAATTTAATGAACATGTTTTTTTAAAGCCCATAGACCTATCTTGGCATGTTCAAGGTATATTAATAAGTTAGACTAAAACAGTTGTGTCCGGTCAAGTGATGGTGATATTTGTATGTTGTCTGGATTACAGTTTATTTCTGCAGATGCCAGCCGACTGGTATCTTGAGCATTTAAAGGTCAGTACTTGGCAGTTTTCATGGTCCTCTGTTTTTGGTCACAGGGGATGAGATTTGTCTACAGAGATGCCCTACACTTGTGGAAAGTCAAAGTAGGATCAATTTTACTGCAGGAGATTAGGTTTTCCCAGCAGTAAGTGATGCTGTTTGCACTGATTGCTGTGTGTGTATTCGCTATTGGCTATTGTGGTGCAAGATAACTCACTGCACCCAGTCCAGAGTGTTATTAAACCTTAAACCTGAACAGTAGAAACTTCTATATACACTGTTTTCAAAGTGCAAACCGAAGCAAAAGAAACAAAACCACAATATTTTTGCCATTAATGACTGTGTGTTTCTCGCTGGAGTTTGACTTTCCAGTGTTGAGTCTAAAGTGCCGTCCTGAGAAAACGAACTTCCAGCTGCCCCACAATAAGACAAGACTCCTTTTATACTTCAGCTCAACTTTCAGTTTTGGTTTTTGCTCTTTTTCTTCTTCTGGTGTTGAATGCTGTAAACCAGGGCACTCAAACTCATTTTCGTTTTAGGTTGAGTCAAGATCATGAATGCTCTTAAAGCGCCGCTTGTACCAGAATGCATTGAAAAAACCTGATTACAAACTGTTAAAATATCAATAAATTCTTAAAATTAGATAATATTATTGAACATATTCTCACTCTGTCCAGGATTCTTTAATACTTTTTGTGATTTTTTTTTTTTGCAATAATAATCAAAGTGTTCTGTGGTTCTAGTTTGGAAATATTTGAGATATTTGCGCTTATTTATGATGGTAAATGTGACTTTTAAAACGTGACCTCAATTAAGGCTGAGGCAGCTGGTTAGCACAAGTAAGAAAGTTTTTGACAATTTATATTTTAAAAAATCTGCAAATTAGCACAAAAAAGTGTGAGGATTTGTTGATTTTGCATGAATTTCCATTATCTCAATAAACTGGAGGGATTTATTGATAAAACAGATTAGAAACTGCATTGATTTGATTGATAACTTAATGTTTAAGCACACTTACTGTTTAGTTTATGTTGTAAAGCACTTTGTGACTGTTTATGTCTGTGAAAGGTGCTATATAAATAAAGTTTACTTACTTAGAATCCAGCGGGCCACGTAAACGGTTATGGCGGGCCGGATTTGGCCCATGAGCCTCGAGTTTGACACATGCTCTAAAGGACTCACTGCCTTGGCAACTGAACCACTACAAATCAGTTCAGTTGGTAGTTAAGCATGAAGTTGATGAAAATCTCGTGTGTGACTTTTTTTGTAGGTTTAGTGGAGGGATTTGCTTTAAGATTAAATCTTATTTCCATTGATTAGGTTTTTGATTCTCCGTTTGAGATCAGGCAACTTTTAAATAAAATGACAAATCTTGAGCAGGGATGCACAAAATATCGTCATTAATATCAGTATCAGCCATTTTTTAGCATATCTTCCTATTCTGTAGTTGCCTTTAGCTTTCAATCTGTCAAGTCTGACTGTAAATATTATCAGTTTTTAAAATTATTGTCAGAGATTATCTTCTTTGTCTGTAGTGATTTATTACTTGGTGCCCCATGCAGCCAATGAGCAATAAGCAGTTGTATACGTCTATAACTTAAATGAAAATTTATTTCTTAACCTACAGAAATAGAAACACATCTTTCTGTGAGGAAAACATGACGTCCTGTGTGATTCTGCAGTTATTGACAAACTTTGGTCTAAATTATGAAACGGTTCTTGACACTGGTGGAGATGATTGCGGCTATCCATCCTAACGTGTGTCTGTCTGTCTGTCTGTCTGGTTTCTCCCTGCAGGACACTATAGGAACCCTCTGAACAAGTACATCCGTCATTATGAAGGCCTGTCCTACGACACGGAGCTCATTCACAGCAAGCATCAGCGGGCCAAGAGGGCAATCTCCCATGAAGACAAGTTCCTTCATTTAGATTTTCATGCCCACGGAAGGTTGGTTGACCTTTATTTGTGACCTCATGTGTTATTTGTTTGCAAACTAATCCCTTGTGTACGTATTGTTGTTGGTTAAGGGTTTAGTAGAAGGGATTTGCTTTAAGATTAAACCTCTTTCTTTTTTTTTGCATTTGTTCCCGTTTACAGGGGACATTTTAGATCTGCACTGCAAAAAAACAAAACAAAAACAAAATCTTACCAAGTCTTTTTGGTTTAGCTACTAGTACAAATATCTTAGTTTTGTCTTATTTCAAGTGTACTAACTTACAAATAACATTTCAGCAAGATAAAGGAGCTTGTTTTCAGTAATTTGTTCCTTGATATTGATGGGAAAAGCTCTAGCAAAGCAAAAACACACAATCTTAGCAAGTGTTTTACTGTTATTTCGAGTGCAAAGATCCTAGTTAACGTGAACTAAGACAAAAGTAATTTAAAACTAGGTTATCAGCAAGATATAGAAGCTTGTTTTAAGTAAATAATTCCTTAAAATTGGTGAAGTTCCACTGGCAGATTATTTCTTTATAACAGGAAAAAATGTCTTGTTATAAGTAAATTTATCTGCCAGTGGATCTGGTACTTTTTAAACTAATATTAAAGAACAAGCTTCCATTTCTTGCTGAAGAGATACTTGTACATTAATTTTGGTTTATTTAAAGTGTAATAAGATATTTGCACTAGAAACTAGACTAAATATACTTGGTAAGATTTTTTTTTACAGTGAGATTATTTCACTTACAAGACATTTTTTCCATGACAGTGGATTTTGTACTTTTTCACCAATATTGAGAAATTATTGACTTAAAACAAGCTTCTATATCTTACTGAAAACTTGTGTTAGTTTTGCCTTATTTCAGGTGTATTAAGATATTTGCACTAGAAACTAAACCAAACATACTTGGTAATATTTTGTGTTTTGCAGTGTGAAGTGGATATGAGTTTTAAATCTAAATCTTCAGTTGTTTTTTGTGTATTTTTAATTTTTTTTAGATGATTCATCAGTTGGTTAAATGCAAGATAAGAAGAAGCATCTGAGGTTTTAATTGTCTAAGTTGTGCACATCTGCTGCCCTTTTCCCCATATGTGATAGTATCTTTATATTATTGGGGCTTCAGATTAAGCGTAAGCGTTTTTATTGCACATCCAGGAGGTGATTGCGGAGGCAGATGCATTAAGATCTAAAATAAGTACTAATTTCACAGATGGGAAGATGCATATAGTTTGTCCCTATTTTGAGGAGGAGGTGCTGGATGGCGTCTAAACTCCATCACAAAGTCACCACCATCTGCCTTCAAACTTGGCAAGGACTGTTTATCATCCTGGATGTAACAGGACTCGCTGTTCATAAACCCTGATGCTGCTTAAATAAGGAAGAGAATAACCGAAATATAAAACTGTGCAACAACATACACAAATAGATTTTTTTTTTTGTTTAAAAAGACTATAAGATACATTTTGTTTTCTTCAGTTCTGATTCATACCTATATTTTTCAACCCAACAATCTGATTCTGTTTTCCAGATTCGAGTGTTTTCTGAGTAGTGCTTGCAGGATGTGATGCAAAACGTTTGTTGTGGAAATTAGGGGTTTGTTTACAGCAAAGCAGTGGGTTGGGCTCTCTGACTGTTTGAGTGGTGGGTGTGTGTGTGTGTGTGTGTATGTGTCTCTGTGTGTGTGCGCGCTTCTTTTTTGTTGTTGATTGCACTCAGACTCACTTGTGTAATCCCAGCCTCAATGTCAGAAGAAAACACAGGCCAATTGAGTGGAGTATGAAACAGAAACCGCAGTTCATGTGTGTGAAAATCATCTGTTTTCCAAGTAAGACCTGACATTGAGATATTACAGCAGCTCCAATGGATGTTGAGATTGTTTCTGTTGTGCTGTGTTACTTTCAGTTCAACATTTATTCCCCAATTTAGTCCTTTGATTCTAGTTTCATCATATTACCTAAAAATGTAAAACGACCTATAATGTGATCAGTTTTGTTGTTATTTTTAAAACAGTTATTGGGTTCTTGAAGGGAGGGGGAGAGTATTATGTATTTTCCATTTAAACGCACAATCAAGTATCTATGTCGACATAAGTTATGAAAATGTTGCAAGTATAAAAACAACTTAAAAGAAATTTGACTTTGTGAAACGGCTGAAATTTTCAAAGGGGAAGTATTTTTACACATTTTTGTACTTTCATTTGGGTCTCGAGTGCTTTTAAAAAACAGCACCAGTCATTTTTTTGGTATTTCCTAAAATGAGCCATTTCAAAAACCTCCCTATTGAGTCACAATCGAAAGGAATTACGCTGTTACCTAGCAACCCCAGCTGAGTCCAGCCCGTTTGGTCAGCTGGTTTTACTGCTCTATTTGCTGTACAATGGCTGCTGGAAAAGACAAGCGGTTTGTTATTGACTTACAGTTCAGAAACCACTTGCTGGATTCTTGCTGGTTGTGCAGGAGGCTCCACTTCTGCTTTTCAAAGACGCACGGTTGTATAATAGCGCATCTGTTTTCAGCCATTTTCATGTGCGAGCGTAAACGCTGAGTTGAGGGGCGTGGCCAGCAGCAGCTTGTTTGGATTTAAAGTGACAAGACACCCTAAAACAGCTCACAATAGGCAGAACTGAGCAGACTATAATCTCATTGCCTACGGATGATTTGGAGCAAAAACTGTAAAGAACATGTTCTGTATAGACCATATTTCAGTATAGGGTGTCCTGACATGTTCAAAGAGGTACAATAGAGCTGGTCCAAGTGATGAATCAGTGAATTGATGAATAAGTGCAGGCAGTTTTGTGACGATCTCCTCGTGTCATTTCAGGCATTTCAATTTACGGATGAAAAGAGATACAACCTTATTTCCTCCAGATCTGAAAATAGAAGTTTCAGGAGAAGAGATTCCATATGATACCTCTCATATCTACACTGGAGAAATCTACGGTAACCCGTGTTTACACGTTAATATTTCAGTGATTTTTTTTTTTTACATGCTGTGATAACTTAGCATCCAGTCCCGTGTGAGTCTGAGTATAAAGTACCATGATTTGATTTCCCAGGTGAGAAAGGCACCCTGACTCACGGCTCCGTTGTGGACGGTAAGTTTGAGGGCTTCATCCAGAGCTACCACGGCACGTACTACGTGGAACCAGTCGAGAGATACCTGGAGGGCAAAGACGTGCCGTTTCACTCAGTCATCTACCACGAAGATGACATACGTAAGTCCCTACACTCTTCACCTGCTCACATTCAATCAACAGCATCACTTCCTCAAATCTAATGTGTAATTTGTTTCATGGAAATGCGTAACAGGGAAAGTGCAAGGTTAGGGCAGCTGAGCAGATGAAAGCTGACTGGTGTGATTGCCCCCCGTGGGAGCAGAGATACCCGGGGTTCTCATTAGCTGAATAACACAATCCTTCTCTCTGGCTTATTTATGCTCTCCACACAATGTTGGTACAAATAGTGAGCACCAAGCACACTTCACTACAGCAGCAGCCTTTAATTTCAAATCATCTGCGAACACATAGCAAGTTGCTGTGGGGCAAATTAAACAGGATTGCGAGAGGAATCGCTAATGAGTGCGACGGGAAAGTAGCGACTCACACGCTGAAGCGAGGCGTATCAAGTGGCGTATAAGTACATCCATTAGCTGATCATGAATAGCACCAGGAATAGAGTGACTCAGGGGGTTAAGTAGCTAACATTGTCTTTATAATCCAAACAGTGTTTGTGTCTCTGCCTCTGTCACTCAGACTATCCACACAAGTACGGCCCCGAGGGAGGCTGTGCTGACAGCTCCGTGTTTGAGAGGATGAAGAAGTATCAGGTCTTCGCTACAGAGGAGCCACCCAAGGTGAAAATAAAATAAAATATATCAGGAAAACACGTGACGAGCAGTAGTTTTATGGCTTGAGGAAATACTTAAATGCCTTTCTGGTTTGGGTTCATTGCAAAAATATTGATTCTTAATACTTGGCAGCTTTTGTTTTGGCAGATAGATGGGGAAAAAATTATTTTTTTTCCATTTCAACTAAATGGAACCATTAGAAAAACTGGTGTCTGGCCAAAGCTGCAATACGGGCAGTGAAACATCTTTACACTTTAGTGAAGCAGTTTCCCATGAATTTTAATTTATTTCATAAGGGAAGGTGCATATTAATCACCACGAGTAAATTAAAACAAGCATGTAAATACGGCAGATTTAGCCACAAGGGCTAATTTTCATCTGCAGCCCCCTGCCAGGTTCATGCAAAAAAAAAAATTATGAAAAATAATTGACACAAACAAAACAAAACATATGGCAAAGTAAAAGAAATGAGTAATAATAAAAAAAAGCAAGTTAGACACATAAACATTTAAGTCCATTTTAAACATGAATGCAGTTTTTTTTAATTAGAAGCTACTGTTTAAATGATTTTCTAAAAACTCATTAATATTTCTAATAATGACCAAAGGAGCTGAATAATATTTCACAATCCCTCCTACCAGCTGCTCTTGTGGTTGCATTTGATTGTAATTGTAACTGAATGAAGTTATTGTTTGTTGCTCCCTGGAAAATCACCATTAACCAAATGAAACTG
Organism: Poecilia reticulata; assembly: GCF_904066995.2. Lineage (NCBI taxonomy): Eukaryota > Metazoa > Chordata > Actinopteri > Cyprinodontiformes > Poeciliidae > Poecilia > Poecilia reticulata. The sequence continues at coordinate 25,864,953 of NC_088835.1, read as the reverse complement.
CATACATAGTGCCCATATAAGTAGTTTAACACACAGAAGTGTCTCTGTAAATTAGCATATTATAAAAATAATATTCAAATAATTCAATTCAAAAAGTGATATATAAATTCATGAAAGATATTTTTAGACCTATTAAAGAAAAACATTTTCATACAGGAATGTTGTCATGGTTTGCATATTCACTGTTGCACCCCTGACAGACACCAGCTGCGTTTCCATTGGCCATAAAATTGGCTTAATTAAAACATGCTAATTTAGAAAAAAACCTCATGTTTCCAATTAAAAAATAATATTTTTTTTCTTTAGAATGATGTAGGTTTTCAACCGTATCAAAATTTGTGTATTTCACAAACACTTCTTTCGCATCAAACCATTTCCAGCAGTTTGTCTGCAGCAGCAGCAGCAGCAACGCGTTTATTTGTAGCCACCGGCTTCTCCTTGGATCTCCTACAGAGCTGTCGCAGCATCGCACAGCTCATCAAAAGTTGAGTTCGTCATTTTAAAGTGTTGGATCAGTCTCTGTTCTGTTAAATTGGCTAAATACTATTTCCCAAAAACGCTGCATATAAACACAGCCTAGATAAGACGCCAACGTTTCTCCTGATAGATGAGCGCTGGTGACATGGCTGAAATATGAATATATCTCATGTATTTACATATGTCACCACCATATTTCTTTTGCATGAACAGACTTATTCACGTGTGATTTTAATTGTATTTAGACTCAGGAATTGCAAAATTGCGGGGGGGGTTTTACATTTGCAAATCATCAGAAATGTTTTGCACACAGGTTTTTTGCTTACAAGTTCTGACTACAGATTCACCAATCCAATATTAATGCATTTATTGGGTTTGGATATTGGAATAAAAATGCAAAAATCTAGATTGTTGGTGACGATGTGTCCGATCCATAAGGGCAGATCTATTCAGCCTAATTCTATCCTTTGTGCTCTGAGTGACGTCATGCTTCATTGTTTATTTTACATTATCTTTAGAATTCCTAATGGTGAAGGTTTGTTGTAGTTTGACCAAGATAGTCAGCCTATTGTTTTTGTCTAGTGTCTTTATTATTTGTTTTACATCGCATTTTATTCTCCTAATTGCTCTGACTGAACAAATTAAAGTTGTTTTACATGTTTAACCAGTAGCTTGTGAAGCTGTGGGCATATTTAAGCTGTACTGGTGCAGAGTTACCATAGTTTAATACATTTATGTCTGTGTTTAAAAAAAGAAACGTTTTAAGTGAATTCAGCTGTTTTTCCTTATCGGATCGGTATCTGCCGATTCATGTCCTCAGATGTTGACATCAGCAAAAGATAAAGTGTATTGGTGCATTCATAGTTTTGACCGAGAAACGGCTTTGGTAGAGAAACTAAAAGTAAATTAGAGCTGTCATTCCTGCAAGCCTTCATCAGCAAAATTAAGAAATATTTCTCTTTTTGTGTAATGAACTTAAATATTATGAGTTTCACTTTGTGAATTAAATTTCTAATTCGTTGAAATGCATCTGGAATTATTTTGCTTTGATTGTGGTTTTGTTTAATCTTATCCATCTCTTAGCTAAAATCTGATTTATGAACATGCCGTGTCTTAAGAGGGAAACTCTAAAAATACTTCCCATTACTTATTTACTCACTGTTAGGATGAAAAAGCTATAAATATGTTTTATTTAGCTCTCTAAGACTCGTGTGCCCCTCACATCAGGAGCTCCACACCGAAGTGGAGTCTGAAGGCCCCGTGTTGCTGAGGAAGAAGAGGATGGCCCAGGTGGAGAAAAACACCTGCCAGCTCTTTATTCAGACCGACCATCTTTTCTTCAAATACTATAAGACCAGAGAAGCTGTCATAGCTCAGGTAAGGCACACGGCAGCAACACAAACTAAACATTGGAAACTCTGGCAGCATGTAAACGGAGTCAAAATACTTGAAGTTGTGGCTGTAAAATTGAAAAATCTATTAAAATACAAACAATTTGCAGCATTACTTTAATGAGTGTTTTCTCTCTTACGTTGGCACCAATAATCAACCAGGTTTCTACCTGAAATAAATGATTTATTTCTATGGCATTAAAAACGTAAAGTATAAATTCCAAAGCCTTCCAAGTTAAAAACCTCTGAACTGTTCAGTTTGATTTTAGTCTAGTCAAATCAGTTAAGTTTTCTATAATTGATATGTTTAAAGGGAATTAACAAAAAAAAAAAAAGTTCCTCCTGGTAGTTTTTATACATTTATTATAAAGCACAAATTATGTTTAAGTGAAATCTGAAATCACTGGAAAATAACAAAATATATAACATAAGCTGTACTTATTTGAGCTAATTCACTTTAATGCAAAACATAAATTTATATGTACTTGAATAACTTCTCAGTTAAAAGCTGAACTTATCATTGGTTTGAACTCCATCCACCAGGTGGCGCTTCACTAACCTTCTGTTTTCTGTCCAGGGATAACTTGCATCCCTGGTGGCAATTTTAGCTCCGTTATTAGGTTCAATGAGGCTTTGCAAAACAAGAGAATATATGATGTGATGTCTTGCCGTACTTTCATTCACTCTGAAGTATCTCCAGAAGCCTGAAACTTTTCATGCGGGTGCTTGAAATCCTTGAAAATGCTTACATTTCAATCAGATTTTCAAGGTTTGGAAAGTGCTTTATTTTTGTATAAAGTCCTTGAAAGTTATTCATATTCGAACTGCATAGTTTTGTAATAAAGTGCAATATAATGTTTAATTAAAAGTCTAAATTTGAGAAACATTAATTTGTTTCATACACCAAATAGACATTTTACAAACATTTTTTTTTATCTCACTCTCAGACTAAAGCTTCTTGTTTTAGGTTAGAATAAAATTATTTGCGTTTGTTAAATGTCAGAAAACTTTTTTGTAAATCTTTGTGTATTTTATCTTTTCAGCAGGAAGACCATTTACCTTAACATGCTCAGTTTAATAAATATTTTGTATTCCTAATGGCTTAATGAAAAAGCTGGCTTATATTTTAAACATTAAACAGCATTATTAAAATTGGAGGATTGTTTGTTAAATTAGTGTTTTCTAAGATTTTAGTTCTTAAACCAGTCGGATGTATAAAGTGTGAGAAAGACATCTCAAAACATAAAATTGTATTGTATCTTTACTTGTCCCGGCTGTAAAATGTAAAATACTTTTACAAGATGGTATTAATAACATTAAAAATTATATGTAATAGATCATTGAAATGGTATTTTTGAAGTTTCATTTGTACTGTTTTTATCTGGGAAGTTTGGTGCTGGGAAAGTTTGAAAAGTGCTTGAATTTTACTCTGGGGAAAGTGAATTTAAAGGAAATCCTGTGTTGGCAGATTTCCAGCCATGTCAAAGCCATTGATGCGATCTACCAGGGCACAGACTTCATGGGCATTCGTAACATCAGCTTCATGGTGAAACGGATCAGGGTGAGTTACACCAACAGACTCTGTGTGACTCTGAAGTTTTAGTTTTCGTCTCCCCCTCTGAACCCGATCGCCTCCTCCCGTCTAGATAAACACGACCAACGACGAGAGAGACCGATCCAACCCGTTCCGCTTCGCCAACATCGGCGTGGAGAAGTTTCTGGAGCTGAACTCAGAGCAGAACCACGACGATTACTGCCTGGCTTACGTTTTCACAGACAGGGATTTTGATGATGGCGTGTTGGGACTGGCCTGGGTGGGAGCCCCCTCAGGTGCTGGAATATTCCTCAGCAACTTTTGGATTCATTATTATTCTATACTGGCAAAAATTGTTTTTATAAAAGGACAATTTCACTTCAGAGTGCATTAAAATTTGACTTGCAAATTAGAACTGCAGCTTCTGAAATTTACAAATAAATATATGAAAATGCCTTAAAGTTGCAGTATGTAGCCTTTATATAAATACACTGCTCAAAAAAATAAAGGGAACACTTAAACAACACAATATAACTCCAGGTAAATCAAACTTCTGTGAAATCAAACTGTCCACTTAGGAAGCAACACTGATTGACCCGGCGAGGGTCAATCACGTTGTCAATCAGTGTTGCTTCCTAAGTGGACAGTTTGATTTCACAGAAGTTTGATTTACTTGGAGTTATATTGTGTTGTTTAAGTGTTCCCTTTATTTTTTTGAGCAGTGTATATATATATAAATATATATATATTTTTTACATATTTGTTAAAACTGTCAACATGTTGTGACGGTACAATATTAGATAATTTGGGAAAAGATTAATCTCCTCTACCTCCTTCCTGAGCTACTGTTGCAATTTGAAGAAATGCAACACTCCTGACCAAAACTGACCAATCAGAGCCAGGAAGTGGGTCTTAACACTGTCAATCATCCTTATGTACTCGTCATTAAATGTGCTAATGGCTGAGAAACAACTTAGCGTTCCAGGAAAACCGTTTATCTGCTGTCAGATAAGCTAGTTAGCTTTCAGGCTAATTGAATGCTAGTTAGCATTCTGTCTATGCTAACTAGCCTGAGCATTCATGACAGGCTCTGCCAGCTGCAGCATAGCAGAGAGCAGGAGGGGAAGAGGGAGGGGTATGAGCAGCGCCACACAGAGGGTGATTGACAGCGCTGAGACCCGCCTCCTGGCTATGATTGGTTGTTTCTAGTTGACATTGGGAGAAGGCAGAAGACCTTGATTTAAAAAAAAACAAACATTTTTTAAACAGACTCCTTCTCATTCTGTACTGTCACATCATAGTTTCAAGAAATATGTAAAAAAAAAAAATGTTATAACCTTGTTAGTCATGCTACTATGATAATTTGAGTTTAACTTAATGCAACTTTTCACTTCAAAAACTGTTATTTTCCTTTGAAATTCTAGTTTTGCATGTTTAATTAAAACATTTTTTAAAGGTTTTTGCTAATAAGACTGGATTTTACATTTGACTCAATTATAGAATCAACCACTCTTGGTCTCTTTGAGGTGCAAACATCTTTCTGAACTTCTCCTTCCTCTTTTCCAGGGAGCTCTGGGGGAATCTGTGAAAAAAGCAAGCTGTACTCCGACGGAAAAAGGAAGTCTCTCAACACTGGTATAATCACGGTACAGAATTATGCCTCCCACGTACCTCCAAAAGTCTCTCATATCACTTTTGCACATGAAGTAGGACACAACTTTGGCTCCCCGGTATGTTACTTGCACGTTGCACATGTAACGCGTGGCATACGCTCGTCTAACCTCAGGTTTTTCTTTTCTGCTTTCACTCGTAGCATGACTCCGGAGCCGAGTGCACCCCAGGAGAATCCAAAAGCCAAGACAAGAAGGAGAAGGGCAATTACATCATGTATGCGCGAGCCACGTCGGGAGACAAGCTCAACAACAATAAGTTCTCCTACTGCAGCATTCGCAACATCAGCCAGGTTCTGGAGAAGAAGAGGGGGAACTGTTTTGTTGGTGGGTTTTACTGCTTCGCGTTGGCCCGCATTTGAACTTCTCTTGTTGAGGAATCAGAAATTCAAACCCTGTAATCGTTCTTATTCAGCTGCTCCCTGCAGCGGAGAGCAGAGTCATCCAAAAGTCTTCATTAGAAAATAAAATATGGCAGCTGGAGGTGATCCTGCAGAGCGGCTCTAGCTCCATAACCCAATCTTGGCTTTGGCATGGTATTATTTTTATCTGACAGCATTTGGCAGGCTGAACAACTGCCTTTGTTGTTTTTCTTTTGTATGCAGATGGTACATTTGGCACAGCTTTAAAATGGCTACCTACAGAAATTAAACCTTTATTTTTAACATAATTCATACAGCGTTAATACTATTAATTTTGGCCTCCCAATCATTTACCTAAAGTGTTCTTTCTTAAGGGCTGAATAACTGCAACAAGCAATCTCACTTAGTTTACTTTATTAAAAAACGTATTTTGACCAGATTTTGGCAAAGTTCTGCCCTAAACTTGATCACACTTCCTTAACTGTGTTGTTTTCTGGAATGGATCTCACTTCAGATTCTGTCCATAAACGTTTTGCTTTAATAAACCTGATATATCTTTTCCAAATCCCCCCTAAAAATAACAAACTCAGGAAAGAGAATTTTTTTCTAAATCAGTTTCTTTCAATTATAAAAACTTATGAAACTTTAACAAACACTGCAGGTGTGTGTCTGTGTCTTTGGTGAATTTTGGTTAAAACATGTTTGTTTTTTTTATTCAGTGGGTTAGGGTTAACCCTTCATCCAGGCATTTTGCTTAAGTAGAAGTAACAACACTTCATAATAAAATTACTCAAGTAAAAAGTACAGCGTAGTTTAAAAAAATAAACGACATGCTTAAAAGTAATTTTTTTCCCCAGAAAAGACGCTCAAGCGAGTAAATTTAGCTATTTGCTTCCCAACTCTGGTTATTTATTGTGTAATCTTTCCACGCTGAAAAATAATAACAGTTTAAATAAATTATAAAAAGAACAAAATGAATGCATTTGAATTAATAAATTAATGCAGTAGCAACAAAACCTATCCGCGCTATTACATTCGTTATTTATCAACAGTATTGATGAATTTCTTGACATTATATTCCTGAAAGATTTGTTAAACATTTTATTTAGTGTTTTATTTTGGCGGTATTTGATTTCCTTTAGCTTCCAGTTTTGTGGCGTATAGCTTTGTGTTTTCTTTGGCTCAGAATCTGGCCAGCCTATCTGTGGGAACGGCCTGGTGGAGCCCGGAGAGGAGTGCGACTGCGGCTACAGCGACCAGTGCAGAGACCTGTGCTGCTACGACGCCAACCAGCCCGACAACAAGAAGTGCAAATTAAAGCCCAACAAAGTCTGCAGGTAAGAAATCAAACAGTAAGTTAATCTAAAGTCGGTTTATGTTGTCACTCGACTAATGGTTGGAGTCGAAGTTTATTTATGTACCTCATTTACGACAGCCTGAGTTGACCAAAGTGCTTCACAACAAACATCACCGGTGGATAAATGATAAAATAGAAAATAATGTTAAGTTTATTGAAAATAATAAGACGCTTATAAATTTGGCAAAGATACCAAAAGCTGATCATCTGAATAAGAAACCAAAACAATACTTAATTTTAGCTGCAGCAATTTTCTGAGTGATTAATTATTAACTTTTGATATTATTTTGTATTAAATAGACTAAATAAGCATATAATTGTTAAATTTAGACATTTATAAAATGGAACAAAACAGGAACCTCTTTGGTTGCTGAATAGAAAAATAAAAGACAAAAACGATAAAATATGTTCTATGGTTCCTCTTGAAGGAAAGTTTAACTCATAGCAAACCTCAAAGTCAACTTTAATTATTGGCTTTTTTTTCGTTATTTTACTAATTTCCTGCCTGGCTTGTCTGTCATATTATCTTTGTAGCACATGAGAAATTTTTGAATAAGAAGTTGATGCTACTCAACGTCATGCAGTTCGGCTGAACGAGCCAAACTAAGGCGGTGAATTAAGGAGCTTTTTGACTGTTTATATTCCAAAACGGAACCAAATAAAAGTGCATTTTGCGCACACCAGACTCTATTTGGGCCGTTTCTCTTTCCCATTCGTGATCTTTATTGTCGGTTAGTAGGAAACGTTTGGCAGGCATTATCGCCACCTGCTGGTATGGAGTGTGGCTCAAAATATCTGTTCTTTTACGATTCTGTTAAACAACTTTGTTTTCCTTAAAAATTTTTATACTTTTACTTATTTAATGCAGTAAATTTGTTAAAATAAATCTTTTATTTTTTTCTAAATTCCTTCACTTTTAACCTAATTTATGTCTCATATCTCCATCATACTAAAATCACATCTGCTATTGTTTCAAATTCTGCACAATACTGACATTTTTCCATATTGTGTTTACTTATAGTAAATATTGTGTGACTGTGTGCGGGGGCACGGACTTCCTGTTATACTGGGATCTCGGGAGATTCTTAGAGACTCCCTGTTATATTCTTCCATCCACTCAAACACGCCCCTAGGGGGCGCGCCCCACAGTTTGGGAACTTCTGGTCTAATTTGACTTAATCTTTCCCGCCATTTTGTTTCTTTATCAACTGTTTCTGCTGAAGTTTGACCAGTGGCGCCCTCTGCTGGATGGCGGAAAAACTACAACACTAAAACACTAGTCTAAGCGGATGCTATTAGTTAATTGATTAGGGCAAATTTTGAACTAATAAACCATTAATCGACAGTTGTTACAGTTTCTGCATGAGGAGGATCAATCGGCTCATGCCTGACTCGTTTTGACTCGGCTCTGTGCTCGTTTCCCATCAGCCCGAGTCAGGGTCCTTGTTGCACTCCCGAGTGCAACTACAAGGGTCGCAACGAGAAGTGCAGGGAAGAGTCCGAGTGCGCTCACCAGGGCATGTGCAGCGGCGGAAGCGCCCAGTGCCCGACCTCGGAGCCCAAGGCCAACTTCACCGCCTGCCACGGCGAAACTCAAGTCTGCCTCAACGGGGTGAGCGCCCGAACGTTTCGCACCCGGCGCCGGCAGAGCTGGTTGCTGTAGCAACGCTATTCTCACACTAGTCGGTGTCTGATGTCGCCTGTCCTCGTGCTCCTCCCCCGCAGGGCTGCTCCGGCTCCATCTGCGAGAAGTACGGGCTCGAGGCGTGCACCTGCGCCAGCCAAGACGGCAAGGATGAGACCGAGCTCTGCCACGTGTGCTGCATGGAGAAGAGTGAGCGGCTTTATCTGTTTTTATATAATAACTTTATTTAACCAGACAAAACCCATTCAAGATCCAGATCTCATTTTCAAGAGGAAAATGAGCAACACAAAAGTAAAACTAATTCAAACACTGCAAAAACACAAAATCCTACCAAGTATCTTTGGTCTCATTTCTAGTGCAAAAATGTCTCAGTTCACTTGAAATAAGACAAAACGAGCTTATCAGTGACTTTTCACCAAGATGTAGGAGCTTGTTTTAAGTCATCCATCCATTTTCTTTACACCCTTGTCCCTTAGTGGGGTCGGTTGCTGATGCCCATCTCCAGCTAACGTTCCGGGCGAGAGGCGGGGTCACCCTGGACAGGTCACCAGTCTGTCGCAGCTGTTTTAAGTCAATAATTCCTTATTATTAATGTTTCACTAGCAGATTAATTCACTTATAACAAAATGTCTTGTTGAAAGTGAATTAATCTACCAATGGAACTAGAACTTTTTCATCAATAGTCAGGAATTGACTTAAAACAAGCTCCTACATCTTGCTGAAAAGTTACTTATGAGTTAATTTTCTCTTTTTGCAAGTGAACTAAGATATTTGCACTAGAAAATAAACCAAAATTGCTTGGTAAGATGTTGTGTTTTTGCGATTACTGTACAAACTTAGACCTCGACCGTCAGTTTCAAATCTTTGGTTGGATATTTATTTGTACAAAGTTCCTTAAATGTCTTGTGAGTAAATAGTTTTCCCTGTTTATCCGTAACAATTTTCACTTTCAATATCTAGCAGTTATTTACAATTTGTTGTCTATTAAGAGTAAACTGAAGTAAAACCTGCTCCCTGGAGTGAAATTACCATAAAAACCTGATATTCGCTGGAAAGCAAAACGGCTCCCCTTTCAGAAACCGATGGAAACTTTCAGGTATCGCAGAGTTACGGTACCGTAAAGTTGGCTTGTGAAAGGGTTAAAACAAATTACAAAACAGTTTAAAAGCACTGACACTGTTTAATAGAATCATGTTGCATGTTTTTTTAAGAACCGCTCCAATGAAATGTGACCCAACATCTTTAGTTCGGACTGGAGCCGATTCCATCACTCTTGCTTCCATTTCTCCGTTCAAACACATCCAAGAGAAAAATGTTGTTGCAGTGTCAAGATCTTTGCAGGGGAGAATTTAAGTGGGCAGCAGCCAAGCCGGGTGGAGTTTTATGTTTTTGTCTTAGTCGACACAATGCAAATGAGAATCTGATCCGTTTCCGCAGTGAACCCCAACACCTGCAGCAGCACGGGGTCGGAGCGCCTGGCTCGGTTCTTCAATAAGAAAGTCACCACCCTGCCAGCGGGATCGCCCTGCAACGATTTCAAAGGTTACTGCGACGTGTTCATGAAGTGCCGGCTGGTGGACGCGGACGGGCCGCTGGCCCGGCTAAAGAAGGCCATCTTCAACCCAGAACTCTACGAGAACATCGCAGAGTGGATTGTGGTGCGTACCGAATCCGCTGGACGTTTCTTGGTTTTAAGGTTAAGATTAAAAGGTTTGGTGATGATTCCTCCTGCAGGCTCACTGGTGGGCCGTGCTGCTGATGGGCATCGCTCTCATCATGCTCATGGCGGGTTTCATCAAGATCTGCAGCGTTCACACGCCCAGCAGTAACCCCAAGCTGCCTCCGCCCAAACCACTGCCAGGTCAGTTCCTAAGCTTTCTACACACAGCTCTGGAAAAAACGAAGAGCCCACTGACACTGAAAACCTCCTGGTTTTTCCACCACATGTTCATTTCTGATCTCTTCCTGAGTTAAAACATCAGTATTATTGTTTCTAAAGGAACATGGACTTGTTTTCTTTGCATTGAAAGCTCTGCGTCTTTTTCATTAGTTTGACCACAAAGAAACATTTCAGAGACATGCTGTCACTAGTTCATAGAATGAAAAAACAATGTTCATTTTACTCAAACATTTACCTAAAAAGAGTAACATATCAGAAAATGATCATCATTTTGTTTTTTCAGTGTCAGGGGTTAGAATTGGGTTTATGTGCTCTACCTTCCTGGTTTTAGTCAGAACTCCAGCAGCAGCGTTCCGGATTAGATTGATTCTTTTTTTTTACTGTAATCAATGTGACTAAAGTTAAACACCTAGACGAGTTTCTCTAGATTTCATTTGGACATTAGTCCTCTAATCCTGGAAATGTTCTTCAGGCGATAGAAAGCCGACTTTCTCTTCTGGCCTTGAAAACTCTTGAATCCGCTTTGCTTCGTCTCCAGGCACGTTGAAGAGGCGACGAGCGCAGCAGCACGCCAGCTCCCAGGTGCAGCACCAGTCGCAGCACCCCCACGCCCACGGCGGCCAGCGACAAGCCCGGGGCCAGCCGCAGCGGCAGGCGCAGCCCCAGAGGCACCACCGTCAGCCCAGAGAGAACTATCAGATGGGCCAGATGAGACGCTGAGACCCCGCTGCCCCTCCTTGCAACCCCCAATGCCTTGGCTCCTCCTCGTGCCTACAGTGGGAAACAAAAGCGTCACTCCATCCAAAGAAAAGCCTGACACGGTTGTTCGTCGTCGTCATATCCTCCGATCTGCAGACAACGCGCTCTACGCGGAAGAAGAGTAAAAACTTTGTCCAACAACTCAGCCGGCTCTTTGCGGAGTGGACTCGACCATCAGCCATCTCCAGTGCATCGTTTTCCATCTCTTTTTGTTTTTCTTTTCATTCCAAGGAGTGCCAAGGAGAGTTAAGGAATCATGTGTAGCGTTAGTACATCCTGTGACGTGTTTTTCTTTCTGTTGCGATCTTCGAGTGACTGCCGGTGAATCGTTCTGTGCTTCTTCTTCTTCTTCTTCATTTCTTCTTCTTCTCTTTGTTTCTTTTTCCCACCTCATCATCCTGACCAGGAATGAGAGAAACTCAGTGGGAATTTGTGGCACTTTTTATTTCTGACTTTTCATGTCGAGCAGCAAAAGAGACAGGCTCTGGTCTCCTCATGCAGACTATCTTCTGCATGTGACTGTAAATATTTAGTGTATCATAAGTGAAAACAAACTATTTCTTCTACTGTAAATGTGTAATTCTTCACTACGTTTCTTTTCTTTTTCTTTTCGGTTAGTGCTCTCAGGATTCTTACATAAATGAAGGAACGTTGAGGATTCGACGCTCTTGAGTCGGATCGCATTCACTTTTATTTGATTACAAGATTATGAACAACAAGGGCATCATATCCCTGTTTTTACGTTACGTTTTTTTTTTTTTTTTTTTTTTGGTCTTGCTAACGTTATGGTTTTTTTTTATCATGTTGTGTAAGGAGATGTAGCGTCATGGGAACAAATATGAAGGATCACATCACTATTTGATCATGAAGAGTGACACTGAAAACGAAGGCTAGGAGTCTAGGAACGAGTCATGTTAGTTTACATGAGTGTGGAAATAAATTTTTAAAAATGACTAAAAAAAAAGTAAGATTAAGTCATTCTATTATTCCTCAGATAGCAAATCTAAGAACCTTTCCTTGTGGGCATGCAGACACATTTATTACATGTGGCTTTGAATTGACCAAGGTCTGTAATATCTGTAATTCACTCAAAAGTACTTTATTTTTACGGCTCTGCAACGCAGGAAAGAGAAGTGTAATGCAGCAGTGTTGTTCACTAACGTTCTCCTCTGCTAATCTGATGGAAAAGCTACTTCCTGATCCCCTAAAGAGCTCACCGGTGCAGGACGTTTACCGTAGAAACCCACTGAGACGGCAGCAGGAAGGAAGTGTGACTGGTTTGACCTCAGGTGTTTGCAAAACGAACCCTTTTTGTGAATTTTATTTATTAGATGACAAGAACTGTACCTGGTGATGCAATCATGACTTTTCTTTTTTAACTCGTAAGAGCATACATGTTTAAATTGACTGAAATTCCTTATTTTTCTCCAGTAGATGTTTTTTCTGCTCTCGCACAAAACTCAACCTTACATGTCAGATTAAATGCCTTTTGCACAAATTTCTTTTCCTAATAGTTTCACTAAAATAATGGTAAAATCTGCAATCTCAGTTTTTTTTCCCTCCTCAACGGTTTGCAGAGACTCTGACTGGCAGCACCTCCGTCTGTTGGGTGAACATGTTGCGTTCAGAGTCTCGCCGCCATTTTATTGGCTGCAACTGTCATCAGGCAGAGAGCAAAAATGAATTTGCAAGCAGAAAACAAAGCAGAGGGTTCAGGTTTCATGCCAGTAAAGGAGGAACAGAAGATATTTGCATAAGCAACATTAAATCTGATCGCTGTAATACACTGCAAAACCAACATTTAACTACATTTGTTTGGCTCAATTGTAATGCAAATATCTTTTTGCACTTCAAACAAGACTAAACTAACTTAAAATAATTTTTTATCAAGATATAGGAGCTTGTTTTAAGTTAATAATTGCATAATATTGATGAAAATGTTCTAGTTCCACAGATTCTTCTCACACACTGCAAAAACACGAAATCTGACCAAGTTATATCAGGTTAGTTTCTAGTGCAAATATCTTTAGTACACTTGAAAAAAGCTAAACTAATTTTAAAGCAACTTTTTTTAGAAAGATATAGGCTTGTTTTAAGTTAATATTTCCTTAATTTTTAGTTCCACTGGCAGATAAATTACCGTAACTTATAACATGGGGAAAATGTCTTGTTATAAGTGAAATAATCTGCCATTGGAACTAGAACTTTTCTTAAAATCAAAATTAAGGAATTATTTACTTAAAACAAGCTAAAAAGTTACTTGTACGTTAGTTTTGTCATATTTTAAGAATGGTAAGATATTTCCACTAGAAACTAGACCAAAGATACTTGGTGAGATTTTGTGATTTTTGCAGTGTATTTTAGTGAAAAAAATCTACCAGTGGACCTTGCACCTTTTTTGTAAATCAATATTAAAGAATTAGACTTTAAACAACTAAAAATGTATTTATAAGTTAGGTTGTTTTGTCTCGCCCCCCCTCCCCCCCAAGTGTTTTAAGATATTTGCACTAGAGAAATGACAAAAGATACTTTAAAATGTATTTTTTTGTCTGCTTACTTCTTTTTGTGTGTGAATTTTGAGCGAGAGCAGAACAAAATCTGACTGAAAATAAGGAATTGAAAATGCATGTACTCCTTTTTTTTATTTTTTTATTTTTCCAGGGGGAAAATCCCCAATGATGTTGCTTAAGTGTAAAATATCATGAATGCCTCTACAAGAAGACGCATCCCAGATTTTGTATTTCATAGCACACGAGCTCTGGTTTTATTTTTAAATGCATGCAACACTAATAAAATCTAGTTTTGTCCTCGTCGCAGTGAGCTCTGTAGGGGAGCGGTCGACGTAAACGACTAACACGCGTCGTTTTCTGCAATGAGGCGGATGAATTCGATAGCTTGGCGGTTGCTATTACTCCTCATCTCTGTACAAAATGAAGTTCTCTTTTTCAAATCTCATCTCACCTGTCAGGCCAGAAGAATTTACCTGTAAACTTGTACAGTACTTGGAGGGAAAAAAAATAAAACAACAAAAAAGTTAGCATTTAATTTGAAAACGAAAAGTACATTTTGATACATCTATTTCTTTTTTTTCTAAATTCAGAGTAACTTGTTAAAAATGTTCATATGTGACAAAGTTTCCTCTCTTCTAAGTTATTTATGTTCTTCTTTGTGCAAGTAGAACTGGAATTTGCTTATGCTTTTTACCACTGTCATCAACGGAGGATAAAACTATTCAGTGATGATGTTACATTCCCATTATGATTTTTTATTTTATTTTTATTTTTCATTTTCTTATCCTGTGGCATGGTTCGAGTAGACGAGCAGAAGTTTAAAATAAAAACGCCTGTAAATTTACTTTCTTTTTAATTTCGTAGTCTTGGTAAAAGTTTTTAGATAAACGTGCACTGAAAATGTCCAAATTGAGTTGAAATGTCGTAGGTGATGTAGGCCGTAAGAACACATGATTAAAGCGTAAAAACTACTGTCTGATTTTAATGTTCACTGTGTTTTATACAGTATTCGAAATTTTTGTTCACTTTGAACATTTTTACTAAAAAAAAAGAAAATAAAAATTTGAAATTGTATTGTGCAAAGAGATGTAATTTTTGGAGTACTTGAAATGCATTAATTAAAAGACTCATTCAAAATAAAATAGACCTCTGTTTACTGTCTGCAATGCGTGTGCACTCTTTGGCTTTTTAAGGTCACAATTAAGATTATGTGAATTTTATTCTTATTTACATGGAACAATTAAATCGTCCTTGCACTTATTGAAAGCTAAACTTGTGCAATATTTAAATATTTTAATATCTGGAGATTTTCTAGCATCTTGCTTTCAGGATAAACTCACCTGGAATTTTTTTTTTTTTTTAAATGTCCTTTTTAAAAGTCTTCCACTTATTGATAATTTTTTACTTACATTTTTTTTTTGCAACCTCTACAAATCCCGTACCAGACTTCTAATTGTACTTTTATTTAATTAATGTAAATTGTAAGAGGCAAAGTTAACTACATAAGGTTCTTATCAAATTAATCTTAGTCAGAAAAACATAAAATCGTACCAAATTTTGGTTTAATTTCTAGTGCAAAATATCTTCGTATGCATGAAATAAGACAAAACTAACTTACGTGTAATTATTTTAACAAGAAATATTAGCTTTTTTAGATTGAATAATTATTTAATATTGATGAAAAAGTGCTGGTTATAAGTAAGATAATCTGCCAGGGAAACCTGACATTTATTTTCCATATTATAACTTCATAATTTATGAAAAAATACTTCTACTTTCCCTTATAAAATACATTTTATTTCTGGTGCAAATATCTTAGTACATTTGAATTAAAATAAAACTAACTTACAAGTATATTTTCAGCAAGATATAGAAGCTTGTTTTAACTAAATAGTTAATATTGATAAAAAAGTTTTGGTTCCCGTGGCAGATTATTTCACTTATAACATGAGAAAATAGTCTTTTTATAAATTAAATAATCTGCCAGTGAAAATCTTTTTTCATCAATATTCAGGAATTATTGTCTCTAAAGAAGATATTTATTTTTTAAAAGTTACTTATGAGTTAGTTTTGTCTAATTTCAAGCGTAGATATTTGCCCTAGAAACTAGACAAAATAAGCTTTTGTGTTTTTGCAGTGTGATGTTATTTTCATTAGGTTTTCTGGACACTTTAAACCTTTTATTCAGTTAGTTTTAAACCCTGAAACTCCTGGCGCAGCTGTCCAATCCTCACTAAAGTTCACTGCAGCTGAACCAATAATTCATACTGGCTAGAAAATATGGGAGTCGTGCAACACTTGTAAAAAGAGAAAATGAAACTCTGAATAACAGTATTGGTTAACATATCATATTAACTGATGTTTTACTGTTAATAAGGTCGTAACTCACCTCCGCCAAATATTTCATACATTATCCTTCAGTTAATTAAACTTCAAGTAGCTGTAGTTTCATAAAAATGGGTGAAACAATCGGAGAACTTAACTTATGATTGATGTTCTTCTCATTTCTTTTCAGTTTTTTTGTTTGTGATACTAACCTTGTTCACCCCACTGGGTGCAGTACATAGACATGGACAGAAGAGGGAGCTCTTACTTTAATGAAAATGTTTAGTTGGACGCTTTGCAGCAGAAAACGTAAAGTGTTATATAAATTTACTTACTGATTTTTAGTTCGTTTTTATAATTTGTTTCTTTTAGCTTCATGGTTGCTTGTTTCAGTGCATTTCTGATACGCTCTATTACATGTATTTTTCATTAACCTTGCTTTCTGAGTGTGTTTAGTTATGTAACAAATGGGATTAGTGCAGGAAAGACTTTGCAGAAATGCACGTGCAGCAAAGAGTGGTGTATTATTGATCATCGATATTGACGTTCTGCTGCAGTTTCAGTCCAATAATTCCTAGAACGGCAAAGCAATGATTTTATAATATGATTCTGTATTTAAATCAAAGATTTGGCAAAATTACATTTCTTCTTGTTAAATGTTTGTGATAATTTTTTGTTGTTTGTCGTGCTTCTTCAAACTAGCCTGTGTTCACACTGCAGCCTGAAGTGACCCAAATCCGATTTTTTTTTTTTTTTTGCCTTAATGCGACCTTTATCTGGTCTCTGTCTGAAACACAGGTCAGATTTCTACAAATGCGACTCAGGTCACTTGGGTATGTGGTTCTAAATCCGATACATAGCCGATTTTTCTAAATGTGACCAGAATCTGAACGGCCATGTCGCAATCTTTTGACCTGGACGTCATTGATACTCGACAAACATCACTAATCTGCGCCCTGAGATACGCAGACGGGAAGAGAAACAACAACCATGGCGGACGTACTTGGTTCGGTTTGGATAACAACTTTAAAATCGTAAGCTGTGCTCCACCGTTAGCATCCATGTTTACTTCCGCAAACACAGAGCAGCTCTCTGATTGGCCATGGTTAATTAAAATAAATTCAATTCAAATTTGCATAGAAATTGCATGGATGAACAAATGGAAAACTGAATTAAAATTTCTCATGAGATCTTATTTGTGTAAACTTTAATTTAAGACAAACTGTACTAAGTGAAATAAACCCAAAAAGTATCAACTAGGAAAAATAATCATGTGTACAAAAAATGTTAAAACTTGAAGAAAAACTTAAAGTTAATATAAACAAATAATTGTCACAATCACTGAGGGAAAAAGCTAAAGGGAAGCTCAGCATTAATGACTTGTGCTAAAAATATTTGATTGTATTTACAAAAAAAATATGAGTTAACTGTCAACAATGAGACATACAGTTACAAAACAAATAAAATCAGATTGAGCGAACTTACTGGCCCCAATTTAGCTCCATGGATATGGAGTTTTATAAAGTACATAAAGTTTAGTCCAAGTGTGTTTTTTAACTGAAGAATAATGATGAAACTGAAAAAAGTTCAAAACTACTTTTCATTTTCTTTTTTCAGTTTCAGATCTTTCTCTTCAGATCCAAAACTTTTTTCAGTATCAGAACCAGTTTCCTGTTAGAGCTTTGTTTCTCAGTTGCAGAACAAAAAAAAAATTTTGCAAACTTTATGGCTCAAATTCATCTCCATATAAATTGAGCTCCATATTGCTCCATATGTATGGAACAAATGGAGCTAAATTGGGGCCATAAAGTTTGCTCAATTTTTTATAAACAGAAACTGAAATGTAATTATGAAACCGAAAAAAGATTTGAAACTAAAGTTCAAAACTACTTTTCAAAAAAAAAAATTTCTTCCGTTTCAAACTGGTTTTTTGGTTTCAAAATTATTTTTCAATTATTATAATTTTTTTAGTTTGAAAAAAAAAAAAAAAAAGTTAAATTGAGCAAACTTTCTGGCCCCAATTTAGCTCCATACTCTTCCCAGGCAAGAGCTGTAGAAGCTGTCCTGACTGTGGCGCTGAATGTTTTAGCTCATGGCGATCATCTCGTATTTATCCTTAAGACTGCTGTCATCGTCGTCCTCCTCCTCTTCCTCCTCCTCTTCCTCCACCTCGTGGGCCTTCTCGTCCTCGTCGTGGGGGTGGTGCAGCTCGATGAGCAGGAAGTAGAGGACGGCCGCCACCACGCCTCCCACCATGGGCCCCGCCACTGGGATCCACCACCAGTAGCCTCCAGTGCTGCCAGCCACAAAAACAGAATCAGAAAAGTCGATGGCTGGATAAATGTTGGCTGGCTGCAGTGGGAACATGTGACATTATGTAACAAAACGGCTCAGTTAATGGAAATCTGAATGAAGACATGAACTTTCAAAGGATTCGGAAGCAATGAGGCACCAGAGGTAAACTTTTATGTCATGAACTTTTCAGTGCTCAGTTCCCAGATGGCAAGAGACGATATTCAGATCTGATTTTTTTAAATTATTTGATTTTAGTCACATCTGTGATGTTCTCTGTGCGTAAAGTTTAGAAAGTGTCTTCAGGTTCAAATGCATCAATTGGTCAGGTGTGTGTAACCCGGACGGCCTTCCGATTTTTTCATCACTGTTTAAATTAAAAACCTGGTCAAACATGATAAATATTCGTTTAACACGACTCATGCTAGGTATACATGATGTTTATTTTCTATTTATCTGTTTACACACATATTAGTAACAATAGTAACAACAGAAGCCAAAAGCAGATGTTTTCCACGTGTTTTTTAATAATGCTTAAATTTCCAAATTTTTTTTTTTTTTTTCGAAAAAACCCAAAATAATGAGTAAATTTCCAAATGGTTTTCTCGAGATAACCAGTCTTGTTATATACTGAGGAAGCTGAATAATTTTCTCAAGATAACAAGTGCATTTCCACATAGTTTTCTTGAGATAAGAACATTTCTCAATGGGTTTTCTTAACCCTCCTGTTGTCCTCGGGTCAAAATGACTGAGATTTGTATATGTTTTCTCTATACACAGAAAATGAGGACAACAGGAGTTAAGATAACATTCATTTCCCGATTGGTTTCCTCTAGATTAACAGTTTTTGTGTTAAATCTGATTAAATTAACTCATCTCAATAGAATAAAACCATCAGGGAAAAGTATATGCAGAAAACATCTGCTCTGTGCTTCTAAAGTCTGATCAAGTTCAGTTAAAAAGTCTGGATTTCAGTTACCTGAAGACCTCCATCCCCCACCCGGCCACCGCGGTGAACAGCCGGGGTCCCAGGTCTCTGGCCGGGTTCAGAGGGTAGCCACAGTTGAGTCCCATGGAGACGCCGATGGCCATGATGATCAGACCGATGGCCAGCGGCTCCACTCCTTTAGGAGCGCCGATGTTCCCACCGTCAATGATCGCCAGGATGCAGAGAACCAGCATACCTGTCCCCACCACCTGCAGGGGGCGCAGTAGCTCTTTATCAGCCACTGCTCATGCAGTATGTGAGAGCTTAAATAAAACGCTTTGCTGTTTAACTGAAGTCTACACAGCCTTTCTTATAGAACAATCTTTAGTATATTAGCACTTATTATACACCTCATCCATCCATTTTCTTACACCCTTGTCCCTTAATGGGGTCAGGAGGGTTGCTGGTGCCGATCTCCAGCTAACGTTCCAGGCGAGAGGCGGGGTCACCCTGGACAGGTCGCCAGTCTGTCGCAGGGCAACACAGAGACACACAGGACACACAACCATGCACACACACTCACACCTAGGGACAATTTGGAGAGGCCAAATAACCTGACAGTCATGTTTTTGGACTGTGGGAGGAAACAGGAGTACCCGGAGAAAACCCACTATGCACAGGGAGAACATGCAAACTCCCTGCAGAAAGACCGGGGCCGGGAATCAAACCCAGAACCTTCTTGCTGCAAGGCAACAGCTCTACCAACTGCGCCACTGTGCAGCCCTTATACACCTCAAAATATATTTAAAACACACTTTACATCTAGGGGTGGGGATTTATTGAATCCTTTATCACTTATTATGAAAAGAAAGCAAAACAAAACCTGCAGTATGATTGGAAATGTTATTTCTGCTGTTTTCTCCATGTTATGTAAGTATTATATTTGTTATATAAGTCACAGTGTTTTTTTTAATAAGTGATGACCTAAAGAAGCCATATTGTAAAAGAAAACATCTCTAATTTACGGTAAAACACTGGCAGGTTTGGCTGCTACCACACATTCTGGCAACTGCAGAAATGTTACCATATAAATATGGATTTACCGTATTTTTACTGTAAAATTTTCGCAACAACAGCTGCTGGTATTTTACCGTAAATTAGACACGCATTATTTTCTTAAATGGGAATATTTTTGAAGAACAATTTTTTTGTGTTTGTGGTGATATGAACTCTGTGCCATGCAGTCACATACAGTTACCTAAAAAATAAGTAATAAATAGATTTTTATTACTGAAGATTCTTTATCTCCAGTGTTATCACAACAGTGCCACAAAATATTGCGATAAAATCCAAATATCATATCACCAACCGCTACGTATATCCCTTCGTCTCAAGCCACGTCTGTTTTTAAAGGGGGTCTATTATGCAAAATTCATATTTTGCTCATTTTTGTACTTCCATTTGGTTTTTTTAGTGCTTCTGAAAACAACTCAAATGCCTAAAAAAAAAACCACCCAGCCAATTTTTGTCAATAAGTTAATGAACCGTTTCAAAAACCTTCAGAACGTGACGTCACAAATCAGCAACCCGTTACCTAACAACCAAAGTGGATCCCAGCATGTTTGGACAGCTGGTTTTACTGCTGTAGGTGCTGCACAATGGCTGCTGGAAAAGACAAGTGTTTTTCTGTTGACTTACCACCCAGAAACCACTTGCTGCATTCTTGTTGACTATGCAGGAGGCTCTACTTTTGTTTTCAAAGCTGTAAGGTTGTATAACTGTGCATCTGTTTGTGGTCATTTGTATGTGTGAGTGTAAACGTTGTGGCCAGCAACAGCTTATTTGGACTTAAAGTGACAGAGGCCCAAAACAACTCATTCTTAAAGGAGCTCAAAATTATTTTCTAAGAATGATTTTGGCAAAAAGATGTAGTAAAGGTGTTTTGTACAGCCCATAAACGTATCCTAACCTGGTCAGGAGCATAACAGGTCACCTTTAATGTACGTAATAAATCCCTCTAAAGCCACTTGATAAATATTCAGCACATATCAAAGACTAGTTGTGTCTAATTATGAGTAATTTGCTTATTTACATACTAAATAACAAACACCGTGCTGATATGCTTATGTTATATTCTGCTGTTATTAGTTTTAAGTGTGCTACTTTTCAAATCAACACATTGACTAACTGACTGAAAACGGTGGTAACTTGGTCCAGTGGAACCCAGGAAATGGGCCATCAGACCCAAACCGAGCAGGAAGAGGCGCCGTTCTCAGACTATGTGGGGCGATCAATGCTGCATTAACCGTATTTGCCAGACTTTGTGGGGTTTAAACAGCAAATTGGAGCTGCGGTGGAAAGCGGATGTGAGGTCTTATGGGTCAGAGCGACCAGAACCAACCTGATCGATGAAGCCGCCCAGGACTGACAGGTGTCTGGCAGGGTAGGAGGCAAAAATGTGACCTGTCGCATTGATTCCTGTCACCGACAGAATACCGCTGGTGAAGTCCATGAAAGCATCTGTGATGAAGACAAAGAGACGTTTTTAACCACGCAGGAGCGTCTAGAGAGGAACAAGCAGCTAAAATATTCCTCAACCCAGTTCTGTTCAAAAAACGGATAAAAAAAATTTTGTTGTACATTTTGACGCTGCAAAAACATAAATACTTTTGGTGCAAATATCGTAGTACATTTTAAGTAAGACAAAACTAACTTACAAATAACTTTTCAGCAAAATATTGGAGGTTATGTTAAGTAAATAATTCCTTCATATTGATGGAAAAGTAAGACATTTTTACCATGTTATGGTTTATAATATGGGAAAATTACACTGGTTTACACTGAAAAGCAGAACATCTTACAAAATAATTTTTAGCTAATTTCTAGTGCAAAAATCTTATTACACTTGAAATAAAATCTAACTTTCCAACAAAATGTAGAAGCTTGTTTAAAGTAAATAATTATTGAATACTGATAAAAAGAACTATTTCTTCTGGCAGATTATTTCACTTACAGACATTTTTACCATTTTATAGGCACCAAAAAAATCCACATATGCAGCTAGTACTTTATATTTATTAAATACGGACTTAAAACAAGCTCTTATTTGTTGCTGAAAAGTTACTTATAAGTTAGTTTTGTCTTATTTCAAGTGTACTAAGACATTAGCTCCTGAAAGTAGGACAAAAATCTTGGTAAGATTTTGTGTTTTTGCAGTGTCATTATTATGGTCTGGATTGTAA
This sequence comes from Poecilia reticulata, assembly GCF_904066995.2. Classification (NCBI taxonomy): domain Eukaryota; kingdom Metazoa; phylum Chordata; class Actinopteri; order Cyprinodontiformes; family Poeciliidae; genus Poecilia; species Poecilia reticulata. The sequence goes on along the minus strand of NC_088835.1, from coordinate 25,842,561 downwards.
TTACAAAAAAGCTGTTTGTTTTGGTTCCTGGATCCACCTTTGCAGCTGATCAAATCAGTTTTGCATACTTGTGCTTTTGCAGTGTAATTTGTAAAAAAAAAAAAAAAAAAAACAACTAATCATTCACCATAATATAATCCAAAGACGGCTGCAGCTCCTGCAAAAGCACCAAGAAACTGAGCGATGACGTAGAAGGGAAACTTCCAGATCTTTAGTTTCCCCAGAATCACCATGGCCAGAGACACGGCGGGGTTCACATGGCCTCCTGAGACACAGAACAAAGCACAGAGTGACAGAGGGCTGCAGCGGGTGCAGGGCGGCTCACCGACTTAATATCCCCTCCATTATCAGGGAGGCTGTCACATTTATGAGGAGCAGCAGAAGGGGAGCAGACCCCTGGGCTGTTTGGGGTTTTATTATGCATGTCTGAGAGCCAAAATACAGAATAATGGCCACTGATTAGAAATTCAACTTCAACAAACTGCTATCAATCTCACTGGAGGGAATTGAACTTTCACCAACACACTGTCAGCAAAAAACAGAACTGTGATTTCTTTTTGCTGAACTTCAGTTTGCTCTAGCCTACAACGGCACACCAGAGGCAATTTAGAAAGTAAAAAGGTGTAAATTTCTTTCATAAAACTCATAAAATTTGAGATTAATCTCAGAAATGTTTGTGAGAAAATAAGGACATTAAATTTGCAAGAAAAAATGTTGAAATTTTGAGATTAATCTGAGAAATTTTCTAGAAGAAACAAAGGAAATTATTAGCTCCAAAAGTCATAATCTCGCAAGAAAAAATCTGAAATGTTTAGATTAATTTGAGGCATTTTCTAGAAACAACGAGAAAATTTCTGAACTCCAAAAGTTGTAAATCTGTTAGAAAAAAAGGAAGATTTGAGATTAATCTCAGAAATTTTCTAGAAAAAACAAAGACATTTCTGAGCCCCCAAAGTTGTAGATTTGTTGGAAAAATGCTGATATTTTTTAGGTTAATCTGAGAATTTTTCTAGAAATAAAAACATTTCTGAGCTCCCAAAATTTAAACTTTCCAAAAGAAAAAGAAAATTGAGAATAATCTCAGAAATCTTTTAGAAAAACTTTGGTAATTTTTGACTTTCAAAAATCAGAAAACTCAACTTTTTAAACTCAGAAAATGGCCAAAAGTCAAAAATGTTTTGACTTTTGAAATTCAAAAATGTCCATGTTTTTTTTTTTTAAATAAATAAAAAAACTCTGAGCTCAATCTCTAATTTTCTTTTGGCAGAAATGTACTCCGTTATTATGTCCATCTACAATGGCACTGATACTAAAAAACAGCCGTAACTGTAGTTTCTTTTTTCTCCACTCTTTGCTGAAGCCTCATTAAGCCAAAGCTGTTTGTTTGGTTTCTGGATCCACCTGAGCTGCTGACCGGCTCAGTCCAGCATCCTCAGCTGGATACTGGACTCTGTCTGTCTGATCAATGGTGTTTGCAGGACATTTACTGCCCAGGGTTATGTACGACCCCGGAGAGGCTCTGCTCTGTAGTGCTGATAAATCAATGGCCAGAGCTCAGCCAGTGGGCCTGGGCAGAGAGGTGGCACGTTCCTGCTGACAGTTCAGATGGCACATGGCTGCAGAAAGACATAAAGTTTAATTATTCAGAGCTTCCAAGCCTCACGAGCCACAAGGTTAAGATGCAGCACAAAACAGAGCGGCTGCATTATTTAACTCCTCTCTTAGTTAGTTTTGTTTTAAGAAGGGAAAAATTAGAAGGACAATAATAAATTTTTTTCCCCAGATTATTTAACAAGTTGTCATCATCACTTTTCCAAGCCACCCAAACAGCGTCATCTTCCTCGCTTTTATTTACAATTTAATAACTATTACATTCATACAATTATTACATGCTACGAGTTTATTAATCTGATGTTGAATATATCACCAGATAAAATTTCCCACCACATTCGCCTATTTTATGTAACTTTTTAATATTATTCATACATATAAGGCAATAAAATCTAAACATTAAGCATGGGTACAGCTCTGCTTTTGACATACCCAGAGTTGTGTTTGTTTTTTGAACGTACTGAAACTGGTTACACATTTTTAATTGACAGGGATGTATGATTTAATTTTCCTTTTTTTTTCAGTTTTTTCTTCATCTTCCCTCCGACTTTCGGACTCCATTGGCGCCATGTGGCGGCCCTCCAGTGGGTCGCACCCCCCACTTTGAGAAACACCACTGTAGCCAGTAAGTCGTGGATCATATGAATCACAGCAGCAGAGGTGTCAGAAGTTATAAGAATACTTGTATGAAAAAATACTTCTGTAAAAGTAAAGGTTGAACTGTTTTACTCAAGTAAAAAGTAATTTTTACGTTCCAGAATACAAAATTACTTTCGATAAATCTAAAATACGTAAAACGTTTCTTTTGCTTGATTTTGTTGCTTTGTGTTATTTATATGAGTTGTTGTAATTTTCGTCTTTAAAAGACCAACTTTAAATTTTGGTCTGTCTGATGACGCAATTTTTAAATATTAAATGATTGATCATTTGATCAGATACTTGAGTAGACTTTTCACTAAACACTTATTTAATCTTACTTGTGTCATGTCTTGGACGTATACTTTTTACTTTTACTTGAGTAAAAGTAAAAAGTAAAAGTCCTACTCTTACTTGAGTAAAATGTTTGGGCACTCTTCACACAGGCGGTGGATTTTTGTCCGATTTGCTATTGACTCCACGTCATTATTTTTTCATCATGGAAGTAACAAACCATATATGAAAACGAAAGGAGTATAAAGTACAGATATTTCTCTTAAAGCGTAGGGAATAAAAGTAAAAAGTCGCCTGAAAGATCTACTGAAGTGAGGTTTACCTGACACCCCTCCAGCCACGTACACGGCCATCATGAGGCCCACGGAGAAGCCGATGTGGACGGTGAGCGGCTCGCCCAGCGTGTTTCGACTCAGCACCGTCTGAGCAACTGAGCCGCAGCCGAACAGCTAAAAAACACACAAAGGAACAAATAAAAACAAGTTTCAGAAAAATCCATTAACGTCATTACCTTTAGGATTATCCTATATCCTCAGAAATGACTGCAAAGTGTGAAAATAGAAATCTTTTTCCACTTACTACCAAGACGAACGTTCCCAGGAATTCAGCCAGGAACTCCTTGAATATTCCGTGTTTGAGCGCGCAGTGTTGCCTCATGTTTCTGCCGTGTTGCACTTTCAGGTGGTTGTTAAAAGTGTCTGCGTTTAGAAACCTCTGGAGCGCAACAGAGTCAGATCTCCACCTCTGGAGTCTGAGCTCCAGCCATTCAGCACAAACTATTGATCTATTGGAACAACAATCCTCTCTGCTTCCTGACCACAGGATGCAGAGAGCTTACTGTGGTCAGCAGAGAGCTTCATCAGTGAGCTTTTCACTGGTTTTTCACTTTTTGTCATATTGCAATCATAAAATATTAATGCAGTTTATTGATATTTTATATGATAAACCAACACAAAGTTTCAATTTCACAGATGATAATCAGAAAGTGGAGAAAATGTGACCCTTAAAAATCTCCATAGGGTTTTATGAAGTGTTTAAAATAACATACCCAAATATAATTTAGTTTTTCTAAGGCAAATGCAAACACTATCTCAATAATCTTGGCACCAAAATGTAGGTATGGTGTGCAGGTATTCCAGCAGCTACTGTAGTTTCAAACAAAATCAGGAAGGAATATAAAATAATTTGGGTTTTTTGAACATGGTCAGAATTGGTTTTTTTTGCATTATACAGTATATAAATCTTTTAGAAACATCATAAATCTACAAGCTTTTGAAGACCATACATCAACATGTGCAGCTGAGGTAAATTAAAGCAAATTTACAAAGGTTTTAGTAAAAAAAAAAAATGTTAGCACCATGTACAAAACTGGGGATTTTCTGTCTTTTTACTTACTAGGCTTATTTTTACATGTCCAGCGTTGTTTGCATTTACTTTTTTTAAATACCCACATTATTTTTTATCCAATTATAATAAAACAATACAAAAATTTTATATTTGATTCATTCAAATGTTTCTTATAATGCAATGTGAAAAAAAAGCAAATCTAGTCATATTTTAAAAAAAAATTTAAACCACCAAAATATACATGTTTTTTGGCACTACCAGACCTCCATACAAGGTCTTTTAAAGTTTTTCTGTATTAGTTTTCTTTTTCTTCATTTAGTTTTTCATGATTGTGTTGTTTTTGTATTTTTTACTTGTGCAAGAAAAGGTTTTCATTTTAACCAACCAACCAACCAACCAACCAACCAACCAACCAACCAACCAACAATAAATAAATAAATAAATAAATAAATAAATAAATAAATAAATATAATTTGTGTTTGGTCAAAGACAAAAGAGCAGCACAAACATAAAACATTCAGATTTATTTTAGTTTGCCCTTTCCAAAGGTACATACAAAAGGGTCAATGTTAAAAAAAAAATTGTTTTTTTTGTCTGAGTATTTATCTACTTCAGATTAGACTGATGCCATCTTAACTCACAGTGATTTATAGATAGAAAACAAAGCATAAATCAAAATGCAATGCACATCAATTAGTAAATGCTGTTATAAATATTACCACAAGAGGTCAGCATTGACAAAGCACCATTAGTAGTTAGAAAATGATAATTCACACCTGAGTTGTTAACTGTACTGCAGTAAGAACAAAACGTCTTCATAAAGTCCAGAACTTTTTTTTTTAATCAGAACCGAAATCATCCGTGTCGTTCAGATCTTCCTCCACAAGCTTCATGAAGGGAGGAGACTTCTTCTTACGCCTAGTAAACGACGCAAAAAGTGAAATTATGCGAGTTAAGAGATGATTCAGACATATGACAGCAGGATTGTCACCTCATCTCGTTGCGCAGGGCGTTCAGCTGGCCGTGAAGCTGCTCGTTGGCCTCCATCTGCTCGTCCACTTCCCTCTGCAGCTTCTTTTTACTGTGCTCCAAACGCTCAATCTCCTCCTCCGCCTCATCCATCTGCCTCTTCGCCGTCTTCAGCCGTTGAGTCAGCTGCCAAGTTTAACCAAGTAACATTCTCAGTAGGCCAAGCGGCGGCCATTTTCTTCCCAATGTCTCCCTGAAAGGCTCGGGCTTTCCTACCTGGTCCATCTGGCTCTGCAGGTTGATGTGCTCCTCGTCCGCCTGTATTTTCATCTCCTTCACTTTGCGCTCCAGTTTGCGGTTCACCTGTTGCAGGTTGTTGTTTTCCCTTAGAGGTAAACCGTGAAAAGATCACATTGCTGCTGCAGCCATGGGTGACCAAACCCTCAGCTGATGAGTGATACTGGTGGGACACCAGAGAAAATGATCCGAGGGCTTAGCAGACCAGCAAGCACAGAACCGCGCAGAGCTATTAATGTCCCCTCAGCTTTTCTCATTTTCCTAAATTAAATTCAGAATACATTGATATTTTATCTGACAGTTAAACACAAAGTTGTACAAAATTGTTAAGTGGAATAAAAATAATACGTAATCTTCCTTTTTTTTTTTTTTACAAATAGAAATCTGAAGACTGTAGCAGCAAAAACACAAAATCTTACCAAGTATTTCTGGTCTAGTTTCTCGTGCAAATATCTTATTGCACTTGAAATAAGAAAAACCTAAATTACAAGTAACTTTCCAGCACAATTTAGAAGCAGGGCTGGACAATAAATCAATAAAATTATATTGTGATAGATCAGGATCAGTAGAATATTCAATCATTTCAAAGAACTCTTACCCAGAACCACACAGCATTCTGGGAGATGTAGGCAGAGGGAAGGTTTTATAGTGGCATTTTCTTTTGCTATTATAATAATGATAAAACAATTATGATAAAAAGCTCTGTTGGTTCTTCTTTAAGCTGTGCACAGCATTTATAGCATCACAAGTACAAATACTGCTTTTGAAAAACATTCCTATTGGAAATTGGATTCTTCAGGATGTCACTCAAGTATGATTTATCTCACTAGACTGCAGAAAGAGACTTTATTTAATCATATTTACTGATCGTTACTGATGCTTTCTTGGGAAAAATAACACTGTAGTCAGTTTTTCCCCCCAAACATTAATTAAAATTTAACAATACAGCATTAACTCAGAATTCCTATCATGACAAGAAATTCTTCAAGATAAATAATAAACGATACGATAAATGCCATTTTCCCACTTGTGTTCTACTTTCCAGTAAAATGGGACAAAGTTTGTGTTTTTACGTCTACAGGTTCTTTTGTAGGGCGTTGTGTCTTACAGTTATTTTCCATGGAACCACAGACTGATAAACTCATAATTAGCGTAAATTTCAGAGTGTGATAAATAATATCTGTGCAGAATGTTCTCACCTCTCCTCTCCTTGCAGCCTCTCCTCCAGCTCTTGGATTCGGCTGTTGAGTTTGGAGACGAGTGAATCCTGGTTTGTTCTCTGGGATCCTTCCAGATGACTGAGCCTGCTCTTCAGGTCTTTATTCTGAAAACAGGAACCAACCAGAGAATCTGAAGCTCAGAACCTGCTATCATTTCACGCATTTGTCTCTCCGGGACTGGTGTAGTTTTTGCTTTGATTAATAAAAGATTTAAACCTTGAATTTCAACTTGTAAACGTACATTTTCTCTAAAACTAAGAGAAATAGTTTTTTGCATTATCATCAGACTTGTGTAATACACAATGCTTTAACACAACAATGTTGATAACATTTCCACATACAGTTTGACATTAGCAGAGAATACTTACAATTAACAGATTGTGGATCATCATGTAATGATGAATGTAAACTTAAATTTTTTTTTTAAAGCATGATTATGATCAGGGGTGTCCAAAGTGTGGCCCGGGGGCCAGTTGTGGGTCCTTTAGGTGATTTTATAAGTCAAATATAAAACAATTTATTACCCCCAAAAATGGAAATGGTTAATTTCTTAATGTTATGGATCTTTAGTGATATACAGATTCATAAAAATTATGATTGTTGGGTAAATAAAAATTAAAACAATAATAAAAAACTTTTTTATTTTTAATGTAATGAATTTTGTTGCCTGCCAGTAGTTTAAATTTACCAGCTTTGACTCCCTCAGGGAAAATAGTTTGGACACCACTGGTTTAGAAAATTATTTTTCCAGCTTTAACAGTCTGGCCTCAAATTCTCTTTGACCTTTTGCCAAAAATAATAGTTAGGATGTTTCAGTTCCCTCTAAAACTAATAACTGGATAACTCTTGGAGGTAACAGTTGACCTAGCATCAGCGTTAGCTAGCAGCAAATTAAACTTATAAATTGTTTTGTTTCTCATCTGTTGTTGATTTTTTTATATTCAAAACATTTTGTGTATTTGAGCCTACTTTTGTTAGACCTATTGTTAAATCTGATCCTATGTAATTGATTTAGCTGCCTGGTGAGCTAGGCTAAATTTCCCTACTCATCCTCAGAGCTGATTACCTAGCTAGCTCTAAGGTAGCTAACGAGCTAGCTCTGTCTTTCTTTCTCTCGTTCTTTTTTACCGATCTATCTATCTTTCTATTATAGTCCTTTGGATCCAGCACTGTCAGTGTTAATATTTGAAGCTATTCCAAAGTATTAGCGTTGCCAGCCAGCTGACCTTTCACCCCTCCAACAGGAAATGGAGTCTTCCTGCATAACTGGCTTCACTCCTCACTCACAGTGAAGCAGTGGCTACACCAGGGATCTGCAACCTGTGACTCCACTGATAAAGGTGGTTCTTTGGACCTTCCTTCCACAAGCACTTCTAATAACTTCAGCCAAAAATGATAAAGAACCAATTCATGATTTTTTTTTCAAATATTGATGTGATACCAAATGTCAGGTTTAACAAAACTAGATTTCAATGCACATTTTTGAGGATAAAACCAGGTTTCTCTGTTTTTTTTTAATTGAACTTAAGCAATATTTGCTTACAATTAGACCTTCAATTAATCAAAAAGAAAAATGACAATATGGGCTTTTTACCAACTTGAGATTGTGTTAGATCTGTTGTCTTAAATTACTTTAACATGAGGCTTTTCTTTAACAAAAAAGAAAGAAAGTCAGATTTAGAAGCTTTCTTTTTTTAATTTCCACAAGATCAGCTGTAATAATTTTTAAATTCCTTTCTTTTTCTCTAGATTTTAGACTGTTTTTTAATGTATTGATTTCCACAAATATCACAATTACCTAACTTATTGTTATAAAATTATATGTTTTTCTTTATTTTAAAGACTAAGTAGTATAGTAGTTCTTTAAAAATGGCAGCTAATTCCTTATAGTAGACATTCAGCCAAAGTTATATGCCGAATCCAAGAATTATTGACTTAAAACAAGCTCCCTTATCTTGCTGAAAAGCTTCTTGTAAGTTAGTTTTGTCTTGTTAAGATTTTGAGACATTTTGAGACAAGGTGAGGTCTTGCTGTATGGTAAATCTGATTAATGCTGCAGTGTGACGACTCGATTCAGTACCTGTCTCTCCAGGCTCATCTTGTCACACTCCACATCCTGCCTGGCAGCTCGTTCCTGCAGCAGTTCATTCCTCATCTGATCCATCTGCCACAAACAAACAGAAGAGACATCATTTTTATTTTTCATATACTATGTCCTGCGTTCTGCTCTCTGTCTGAAGATCCTGGAGGAAAATGTGAGGCAGGTTCAAAAGACCAGAAATTTATAAAAAGGCAAACAGTTTTTCACAGAACTTTTTTTTCCGTCTTCTTTAAATAAATATTTTATAATCAGTCTCTTAATCACAATTTCAGCTTGTAAGATTTACTGTTTCAGCAAGCTCTATAAAAAAGTATAATTGTTTTTAATCAAACTATGTTCTACTAGTAATGTTCTAAGTTAAAATAGACACTTTTATTTTGGTGTCACATGCTACTTTGTGTTCCTAAAGTTACAGAAAGTCCCGACAGAATACATCAAAAATGAAAATAAGCAGGTTTGCAATTATGGAAGGAGAGCAGTAATTATTACGTATAGCCACAATATTTAATATAAAACTGTGCCTTCAATGCTGACAGAAAACGCAGTCATTTGTTATTGCAAGACAGGAGACGCCGTAGAGTAAATCTGGTCTGGTTTCAGCAGGAACATCAGACTCGTCACTAATAACATCCAGAGGCCCACTGAAGGGAGTGTGAATAACTTCTCACAGTGGTTAGCTGTTTTTTTTTGTTTTTTTTGCTTTTTACGCTCCACCCCAAAATAGACTTGTGTGTCAATTAGTTTGCAGCATTAGCTCCAAAAACATCATGGCCTACTTTACAGGCAGGCTGAAGATGTGGATCTTTTGCAAAAACATCAGAAATTGTGTCACAATGCCCTGAAGCCCAGCTTAGAGAAAACAGCCACGCCGGTCACGCAAATCAGCAGTTCCCATTGTTTTAGAGGGGAAATCTGAGAACTACATCTGTTTATAATGAAAACAGATGTGGGGCTGGGACTTTGTACTGCAGACAGGCAGCATATTGTAATGCCTAAAAGATAAAATAAGGACATTTATATACATTACCGAGGAGTAAATGTTGAAAAAGTAAACCTGCCTGTTCTTTAGTTTTGTCTAATCGCTCCATCAGGCGATCTGAACCGCTGCGCTCATCGTTAAGATCTTCCTCCAGCCGCCTGGTTCGGTCCTGAGAGAGAAAAAAACATTTTATTTTAAAAAATCCTTCAAAAATTAGGAATCAGATTAGTGAAAGCAGAGACTGAGAAACAGCATAGCAACGGACTAAAATGAGCAGAAACATCGCTATAATATGTATAAAATAAAATCAAAATACACAAAACATATAAAAAACATAATTTTTCTTCCTAAAATACGTACTTCACATACAAAAACTTATATGTAATGGTATTTCTTCATATATGTAAAGAATAAGTAAAAAAAAGGATACAGAAAACATTTATTGACATTATATACTAACAATTTTTATGATTCTTTTGAAATTAATTTCATTATATTGTATGAAATAAACATAAAAGTGGTCCCTTTCAAGAGTAAATAATATAAGCTGTATATGTTGTACAATATATAAATATAAACTGAATGTGATGTAAGGGTTAAATGTTTTTCTATTTTTTTTCATATGTTTCTATCTCTGGAAATGAGAAAATTAGTTCTGCATAACTAGAATTTCTTTGACAAAGTTGAGTATTTTTCAGTTTTTTGGTCAAAATCTGGATAAGCTGCAGGTAATTAAAAATGAAACTGTAAAATAAAACTGTACCCGGATGTCACTTCAGTGTCAATCATGGTGGATGGTTTTCTCTAGTTTGTGGTGCAAATATGTTAGTACACTTGAATTAAAACAAAACTAACTCGCAAATAACTTTTCAGCAAGATACAGAAACTTGTTTCAATTCCTTAATATTGATAAAAAAGCTCCCCTGGCAGATTATTTCACTTATAAAATAGGAAAATAGTATTGCTGTAAATAAAAAAATCTGCCTGTGGTACTAGTTCTGTTTCATCAATATTAAGGAATTACTGACTAAAAAAGCTCCTCTTATCTTGGTGAAAAGTTACTTGTATGTTAGTTTTATCTTATTTCAAGTGTACTAAGATATTTGCACTAGACAAAATACTTAGATTGTGTTTTTACAGTGTTGCTGTAGTTCATTTATGTTTTTGTGTTTTGATTTTGTTTTTGTTTTAAGGTATTTCATGTTGTCGTTTTTGTAATGTTTGTAAAAACATTATTTTATTGTAAACTACGCATTAGAGGCAATAAAAGGCAATAACTACAGACTGCAGCCTCTTCAGACTTTTTTTTTCTTTTGCAGGAAGTGTTTGAGAGGTGAAGGCAGGATGAGGAGGAAGGAGGATCCCTAAAAACACCCGGACAGGTCTGATAACTTTTTACTGTAAACACCAGGCTCCTGAGCTGATACGCAGTGTCAACACTCAAATGTTGTGTTTTGTCATCAGCAGAACAAATAGTGCTGAGTTGCTGCCACTGTTTACCAAAGCTTTGCTTTTGGTGAGGAGGATCGAGTGGAAAAACATTTGGAAATTAAAAAAAAATACGTGTCATTTGAGGTATATTAAAACAGATACAAGTCAAAGCAAATAAATAACTACGTAGTTTAAAACTCACCTGTAAATGACCCGAAAGTGTCCCGCATGCGCAGTAGAGGGCGCAATAGTGTTTTGTCAACCGCCATAAAAAAGTAGTAGAAGAAGAAATGCTCAATGTTTACGGAAGTAAACATGGATGCTAATGTTGGAGCATATCTTACATTTTAAAAGTTGTTGTCCAACCGGAGCCAGGACATTAACAATTTAATCCTCATTATAGTCCGCCATAGTTGTTTTTCTTGCCGCTTACGCGTATCAGGGCGCAGAAGAGTGACGTTTGTCGAGTATCAATGACGTTTACACTCAGGTCACATTTGAAAAGATCAGGTACGTATCGGATTTAGAACCACAAATTCAAGTCGTCTGACCCGCATTTGAAAAAAACCCCAAACTGATCTGTGTTGTTCAAACTGCCATGAAAAGATCAAATACACATGGCATTAAGGCAAGAAAAATAAAAATAAAAAAAATCGGAAATGGGTCGCTTCAGGTTACAGTGTGAACGTAGCCAAAGTTGTAACGTCATATGAGAACTATGTACTGCTTAAAGGCTTTGAAAGGTAACTACGTTAAGTGATCAGTTAAGTAACTAATTACTAGCACCAAGTAGCTTGACTAGACGATGCTACATAATAAAACATAATTTAACGAAGCTTCGAGGCAGATAAATTTTCCTCGAGGAATTTTAATAATTGACGTACTCGAATCATTCGAGGAATTGTTTCAGCCCTAAACTTGATAAACAAGAGTATAATACACTAACACTTTATCTGTATCTGTGCTATCGCCGCTCTTCATTTGTGATAATTATACCTCCATGAGTTTAGCCTGGCGCTCCCGGTCCTCCAACGCGGCTGCATTCTTCTGCTCCAGCTCCTCCACCCGCTGCTCCAGCTGCCGGCCTCTCAGCTGGGCCTCCTGCTGCTCCCTGTGACACCGCCGCAGATCCTCCTCCAGAGGAAGCAGCTGGCCAGAGAACAGAGCAGCAACCAAAGGAGGAAGAATCAAACTTTAATTTCTTTTTGGGTGGGATCAGACAGATAAACTCCATCTGAGTCATTTTTTTAAATCGAAAAACCTGGAACAAGATAAGTTTAATCTCTCCACCCTGCCTTTGACTCATCATCCTGCTGACTAAGACATATTGCAGAATGCTGCACAATGCGTGCCACACCTCTTCCTGCAGTTTTTTGGCTGCCTGTCTGGATTTCTCCAGCTCTGCTCCCTTTTCCTGCAGCTGCCTGCGCAGCTCGGTCAGCTCCCTCTGACTCCTCTCTCTGGCCTCGTCGACCTGGTGCTGAAGCACATCTGTGGACGCCTCGCACTCCTCCATGATGGTGTTCATCTACGCAGCCAGATAAGCACAACACTCACTTCAGTTTAAGAATATTTGGACTTTCGTAAGCTCATAAATTATCTGCTGACCTCATGTGACTTCATGCATATTTCCTAAAAGCAGAGAACTTTGTCCCTCTCACCTTTCTCTGCAGCTGCTCCATCGCCCTGTCCTGCATCCTCCTCTCGTCTTCCAGCTCTGCTTTGATTTTCCACAGCTCTTCAACTTGTTTCCTCTCTTCTTTGAGCTTTTCCTTTAAATCCTTGTGCTCATGGTTTAATTTGGTCAGCTTACTCTGAAACAGGAGCAGATGGGATCATAATTTAAAATCTAGATATGATTGATTATCATATTTACTGTCAGATTGCTTTAACTTTTCCATATTTGTCATGTTGCAACCACTAATAATACTGCATTTGTTTGGGATTTTATGTAGTCGGCCGACACATAAAAATATAATGGAGAACATTAATATCTGAAGTTTTAACTCAAGTTGCATCTCATGATATCGATTAATCTATTATTTAGATGACTAATTGACAACAAAAAATATTGGTCAATTTGCATACTTTTAGGCTTTTTTTTTTTACACGATATTAAAAATACATTAAAAGATGCTGATTAAAAAGGATTCAGTTCCTTTTTTAAATAAGATGAAGATAATTAAGATCAGCAGCAAAAATGAGAAACTCAACCATTTCTTTTTCACCTAACATCAACCCAGATTAGGGCTAATCTGTTCACTAATTTTTGGATTAACTGATTAAAAAAATAATAGATAAAGATGCTAAATAAGAAATTTGTTTTACAGAATTTGAACCAAGCGAAGTCAAAATTGTGACTTGAGTGTTTTTTTTGTTTTTTTTTTATCTGGGGATATTTGTTTTGCACAATTTTTGACTTAATTGCTGCTTTGAGTATGTGTTTTTTTTTGAGTCCATATCTTCCATTCAGCAATTAATCGCTTACTAAATTAGTTATTTCAATCATCACGACTAATCCGTTAATCACTTCAGAAGAACTGGAGTAGGAATACTTTTATGAGACATTTTGCTCTTATTACCTGGACATCTTCCAAGCGGGAAAGCAAAGACTGGTTAGACTGACACAGCTCTTCCTCGCTTCTCCTCACGTCCTCCAGCATTTCCTCCACCTGATTCTTTTCCCTCTGTGGGAGGAGGGGAAACAGGAAGTGAGATTAAGATCATCTAGAAACAAAAACAAATGACGAACGTCGCTGGTGTCTGTTTCTGGTTTTTCATCCTCTCACCTCCAGCTGCTTCGTCCTCTGCTCCATCATCCTCTCTGTGGTTTTAAACTCCTGGACGGCCTGATTCAGTTGCTCCACCTTGTTGCTCAGCTCTCGGACTTTTCCTTTCAGGTTGTCTCTCTCCTGGATCAGTTCCTTCAGCTGCACCTTAGCTGCACCTTTCTCCTCCTCCACCAGAGCCACTTCCTGTCCCAAGTAGGCATTGCTCTGAAAGGCAAAATGAAAAAGAAAAAGATTATTATGGACCCCTGCTATAGGATATGCCGGAGTATTAGGACCGTACTAAGAAAAAATATACTATAAAATAAAATTATGAGTACAAAGTCATAATATTACGAGAACAAAGTCATAATTTTACAAGAAAATCATACAAAATTACAGTCTAAATAATATGGGAAAAAAGTTGCAATATTTTGAGAATAATGTCGTAATATTACAAGAACAGAGTTGTACGAAAATAAAGTCAAAATAATACAAAAATAGTCATAATATTTCAATAATGAAGCCATACTATAAGAAGAATAAAGTTGTAATATTCAGAAACAAAATTATAACATTAATAGAATAAAGTCATAAGAGAATAAAGTCGAAATGTTATGAGGATAAAGTTGTAACATTTTGAGAATAAAGTCATAATTTTTTGAGTCATACAAAAATAAGTAAATTACTCAAGAATAAAATCATAACTTTACAAGAATAAAGTCATATGAAAATAAAGTTTAAATAATACAAAAAAAGTCTAAATATCTCAAGAATGAAGTCATAATATCACGAGAATAAAGTTGTAATATTTCAGGAATAAAGTCATACAAAAGTAATGAAAGAAAAAAGAATCCCCCATGTCCCTCAGGGGCCTCCGTACATTACAGTTGTCCCTTAGTGAAAGTTTCTCTCACCTGCTTTGCTTGCTGCAGGTCAACCAGCAGCTTCTCCAGCTCCAGTTCATATTCTTCCTTCAGAGCAGCGATGTACTTATCATGAGTCTCCACCTCCTCTTTGAGCGCCCCCTTCAGGGCACTCAGCTCCATCTCCCGGTGGTGCAGCACCTCCTCCTGCTCCTCTTTCACCTGCAGCATCTCCTGAAAGTCCACACGCAGCTGGCACAAGTCCTGACACACACACACACACACACACACCCGTCATTAAAAAAAGAGGTCAGAGGTCAGCGGAGGAACCAGTTCCTGACTCATGTGGTCTGGCTCACCTGAAGAAGAACCTCTTTCTCCGTATTTATCACGTCGGTCTTCTTGGCGCGGTCCAACTCGTCGTGCATCTCGGAGAGTTGCTGCTGCAGGTCCTTCATCTCCGCTTTAGCTCTTTCTCTTTCCGTCTTCATCTGAGTCAGTCTGAAGAAACGACAAGCAGAGGAAGGGTTTTACTTTCATAAGGTGTGGTCCACCTTTTCAACTTTTCCACATTTTCACGGAACAAAATGTTTAAAAATGTAATAAAATGTTGACATTTTAGGAGAAATTTTTTATTTTTTTTTCACAGTTCAAACTGTTTATTTAAAGCAAACCAAAGCTTTAAACTTTGCTGGATCCTTACTCCTGTTTGGTGGACTGAAGCTCTGCCTCGATTTCCGTCAGTTTCTCTCTCAGTTTGCGAAGCTCCGTCTGACTTTTGTTCAACTCTTCCTGAAGTTTCTTCTTCTCCGTCCTCGCTTTCTCAAAAGCTTTGGCTAAAGTCATTTCATTCTAAAAAAAAAACAAAAAACAGCAAAGCATTAAAGACGACACGTCCACAGAAACTCATGAGGTGACGAACTGTGCTGCTGCACCTTAATCTCAATGCCAAGTTTTTGCTTGAGATGTGCGACTTCTTTCTCCAGAGCTGCCTGTTTCTCCTGCAGCACTTTTATTCCTGTTGCAGACGCCTGCAGAGAAACAAAAATCTAATTCACGCTATGTCACCTCCATAAATCCTGCAGATCCATGTTGGTGAACATCTCACCTTCTCCTCCTCCTCCTCCACACTCTCCGCAGCCTTGGACTTGAGTTCGCTGATGTTGTCGAGCAGCAGTTTGACTTTTCTCTGGGTTGTGGGGTCATCATCTGCGGTCCTGGAAAAACAGGACGCTCAGTTCTGAAGCTCCGCAGTTGCAGGAACTTTTTGTTTAAAAAGATAAAGTTTCAAATTCCCTGCCAGCTTCCAGAGGAGAGCAGGAGTTCTGCTTTAACGTATTTTCCTCCCCTGGTACGAAGCAGGAACTGGTGGATGTTTAATATTTTCCAGAAGAAGCAGTTATTTTATCAGTGAAACCGTCGTCATGCTTTGCATTCCTGGCCACTGGGAGTTTGAGTTCACACAGCTGGAACAGCAGCCAGATTCCTGCAGGAACGTAGCTGTGAAACCACTAACTCATCACCACTAAACGATGCTGGGAAAAAAGTTACCAAAACACATTTTCATAGGGGGGGGAAAAAAAATCTGATTTCTTCACAAGCAAAATGATTAATCTGTGAATCAGCATTAATATTTCTGAACTCTGATATTGAGTTGTTTGGAGTAAATGGTTTGATGTTTCTAATAACAAATTGGTGTTTAAAAATGAAGTTGGAGGAAGAACAGAGGTGTAAAAAACACAAATTTATTATGCCACTTATATAAATGTTTAATTAATAGGCAAAAAAGCAAATAAATAATACACTTTCTGTTTTCATATCTTTTGATACGAAAGATTATTTGGGTCACTGAAAAACCAATTCTGATTTAATTCTCAAAATTATTTTTTTTTAGTGCCTCAACCCTCTTCACATGAAAGCTTCATTTTTACTAGAAAGTATACATTTTTACATGAAGTTTGGGGTCTCAGCTGTTAGTGTCGCCATCTTTAAAACCTCGATTTATGAGCTAAACTTGGGCAAACAGAAGCTTAACCAGTTTGACAACAGAAATTTTGTACAAATTCACAAGAAATAATCCAGAACAGCACATTGTTTCTTTCAACGCCTTTAAAACAAAAACATTGACCTTGAACTTTGGTTACTTTAGAGGCGGCGTTCTGCACCTTGCTAAAGTAATAATAACCACTGAAGTTTCCTTTCTTAAATCTTTCAAGCTTTAATATATTTTACTGGAATTTAATGTCCAACATAAAGAAGTGAATAATTGTAAAATGTAAAAAGTTGAGAAAACTTTTAAAGAGGTACGAATACATTTGCTCTGAACGTTTCGCTGCTTCTGATTTGCTGCTTCAATTACATATACTCCAATAACTTTTAGGCGTATTTTTACTACGCTGTACTTTTTACTTTTACTTCATTTTATTTTGAAGTGTTTCTACTCTTACTTGAGTAAAATTTCTGGATTTTCTGCCCACTGAATGAAAAACGAACACTTTTTAACCAAAAATTCACCAGACACAGACACACCTGCAGTTTTTGTTAAAGTTTTATATTGGAAGAAACTGATTTGGAAACATTTTCTGTTGCCTGAGTTTGTTATTTTTTGTTACTTATATAAATTATTGTAATTTTCATCCTTAAAATACCAACATTCCCACTTAACTTTTAATTTGGTCAGTCTGATGATGTAATTTTTAAATATTAAATGACAGATACTTAAGTAAACTTTTTACCAAATACTTTTTTACTCTTACTTGAGTAATTTCTTGGATGGTTGCTTTTTATTTTTACTTGAGTAAAAACATGTTGAAATACTCTTTCTTGAGTAAAAGTTTTGGGTATTTTATCCACCTCAGAGTTTGTGTCTCAAAGCTGCATGTTCTTACAGAACATTTCTCCAAATGAAATAAAGAGTTGAGGTTTCTTCTAAGCTTGCTGCAGTAATCAATTAATCGTATGAAAAATTAAACTGAGCTCTATAATTTCCACTTTGCACACCTTTTGAATGCAATTCGCCCTCTGGTCTGTGGTGAACCTGCGCTGCACTCACCCATTCTTCAGACACGTGAAGAGTATTTGCTTTGTTGCTTCTTCAGGCGGATCTGCTGAGAGTTCTTGCTGTCCTTTCAGAAGATCAGGAGTAACCTGGTTAGGGAACATACACCCAATAAATACTGACTCCTAAGAGACTACGTAGTTCCCTGACAACCTCGTTACCTGTGCGTCTCTTTCGTCCGGCGGTTTGGACAGCGCTGCCGTCTCTTTCCCTTGCTGTCCCTTGCTCCGCTTGCTCTCCTCGACTCTGTTTGTCCGAGCAGATTCTCCACCGAGGAGGCGCGCCCTGGCTGATCCGGGGGGATAAATCCCAGCTGGGGTTTCTCCTCTGCTGCCCTTAAGGGAAGACGCTCTGCTGGCTGAAGGCGACGAGGAAGAGGAGCTGGAGGTGCGGCTGCTGTCCACGCTGCGGGAGCGCCGGCACGCCTCTTTGTCCAGCCTGCTCCTCGGACCTCGTCCCCTCTGCAGGCTGCTGTTGAACTGGCTTATCAATCTGCCGACAGACATGATGGAGTCGGTGTCCACTGCGTTTGGGGACAGCGGGGTGCAGTGTCCCTCTGAGGAGGATGTGAGGTCATGGTTGAGATCTGCCGGGTCGTCTGTAGGGCCTTCGGCAGGCAGTGGGATCCTGGGTTTGGCGGGCTCAGCAGAAAGCGATGCGTGTCGGGTCTTGGAGAAGCTTTGGTTGGTATTTTCTGGGTCGTATGGCCTCAGGATCTCAGGCTGACCCTGATAATTAAACCCAGAAGAAGAGTTTGGCCTCCGCTGCGTCTCATCCACGGACCTTCTCACCACGCCGGGGTTGTAACCCGCCTGGTGGGTTATGACAGACACGTCCTTGTGGATCTCCTGACCAGAACTGTTCAGAACCACGTAAGGCTGGCCTTTGAATCCCTGAACCTGCACTCTCACTCCAAACAGGTTGTCCTGGCTGCCGGCTGCTGCAGGGCGGTGCTGCAGCATGTAGCCCCTCTGCGTCTGGACCTCCGTGGAGCCGCTGAGTCTGTGAGACTCCATCCCGCCGCTGCCTAACCTGCTGGAATAACGCCGCATGTTAGACGGAGACGGGCATTGCATGGGAGAGCGGTTTGAAAACTGATGCATCAGGCTGGTACAGCGAAGCAAGCTGTTTACAAAACAGAGCCCCGGTGTGCACAGTGGCAGACATGCTCCTCTCCAGCTGCACCCGGCAGAATGAATGTGCACTGAGAGGATAATATTGCTGCGCAATGAAAACAGCCCCCTTCTGTGTGCGCTAATGACAGGGCGACTATTGTACAGGTCCAGATGAACCGGCTGCATGACGACTACGACGGGTGTCGTCACCCACTTCATGGGATAACGCTTCGGGAGTATGTTTGTCTATAAATGCGCCTCTATGAGGCAGAAACACTCGAACAGAGGAGGCGTTGTGCTG
Organism: Poecilia reticulata; assembly: GCF_904066995.2. Lineage (NCBI taxonomy): Eukaryota > Metazoa > Chordata > Actinopteri > Cyprinodontiformes > Poeciliidae > Poecilia > Poecilia reticulata. Next base: position 25,823,568 of record NC_088835.1, on the reverse strand, counting down.
CAAACAATATTGGATCGTCTCAAGAGCCTCATTCTGCACAATCCACGGCTAAAGGAAGACCTAAAAGCAGCTTAAGGGAGGAAGATTAAGTGGAAAAACTATGTGAAGATAAATTTCTCCTTGGCAACGAGTCAGAGAAAATCCTAAAATACTCAAGACACATTGCCACATTTATGTAAGTTAAGATAAAATAGGATACGAGTTAATATAAGGTAATATATGTACGTTAAGATTCAATAAGGTATGTTCAGTTAGGCTAAGCTAAGTTAAATTAGTATAAGATAAATTAAGATAATAAAAGATATGTTACATATGTTAATGTTAGATAAGTTAAGATTAGAAAATTTGACTTCAATTATGATAAGATAAGATATGTATAACTTCAATAAGATTAGATAAGTTGAATTAGGATAAGATAAATTAAATCAATATAAGATTTGTATGTTAAGAGTAGATAAGTCAAATTATAAGTTAAGACATATTATGTATAACTTATCTAAGATTAGATAAAGCACGTTAAGATATAAGGTAAGTTAAGATAAGCTAAGTTGAATTAGGATAATATAAATTTAGTTAATAAAAGACATTTATGTTAAGATTATAAAAGTGGAGTTAAGTTAAATTAGGATAAGTTAAGATATGTTATGTAGAACTTTATTGTTCACCAACGTGGAAATTTTCCTTCCAATCACTAATCATAAAATAAAACACATTTATACAATCATAATATGAACAATTTGTGCATAGAATGAAACGTTGCATGCCGTTATTTGATGTTGTCATTATTGCACTGAGAATAAATGACTTCCTGAGCTTTTATTTTTACTGAATTTGGATCAGGTGAAACTAAAACTGAGGAGATCTGGGCAAAAACAGATTTACATGCAAAGAATATTTTTTTTATCTTAAAAGCAAAACATATATATTTTGTGGGACAGTTTTGACTTTATCGCTTTGAATATGTTGTTCTTTCAGTACATGGTCTTTTTTTAAGCTATTTAAAAAAGTTGACCACTAGTTACTTAGGATTTTATTTAGAGATATCAGAGTAAAAGGGGCTAAAAAACAAGGCACACCTTGAGGTGTGCCATTTTCTTATTTGTTTTTCTTAATAATTTTTAACAAAATATAAAATACAAAGTAGTTTATAATCTCACAGTTATAAACTACTTTGTGTTTATCAATGAAACACATTAAACTTTAAGGTTTTGAAGTGATAAAATGGAGCGTGAATACGTTTTGCAGTTGAAATGAGTGGAAAGAGACATAGAGGTGGTGAAACGTCCGTCTGGAGGCATAATAAGGGTTACTGGTGATGAAAGCTAACAGGAAAAACACGCCTCAAAGAAAATGAGCTAAATACACGAGAAATAAAACTCTAAAATCACTGAAAACGGAACAGAGGATTATTTTCCACACAGGAAGTGAAGCATACATCACAGGAAGTGATGTATATTAGCTATATAGAATAGAACTAAATGATAAAAACTATGATGTTGACAAAGCATCGACTTTTTTAGTTAATTTAGTAAAAGTAACAGCAAAAAGCGTCACACAGATTTAAAATAAACATTCATCTACAGTCTCGAGGTAAAATGGTTATTTGCTCCCTTGAGATTTAATGTAAACCTGGAAAACGTTTTGATTTTACATCCGTCATGACACTGTTCAGTTCTCTGCTGATGAAAATAATAATTATCATCTCAAAAACCAAGATGAACAATAAGAAACGGTTGATTGTAAACTCAGGTTTTGTTGCCTGGCTTCACCTTATTTTTGTTATTTCATTGTTTTGTGTTGTTGAGTTTCTCAAAACACGTCTGTGTTGGTAACAAGCGACAAAAGTTTTAAAATCATGCGATGTGAAGCGGGGGGGGGGGGGGGGGGGGGGGATTGGTGTCATTTCATTTTTCTTCAGGATAAATAAAATATGTTTGAACTGAATTGTCAACTTTGAGATGCTTTCAGTGCATAGATTGCGCATTTGATAATAAAGTCATCCAAGTTTCCTTGCTTATGAATAAAGATGAACTGATAAGATTTTTTCACAACACCGGTTTTTGTTTCTTTTGCATCTGACCTGCACATTATGATTTTAACCAGTTCAGTTTTCTCTTTTTCTCCTTTAACTACTTCACCCAAAACACAGAAAACACGGAAAACTTTCACTGACAGAGAATAAACTTTATCTTATTTTTAATAAACTAAAAAACAAATGGTATTAAAATACACATTTGCAGACTTAAAGTGATCAGATTAAGAGAAATACAACAGATTTTGATCTCTGTAAGGTTAACTATACTCATAACATCAGTTTAATAACGAAAAACAGTCTGACCTCTTAAACTAATTTAAAATTAGTGGACTAACAGCAAACAAAGGATCTCTGTAATAACAGTATCATTTAAAGCCTTCAAACTGACATCTTAAAGTAGTTTGGTGACCCACTGGTGAAGAAAATATATATATATTAATTGTAAATTTAAGTCTTTTGGTCACATTATTTTTCTTGTTGGTGGACATTTTGGCAACAGGAGCATGTGAAAGGAAATCATCCATAAGGCGTGTGAGGTTCTGGTTCTGCGCTGTCTAAACTTTCACACTTCAAACTTTAACTTAAACGAGCTGCTGCGTAAAGTAACGGAATAAAACAGCGTGAGATCTTAAAGTCGATCAGAAACTTACCGTGTGTGTGCGTGTGTGTGTCCGGTTTTAGGAGCGGTAGGTCTTCCTCCTCCACCTCCTCCTCCTCGAAGCGATCCGGCTGCTCTGCCTCCGCCCGGACTGGATCCCGGAGTCCCGCTCAGAGAGGCGGTCACTCCGCGCTGCTGCTCATCATATGACCGCTGCTGCTGACGTAAAAACGCCACAGAAACCCGCAGAGTGAGCGGCAGCTGTCCGCATAAGTGCGCTGACATGATGGTGAAAACAGCACTGGAGGTTTGTAATAGTTATATTTTTTAAAAAAGAGGCTTATTTCCGGATTAATATTCAATACTTTTCTTATTATTCTCTTTCTTAGTTAACTTTTTTTTGGCAGTTGTTGTTCTGGATTTCCTCCCAATCATGTTTTCTCCAGATGTTGACATGACTTTTTTCCGTCTTGCTTTATTTTGAAAAACCCAACATCCCTCGTGCATTGTGCTCACATCTACGGAAGAGGATTAGGGCCACTAGGAAAAATAGATTTCTGACTTTAATCTCAGAATTCTGACTTTAATCTCATAATTTTTCTAAGAATTCTGAGATTAAAGTCAGAAGTTGTTTTTTTAGTAGCCCTAATCTTGCTTTCCTGTTACCTTGTGAATTTATTGTTGAATTTTGTTGTTTTACCTACTTAATGTTCCACTGATGAATGATGAGGCTTTATTTGTAACATGGTAAATACAAAAATGTGCATAAAAACAACAATAATGAGGAATAATAATAAGAAATTCATATATAAATTTTCATGTTTCAAATAATAACATATTTTTGCATTATTATTATTACTGTAAACAAGTTTGTTGAAATCACTGTTATTTCTATTAATATTTTATACACTGTAAAACATTTACAGGTGGTTTAACTTGAAAATGAAAGTCCACCTGCTGCCTTAAAAATGCAATTTAAGTCAAAAAGAAAATTGTTTTGGTTTAAACTAAGAAATTAAAGTTCATGAAGTTGATTTAACAACAAGAGACAAGTTGTCCAAACATTCTTTTAAAGTTTATTAATCTTGAATTGTGAGTTTTAGCTTAATGCTGCAATTTATACCAAATAATTATTTCACAAAACTGTCCTCACTGAGTTAAAGAGCCACATTTCTCTATTATTTACTCACAATATTAAGTTAAAATACTTATTTTACTTAAATTCTTGTTTCAAATTGCATGAAGAATATTTCTGATCTGATTATAAATTTTATTAAACATCACAATGAATTAATCTCAAACATTTAGTGTGAACAGGACATTATTCTCAAGTGCAAACCTAAAAACTCAGTTTATTCAACTCTTGGAGGTTTGACTAAATTAATAACAAGTTAACACAACTTACTGCTGTAAGTTTATCTTTCACAAACTCACATTTAGGTTCAAAATCTAAAACTGGATAAATTTATTTGACTTAAAGAGCAGAAGAGAGTAGACAAAACTAAATGTGGCTAAAATGTTTTACAGTGCACAATGAACAGTGCACAATGAAAAGATTATGAAATTATTAGTCATCAACACATCATTTTTTAATATATGAACTGTTATTTCTAATTCGCATCAGTTATTGTTATAGTAAAAGATTCTCCATATATAACGTATTAGCATCACTAATCACTTTATTTTCTGTCTAATTTCTTTACGTTTTTCTTCATCAAGCCTCTGAGGTTGATCAAAATAAAGTATCAAGCTTTGAATAAAGCATTTTTCTTTGCAAAATGTGTGTTGAGTAACTTCCTTCACAACATTTCTCTTTTGAAAATGACTTTATGGATTCTAAGTAACTTTATATCATACTCTATGCAGATGACTTTATTATGTGTTCAAATTTTAAAATACTGGAACATAAGAGAGGAAAAGCATTTTTAGAAAGACATTTATTGCTACATTTTCATATCAACACATGCCTGGAACTCAAACTGTACACATACTGCACATGTTATAAGTGTTTCAGATTATGTTGGTGTTTCTTTATGTTCAACAATGCAGTGAGTGAAAATTGTTTGTTTTTTAACACTGTATTGCTCAGAGCATTAAATTTAGGTACAGCTAGTAAACTGCACAAAAAAAACAGGCTTCATGATTAAAATAACAATTAAAAGCACATCAAGACATATGAATAAGTTCACAATATTTGTATAAAAGATAACTTATAACTTAAAAATGTGTTTTAAGTTCAAAACTTAAACATGCACAGGGTTTGTTTGACTACATCTGCAGAGCAACAATTACAAGAAGGAGGATTAAGTCCTCCGGAGATACAGAAAGTAAAATCCTGGTAGCAGTGCATTAAAGAAATATAAAAACACAATAACAGACCAGGTTGGATGTCCATGTGAGATTAAAAAGAACATTCCTGGAGATCTGTTCATTCACAGAATGTTCAAACCCCTGCAGTACTTACACACACACACACACACACACACACACACACACACACACACACACACACACACACACACACACACACACACACACTCTCACACACACATTCACACAGAGCCCACAGGAAAAATGAAATATGTTGCCTAAAAACAAAACGTGACAAAGTCTGCCCACTGAGCTTTGTAAAAATATGACTAACAAAATTGTTTGCCAATTTTAGACTGCACACGTAACTCTCCAGTCCATTCTGATGTACTGCAACACAAATATTAGCAATAAAACTACAAAATATGTACAAAACACCTGCAGCTTACAATGCATTTGTCTGATACGAGTCGTGTTTAGGCACAAAGTTATAAAAGTCCGTTTGGAAAGAGGAGAAATGATTGTTCGATTGCATCACACTTTCTGATCAGGGAGCCGCTCTGGACAAATTTGAACTGATTCGTCCAAAACGCAGCAATTACAAATCATTTAATTGTATTGTGAAAGTTTATCCCAAAGTGTTGGCTGTTAATCAAATATCGTGTATGTACAGTGCCTTGCAAAAATGTTCATCCTTCCTGAAACTCCTCTACATTTTGTCATGTTACAGTAACAAACATTAACGTTGTTAATTGGGATTTTCTTGATATCGAGCAACAAGTAGTGGATTATATATATATTTTTTTTTTACAAATAATCATTTGAAAAGTGTGGTATGCTTTTATAAAGGCCCCAATTTCCTTGAACTATTTTGCAAAGAAGAATGGGCAAAAAGTTTAGTCTTTTGTTGTGCCCAAAAGATTTTATTGACCAACGGGGGCTGAATACAAATTTTATCTGTATAAAATATTTAAAACTATGTCATCATCCCTGCAAATCACAACTACGATAAAACTTCAACAAAACCCATTGCAGTCTGTGGATGTAATGTGACAAAATGTGTAAAAAGTTCAAGGGGTAGGAACACTTTTGAAAGCCGTTGTATCAGTTTGTACAGTGATTTAAACTGATCGTGATGTAAATGAATGAAATGCTTTAAGTGAGACTTTGAGTTGTCTGTATCAGGTGCTCAGAGGTGACCCAGGGGGTTCGACGGGTCCGTCAGGCTCGGATGGAAAGCGAGATGTACAGACTGCGGATCCGACATGATGCTGGACGCCTTCTCTTCTTCTCTTCTCCGCAGACATGCAGCCTTCGGGTTCAGGTTTCTCTCTGCAGAACGGAAAATTTTAGTGGTTACAAAAACAGTAAATGTAAAAATGGAGAAACTGAACTCAGGTATCATAGTTTAGAACCTAAAGTTGTTAAAAAGTCAAAAAGTCCAATTAAACTCTATTCAGACAGACATCCTGCTAGCAACTTAGCTGGCTAGCTACGTAGCTGATAGCTAGCTAGATAGATTGATAGCGAGATTGATAGATATCCAGCTACCCAGGTATCTAGGTAGATAACTTGATAGTTATGTAGCTAGCTAGATCGCTACATAGATTGATAGATATCTAGCTACCTAGGTAACTAGATAGCTACGTAGCTAGCTTGATCGCTAGATAGATTGATAGATATCTAGCTACCTAGGTAGCTAGGTAGATGGCTTGGTAGCTATGAAGCTAGCTAGATATAGGGCAATTCATGCTAGCCAAGGGAAAATACATGCATCACAGCAGTAAAGGGCAAAATAGCAAATTGCAGTTTACAACTCACAATAAAAAAAAAGTAAAATAACTAAAAACCATAAACCGTGTATAAAAATAGTTCTTCAAAAAGAAGCTGTGATGCTGCACCTATAAAATAATGCTTAAAAATAATTTCAGGAAACATAATAAAACTATGGCGCTGCATGATAGAACAAAATTAATCAAGTGCACTACTATATCTGTAAACCACCTTTTTCTGACTGTGTAAAGATTTAATTCAAAGTCATTGTTGTAATTTTAAAAAATGAAGCAATATTCTTTATGTAGGCTTTAAGACCATTTCTGTCTGGTCTCTCAGACATCCCCCAATCACTTACAGCACATTCCTGCTCCGCTGTTGCACTGACCTCTGACCTGCTGCTCCAGACTCAGGATCACGGCCACGGCCTGGTGCAGAACCAGCAGTTTGGTCTGCGGCTTCTCGCTCTTCAGGTGCAGCTGACACATGTGGCCCAGCTCCTTGAAGGCCTCGTTGATGTCCCGCACACGCAGACGCTCTCTGGCGTTGTTGGCCATCCTGCGCTCTCGCTCGCGCTCGGCCTTCTGCTCTGGGCTCAGGTCCTCGTCCTCATGGATGCTGCAACGAAACCCATACGGCAAGCATGTGAGAAGGGAAATGTTTGCAGGTTAAACAAAAATATAAAACTTAAGAGAAGGTGAAAAGAGAGGACAGTTATTATTTGGTTTTCTCTGCCCTCTTCTGGTCACTTTGATAACATGGTTTTATTTGGTTTGATTAAATACATTTTTAAAAAGCTTATGCTAATTCAACAACCACTAGACATCTATTAAAAATATAATTTGAATGTTTGTTATTCATTATTGTCTATTCTGCTTGAAAACAGACAACAGATGTTTGGTGTGAATAATAAGAGATTTTAATTGATTTTAGTTTTAGAAAGAGAACCTCTGTCATTTTTGTATTTAACATGAAAATTAAAAGACTGAATTTGCTTGCACCTCTTATAAAGTACAACACCTAACAGTGTGTAAAAACCTTTAAAATGAACTAATCTCTTATTGCAGCAACATCTCAAACTGGAGGTTTTATTTAAAAGAAATCTAATCTTGACTTGGAGTTTATTTATTTTGTTGGAGAAAAAAAATCCCATTTAAAAAAATATTACAAGACTCAATTATACTCCTACTAATCTTGACTTTATTTTTTACTTTTTAAGTTTATCGTCAATTATAACTTTTTCATCAATATAAAGGAATTATATACTTAGAACAAGCTCCTATATCTTACTGAAAAGTTACTTCCAGTATGTGGTCTAACTGTTTTTTAACTATTCAGTGAAGATATAATAGACTGGATGATTGTTTTTAAATAATAAATGTATTTTACTCTCAGCTGTTACCTGTTCTGCGCGCTGTTCTCTCCGTGTGTTTTGAGTTCACTCTCCTCATCGGATCTCGGGCTGTCTGAGCCGTGGTCGTGGTTGGTGTGCATCATCTCCTCCACTTCCCTGCTTTCCATCTTTAACTCCAGGTTACTCTGAACACCCAAGCCACCGCCTGTGCAAAACCAAACATATATTGCAATAAAACAATTTTTTTTTTTAAATGAGAAAAACACTGGTAAAAGAGGAGGAATAAGTACCTCCTCCTCCTCCTGCACCATGTAAGAATGTGTTCCTCTGTCTGGGCGGATACGGGTGGCCATTTTGTGTTCGGCTCTGGAAGGCTGAGTGATTGTTGTTCATGGAGACGCCTTCAACCTTTAGGAGCCACAAAAAGCAATACGAGTCAGACATGAGTCAGATTCCCTCTGTAAATGATGAACTTCAGCAGTTTTTCTCTCAAGACACAAGCACTGCTTTGCATTGAACTCTTTCAACGCACTTTGTCAAGTTAGAAGTACTACAGAATATTTTATTACGGGTTTTTTATTAATTAATATTAATAAAAAATACTATTTAGAAGTGAAATAATCCGTCATTAAAACAAGACATTAACAACAAGCTCCTGTTTCTTGGTGAAAAGATACTTGTAAGTTAGTTTTGTCTTATTTCAAGTGCACTAAGATATTTCCACTCGAAACTAGAGTAAAAATACTTTGTAAGATTTTGTGTTTTTTTTGTGAAAAACACAAAATCCTTCCACTTCTGGTTTTTGGGACGTGATCTTGTCTGATGGAACCAATATTAAACTATTTTCCGCAGCGTTAAATATGGCTGTGAATTTATAGTGTCGTTATTGACTGAATAATGAAAAGTTTAAACTTTTAATGGACTTTTATTAACATTTTTAAAGAAAATGTAATTTTGTAGTGTCATTGTTGATCAAATAATGCAAAGTTTACACTTTTAATGGACTTTAAACTCAAGTTTTATAATGAAAATTTCTTTAAAAGTGTCATTATTGACTGAATAATGCAAGGTTTGCTATTTTAATAGACTTTAAATGTACGTTTTAATATAATTTGCATTAAAAGTGTCATTATTGACTGGAAAATTGAAAGTTTATACTTTTAAGTGACTTTTATTGCAAGTTTTAATCAAACTTTGCATTAAAAATGTCATTATTTATCAAATAATGCACAGTTGACCATTTTAATGCAAGTTTTAATGGAAATTTGCTTTTATAGTGTCATTATTGACTGAATAAAGAAAGTTTTACACTTTTACCGGACTATTAATGCAGTTTTCAGTGCAACTTTGCATTAAAAGTGTCCTTATTTACTGAATATATCAAATAAAGTGTTACCGAAAAGCCCAAACAGATCCTCTGTTCAATTCAATTCCAGACAAGCATAATCCTCCTCCTAAAACTACTGCACACCATTTAAATTCACCCCAATTCTCTTCAGGATGATCCACTTCTATCTGACACATCATTAGAAAAAAGGATAGTGGGAGAATTTAATATGCCCGCCCCCAAAGGATTAGACTAAATATCCTTTCCCTGTGAACATGGTAGACTTTTATTCCAGCTGGAGTAAAATCCCATCATCTGCTGAAAGAGGACGGGCTGAACAATGCAGAATTACACAGGAGACATTTTTACACCATTTTGATACTTTGAAGTAATGTTTGTTAACCATTGCTGGAGTGTGACAGCTGAGCGGCGCGGCGCTGGCTGGGTGGCTGTGGTGGGACTGGCCCAGTAAGCCGTGGATGTCGCTGGGCAGACAGGAAGTGGGGCCCACGGCGTGGTTCCTCAGAACGTGGATGACGTCGTCCAATCTGTCCAGGCGGTCCTCCACCTGAGACTAAAACCATCAACAGACACAGAAACCATTAGTTTAATATAAACTCTGGAAAAAATTCAGAGACCACTTAAAATGATCAGTTTTACTCTTTATAGGTTTATGTTAAAATAAACTTTGTTGCTTTATTTTATGAACTACTGACAACGTGTCTGAAATTTCAAGCAAAAATTTAGTATTTATTTGCAGAAAATGAGAAATGGTCAAAATAACTAAAAAGATGTAGCGCTTTCAGACCTCACTGCAAAGAAAACAAGTTTATATTCATTTAGAAACAGCAATACTGATGTTTTATCTGAGAAATCAATATTTGGTGGAATAGCCATGAGGTTTTCAATTGGTTCAGTGCAGTGGACTCTTCATTTGTAGTTTATGCTCCAGACATAAAATTTATTTTTCATGTTTTGGGAAATCAAATTTTTATCTTTTTTCACCAAATGTAATATTTATTTTAGTATTGTCTATTCTACTAAATGTTTTTATTTAATCACTTATGACTTTTTATACATTATTAGAATCAAATAAACAATTAGGTTCCTTTTTTTAAAAGAGAAAATAAAGAGTTTGTTACAATAACCTGCCGATGCAACTACTAACTTTTTATCAATATTCAAGAATTATTGACTTAGAACAAGATCTTATATCTCATAACTTAGGTTTGTATTATTTGCACTAAAAACAAGACCAAAAATGCTTTGTAAAATTTGCAATGTGACACAGAGATTTAATTAAAAAAAAGATCCAGATCTTTACCAGTGATATGAGTGAGGACTCAAAGTGGGGCGACACCGGTGGCTGAACTGAACTGCGGGGCCACAAGTTGTTCCCTAAAAAGAAAGAAAACCATAAGAAAAATCATGATATTCTGTATGAAAACATAAAACTCTAATAAACAATGATTATTTTTCTTTCCTACCTGTAGATTCGGCCGCATTTGGGAGCGGGGAAGGAGATCTCACTGGTGTGGAGGAGCTGGAGGGGAAGCTGCTGCTCGTGTGATCGGGGGAATAAATCTGACAGAGAGACGGAGCAGCAGAGGAACCAGAGCATGGATCATTTTAAAAGCACAACTTGTCATTTCTGTGTAAGCTTTAACAGCTGCTGCCACAAGCCCTGGAGCTTCCTCGTAACCTGAACTAAACTCATCCTTTCCTGTCATTTTACCGCACTGCAGCCAATAAAACGTCCCGATACACGACTGTAACCCTCCTTTAATGTGTGGTGCTCTTCTGTCGCCCCACAGGAAGTTATGAATTATAGGTGTGGGACTCCCAAGGTTTGGTTTTATGCTCTGACCTGACCCGTTTGAACATTACAGAGCACAGATAAGTAGCTTTAATGAGAGTGAGGTGGTTCGTACTTACAGAGGCCAAAGCTTTTCCCAGGGTATCGCCTGTCTGTGACGTTCCTGACACATTCACTTGGCTTCCTGAAACTAAACAAACACATTTATTATGACATTATGTAAATATATAGAAATAGGTGCTTTCTTTACTTTAAACAAAGCAATAAAAAAACAAAGCAAAGAATATGTAAATGTACACACAAAAACCAACTTTTTCAAACATAATAGTTAAACCTTAACAGGAATAAGATTTGGACTTCACCAACCAGATACATGATAATTAATAAAATAAAAAGTTATATAATTTAAAATGATTCACAGGCTCTCCTTATCCAAAATCTTTTACAACATTTTAACAAAGATATAAATGTGATTTGCTCTTTCTGTGAAAAAAACCCAGAAAATATTTTTTATTTAGTTTGGTTTTATCCTTTCTCTACACAATTCTGGAAAATTATTTGCATTTTGATTTTGACTTTTATTGAAGTTCTATTATTTAGCTTCACTGACAGCCCAGTAGCTAAAAAAACAGAATAATATATTATTGATCTTATTATAAACTTAAGCAAATGGCATATTCACAGAGGCCGTTACAATAATCAAAAATCCCTCGTTTCCATTTTTGAAAATGAGGTCAAACAATAAATAAAAACTATTAGAAATTCCACCAATATGAAAACCATTAAAACTTGCACTTTATGTGCTTTTATAAAGTTACAAATTATTTAATACTGATAAAAATTATCAGATTTTTCAATTAATAACAACATATTTCCCCATGTTTGAGGTGAATTATTTTTTAATCAATATTGACTCAAATTGAGTCAATAATTGACCCTTGACCCAGGCTTTGACGTCACTCTCACCGCCACTGCGCCATGTCACGTAAAGCCTGTCAAAAAACGCACGTGATAACCTAATATCGCTTTATTAAGTTGATTTCACCTCAAAATGGTAGTAGGGTGCTGGGCGGTCGGCTGCACTAGCAGAGAATGATAGAAACCAAAAGTCATTTTATTGTGTAACTTTTAGTGAGAAAAGATGGGAAATGGAGAGCAGCCGTTAATCATAGTGAGGGTTAACCCTCGGTGTAATGGCGGATTTGTAGCGAACGCCTTTTACAAGGTAAGAAGACTAACGTCCATATACTTTATAAATAAGTATATGGACTTATTTATAAAGTCCATATGGTTACCAATCTAACCATTGGTAACCATGGAAACAATGTCGCACCATGTAGCCTAGCATGTATGGAAAAAAACTGGTTAGCGTCTCGGCTTTTTGTACGTTTTTAATGCTTCTCCAGTGTAAAGGGAAACGCCGTTTATGACATAGTGATAAATCATGTGGTGTGAATTCAGACAAAGTCGGTAATTTCATCAACAAGTCAGGAGGGTGGAGGAATGGGCCGGTTTCTAAGCTAGCAGTATCCAACTTCTGTAAATACCGATGTATTAGAAAATATTTGAGCCCCAACCAGGTGTGTTAATTAGCTTGACTCGAAAAAGAAGAAGCCATGAATAAACTGGCAAAAACAACTTTGGAAAATAACTAAAGTGACTCCTAATTCTCACTTCCCACGTCCATCATGGCGCCTATAAGTGACGTAGTTAAAAAGGGTCAATATCTTGTGTGCACACGCAATATAGTTTTTCCAGCCAAATCTCCTAAATTTGTAAGTTAGTTTTTCTTATTTCAAGTGTACCAAGACATTTACACTGGAAAAAAAAAAGAAAAAAAATGCTATATATATTTTGCAGCGTGCAACAACGAGTAAAAGTAAGCTCTTATTTTTTTATTTTCCTCACCTGCTGGATTCTCGGAGTGGCTGTCAGAGGGAGAGCGGGACACCGTGTTGTTGCGGTGAAAGGTGGACATCGGCGGTAAACCTCTGTTCATTTCAGCCGCCAGCACCGAATGAGGAGAGAAATCCTGAGCAGAATGCAAACGCGTTTTAAAAACAAGAGTTTTTATATCAACATTCACCAGGGCTGATGAAGGAAAACTCACCAGGTTACCGTGGGCCGGCTGCAGGCTGCTGTAGCTCCCCAGCTGTGCTTGGTGCCCCGCCGAGGCCCCCAGCGCACCTTCATAGCCCTGCTGGTTCAGCCCGTTTACGGCGCTCCAGATGTCCGGAGAATTGCTCATCCCCTCTAAAATAAAGAATCATGTTTTATCGCCTGAACTGCTGAGGTGTCCTGAACTGCCAGTCAAGTTATAAAGCAGAAGACTGGACCCCGGTGCAAAAAAATTACATGCAATAACTAAGTTTTACTGTCTCAATTAAACAGCACAGGACATGTTTGGTAGCTATGCTGCTCATTTCATATATCTCTTTTACACCGGGGTGAATAATGTATTCATGGTCTATGATATTAATAGCAACAAAGGAAAACATACTCATACAGTGCAGTGTAATAACTAAACTCATTTATTATTTGTTTTAGTTTTCTATTTGTGTTTTATTTATTGAACAGTTTTAGCCAGTTTCATATTCTGACATGATTGTAGTTTACTTTTTGTCACAAACATTTAAATATTCCCTTGCTATTAGGTTTTAAGTGTTTTGTTTTCTATTTTCATTGTTCACCGGTTTCCAGTTTATTTTATTTGATCCATGTTTTTGTTCTTTTTTTCTTTTGTTGGTCTTTTTTTATTTTAATCATGCTTTTTGTGTGCGTCAGCTTCTTTTTGACCATTTTTGTCTCACACATTGCAAAAACACAAAATCTCACCAAATATTTTAATACACTTGAATTTAAAAGTAATTTCTCAGCAATCTATAGAAGCTTTTTCAAGGTTACAAATTCCTTAATATCTATTAAAAACTGGCAGGTATTTCACTTATAACAAGACATGTTTCCCATGTTTTGAGTGAAAAAAACTCTGCCAATCAAACTAGCATTTTAATGACTTAAAACAAGCTCCTATATCTTGCTGGAAATTTATAAGTTTTGTCTTAATTCAAGTGTATATGATATTTTGATTGAAAGAGACAAACATACTTTGTAAGATTTATTGTTTTTGAAAATGGTGTGCTATCAATAAAGTATCATACTGATTAGTTTTTAATATTTAATCACCAATTTATCACTTTCCTCATATTTATCTTGCATCCATTGTGGCAAATTAGCCTCATCTTCTCATCATTTTATATCTAATTCTATATAAAAGTAAACAAGGAGGTTGGACAAGAGGATCACATGGTGGTCATATGTTATAACCTGCTACAAAAGCTAGAAGAAGCATGATACTTCAAGAAACATTTGATTGTTATTGTTGGATAATGAGTGTTTCGAGGTTTCGCTGGGCTTGAACTCACCAAAGAAGGTGCTTGCAAACACATTGCTGGGGACTTTGCTTGATGAGTGTGAAGTTGAGTTGCCATCAGAGCTGGGAGGCTGCCCATAAACCTGAAAAAACAATTAAAACCACCTTAACAACTGATCATTTTCCTACTCTGGTGCAGGATGTTGGGCTGTAAAGCTAATTCCAGTTAGCATGTGGAAAAAATTAACACATTAATACAGAAAAAATGTCATATTATTTTTTTCTCACATTTAGATGTTTAAAGTCACACCACATTGTCTTAGTCAGAGTTTCGTTTGGATTATTTTAGATGTGGATTTGCAGGTGTGCTTTGTATCTTTATGCATAACTAAAATTCACTTGATCTCAGTGTTGCAGATGTCCAGACATTTTCCTTCAGGATTCCTGGACATTTGTGTTATTTTTGGTCCTGGAAGCTCAATCATTAGCAATTTGGTTACATTTATAGAGCCAAATCACAACAGCATCATAAAAAGTGAGCATAAGGTCTGCAGATGAATATGGCTGCAGTTTTTTTAACCTCTGTTTTATAATATTCTTTTGTTTTCTGCTGTTTGTTTTTAAGTTTTATGATGCTTTAATGTTTTCTGAACTGGTTGTTTATAAAAACTTTTATTTAACTTACCTGGTTAAATAAAAAAATAAAAAATTATTCTGGCCTCTTTGGGATCAGCTCTCATGCAGGGTCACATAAATGTTTTCTACATTTGTGGATAAAACTCTGACTTAGAGTCCCAAAGTCTTCAAAATGTCATTTTTGTTTTTCATGTGTTCTCAGATTTCTCCTTTATGTTGTCAGACAGTGAGTTCTTGATTTAATCACAGTGAATTTGTAGCTTGCATGGGAGCAATCTGAAGTAACAATGCAACGAAAACAAAACAGAGTGCGGATGCACACTTGGAGCCATGGTGGTAATCCATAATCTGCAGATCCATGCACCTCCTCATCCGGATTTGGGAACCGTTCACCAGGAGAAATCCCTGCGCTAATCATGATCAGGTCCGGCTGCGATTCAGATCCCCAAAAACATAAAACTGAATTTCAATTTGTCATGATTCCTTTAAATTTAGATTAAAGCCCTCCTGCTTAGAGTTGGTTTGGAGACATCATAAATGAAACAATAATCAACAGTTGGATGTGGAACGACAGCACTTGATAAAATCTAATGCTTGTTGACTGTGTGTTTTTTGTTGGTTTGCACTGATTTCCTTAATTCTGGGAGATTGGTGATGGGCCAATGCCTACATATGAAGCTGATCTTATTTACCTCAGCAAATGTTTAAAAATCAGCCTCTGTCCTCTTCTGCTCTGCAGAGAGAGGTTTGACTGACAGACCGGCCCACCAGGTCATGTCTGCACGTTTGCAGCTATCAATTGTTAATCGATGATTGATCAGAAAACTCCAATCGGTGCACTTGTACTTCTGTGACTTTGTGTTTTTGTGTTAATATGATGTAAAGCACTGACTGACTGATCGATTGATGATTTGTGCTCAAGATAACACAAAATGGAAAACAAATATTCTGAACGGCAAATGAATTTCAGATTAAAGCATGCCCTGCACTCACGCAGACACAGAAACCCTCAGAGAGGCGCTCGCCTTGCCCAAAACCACCAAGAGGCTCGGCCTGCACCTGCACTTCCCTCCGTCGCTTTGATGTGCCCCAGGAAATGAAAATAAACCTCCCTGCGCTGCATCAATGGGGTGTCAGTTACCCGGACGACAAGTTCTGTAAAGCAGGCTATTAGAGACTCTCTTGAGTACGCTTGTGCAAGGCTCGCACATTTAGGCAAACCACACACACACACACACACGCGTGTGCACGCACAGAGCCGTGACCCTGGCTGGCAAGAGTCCCATGGTGATTGTGGGCTTGGCCAAACAGAAGAGCCCCTGTCGACACTCGGCCCGTCTGAGCCGCCACGGGCAGCATATGGCAGAGGATAAAGCCAATTGTCCTCCTTACCATCAGCATAGCAGGCGACCCGTTAATAATGGTCACACCCCCGCCCCAGCACGCCCTCTCTGGCCCCCGATGGAGAGGGGCCATCGCCAAGGCACCCTCTTTTAGCACAGCATTGATTTAGGAGCCATCAATCATCAGATCACAAAATGATAATGCACTTTTTTTTTTTTTTTTACTCCTGCAGTTCAGAAGAAATTCAAAAGCAATAAATTATTATTTTCTATTAACGGAAAGCTTTTTAGGGCAGGGATATGTATATAGTCCTCCAAGAAGAGCAACATTATAAACACACACACAGAGAGAGAGCATCAAGATGTGAGATAAGTGAAACATCAACTTGCTATTCAAGGCCCATGCCTCGCTCCACCGTGGCCAACTCCGGCCACATGCAACCAATTTTCTGCCTCTGTGATCCACGATGTCTGGATGTGGTTAGTCTCTCCGAGATCAAAGCTGCCTTTGATAATGGTTGCAGCGGTGCAGGGACTGCTCCAACGTAGCGGGGTTAAATCAAATAGAAATAGAGGCAATCTGCTTCATGTCAAGATGTTTTTCTGCTGCCAGGCTTGACTGGATTGCACAGAGCAAACAGGAAGTCTCACTCAAGCATTTTAAAAACAAGCCTTTTTGTCAGCCTAGAACAAGAAGTAAAAGTGAATTTAAAGTTATAGCATGTTGGATAGATTGTGTTCTGTTTTTTCTGATTTGATCAGTTTTTTTAATCATTAAATGCATCAAAGTAAAAAAAAAAAATCGACCAATGTTGCACTTTTTTGTAGTTTGGTAAAAATCAGAAAGAGGTTTTGATGCATAAATTGAGATAATTTGATTGTCATTTTCTGCTGGGTTCAGCAGAAAATCTCTATTATGAAACCTGTTTTACATTTTAATCCTGAGAAGGAAAATAATCTGAATCAGTTAAAACTGGAATTTCATTGTCAGCAAAGAGAAACCTGACTGGTGCATCTCAACAGGATTACTCTGGAGCTGAAAGGGTTCAAGAAAATGTAATTCCTAATGTTGCAACTTTATAACTTTAAGCCAAGTTCACATCTTATTAAAGCACTGACTCATCTGAAAGACTAAGCTTTCTCCCTCTGCACCTCAAAACACACCAGTCATTATCAAATATCCTGTTTAAATAAGACAACATCCCCAAAAATCTGACATTCCTCCAACAACTTTCAACTGGCATAAATGTTTAATCAAGTTTCCACTGCAAATGCATTCAAATCTGATGTTGATTCTCGAAGCGAAACTCAAGAAATGAACTAACAGGACAGCAGAGAATGCAGCAAACACACAAACAAACCATGACCAACCTAATTTATAGTGGATAAAATATGAAGATACTCACTGGCTTCATGTTGTAGCAGTACATCAGTGAGTTGTTGCCTGTCCCAGGGGCAGGATGAGCACAGTACATAACTCTGTCTGGATCACAACGAGACTCTCAGCGCTCTCCACACACGGCTCCTCTGTCCACCTCTTTACTCATGTGTGTGGTGTGTCGTCCACACACACTCCTTCCCCTAACCCACCCCTGCTGGTCGTGCAGCAACCCGCAGACAACTTATGCAAATCAGGGCTGGACCATTTCATCCGGCACAGAGGGGGTAGCCAAGACATGACGCTTTTGCTTTAAAATGTTACATCATTTATGAGCTTTTCTGCTTATAAGTGGAAAATTATCACACAAAGAACTCGTTAATTTACAATTTGTGGTGGCATTGGGTTTTGTAAGCATAAAAAACATTAATAAATTCACATGAAAACCAAAATTACTAGGGAATTCCCAATCAACGTATGGATGAATAACCCCCAAAAAATACATAATTGTACTGATGAGAGATCCTTATTGCTCAGATATCATCCTGTTTTCATGTCATCTTGCATAAGTGCAAAGTTGAACACACACAAGGCTAGAAATCCCTCCTCTGGACCAACAAGCAGTGATGACGCCACCAAGATAATCTCCTGTTAGACAGGTAGAGGTTTCCAGTAAACACTGGATACTACAGCCTTGTCTGACCTACATTCACAAATAGAGCCAGGTCTTAATTTGCAGGCACGTGTGGCATGGAGAGCTGGGTTTGGAGGTTATTTGGTCTGTCTGGGTGATTGTCTGCAGCATCTCCTAAACAGAGTCGTCCTTCCCGTATGAGGTCAAATCCACCACACGAAGCATTTTTAACCAAAACATATGCAAACAACATTAACGAAAAGTACAATTTCATTTGTGGCTTGCATTAAGCATGCCTTCTATATGAGAGAGGGGGCTGAAAAGATGGAGTTGGCTCAATGCACAGAGCTACAGTATGGCACCCGGTCCTGGCACCACTTGGTGTTTTACAGACACCTCACAAGAATCCAATCAAATGATTCCCGCTGGGACAAAAACAGTCTTTTCCAAACCACAGTACCGACTCTTCAGTAAAGACAGACTCTAATGCAGCTGAGTGCTGTATTTTATTTCTTGTTAACACTCGAATTGAAAATAAAATAGTGCAAAAATGCAAAAACTTCATTATTTGCCAGGATGTCTTTGAACCCATTTTGTCAGTGAGAGATTCAACTGGTTCATGAAACATGACAGATTTTTTTTATTCTTGCTCACTTTTTGCTTTGCTTTATTTTTGAAGGGATATTTTTATTTTTCTTATTTTTCGGAGAAGTATGACCTAAAGCCTCTCTTCTCTACCTGAATGAAGGAAATGTTTGCTGCACAAATGTAACAAAAACATTTGACACCAATTGGGATGTTTAATAAAATTCATCATCAGATCAGAAAGTTTGTTCAAACAAGAATTTAAATTATTCTAAAGTAAAATAATTAGTTATTTTAACTTGATATTGTGAGTAAAATAATAGAGAAATGTGGCTCTTTAACCAGGTGAGGACAGTTTTTTTCTTGCATAATATAAAAATAATTATTTCGTTTAAATTGCAGCACTAAGTTAAAACTCAAAATTCAAGTTTAATGAAGTTAGAAAACAATGTTTAGACAACTTGTCTCTTGTTGTTAAATCAACTTCATGAACTTTAATTTCTGAGTTAAAACCAAAACTATTTTCTTGTGTCTTAAACTGCATTTCCAAGGCAGCAGGTGGACTTTCATTTTCAAGTTAAACCAAATGTTTTACAGTGAATAAACTGTGCTATAAAAACAACAGGACAATGGTGGCGACAGTGGTAGGACTTTGTCCTATCACAATTGGCAGGTTGCTGGTTCAATTCCTGCTCTGTCTTCCTCTGTCATTGTGTCCTTGGTTACTTTGCCCACCTTACCTACTGGTGGTGTTGAGTGGATCTGGTGGCGCCGGTACATGGCAGCCTCACTTCTGTCAGACTGTCCCAGAGCAGCCGTGGCTACTATCCAGTAGCTTTCCACTGTGCGTGTGTGAGTAAAACGATATTCAAAAACTCTTTCAGCAAATGGAATTTTTGTTTTTAAAGTATGTTAGCGATTAATCGATTACTGAATAAGTTGATGATTACTTCAATAATCAATCATGATTAATTGATTATTAATCGTGATTAATAATCACGATTATTAATCTGTTACAATTTTGTTACGTAACAGGGAATTTTGTTACAAAACAAAATTTCCTGGTCAGAATTTTGTTTTGTAGAGTGAAGATGCGGAGGAGCTGATGTTTGGCGTCCAAAAATAAAGACTAACCTAAATCTTTTTAAAACCAGAATGATATATTTAGAAACTTCAAACGGTGACAAACACGTGATTTTCCTCCTGATTCAATCTGTCTTCAGGTGAGCTGCTGTCCGCTCAGCTTCCTTAAAGTCAAAGTCTAATCCTGGCGATCCAAACCAGCGCTATCTAGGTTAGGAGGTCACTCACTTCTTCTTCTCTATCAGCGCAATCGTTGGTTGACTTTTGCAACTGCATGCTTTTCTTTTATTTTTACCTAATTAAGGAAGACGTCATGACAAAGCCAAAATATCCAAATGCTGATGTCAGTAAATATTTTAGCCGTTTTACAACTAATCCCTGGCAACTGGTGGCTACTGAGTGACCTTCTCCTCTGACAGAGATCAGTCTTCTTATCTGGCACATTAAGCATTCATAACACAAACATATCTGATCCAAGAGCCAATTTATACAGTCCCCTGACCCTGAACTTTGCATCAATCTTAGTTAATTGCAGTCTTGTCAGAAAAGGGATTATCCAAACAGGTAATGCAAATGTTAATGAGATCATTTTTGCATATCTTTATTTTCCTGTGGTTGAAATGTCACTGGTTCTGACGTTCTGCTATGAAGAATGTCACTCCCGATGGCCCCTTGATACATTGTTGGCCATGAGGAGGTCGGATGCGGAGGAGAAACCAAAACAGAGACGTTCTAAAAAACGAAGAAAAATGTATAGACACTTTTTCAGTCAGTGTTGTTGCTGTTAAAATTGTATATTTTTACTGCATGACATGCTGTTGCCTCTCCAAGTGTTGTTGGCACTCTGCTGATTGTCATGCGCCTGATTTGACATGGCTTAAATAACTATCTTCCTGCCAGTGATTGGCATTCACACAAGAAGGGGTGAGTGGGACTGGGGAGCAGATGGTGACATTCCACATGACCAAACTGATCAATCAGCATGCTGGGACGCAGGTGCAGCACAGGCGGGCAGCACCACACCATCTATTTCACCATCTACAGGGCACTATAACACATGGGCACCAATCGTGGCACCCTAAGGGTCTGCATGCTCCTCCGTCCCGCTGCGCCAAGGTTGATGACATCAGAGTTTCCCATCCGCTCTGCCATGGGACGCCGAGTAAAGGGAGCGTGGAAAAAAAAAAAAAAAACAAGCATTGGAATAATATCTGCAACAACAGCTTGGTCTGGGGAAGGTTGTATAAGTGACGTCAAAGCAAGGGACTCCCATATTACATATTATTACCAAATATAAGTGGGCTGAGGTGGTATTAATAACTGGACCTTTTCTACATTTTGTTACACTACAAACAGAAACAACAGCACGTTTTTAATGCAAATAAAAATCTGAAATGTGTTTTATATAGAGAATCAGCTTTGGGTAAATCTCCATTAGTGCTGCACATTTATTTATAAAAAATAACTCAACCTCTGTCAGGTTGGATGGAGAGTTTTAACATTAAATGGGTTCTGTTATGCAAAATTCACATTTTGCATGTTTTTTTATGCTTCCATTTGGGTCTCAACTGCTTCTAAAAACAATAATAAAAATAAAAAAACCAGCAATTTTTTGACAATAAGTCAAAAAAAATGTTTGGGAAATGAGTTGCTTTGCAACCCTCTCAGTGGTTGAGTCACATTCTCTGTGCCGTTACCTAGCAACCCTAGCAGAGCCCAGTCCTGTTACCTAGCAACCCAAGTGGAACTCCAGCACGTTTGGTCAGCTGGTTTTATCGCTATTTGTGCTGTACAATGGCTGTTGGAAAACTTACCATCCAGAAATTACTTGTTACATTCTTGTTGGTCGTGCAGGAGGCTCCACTTCTGTTTTTCAAATATGTATAGTTTTATAACTGTGCATTTGTTTGCAGCCATTTTCTCTTGAAAATGGCTGCATGGTCCGCAGCAGCTTCTTTGGATTCAAAGTGACAAGACGCACTAAAACAGTTCAAAATATTCAGAACTGATCAGACTAAAGCCTCAATATCTAAGAATTACTTTGTGCAAAAAAAATTTTTATTAATATGTTTCGTATAATCCATAAACCTTTCCCAATCTGTTCAAGAAAGCATAATAAGTCACCTTTAGATTTCAAATCTTGCCACAAACTCTCAGTTGCTTTTACATCTGGACTTTGACTGGACCATTCCATGCTTGTAAGTAACTAATTCCTTTGTAACCCAGGCTGCAGTGATATTTAGGGCACAATAACCACTGTAACGTCTAGAAACTGAAGGGTTTTGATATTGTGTTCACGTCACTGCAGACCCAGCACCAATACACTTATTGATCACCCGCTCCATATTCCCCTCATTTGTCAACAAAACTTGGAGATACTTAAGCTTCTCCTTTTGGACCTTGTCGCGACCTGGAGAGGTCACGACCTCGTTCTGGCTCAAGGCCATGCTCTCGGATTTGGAGGTGTTGATTTTCAGTTCTTATTATACAAACGGCTATTAAAATGTGTTTTGAAAGCAGTTATCAGTCATCTGAGTTAGTGTTATCTTTTCAACAAGCAAAAATAGAAAAAGAGAAAAAAGGAAATTAACGACAGGAAATTAACGAGTCCTTTTCTGTCCACTTCACAAATATCTGCTGTTTTGTTTGGTCTGTACGTAAAATCCAGTAAAAAGCATGAAATCTGTTATTGTAACGTGACAAAATGTAAAAGAGCTCAAGGGGTGTGAATCAGTTTACAATGCAAAGTGTGAAATTTATATTTAATATAACTGCATAAAAGATAAAGTAAAAAAAAGTACTAAAAACTAAACCAGTCCAAAAAAACCCTGAGAAATCATGTTTATTTTTTTAATCTCTTAGTGATGCAATAGTTAACAAACTAACCTTTGATTCATTTTCCCTCATGCTTTTTTTTAAAAAAGCATGAGGGAAAATGCTTTTTTAAAAAAAAGCATTTTTTAAAAAATGCTTTTTTTAAAAAATGCATTTTTTTAAAAAATGCATTTTTTTAAAAAATGCATTTTTTAAAATGCATTTTTAAAATGCTCATTTAAATACTTAAATGAGCATTTAAGTATTTTGCTGGAAATACACTGACAAAACAAAATAGGCAATCCAACTTAAAAAAAATTGAGTTTATTTGTTGCAAGTAGTTCAGTTAAGTTTATCCAAGAGAATATATTCAGTTTGTTAAGTTGCCGTGTTAAACAAGTGTGAATAAATGAAGCTTGACAAACTTAAAGAGCTCCATTCCCTTACTGTATCACTAGAATGTTCTTAGCATTATATTTTAATAAGAAAAAGAAGGAGATGTGCATTTAGCTGAGTGCGTTGACCAGTTGATGAGTTTTTGCTTACAGATATTCCAACAATAAAACAAAAATCAATGAAAGTGGATGCACCTTAAAGTTAGCACAGCGTGTGAAGTGTGTGCCGAGGTAAATGGGTTGGCTGTGGTTTCTGATGCATGCTGGCGTGACTCTGTGCCGAGGATCTGCGGCATCTTCAGGATAAGACCTGGACTCAGCAAGCCGATCTCATAGTCTGGCCCGACTGCTGGGCGGGAGAGGGGGAGGCTGTAAGAGGATTGGACTGGCTGCGGCCGCACGTGAGAGCCAGACTCACCGACTTCTTCTCTGCGGTGACCCAGCCGTCCCACATTCACCAACTGCAAAGAAAAACAAAGAAAACGTACAACTTCAGGTCGGACCCTGGATCCTGGGCGACTTGTTGGGTCGCCATGACAACACGTCCAGTGTTGTTCTGCAGTTTCCGCTCAATGCAGATCAGATGTCATAGTTTGGTATGACCAGGTTTGCTTTTGTGAACTTTGACTTTTATATCTTGTTTTGTGTGGTCCACATGTGAAAGTCAAAGGTTTTGCATTTTATTTATTCACTATGAGTCACAAAATGGGAACAAGCTCCAGAAACTGAATGTATAATAGGACTACAGTGAAACTACTGGCAGCTGTGGTTACCATATAGTTTATATGGTAAGATTTACCATATAAATGCAAATTTTATCGAATTTATGCGATAAAACTATGGCAACACAGAATTTTACCATATAAATATAGATTTATATGGTAATGCCAGTATTTTACCTTAAATTATACACAATTCTTTTTACAGTGTGTAAGTTATTTTTAAAAGGAATTTAGAGGTAATTGCTTTTGATTTATTAAAAGCACAAGAAAATCCATGTAAAGGACACAACCATGAAACTTACCACTAAAGTTGTCTTTTTCTGGTGTTAAAATGTATATTTGCATATAAAAAAATATTTTTGCAATAACTTACTATATTAAACAAATAGTTTACAATTTTGTTTCTTCAGAATAACTAAATGTATCATTATATATGTTTCCACTGTCATTTGCAGTCGTTTGCATTGTTTTGACCTTTTTTTAATTATTTTCCCATTACAACTTTCTTTTATTTATTCATTTTTTCATATTTCTTACTTGTATATTATTTATCTATTTACTTATTAATTTGGGGATTAAAATACAGTTTAAAAAGCACTATTTGATGAATGTTTGATTAATTTTTTACAATATTTCCAGATAAGAGTGATATTGTAAGACATATTTTTACTAAACCATAGTGCTATAAACCCTCTCATTATATTTCAAACTAAATGCCTAAATGCTCATTAAGAAAATTGCTTACGGAAAATGAAAAAAGACCAGCAAAATGAAAGGACGTTCATATTTCTAGCTTTTAACAAATTACTAAGCAATTCAGAAATACATTTCTGTGTGATATGGGGTAAAAAAAAAAAAAAGTGGCTGTCTGTTTGGAAGAAGTGTTGTGTGAATCTTGACATTTGAAGGAATGAGCAAGGGCAAAAACGGTGTTCATAAGCCCTTCCACAATAAATCACAAGTGACAGAAGATTGACAGGAAAACAAATCAGTCCAGAATAGCCACCGACTGGAGGTCAAAGATGAAGCGAGAAAACAACGACTAACAAGGAAAAACAGCATTTTGCTCTTATTTAGAAATGGTAATGTTGCAAAGATCAAAAACAGAATAAAATACAGAACACACCTGATGTTTGACATGTTTAAACTTTTCCTCCTAGTTTATTCTCAGCTCAATGTTTTTTTATTTACCGTAGCATTTTACAAAAAATAGATGAGTCAATAGAGTTCAAACACAAACAATACACTCAAATAAATTATTTTTAAAATACTCTTAATATTTTTGTTCAGTATGATTACAAAGGATTGTATTTATTTATTTTATTTATTTATTTATTTTTAAAAGATAACTTTTTTGCAGCCTAACTGTGACTCATTATTTTTATGTACCCCTTGATTGGATGTAAAATAAATGAAAAATATCCTGGATATCATAGGCAAAAAGATAACAACAAAAAACTATAATATGGTTTAAGAAGCTCTTTTAAGCTGCACAAAAATGATTGACTCTAGTAAACACTGGCATTTACCCACAATGCTCAGTGACAAACTTAAAGTCTTTTCTAATGCACTCACCATCAAAGTTGGAATACCACAGAGGTGTGTACTGAGCCCCTTTCTGTACATATTGAACACTAATGAATGTAATTCACCCACCAACTATTCTTTAAATTCTCCACTGACAATGTTCACAAATGACCAATTTAATCTATCAGGCCAAAGTCGATCAGTTTATAATGCGATACACACATATATATATTACTTCAACGTCACCAAAACAGAACAGACAATCATTAAACTTCCCTCACTCCAACAGCACATTATTATAGACAACTATAGTACTGGAAATGGTGTAAAACCTTAAATATTTCAGATTCATTGGATAATAAACTCATTATAGAGCTGCAAATGTGGTGAAATGTGTTTATTCTAAGCATTAATTTGTAGTTTTCAAAATAAGTACACATACTTTTGACATTTGTGTTATCAGAAATGTAAAAAAAAGAAAATCATACTTCTTCTTTCCTTTCTCAGAAGTAGTGCATTTGTTGGAATACATAAAACGTTTCAGATGACACATAGTATACTGAAAAATGTTTAAAAATATTACTTGATTTAGTCGTTTTCCATTCAAAATCTATGGCAAAAATGCTTGCTTACGCCTTGTTTGTAAAGCTATAATAAGCAGCTATCTCAAACACTTTAAATATGTTATTGCATGATTTGCATGTTAATAATTTACTTGACCAAACAGTTTGAAAGACTGAACTTGTTTTCCTTTTTGTCTAATTTTGCATTTCCATTTTTAGACTCTCTTTTGTGTTTTATTATTATTACTTTTATTGTATATTATAGTACTCAACAGACTTATATTTAGGCTTTTAAACCCTATAATCAGTAGCATATTTGTGCCAAACTACAAACTTTGAAGGGGACAAGCCAGGATCAGCAGAAAAAAATCTAATGGAGTCATGCCCATTATTTTTCTTATTTTGTTGAGATTTTTTTGTTATCCTCTGTGAAAAACTCATCATAAATATTTTCCATTCACGTGTTCTCTATATGTTTGTTACTGTATCTCGTTTGAAGCGTTGTCAGAGTGGTGTAGCAGTACCCGTTCCCACCAACAGATGGCAGCATAAAGCAAGTCTCTGTATCAACCTTTATTTATTTAAGGTTTGTTTTAATGACCTGGTGCTTTCATTCTTTTAAAATTGTTCACGTTCGTCAACAATACAACTGCGCACATGTCATTTTCCAACATTTTTGTGGAGACAAATATCAAAAGTCATTGTAATTTAACTGACGTGTGACTAAACCACGTCTATTTTAGATCTGTTAATATGTAAATAACAGATCTAAAATAGACGGGCAGATTGTTTAAAATCTGAACAATCTTTCGGATTACTCATTTTCTTCAAGAACTGAGACGCAGATCTCAATCGGATGAAAAATTAGATTAATCAGTTTGATGAGCAAAGACAGTTTTAGAATATATCCCTGCAAAAGCAGCTTCCGTTTTAAATTTCAGTCTGATCAGTTTTACTAGTGAATAATCTTAGTCAGAGGCATAGGCAGATACTGGGATCAACATAAATGGCTATAGCTGCCCGTGTTCATGGTGTAATGATATCATCCCGACTGTTTACCCGTCATTGTCACTATCTGATCAAGCAGCTTCCTGCAGCAGCGCCACTTCTGGCTGACAGCGGAACTGCAGGACGTCAATTTAGGCACGACAGAGCTGCAACTTCCTGGCTGAAACTTGCTAAATAAAACAAAAGATATATATATATATACGACAATAATCTAGGGTTCATTCAAATTTACAGAGGTAAAAATCGCTTAATGTATAGCCACATTTATGATAATCCTATTACAAAAAACTCTTCACTTCAAAAACAAATCTTCTCTATCAAACTAATAATGGCTCATATGTTAGAAATAACGGTCTTCTTCATTCGCCAGTGGCTACCTAGAAAGAAAAGCAAGCATTTTTAAGTGTAAAAACTTCCAAGATCTCAACTTTTTCAAGAACCTGTGCAGTCGAACAGATATTAACTCGTTTTAATCTTTGGGAAACACATATAAGTCAGAACATGGTCCACAAAGGTATATCCAGCAAGCTTCATTAACAGAAGAGTATTAGCTATTTGCCTAAATTTGTTGTTTTTGTAAAAACAAACAGACAAAAAAAGTTCAATCTTGTTTTTAAGTATTTTTTAGTTGGATATAAAAGATGTATTGCTATTCTTACTTGATTAAAATTACTGAGTATATAAATAAGTTTCATTTTGGTCTTTAAAATACCAATATGTCCACATAACTTTATATTCTGGTTCATATGATGATGTAATTTTTAAATATTAAATGATTGATATTTTGATCAGTTACTCCGCACTCGACATACCAAATATATTTTTACTCTTACTTGTGCAATTTCTTCGATGGCAACTTTTTTACTTTTACTTGAGTATAAATTTTGGGTATGTCTGGAAGTTATACATTGCAACCAAAGTTGATTAAGAACTAGTTAGATTTACTCAATAACGTTTACTTGAGTAGAATTTTGAAAAAAAAAGAAAAAAACAAACAGAAGTAGTTTAATTATGTTGTAATTTTTACTTGTTCTTGAGTAATTTTAACATGAAATATCTCTACTCTTGAGTAACATTTTTGGATTCTCTACACAACGAATGAAAAACAAAAAAAAAATTCACCAGACACAGAGACACACCTGCAGTTTTTGTTAAAATTTCATAAGTTTTACACAGAAAAGGAAATAAATAAATATATATATATATATATATATATATATATATATATATATATATATATATATATATATATATATATATATATATCAGTATATATTTACATTTTGTTTCGTCTGATGATGTCATTTTCAAACATTACGCAGTACTCTAATTACCTTTTTTTTTTTACTCCACATATGTAATTTGTTACTTTTACTTGAATTTAAAAAAATATGTTAAAGTGGAGCTACTCTTACTTGAATAAAACATTTTCGGTACGCTCTGGTGTTTAGTTTGAAAAACGATAAAATACCATGTTACTAGACGTAAAGACATGTCTTGAACTTTAATGTGCGTGAAGTCGATTTGTAGAGTCCTGTTCTACTTTCAGGAAGCATTTCCGCTCTTGCGTGCGGGTTTTTTGCGTGCAGCTTGACGCAGCCAGCCCCGTCTGTAGCTGCTTGCTGGCTGCTGCAGGCGTGCTATTTTGCAGCAGCGGAGACACCTCTGCGAAATGCCTTTTGTATGCCCGGCTGGTGTTTTTTCGTTGTTTTTTTTTTTTTTTTTTTTCTTTTTGGTTTCGTGAGGGGTCCTATCACAGTGTTTTTGCAGCCATGCTCTGCGCTGGGTCCGGCGGGGCTGTCCTAGCTGACTGAGCCGCTCCGGCAGCGGTGGGTCTGGGTGCAGTGCACAGCCGGGGGATGAGGCCTACTTGTTAAAGCTCCCCCACCACCCCACCGTCGCGATGGCTGATGATCAACAACAACCTGGTCAGAAGCCTGCCTCGGGATTAGGCTCTCTTCCAGCGCTGGTGCCAGGACTCCAAGGGCCCGAGGCCAACGCGTTGCAGTTCAAAATAAAGAATTCAATTTGGTAAGGATGGTGCTGATCCATCAAAAGCTAGCCTCACAATCATCGTATCTGACCATGGTAGAGGTAGGGAGGCAGTGATCTGCACAAAGCGGCCGAGAATAACACGCGTTTCCCCGAGCTAGCCTCGGTTTCTTCACCGGAACACGCATGCAGGGATCCGGAGACGGTGTCCGGGTTCGGGGTGATGCGGTAATAAGACGGCAGAGACGGACTGGTAGCAGCTCTGATCATTAGCATGGAGCCATAGGAGGCCATGTTATAATAGATGACACCAACCCCACCGGTGGTGCTGATGCTCAGGATGATGACAGGTGTCAGAGCAGAATGCTGCACAGACTCGGCCTCACTCTGGTTTTCACCATGCTGCACACATGCCTGCACATTATATTTGTAATTATCAGACGATGCGCTTGCTTTAAACATGTTTAGCCTGATTTCTGCTGTGCAACATACACATCTGAATACCCAAATAGAATGCTTTTAAAAACAGTCTCTATATATATACATTTAATTCAGTAAGTAGATAAAAAAGTAAAGTGATAGTTTGAGGTAGGGGTGGTCGATATGGATATTTAAAGTTTATCGTGATATTTTGTGATTAGGGGTGCACCGATTGCAGCTTGTTGCAGTAAATCAATTAACCGCATGAGTTCAATAATTTCCATATGCATGATTTATTGAAAAAAAGCTTCGGTCCGATGGGCTCAACTCAACTAACTGAAGGACAATTTTATTTACAGAGATTTTATATGCTGTTTCTGTTGTTTTGCTTATTTATTTTGGATATTTAAAATGTCTTCCAGTTCCAATGTTAAATGTTCATTAGAATTGAAGGTTTATTGATCTCTGAGTATGTGTTCTTGCATTATTTATGACATTACCATTATATTACTTGAACATGGTCTCAAAATAACAATATTATCGTTTATTGAAATAACTTTTGGGACAATTTATCATCTAGCAGATTTATGGATATTATTAGCCTATCACCATACTCCTAAAATTAAGAAAATTGGGACTAATTTATTGGTTGGTGGATTTATCAGCGCTCCCCTAATTGTGTCAACGATCAAAGTGACCATAGGAAGTATTTATTGTCACTGTTTTAAGTGATTGTATGGCTGCAACTGTGTTACAAAAATTATAGCCTCCAAAACCTGAGCTTGAAGAACATTTCCATTTGTAATATACTTCCATAGGACACCAATCACATCAAGAATGTGATTTGTTATTATTAAATTGCAAATCGTAACTGCATTTAATTATATTTTCAGTTGGGGTGCTGTGGTGGCGCAGGGGCTAGGCATGACCCATGTATTGAGGCCTTAGTCCTCATGCCGGTGGTCGCAGGCTCGATTCCTGGCCTGGTGACATTTGCTAAATGTCTTCCCCCTCTCCCATAACCCTCTATCCTGTCTAACTACCTTCAAATAAAGGCCACTAGAGCCAACAAAACCTTTAAAAAAAATTATATTTTCAGTTATTGATGCTTAAACATCATCATCTGAGATACAATGTGACAACAGTAAAGAAATTTATCTCAATAAATGATAAACTATATGATAGCTTATTATTTAGTTGGGTTTGTGGTATAATATAGTATTGTTTATCAGTTATTGTGAAAAAGTTCTCATAAGAATTTAAATTTACTGTCAAGATAAATTTCACTTGTTGACAAAACAAAACTGTTTTTTTTTTCTTATGATCAGAAATGTTATTTTTGTTATTTTCTAAACTGTCTGTTCCCTGAAAGCATTAATTAATATCAGTACATTAAAAATATGATTAAATGCATTTACTCTGTGCAGTTTACTGATATAAAACACCTTTTTAAGTAAGTGGTGTACTGAAGAAGCCAATTGTAAACGGAAATGTTCTTTCAAGAACAATATTTGTGGCGATATAAAGGCTGTTATGTTGTCACAACCTTTCTGTTACCTATAAAAATAAGTAATAAGTAGTTTTTTTTAATCATAATCCTTATTGTTATCACAATAGTACCACAAAATATCGTGATTAAGTCTTAAATCCATATTGCCCACCCATATTATGTTGCCTTTCATTTTCTGTAAATATTCATCATCCTTTGATGAATGAAAGCAATAAAATAACTTTCTATTTGCAAAGCAGTTTTTGATATCCACTGTACAGATTTAAAGAAATGATTTCACTACTTGATAATTGTCGATTATTTTAACATCAATAACACCCCGTTTTTCCTCACGCTTCTTTCTTTTTTCTAACTTTTCCTATATCCTGATGTCTCCTTAATTTTGATCTTGTCTCTAAAGTTTTTCAGCAGCTCCATTCAAAACTTTTAAGTCTTCAAAGTCGATTTCAATTCAATAAATAAAAAAAAAACTCCCAAAGGAAACTAAATGTTGTCGTATCTCATATCATCCAAATATCTTCAGAGTCGTCATAAACGGTGAAGGGAGGGATCTCCAGTAGCAGTCAGTGTTGCAACAATTCTGAAGAGGCCTCTGACCGAAGACTGCTAGCATGTCACGACGTGCTAACAGTCTAGCTTAGGCATCATTTGAGCGTCTTGAGATGCTAGTCAGCTGCTCTCATTTGTAAAACAACAACCTGTTGCCATAGTTACACATCATAGAGCACAGCTTCACAGCATTCAAAGCTAGAAGGAATAAGAAAATGTTTACAAAAGAGCA
This sequence comes from Poecilia reticulata, assembly GCF_904066995.2. Taxonomy (NCBI): domain Eukaryota; kingdom Metazoa; phylum Chordata; class Actinopteri; order Cyprinodontiformes; family Poeciliidae; genus Poecilia; species Poecilia reticulata. The sequence continues at coordinate 25,791,594 of NC_088835.1, read as the reverse complement.
AATAGAAGAGATACATGAAATATTGTACTAAATTAAAGTGATTGTGATGCAAATTGTTCTGATATTTTTTTCTTTCTCATTGTAGCAAATCTGTACAATCAAAAGTGGACAGCATATTGGTAAGTATCTGGATCTCCAACTCCTGTAATATCTCATTTTACATCACCAACAAATATTACATTATACTATTATACTAACCCTAACATGTTGATGTTTATTGCAAATTTTCAAATAAGCTAACTTATTGAAAAATTATTATAGTTTAATTATTATTATTTTCTTTTTATTAAAAAATCAAATTTAAAGAAATTTTATTTATAATTTATTGTATTTATTCCAACAACACATTTATTTATATATTCAAATAAATATTGTATTTATGTTTTCCAGTAAATAATTAATTATTTATTAGAATAAATACAAAATTGATACATTAATAATTAATAAAATAAAAGTATTTTAATTTCCACCTATGTGTGTAGAGTTTGGCTGCCCTCCGTTCTAACACTCCTAAAATACATTTTCATAAATACATTTTTACTTCTTTACATCAAATTCAAAAAATGTATTTTCTTTTTACATTTTATGGAACATTTAATACAATTTAAACTTCATTATTCAATCAGATTTATTTGAATAAATAAACACAATTTATGTATTAATGTTTTGTATCAACTTATTAAATTAATTTTGCAGTATTTTATAAATATAATAAATCTTCAAATATATTTTATACATTGTATAAAAGTTATTTTTATTTGAAAGTTTTTGATGCTTTCTGTTTCTGCGTATTCGTTTTTGAACGTTTGCAGGTTTATTTTTAGGTTTTCTGGTCAGAAAAGCAACACGTTTCTCCTACTGGCTCTATTTGTGAACGTTTAGGTTTGGATTTGTTGCAGCTGAAGTGGATCACAGATGTTTTTCTCTACAAAGCAGGAACGGTGACATCAAAGCGACGTGATCACGCTTTGTCCATTTTTTTTTTTTTGTCACACAAATAAAATAGAAAGTATTTTAATTTCGAGCGATGTGCGTAGAGTTTGGCAGCCCTCCGTTCTGTTACTCCTAAAACCTGATCCGCCGCTTGGCTCCTCTGATGCGAAAACATCAAACGAGACTCGAATGACGCGATTATGAAACGAGACGTAAAAGAGGCGGATTCTGTCTTTTGTTTTCTGGGCTAAAATAAATAAAACATTTCTAATATATGAATGTGTTCATGTTTCTTTCAGAAGTGGACGGTTTCGACACAATCTGGAAAATTATTTAATCTGATTTATTTTTCTGGTTTGGAAATAAAAGGAGAAAAGGAAACAAGGTTTTAAAAAACGAGTTTGCATTGTCAGACTTTATTCCTAATTTTTATGTCCTTACTTTCTTTCCTTTTGTTTGTCATCTTTCCTTATTTATGTTCCTCCCTTCTTCATTTCTTACATCCGTCCTTCCTTCGCTTCCTCTCTCCCTTACGTCCTTTGTTTTTCCTGTTTTTCATTTCCTTGTGTCCTACTTTTCTTCTTTTGAAGAAGTGTCCTTTTTCTGTTTTGTTGTATCCTCCCTTGTTTCTATGTGTCCTTCCTTCATTCCTTGTATACTTTCATCAATCTTTGCCATTTTAAGTTCTTCCTTTTTCCTGTTTTCATTTACTTATTTCTCTTCCTTAACCTTTGTGTCCTACTTGTCTTTTTTCTGTTTTTCCTTCCTTCTATGTTTTGTTACTTCTATCTGTCCATCCTTCACTCCTTATGTACTTACAATACTTTGTCAGAAGTAAAACATTAACAGTCATAATTTAGAAAGAAAGGAAGGAAGAATATATCCTTACAAATATGAGCCAGTAAATATTTCTTCGTTCCCTTTAACAGAATTTTAAGAGATATTTCCAGAAATATTGCTTAATACATTCAGCGATATTTCAGTGTTTTTAACTGGTTGAATTGAAAATAAAAGTTTAAGTTTCTCCCACAAACTTAAACTTTTTAATCTGCCCCTGAAGCCTGAAGTTTTAGTAATTTATAACCGAGGCCTGCTGTTGTTTCCAAACAGGATGTGCGACTCGTAGTAAACGGCGTTCTCCGTGGCGTCTGATTGGCTGACGGCTCGTTCATTTGGGTTGTCATGGCAACAAAGAGGCAAACAGACGAGTGAGAGGCGATATGAATCCATTCTTAGAAATCCAACTGAAGGCCAGTCAGAGTACTCTGATGGTTCTGCAATCTTGAGTATTTTTCTGTCGCTGATATTTAAACACTAAAGCAGCTGGATGATGTATTTACAGTAAATTTACCTTAGAATCGCCTTGACATTTCCTTAAACAGATTTAATTTGACTGCGCTGTAATATACTTTAGATCACACCAGATTTGAATCTGTGTATATAATTAGATTGTTTGAAACTATTTTAGGTGACATCTACTTTGATTTGCGTCTGTATAAACATTAACACACTAAATTTAACCTTCTGAACAGGTAAATAAATCAATGTTTACGGAAAAATTGACTTTTCCAGTTCGCCATGCTTCAAATATGCAATCAGAGAAAAAGAGAGAAAGAAAGGACACAAGAAAAGAGAGAAGGATAGATTGATGGACATAAGGAAGGATGGAAGGAGGGAGGGAAGGAATCGAGGAGAAATTTGAGTTAGGAAGGTCACAATTAAGAAAGAAAGGAAGGAAGAACACAATGAATGACATGAGGAAGGAAAGATTTAAGGATATAAGGAAGAAAAATGAAACACGGAATGAAGAATGGAAAGAGATAATTGAGCGAGGAAGGACACAATGAAGAGCATAGGAAAGGAAGGAAGGAAGGAAGGAACAAAGGGACAAAAGAGGAAAAATTGAGGGACATAAGGAAGAAAAGAAGAAAGGAAGAAAAGAGGGAAGAGATAATTGAGTTAAGGACACACGACAGGAAGAAAGGAAGAAAGAAAGACAGGCAGAAAGAAGGAAAGAAAGAAAGGACACGATGAAGAACATAAGGAAGCAATGAAAGAAGGAAGAAAGAAAGGAACATAACAGAAAGCAGGACATAGGAAAAGAAGAATGATTAAAGGACATTTGGAAAAACGGAAGGAAGAAAGAAAGTAAGGAGGGAAAGAAATAACTGAGTTGGGAAGGGCACAAGGAAGGAAAGAAGAAAGGGAGGACACAATAATGCACATGAGGAAGGAAGGTCAAAACATCAGCAAGAAAGAAAAGAAGGGCAGAAAGAAGGAAAGGGAAAAGGGAATGAAGGAAAGAGGAGATAATTGGAAAGAAGGACAGAGGAAGGAAGATTGGACATGTTGAAGGACAGAAAGAAAGGTGGAAAAAGGGAAAGGAAGTATCTGAGGAAGGGAGGAAGGACACAGAATGAAAAACGAATGGAAGGACAAAATTTAAACGATAAAAATCTGGAAATACAAATTCTCTGAATTACTTTAAACGCTCCACATTTCTCCAGGTTCTGTAAAAAATTTGGAAGCAAATCAAACGGTAATAAATACATTTTTATGTCATGTTTATTTAAACCGTCGCTTCTTTGTGTTGTTTTAATGTTTTACAGCAAGATGTTGAGAAGTTTACAGACATCGAAAAGCTCTACCTCTACCTTAAGTTGCCTTCTGGTCCCAGCAGTGGCAATGATAAAAGGTAAGAAACACAACATGCTGAATCTAACACTTTGCTTCTTCCTCACAGGGAAACCTTTTTATTCATTTCTTTTACATTTTTGAACTGTGTGTAATTTCTGCCAGCTGTTCAAATCCCCGCTCACTGGCTAAAATCAAGCTGAACAAGTTTAATGGCAGCTTTGTTTCATATTCGCCACATTTATTTATTTATTTATTTATTTTGCTGCAGCATTTTTGATTATCAGTATGAACCAAAACACTGAAATATCTCTAGATTCCTGCTCTATACCTAGCTGTCTGTGTGTCATTTGTTTCCCCATATCTATTCATCACCCCGACCCCCAAATTCTGCCCATTTGGACTGGGAATGAGAGGGGGTCCTCTACTGCTGGATTATGGTATTACAGTTTCTGTATTCGCAAGAAAAATGATGCGCAGCGGTCCGGGACTCGGCGCACTCACCAGATTTCTCTTTTGTTTCGGCCCCTTTCCAGTGACCAGAGTTCCATGTCGTCGAGCCGTACTCAACAGATGTATGCATTCAACTGGATACGCAATCACCTGGAAGAGCACCCGGAGACGTCCCTCCCCAAGCAAGAGGTGTACGACGAATACAAGTGGGTGAAGAGAGAGAGATACGCAGAAAATGTATTTTGTTTTAATGAGACATGATGAAAAAAACAGTCTGGTTTTGTTCAGGAGCTATTGTGACAATCTTGGCTACAATCCACTGAGTGCAGCAGACTTTGGGAAGATCATGAAGAATGTCTTTCCCAACATGAAGGCTCGTCGTCTGGGCATGAGGGGAAAATCCAAATATCCTTACAATGAAATCAAGATGTTCAAACACTGAGTGAATGTTTATTTATTGCAGATGTCCAGTTTCAGATTTTGTAAAGTTAATTGCTGTAATTAGCAGCTTTCTTACAGTGATCAGTGCACTGCAAAAACACAAAGTCTGGTATTTTTGATGTAGTTTGTGTTGCAGATATCTTATTGCACTTGAAAAAACATAAACTAGCAACTTTTCAGCAAGTTATAGGAACTTGTTTTAAGTCAGTTATTCTTGAAAATTGATAAAATACCAATATTTTATTTATTTATCAAAACAAATAAAATATTAATTTATTTTTATTTGTACTACATAATTCATTATATATATATCTATGTATATATATATATGTGTGTGTGTGTGTGTGTGTGTATATATATATATATATATATATATATATATATATATATATGTATAAATTAAATATTTATTTGTTTTATTTAATGTTTTATTCTGAATAATTTGTTATTATTTATAATTAGAGAATTATCCTCGGTTTGGATTCTTGCTCTGAAGCCTTAACTCTGTCGCACATACTGCTACAGCGGGTTAAGAAAGAAAGCTTTCGTTCACATGCCATCCCTACCCAACCTGGATTTGCAGAAATCTGGTGACGGGGTGAGTTGCAACAAATCTCGCTTCACTCAAACCTTCCTGAACCGTTTCAGTATCCTTAAACCGGCTCTGCTACGGTTTGGACAGTGTGAGCTGATGGAGTCTAGCGGTCAGTCTCCCAGCGCCGAGGATGAGATGAGGTCCGCGGCCTGCGGGCTGGTGTGCGAGTGGGCTCAGAAGGTGCTGAGCCGTCAGTTTGACAGCGTGGAGGACCTGGCTCGCTTCCTGCTCAACAGTCACTACATTGGTACAAAGTCCATGGCTGCTCTCACTGTTATGACTGGAACACCCACAGGTAGGACACCTGCTGCCGGGATCGTATCTGTTTGTGTATGTTGGACCCTCACTCTGCCGATGCTAGAAGAAAAGCGGACTGACTGGTTTACATTCTTTTAATGACTTCATACGGTTGCTGCTGTGTGCACAATATTTATAAAGCAGTTCACAGATGAGCTTTTTGCTATACATCCTCTTCCATTATTATCTGCAGCAAAAACACAAATAAAGCAGATAATATTGTTGAAAGGGTCAGGCAAATGTAAATTTTTGCTGTAATAATCAGGTGTTACCTTAACAACAGCATGACATATCCAAAATCTGACTTGCTTTTTACTTTGGCACCAAATTTATAACTCTTGCAAACATCAACCATAAACTTTTTTTTACAGTAGATAATCTATTTATCTTCAGTACATGTAAAATATGTGACTATTTCCACATATTATCAACATGATTGACATATACCTACGAAATTTGTTTTGGATTTTGACATTTACCGATTGACACAGAAGTAGAATTCTTAAGAGTTTAAATTCAAAATTTTGTGGAAAAAAGTCAAAATTTTGAGATTAAAGTCAGGTTTTATTTACTTGAAGCAGATCAGACAGGAAATGAACAGAGACAGAAGTGTGGAAGACGTTCAGCAAATACAATTTTGACAATGGTAATGTGTCTGATCTCTTGAACTGATTCTTCTTGAACTGTTCTTGCCTTGACAGGAATGAAGACCCCAACTCCAGCCTCTGCATTCATTCCCACTGCTGAGGCAAACTCTTTCCAGCCCCAAGTGAAGACCCTGGCGTCGCCCTCTGTTGACGCAAAGCAGCAACTGCAGCGCAAAATCCAGAAGAAGCAGCAGGAGCAGAAGCTTCACTCGCCACTGCCCAGTGAGATGCAGGTGAAGCGGACGGAGGCCAGTACGCCCGGACCCACCATCCCCTGTGGCAGTCCTGCGCTGCTGTCCCCTCAGCCAACCATAGGAATCGTAGTAGCGGCCGTCCCCAGCCCAGTCCCGGTACATGTCCTGACTTTTTCTCCATTTTTCATCTTTTAGTCATCACACTGCAAAAACACCAAATCTTACCAAGTAGTTTTTAGTGCAGATATCTTACTGCACTTGAAATGAGACAAAATCAACGTAAAAGTAACTTTTTATCAAGACATAGAGGCTTGTTTTAAGTAAATAATTCCTATATATTGATGAAAAAGTGCTAGTTTCATTGGCAGATTATCTCACTTACAAGACATTGTTTCCATGTTATAAGTGAAATAACCTGCCAATGGAACTGGTACTTTTTAAAAATAAATATTAAGAGATTATTTCCTTAAAAACAACTGGCCAAATCTTGCTGAAAAGTTACTTTTAAGTTAGTTTCTCTCATTTCAAGTGTTCTAAGATATTTGCACTAGAAACTAGACCCAAAATACTTGGGAAAACTTGGTGTTTTTGCAGTGTTTCGCAGTGACAAACTTGTCAAAAATGAAAGCGTTGTGCAACACCGATAATCATCGAGCCAGAATACAGTGCGCTGATGAAGCCTAAAGGAGTTTTATGAATCAAAGCACTCAAATCATTTGATGAATCATTACAGCCCTACTCCAGAGACGTGGTTTGTGCGTGTAAGTGTACCAATAAATAAATGGTGTTTTATTCCTCAGGTACAGAGAAACAGGCAGTTGATGACTTCACCGAGCCCTGTGGGGACAGCGGAAGGAAAAGTGTTGCCTGTAAACTTCCAGGTTGTCACTCAGTCTCTCAAACAGTCTCCCAAAACACCCCAGAATGTCCCGGCAAGTCCCGTGGGAGACAGACTGGCACGACATGGCACGCGGTATGCCCAAATCCTTCCCAAGCCCTCTGCCACGAGTGCCATAACCCTGCGCTCTCCACCCACATTGCTCATCACCAACAGCCCCATAAAGACAGTGATGCCCTCTCCTCACGTCAGCTCTGTCAACGTGGTGAAGATGACTACTATCGCTCTGGCCCCCAGCAGCAACAGCAGTGTGCGACCAGCCTCTGCTGGCATGAACGTCGCAGCTGCTTTGGACGATTCCCAGATGTCCCAGAGCGGGAATTCGGCAGCTCCCCAGTCTCCTGCAGTCAAACCTGCTGCAACATTGACCCCAACCCTCTCTGCGGACGCCAAAGGGTTGTCTGACGCTGGAAGTGACAATAATTCCTTGTCTGGGGCAGAGAAGCATGTTGGAGGAGCCAAAGAGGAGAAGATGGTAAAATTCAGAGCTGCAAGTGAGCCGAGCTTTTTGGTTAAATGTTCCCCAGGACCCGAGAAAGGGTTGCGGACAAAGAGTGACTCCGCCTCCCCTCCCAGCTCTGCATCTGGGACTCAGGACAGCAATAACAGTAACTGCCATGACAGTACTTTGTACTTGACTGTTGATAATCAGAACTCCAATGGCAACACGTCGTCCAATGGCTCGTCCGCTGTTACTCTCATGTCTAAGGATGCCTGCCTAGATGCCAAGAGCCCCAGGAAGCGTGCAGCGGGGGAGTCCCACGTTATTCCTGTCAAGAGGGTCTTTATCTCCCAGCAACCGGTTGCTGTCATTGACAATCCCAAACCTGGGTTGAACGCTGCAATGAAGAGAATTCCCAGACCAGGAACCCCTGCGAGACCAGAGAGTGCCCCCTGCAAAGGGATTGCCAAACACACGGCGTTGGGGCCCACACAGATCCTTGCACTTACAGACGCACCTCTCACGCACACCGAGGGAACGCAGACTGCCGCGAAACAGCAAGATTCAAAACACGAGGACCATTCCATCGCTGTGGATCCCTCTGCCGGACCAGCAGGAAGCAACGCGTCTGACCAGGCGCTGCTGCAGCAGATCACCGGGGACCCTCGTGCCGTTACGGCCAACTCAGGACCACACGAAGCCTCTGTGAGCGATTTAAAGAGCACAATATGGGAGCCTCAGCAGATACCAGCAGAACACAAACAGGCTCCCGCTGACCAGCTCTCCATGATGGCTCAACCGTCCGATGCCTCGGGCCAGCTCACCCTCACGCAGATGGTCGACTTTGCCAATTCTCAGCCGAGCATGGACTACTTCTCGTTCAACGATGACGACATGACGCAGGACAGCATCGTGGAGGAACTGGTCCAGATGGAGGAGCAGATGAAGCTGAAGGGCCTCTTTGGGAACTGTGTTGACGTGTCCGGGTTGCAGGGTCAGTCGGCCGGCGGTCAGGGCTCCATCCTCGCCGCCCATCAAACCAGTTCGACCTTCTACCACTCTACTCACAGCAGCACCACCCCTGTTCAGACCCCCACCCCGACTCCAACACCCACCCCGACGCCAACTCCCACTTCCGAGATGACGCTCGCACACAGCCTGACCCGAGAGAGCCCCTGCTCCCGAATGGCTCCCGTCACCCCCGTAGACGGAGCGATGGGCCGGCACACCCCAATTAGCACGCCGCTGTCCAACTGCAGCAGCAGCGTGCCGCCGAGCCCCGTGGAGTGCAGGAACCCTTTTGCTTTCACTCCCATAAACTCGAGCATCACAGGATATCATGAGGCGAGCATCGTCTCCAGCAGCCCTGTCAAACCCATGCAAAGGCCCATGGCGACGCACCCTGACAAGGCCAAGCTGGAGTGGATCAACAACCGTTACAACAGTAACTCTGCCGGACCTCTGTCTAACCACAGCATCGGCATTCTGCCAAGCTACCAAGACCTGGTGGACGATCAGTTTCGCAAACCTCACGCATTTGCAATTCCTGGCCAGTCGTTCCAGTCTCAGGCGAGGCAGGACGGCGCTCACTTTGGACGCATTACTCCAATTTCTCCAGTGCAGCAGCAGCAAACACAGCAGCAGCAGGCAAGTGGTGTAACGACTCCCACCAAGCAGGAGAGCTTTGCCGTACCTGCACCGCTAGACAACAAGGCTTCCGCCTCAGCTGCGTCCAACACTTTCCGCTGCCGCAGCGTTAGTCCTGCTGTGCGGCAGAGGAACTTCAGCGGTAATACCAACCCCCCAGCCACCACAACGAGCACCACAACAACGACTCGAGCCGTAGTCTCGCCCTTTAACTCCCCCATAACCTCGGAGGTGCTTAGCATCCTGTCCAACAGCCAGACTGTCAGCTCTGTGCACAGCATGGTGCAGCGCAGCCAGTCCGTACCTCTGAATATCATGATGCAGAGCGAGATGCTGCCTGTGCAGGGTCAGAGCAACACCGCCAAGATCACCAGCGTCCTCCTCAGCAAGATGGAAGCAGACGGAGACGACTCCGTCCGTGGTCTGGGCATCAACAACCTCCCCTCTAATTACACGGCCCGCATGAACCTCACCCAGATTCTAGAGACGGCTCCGAGCTTCTCGGGAGGAAGCGCGTCCCAGAGTCAGCTGCCCGCCAGCTCCAGCCCTGCTGCCTTCGAGCTCCAGCAGCATGGCTACCTCACAGCTGGGGACACTCAAGCACAAGCAGGTCCCAGTGAGCAAGACCAGCACCAGCAGCAGCAGCAGCTCCGAGAAGATCCCGCGCAGACACAACCGCAGCTCCTCCTCCAGAGCACACAGCAGCAGCAGCAGGAGGCAGAGGACGAACAGCAGCAACTCGATTTCAACAACACTGTCAAGGACTTGCTGGGCGAGGACGGACTCAATCCCAGCTCCCAACTGGTGGGTCAGGTCGCCTCGGAGCTCAACGCGGTGGCATCCGACTTCTCCAGCGACATCAGACTGACCTCAGATTTGTCCAGTAGCATCACTGACCTTAACACGTTGGACGCCAACTTGCTGTTTGACCCCAATCAGCAGCAGGAGCAGTACGAAGACTCGACACTGGAAGAACTAAAGAACGACCCACTTTTCCAGCAGATATGCAGTGATACTGTGAATTCTGGTTTCGAGTGGCTAGAGAGCAAAGACCAGCCTACTACCGTGGAGATGCTGGGTTAACGTTCTCTTCTACTCTGTATGATTTATGTTCTCTGTTTGTTCAGTTTGGTGCATATGTAATATATCTGTTTTTAATCCATTGTTTGTCGGAGTTTGTCTGGACTTTGGCCGTTTGTTCTGTTCAAAGTGCCATGCTTACCAGAGCAATCTCCCGCCACCTTTCTTCCCTCCCTCACCATTTGTCAACAATATTTCAGTATTTTGCTCACTTTTCTCCCTCATCTGAGATCTAAAATGTTAGCATTTCAAGAGAAGGGTGCGAACACTCTGTGGCAGCATGCACCGACAAACAAAGAGCAGATATGTGTGCTTTGAAGGGTAATCTTTATTAATGCAATATTTATACTTTACGAACAACAAAGGAATAGGAAATGCTTTGCAAATCTGGCACACGAGAGTTCACCAAAAAAAGAAAAAAACATATTCTCCTTTTAACGTGTGCAGTTCGAGTTCTACCAAATGGAGACAATATTGGTTATTGTGGTATATGCACATAAAAGTTGTAGTACGTTTGCCTGCCATATCAAAAAAATATATAAAAAGGGCAGCATCTTTAGCTGCTAGGTGCTGAATTTCTGACATAATCTTTATACTTTTATCATAAACCAACATCAGTGAAAAACTGATTCATGTGTGAAACCTCTCAAAGCCTATACTTCTTGTACTGTTTATTATCTTCAAAAAAAGGGAGTTTGTGGGTCATTAGGGAGAAGATGGAGATGCAGGCCACTTTGTGGAGTATTTATTGAAAAAAATCAACAACTTGGCTGCCTTATTCCCAAAGTTTAAGGCCTTACGCCATTGTTAGATGAACTGTATATAGTAAAATGTTAAGATATCCAGAGCTTCATCCTTTCACGGCAGCTGTTACTCTCATATTTTAAGTTCCTTTCTCTGTTCTTGTTTTGCATTGTTACAAGATAAACGGGTGCTGCGCATTCCCATTTTTCATACTTTTTTTTTTGGATATTTCTTGGGAATGAAGTGGAGCTGTTGGTGGCATTTCGTACCAGCTATGGTACCAATTTGTACCTGCTAGGAGGGCGTTTCATACCCAATTTGACAACTGAAGAGTTATTGATTTTCCATGATCTCCTTATAGTTTGTATTTGGTTTTGTAACAGCAAAAAATACTAGTGCTTAAGCTGCGTTTCAGTATGCCACCCTGAACCTTTTCCTACCTGGAGCCTTTTATATTACCCTGGCCGTATGTGGGGTGAGGTGGATGTTGTAAGGTTCAAAACCATGTTGTTGATGTAAAGGACGTCCAGAATGGCTGAAATGTAACAATTTAAAAGCTCCTTTTGACTTCAGGAACGTTTCTCAGGACTCAGGGTTGTTTTCTGGGCCCATTTTAAAGCAATTTCAAAACAATCCTTCTTGGCACGGGACTATTTTAGTGTTTTAATCCTTTTAAGCTACAAAGCAAAGATAAAGGCATGTAATGAGGCACTGCTAATGGCCACCTACAACATGTTTCTCAGGCTTAAACTATTAAGTATCTATAAAATTTAAAATTTTATCTGACTTTTAAGTGATTTTAGTAGAGCAGAAATGGCTGGAAATCAGCAGAAATAAAAGCTCTTGATGCTTTTTATTTTTGCAACAGGAGCGTCTGTCTCACATTCAGCTTCTGAACAGGATCTTGGTCAACACTCCTGCAGTAGAAAGACATTCCCACTCACAGTCAGCAGCTGTAATGTGCTTGAACTGCACTGATTTGGACTCTCACATTGGAAATGCATTCCAGAAACGGCTTGGGTGGAAAAATAGTCCTATAAAAAATTTATTCCGGTAGAAAACAATCAGAATGCGCCTTTATAGTCTTACAGTCACAAAACCAAACTGACAGTATTAAATTCTGTCTTCCAGCAGGAGGTTGTTGGAAGTAAAGTAAACTGTTCTTGGCCCACTTCTCTCCAGAATTTAATTTCCTGGACCCTTTCATATTACCCCAGCTGTTTGTGGCATACGTTTTGACAGTATGATGGAAATCTGTGCTGTTTATGTAAATTATGTGCACACTAAGAAGTGGATAAAATGCTTGGAGAATAAAAAAAAAATCAAATGCTTAGGAATCTCTTACCACACAACTCCACCATGAATTTTCACCAAAAGAGCTACCCTGCTGCCAGGGCCGTTTTCTGGGGTGAATTTCTACCGTGGCGGTTGGATTTGGTTCTGGTTCCTGAAGTGGAAATGATGAGGGTTTAAAAGAAATGGTCCCAGAAAACTGCGCTGTTCCTGGAAAAGGTTGCTGTATTTGAAACAAACCTTTAGTCATTTTAGTTCGATCAGGGGTCATGTTTGTTGCCATGTTTCATAAGCGTCATCTGGTCCAAACAGGAATCAGAAATAAAGTAAATGGAAATAGGCCGAGATTTCTATGAGCATTTCCATAATTCATAAAAAAAAAAACCTTCACTAGCAACAAAAATGAACGGATATGCAAAGATTTACGTGTGGACTGGTTTGTTTACGGGTGCGAAACGGTAGAAAGAAGCAATGAATCGGCAACTGGTGGGTTTGAACCGAAGAACCAACTCCGTAAGGTATTGGCTACAACCTTATTGGTGGAAACAAAAATTGCCATGCTGTCTTTTCAATTGTGAGATGTTTTTAGTTTGGTTTTTTTTTTTTGCACTCCCAGGCTAGAGAATTTCAACGGCATGGAGAAGGTTTTGCAAAACCAGGAGGACCGACAGGTTCTTGCATGAGCTTCACGGAAATAATGTTTGTGCAGATCCAGGCCTCATTTTCATGCCAAAGATGACCCGTTTCAAGAATCATAAGAGATTATTCCACACAGAAACACTCCGCGTTTAGCATCCACGACACAACAGGAGAGCGGGGCAGCATCAGAGATTTAAGAGTTAAGGCTTAAGTTGAATCTTCTGTACAGTTTGTAAAATAGTGAAATGGTCACTGTCCTATGTTTTATAGGTAACCATGGACCTGAAAGCATGTTGAAACCATCACTGCTAGCCAGGTAGGCTCTGTGATACAGTAGGATGCTTGCTTCAGTTTTTTGGCTATATTGTCAATGTTGTAAAAGTCATGTTTAAGCTCCATCTGTAAATACAATAGATACATAGAGATTTGGTGTATCCAGACACTATATTATGGCCATTATCCTAGCTAAGTATGTGCCATTGAAAAGAAAAAAGAAGAAGCTTAACAGATTTATAGTTGGCAAGATACTGTATGTTGTGTGTTACATTTCTGGCTCAATGTGTCGTAACAGTAATGCTGTCTGGTCTTGCTTGCTGATTTTATTTGACTATTTTTATTATTATTTTTGGTTTTTATACTCAAAGATAAATAGGTCTCTGCAGTTGCAGAAGTGATGTGTGCTGTGAGCAGGATCATTAGCATGGGTATATTAAGAAAAAAAAAAGTTGTGATACTGTTAGCTGGTTGCAGACTTCTCTGTGACATTGTGCTCAAAGTTCGTCAGCAGACACTGGAGAAAAAAAAAAACAACAAAAAATTTCAACAAAACTTTGGAGGTTCACGTTATTGCACTAAATTTTTACGACACATGGCTTTGTCACACCTTTATGGACAAAAATGATAAATTATGATGGGTGCCCGCTTAGAAAAAGAATTAAAGGAAAGAAAAATATTTTTTATGACAAGATGAGTAAGGAAAATAAGTGGATTGTCAGAAAATGACTAATTGTCTTGTAGCAAAATGTGCATTAATCTCAGTGAGATACACGTTTCTTACTCGTTCTCATACATGAGAATACAAAGCATTGAGGGGGGAAAAAAAGCTAGAATAACCTTTTAAAACCTACATGCTCATTATGTTGATAAATGATTGTATACATGCATGTGTGATGACTTCTGTTGTATATTCTTGGTAACCACTGTCTTCTGTGATGTAGGCAGGTTCTGTTAACCAGACTGGCAGTGCTAGTTTCATGAGTTACTTTATGTTTTTATTATTATTATTATTTTTTTTTTTACGTGTGACTGTGCTGTTTACTAAGTTAATGTTCTATTTTTTCTGGAGTTTTTTCAATTTGACATTTTCCTATTTTGATAAATGCATTTGTGAAGAAACATGTTTTCTCTTAATTACCTTCTTTAACAACATGGCACTGATATTTGACTTTAAATGAAGGAAATGCACCTCTTTATGGTTACAGCAGCTCCATCAAGCAGTGACTCTTGACTCTTTACCTTTTACTGACCCGACCCTGTTTGACTATCGTGTCCGTTTCTACCAGTAGAAGAAGAAGAAAAAAAAATCAACCCTCCTCTGTGTTGTTGTCTGGTGTTCTGCTTAATGTACAGTAGCTTGTTAATATTGCAAACGCGTTGTTTCTTTTTCAATGGAAAGTACTCACTGGTGAGATTTTTAAAGTGGTTTTAAAAGCCAATAAACTTTTTTAAAGAACGTTGGGGTCTGTTTAAGTGGTGATTATTTAAAATTTAAGGCTTTTCATCCTATTAAAGTCTATAAATACCACTTGAATTTTCAATAAAGGGAAAAATAAGTGTCAAACATTGATTATCAGTTACTTCATTAATTGCGTAACCTATGCAAAAATTATATTAATATGTTTTGAAATTATATCTTTTATTATGGTTTACTAAAAACAGAAACTTTGTTGTTTTGGTATTTTTCAAATTTAATTAATCTTTTATTAAAGCAACACTAAAAAATGTAGAAAAAACTTTTTTTTTAGGACATTCGTTCAGTTTAAGCCATCTTTTTAACCAAATTACCAAAGCTACAGTTATTGGTATCCTTGCAATTGATACTTTAACTCCTTTTTGCCAAGAGGACACTTGCTCCTCTATCACATTTCGCTGGGTTGCATCATTCAAAGAGACGCTGGCTGTCTTTACCCTTCTCCCCTGTCATCCAGACTTCCGGCTCATCTGCTCTCCTCTTTTCTGTTCAGCTCAGAGGTTTTCTATACTTTTTAGGATCAATTACCAATGGACGATGGTTAATTTGTTTGAGTGTTGAGATGTTTCTGTAGATTTGGCCATCTTTGATCACTGACATTTTGGAAAGCTGGATGTTTTTCAAAATGTCCTGGATGCTGAAAGAGTGATGAACCCACGTTCACTGGAACTTTAGGAGAGAAATAAGCTGCAACATCAAAATCTACCTGGTGTATTTGTTGCTGGAGAGATCAGTCTTTTCCCTTTTTAAAGCACATGATTGCCAGTAGAGTGTAGCACATGCTAATGTTTGTGATGGTAAGATAAAAATATATATTTCCGGCTTACTTTCTAAACAACCAGTTGATAGCATCCAATAAGTATGAAGCTATGAAGACTTGGTGATTATTATCTTGACTGGAAGTTGAAGTAAGTGGCTGTTTTCTTCCAGATATTACAAAATGTAATGGAAAATCTTGTCATGTTCTCTAGTCTTTCCCATTTGTGTGGCCAGTGTAAATGTCTATACCAAGTCATATTTACACTTAAAAATCACATAGTCATGGATCATTAAATAAAGCTTTGTGGACACAAAATATTAACTTGGAATGTGTGAATTTTTAAAATACTTAAGGTAAATTTATTTCTAAAGAATTATCAAAGGTGCCAATAAGTTTGGCAATTACCTTTTTTACATGTTTTTTTTGCTTGTTTCTTTTTTTACCCAGTCTGCATTAATATACTCAATTTCAAGGTTGATTTGAATGTTTTCAATAAGATTACATATTTATCAGGGCTCTCTACAAATATAGAGGTTGCTGTAACACTATTTGTTTTCATTACAATATTCTAACACAAATATTTGTTTGATTTAAGGAAAGCAACACACATTTTAAATTTTTGCCCCAGTCAAAATTATGCAAACTCCTAAAACCTTTCCATCTCCTTCTTTAGCTAAGGTTAGAGGTCATCTCCTAAAGACGAGCCCTGGCCAATCAGAGGCAAGCTAGCAGGTCCTCTGCTCTGCTTTCCCAGGGCCTTGCGGTATTCATAACATGCTAATGAGCTTAACCCTATTGATTGTGGCCGAACAGCCGGACCTTCTGCCATGTGGACCTCGGCCGAGGTTTAGCCACCTGATTCAGGGAAATTTTATGGCTTTGTCAAATTTTCTTATTTCTGTGTCAATAATCGCACAATCTAGTTGTGAGGTAAAGCAACTACAAAGACATGTGCTGTTTTCTGAGTCAAAAACAGAATAAAACAACATACAGCTGTGGAAGAGCCCACTGCAGTGAACCCCATTTAAAACCTGGTTATTCCACCACATTTGGATTTCTGATCTCTTGCTGATGTAAAACATTAGTATTGTTTCTAAAGGAACATGAACTTGTTTTCTTTGCATTAAGGTCTGAAAGCACTGCATCTTTTTCTTTATTTTGACCTTTTCTCATTTTTTGCAAAAAAATACAAAATTTCTGCTTGTAATTCTGGAGACATGTCAGTAGGTCATAAAAAAAATCATAAAAGAAAAGAACAATGTTCATTTTACTCAAACATACAGCTATAAAATGTAAATTCAGAGAAACTGATAATTAAAAGTGGTATTTTAATTTTTTCCAGAGCTGTATGTGCAGCTGAATCAGGTGGCTAAGTATAAAATCTTTGACAAAATCATCACAAAGTCTTAACCACTGACTAAGCACATTAACAAATGCTATCACCCTGACAACCAGTTTTGGAGCCTTAAATTATAACTATAAGGCTTAGAATGATTAAATCAATACCCCGCTCTAATCAATATATAATTAAACTCTGGTCTTCTCATTTGATTGCATATTGGATCTTGGACATACAGGCCTGAAGCTACAATCTGTCCAAAAAATTTGGGGATATTTTTGACAACAGCAGTGTGGTATATGTAATATGAGGTCTGGGAGTGAGGACTTTATTTACCTGTAGCAGTGTGCTGGTGTTTTGCTGACGCAGCATGGCTGAGCTCCCAGCTGGTTCCCATTGTAATGCTGCTGAATGAGGCCTCTGAAAGAGGAGGGTCATTGTCAAAAGGCACGGTCGCTGGATCAATATCTGAATTCATTAAGCAGCTGACCTGCAGCTATCAATATTTCTTCATAATTACCAGGTTGTGCAGCATAGGCGAGCAGATGCGATGCAGACCTTTTTATGTTCTTGTAGCTGATAATTCACTTTGCTCACTGAAATTAGATGTGCAAAAAATCTACAAGATGGAGATCACAATCTAATCAAGCTATGTGCTGCGTGACTCAAAATCAGATATTTATGTGAGCAGCTTTATTGGTAATATCTGTAACACACTACACACTCCTTACTATAGAAGGCATTTCAGATTTATGTTCAAAAATTCAATCCATTCCAGTTCAGTTTGGCCAATGGCTGCATGGTATAACATGACAGGTACTTGAGTTATCAAAACGGATTAGGATGCACACAAATTATTTGGAAAAATTGGAGTACTGGATCTAATAAAGCAAAAAGTTACATTTTACTTTCTTTATGCACTTAAAGTAGGTATGCTCCTATGGCATTTAGGTCAAACAACAACAAATAAATGCTTGATCTTCTGTATGATTCTATGCAGCCTGTTAGTTTGTGTTTTCAAGTACCTAATAATAAAAACAATCATCTGAAATGAAGCCTTGGTAACAGCAGATAGTGATTAAATCAAGATGGAAAAACACCCCTGAAAGTTGAATGTCTTCTTTTTTTTTCTTTTTTAATAACCTTAACCTCAAAATCTAATATGGCTGCCACATGTTTACATCAGATACATGTCTTTGTAGAAATTAACAGTTTATTCGTGTTTTTGTCAGTTTGTATATCATTAAGTCACTCAAAAATAGTAGGACTGCACATTTATGTTGGTGAGCTTGTTGCTGTAGTCTTTGAAACTGTAGCCAGCCTGGTTATTCAGATGAAAAACTAGCAAAGATGTCATTCCCATGTCCAAGTTTTGACACTGGAGGTACATGTAACACATATTTATTTATTTATTGGATTTTGCACACAGAAAAAAAAAATCTGTGTGCATGAACAAGCTCTCTTTTTAACTGGTTATACCAATATTTAAACAGACCATACTAAATCTTCACTTTAAGTACTGCTAAATACAATTCAAGTGCCAGCAATGGTACCTGTGCCCCCAGTTTGAGAACCGCACTGTTGGCACGTATCCTTGCTAATATGCTACTCCACCAGCTTCTCTAAAAGAGGCTGCACAATTTTGAGTATGATTTATTGAAGCCAAAATCCTCAAAAGTGCAAATTAATGTTTGACTAATTTATACATTATTAGAGTTTCAGACCAGGCTGTAGGAAACCTTTTTACTTTTTCTCTTAAACATCTAGCCTTTTTTGCAACATTTCTAAATTTTACATTTGGAAATGTCAATGAGTAATTATTGATACAGTACCCTTCAGCTGGTCACACAGTACCAATGGATAACAATGTTTAAAAACAAGTCAAAGCCCCAAATATTGTTTTAAAATACCAATAATCTTTTGTAAACTTTTAAAGACCCTCTGAAGTGATGTTTGCTTGTTTTTACTAACAAATGTATAATGATATTAAAAGTATGTTGTAATATGACCAACAAAAAGCTCATTGAAGGAAAAAGTGTCATCCTTTAAGCTGTTTCCATATCAGTGTTGCACACTAGAAACTACAATTTTGCAATTCTTTTTTTGCTCATGTTTGATGGAAGGAATTTATCTTAACTAGCAGTTTAAATCTTCTAACAGATCTCTATCTATCTATCTATCTATCTATCTATCTATCTATCTATCTATCTATCTATCTATCTATCTATCTATCTATCTATCTATCTATCTATCTATCTATCTATCTATCTATCTATCTATCTATCTATCTATCTATCTATCTATCTATCTATCTATCTATCTATCTATCTATCTATCTGACGGATCCATGTGGAATCCCTCTTGCCTCTGTTTTGAATCTCCTGCGCATGTGCGAGAGGGCGGGGCCATCCTCCGGTTCTCCCCCATCAGAGCCGTTGGTGCTCCGCTGTTGGCAGAAGGGATAGAGCGGAGCACCGGACCGCACGCGGGCGACCGACGGCTCTCCAAGGGGAGAAAATGACCCAAATATCTGGATAAATGGCGAAGTTCAAGTTGAAGTCCGGCCAGCGGTGGCTTATATTTGTTTTGTTTCTCCCTTTATCGGGTAAGTTGTGTTTTTTTTTATTGCATCATTAACGCTGTTTTACAGCTAACTTGTGCGGATCTTGTTTGAAGTTTAATTGGTTTTGTTTGCTTCCTTTATCGACGTAACCGTATGTCATGTTTCTCTAAAGATGGGAAATTGTTCTGACTAAAAGAAATATGGAAGCTTTGATTTTATTTAAATTGAACAAAGTTTTATTATTCTGGGAAAGTTCAATTTTAGCTTATTTATGATAACGTATTATTATGGTGAATACTAGTAGTATTAGTGTCAATTTGTATTTAAATAAATGTGTGAAACAAACAATATGCAAATATTAATTATATACGGTATTGTTTTCTAAAGCTACTACATGGTAATTATGCCTTAACATGAACTAATTGAATCTAAATCTCTGAATGGTCTTGTTTGTGATGCCTTTATTCTTTATTCTTTTTTTTTCTTTTTGCTAATGTTCTCATTCTCTTTCCCTTAGGTGTTTTATGCTTTAGTGAGCTGTCCTTCATCACTGAGCCCAGTGATGTTACAGTACTACCAAAGGATTCTGCTGTGTTGGACTGCCAGGCTCATGGACAGCCTCCAGTCACCATCAAGTGGCTCAAAAATGGAGTTAAGTTGGCAGAAAGTGAACACTTAAGGTTTCTGCCTAACGGCTCCTTGTCCATACCAAAGATAAAGCATACCAAGGAGGATTCAGATGAAGGATTCTACCAGTGCCTCTCCCAAAACAAATATGGAGCTATCCTAAGCCAAAGATCACGTCTGACTATCGCAAGTGAGTATTGAAAGTAAAAAAAAAACAAAAAAACATTTAGTGGTTGTTTGCACTCATCTTTGCTGATCTTTAAGCATCAGGGTTGAAGTGCATGGATTATAAACTTGAAGATGGGAAGCAGATGTACCCCTCTTTTTTACATTTTGTAGCAAAACATTTAAAACCAAAGCTTCCATCATGTTAGGTCATTTATAGGAGCATTTAAGAGCTTGTTAAGTATAGAAGGGGAGTTCATCCTAAAGCTCATAAATGCTCTATTAATAGACAGCCCATAGCTTGTGTCCTCTCACTGTTTTTTTCTGAAGAAGAGCACTACTTACCCTGTGTTTGATTGTAATGATAAAAATCAGTAAAAAGTGCAAAACTATTTCAATATTAGAGTTTAAATCTGTGTGGGATTGTTGCAGGCTATGGTTCTTTGTAACAGCAGAATGGCTTGCAACACTGAGGAATTTGTGAATGGACATTTGCCTTTCAGCTTTTGTTCGGAGTGCCCCTGACTGGTCCACAAGAAAAGACTAGATTTCGGGGGGTTTGTTTGTCCACATATCAGTGGACAAGACAGCTGCGCCTATTCAATGAGCCTGCTCTACCGTGCACACTTTTCAAGAGTGTAAGGGAGAAGATATCCCATGGCTGCTGTCATGGAGACTAGATTCAGCGAACTGATTTGCCACATTTTAGAAAAATGTCCCAATGCTCTACATTCTAAAAACTGTTTAATTAATTATGGGAAAAAGCATGCATGTTGGTATAATATACCAGCATGCATATCAATGTTCTTCAGAACATAGATATGCATCAATGAGCCAGGGAAGAGAAAAAGATGTGTGTGTATATATGTAGTTTTTATTAATTCTCACAATTTTTTACATAGCAACAAAAAAACTTTTTCAGTTTTTGGTATATTGACCAAAAAATAATACCAAATTCAAGTTTGAGCCATTCTCATTCAGTGAAAAGGTTAAAGGTTGTCGGTCAGCTGTAGTGGGAGAGTGGAGGATGGGACTACTCTGCGCTCCCCTTCTGTCCAGAGGTCCCAGGGGTCGGGGGTCAGCGCTGGAAAGGCTTTGTGATGTCACAGGCCTGCTGTGGCTGGGGAGCCCCCCCTCTGTTGTCCCTCCCACCCTTCAGTCCTTTTCACCGGATCAGGCCCTCTGTTGCCCTGTCAAGGTCGGTGCTTTTGTTAAAGGAAGGCCAGTTTGTCATGGGAACGAAGGGGCCTGACTCTCCACAGTAAGATAAGAAGTTTAGGCTTCTTTAAACAGTTTTTGCATCCAGGTAGAGTTGTCCTCTGAATGGTTTTCCACGTTTAAGATGTTAGATCAGCATAATATCATTGGACATGCACAAAAACAGCAGCTAAATGCATTGCATGTCTGATTTACCAGTACCTTATCACAAGCTGTAAAATGTTGGAACAATATTGATAACACTCAAGTCAGGACCAATTTCTGGGCCAATCATAACCATCTTCCAACTGGCACCAGTTTGAGGTAAAATTGAGTGGATTGGGGGTTGAGGTGAACTTTGACCTTTTCAGGGAAGCCTTTGTGCTGCTCAACCTAGACATTGATTTGTTCTCTTCAACAGAAGTGACCAAATTAGCAGTTAGGACCCACCCATCACCTGCATCCCTAGTCCCAGTTGGTCAGCTGCATATCATTTTTAATTTTCTATTACTTACGGTGGACTTTGTAATCATTCAAGTTTTGATTAGGAAGAATCCCAGGCTGTTTGTCTCGGTTTTCTGCTCTTGTTTGTTAATAAGAATTTAATTTAATTTTTTACAAATATGGAAGAAATACTGTCAAATCAATCAATACAAGGCTCAGATCTTAGGTTTTACTTCCACTCATGAGCAGGATTAACATTTATTTTGTCTCATATTAAATCCTAAATTAAAGCAGTGCTCTGTAGTTTTGCTATCTGAAAGCTTGGGGTTTAAATGTGGATTTTCAGTGAGAAAACAAGAGTATTGATCTTCTATAACATAATATTGACTTTCTCTCTTTGAGTGAAGGGGGAGGGGAGGAACTTATCACCTTAATGAATGAAGGCCATTGATCATATTGTATTGAGGTGATCCACTAAAATGTAGATTGGGGGTTGCTTTTCTCTTGTGGCTGCTGAGGGACTTTTTTGGACGTGCATTAACAAAATATGACTTTCAAACTGTCCTAGCTGTAGTTCACCTGAAACCGTTTTCAAAAGTTTTAAGGTTGGATTATTATGACTTGTTTTAAAAAAATAAAATTAAATACAGAATTTTCAAAATCTCATTTAATGCAGAAACAAGAGTGGGAATGGGCAATTATCAAATTATTGATTGTTTAATTGGGAAAAAAATAATAATACTGACAATTGCAAACTCCAAAAACTGATGTAAGTGACTGGGTTTGTTAGTTTCACTATTTGAACCATTTTGCCAATTTTAGTTCCAACAGATCATCAAAAAAGGTTGTATATTTTTTTCAAAATATGATTGCAATTAAGATGTAATGTTTAGCAGCACTGAGGGTAAATATTTTAGTGAAAACCTTTTTTGAAAATGTTTGAGCAACAATTGAGCTGCATGACATGTAAGATTTACAGCAAACAACTGATTAACCTTTACTCAGTTTACAAATACATTTTAGATTTGAAGTTTTCTTTGTTTTTCATTTAAATTCTAGATATATTTCAGTAAAAACTATAGATTATCCTGATTAAGTTCATGCCATCCAGACTCTACAGGTCTCAGATAGGATCTGAAATATTAACATGGCAGTAAAGTAAGAAAATAAAAATAAAAAGAGAAAGCATTTTCTCTCTATAAAGAGTGTTCCCCGCCAAACAAAAATGTGATTTCAAAAGGAAAAGGCAGCGTTGCCTTCCATCTACGTAGCCTGTAAATAAGTTTGAAAAGATGGAAGGTGGAAAACTATCCATATAAGAAATTCAATATTGCTTAATGTAGCTGCTTGTAATGCTTTTTAAGCAAAGTGGATTGATTAGTTTTTATCTATAATGATGCATCATTCACTGTCACTCTTCAATTGATCCATTGATTAGCCAGCTAGTCACCATGGGGAAACTGTTCCTCATCTCCACAAAAGCAGGTGGCGTCCTAAAGAGATCAATTTCTCTCATAAGATCAGAACATCCATCAACTTCTAGCCATGGCTTGCACAAACAAAGTATTGCACATTTTGAAAATTACAGCGAGTGTGAGATTTGTTTTATTGTTGTTATTTGATGGTGAAACATCTCTTTGTTGTTTTCGCAGGTATCACAGAGTTTGAGTCGCATCCCGTGTCCATGGTGGCATCTGAAGGTTCTGTGGCTCGGTTCTCCTGCGCTGTCACTTCCAGTCCTCCTGCCACCATCACCTGGGAGTTTAACCAAAGCACACTGCCTTTACAGACAGACAGGTTCATGCATAACACTGATCTTCTTTTCACTGCAACATGCTCCTCTAGTTTCTCTTGTTTGACCCTCATTTTACTTTCTCGTCTTTCCAGACTTACGGTTTTGCTGAATGGAGTTCTTCAGATTCACAACGTTCGACTGGAAGATGCTGGAAAGTATCGATGTGTTGCTACTAACATCGGCAGCCGTTTAAAAAGCAGAGAAGCCACACTGACGGTGCACAAAGGTACAGTAATTGCATTACCAGAACTTCCAGATAGAGGACAGGTAATTTAATGTCAACATTTCTACTTTTTAATAAAGACGGGGGCCGTAAACCACACCAGAGGCCCCGAATCATTGCTGGACCTCAAAACGTAACAGTGTCCCTTCACCACACTGTGGTTCTGGAGTGTGTGGCCACAGGCAACCCCTCACCCATCATCTCCTGGAGCCGAGCCGACAGTAAACCCATAGATGTTTACAATGCCAAAGTATTGGGAAATGGGAATTTGGTTATCACTGATGTCAACGCGAAGCACAGTGGAGTCTACCTCTGCAGGGCCACCACGCCTGGAACACGCAACCACACGACTGCTGCAGCCAACCTCACAGTTCTAGGTATCATTATCTCTTTGGTTGATGAGGCACATTGCTATGTACAGCATAGCAAAAATACTCCTAGAAGTACTTTTTTTTTTCAAAAAAGCTACTCAAGTAAATCTAACTTATTACTCAACTGCAATGCTGCATAAGCCATAATATAATGGAACATATTAACCTATTTCTTGTGAATTCACATAAAATCTGCCTTACAAGCAGAGTTATTGGATAGATGGTAAGAATTAGACAGTTTTCATTAGTTTTCTGATCTGTTTCAGTGCCGCCGTCCATCGTTGAGAGACCTGAGAGTCAGACTCGCCCACGAGCTGGCACGGCCCGCTTAATGTGCCAGGCAGAGGGTGTTCCCTTGCCACGCATCCGCTGGCTGAAGAACGGGGAAGAGGTTCACCTAAACGGGAGAATAAAGATGTACAACAGGTGTGTTGCACTGAGACGGTCAGATGCTTTCATCCAGGGGTGTCTTAACTTTTTGCAACATGAGCCACAATCCCAAAGTTAAAAATATGCACGAGCCATATTGTTTTTCTGACTTGAAAACATGCAATGTTTTAATGAAACAAAATGACAATGATGACTTTTTCTGTCATAAGAAAAGGTGGACAGTTTCATAACTTTTTGGTTTATTTGATCGACAAAATCTTTTAGTCTATTCCCAGCAACGAAAAATCCAAAAAAAGTCTCTGTTTTAAGTAAGGGATGTTTATAGCTACTTATGATGAAATAAAAATTGTAAGAAAACATGGCTTTCTTTGTGCTCAACACTTTCCATTAGAGCAGAATTAAATGTGTGATGTATTAAATTCTTGTGTTAAAAGATTATAAAAATTTCCCACTGGAGAGTCAAATTTTATTGAGCTACAGTCGGGGGGTCCACACAAAGATAAATACACTATTTCTTTCTGATTTTTCTCGTGTTTATTTTTTTATTCACAGTAAACTGGTGATCACCCAGATTATCCCTGAAGATGACGCCATCTATCAGTGCATGGCAGAGAACGAACAGGGTTCTGTGCTGTCCTTGGCTCGCCTCATTGTCGTCATGTCTGAGGACAGGCCCAGCGCACCGAGGAACATCCATGCCGAAACCATTTCCAGCTCTGCCATCTTACTGGCCTGGGACAGACCGCTGTACAATGCAGACAAAGTGATCGCCTACTCCATCCACTACATGAAGGCCGAAGGTGAGACGGAGATAAAGACGGTAGTCCTGTACTGTGAGGGGCGAAAGTGTGAAAAGTTGCGAGATCACATTCAGCTGTAGTGAAATTGACCACCGCTATGTGTGACTAGTTGTGTCTGTGGAGGACCATCTGTTTGGGCTGCACAGGGCAAAGGTCAAGGAGGACTCAGAATGGCAACTTCACTTAAATAACAACAGGCTTAGTCGACGTATTGTCTGCTCCCACGGCTCATTCTGAGCTCCCCTAAATGGACGGCGTTGCCTCCAAACATCTCATACTTTTTTGCTAACTGCAAATGTAGGATGATATTTCTAGGGCTGAAACGATCAATTGCATTAATCGTGATTAATCGGTTATTGAATTTAGTAATCAATTAACTGTTAACCGGAGAATGCAGACTCAAAACCAAACAGGCCATTTGCTGAAAGAACAACATATTTAGAGGAGCAATAAAGCCAAAACTGCACAAAAATAAAACATTTTGCACTTGAGATGAAAGGAACCTTGTCTGTAAATATGTTTTACACAGAATTCCAAGTGGAATAGTTTTAGCTACACCTGGTTCACATTCTGTAAAAAAACACAAAATCTCCTATTAATCACCTTTTGCTATCCAATTATTAATCGGTTAATGCAAATATTTATTAATTAATCTACAAATGATAAGAAAAGGAATGCTACGTTGTTGCATTTTTAGGCAATAAAATGTTTATTTACTTATTTAAAAAGGGAACTGAATTATTTATTTGTATCTTTTAATGTATTTTGAATATTGTTTTAAAAAAGGCTTTATACAGAATGTGCCACTTTTATCCAGGTAATTGATTAATCGTCTGAATAATCGATTACTACAGTAATCATTAGTTTGCAGCCCTAGATATTTCACATACTGCTCTATGTTTATTACACAGCAACTCTATAAGGACAAGCATGCAAATTGTTTAAAAAGTTTTAGCAGTTTATGAAGTATTTCTGAGGATCTCCATTGGAAATGTTGTCTTTTTTAAAAGCTGCAAGTCATAACTTCAACCTGTTTGCTCACATACTGTACAACTTATTGTATTTCAGGTCTGAACAACGAAGAGTATCAGGTTGTCATTGGCAACGACACGACCAGCTACATCGTTGATGACCTCGAACCCGCCCGAAACTACAGCTTTTACATCGTGGCTTACATGCCGATGGGAGCAAGTCGCATGTCCGACCAAGTCAGTCAGCACACTCTGGAAGACGGTGAGCACGTTCTGAGATTTTTAGCAACAAATCGCTGCAGCTGTTGAGCGACACGCCTGTGATGATTGAGTCTGAAGCTTTACAAACTGATGTCCGTCGTGTTTGCAGTACCTCTGCGTACTCCGGAGCTCACGCTGACCAGCCACAGTTCAACCGACATCCAGGTGAGCTGGCAGCCTCTACCTGCCAAGATCAGCCGCGGGCGAGTGTTGGCCTACAGACTCTCCTATCGCACGGCTGTGGACGACACCGTCGTAAATGTGGATCTACCACAGAACGGCACCGAATACCTGCTGGAGGGCCTGCGGCCTGACACTATTTACCTGCTCCGGATTGCCGCAGCCACACGTGTGGGTTGGTGTGAGCCCTCAGCGTGGACCTCACATCGTACACCGAAGATCTCGAGCAGGAAAGGTAATCCTGCCGAAAGACAGACTAAAATGTTAAATTGGTTCACCTTTTATGGCTTTATATAACAGCTTTGCTTATGTTCCTAATCAAGAAAGTATTCAAATTTGAACTCTTGAACTCAAAGGGAGATATCTTATACGAAGCTTACTGTATTTTTCCTTTGTGATGTTTCTGCCTCTCTGGTCTTGGAAAACCAGGAGGTTCCCCAGACGTCCTGCCTGGTGTTTGGCATATGATTAGTTTGCTCTTGTAGCATTGTCCCATACTCTTTGTGTTGGTTCCCCACAAACCTTTGGCCCCCGCGCTGTCAGGGATGTTAGAGTGGCCTCTGTCACGGATCATAAAGAGAGCTGCCTTAGGCCTCTATGAGAGGGAAAGAATTACCCATTTTAATGACCTGCTGGGATGGGTGAAGTTTTTGTCCTGCAAAGTAGAATTTTATCCAAAACAGTTCTTGTTATATGTATATATATTGATATTAGCTAGTTTTTGTATTTTGGTAAAGTGCAGTACCACAGAAATGAGTTCAGTCATTTTGCTCACTCCCAGTCTTGTATTCAAATTTTTGGTTTTTGAAGTTTTTTGGTTTTTTTTTTTTTTACCAATTCCCTTCTTAGTTGATTGGTGAATAGTTCACTGCACCCAGAACCCCACCTTGTTTGGCAAGCGCGTTTTACAACTTTTGTTTATTTGGACTTTGAGTGACTTTGAATTGGACTTTCAAGTCCAAATGACAATAAAGTCATAATAATACAACAATAATTAGAATAAAGTTGTGATATTAGGAGAATAAAGTAGTAATTTTATGATAAATCCAACATGTAAAATAACAAAAAACTAAAATAAGAAATGTTGAGCATCTTGTGAAATTATATTAAACTGATATCAGTTTTACAAATAAGGAAATGCATCATCTTTTAACACATCAGCATCAAATTGTTATCAGTAGCAGGACTTTGAAACAACTGAGTTTATTTTGATAACTAAAAGTTTTTTTTTCTTATAATGCAACATTTTCTTGTAATTTCAAGATGTTCTGGTAAAATTGTGTCTTTATCCTATGACTATATTCTGGTAATTGGAAAAAAAGAAATTATCCTAATGCTCTGTCGTCCACTCACAGAAGGGATGATTGAGATATAATCCACTTTTTAAATATATGTATTTTCTGCCAGTTGATGAAAAAAATCTGATTTCATTTATAAGCCACATCGTCCAGCTCTCCCTTGTTGTTTTTGATTCTTTTAGCTTTTTTTCTTGGAGCTTTGTTAAAATCTACAGCTGATCTCGTGTTTCCTCTGTCTGCCCCCTCTTAGTGCCTCCAGCCCCCGTTTTGCAGCTTGAGGCACTTAACTGCACCTCCGTTAGAGCCCGTTGGCACACCTCCCCTGATCCAGTGGTGGTTCTGGGTTTCCGGCTGTGTTACCATGAGGAAGGCCAGCCGGAGCAGCCGAGCATCCTGCTGCAGGCCCAGACCTACATCCACACCATCGGTGGCCTTGGTGAGTAGCGACACAGGCTGGATTTAGCTTCTTTTTGTGACTCTCTGTCAATTAAACGGAGAGTGGCCGATGCATTCTCTCTTAGATGGATCTTTTTTTGCATGACCTAATTTGATTCAGTGGGCAGTTGGATGCTGCATTTGCATACTGGGCCCCTGTCCTGATCAATATGGGCTGACCTCTCTTGTCTAACCGGTAGACTTCCCCCAGTTTTGCTTTAGTGTTGTGTGAAATCAGGCTCACAGGGTTAGAGGTCAGTAACCAGATGTCCCTCCCACCACCGATTCCCATCCCCAGGTTTGCTTAATTATGCACAGCCATTGTGTTCTGTCCTGGGCCAGATCTGCTCTGTTAGGACCAGTGCCACCACCTCCCTTCAGCTGGATGCAAACAAAGACCCCTGGGATGGAACAGAGCTGGACCGAGCCGCTGACCTCTAGCCATGAGACAGCAGACTTGACTTTAGCTCCCTGCCCCCACTGGTCATCTGTGCTGTTCATGTAAATAACCAGCAGCTTCTCCATATACATCAACCAGAACTAGACTAAGAGAAAAAATAAGACACAAACTGCAGTTTGTTTTCCTTAAATCTGAATATATCAGGGAATCTGTGCATTCGTAAGAAGTCTTAAAAGCAAAAATTAAGGCTTTGAAATGTCTTAAAAAGTGAGTTGGGCTTATTAATCGCAGGTCTTAAATTTAGTCTTGGCAGGAGCTACTTAATCCCATACAGCTCTGGAAAAATGAAGAGCCCACTGAAAACCTCCTGGTTTTTTCACCAAATACTGATTTCTGAACTCTTTCTGAGTTAAAACATCATTATTGTTGTTTCTAAATGAATATGAACTATTTTTATTTGCATTATTCGCGGTCTGAAAGCACTGCATCTTTTTCCTTATTTTATCATTTCTCATTTTCTTCATAAATACTAAATTTCAGAGACGTGTTGTCAGTAGTTCATAGAATAAAAGAACAATGTTCATTTCACTCAAACATGGCTATAGAAAGTAAAATGAGAGAAACTGATGATTTTGCAGTGGTCTCTTAATTTTGCTGTATGTTTTTCTTCAGTGAGCTTTTCACACTCAGACATCTTCTTTGTATTCTGTGACTCAAGATGGTTAAGGCTAATAAACCTTTGCTAACTATCTAGCTAGATGACTTTTTTTGCATCTATCATGAGTTTGTGCAGATTTATTTCCTGTTGGATGGATGATGTTTCTATGGAGATACAGGACTAAAATCCTGTTCATAAGGGTCTGAAAAAGTTCTTAAATTTGAGTTGGTGAAACCTGCAGAATCCCTTCACAGGCACTGCTCAGTTCTGACCACACCAGTACATTTTCATTAAATTGTAGAAAGTATTAGATAATCTTTTATCAGTAGTCTTTTGTTTCATATTTAATAAATCTATTTGTATGGTTCCTCTGTGCTGTTGCATCAAGTTTAATGCTGTAATACAAGGCCAGTGGAAGAGGGGGGAGAGAATGGGAAAGAAGGGAACAAAAGGGGCCCACCTCCTATCCCACAACCTTACGCCCAGATTCCTTCTGTTCCGTGTTGGCCTGGCTCGGTGACCCCAATAAAACCCCCTGAAGTCCCATGGGCCCAGGATCCCAGCAGCTGAACGCTGCCCACGGCCCAGCCCTCATACAGGCCTGGACACTCTGCTGTCATTGGTCAATACCTTCAGGCTGACCTTTCACACTAGAGGCATAAAACAAACCCAGTGCTCTTTAAAGCGTCCTGATTTAAGGTCTGGTAGTTTTTCAAGTTGAAACACGTTTTTCAAGCCTGTTATGTATACTTCCTTTACTGTTGTGGATCCCATGTCTTCATCCATTGCTCTTCCTGTGACATTTTATGATTTTTTGTTACACATTTCTAGGCATGTGACTGTCATTGGTGGAGCTTTTGGCTCTCTGATCTTTCTCATGCTCGTCTCAAAGAGCAGCACATGACAAATGAGAGGTTGGGCTAACAAAGGAGGCCACGTATTGTCCATTCATGGCCACTTAATGACCTGCTAAATCGTGTGGTCTCTTACTTTTTCAGCTTAATTTTCTTGTGTCCGTCTTCTTTATGTTGCTCTGCTGCTTGTTAGTAATTCGATGGGCTTTCACCTTTTTTTGCACAAAGGCTTCATTGTTGTTGTCTTGGCAACGCTGGGCTTTTATCTGGTAGACTTAGCTATTCTTTTTGGTTTGTATTTCAGATCCAAGGAGAAAATACCACGTCAAAATTCTGTCTATCAGCAAAGTTGGAGATGGTTATCAGACAGACCGAACAATTAGCACTCCAGGATGTGTTTGTAAGTAAAACCGTTTAGATAACAACTCTCTTTGAGACTTTTTTGTTTAATTAAATGCGGTTTCTGTTTGAATCACTCAGCGGCCAGAGACCAGACGTCAGCAGCTCCTCCCCCTCCACATCAAGTCACCGTCTTGACCAGCAATTCATCCATGATGTCCCTTCGGTGGAGTCGGCCTGCTTTCTCCTCCGGAAAGGCTGTTAGCTACACAGTCCGCTGCACACCTGTGGGCACACACAATGTCTCCGCTATCCGCTACATACAAACGTAAGACTGTCTTGGCTGAAAAAATTAGGGCTGCAACAAACGATTATTTCAGTTATCAATTAATTTAACTTCCTTTTTTTAAAAAGTGTATGTATATTT
Source organism: Poecilia reticulata (assembly GCF_904066995.2). Taxonomy (NCBI): domain Eukaryota; kingdom Metazoa; phylum Chordata; class Actinopteri; order Cyprinodontiformes; family Poeciliidae; genus Poecilia; species Poecilia reticulata. The sequence goes on along the minus strand of NC_088835.1, from coordinate 25,760,410 downwards.
TATTACTTAAACTGGAATAACCTCATTTTTGTGTGTACACTTAATTATTTGTAGCAAAGTATACGTCAATCTGTTTATTATTTTTGGTTTAACCGATTAATAAATGGGCAGCAAAAGGTGCTTAATGCCAGATCTTTTCAACAGAATTTGAAGCTAAAATGACACTTCAGGAATTTTGGATAGAACATATTTACAGACAAAACTTGTTTTTTTTGTTTTTTTTATCTTAAATGCAAAGCGTATTTATTTTTTGCACAGTTTTCTTGTAATTACTGCTCAGAATATGTTGCTCTTTCAGCAAGCCCCACTTTATTTTAGTTTGCATATTCTCATTAACGATTAATTGGTTACTAAATCATTTTGTTGCGATTAATCTGATGAATCGTTTCAGCCGTAGAAGAAATACATGTCATATTTCCTTAAAACGTAATTAATAATGTGCTAGAGATGATCACCTGCCAATTGTTTGTCTTCACAGTACCAAGCAGAGTGTCATGGTCCAGGATCTGATTCCAAACACTCGATATGAGTTCGTCGTGCGCCTCCATGTGGATCAGATGTCGAGTTCCTGGAGCTCTGTTGTTTACCACCAGACTCTGCCAGCAGGTAATTAATTAAACATACAAATGCAGCATTGTTTTGCTACAATCCTGTCGTGAGGAGCTGTTATTAAATTTCTCAGTAATGATGGGCTGTAAGGATCTTCTTTGCTCTTTGTGCAGCACCTAGCCGCCCTCCCGCTGGAGTCCGAGTTACTCTGATTGAGGACGACACCGCTCTGGTGTCCTGGACGGAGCCCACTGAGCCAAACTTGGTGGTTACACATTACACCATTTTATACGCTTCACAGCAAGCGTGGATGTCTGGACACTGGCAAAGAATACAGAGAGAGGGTGAGCAGGCCTTTATAGCTGGTTATGCACTGAATAGATCATTTCAATTAATCGATTTATCAGATAATTTCCACATTCTGCAGATTTTTATTCAACCACTTAAACTTGTTTTAAACAATATGAGAAACACATAAAAAACCAAATAATTAAATTCCTTTAATTAAGAAAATAAACATTTTATTACCCAAAATGTAATAACACAACATTTTTAGTGCGTGCTTGATCATTTGTGGCAAAGAATGCATCTTCAGCTAAAAAAATACTTTTACCATCAACATGTGAAATGCTCAGCTCATTCTGCAGTGAAGGGCTGATCTGTTGGTTATTTATAGATTAACTGAATAATAATTAGACAGAAATGGTGCTTCATCTGAGTTTTTTTTTTGCAGAATATGAACCCAGTAAGTCTGAAATTATGTTATTTGAATAGTTTTTTTAATCTTAATATAAAAATATATGTATTTATTGTGCAGGTTTGTCTTAATTGCTGCTTTGAGTGTGTTGCTATTTCATAAATTGGCCTTTTTCTGAGACTGTATACTCCAGTTAATGGTTATCCCAATGCTAAATTGGTTGACGATTATTCCAATAATCAATTATTCTGATTAACCGTTTCTGCCCTGCTGGGAAGCTTGTTAGAGTTTATGGCATCGTGAGCTGTTTGAGTTACTGGGACATTTTAAACAGAAATCTGGTGGGTTGTAGCAGTAAACCGGGTCGTTCCAGAACACATGGCCTAATAAACACAAAAATGGTTCAACAGACATTAAACCCTTTTGGTTAAAAGGTTGTTTTGCTTCATTTTTATGTAGTTTTATTATTGCTTATGATGTTCATTTATGAACTTCTCACTCTGTTTTGATTGCAGGAACTCATACGATGGCCTTATTAGAGAAGCTTGAGCCTGGGAACGTCTACCTGGTGAAGATTTGTGCCTCCAACAAAGTCGGCGACGGTCCGTTCTCCAGTGTCGTGGAGCTGACGCCGAAGCATGGACACCTTCACCGCAGCAAGAATCCCAGGCACTCCGACGGTTTTTCAGACACAACAGGTCAGGATCAGAGGCAGAGCACATTTATTTCTTTAACACAATCTAATGTTCCACCTGAAACACCGTGTATGTCACCTTCCAGAGTTTTCTGATGGCCTCTACCACATCGACCAGAGGTCTGTGACGGGGATAATGGTCGGTGTGAGCATCGCCTTAACCTGCATCGCCATGTGTGCCTTAATCCTGATCAGCAAGGGCAGACCAAGGTAATTCATTTTATTTATTGAAAATGCTAAAAATAAACCCACACTCCTTTTGGAAGACATGCTTCATGTGTGTATTTTTATTGTGATTTTTAGAAAATCAGCCAGTCCCAAGGTGATTGCTGTGAGAGCTGCTGAAGGTCCACATCCTGGCATGCCACTTCCTGGTAATTACCGCTTGGAGAATGTTGAGGCCCTTCTACCTGTGATCAGTAATCAAATCGAAGATCCTAAGGTAAAGAAAACAGAACACAGTGAACTTCTAAACACTTTTCACTCCTGTTAGTCAAGCACAACAACAGTTTTTCCTTTTTTTTTTCAGGGTGGATCTGAAATTGTTGTAAATAACTGCAGTTCAGCTGGCGGCAGGATTCAAAGCAATAAGTGGCTGATTTTCAAGAAGGAGATGAGAAATCCACCTGCAAATGATGTAAGTGCAAACGTCATTCCAACATTTTCCTCAAAGAGGTTTTTACGATTAGAGGTGGGTGAAATGGACTTCAGGTTTTATTGCAATATTCGGAGGTACTGTTGTGATAATGATAAAAAGTGACAAACTCTTTGCTAGTTCTTTTTTAGGTAACTGTCGGCCAGTTGATTTATTGGCACCGATTTCCTTAATTTTGACCCTTGCATGTGAAGCCGATCTTATCTCCTGATCTTATCTACCTCAGCAAAGGTCTAAAAATCAACTACTGTCCTCTTTTGCTCTGCTGTGAAAGAGGTTTGACCGACAGACCGGTCATCAGGTCGACTGAATGTTTTAAGTTAGCAATAGTAATAAGCGATCAGCCAGAAAATTGCAATCGGTGCATCCCTAATTGTAAAACTAACAATCAATACGGACAGTTTTGAGGGGTTTAAAACATCATTATTTAGAATTTAACAGGACAACAATAAATCAAAAAGTTTTAGCGTGAAACTTTTCACAATAAATGCCCACCCTTACTTTTGATTATTTCTTACGTTTGACTGTCTCTCGTTAGGCTGAGACAAGAGCCTGTTTGTACGAAACTGGCAAAACCGTCCTGAGGTACGACGACCGGCTCGGCTCGGCTCCTCTGCCCGCTTCGTCTCGGGAGATGATCTACGGACCGCTCCACCCGGAGAGCTCTCAAAGCAGCGAGGGCAGCCAGGAAACCGGCGACTCCGGACACTACTCCAACGAGGAAAGCAATGAAGAACCGAGCAACTCGTCGGCCTGCCAAAGTTCCAGAGCAACACGTTTGGAGTCGGATCACAGTGCCGCCGGTCCAAATCTTAAGCAGTCTGTCAAACTGGAGCCAGAGGGGAAGTCGTCCCGTCGCTTGGCTCCTGAAGCTTCCTGGTTTAAGGCTCGTCCCCAAGCCGCCTGCTCCTGACCCCTCCAGGCCTGTTTCCACCCTCCACCAGCCAAAGCTACACCACTTCTACCTCATTCGCTTCCTGAGAAGAGAGACCCTTGAGTACTTCATGATAGAGAGGGGAAATCAGGAACCAGCTGCTGAAACGGAAGAAATGTGGATTCGCTTTGAACGTACCTCAGGATTTTGTATGAATGTTGTTAAAACATTTCTTTTCCTCTTTTTTTTTAACACAACTTTCTACCTGTCTGCGTGTTTGGTGTTGTCTGTCCTAACCAAAGCTCACCCATGATGAATGTTTGAAAAGAATGTCAGAATTTACTGTGATACATTTTATTAGATTTATTAGAGACGCACCAATCTTGAAGATTCACTTATTGGAAAAAGATTGGATTTTTGATTTCTTTCTTGGTGCATCTCTAATATTTACTCGTTTGCTACGATGGAGGATCTAATGGAGCCGTTTTGGATTAATAATCTACCTCAGTTTACTCTTAAGAATATACATTACTACCTCCTTTTACCACACGTTCTGCAGTATTACCTCACACTCAGGGGACAAAGTGAAAAAAAAGCTTAATTTCCATGTCGACTTTGTTTTATTTCAGTTTCTGCCTATGTGGTTGAAAGTAATTTAGTTTCACGTCATTTGTCTTTGTGGAAAACATGAAAAGTGCATTACATTTTGCCAAACTATTTGTAGCTTTATCAAACGGTATTGTTTGGCATTTTTGGTGCACTGAACTGAAAGCTTTAACATGGCCTTAATATAGGAAGGGCTTTACATGCTATAGATGGTTAGATCCAAAGACAAGAAGAAGAAAAGAAAAAACTGCACCCAAAGAGCTTCATTAGAAACTATAAGGCAACCAAAAATATAGCTGATGTCCTTTTGGGATGTGTTTGCCAAAATATTGTTCTCACCAGAGATGTTCCCTTCGATGGTGCTGGTTCCTCTGCGTGGTTGTTAATAGTGCTTTATTCTGGTGAAAGCTTTAGCACAAGCCTTTCGCTCCGTTTGCCTTCTAGACCAATTGCTAAATGCAGAGGTGATGCCGATGCTATTATCCAAAGAGTTGTTCTGCTTCCTCAGATGGGTGCAGCTTGTTTTATACAGTTGATCCTCGGCATGACCTGGTGAAAAGTACACACACAAGACCAAAGATCCAGTGTGTCCTGCCACTGATGAGTGGATTTAGTTATTCTAAACTGGGAGAATCGTTCATCAGCCATTCATTAACTCTGTTGTAAGGATGAAGACTTTGCTTCTGTCCTTTATATTTTCTGTCCAGGTGTGGCAGTAAAAAGATTCTGACTATCATAAAGGAAACCCTCTGTGTGAAGAGCAACATAATCAGATTTTTATATCTTTTTAATACAAATAATCCTAACCAAAGGATCTTACAGTCTATTAATTTAGTTGATTTCTTTGGTTTTCATTTGCATTGTACAAAGGAGTTGTATTCAAAGATGATATGATTTCCGCTGAGTTTGGATTCTAGAAAGGCATTTTGTTTTCACACAGTTATTTTTCTATTGTGACGCCAGAAAGTGTTTTTGGTGTCTTTTTAACCACCTTGAATTTTAACCTGAATGATTCTTAGGTTCCTTTGGGAAAATTCAGATTTAGATTGTATTTCTTTAGCACATTGTTGTGAACCAAAAACATTTATTGTGACACTTTTCCAAAAATGTCTTCTTTCGGTTTTAGTGAAGGCAGTGTGATGGCTGCTGTAAAATTGCTAAAACTGAAAGCTAATGATGAAGCCCAACAGGTTTTGAATTTAGACATAGAATGTAGATTTAACTGTTATTTAATTTTTATGTTTTTTTTCTTTTCTTTTTTTTTGAGTAACAGAAAGCTTCTCCTAAACCAAAGTGAGCAACAAAATATATTATTTTATGGTGTTGAACTGTTGCAACTAGCTTTTTTGATACTCAGACTGATAAAGATTAGATAATAAAATTGTTCTTGGAAAAATATGTCATTTGTGTTTTCTTCTTTTCAGCGTGAAAGTAAATTTGAGGAGTATAACTAGATTTGATTTATGATCTCATTAAGAAGTTCTGAGATATTTTGAAAAACTGTTAGCTGCTACTACAGAGAGAGGAGCACTTAATATAAACCTCTTAGTTATTGTGTAGAAAATTTTACTGACATCATGTGGTCTTGAAAATGACTAACATGCCAGATGACATTTGCACAACAATTTATTGTTTTTTAGCTAATAAGTACGATCATATTAATGGGAAAATTTGCATAGGTTGCAGATCTTAAGAAATATTTAATGCTAGACGCAATAGCAATAAAGAGTTCAGTTTTTACCACTATTTTAAGATCCCCAATTTTACCCTTTGTCTATAAAGTAGGTGTAACTTTTCGATAATAACTCAGCAGAATGGAACTGAACTATTTCATTTTATTTATTTATTTTTTACATGTTTTGTTTATTTAATATAGTTGACTAAAACAAAGAACATCTATACTAGACAAAGAAACCTGTCAATACTATATATATATATATATATATATATATATATATATATATATATATATATATATATATATATATATATATATATATATATATATATACATACACTTGAAATTTTATTTATTCAAAGGTTTTTTGAGCCAAATAAAATGTAAACAATTTTGATTATTTCAGAATTTAAAATATATTTCCAATACTGCGTTTTGTATTCTCAAACTCCATTAAAAACTATTACTGTATATTGAAAATATGATTTCCAGTTAAATATTTTTATTCTGAATATCCCCTAAAAAATTACTTGGAAAAACAATTTAATCTAAACTTTTAACTATAATTACTGCGATTAAATCAAGCTTTTTCAAAGCAGCAAAAAAATTACTTTTAAACTCCATTAAGTCAGAAGTTGACGCTTCCAAAGGTCTAACCAGCAGGGGGCAGCAGAGTTTTAACAGAGGCAGTGGCTGCTGTCATTCTGGAACAAGAGGAAAAAGGAAGCCACGGTTCGGTCTTGTTTTGTTTAGCTGCTACACGCAGCTAATCTCGGTGCCGAAATGCGCATCGAAAAGTGTTATTTCTGTTCGGGACCAGTGTATCCCGGACATGGAGTCATGTTTGTACGGAACGACTGTAAGGTAGGGTTCAATTTATCTGTCCGAAAAGTAAAGTTAATTTAGGAAACGTAAATGTTTAGAGTTGGTGGGGCAGTTAGCTGGATGATAACGTGCCCGAGTCGCTCACGTGGAAACCAAATCAGCGAAAACGGAAAACGTTGTATATAAATTTGATCAGCTGTACTTAAGACAACGACCAGATGAATGTGAAATTGATTATAAAAGCGGTGTCTAGTTTGTAAGTGATTAATACTTAACAGAATACAACGGGCTGAGCTTTGGGCCTCGTTTTTATCATGACGGTGTAAGTGCGCCCTCTAGTGTTGGGAGCAAAAACACAAGGACTAGGAGTTGAAATGTTAAATTAACTCGATGCTTTATTTTTATACAATCTATCAATGTTGACTGTAAAATTGGTGTGTACTTTGTCAAAATGTTACACAGATTAATAACACTTTGTGGTATTTTATAATATTATTATGGATATGTTAGTAATATTTATACTAACACTTTTGGCATATCTTTGTGTTAAATTAAAATTATAATGAATGACTTAAATTGTACCAACACTTGCAGCGGTAGCAAATATGTACCTTAATAACGCCAATCTTTAAAAAAAGTAAAGCAAGGAATGCAATGCACAGTGGGTCATTTAAATGACACATTTATATGTAAAACAGGAAATATTTTTTTAATACATTTTCCACATTTTATTTAGACTAAAAACGCAGTATATTGAGATGCAGTCATCACATGAATACATCCAAAATCACAATATTTGGTTTGCCTTAGCATTTGAGTTGTATATAAATATTTATTTCAGTATATATTTCAGCTGCAATGCAATAAAACTACACTTTCTTATAATATATTTGGCTTTTTTGATAAACCTTCACTGTCCTACAAGCCCACAATTGACAAATAATAACAATGAAGATGTGAAAGAAGTTGAGTGGAAATTACAATGTGGATTAATTGTAATCTGCATTGCTTTCTAGTTTGTAATAATATCACTTTGTGACATATACCCTTTATAATTTGAGGGAAAAACAATCAAATCTTTTTGCTGAAAAATGCGAAAAACATGCAAGTTTTTAAAATCTCTTCGTTGGGCCCACCGTAGATGAGATTGACTTGTCTTTACACAATGAAGCATCCCAATTACATACAGGCCTTCCGTTTAATTGTCTCTCTGTCTTATTTAATAATCAGATGTTCAGATTCTGCAAATCAAAATGCCACAAGAACTTCAAGAAGAAGCGTAACCCAAGAAAGACAAGATGGACCAAAGCTTTCAGAAAGGCTGCTGGAAAAGAGTTGACTGTGGTAAGATGCTCAATTGAGTTTTCATTATTTATTTATACAATAAAAAATATCTTGTAGTCCTATTTCTTACCCCAAAATATTTTGTTTTTCGTCTTTAAGGACAATTCTTTGGAGTTTGAGAAACGCAGAAGTATTCCAGTGAAATATAACCGGCAACTTTGGGACAAGTCAGGTAATGTTTTTGCTTTTTTTAAATAAAAAAAAAACATATTTATTTGTTATGAGAGTGGAAAAGTTATATTTTAATATTTTATTACTTTCTTAGTTGAGGCAATGAAGAAGGTGGAGGAAATAAAAGTGAAACGACAGGCAAGATTTATCATGAACAGGTGAGAGGTTGATTTCTTTTTCATGTTATTGCTGCTGTTGTGCTTAGAAATGTTCGCTTAAAGATATTTTTTGCCTCTTTGCTGCAGATTAAAGAAGGGCAAAGAGCTGGGGAGAGAAGAGGCCATCAGCGAAGTCAAGAAAAATATTCACCTCATCAAAGCTCCTCATGCAGGTAAAGCTTTAGTTTCTGTAATTTTCATTAAAGTGATGTTTTTATTTTTAATTTTTGAATATTTTTTAATTGCGACATAAATGATGAAAAATGTGCAGCATTGTTAGGAGAAAGAAGGCTTCATATTTGTGAATTAAGGGAAATTGACCTGTGTTCTTACATTTTCACTGTTTTTACAGGCAAAGCCAAACAGCTGGAAGACAAAATGGTGCAGAGGTTACAAGAAGATGTGGAAATGGGGGATGAAGATGATTAACTTGAAACCCAGTCATTGTTTTGTTTCTTTGCTTAAACTTGGCTCCTTCATTTTATTTGAAGTTCATATTTCCAGAAATAACATCAGACACAGTGACAATGGACATGAGTTGGTTTTTTTAATAAAATGCATCCATAGCTGCCTGTCAATTTCTTCTGTGTTTAAAAATATCTTACATCAATGTTAAAAGGTTATCAATAATAAATTAACAGTTTGGTGAATATATCCAATCATCCTTTTTACTGTGATCATTTTGAAAGCTAAATAATTTCAGTTTAAGTTGCTGGATTTTGCTGCTAAATCACTCGACCTTTGTGTTTTTATGAACATTTTTAGAGGAAAGTAAGATTATCTGCTATTTACTTTCGTGTGCAGGAAAATAGTTCAACGTAATCAGATCATAGAAAAACAGGAACAATGTGTTCCACAGAATAAAAACAAAATATTGAATAACAGGGCTTTATTGCGGGGAAGTTATTAGTTTGGCTAAACATGAGCAAGACGTATGAATAAAATAAAAATATTTTACTTGTTTTTTTGTAATTCATAATATGAAATTGTATCGTTATAATTGTTGAAGTTGAAAAATAAAGAATAGACATTAAATAGAAAACGGAGCGGACATATTTGCAATAAAAGTACAGAAAATAATCGTAACAGCTTGATTAAACATAATGCAGCCATAAATTGACCCACATTGCGGTGAATGCTGCTTCCGCTGGATCTGCCCTATTTATACATACCGCTCAGGTTATCCGATCGCTAAGTGGGCGGAGTTTGAAGACTGAAGTTTGTACTCTTGAACTGAAGTTTGTGACTTTGCTGCACACTATGCAATACATAAACTAGAACTGAAATTTTTAGCGCGTGTATTGTTTGTTACTGTTGATTTCTCTGACAAACACCGTCTCACCGTGACGACTCCTCCCTCGAGCAGACAGTTTTCTGGCAGTCTTTGCGTCGCCGGAGATAAAAGGAGCGGACCCTGGCTCTCTGACATCGATTTGCTCGGCCTGTTGCTGTCGTCCTCTTGGCGCTGCCTCCGCTTCTTTTCATCTGCTAGAACATTGGGCTGCTCGGAAGGAAAAAAGCCACAGTTTGGAGAACAGATCCAGGCTTTTACTTTCCGGAAATGTCCGAACAAGGTGAAGGAATGAGGACTTTGGAGGAACAGCAGGTAAACCTTAACAATGAATCTGTTTAAGTGCGATTAGCGCAGCTAAAAGCAGTTTAAATAAGAAAACGTTGCAGGCGGTAAACGTCAAGCTAGTTAGCAGCTAGCTAATTTCTCAATCGTTGCTTCAGCTCTAAGAATTACTTGTATGTCAAACATTATTGGGTTGTTTTGGAAACTTTTACCAAACATCCATCTTTAAAAGAAAATCTGCGTTTACCTTAAAGGTGTATGCTATTTTAGCATGTAGCTTTGGGGAAACAACCGTTGTATGTTTACCTCATGGTGCTACTTTACTGTTGCAGTCCAGATTGTGCTTGATAAAATGTATTATTGCTGCTTTAAAAAAATGGTTTTGCAGCTATTGTAATTTATTGGGACTGTTTTTATCAACACACACTGCCCTGACTCTAACAGGAAATGGAGGACAAAGTCATCAGCCCAGAAAAAGCAGAAGAGGCCAAGCTGAAGGCCAGGTATCCTAACCTGGGAGCCAAGCCCGGGGGGTCAGACTTCCTCAGGAAAAGACTCCAGAAAGGGGTACGTTTCTTACGCAAACATTAGTTGTTTTTTTAAGTATGAAATATAAATCTGTTCGTATGAATCCCGTTTCCCATCCTCATTCTTGGCCTTCAACTCTACATTTCTAATATAAATGACATCCACATGTGGTAGCAGCAGAGCTAAGGAACTTGACTTTTATAGTCAATAGTTTTATACATACACTTTGGCACATAATTCACCTATTGGTGTAAAAGGAACCTTCAAGTAAGTTGATTCTGCGCAATTTATCCTTGTTTTCTACAATCAAAAAACGCAACTTTGTGTGGCTGTATGATGCAAAGAGTAGTAATTTGCTGTGTCATTATGCATGTCGTAAGTGTATTAAAATTTGAAATACTAATGTACTTTTTGGAAGGAAAATCATTAAAATATGTTTGTACACTTACAATCAGCTGTTTTAGAACAACTATATACAGCTTAAGATTTTACGTGTTGAAATGTTTCTAAAGAATGTGTGCATGTATGTTTCTGTGGCAAGTATCAAAGAGAACAGATATCTTTGCTCTTTGAATACTGCTGCATACCAGTTGTGCTCAGAACTGGAAATTTTCTACTTCATAGTGGAAAAAAAATCAACTGGAACGCTCTCCAAAGTTAGATTTCCCACTGGGAAACGGGGAGGAACTGTGACTAAGGCAGGCTTTGCGTTTCAACACGGCCGCTCCTCGCATCAACAGTGGAGGAAACGTGTTTATTTCGCAGGATACACATGTAAGAGTGTGTCTAAAATCAATGTTATGTCTGGCATAGACAATTTTAAACTGACCAAATAAAAAATGATGTTTGCTTTTGGAAAGTAAAGTATAACATGATGTTTGTAAGCGTTATTACAAACTGTTTATGGGCGTTGTCATGTTGAATTCTGACTTCTTAACTAGAACGTTGTTACTTCGAGTTTCCCCATTTCCCAGGTAACTGGAACGCAGCATATATGTACAGCTCTGGAAAAAATACACTGAACCGCACTGAAAACCTCCTGGTTATTCCACCAAATATTGATTCCTGAACTCATCCTGAGTTAAGATGTTAGTTTTGCTGTTTCTAAATGAACATGAACTTGTTTTCTTTGCATTATTTGAGGTCTGAAAGCTCTGCCTCTTTCTCATTATTTTGATCACTTCTCATTCTCTGCAAATAAATACTACATTTGTGCTTTTAATTTCAGATACATGTTTTCAGTAGTTCAAAGAATAAAGCAATAATGTTCATTTTACTCAAACATATACCTATAAAAAGTAAAATCAAGAGAAACTGATAATTTTAAGTGGTCTCTTAATTTTTTTCCAGAGTTGTATATATCCCATTTTCTCAATGGGTAACTCGTACCATAACCTGCAATAAGTGCCAAGAAACAGAGAGCGGGAGATTGAAAAAATGGGTTTCAGCCTTTTTACTTTTTCTTTTTTGTTCAGCCAAAGTATTTTGACTCTGGGGACTACAACATGGCCAAGGCCAAGATGAAGAACAAGCAGCTGCCGTCGGCTCCGACGGAGAAGACCGAGATCACCGGGGATCACATTCCAACCCCTCAGGACCTTCCTCAGAGAAAGACCTCCATCGTGGCCAGCAAATTGGCTGTTTGATACATTTTACTCATTTGCTACCATTCCATCACCCACGTTATATCTACCTGCTGTTTTTAGTCCTTTTTCTCTTTTCTTTGTTTTGCCTATGTATGTATTGTCTTAGAACTATTTGCATAAATTAGCCAAATGAACAGTTGACAGCTGTCAGAAGTCCAAAAGGGTAACTAAACATGTTGACGATCTTAACCAAGTACTTACTGACTTTTGAGCACACGCAAAAAAAACTAATAGTCTGGTTTAGCTCTGAATTTCGCATTTAAAGGATAACATGCTTCCATGTAAAGTGCTTAACGGTTCCTGCAGAGGTTATCTTTACATGACTGCAAATTAATCTAGTGAGATCTGGCTGTTTATAACGAAGAAAAAAAATATCACTACGATTAAAAAAGAAAAGTAAAGTCAGTCTGCGTAGATGTGAGAAATACATGTGCAATTTAAAGATATCCGCTTCCAATGTTAATCAGTTTAAATAGCAACATCAGGGCTTTATATTTTCTCTTTAAATCTTATGTACCATTTTGGGTCCATGGCTCTATTTAAAGTGCAGCTGACTAGCTTGTATTCATTTGCGTTAAACTAATGTCGATGCCATTAATTTACGATGACATGCTACTGGACTCCACCTCATCCTGACCTCTGAAAAATGGCCTTAAAGTAACGAACAGTCGTTCCTCTTGAGCAATATTTGCTCCCTCAGTGAGAATCTTGGTTGTGAGTCTTGGCTGACGCGCCTTTTGACTGGATTCACTTTGGATCACATGGGAAGAAATTCCCCGTTCATGTCTGGAGTGTGCATGTATGTTTACTGTGCTGATATGCTGTGCCATTTGTTTTGTAAATAAAATAGTTTTGCATAATATCTTAAATTCACTTGAGTTCTGGTCTTATTTTAGCTTAATCTTTTATGTGCAGCAAAGAGAGGAATTTTACAACTCTTTTGGACAATATTTCATTTTAAAGAAATTATAAAAATTTCTCATTTACATGTATGAAAGCAGTTCTACTTCATATGATACAGAATTATACATGCACAACTGTATTTGGCCAACCATTTAAAACTAGAGCTACAAATATCACACTTTTTGGGAAAAAAAGAAAATTTTAGACACCAGAAATTTGTCATTTTTTATAAGACCCAACATTTATCTTTATTTTAAAATTAAAAATGTAGCAAAAATATATTTTTTTTCTATGATGGAAGACTATGCAAAATAAGTAAAAGCACATAGATTTCCAACAAATACCTACAACCATATTTGATAGTTTGTGTCATTCTCTGTAGAAATTTAATGCAGATATTGCAAGAAAACTGGAAAAAAACATCCATTCATCCATTTTCTTGCACCCTTGTCCCTCAGTGGGGTCGGGAGGGTGGCTGGTGCCCATCTCCAGCTGACGGTCTGGGCGAGAGGCGGGGTCACCCTGGACAGGTCGCCAGTCTGTCGCAGGGCATGGAAAAAATCAAACATGTTTGGAGACATGGCAAACATATGGAAGGAGCACTAGTCAAATGAGAGCAAAATGTAACTTTTTGCCAGTCATGCAAGTTGATAGTTGGCTCAAAACCACCATTCCCACTAGCAAGCGTGGTTTTGGTTGCTGCACCATGCTGTGTGGATGCTGCTCAGCAGAGATGAGAAAGCTGGCCATCCAGTATGACTGAATTTGAGCTATTTTTGAAAAATTTGCACCATTTAGAAGTGAAATATTGGTAAAAACACAACTCTAAAAAACCTGGGTCTCCAAAATCTCAAATGGGGAATGAACACAAATGCATGCCATACTTTTGGATAAAAAAAACAACACATGGCTTTCTTGTTTGAAAGCTGCTTGAATTTTACATACCTGGTTCCTCCTTAAAGAACATATTAAATGTTGGTCCTAAAAAACTTAAAGGGGCACATAGTGCCATTCTATAGCACAATAACGTAACTATGTTAATTTCAGTTGTTATAAAATTGGTATATCAAATACGAGTTAAAAGAAATGTTACCTCATAATTTAACGCCTTGAAGTCATCACATCTCAAAACTACAGAACTACAACTACAAAACTACTCTTATCTGTTCACAGAAAGCTGTAAATCAGTTCCTGTTGGCTACAAATGTATGAATGTCTAAACTCCTCTGTGACCCACGTTTCACTTATTCAACTGGTTGTATGTGGAAAGTAGATAACTATTATTTCATAGTTCATCTTGTTGACTCTAGAAAGTGTGCTGTTTGCCATCATTCTCTATGTTCTCTATGTCTCGGTGTTGAAGCTGACATCATCTGTGCCTAAATCGGGCAAAACAAGGGGGATTTGGTGCTTGTATCTTTAATTCAAGGTAAAAACCAAACGTATCATGAACCCAAAACTTGTGCTCAACCAAGAATAGCACTGCTGTAATATATTTGCACTCAGGTGAAAGTAAGATGAAGCCATCCAAAAAAATTCTCAGGAGTGAGGAAGTATTTTGTCAGATGGCTACATAAACACTGAGAAAGTGGTGTCATCAGAAAGATATAATTCAATGTATAAATTATGGTTCAGTATTTTAAAGACTAAGGTAAAAAATACAAAAATAACATGATTACAAAGTAACAAATGAGGCAGAAAAAAACCCTTTTAATTCATAGTACCTCCACTCAATGTTTATCTTGTTGACAGAAATGGAAATAAGTAATGGCAGAAAGAACTCATCAGGTTGAATATAACGTTAGAACAAAAAACAAAAAACTCGAGTAAAAGGTGATACTTCTTAATACTATTACTCAAGTAAAAACATAAGGTGTTGTAAAACTAATGCTAAAAGTGCATTTTCCTCTGAAAGTTACTCAAACAATTGTAACAAACTAAATATCACCTAGCTTCTAGGTTATTTTCAGGTGTAAAATCTTACTCTAGTAATCATGCTAACTTTTTTGTAGTTAGCATGAGTGAGATAAAAATTATGACAAACATGACAAGTTGGGTTCAAATTATTCCAGTGATTTTGGGAGTTCTGGCTTTCCATACATAAGAACAGCTTTATTAGTATTTTTACCGCTAGAGGGCGCGGTTGACACACGTTGTGAACCTGTGTTGGGGCATGCGCAGCTGAGTGACAGCTGTCGGAGGAGGTGAATCCTCTAGTCGGCAGAGCGGAGTGAGAGCTGGAGGAGGATAGACTCGGGGACGTCGGCGTTTCTGTCCGTAGGAGTTAGCAAAAATGTTTTATCCCCTTCCGAGCGGGCGGAAAATGTCTCCGGAGTCTCTCTAAACAAGCTTAAAGACATGGCAGCTTTTGAACTTTACTCCAAGGTAGGCAGCGCCTGATAACGAGTCACTCAACGGTTTTTTTCTACCTACTTTTGTTAGCTTGTTATGATAAAATTGTAATTAGCAACTTTTTAGTGCCTGTTGAATCTCTTTTTAGTGAGTCAGGATAATTATATAGCACTTTTTTTTGCTACTCTGCCACATAAACCGCCTCTTATCCATCCACGTTATGCGCATGTCCGCTGCCAGTTACCTACGACTGCTGCCGCTGATGAAGTTTTTCCAGCCAGCTGTGTTACTGTAAGAGCAGAGGTTGGATTTCTCTGACCCGTTTCTTTTTCTCTCTTTCTCTTTGAAAAAAAATTAATCCAGAATGCCCATGTTTGGCTCCCAGATGCAGCAGAAGTGTGGAAATCTGCTGAACTTCTCAAAGACTACACTCCTGGTGACCTGACTCTGTCTCTCCAACTGGAGGATGGCACGGTAAGACAGGCCCAACCCCCCCGCCCCCCAAACAAACAAACAAACAAACAAACAAACAAACAAATCCAATAACCACACAGAGACACACCCAGAAAGGCTGAGATGAAAATTGGTTTAGGATGTTCTCGAAACGTCAAGCGCATATTTCTTTTGCACAAGCGCTGGAAGCAGAGCATAGTGAAATTACATGCTATGATGGATTATTCATGACAGCTTGGCTGTTGGGAGTATTTCTCATCATCAGGCAAAACAAACACCTTGTGGTGCTATTTACAAGTTAAACCGTGTGTGCATGGTTTCAGAATAAGTGAACTGACTCAAACTAAGTTTTTCTCCTGTGTTGCTGCTACCTGAAGGTATGATGTCGAGTTTGGGCATGCACGTCAGGTATGGAAATAAGGTCAAATATTATCTTGAGTGAACATGAACAGGCCAAGCAGAGAGGTTTTGCTGTTAGCTTCCATTTGAAGCATGATTGACAGTTAATAACTTGCATTTTTGCCCATTCTCAATGCCATCATTAGCTGACATTATAAATACTCTAACACCTTTTTTCTTGTTTTGTTTGTTCAGATTGTGGAGCACAACGTTGACCCCAAAACCAAAAACCTGCCCCCTCTCAGAAACCCCAACATCCTGGTGGGAGAAAATGACCTCACAACTCTCAGTTACCTCCATGAGCCAGCAGTGCTACACAACCTTAAAGTGCGCTTTATCGACTCCAAGCTGATTTACACCTACTGTGGTAATGAGCTTCATCTCCTTTGACTTGCACTATCACTGTCGGCGTAGACTTTGGAGTCTTACTCACTGCATGCGCTGACATAATCCAGAGTACCTTAAGCTGATTATTATGATGCATGCTTGCTTTTAAAGGAACACAACATGGATATGTCACTGATGATAAGATTGCAGAATTTGTGTTATTCAGTATTTTCTGCTTTATTAATCCAAAAAGCAAAATAAGTCGTTGTCTTGACTGAAACACCAGCATGTGATATGACTGAAAACTTGCTTAGAGCTAAACAAAATATAAATTTGTTGCTCTCAGTTAAGGTTGTGACTACACCTGTCATGATAAAAAATTTAGCTGGACAATAAATCGTCTCAGAAATTATTGCGATAAATGATAATATTGTCATTTTGGGACCATTTTCAACTAATAACGGAAAATTAACGCCTTTTGACCTCTGAAAGACTGATAAACTTTAATTTTGTACTCCACACAAGAATTGGAAAACATTTTAAATATCCAAAAAATAAAACACAGCCAACAACGACAACCCCCCCACCTCCCCACAAACAACTGAAACAGTAAATAAAACAGATTATGCAGTCTCTGTAAACAAAGTTGCCCTTCAAAAAATGCTAATCATCAGAATGGAAATTATTGAGCTCATTTAATTTATTATTAAATTAATTGATTATTGTGACAGGCTTAGTTGTGGTCACTCTTGCCAACTCAAAACAGACATTTTGTTGATGTTATTTTGTAGTTTTCATGTAAGAAAGATTTTTAATTTCAGTCAAAGTTTTTGTCAACTCATCTGTGTCAAATGCTTTTCCTGAAGGAATAAATTATTGAGGGCCTAAATCCATATGATTATTGTCACAATCAGCAATATGTCAATTAATCACATTATAAATTAAAATAAACTTAATAATTTCCATTTGCAGGTTTTATTATTTTTCTATTTTCTCTTTCTACCAAAAACTGGATGACAAATGTTTTCAGTATCGTGTTTTAGTCTCAACTAGCCCTTTTTTTGAAGGACAATACTTTTTTACAGAGACTTAATTATTCATTTTATTTGTTGTTTCTGATGTTCTGTTTATTTGTTTTGCTTATTTAAAACTTCTTCTAGTTCCAGTGTTAAAGTTTCATTAAAATTTAGAGTTTATTGATCTTTGAGAACATGCTCTTTTATTATTATACCATGACTATTATATATCTTAAAAAATATCACAAAGCAACAATATTTATCGTGGTAACTCTGGGACAGATTATCCTCCAGTATAATTTGTTATTGTCACAGGTCTACATTTTCAACTTTTCATTTGTAAAAGTAAGAAAAAGAACCATGTGTCATCTAAGAATGAACTTTTAGTTCTACTGGTCCACTTTAGGAATCGTCCTGGTTGCCATCAATCCCTATGAGAGTCTGCCCATCTATGAAGTTGACATCATCAACGCCTACAGTGGGCAAAACATGGGAGACATGGACCCTCATATCTTTGCAGTAGCTGAGGAAGCATACAAACAAATGTCCAGGTTTTGGTATTTTTGTTTTAAATTTTAGAGCCACCATAGAGATCTTTTTTGCCTTTAACTCTGACTCTCTTGAAGTTTTTTTTGCTTATGAATGTTCCTTTTTTGTATGTAGAGATCAAAGAAATCAGTCCATAATAGTCAGCGGTGAATCTGGTGCAGGCAAAACGGTTTCTGCTAAATACGCCATGCGTTACTTCGCCACAGTCAGCAGCTCGTCGGAGGAGACCAGCATCGAGGAGAGAGTTCTCGCTTCTAATCCAATCATGGAGGTAAAATTTTACCGCTGTAGGAAAATCTACAACACACGCTTAAGATTATGTTTTAACAGACAGTATTTATTGTTTTGTAGGCCTTTGGGAATGCCAAGACAACAAGAAATGACAACAGCAGCCGCTTTGGGAAGTACATTGAGATCGGTTTTAACAAGGATCTCTGCATAGTCGGGGCCAACATGAGAACCTACTTACTGGAAAAGTCCAGAGTCGTGTTCCAGGTAAATCTTCATGCATGTGGACAATGTGTATTCATGCTACTTGAGCATTAACTTAGAATAAGGCTGCAACTAACAATTATTTTGATATCGATTTATTCTGATGATTAATTGATTAATCAGATAACAAAGATGACCACATTCTGCACATTTCAGTTTTTTTGCTATATTAGAAATAAATAATGCAAATAAATAAATAATTTAATTAATCTTTTAAAATAAGAAAATACAAATTTTATTGCCTAATATTCAGATGTATAGCATTCATTTAGAGCAGGCTCTGTCACTTTTTAATATTAAATATGTATGTATTATGTAGAGTTTTGACTTAATTACTGCTTTCAGTATGTTGTTCTTTCAGCAATTGGCCATTTTGAGTCTGTATACTCCAGTTAATTAATCAATTACTAATTTAATTTCAATAATTGATTAATCTGACTAATCATATCAACCTTAAATTTTTTTAAATTATAACTTCACTGTATCTTTATGTGATTTTATAGAACAGATCAACACCAAGTTGCTCACAGTTGAGCATGTAGAAGGAATATTATGGATCATTTTTAATTTTGATTGTGACAAATGTAAACTAACACCACAATGCATGATTGTCCAATTCAGCTTCACTGTTTGGTTTATCAGATTAACTCCTAACAGAAAACACTGAAGTTTATGGTAATAATATGACAAAATGAGGGAAAATTTCTGTGAATGTGCCTCACTCTCCATCTTTTTGCATTTCCTGCAGGCTCACGGAGAAAGAAACTACCATATATTTTACCAGCTATGTGCCTCTTCACACCTGTCAGAGTTTAAGACCTTCAAATTAGGTCTGACGCAATAAAACATAATTTTTAGTATATTTTGGAATATAATATGGCCAGTAATAATAAAAATAAAATGATCTCACTTGTTGTTTTAAAGGCTGTGCAGAAGACTTCTGCTACACTAACCAGGGTCAGAGTCCCGTCATCGATGGAGTCGATGACGCCAAAGAGATGTGCAACACATGGAGGGCGTTCTCACTATTAGGTATATATAAATTAAGAGAAAATGATCAGTTTCTCTGATTTTACTTTTTATAGGTATACGTTTTAGTATTGTTCTTTTATTCTATGAACTGCTGACGACATGTCTCTGAAATTACAAGCACAAATTTTTAATTTATTTGCAGAAAATGAGAAATGGTCAAAATAACAAAAACGATGCAGAGCTTTCAGATTTCAAATAATGCAAAGAAAACAAGTTTAGATTCATTTACATTCTAATGTTTTTACTCAGGTACTAATATTTGCTGGGATAACCAGGAGGTTTAGTGCAGTGGGCGCTGAGTTTTTTTAGATAGATGACTTCGATTTAGATTATTTGACACGGTTGTTTTTTTGCTCACATTTAGGAATTGGTGAAAGTGATCAAGTGGAAATTTACCAGATTCTTTCAGCTATTCTCCATCTCGGCAACGTGGATGTAAAAGATCAGTCATCTGACAGATGCAGCATCCTGGTAAGCACTGATTTCTCTCTGATCCAATAACTCTGTTTTTACATAGTTCATTTGTAGCATTTCCTTTTCCATTTAAGACATGTGTTCAGAATACAGAGGTGTTTACGTCCTGTTTTCCCAGCCAGATAATGCCCACCTGGTGGTCTTCTGTGAGCTTATGGGAGTTCCTTGTGAAGAAATGGCCCACTGGTTGTGCCACAGGAAAATCCAGACGATCTCGGAAATCTTTGTGAAGTCTGTTTCCAAAGAGAATGCGGTGCATGGGAGGGATGCACTGGCCAAACACATTTATGCCCGACTCTTCGGCTGGATCGTGAACAATATTAACAATACGCTGGCATCTACAGTGAAGCAACACTCATTTATCGGTGTGCTCGACATTTACGGGCAAGTTTATCAGCTTCTTCACAGTTTTTCTGTTATTGCTCAACAGTTTACAAAGTTAAACATATTTAGGGTTGGAATGATTCATCGGATTATTTCTGATGAATACTGAAATAATAATTTAGTTTTCTGGAGTATACAGATTGAAATAAAACGCAATTTATTGAAACAGCAAGTATTTAGGTCAAAAGGGTTCAAAAAATACATACAAAAATAAACATTTGCCTGTAAATATGCTCTACCCAAAATTCCTCAAGCGGCATTTTAGCTTCACACAGTTGAAATTCTGTTAAGAAAATCTCTTGTTAAACATTTTATGCTATCCAAAAATAACCAGCACATTATCATTACACTGTTTTGATGCATCCTTTGCTACAAATGATACACTAAAGGAAGGCTATGCTATTTGATTTTAGACAATAAAATGTTTATTTTCGTCTTCAAAATAGGAATTGAATTGAATTATCTGCATCTTTTAATACATTAGAAGAAAAATCTTCAAATTACGGCAATTATTTTCATTCGATTAATCATCAGAATAATTGATAGATTAATCGATAACTAAAGTAATCTTTAGTTGAGGACCTATATGTATTTTTCTTCAGATTTGAGACATTCGACGTCAACAGCTTTGAGCAGTTTTGCATCAACTATGCCAATGAAAAGCTTCAGCAGCAGTTCAACCTGGTGAGAATCTGCTAAACATTGACTAGTTTGTGTCCAAATGGAGAATTCATCCCTCATTTTTCGCTCTTTCCAGCATGTCTTCAAGCTGGAACAGGAGGAGTACATGAAAGAGGAGATCTCCTGGACGTTGATCGACTTCTGCGACAACCAGCCGTGCATTAATCTCATCGAGGCCAAGCTCGGCATTCTGGACCTCCTGGACGAGGAGTGCAGAGTAAAATGGCACTATTGTTTTTTTTTAAGCTGCCATTGGAAGTGTGTCCACCGCTCTGGGCTCCAACACACTTAATGTGGAGGTTATGACTAATGCCATGACTAACTGATGTGTCAGCGCTTCCTCTTTCCACAGATGCCCAAAGGTTCTGACGACACATGGGCTCAGAAACTGTACAACACCCACCTGAAGCAGGATGCTTATTTTGATAAACCCAGGTTATCAAACGAGGCTTTCATCATTCACCATTTTGCTGACAAGGTAAAACGTAACTCTGTGGTACGCAGTGCAGCTCCAATCGCCTTTTGATGTTAGGTTTGGACTTGCAGATGTTTGGGTTTGTCATCGTTTCCTAGTTGGGGAAAAGTCATTACTCAGAGGTGAACATTTTGGTAATTGAATGAATACCCCAGTGGAAAATTTTATGCTTTTCTAGACTCTTGAAAGGTTTTGCACACGCTGGAGAACTAGTTGTAGTGGGATCATTTCCTTTTCGATTGCAGCATCAATTAAAAAATATTTTTAAAATTTTCATTCGTTGTGTGCTGCTTTTCAAAAAGTACTGCATCACTTAATTCAACTGGTAACCTGTTCAATAAGTTGTTCTTTGTTGATTTTCTTTTAATCAGCGTGTCTGTGACATCCTGTCTCAGCGTTTCATTGATTAGCTCACTAGTTTTTTTTGTCATTAAGATAAATAAAACAAAATATTTGTCCATGTCACCCATTCCTGATAATAGTTCAGACTTTTGCAGACTCTAAAACATTTTCTGACTCGATCACCCTCTGTCTACCTTCATTCGTCTTCCATTCAGGGTTTAATTTCATTTATTTGCACGTTAATTGATATTTCTATAAATGTGCCAGAATTAGCCAAAAGGGTCTTTTTCATCAATGCTCAATTTGTCCTACTTAAAACAAAGTTTATGCAAACAAAATGAAAATGACTGAACCACACAAATTCTCTCAATAAATACAAAAATAATCCATCAATGCAGACAATGAAAACAAAACAAAGAAATTACTGTGCAGTGTTAGTTTTTGGTTGCAGTCAGGACCAAAATCTAGTTTCTGTGATCTGTTCCTTTGTGCCTAGGTGGAGTACCAATGTGTCGGATTCCTGGAGAAAAATAAGGACACTGTCAACGAGGAACAGATTAATGTGCTGAAAAAGAGCAAGGTGAAACTTTCTCTCTACCATTTATTAGCAGATGTTATTCTTTGTGGACATTAGAGCCAGTTTTATTGGATTTTAATGCTTTGCCAGCTGAAAAAAAAAAGTGCGTTGAGAAATTTATGTGTTGCAAGTTTGTGGGCACACACCCGGGAATTGTTTAGACAAAACTATTGGAGGAAATACTCCCACCTCTGATTGTTTTTAACCAGAAACACTGCCATCTGCTGTTTGGCGAGTCCTTTTAGTGTTTCCTGCCTTTTTTTTTTTAAATAATAAACTTCTGTTTTCTAGTTTGATTTACTGCTGAAACTGTTTGAGGATGAAGAAAAACTAAAAGCGCCAACTAGCAAGACTTCCAGTAACACTGGAAGACCTGGGAAGTCTCAAAAGGAACATAAGAAAACTGTCGGACTGCAGGTGAAACCTTTAAACACGAACAATGTGTGATCAAAATTGAACTTTTATTCTGTTTTTGCAAAGAACAAAAACAGAAAGCACACACGAAGGATTTATCATTGTCTTTTATTTCTTAGTTTCGACAGTCTCTATACTTGCTTATGGACACACTAAATGCAACATCGCCTCATTATGTGCGCTGCATCAAACCAAATGACCGTAAAGCTCCATTCACGTGAGGATCTCTGTTTCCTTTAGTTATCGCAAAGCTCAAGTAAAAAGCTTATGCATTCATTTATGTTTTTCTTAAATTTAAAGTCTGGACCCAATGAGAGCCGTGCAGCAGCTTCGAGCGTGTGGCGTCCTGGAAACAATCCGCATCTCTGCAGCAGGATTCCCATCTAGGTACAAATCTGTTAACACAAGTTTGTTTTTATAATAAATATGGTTGGAATATACTTTCTCATGTAATTCATAACGCCTCAGATGGACCTATCAGGAATTTTTTGGTCGTTATCGAGTCCTGATGAAGCAAAAGGATGTTCTGCCTGATAGAAAACAAACCTGCAGAAACCTTCTGGAAAAACTTATCAAGGTGTGTTTGAATTTAAGAATAGCATTGATTGATTATGTGTAATTAAAAACATTTATGAGTGCTTGGTGTTTTTGTCCTTAGGACCAACAGAAGTACCAGTTTGGCAAAAACAAGATCTTCTTCAGGGCCGGCCAGGTGGCTTACCTGGAGAAGCTGCGTTCGGACAAACTGCGTTCAGCTTGTGTGGCCATCCAGAAGACGATCCGCTGCTGGCTCGCCCGCAAAAAGTACCTGAGGATGAGACAGTCCGCCATCGTGATTCAGAAACATGTACGGGCTCAGCAAGCACGCAGGTGGGTGGATCATTTACAGCAGGACGAGAGGCGCAAATGCATGTCGGAAGTGTATTTTTAATGTGTTTATTTTTTGTTTCTCCTTTTAGTTATGTCAAGTTTCTGCGGCAGACCAAAGCAGCTATCGCTATTCAGTGCAACGTGCGAATGTGGTCTAAAAGGAGACATTTCCTGCAGCAGCGCTCTGCTGCTGTCACTGTTCAGCGTGTTTGGAGGGGCTGTTTGGCTAGGAAGCATTACTTCAAGGTAAAGTCAAGACTAATTCTGGTTATATCAGGAAGAACTTCATTATTTTGACTATTTAACTTAGTGGTGTGCAAACCTATTGCACTGTGAGCCACAATTACCTTATTCTTTCTAATTTAAAATGCTACATCATTTTATTGTAGCATAGTTACCCATATCCTCTTTTTATTGCTGATTAAAAGAAATTGACCCCAAAAAGTAGAAAAACTCCTTTTACATTTTGAATCTACATTGATTTACAGACCGCTTGCCTGCAAGATTAGATGAATTTGTTATATTAAAGTGCAGAAAGTAATGATATATAAAGTATTATAAAAGGAATCAGTTTAGAAAATAATTGTATATATTTTTAGAATTTTTTTTAACATGTGATACAAATTTAATTGTCTGCCATTTTATATTAACGGCTAATAGTTTGCAATAAGTCAACTTCAGCTCTGGAAAAAATGAGGAGCCCACTGCACTGAACCCCAATGAAAACCTCCTGCTTTCCCCACTAAATGTTGATTTCTGAACTCTTCCTGAGTTAAAACATCAGTATTACTGTTTCTAAATAAACATGAACTTGTTTTTCTGAAAGCTCTGCATCTTTTTAGTTATTTTGACCATTTCTCATTTTCTTCAAATAAAAACAAAAGTTTTGCTTGGAATTTCAGAGACATGTTGTCAGTAGTTAATAGAATAAAAGAACAACATTAATTTTACTCAAACTTGTACCTGTAAAAAGTAAAACCAGAGAATCTGATCATTTTGCAGTGGTCTCCAGTGCTGCATGTGTGACTAGACGAGCACTTGCAGTGGTATGTTTTTGAGAATATGTTTTTTAACTTGACATTCTGTTCTTGTCTGTCGCTCCCCAGTTGCTGTATGAGCAGAAGGCCGTGGTGATCCAGAGGATGGTGAGAGGCTGGTTGGCCAGGCAGCGTTTCCGACGCGCCATGGAGGCCGTCGTCCTGCTGCAGAGCTGCGTGCGCCGCATGAGAGCCAAGAAGGAGTTGAAGAAGCTAAAAGTGGAGGCGCGTACAGTGGAGCACTTCAAGAACCTGAACATTGGGATGGAGAACAAAATCATGCAGCTGCAGCATAAGATAAACGAGCAAGTGAGTTTTGTAGCAGTCTGTAGAGGAGTTTTCAACAGCAATTTTCTGTTTGTTAATTTTTCTGTCCACTTTGTTTTAACTCAACAAATACATTTTAATCCAGCTGGAATTAAAAGATTGTGCATTGATGCTTAAATAGAAAATCATTAATTCAATTTATCCTAAATGCCAAAAAATTATTTTTTAATGGAAACCAAGGAACTTTAGACTCCTGTTCAATTCACTGGTGTCAGAAGGGAAAAAAGCAAGTTTCCAACTATTAATCTGTCTGCACATCAGCCTGAACACCTCCCTTCCTTCCACATTAAAACCTGTGGTTTTCCCAGATTCTCTATTTAAAGGAATTTATTAAGCTAAATTCACTTTTTGCACAGTTTTAAGCTTTCATTTGGTTCTCAGCTGCTTCTAAAAACAGCCCAATTGTGGCAATAATTTAATGTTTTTTGATGTCTGGAAATGAGCTGTTCCAAAAACCTCTTGAATAAGTCATGTAGTGTTGCCTAACAACAATGGCGACGTCCAGCCTGTCACCTAGCAACCCAAGTGGTGCTCCAGCATGTTTGGTCAGCTGGTTTTACTGCTGTACTGGCTGCTGGAAAAAACTGTTGTTTACTGGCCATTCAGAAACGACTTGCTGCATCCTTGTTGGTTGTGCAGGAGGCTCCAATTCTGCTTTTCAAAGATGTACAGCTTTTTAATTGCTCATTTGTTTGTAGCCATTTTTAAGTGTGAGTCTAATTGTTGAGTTGAGGGTGTGACCAGCAGCAGATTATTTGGATTTAAAGTGACAAGACGCCCTGAAAGACTTCATCCTGATTTAATTTATCATGTTTTGTATAGCCCATGGATATATCCTGACCTGCTTAAGGAAGCATAATAGGCCACCTTTATTCATACTTAAAAAATACACAATGCAAGAAATGACAACTCTGGAAGAGCAGTGGGTCTTTTGTGGTGCATCATTAGACACAAATATGATTTTCTCTGCAATTTACTCTGTAATCACCTGAAAGAATGCTTCTAATAAAACTCTGGGTCATTGGCGTTGTCATATCACATGCAAATCATGTGTCTGCGTTTCCCCCCTGCAGCACAGAGAAAACAGAGAGTTCACAGAGAGGCTCAGTGTTCTGGAGAAGACCCACACGACTGAGAGGGAGAAACAGTGCAGAGAGATAGAAAACCTGCGCTCTTCAGAGCAGGAGGCCAGAGCCAAAGCAGAGACGGTTCCCTCGCTGCTGGAGCAGCTGTCCTTCCTTCAGGAGGAGCTGGAGAACACCCGCAGGGAGAAGGATCACCAGGAGGAGCAGACAAAGATCTACAAAGAGCAAACACAACAGGTAGGCCTTAACCTTCGACAACATCAGGTGATTTGAGCAGATTTTTTTAGCAGCTTATCTGCTAATGATCTGGAATGTGGAGAAATTACTTTCAGTGACATTCAGACAGATACATTTAGACAAATTTCCACAACCTTCAAGGCTAAAATTCAGTTTCTTGTAAATTTGAGGCTTCATGTTATGTTTATCAAACATCCATCTCTTCATGATAATTCATATTTCTAGCTGTCTTGATGCGAAAATTAATGTGCCTACAAAGATTGGAGATTCCTTTCATTTAAAATTGTATGTATTATTCCTAATACATACAGCTTAAGCTTTTGGATTTCGATTGCGGGTTACAGTGTGCCGTGGTAGGAGTGGGTGATATAGTGATAAAACTTTTAAGTTCATATCTTATGACACTATTGTGATAACGGTAAGAACTATTTCTTACTTTTTTAGATAACCGTATGGCTGTGACTTCATGACACAGCAGTAGTAGTCCTGCAAATTCAAATACTGCTCTTGAAAAACAAACCCATTTAGGGCACCAGTCACAGAAAGAAGTGTGATTTGTGTCCCTACAATGCAAGCAATAAGTGCATTTAATTTAAATTTTTGTTTATATTTATTGATGCACTTTAACTGAACGAACAGTAGAGAAAAGTAGTAAAAATAACAAACTGTTTTCGGAGTTTTTAAACATCAAAAGTTTGAGATTATTGTGAAAACGATGAATCAAAAATCTTATCATGATAAGAAATTTTCCACGAACAATAAACGGTATGATAATCTCTTCAAAATCCAAACTGAGTGATTACTATAAACATGTCCTGCTCCAGAGAATCCATGAGCTGAATATGAAGAACAGTTTGTTAAACAGCAACTTGGAAGAACTAAACGAGGAATTCTCCGAACAAGCTCAGCATTTGGCAGGTAATGGATCCACTGGATCTCTAAAAACCTACATCAATGTTTAAGTGTTGGAAATTAAGTAAAAATGAACTTTTTTTACTCAGAAATTAAAACCAACTTGGAGAACACCAAACAGCTGGAGAAGGACTTGACAGAAGAGCGCTCTCGCTACCAAAGTCTCCTCAGCGAGCATCTGCAGCTGGAGGAACGGCACAAGGACCTCAAAGAGGAGATGAACATCACCTTAGTAAGGAAGATTTTCCTTTTTTGTATGGCAACAGACGCTGATTTGACAGTTTTAAAGAGCTCATATAGAGTGCTTTAAACATTTATTCATATTCCTTAAACCTTTTCACATTGCAACCACAAATGTTCAGTGCTTTTTAATTGGATTTAATTGCAAAGATGTGCAGAATTGTAATGTGGAAATCTCTGTTTTTACCAAATTTGCAGATGTAAACACTGAAAGGGTATCCCAAACTTTTCAAACTGCTTGGTGAAACTGGGCCTGTCTCACTCCGGATCCTCTCTCTCTTTTATTTTTAATTTGAAAATGTTATTAAAATTCTTATTCCAAACAATATTACATCCAAACTTTACTATTTTTTAATGTCCTACGAAAATTT
Organism: Poecilia reticulata; assembly: GCF_904066995.2. Lineage (NCBI taxonomy): Eukaryota > Metazoa > Chordata > Actinopteri > Cyprinodontiformes > Poeciliidae > Poecilia > Poecilia reticulata. The sequence continues at coordinate 25,732,460 of NC_088835.1, read as the reverse complement.
CAATCCAGATTCTGATATCCTTTAGGTGTGAACCTAACCCAGGCTGATGTCTTTTGCAGCCTGTAACAGGTTGGTTTTCTTCCATGATTTATATTTAGCTCTATTTATCTCTGCTTTCCAGTCCCTGGTGAAGAAAATATTCCCACAGCATTATGGTGCCACCACCATGCTTCACCATGCTGATGTTCAGAGTTAGTTTTCCAGAATAGTCTTTTGCATGCAAGCCAAAATGTAACTTTTCATGTCACGATTGCCTACTACTTTGCGTTCTGTGTAACATACACTGAGGTTTGTGGTTGTAACATGGCAAGATGTGAAAATTTGAATGGTACTGTATATCAAATTTTATTTGGTCATATAAGTTGGGTAGCAGTTCCAAATAATAATAAAAAACTGTTTTAATAGAGAAAGTTTAAAACTGATGTATTCAATCCAAGATTCACCCAGCTGTTTGTTGCTTCCTCTAGCAAGTAACTTGACCAAGTTGTATAATAGTTTTGTTTTCACTTGCCAAACTATGACATTTCCTTATTTAGAGGAATTATTTAGTAATTTTTCAAGCATGACTCTTAATTGGGTTTTATGAAGCTTATTTTTTGAGAAATATAAATGGATTCCAGAACTATGTAGACATCGCTGTATATTAATATTAATCTTGTTTATCTTAAATGTTCCTTTGTGTCCCTAATAAGATTTCAAACCAGTCCAGTCACCAGAGGACAGACTCCAACTACAGCAGTATCTCATCTGAGTTTTCTCAAATCCTGAGCTCCTCTGAAGATGAAGACAGTGCCATTCAAGCAGAGGTAATCTTTAAAACGCTCATCATCTGCAGATGTACAAGTGTGACTTCAGACAGATATTATGGATAAGAATTAGATGATATGTTTATAAAGAAATGTTTAAAATCCTGGTTAGCTTAATTGAGTCGTAATTTATAAGAAATATTGTGAAAAAAAGTTAAAAGTTTTCCTTTCTCCGTTCTGTATGTAAATATTGTTGTACTCTCCCATTTTAAGAATTTTACACTTTCAAGACGGCATTGTAAATATGAACTTAATTAATGTTTTGTCCTTTATTTGCCTGGTGGGGAAAAAAAGGACCAACTAACTTGCTTAGTTACTTACTTTACTTGGCTAGCTTATCTACTTTACTTACTTACTTACTTACTTACTTACTTACTTACTTAACTTACCTACTTAACTTACCTACTTTACTTGGCTAGCTTATCTACTTTACTTATTTACTTACTTGTTTAGCTTACCTACTTACCTACTTTACTTACTTACTTACTTACTTTACTTGGCTAGCTAATTTACTTACTTGTTTAGCTTACCTACTTACCTACTTCCATACTTACTTTGCTTGGCTAGCTTATCTACTTTACTTATTTACTTACTAGTTTAGCTTACCTACTTTACTTACTTACTTTACTTGTTTAGCTTACCTACTTTACTTACTTTACTTGGTTAGCTTTCCTACTTTACTTACTTACCGTATTTTCCGCACCGGATTATAAGGCGCACCTTCAATGAATGGCCTATTTTAAAACCTTTTTCATATATAAGGCGAACCGCATTATAAGGCGCATAGAGTAGACGCTTCAGTTCAGGTTGCCAATTTGTTCCGTACTCTATTATTACACATCTACATTTGTAAAGAACTGGTCCCCGAGTACTTTATATGGTAGGCTGCCCCAGTCATTGTTTCACTCACGGTGTTGCGATATTGTGCCCAACTGCTTTCTGGGTAACACAGACCAACCGACACGTTTTTGCAGTGTATTGCTGATATCGGTCCATGTTTTTTGGTCTTAATGCTCCAGAGCGGATAATCTGCCAAAGAACACGTACAACCCTAGAAATGAACGTGTTTTTTTTTTTTTTTTACATGACTGTAAAATAGGATGACACAGCTTCTGTTCAAGTTCTATAAATATCACAGCTGCTTGATGTGAACTATGCATGATGGAGTAGAAAACATTTCCTTGTGCTTCACAAAAAATATGGGAAATAGAAATTTTTTGTAATTTACTGCAGTTCTGTTTTATCTGTGTTTGTAATCCTCTAGCAGTCCAGTGCCTTAGTTAAATCAATATGATCTGTCTAATCTAATTAAAGTTTGCCTGTATTTTGGCAGGACGACGTCGAGACTAAAGTGGACCTGCCTATTCTTCTAAAGCTTCAGAAAAGGGTGAAGGAGCTGGAGGGAGAAAATCGATCTTTATGGAAAAAGCTGGGTAAAAAGGAGGAAGCCCAACAAGAAAAGGACAAAGTATGAAATCCCCCTATAAACATTTATCTAAAGTTCAGCTATTTGGTGTTTGAATCTTACATGATATCTTTCTGTAAAACAAACAAGGAAGTGGAGAAGCAGACAACTTTTGGCAGGACAGAACTGGACGTAGAAAAATTGAAGGTGTGACTTTCCTTATTACTGAATCTGAAATATGCATAAAAACAAAAAGTAGTTCTAGATTTTTGATCTTCTGCCTGTTTTCTAATGTAGCGGCAAGAGCTGGAGTCGGAGAACAAGAAACTGAAGCAGAATCTGAATGAGCTGCGGAAGTCTCTGACCAGCGAGAATAGCGATTTGGCGCCCCCTGCTGCTGGCTCTCTGCCTTACAACATTCTGCTGGAACAACTCAGTTCTTCCAACGAGGAGCTGGAGCTGCGTAAAGAGGAGGTGCTGCTCCTCCGTTCGCATATGGTTCGTCAGGAAGCTCTTAAACACAGGGTGAGAAGTTACATGGACTGCATGTGTTCTTCATAATCATATTAAAATGTAATTAATAAAGGAACTCTCTGTTTAAATAAAAATTTAATTCCAGGATTCTGTACTTGGAGAAAGTGTGAAACTGGATCTCGGTGAAATCCACTCATTACAAGATTCTGACAGGTGAGAACCACCTGGCTCTGTTTTTATGCTGCATCCTGCCAAACAGTTTTGAACATTTCTCAAATAATTTCTAATCAATAAAACAAAAATGCACCTGAAGGAAATGCACGAACTGTGCAAGTTCTGTCTTCTAAGATGTGAGAAGCATAACTGAACACAATTAATTTGTATACCATATAAATGTTATTCTTGCGTAAAAATAACACATTAATCAGCCCAAATAATTGAGACTTTCAAAATGTATGTTTTTATTTGAGTTGTATTAATGAATTTAAAGCTAGAAATCATTCTTAGAATTTCTAGTTTTAAATTAAAACATAACAAGAGGCAGAAGCTGACTGAACTTCATCAGAGGTTAGGAATTTTATTTAGAAATAATTTTATTTAGAAACGTGAATAAAGAGGAGAACCCCCCCCCACACCCATGAAAATTTAAAACAATTTTAGTGTGTTTCTGCTTCAGCTAACAGATTTTAAATGCGATTAAACTGAGAAAACAAAGAAAAACAAACTTGACAATATGTAATCATGACGTTTTGTTTTCCTTAATGTATTTTATATATAAGATGTTTAGTGCCACTTCAGTAGTAAATAACTGCTTGTAAAATTATGTGTTGCTATTTTTTTAATCTACAACAGTAAAATAATTGAGAATTCTTCCTATTTCTCTCTCTTAGTAAATCAGCTGTTAAGACTGCCTTTGTCTTCTCTGGTTTCTTATATGGGAACTCAACTCTTTCTAATTGGAGATGTTAATGCCTGCGGTCACTTTCTGATGCTTCTCCTTCAGGTCCACTGATATTCACACCCTGAATGAAGATGGAGAGCTGTGGCTTGCTTATGAAGGCTTGAAAGAGACAAATAGGTAATGATGCAATATCCTGTACATCTATGAGGCTTTATACCAACAACATGGCTGAAAAACATAACATGATATAAGCATTTCCTATCAGTTGATTAGATAGTCATTGATTGTCTTTTTTTTTTGTCTTGAATATCTGAAATACCGCAAAACTGGTGCCGTGACCTTTTCTGTTTTATCCATAGTTTTCAGGCTACACCGTTGTTTTTTGTTTTTAATCAGCTATGATGCAAAACTTTAAACTACTGCTGCGCAAGTTACTCAACAGGTTGTTGCTAGGTAACCAAAACGTGACTGAGTTTCTAGGTAACCAAAACGTGACTGAGTTGCTAGGTAACCAAAGAATGAGTGAGTTAGTTGATCTCACCAATCTTGCTTAGCTGGGCTGAGCAGCTAAAGCCTTTCCTCTGCCTACATCTCCCAGAATGCTGTGCGGTTCTGTGAAATTATTGGATATTATATCAAACACATTATCTGTTGATATTGATTACATGTCTATTGTGACATATCTTATTGATTTATTGTCCATCGCTAGTTTATAGCCATCGTAAAAAGGATTTCGTACATATTTTATTCATATCTGAGTTTAATGGTTGGCTTTTCACACATTTTAATTTTGGTCTTATCTTTGTGGACATAGAATGGCTCAGCGCTGTATGTGTGTGTTGTTTTCTGTTTATTTGCATGATAAAACACTAGAACAAACTGAGTGAGTGTGCTCTTTATTTTCTACCCTGAATCCGATCACGATCCAAACATCCTGCAGGCTTCTGGAGACCCAGATGCAGGAGCAGGAGGGTCTTCATAGTGAGAAGAACAGGAAGCTGACTGAGGAGATGAACAAACTGAGGTCTGAAAAGGAGCATCAACAAAAGCTGCTGGCTATGAGCCTCCTTTTACCCGAAGATGCCCGAATAGATGCTAGCCTGAAGCACGAGATAACTCGGCTCACCACTGAGAATCTGGTGGGTTTTTTTTCTGGATTTGTGATCGCTCCTTCTTCCTTTTTAATTACCTCAAACCAAGTTCTGATGTTTCCGACATTGCTGTTTCTTCATAATGGGATTAAGACGTCGATAGAAATTCTGATTTCATCATTAATTAATTTTTTTTCATTTCAGGAACGAATGGAGCAACAACAGAAACAGGATAAAACAATACGCAAATTGAAAAAGCAACTTAAGCTGTATATGAAAAAAGTGGAAGATCTAGAAGGTAATCCAGTCATACTACATTTGAAAATATGAACCCATATTTTTTTTAAAATCACAATCTGGATAAAAAGTAAAGCAAAATTTATCAAATCAAATAGTTTACATTTTTATTTATGTCACTTATCCTGTGTAGTGTCTTATGTCTATATTATAACTTATTATTATTATTATTATTGCTGTTATTTTATTTTAGTTTTTATTATGAGTAGCATTATTTTTATCATCAGTAATGAATAACAAAAAAGAAATTTGACTTTTTTTCTCAGATTAAAGTCAGAGTTTGACTTGTTGACATCACAATTAAAAAAATTGCAACCTGGCAGTGATCTGATTGGTTCTCATAATATTTTTCTGTTTAATTTAGCGAACGCTCTCCAGACGATTAGCTCTTCTGAGGCGAGCATGCCGGTCCGACCGGTGCAAATCGCACGCAAGGAGAAGGAGTTCCAGGGCATGTTGGAGTTCAAGGAGGACGACACGGGTCATTTGCTCAAGAACCTGGTCGTAGGTGCGTGTTGTTCCAACAGCCTATCTGCTTCATGTGATAAAAGTAGGTCAGGATGCTTCTTGTTTTCAGTGACTGTGGTGATTTTCACAGATCTGAAGCCTCGCGGCGTCGCAGTCAGCTTCACTCCAGGGCTTCCTGCCTTCATCATCTTCATGTGCCTTCGATATGCAGACAATGTGAACGACGACAGGAGACTCAGCACTCTCCTCAATTCTACAATCAGCAGCATCAAAGGCGTCATCAAGGTGCCGCATTTAACCTCGATCGGTTGAAAAACAAACGCCAGGGTTTATTTTTAGATTAATTTGGACTGATTTCCAGCAAAAATTTTGAGAAACTAATCTATGTGTTTATCTTTAGACGCATTGATTACTGCAATGCTAAAACCAGGAAGGTAAAGCACATCACCCCAGTTTTACGTCCTTACACATGCTCCCAGTAGAACCAGGCCCAATGCTCTTCCAATCTGGAACAAACCTCCAGAAAACTGCAAAACAGCTGAAACACAGAGTTCCTTTAAGTCAAGGCTTCTCCTTCCCTCTGTTTAGAGTTGAATTTGGTTTCCCTGCAAAAACACAAAATCTGATTGTTTTTGGTAAATTTCAAATGCAAATATCTTATTACAGTTGAAATAAGGCAAAAATAACTTACAAGTAAGTTTTCTACAAGACATAAAGCTTGTTTTAAGTCATTAATTCCTTAATATTGATCAAATTGTTTCGATATTTCACTTGGAACAAGACATTTTCTCCACAAGTGAAAAAATATGCTAGTGGAACTTGTACTTTTAAAATTAATATTGAAGATTTATTGACTTAAAACCAGCTCCTATACCTTGTTGAAGTTGCTTATGGGATAGTTTTATCTTATTTCTAGTGTCTGAATATATTTACACTCAAAGTAGAACAAAAGTACTTGGTAAGATTTTGTGCTTTTGCAGTGTAGTAGTAACTTGATGTGTATTTGCTTGATAATTTTGATGATTTAATTTGACAAACTTTTTTGTTTTTGCTTGTTTAATAATTGGTGACTGTACGACGTTTTTATGATGTAAAGCATTTTGATTCGCCTTGTTGCTGAAATGTGTTTTATAAAAAAAAACTTGATTTGCAGAGAAAAGGAAATGATTTTGAGGTGGTGTCGTTCTGGCTGGCCAACACGTGCCGGTTAATGCACTGTCTGAAGCAGTACAGTGGAGATGAGGTGAGCATCAGAAAAGTGAAACGTCGCTCCTTAAATAAAGCTGCGTAATCATGTAATTAATCTTCCCTGCAGGTGTTTATGGTGCACAACACTGCTAAGCAGAACGAACAATGCCTGGCTAACTTTGAACTGACAGAGTACCATCAGCTTTTTGGTGACCTGGCCATTCAAATCTACCGTCAGATCATCAAAAGCTTGGAGAACATCCTGCTACCCCTGATAAGTAAGAAGACCTGAGCCCAAACTGGAGCTTATTGCAATAAAGCAATTAATTGGATCATAAATTAAAATGACCCAATAATTTGTTGGTTTTTTTTCTTGTATCTTTTATTTCTTTCTATCAAAAGTCTCAGTCTGGTCCATTGGTCTCAACTTGACCATTTCTTAAGGGCCATTTTGTGTCAGTTTTGAATGTCAAAATGTGAAAAGTTGAAGTTTTATGAATACGCTTTCAAGGCGCTATGTCTTAAAATCATACTGCTGTGTTTTGTAGTACCATGCATGTTGGAGCATGAGGCAGAGCAGGGAGTTTTAGGCTCCAAACCAACAGGCCTGAGGAAGAGGAGCCCCAGCTGCCCTGATGAAGCTTTGACAGTGGAAGTCCTCCTGCAGCGTCTCAGCTTCTTCCACAGCACCATGAGTCAACACGGGATGGACTCTGACATCATCAAGCAGGTGGTCAAACAGCAGTTTTACATCATCAGCGCCGTGACTCTTAACAACCTGCTGCTGAGGAAAGACATGTGCTCGTGGGGAAAAGGCCTACAGATCAGGTAATGACAGCAACACTTACTTATTTTCTAAAACTAACCGTGAAGGAGGCTGCAGAGGAGAGATTTATGCATTATTTGGATTAACAATACATATAAAAATTAGAGCTCCGTCAAATTCTGCTGCTAATGATATATACTGACCAGTTGGATAGACTTTAACTTCCTGAGATGCTAAAGTCAACAAAGCATGGTGGGCAATATAGACTACTAATATAGACTGCAATATTTAAATAACGTCTATGATTTAAAAAAGAGAACTATTTAATACTTTATAACGTTATGGCTGTGAGTGCATGGCACAGTATTCATAGCACCATAAAAACACAAAAAATGTTTTTGAAAAATATTCCCGTTTGAAATTTTCTTTGTCAAGACGGCATTACTTTAAAAAAAAAAAAAAAAGCGTGATTTTAAACTTCACACATTTACTTATTTTTTTGGAATTTATTGATACGTATTGATATTCCCGTGGAGAAAATGGTAAAAATAACATTTCCAATAATAACGTCCAAAAATTTAACATCATTAATTGTTTATTTTTAGGCAGTTATGAGATACGGTGGTGAAACCTTAAACTGCTGCTGCGCTAGTTACTCGGCAGCTTGTTGCTAGGTAACTAAAGCGTGAGTCAGTTGCTAGGTAACCTAAGAGCGAGTGAGTGGAGCTGCTTTGGAAACCTACATTTTAAATCTAATATCCACTTTCAGTTAGAGATGGCACAGTAAAGAGGATACATTTTATTCATTTTCCTCCTCGTGTTGCTTTTATTTACAAGAACTCCTTTTACGTGAACTCCTTGTAGTGCTTTTCACTTTTAATCTGAAGTGCGTCTTGTCCTCCTCTCTGGGTGAAGGTACAACGTTTGGCAGCTGGATGAGTGGCTGTCAGAGAGGGAGCTGAGCGGCTGTGGAGCAAAGGAAACTCTGGAGCCTCTCATTCAGGCTGCACAGCTTTTACAAATCAAGAAAAGCACTGAAGCTGATGCCAAAGCAATCTGTGGCATGTGCTCCTCCCTCACCACAGCACAGGTTCGGCATCAGAAAACATCCCAGCTTTTTAGTCTTTACACAAATAAATATGACTCGGTTCACTCTTAACTTTTTTTTTCTTTTACAGATTGTTAAAATCCTGACCTTGTACACTCCAGTGATTGAGTTTGAAGAAAGAGTATCAAACACATTCATCACCACCATTAAAGTAAGGTCTTAATAATACAAGGGTGTCCAAAATGTGGCCCGGGGGCCATTTGTGACCTTTGAAATGATTTTAATCGGCCCTAAGTCATAACTGATGACCCCAAAAATGTGTAAATTGTTTTTTTCTTTTAATAAGACAGCAATGTGAAGCCTTTTTTATGTTTAAAAACTTCAAGTATCTGTAGATTTTATATTTATAGATAAAATAGGAAAAAATTTATGAATTTCTTGGTCTGTGAGTAGTTTAAATTTGCCAATTTTAGGGGGGGGCAAAAAGTTTGGGCACCACTGTTTTAATCTCTAGTCTTTTATTATCAACTTCCATGTAATAATTTATTAACTCTTTTCTTTTCTTCCTTTTTAGAACCTTTTGAAAGACAGAGCTGAGTCGTCCAACTTGATGATGGACGCCAAGAAAATATTCTCTGTCACATTCCCGTTCACGCCTTCCTCCGTGGCTCTGGAGACCATCCAGATCCCCGCAAGCCTCAACCTGGGCTTCCTTATCCGTGTCTAGAGCTGACCTCTGACCTCTGATCGCACCTTGTTTTTCTAATCCTGTTTACAAGTAAATAAAATGAACCAAAGACTGTTTTCCATCAAAGTTTGTATCTTAAAAAAAGCTGTTATTTATAGATGTGTGAATATTCCCCCCACCCCCCAAAAGAATACAAACTGACTGAATAGGAAATATGCAAAAAAGTTTCTTAAAGGAGAAACTTTAAAAAGAAAATTAAGAATTTTAGCAAAGAAATGTGACATTTCATCTGTTGGCTGGCCATTAGCTAACTTACAGTTATCATGGAAGTGAAGGGTGTACAAATTTTAAACCTTTTCCAGACTGGCATAAGAATACAGCATACAAAAAATAAAAAAATGTAGTTAATTCGGTAACACTTTATTTGAAATCATTACTGTGTAAACTTTACCTTTAATAACATAAAATTATCTAATTTTTAAAGTGCAATCCGTAATACTTTTATAACAAATTTATATCAGTAATGATTTCTTGGTTAATGTCAAGTTGTCATAACAAAGACATTTTGAATAATGTCAGCTTTGTATTAAAAGTGTCATAATTTACTGAATGACGCTTTATGACAACAGTCATAAATATTCATGAAGGCTTATTGATGTTCATGACAGGTGTTATGACATGTTTATAAAAGTATCATGTCAGTCTTATTCACCCCCCTTCAACTAGTGTTACCGTTAATTCTATACATTTAATTGAATTAAGTTTGGCAAACTTCATTTATCTACTTTTCTGTAACATGACAAAATATTTTCATGGATACATTTAATTTGATTAAGAATCAAATTAACTCAAGTTTGTTTTTAAGTTGGATCACCTGTTGTGTTTTTTCAGTGTACATAGTAGTGGCTTTAAAAAATTAGACTATGGTGCACAAGTTTTGTTTTTAAATAAATCCACAATAGTCAAGCTTAGTTAGATGTTAGTGTAATTATAACGCTTCACTAATAGAGTTAAATGTCTTGAAAGTTTTAGAGTTACCACTTTAGTTCAAAAGCCATTAATAATCTACTGATTATGGAACATGCAGGGGTCAAGGTTTTCCACCATCTGGTTGTTCACAGTCAGCATTACTGGCCCTCAGCATGATGCTGTCGCCACCATGCCTGATTGTTGGGTTTAAAATTCTCACTTTGGCTGCTCCAAACAAACTTAACTTCTTGTCATTGTTGCCTAATAACGCAATCTTAGTCTTGTCTGAAAAGACACATTTTTGTTTTTGTGTAATTTTTCCTACTTTTCGGGGGGTTAAGAACATCTCAGCTCATGGGAAAGTGAAACTTTCTTCATCTGGACGTTCTGGTTCTTGAGTTGTTTGATTGAAACTTGGACATAATTCATAGTTCAAACTGAATAATTATCCCAAATGCTCATTAAATCTGGTTGGAAATGCCTTCCCAAAGCCCCAATCTCAACCTTTTTGAAAGTTTCTGGATTCTGCATAAAAGCAAAGTTCCAGGAAACCAAACAAATTAAGTCACCGCTACCGTTTCTGACAGGAAGAGACCAAACGTTCAGCCAAAGTTAAACAAGAAGGTTGTTGATGGCTACAGAAAGAGTTTCTCTTCAGCTGACTGAAAGACTCCTAACATGTGGGAATGTTTGCATAAATTTGAGCTTTATAAATAATATTACTCTGTGGGTTGGGGAAACGCCACATTAAATTTAAATAAACACACAGTTCTTGCTTTTAAGTCAATTAATTTATATGCTGTACAATTTGCCCTGGAAAAGAAAATGAATGATGAACAAATGTAAGCTTCACGTTTGATTTGTGGGATAAGAAATGCATTGGACTGCAGTGTTTCATGGCAAAAAAAGAAAATTGGTTATTATGGCCAAAATTATAAAAATGTTATTTCTAAAAAATATTTGAAAACCTTTGGACTTCAGCAGCAGTTTTATAATGGCTTACATGTCAGATCAAGCTGGAGAGAGATATTAATTTGAGAGAAGTGATCCTTTATTTTATCTGAAATGTTTTAAAACATGAATTTGAATGCTAAAATTTCTTTCTCTTATGCTACGATAGCATCCTGTTTATCTGAATTTAAAGACAAATTTGTCTATTTTTTTCCCCAACTATTTAAACTACTTGCAATTTTCAAAACACTAAGGTTTTCTCATTGAAAAACAAACCAAAAATCATATTTTTACAGTGACATCGTACTACGTCACATTTTGCATACAACGTATACATTTTGCATAAATTTTAAAGTTATGTTTAATTATCTCCATGCTGATATATGATTAACCAACCAACTTTTTCCCTCTGCCGTTTCCTTGTGAACTAACTTGTTGTTTTGAGACTTTGACAGCTTTTATATTTATGATTTAAACCCGTTCAGGTGTAGAACTTCGTCCTAAATGTTGGTGAATGTACCGAGGTCGTCGAGGTTTGCATCCGGTTTCTTTAGTGGCGAGGATCCTTGATAAAACGAGCACACCCTCAGACGGTGAGACAAGCCTGTCATGAGACAGAGGGGCGGAGACAGCCGAAGTCCCGAGCAGGTGAATTACAAGCCGGGCAGGAAAAGACGATACTTTCCTGGAAGTTTCAAAATAAAGCTCAGGAATCAGTAATCTACTTCCTTGATTACTGGATCAAGCAAAGGAAGGATTTGATATTAAAACATGAAGGAGGCATCACTAGAGGTGGGTAAATTGTAGTAGAGTAAAATTAAATTACTTCAAAATATCTTTACTTGAATAAAAGTTACTCAAGAAATTACTTGAGTTAAAAAAGCACTAAAAGAAGGTATTCAAGTATTGAGTAACTGATCAGAACATCTCATTTAATATTTTACAATGTCATCAAAGGGACAAAAAAAAAGTTGCATTCAAATCTGGGAATTTCAAACACTAAAATGAAAAAAATAATACAAATGAATAACAATTATAAAATGACAAATTTTAAACAGCATAAAACATGAATTCAATAGTTAAAAGTATATTTTATACATTTATATTATTTATGTCTTTTTGGTCAAAACTGGTTTGCTGTTCAGTTGGTAAACTTACTTACACTACTAGGTAGAGAGTCCAGAAAGTTTATTTCATTATTACTGGTGACTTTAAGGAGATGATAATAATATAAGACAAGTAAAATCAAAGTTATGGTGTAGTTAAAATATTCCTAAAGATACTTTTTCCCTCAAGAAAATGTAATTGAGTAAATGTGACTTCATTTTTTTAAATATACTTGTTAAAAATGAATAAAAATGACAGATGTAATACATCCAAATACATACAAGAAGATATTACAGTAGTTCTTCTGGTGGTAAACATACTTTACAGAAAGAATTTAAACAAACATGCCAAAATACTGCTTTTTGTACATGATATTTATGCATAATTATAATAGTAAAACAACTATCTTAATACACTTCCAATCCAACCATAGATTAACTTTTTAAAACAAGCATCACCTCCAATTTCTTTGGGTATTTCCACACTGTTGCACTTCAAATACTCTTTCTTTTAGTTGTTTTTTCATAGTAAAAATAAAGAAAAACAATTTTGTGACTGACTTACCCACACCTCCAATCTATGAATGGATGGATTTGGTCGTAATGTTTTTATTTTAAAGTATCTTATTTCCTTTAGTGAGGCTCTTATTGTGAAAACCCTTCCCGGAAGCGCGATCCTACTTTGTGAAACTTGTTCGGTGATTGTTTTATGGTTGTTAGAAACAAGTGCAGTCTCTCAGGGACTTTATGGCAACTTGGAGAGAAAGTACAGGGAAGCAGCAGGTGCTAAAAAACACAAAGTGAAGCTCAAACATGGCTTTATCTGAACTGTACACAAAGGTAAGAGTCAGCTGTTTATTATTTTTATACTGTTAACATATGTGTGATGTATTTGACGTTTTCACAGACATATGGAAACGTTCCCAGTGTTGTGGGAGTGTAACGCATCGTGAATATTTTTTTTATTTATTATTATTTTTAATTTTTTTTAGGAAATATAAACATTTATGTACAATTAAAGTGACGTTTATGCTTACTTTATGTAAAAATCTTAATTATTTTTTCACTCATTTCTTCCAGTATAACAGAGTGTGGATACCAGATGAAGAACAAGTATGGAAATCGGCTGAAATCACTAGAGACTTCCACTCGGGCGATGATGTTCTTGAATTACTCCTCGAAGACGGAACTGTGAGCAAATAAAACATCTACTTGCAACTCTGATGACTCCCTAGATGTGAAAATGAGCATCTGACCTTTGACTTGTCGTTCTGCAGGTTCGCCTCCACCCGGTTGACCCCTCCAAGCCCAAGCTGCCCCCTCTCAGAAACCCAGACATCTTGGTAGGGGAGAACGACCTCACGGCTCTCAGCTACCTGCATGAACCTGCGGTCCTGCACAACCTCAAAGTCCGATTTGTCGAGTCCAGAATCATCTACACCTACTGTGGTAAGGGTATTTATTTTTATGCCTTACTCAAGTGTCTTGCAGAATTATTAATGCTCAGTTTTAATCCCTGCAAAAACTCAAAATCTTACCAAGTGCTTATAGTTTCTAGTGCAAAACGAACTTTTTTTTTTAGCCAAATAACTGTTGAAAGAAAGTCATTCAGGACACACAGCAAACATGTGAGGCAGAAATGTCAACTTTTCATTTCTGGCCACATCAAGACCATGAACTGTAAAACATTTGAGCTGCATTTAGTTGTGTCTACTCTCTTATACTCTTTAAGTCAAATAAACATATCCAGTTTTAGAGTTTTAGATTTTGAACCTAAATGTAAGTTTGTGAAAGATAAACTTACAGCAGTGAGTTGTGTTAACTTTTTATTCATTTAGTCAAACCTCCAAGAGTTGAATATACTGAGTTTTTAGGTTTGCACTTAAAAAACTGAAAGAAGAAAAAGACAGGAGTGGGAGCTATTTCCCAGAATGCTTAGCGGCATGTTTCTGTCTCCTGAGGTGGAAGTGTGTTACGTTGATCTGACTCTGGTGTTTTATTAAGGCAAATGTTCATTTTAATGCAATTCTCAGTTAGCAAAGCTTGAGGATAATGTCCTGATCACACTAAATGTTTCTGAGCTGAATTCATTGGGATGTTTAATAAAATTCATCATCAGATCAGAAACTTTGTTCAAACAAGAATTTAAATTAATCTAAAGTTAAATAATTAGTTATTTGAACATGATGTTGTGAGTGAAATAATAGAGAAATGTGGCTCTTTAACCAGGTGAGACCAGTTTTTTAGTTAAAACTCACAATTCAAGATGAATTAAGTTAAAAAACAATGTTTAGACAACTTGCCTCTTGTTGTTAAATCAACTTTATGAACTTTTATTTCTGAGTTTAAACCAAAACAGTTTTTTTGTGACTTAAATTGCATTTTCAAGGCAGCAGGTGGACTTTCATTTTCAACTTAAACCACCTTCAAATATTTTACAGTGTACTCAAAAGGCCAGTTGTGGTAAAACTTGTAAAAAAAAATTACCCATTAAACCCATTTACATGAATCCCAGTAAAACATTTTTATAAGAACAGAATGTGGACAGATTTCAGGTGTGTTATTATTGCAGACCCAGGTTTTGCTTTCGGCTCAGACTCGCTGGTTCCTCTTTTCCAGGTATCATTCTGGTCGCTGTAAATCCGTATAAACAGCTTCCTGTCTATGGAGACGCTATCATTCATGCTTATTCAGGCCAGAACATGGGAGACATGGATCCTCATATATTTGCTGTGGCGGAGGAGGCGTACAAACAGATGGCCAGGTAACAAAATGTACAAATCACTTGGAATATCGTCTGACTTTTCTCTAAAACCAGTCAAACATTCTCTGGATATAGCTTTAGATTAATATGTCGTGGCCAGTTTTTTGTTTTGCTAATTTGTTGTATTAGCCAAGAAGAAATACAGAAACTCACACATCCAAAATGTATACATATATGCAATTATTTAAATCAGTTTTTTTTTAAAACAAACAAACAAGTATTGGGACAAGAGAAAACATCTGCAAATATAACCAAGAACAGGATAATAATCATAGCACTACTTTCCTGCTCCTTTCTGCTTGAAAAGGAGGAGAGATAGAGAGATAAACAGGCGTGGAAACCAATCTGATTAAAAGAAATCAACACGTACAAACAGATTTATTCCTGAAGGAGATCATTGCTACCAGTTTCAGTTTCCATCGAGACTTGAGGGTCGTCAGAGCGAAACTGGGGCTCACGTTTGCTACTCAAATGTTGTTTCCAATTTCTTGCAGAAGTAATTTCTATTTCAATCAGTTTGATTCTTGTGCATCCTGTGATGCTATAGCAATTTGAACTGCATTTTAGAGAAGCAGCATTTAGCTTCTACGCAAGACAAATCTGGAACAAAATTCCAGAAAATTGTAAAACTGCTGAGTTCGTTTAAAGCTCGGCTTAAAACCCCACCAGTTTATTGTTGCTTTTGAACCACAATAAATGAAAAACTAACCAATATTTTGATGTGTAATGACTGTTGATGACTTTGTATTTTCGTGTTTTTATAATTTAAAGCACTGTGAAATGTGCTACATAAATGATTGACTGATTTTCACTAACAGGAACCATAAAAACCAGTCCATCATTGTGAGCGGGGAATCCGGAGCGGGTAAAACCGTCTCGGCCCGTTACGCTATGAGGTACTTTGCTGTTGTGAGCAAATCTGGAAGTCAGACTCGGGTTGAAGACAAAGTGCTGGCTTCCAATCCGATCACAGAGGTACAATTTTACCCGACATTTTGAAGCAACACAATGAAGAATCAACAAAAAAATACTAAAAGGTGTTTTTGTCTCTTTTTTTTTCTTCAGGCAATTGGAAATGCAAAAACCACCCGAAACGACAACAGCAGCCGGTTTGGGAAATACACAGAGATCAGCTTTGACAGGCGGTATCGCATCATTGGAGCGAACATGAGGACTTACCTCTTAGAGAAGTCCAGGGTGGTTTTTCAGGTAGGGAAAAAAGATTAATACAAGCCTTGCAAAAGTATTTACACCCCCTTAAATCTATTCACATATTTTCATGCTAAATTCAAAAGCAGAGCATTGTTACTTAGTGGAAGGGAGAAGATGCACTGAAGCTGCATTCACAGCAGGCAAATGCGAAAAATATCAGATTTTTTCACCGCAATCTGAACCCGCCTGATTCCGATCTTTCTTTTGCTTTGCTTCCTTTCTGTTGATATGATCTTATGACGATTCTGTCGGCTCTCTGCTTTAAAATTGATCCAGAATTGGCTCCGTCCATTATTACTTCAGTAAAGTGAGCGCTGCTGTGTGACGTCTGTGTTCTTCTTCTGCGCATGCAGGTCGCTTTGGGGACGTAAATCCTTCGCTCAAAAGTCTAATTGCAGTCAGATTTAATTAGCAGTATGAAAAATAAATCACATTTCAGCAAAAACGTTGTGTGACAGTAATAAACCTAAAGATGCATTTCTGTTAGCTACTCCTCTGATTAAATGTAACACAGATGGATTTTTTTTTTGTTGCCATTTTGGTAGTTGTATTTAATCTTATTTAAATGCACCAAAGTGTTGGTGGTGAAAACCTTTTATTTTTTCCCTTCCAACTCTTAATGGTGTCCTGCTTTCTGCTGTTCTGTCATAAGATCCCAATAAAAACGTAACTAAATGAGACAAAGGTCAAGTGAGGAACCATGAATGTGCTGTTCTTTTTACATCATCTTTGTAGATATTTCATATATTCATATGTTTGTTTTCTGTTGTCCTGCTTTATTGTTTTTGTAGGCAGAAAATGAGCGTAATTACCACATATTCTACCAGATGTGTTCGTGTGCAGACTCTGCAGAGTTCAAGCACCTGAGACTGTGTGAGTGTTTGTCATGAGTTGTTGTTTCTGAAGGCTGGATGCTCAGCTGACTTTGTTTTACCAGTGGATATGAACCCTTTAGCTAACAGCTTGAATAATAAGGAATTATTGCAGTTTTTGTTTGTGTCTTTTTAAAAATCTGATGGGTTTTTTGGTTCTATTTTCACAGAAAAACAATTTGGTTTCACTCTTTTTTTCTTGATACTTTGTCGTCTTACTGATTTGCAGTGAGTGCCGATGAGTTCAGGTACACCGGCATGGGTGGCGACATAACCATCGATGGTGTGAATGACAGGAAGGACTTTGAAGAGACTCGACAGACCTTCTTCCTTCTGGGTAAACTCACCTCACATTTAAGCATTTTATTTTTCTACATTTCTCACGTTTGCCTTAAGATGCAAACTTTTTTCTGACATGCAGGTTTGAAAGAGGACTTCCAGTCAGACGTTTTTAAAGTTTTAGCTGCAATTTTGCATTTGGGGAATGTGGAGATCAGAAGCTCTGGGGACGACAAGTCATCAGCTCCTGTGAGTGCTTTTCAAAGTAAAATGCGTGCCGATTTCAGCAGGTGGAATTAAAAAGCTCGTCGCGTTTATGTCGCAGCTGAGCGATTCACACCTGGCGGCGTTCTGTGACCTGCTGTGCGTGAGCGCGGCTGAGCTGGTGCGATGGCTGTGCAATCGCCGGATCGTTCTGGTGGCTGAGACGGTGGTGAAGCCGGTTCCTAAAGAGCGAGCGGCGGCCGGCAGAGACGCTCTGGCTAAGCAGATCTACGCACACCTGTTTGACTGCATCATCAGCAGGATCAACACGGCGCTGCAGGTTCCTGGGAAACAACACGCTTTCATCGGCGTTCTGGACATCTACGGGTGCAAATGACACTTCCTGACTTATCTTCCTTCATGCTTTTTTCCTGTTTTCCCTTCATCGTTAGATTTTCTTTTGCTCTTCTCCTCAGATTTGAAACGTTCGACATCAACAGTTTTGAGCAGTTTTGTATCAACTATGCAAACGAAAAGCTCCAGCAGCAGTTTAACTTGGTATGAAACATATTTTGGTTTTCTGGCTCCAGCCTGGTGATTTATGAGCTTTATATTATGTCTCTTCCTTTTCAGCATGTGTTCAAACTGGAGCAGGAGGAGTACATGAAGGAGGACATCCCTTGGACGCTGATAGACTTTTATGATAATCAGCCTGTCATCGACCTGATTGAAGCAAAGATGGGGATCCTCGACTTGCTCGATGAAGAATGCTTAGTAAATGTGTTTTCGACTTTTTAAGCTGTTTCTGTTAAATCTGCTGCTGACATTGGAAAATCCTTTTGCAGTTTCCTCAGGGAACAGACCAGAGCTGGCTGCAGAAGCTGTTCAACTACCTGGAAGCCAATCCTTTGTTTGAGAAGCCCAGGTTATCAAATGAGGCCTTTGTGATTCAACACTTTGCAGACAAGGTGGAGTAAAACAACCCAGAGTTCGCATGATGTATGTCTTCGAATTATCCTTATGAATCTTGATTGGTCCATGTGTGTGTGTGTTTTTTTTTGTTTTTTTTCCTGAAGTAACGTAAAGCTCTGTACCAGAGTTAGAATTATAGTTTAGTTTTACTTCATTGTGAGTTTTTGTTTATCAAATTCAACTCATTTTAATCAGTTTTTAGATTTCTAGATTTTCTCAGCTAAATATTTTCCAGTTTCAGTTTAGTTTTTATTAGTTATAGGAATACATTATGTTTCTTTGTTCTTTTGGTTAGTTTTTAGTTGCAGAATTCATAAAGTGATGGTATTGTATTGTGATTAGGCACACATCACTTGGGTAATGAACACTCAGAAGATTACCGACTTTGGCGGTTAGACTAGCATAAGCGGCGACAGGATGACTACATAGTACCGTAATTTGTCGATAAACCACAACATAACATACATTTCTGCTGAAAAATTTCTAAAAAATGTTTACTTTATTTCACTAAAAGTCACTACAATGACATGCTGGGTTCATCCCTTAAGCATCTCATCTCCCACCTAACAAGCATGCTAACGACCTTCTCATCAACAGCTGTCAAACTTTTATATAAATCTGATAAATGTTCTAAATTAGTTGTATTGGTGGAAGTTTGCTTATGGGAAAGCGACAAGCAAAACCTTCCATTTGAACCAAGCTCCGTTTGTTCATAAAGTGATAAATTATCCTTTTAATCCATCCATCCATTTTCTAACACCCTTGTCCCTCAGTGGGGTCGGGAGGGTTGCTGGTGCCTCTCCAGCTAACGATCTGGGCGAGAGGCGGGGTCACCCTGGACAGGTCACCAGTCTGTCGCAGGGCAACACAGAGACACACAACCATGCACACACACACTCACACCTAGGGACAATTTGGAGAGGCCAATTAACCTGACAGTCATGTTTTTGGACTGTGGGAGGAAACCGGAGTACCCGGAGAAAACCCACACATGCACAGTGAGAACTGTGCAAACTCCATGCAGAAAGACCAGGGCCAGGAATCGAACCCAGAGCCTTCTTGCTGCAAGGCAACAGCTCTACCAACTGCACCACTGTGCAGCCTTTATCCTTTTAATATAAGCCAAAAATATCTCATTTTTAATGCCTGTGTGAGTATTTAGTGGTGAAATATGGTCATTTTATGATAAAAAAAGGATTATCAGTTATTATTATCTTCACAGTGAGTTATTTGAAAGATTATGCAGAATGATTTCTGTACTTTCTAGCTACTTTTCCGAGGCTTGAAGCCTGTTTTTTCTTTTTTCTTTTTTAATCTAAACTTTGTTTCCTGAGCAGGTTGAATATCAGTGCCGAGGTTTTCTTGAGAAGAATCGAGATGCTCTTTATGAAGAGCTGGTAGACACGATGAGAGCCAGCAAGGTGATCTAAGTTTATAAATAATAATAATTGCAAAACACGTCGAAAGTCTTACACAAGCCAGGCAGAGCAGCTGTTTTTCCACGTTTTAACACATTTCCTCTGTTTGCGCCTGCTATCAGTTTTCCTTTCTGGCACATTTTTTCCAAGAGGAGGAGCCGAGCAGAGCAACCAGTAAAGGCATCAAAGTTAAATCAGCCAGGCCTTCGGTGAAACCAGCCAACAAGCAGCTGAGGACCTCAGTGGGAGATAAGGTGAGTTTTTGTCATTTATCTAGAATAAACTAAGTTTCTTGTTTTTTTTTTCCTCTGAACGTTGTGATTTGATGCAGTTTCGCAGCTCCTTGTCTTTACTGATGGAAACGCTGAACGCCACCACCCCTCACTATGTGCGCTGCATAAAGCCCAACGATGAAAAACTCCCATTTGAGTACGTTTTTGTGGAATTGTATTTTGAATATTTAGCTCCTTATTCACCAAACTTTCCAGATTATTTTATTTTTGTTTTCTTTTTGCTACTTCTGCTTTAGATACGACTCGGGGCGAGTGGTGCAGCAGCTGCGGGCCTGCGGAGTGCTTGAGACTATTCGGATCAGTGCACAGAGCTACCCGTCCAGGTGACTCTATTTGTGTAACTTGCAACACATTTATATCTGTTAATGCTTTCCCTGAAAAATCTTTTCGTTCTTTGTTTTTCAGGTGGACGTACATCGAGTTTTACAGCCGATACAGCATCCTGATGTCACACGTGGAGGCAGATTTCAACGACAAGAAACAAACCTGCAAAAATGTCCTGCAGAGATTGATTCAGGTCAGCTGTAATTTTCCAGTGTTTCTCAGTATGAGACTTAATATTCATACACCTGAGACTTTTTCACATTTTGTCAGGCTTCAAGGAAAGATGCACTGATTTACTTCTTTCTGTATCAGCTGACACTGATGTGATACAGAAAAACAGTGCTGAATTGACTTAAAATGTGTCTTTTTTAAACATAGACATAAATGTGCTATTATGTGTGTTTTGATATTATGTGTGTTTTGTCTTCATCTCCAGGACTCTAACCAGTACAAGTTTGGCCGTACAAAGATCTTCTTCCGCGCCGGACAGGTAGCTTACCTGGAGAAGCTGCGTCTGGATCGACTGAGAGGAGCCTGCGTGACGATTCAGAAACACGTCCGTGGATGGAGCCGCAAGAGGAAATACCTGAGGATACGAGAGGCGGCCGTCATCCTGCAGCAGTACATCCGAGGGAAGAGGACGATCCGGTTAGGGCTCGTCACAGAACGCAGAGTTTTGGTGTGGCGCTCCATCGCAAAGCTAAACTATCGCTTGTCAAACTTTCAGTAAAACGGTGACCGCTGAAACCCTGAAGCGGGGCTGGGCTGCTGTGGTGATCCAGAGACACTGGAGAGGTTACCGCATGAGACAGATCTACCATGTCGTCCAGATGGCCTCCATCACCATCCAGGCCTTCACCAGAGGATGGATGGCCAGGAAACGCTACAAGAAGGTCTGCAGCTGAGGCAGAGTTGCCAGATTGGACAGGTTTCCCCCCAGTTGGGCTGCTTTTAAACACACGCAACACACTGAAAAGAAAAGAAGATTTTAGGCTGCTTTTCACATTTGGAGGGTTTTTAAAAAGATTTCAGAAGAAAATTATTTCAAAATAGTTGTCATTGTGTGGCAGAAATGCACATAACTTTTAATTAAACGCCATGTTGTTACATTTATCTTATTGTTTTACTTATTTTAAAATCTCTAGAATCTGTTATATGTGACATTATCAATGATTAATCATTGGTTACACTGCAAAAACACAAAATCTCACCAAGTAATTTTGGTCTAGTTTCTAGTGCAAATATGTTAGTACACTTGAAATAAGACAAAACTAACTTATCAAGTGTCTAATAGTAGTATTGAAATTGGCAAAGCAGAAATCCCAGGGCAAAGTCATGATTTAAAAGGACATATTGCCACTCTTTGTGTTCAAAGAGTCAAGTCTGTCGTAAAAGGATCTGGTTCTGGTCAGAATATAGTAAGACAACAAAAAATGTTGCGTATTATCACCAACCTGAATGCAGTCGATGCTGAAACGGCTCTGGAAACTGTCAGTCTGAGCTGAGATTCTGGAAAACTCTGATTTGTGAAATATGTTGGTCTGTGTTTCTTTATCTAATTTTGCAGATGATGGAGGAGCACAAAGCTCTGGTTCTGCAGAAATATGCCAAAGCATGGCTGGCCCGGCGGCGTTTTCAAACCATGCGCCGCCTTGTGCTCAATGTGCAGCTCTCCTACCGGGTGCAGCAGCTCAGGAAGAAGAGTGAAGAGCAGGTGAAAATGCTTCTCATTTCAGCTTTGAATTTTATCCTAGACTAATGCATGCACTGTTAAACTCAATGTTACTCAGACTTCTGAAAGAATTGTGTCTAAATTTAATTTTACCTGTAAGTGATATCGACATTGATGCCTTAAAACCTAAAACAAACGTCATAACCAAAAGATAAATCATTAAAAGACCAGGAAACATACAAAAGCTGGTCATCAATTATAAACTTTTTGATTCAATAAGGATTTTTACATTAATTATTGATCATTTCGGTGCACTGATCCACTTTTTTCACTTACGATATCGATACTGATATCAGTATCTGAAGTTTAGTATCGGCCAATACCGATCTGATACAGAAAAACATTGCTGAAGTTATTTAAAACATTTTTTTTAAACATAGACATACATGTATTGAATTACAAATGTATTTGACAACTTTGCACCAGTACAGCACACTTAAATGCACCAAAAGCTTCACAAGTTTGGTCAAACATTTAAAAACAACACAATTTAATTTATTCATTTCAAAGTAAAATAAATAATAATAAAAAGTAAAACTGGCTAAAACAAAATGCTGACTGTCTTGATCAGAAATGTAAAAGTAAACACCTACAATCCTTTTTTAAATGGTTCAGAAAGTGTATTTGGGAATTGTAATTAAAATGAAAAATAAATAATAAAGCATAGAATTAGACTGAATATCCGTTCGGTGCATCTCTAGTTTCAACTGCAAACTTCAGAAATTCTGTAAAACAGACCAAGACAAAGAAATGCACATCTCCAACTGAGAAGAGCATCAATAATTTTTAGCATACAATTTTAAAAAATCATAAAAATAAATGTTTTTAACACTGATGGTGTTGTTGCTTTCCTCGTTACCTGTCAGAAACTGACTTCAATGCAAATCTGCCAGGTGTATGAATAGTTTTAACAGCGGCTGAGTTTGTATTCCTCCTTCAGAACAAAGAGAATCGAGCATTAATGGAGAGACTGACGAGTCTGGCCAGCAGCCATTCCCAAACGATGGAGAAACTCCACAGTCAGGAGGCGCAGCTGGAAAAACTAACGACCCTGAAGGCATCACTGGAGGAAAGAGAAAAGAAAGCAAGAGAAGAGGCGAGCATGGTTAGTCTCAAAATAAATGTCTGAACTCAAATATATATATATATATATATATATATATATATATATATATATATATATATATATATATATATATATTGATTTGAGCCTTTTATTTTTACTTTAGACAATTAATCAGCTTCAAAGGCGATTTGAAGAACTAAACACTGAAAAGCAGAACTTGGAGAAAAAGCTTGAAGTTTCCATCAAGAAAACCAAAGGTAAAAAAAAAAGTCAGATTTTTTTTTTTACACTTAATATTTAAAGTTGTATAAATATATCCAGAAAGACCATCAGATAACAGAGGAACAATTCTAACAATTCAGAAAGTATGTAGCATGTAAAATATTCAAGAGGAAAGTAGCCTGGAAATTAAGGAGGAAGTCAGGAAAAATCTTAAGCTTGGAGACTTAACAGATCGGCACCCTACGCACAGTCTTAAAAGTTCTCTATGGTGAGCCCAGTTTATCTGTAATTGACCAGAGTCAGGAATAAGCTAACATTAAAAAGCAAAAGGCTAAGATTTTTAGAGAATTAACCTTATCGTGAGGTTTTATGCTCCGTTTATTACCAGCATTACTGTGATGATTCCCGTCACGAACTTCGTCATCAAGATACTTTACAGTAGCGAGCAGCTGTGCAAAACAGTTAATGGAAGTATCTGAAAGCTGGCACAAAGTTACTCTGTTTTCTTTTTCTTTAAACAAAGGATACTGTGTAAAAAAGTAAGACATAAAACAAAGGAGACAGGATTAAATAAGTTTATATTTCTGCCTCTCTCCTTTTCAAACAAATAGTTATCACAAAAATTATCGGACTTGAATTGTGAAGGCAAATATATTTGAAATAAGAAAAAAACGTTTACCTGCTTTTCCTCTGTATTAGGATCTTTGGAGAAAGTCAGAGTGCTCACTCCATCTTTTTTTATCTGATACATTCTGACATATTCCGTTGTGTAAATATGTAAAATTAATACATTTCACAAAGGATGTATCATTATAATTATATGTTTGTGCTGCTGTCTAGCAGAGATGTTTGTAATGTTATGTTTCATATTTTATATATTTATGGTTTTCTGGTTTAAAAATATTATATTTTATGAGTTTTTGTCAAGTTATTGCAATCATTCAAGTGGTATTTATCCAGAAATAAAAAGTTTGATTTAAATGTAAAACTTAAACCCCTTCTGTAGTTTTACAGCATACATTGTATGCAATCTTTTTGCCACCTGTATGACCAGTTTTTACGTCTTACAGAAAGTTTTGATCAAGTAAAAAGAAGCCTCCTGGAAGAGAAAGAGAATGAAGTTCGGCTTAGAAAGTTCGTATTTTTAAAAATGCAAAATAAATCTTCAGCATGTCGAAGCTGATGAGGCTAATAACTGATTTCCTGGCAGGATTGCAGAGAACAACACTGACATCCAGAGACACGACCACGAGAAGGAGCTGGAAACCCTGAAGGAGGAGCTAAAGAGACTGAAGGAGGACAGAGTGAGTCTCCAGAGGAAGGTTGAGGACGGGGCGCAGGTGTGCTCTGACCTGCAGGAACAGGTCATTCAGCTCACCAAGCATGTGAAGGTCATCCCGGAGCTGCGCAGAGATCTGAACAACCTGCAGAATCAGAAGGACAACCTGGACCGTAAGATGAAGGAAGAGTCGGAGCAAACAAGAGGTTTCCAGATTTAACACTCGTTTTTCACCACCACTCCTAAAATAAATGAAGCATTTAGGTTCATTTATTCTGTTGCAGCTAAAACGAAGGAAATTATAAGACAGCTGCTTGGCGGTTTTATTGAAGAGGAAAAGCTTTTGGGGTAAACTGGAGTTTCATTTAAATTTTTCACATTCCTCCTGTTATTTTCCCTTTAAAGCTGCACTACATAACTTTTATGTTTATATATTTTTTTACATATTTGTTGAAGCATCACCATGTTGTGACTGTATAATATGAAACCTATAATCTGTGAAAAAATCGATCTCCACCTCCTCCGTTGCCTTCCGAAGAAATTAACCGCTGTCGGTCAAAAACAACCAATCAGAGCCAGGAGGAAGGACTTAGCGCTGTCAATCATGCATATGAGCATGCTGCTAAATGTTATAATGGCGGAAAAATAACTTACCGTTACAGAAAAACTGACATCGGTGACTATGCTAACTAGCCTGAGTGTTCACAAGAGGCTATGCTAGCTGTGTTGTGACTGATAGCACAAAGACCCGCCTCCTGGCTCTGACTGGTTATTTCTAGTGCTGGGAAAAGGCAGATGAGCTTGATTTGTTTTGGGGTTGTTTCACAGATTACACTGAATTACAAATTTTATTTTTATTTTTTTTATTTTATCTGGGGTGGGGGGGGGGGGGGTTTCAACTGAATTATGACTATTTTGCGCCACTAAATCCCAAAATTACATCCATTTTTCTCAAACAAGTCAGATTTTTATTCTAATTTGATTTAGACAAATCTGATCTTCTGACTAAATTAATGACATTTTTGTGAAACTATCCGTTCATTTCCGTTAATATTTGTCATCCAAAAAAAGGTTACAGGAGAAAACAAATAGTTTTCTGACAGAGTGTATTAATTAAATGTTACAAACGTGGAACACTGATAAGGATAAGTATGTAAATTGAATATTACGACTTCATTGTTCAAAATCCTCTGAGATCCCATCTCAGCTGCACTACATAACCCAGATTATCAGGAAACCGATCCAGATGTGAGAACAAGTCATGCATTTTGATGCTCATGTTGATCCGTAGTTCAGAAAATTTTACCCATTGAGCAAAACCAATGTGATTTTTGGATTCAGCACATCAAAATGACCCTGAAACTGTTGAAAAGCCACAGATGTTTTTTCTTTTTTGGCTGTTGACCATTATTGTCTGTCTCATGTTATAATGTCACAACATGGCAACAATTTCAACAAATATACACAAAAAATATTTTTTATGAAAGTTACAAACTGTTTTTGTGAAGGCTTGTTCCAGAAGACTCTGAGAAGATTTATGAACTGGATGATGTGCAGGAAGCCTTTGAGAGTCTGCAAAAAGCCACCAGGTCTGGAAGTTAACCTGTATAGTTTCATTTCTATTTAATACTCGGGTAAAATTACTTCTGCACAACCAAATCTGTCACATGCTAATGGCAGGTTACTGGAAAACCACCAGAAGGAGCAGAGGGAGACGTACGAGTCTCAGATGGAGGGCCTGACTCTGAGAGTGGAGCACCTTCAGAACGAGAACGGAAAACTGCAAAATCTTTTCCAGGAAAAAAGTAACATCAACGAGGATATTCGGCAGGAAGTGTCGAGGCTGAGCAGTGAGAACTCGGTATGTTGATGTGATCTTGACCTCAGAGTCCATCGTGACGACGGATGAAATGCAAAACTTTGTGTTTTTTCCTGCAACGACCAGGTGATACCGGAGCTGAAGCTGCAGGTTTCAGAGCTGCACAGACAAAAGCAGGAGCTGGAGACGGTTGTTAGGGAGCAGAACAGCGAGTTGGCAGGCGAGCTTGATTTTCAGAAAAGTGCATCTCAGTAAAGTAGAATATAAAAATTTAACTGTTGAATTTTTTGCATCATGACAGAAAAAAATATGGAGATCAGCAACATTCTCCACAAGAAGATCACAGAAGAAAGCTCCCAGCGCAGGTTAAATTTAAATATACCGTTATTTTTTTCTCAATCAAAGTGTCAGTTTATCATTTAAAATCATCTTACTGTATTTTAGACATTTTGAGGAGAAAGCCAAGGAGCTGGAGGAGATCAGAGAGGAGCTCCAAGTGAGGATAGAGGAGCTGGAGGAGGAGAACGAACATTTGAAGAGGCAGCAGCTGATGGAGGGCGAAGTGAAGACAAAACTGAGAGAGGAGACGTCGCAGTTAACAGCTGAGAACATGGTGTGTGTGTGTGTATGTGCGTGTGAGTGTGAGTGTGTGGGTTAAAGTTAAAAACAGAATAAATCTCTTTTTTTAAACTCCAGGACTTGGAGGAGCAGCTTGACCAGAAAGATCGCTGGATTAAGAAACTCCACAGTCAAATAAAGTGCCTTGAAATGTCACAGAAAGGTTGTTATATTTTTACTTCATAATAAAAATATGGATACATTTTAATTTTACAATATTCACTACATCTCCTGTTCCTCACGCAGCAAAACAAGCTCCTGCTCTTCCTAAAGAATATCTTGGCATGTTGGAGTATAAGAGGGAGGATGAAGCAAGGCTCATTCAAAACATCATAACTGGTCTCCTCTGCCTGCTGATCAGATTTTATTTATTTATTTATTTTTTCCCACATTTCAACAGGATAACAATCATTTAAATTTAATTCACAGACCTGAAGCCCAAAGGTGTGGTGGTCAATGTGATTCCCACTCTCCCAGCCTTCATCCTCTTCATGTGCGTCCGCCATGCCGACTACCTGAACGACGACAACAAACTGAAGTCTTTGATGAATGGGATCATCCAAGGGGTCAAAAAGGTCGTCCTGGTGAGGCTGATTTTCACTCCCCGTTACTGGAAACGCTTCATATGTCAGGTTTTATCCCCTTTATAACTGTTGAGACGCAACTTGAAGTACATACATCAATATAATGATGATTTAGTTCATGGAAGTGAATGACTGTAACGTTTTTAAACTGTTATTTTTAATTATCATGTAACAAACAACTTCAATGATTTGCAATTTGGCCAACATGTTTGAAAATAAAGTGGATTTTCTCTAATCTTTACAGGGCCAGGATGATAGACACATAAATATTCTTGTTAAGATTTTATTGTTTTTGCATCAGTTAATGCTTTCATTGTCATTTTTTAAAGTGCATTATAAATAAAAGTTTATTATTAATAATATTTGGTTCATTGTACTTTGACTGTAGGTTATTAAGAAGCTTCTCACATGGTTTCCCATCACATTTTTATCGTTTCCAGCTTTTAAACCTTAAACTTTTTCACTCATGTAAAGTTTGGAGCTTTGTTGTTGTTATTTCAGAAGCGTAGTGCTGGCTCTCTTTATCCTTTGCTAAACCAGTTTTGATGTGTAATTGTGACAATGGAAAAGCCTGAATACTCGATAGTGTCCAAGTTTCAACTATAAAACTATAAAAACGTGTTCACTCAGTTCTTTTTGCACGGTGGCAGCATTATGCCACGGGATTGTTTTGGTGCTGCTGCATTTCACAGAGCAAAATCAGTGAGCTGTCAAAATTAATTTGTAAATTCACATTATTTTAACAGCGTTAATTTCTTTTAACGAGCGATCAACGCACAGACTTCTGTACTTTCTGGAAGTCGTCTGTGCTGCAGTTTGGACGTAACCTCCGTCTCTTTTTCAGCTGTTTCCCAACGGGGCTAATCTCCCGTTTCTTAAAAAGTAACCTCTGAAACGGTGACACTTCTCCTACTTGGCCCCGTTTTGTGTTTCTCAGAGTCCCAAAATTATTTTACTGTTGTAGACAAATTTTTACATGCAGCGGCTGAAGTAACACTAAACTGCTATGAGCAAATAAAAAACGTGAAATGGAAGCAATGATCCCATAACTTGTTAAATTCTATTTTAATCAATTAATAAAACCAGGTAGAGCTCATTCACGCAATTAATTAATTAATCGTGATTAATTCACATCAACCATGTAATTAAGCAGATTAATTTTAAAATAATTTCTCAGCTCTAATAATCAGTCAGAATGTTTCAGATGCATTCTGTAAGGAACAAAATTAATCCAACATTCATGTGTTGGTGTAAATGTCTTACTTGTATTCAGCCCTAAACTCCAGGTCTTTCTTGTTTGGCTGGCAGTCAGTGTTGATTGCTATCTTTTTTCTTTCTTTCAGGCTCACCACAAAGACTTTGAGTCATTGTCCTTCTGGCTCTCCAACACATACCAGCTGCTCAACTGTCTGAAACAATACAGCGGGGAGGAAGTAAGAAGTTCCTGCATCGTTCTGGTTCAACCTGTCTGCACTACAGTGCAAGGTTTTGTTTTTGTTGAGCTTTTTCCTCCGTGTTTTCCCCTCTCTAGCAGTTCCTGAAGCAGAGTACGCCGCGCCAGAAGAAGAACTGCCTGCAGAACTTCGATCTGTCCGAACACAGACAGATCCTCAGCGACCTGGCCATACAAATCTACCATCAGCTCATCTCCGTCATGCAGAAGACGCTCACACCTGCTATTGGTGTTTTTCACAAACCATTATAATCACATCCTGCTTGTTATGTTGGGCTGTTTTCCTTACATGTCAAACGTGTCAAACATCCGGTTTGCCATAAAGTTTATTGTGGCTCAGAAGCACAATTAAATAGAACCTTGTATGCTTTAATACTATTTTATCAGTCAATTGAAAGCAGTTTTTAATTGATTGTTTGATTGATTAGGGCCACAGAAAAAAAATTCTGAAATTTTTTTTTGCAGTTTTGACTTGATTAAAAGTCAGAATTCTGAGAAAAACTGAAAATTCTGAGGAAAAAAATTGAAAATTCTGAGAAAAAGTGAAAATTTTGAGGAAAAAGTTACAATCTTGAGAAAAAGTGAAAATTCTGAGAAGAAAAGTGAAAATTTAGAGGAAAAAGTGAAAATTCTGAGAAGAAAAGTCAAAATCCTGAGTGTTTTTCTCAGGATTTTGACTTTTGATCTCAGAAGATTAGAGCCAGAATTATGTTTTTTTAAGTGAACATAATCTCCTCCCAGAGTTTTTACATGTATTCTGCCAAATTGCATCAATGTGAAATAATGTTCAGTATTATTTAACTTTAAGAAGTTCTCATCGAGTGCAGAGGCGACTATTTATTCAAATTTTAGAGGTTCGTTAATGGATTTTATCAACACATTTTACCACACCCGGCTCTTTCAGGACAGTGATCTGACTCAAAATAAAAATGAGTTTAATTTAACCCAACGCTGCTGTGTTTATCCCAACAGTTCCTGGTATGCTGGAGCATGAGAGCTTACAGGGGATCTCTAGCATGAAACCGACCGGCTTCAGGAAGCGGTCCAGCAGCTTGTATAACGACTCGGAGACGTACACCATCTCCTCCATCCTGCAGGAACTCTCTGTTTTTTATTCCGCCATGAGCCACCACGGCATGGAGCAGAGCCTGACCAAGCAGGCCGTCAAACAGCTCTTCTTTCTGATCGGAGCCACCACCTTCAACCAAATCATGCTCCGCAAAGACATGTGCTCCTGCAGGAAAGGGATGCAGATCAGGTCTGTGGCTTGTTTTAGAAACATCCGAGTAAAGCAGGAGAATGTTGATTTTACTCCAGTAACAGCAGAACTACTTCAACATGCTTTTACTCAAGTAAAAGTAAGAAGTTCAAGAGTAGAAGAGTGACTGGTTCCAAGGTTACGCAGTCAAACAGAGAAAAATGTAAACTTGCGTCCAAATTATGGTATTTTGAAAACTAGTATGAATAAAAACTAATGCAAATAATTATGAAATAATTCAGATATACTGTGTGTGAGACGGGGTGAAGAACTTCCAGTGCCAAACGGCACAGCAGGTAGAAAGTAACACTAAAAATAAACCTTGTGCACAAACAAGAACATTTACTTTAACTTAAACTGTAGATGTGTCTGAATCTGGTGCATTTTTTGTTTTTTTGCATTCAGTGAAGTTAGCAACAATAAAACGGGTCATGCTAAGAAAAATAAATAATAAAATACAAGAATGACGTCAATATTATGAGAATAAAGTTGTAGTACTATGAGAATAGTCATAATATAAGGAGAATAAAGTCATAGAAGAATTGAGTCCATTTGAGAATAAAGTCATATGAGAAAAGTGATCATATTATGTGGAAAAAGACATATTACTAGAATAAAGTTGAAATAATATGAGAATAAAGTCATAATATTGCGTGATAAAGTCATATTAAGAGAATAAAGTCTGAATAATATGAGAGTAAAGTATGAAGTATTATGAGAACAGTCACATTTGGAGAATTAAGTTGATATGTGAATAAAGTCATAATATTACGAGAATAAAACAAAGTCAAAATAATACTAGAACAAAGTTATAATAATACAAGAATAAATTCATATTTCAAGAATAAAATCACATTATGAAAATAATGTGACTTTCAATTTCATTTTATTTTTTCTAAATGGCCCTAATGCTCCATATTACTGAAGTAAAAGTAAAACGTACAGTGTAGTAAAATTGCCCTTAAACGTGTTTTTGTTGTTGTTTTTTTCCAAAAAGTTACTTGAGTGAACTGTTTCCTGCCCTCCTCTGACTTAAAGCTCCTCTCTGGCGTCAGGTGTAACATCAGCTACCTGGAGGAGTGGCTGAAGGAGAACGGGCTGCAGAGCTGCGGCGCCATCGACACGCTGCGGCCTCTGGCTCAGGCCGCCTGGCTGCTGCAGGTCAACAAATCCACCGACGAAGACGCCAAGGAAATCGCAGAAAAGTGCACCGAACTCAACCCTGTTCAGGTAAATCCAGTGAAATCCCAACCAACCACGTTCTGATGCTTATTTTAAGCCCAAACTCCAACTTAAATTTCAGATTGTCAAGATTCTGAACTCCTACACACCCATCGATGATTTTGAGAAACGAGTGACATCATCGTTTGTTCGCCAAGTTCAGGTAAGCTTCGAAATCAATCCATTTACAGATGGATTTGATGTATTCATTTATTTCAAAGTGGTTTTTAAAAACATGAAAGCAAGCAATCAGTAGCACAGAGAAAACATGAATACATAACCAAGAATAACATTTTCTGATTGAAAAGGAGCAGGAAGACGTGAACACTTATTTAATCATCTCAATTTGATGAAATATATTACTTTAATTAAAAAGTAAATAAATTGACAAAAATCACAAAATGTTTTGTAATTTTTTTTAAATTACAAAATATAGTTAAAACCATGTTATAATATTCATGTGCCTGTTCAATATATTGTGCTAAAGAGGCAACAAATAAATTATATTAAATGGACACAATGGATACAAACTAACTCATGAAAAGACAAGAAATCTGCAGATAATAATAATAATAATAATAATAATAATACTGACAACTGTAAATAACTGGACATACATCAAAATAATTACCAACTTTTTGCCAATGTAAACCTATAAATTCTTTATATTCTGTTATATAACAAATATTTTTTTAAAAACTGATGATTATAGTAAGATAACATAATGAACAAAATAATAATGGTAATAGTAACACAGATGAAAGGAAGGAAAAAATGCATATTTGTATTAATTCCCACTGTACAATGTGAGTAACACAGCATTGTATTTATTTTTAATCTGATTGATACTTGGGCATTGTTTTGGTTCCGTACTCAGTTCGTTTCATTGTTTGACCTCTTGTCTTTGTTGCAGTCCTTCCTTCAGGAATACGAAGGCGCCACACAGCTGATGCTGGACACAGATTATCGCTTCCAGGTGACGTTTCCCTTCTATCCGTCTTCAACGGCGTTGGAGTCTCTGCAGGTTCCCAGCAGCCTTCATCTGGAGTTCCTAACCAGGATCTGACACGGGAATCCTTAAACCTGTTGCTCATCTGGAGTTCCTAACCAGGAACTCCAGGTCTGACATGGGGATCCTTAAACCTGTTGCTCATCTGGAGTTCCTAACCAGGATCTGACATGGCGATCCTCAAACCTTTCCTTCATCTGGAGTTCCTAACCAGGATCTGTCCCAGCGATCCTTAAACCTGTCGCTCATCTGGAGTTCCTGAACAGGATCTGACACGGCGATCCTTAAACCTTTCCTTCATCTGGAGTTCCTAACCAGGATATGTCCCAGCGATCCTTAAACCTGTCGCTCATCCGGAGTTCCTAACCAGGATCTGACACGGCGATCCTGAAACCTGTCGCTCATCCGGAGTTCCTAACCAGGATCTGACACGGCGATCCTGAAACCTGTCGCTCATCCGGAGTTCCTAACCAGGATCTGACACGGCGATCCTGAAACCTGTCGCTCATGTGGAGTTCCTAACCCAGATCTGACACGGCGATCCTCAGACCTTTCCTTCATCTGGAGTTCCTAACCAGGATCTGTCCCAGCGATCCTTAAACCTGTCGCTCATCTGGAGTTCCTGACCAGGATCTGACACGGTGATCCTGAAACCTGTCGCTCATCTGGAGTTCCTAACCAGGATCTGACACGGCGATCCTTAAACCTGTCGCTCATCTGGAGTTCCTGACCAGGATCTGACACGGCGATCCTTAAACTTTTCGCTCCTCACGACTGAATTATGCTCACCTCGCACCTTACTGTAAATAAGACTCTTTAAAAACAAGTCTAGGAAAACAAAATTTTGCGCAAGATGCAGAATGTTAAATTTGTGTTTGTTCTGAACATTTTTTATTCAAATATTCCTGTAAACAAACGTTAAATGACTTCTTAAACTGCAATACAAAATTGTGACCAAGATTTATAAATTATGTGGCTTTGACTTTTGTGTTAGAAAGTGGTTAGTTCATTTTATTGTTTAAAGCTTTTAACATCATTCACCACTGAAGGAAAGAACTTATTTTATTGTTGTATTTCCAGAAATAAATTAAAATGACCTACAATCATTTTTGCTCCTTTCTTTGATTTATTTTGGGTTAAACAAAGTCATTGTGGAGAATGAGGTGAAAATATCTGTTCATTTGTTTCCTGACATTGTGGGCATTGATGGTCTTATTAAAATTATCATTTTCTTTGTTGCTTCTGTCATTTAGTGAATCATACCAGGATGTCTTATTTCTACAATAATTTCTTCTGAAGTGGATGAAATTGGCAACCCTTTGATAAACTGAGCAGCTTTCCTTTTAACTACTTAAAAAAGTAATACACATATTTTGTTTCTAGCATGTTAATTTAATTGCATTGTTTTTTTTCCAGAATTATCTTTTCCTGTTATAAGAAACCAAACAACTCTCAGGATTCTCTAAGTTCTCCTAATCAATGTGTAAATGTTTTTATTTAAACATTCAAACACTGAAATAAGAGAGTGTGAAATAAAAAGAAGGAAAATAGTCTGATCACTTTTCCAAACATGTACGTAATGTGCCTGTAAATTTAACATTTAAAAAGACAATCAGTGGAGAAAAACATGGAAATGTTATTTAAGAATGAGTAAGAACAGAACAGGTTATTGTTCAGAGTGAATAATTAAACTAAGAAACCGACACGAATTAATTGTTAACAACTGCTAACAAAGGAGATGAGTATGGCAAGATATAAAACCCAAAAGAAAAGGGGAAAAAAAATAATATATATATATATATATAATTTATTAGATTATATAAAAAAAAATACAGCTTTGTCGATTTTATTAGGTAACTTTCTCCGTGTGTCTCTTGCCAAACGACCAGACGAGCATCGCTTTATTTCTCTGTCATGTCGGCAGAGTGCGGATGAATTATTTAGCAGCAGTGGAGTAAAGTGAGGCTGGATGGTGATGAGGATGCAGCCTCATCACCGGGATACAGCACCCTCCTCCTCTTCCTCCTCTTCCTCCTCCTCCTGAAGGAGCATCTTCTGCCGCTGACGTCATGACAGCAGCATCAGCTGTTAGCTCCGCCGCTGTAAGCCTCTCCACTGGCCGTCGCTCCCCGCACAAAGGAAATATATGAGATCCCCTCTAATCCCTGAAATGGCGACACAGGAGGTTCAGCTGAACGAGACTCTGGCCCACCTGAAAACCGAGTCGGAGACGCTGAAGACCAAGCTGGAGGAGGAGAGGGCGAAGCTGCACGACGTCGAGCGTGAGTCCTGAAAATGGAGAGGCCTCCATGCTGTCATCTCCCCTCCTGCCTGCTCACCGTCAGGGGGGGAAAAACGGGACATTTCTGTCATTGTTACCGCTCGGTTCGGTTCTGTTCGGCTCTGTTCACGGGTCGGTACAGATTATTGATCCGATGGGCCGATGAGGAACCAAAAATGTTTGCTTCCCGATCGCTTTTATCCCTGATACGTTCATTAATGTCACTGCTCCCTCATTAAAAAACATAAAATGTTGTTTTTACTAAATGTTTGTTCAGTCGGTATGGAAGATGATTGGAGCCACTGGTGAAAAATTTAAAAATAAAAAAATATCTGACTTTAATCTCAGAATTCAGAATTTAATCTTTAAAAAAAGACTGAAATCCAACATATTAACTCTAGGAAGTGATAATTCCTCCTGCACAATTTACTTAATGAAGATTGTTACCATCTGCATTAAAGTCAGACTTCTGAAAAAAAAAAAAAAAAAATCTAACTTTTTCTCAGAATTCTGAGAAATGTCAAAATTCACAGATTAGAGTCAGAACTACAAGAAAATAAAGTTAAAATTATGATATTAAAGTCAGAATTCTGAGATTAAATTCAGAATTTTGAGGGGGAAAAAAAATCAGAATTCTGACCAAAAAAACAATTCTTTTTTTTTCAATTAGGTGTATTAGGGTGATGGGAGGGAAGAGGGAGGAAATTTCTGCAAAAGACAAAAACAATTCTAGAAAAATCTAGGAAATTGCTGAGTTTGATTAGTCAAAAATGTGCAAAAAAAACAAAACAACTCAGAAATGTTCTACAAAAAACAGAAACTTCTGAGTTTCACAAATCTAAAATTGTTCAAATTCAGAAGTTTCCATGATTTTCTAAAAAATTTCAATTTCTGAAAATTTTCTAACAAATTTTCAAACTCCAAAATATCCTTGTTTTATAATGAACATTTCAGAGGTTGTTTTTTTTGCCGGAAATGTACTCCTTTTTTTCTATCTGCAATGGTCCCAAATACAGCATCATAAAATCCATCCATCCATCCATCCATCCATCCATCCATCCATCCATCCATCCATCCATCCATCCATCCATCCATCCATCCATCCATCCATCCATCCATCCATCCATCCATCCATCCATCCATCCATCCATCCATCCATCCATCCATCCATCCATCCATCCATCCATCCATCCATCCATCCATTTTCTTTCACCCTTGTCCCTCAGTGGGGTCCTGAGGGTTGCTGGTGCCCATCTCCAGCTAACGTTCCGGGCGAGAGGCGGGGTCACCCTGGACAGGTCGCCAGTCTGTCGCAGGCATCATAAAATCCTCTTCTGAATTTCCCTTTAGCAGAAATAAAGGTTATTTTCATTATGTCATAGTTTAATAATTAATATCCTAATATTGCAAGTACTACTGAAGCATTAATCCAAAGTCTTGTAAAATTGTTCTCACTTCTTGAACTTTTTCTCCTTGAGGTTTTGCTACCTTTCAACCACACAGTGTAACACATCACATAGTATTTTATCCACAAATTTACCCTAGTAGTGTGGATGGAAATAAGAAATCCAGAGGAAGTTCTGTTTGCAGTTTATCACATATGATTAATGTAGCTTCTCCACAGAGAAACATGGTAGTGGCAGCATCATGCTGTGTGGCTGTTATAATTCAGCAGAAACAGAGAATCTCCTTAGAAAGGACTGGAAGACGGATGGAGCGTCGTTAATTTGTGTGGAGCTGTCGTCCTGCAGGGCGACAGCTCCACACATTCAGGCCGAGCTGCTGTTGAATGTGGCATGTTAGATCTGAAAAGTTTCATATTTTTGTAACAACTCGCTCTCTGTGTCGGTGCAGTTCACCAGGTGGCAGAGAAAGTGGAAGCCCTGGGTCAGTTTGTCATGAAAACCCGCAGGACTCTGAAGGGACACGGCAACAAAGTCCTGTGCATGGACTGGTGCAAGGACAAGAGGAGAATCGTCAGTTCCTCACAGGTCGGGTTTCCTTCCTTCTCCTGCTCGGATTTTATCTGCTGCCCATTTTTAAACCAGTTTTTAAACTTTTTTCTTGTTTGTTGAAGGATTTTGATTTCCCAGTTTCTAAATGTCTGTTGTCTTTTAATGCAGGATGGAAAAGTGATTGTATGGGATGCTTTCACCACTAACAAGGTAATCTTCTATTCCAGTTCATGAAGCATTTTATGGAAACAGATATTCGTGTAAACAGATGGATGGATGAATTGACAGATTGATATTTTAAGTACAAAGAGAACATTAAAGACACTCTTATTAATGCATTCATCTTTTAGAAAGGAAATAACATACTAGACAAACAAAAAGAGAAGTAAGAAAACTTAACATCTAATAGCCTGAGTTAAAACTTGTCTACATTTAATCCAAAATATTCTTCCTTTATTTTTAGAAGGTGTTGAATACATCTTATATCCATGCTCCTCTCTGTCCTGTTGTCATCATGCCGAGTGATTCATCGCCTCGCTCACGCTGCTTTGTGTTTTGATGTCCGTTAGGAGCACGCTGTGACAATGCCTTGCACCTGGGTGATGGCCTGCGCCTACGCTCCATCTGGCTGCGCTGTAGCTTGTGGGTGAGTTTGCTACAACCCTTGGCAATCTGGACCTGCTTGCTCATTCAGTGCTTGGTGAACTGGGCCTGTTTTCTGTCACAGGGGCCTGGATAATAAATGCTCTGTGTACCCTCTGTCCCTGGACAAGAACGAGAACTTGGCAGCGAAGAAGAAGTCGGTGGCGATGCACACAAATTACCTGTCTGCCTGTAGCTTCACCAACTCAGACATGCAGGTGAGAATATAAAAAAAAACAGAAACATGGCGCCCTAATTCTGTTAATGATTCACAGGAGCGTGAGTCCTGGTCACATGATGTTTCTCACAGCAAACGCAAAGCAACAACCTCTTCAATTCAATTCAATTCAGTTTCAGTTTAGTTTATTTAGTGGACACCATTTGCTTTTTAGGCTCCGACTGAAGAAAAATGGATTGTATTTGGTGATGTTAGAATAAACAAGTCTGTATTTTTCAGGGTTACTTTCAGTTTTGCAACACTTTTCATACTTACGCACTCGTTTGTGTTGGTTTTATCACATAAATTGTATAAATAAAATACATTCAGGTTTATGGTTGTGGAAGATGTGAAATGGTACAAAGGGCATGAATCCAGTTCTCCTTCGTCTTGCTTGCTTCTGTCGAAGATCTTGACGTCCAGCGGGGACGGGACTTGTGCATTATGGGATGTGGAAAGCGGGCAGCTGCTGCAGAGTTTCCATGGCCACGCTGCAGACGTGCTCTGTCTGGACCTGGCCCCGTCTGAGACTGGAAACACGTTTGTTTCAGGGGTGAGGACTGCCTCCGCACCGCTCTGTCTGCAGCTTGTTAACACTTTGAAAGCTTGTTTTTGTTAAATTGTACCTCGACTCTCCCGGCAGGGCTGCGATAAGAAGGCCAACGTGTGGGACATGCGTTCGGGACAGTGCATTCAGTCATTTGAAACTCATGAATCTGACATAAATAGCGTGCGGTATGTAACTGTCTTACTCCAGGCTCATTTTGTTTGATTTTCACTGTTGAAAATGTGATGCTTTTTATAGTTTTTATAATTTTCTCCCCTTGTTGTTTTAATATAGATACTATCCAAGTGGAGATGCTTTTGCATCTGGTTCAGATGATGCCACAGTAAGTCCACCACTAAAGACTTGTGTAAAGTGCTTTACTTTTGCCTCAAAAATAAAAATTTCCCCCGTTTTGTCTCAGTGCCGCCTGTACGACTTGAGGGCCGACAGAGAAGTT
Source organism: Poecilia reticulata (assembly GCF_904066995.2). Lineage (NCBI taxonomy): Eukaryota > Metazoa > Chordata > Actinopteri > Cyprinodontiformes > Poeciliidae > Poecilia > Poecilia reticulata. Next base: position 25,693,604 of record NC_088835.1, on the reverse strand, counting down.
GCCATTTACTCCAAGGAGAGCATCATCTTTGGGGTCTCCAGCGTCGATTTCTCGCTCAGTGGTATAAATTTCCCGCTCCGGATTCTGATGTCATCTGCACTGCATGTAGTTCCTGCTTCCAGAAAACACAAAATATGTTCGTGTCTGTGTATGACCTCCTAAGGTCGGCTACTGTTTGGCGGATATAACGACTACACCATAAACGTGTGGGACGTTTTGAAAGGAACTCGAGTCTCCATCCTGTTTGGACATGAAAACCGGGTCAGCACTCTGCGCGTCTCCCCCGATGGGACGGCCTTCTGCACAGGATCCTGGGATCACACTCTCCGGGTATGAAGGACAACAGGTTTCTCTCTAGTTGATCGTTTCTGCACTCTTTACCAACTTTCATCGATAATACCTGCTGTTTTTGTTTCCCCTTTTGTTCCAGATTTGGGCCTAAACGCGCTCCGGTGAAAACTACTGAAGGCACACGGACGTTTCTGTTTGCTAGCGTACAATCAGCGAGATAGAAACTCAGTTTTTGGTTGTACATAGGGCATATCAATAGAATTGTATATAATCTTGTCTTCTGGTCAGGGTAGATTTAAATATTTCTGGCACGCTTGCATTACAATACGACTGAAAGAAAATAGCACAGAAATATTTAATATGTTACAGAAAATATGAATGGTAGAGACTTGCATTGGCATAGGGTAGAAGTGACACAATAAAGTATTGTATTGCGTGTGCCCACATAACGGACAATATTTATTTGTTTTCTTCACCGGTGGTAATGAAAGATGCAGTCTGAGGAGAAAAACCAAACAAATCTGACAGGGAAGGAGGAGAGTCCCTCCCTGTAGAGCTAGAACTGAAAAAAAATAATTATTTAATACTTAATTGAAACATTTATTAAAAATACCCAATGGGGAGTGACGTAAAATACAAAAAAAAAAACTGGTGAAAAAAGGTTTAAAAAATGAGTAAACTCCATATTTTTAGCAGCCTTCCAAATCTAAACTGAAGTAAATAAATTACATTTATGCTTAGAGTTTATAATTTTGATTTTGCAATAATAAACCAGGCTTTTTTTTAATTGTATGTTGTTCAGTTCTTCAAGACAGCTTCCAAGCATAAATATTCAGTCATAATAAACCACTTTCTTTTTTTTAAGGACTCCAGCTTCTAATTCAACTACTTCTATGTTACATTTGAAAAAGATTGCACTAATGCACTCCTTCCCAAGCAACTGCGTGATGGCTGTAATTTCATATTCACTGTAATTATTTTGCTGTAGTTTAGTGTACAGATATAAAAGGGACTGTTATTCAGAATATTATAAATCTAATAAACCAAGTTTTGAATATCTATATGTGTCCATCACTTTGCTATATCTCACAGGGATTTGTTTTACTAAATTTTTTTTTTAAATTTATGTACAAAGTAATAGCTCTAAGTAAGATCCTACTGGATATTACTTATTTGAGTAACACAACATTTAATTACAGCAAACTATGAAAAAATATGAATAAAAAAGAACAAAATAAATAAAACAAAAATAATTTGCCACAATAGGTACTAAATGTCTGGTGTGAACGAACAGTCGGTACAAAATGTACGACACTAGGGGGCACCATTTTGTACCCGGAAAAAAAAATCTGTCTAAAACTTGAGCTGCAAAAGTACCCTACGAAATAGCAAAGAATGGCAAAAACTAAGGTCATATTTATTTTAACACGAAATAGTGAGTTCCATTAATAGTCAGAATTTGGAATTTTCAAGTATGGACTCGGACATATTTTCCTTTATTTGCCAAAGTTACATCTCATAATCATCGGGACATTTTTTTAAGGCTTTTGATACAAATGTTACTTAGTACTTATTATCTTAGACCAATAAACAACTTTATAAGAAATGAACCAATGGAAATATAAATATATTTCATCCAATATATTTTATTGGAAAGCCTACACTCATTTTTTCATTTTTTTTCGTGTCCTGCTAGCAGCTAGCTTCCATCTTTTTATATCAGCAATAAAAAAATTATAAATGCACACAACGTGTTGGAAAACAGTGTTTGGTGGCTGACTAATATTAGGCTACAGTGAACATGACAAAAGTTGAAAAAAGATTGATTCTTTTGGCGATTAAAAACACAAAACTGTGTAAGAAGAACCTCACATAAGAACGGTTGTATTTATTTATTTTAGAATTGATATCTTGTTTATGACAGCAACTGTCGATTAAACTGAAAGTTACAACCTTAACATGAACAGATTTTCACAGGGAAACAAAATTTCGCACAAATAACTTGGCTCCCGGAAAAGAGCCGGAATTCCCATCACCAATCCTTCTGAAAAGCGGAAGTGACATCACCAATACGCTTTTGTCGGTCTTCCTTAAAAATAATGGAGGATCTGTGATGTTATTTTATCTAAAGTAGCTGTTTTAAATGCCCAACTGGCAATTTATCTATAATGTAATAATATTTATTAACAGGTGATCCAACAATTGTGTGTTTTAGTACAGAAGTCACACGGACAGTGCGCTGTTTGTTGTCAAAATGAGCGATGTTGTGGAGAAAACGCTGACAGCCCTACCAAGCCTGCTCTCTTTAGACTCTCAGCCTGGCTCAGCAAAACTCTCCTCCAACTCTAAACTAGGAAACCTCATCAGAGGAATCACTGAACTAACATCTAAACATGTAAGTCGATCCTATAAAGCTCACAAAAGTTGCGACCTGATGTGTTGCTGTTACATTAGCTTGCTAAACTGCTATGTTCTTCCATTAAAAAAATGTTTGTCCTCAGTAAATGTGTCGCACATAGTTAATTATAGTGCGACATAAACACACGGTCTGTTGTCGTAGTTTAGTAATTGTCGTGGAGTGTATTGAGACTTTCGAAAGACTTGTTCTCGATGGTGCGTTCAAGTGCTTGTGTTGGGCTCAGGCTGTTGCTATTTGGTGTATCGTTAACAATGTTGACGTAAAAGTTAAGGTTATTTTATTTAGTTTGACTGTAAGAACAAAGAACTTTAACTTAAAAACACCTTTATAATAATGTAACAAAGTTATATTAGCCAGCCTTGGTGATACAAGGTTGTATCACTTTTTTGACTGCATTAAATGTTAGGTTCACCATAACAACTTTTGCTGGACGATAAATTGTCCCAGAAGTTATTGTGTTAAATTATTATATTGTTTTGAAACCATTTTCAATTAATACGATAGTAACGGCAGAATAATGCAAGAACACATAGTCATATATCAATAAACTTTAATGTGGAAATGGAAGACATTTTAAATATTCAAAATAAATAAACAAAACAACAAATGAATTATGAAGCCTCTGTAAACAAAATTGTCCTTTAAAGAAAGGAGCTATTTGAGATCAAGGCGCCAGTTTGAAAACTTTATCATCCAATTTTTGGTAGAAAGAGAGAGAAGAGAAAATTGATAAATCATTCAGATGGAAATTATTGAGCTTGTTTTGATTTCTCATGCGATTAGTTGATTTATTGCTTATTGTGACGGGCTGATATTAGCTGAGATTTACAGAGAAACGTGAGCACTGATATTATCATAGCAAAAGTTACTGCATATTAAATCTTTCCTAGTTATTATGTATCATTTTCTACATTTCTTTGTGCAGGAGGAGGAGAAACTCATTCAACGAGAGCTCCTGCTAATTAAAGAACAAGTGTCTTCCCCTAACACAACTATGGTATTCATCTCATTGTTTCCCCATTTCATCTTTTACACTACAACAAGATTATCTTTGTTCATTTGTTTATTTTTTTTTCTGTTGTTATCCGATTTAGAGGCAGATGAAGGAGCTCATGGTGAGAGCAATCTACTGTGAGATGCTGGGTTACGGCGTCTCCTTCAGCTATATCCACGCCATTAAACTGGCCCAGCAGGGGAATGTTCTGGAGAAGAGAGTCGGTGTGTTTTCAGGCATAAAATTATACAAAGTTAGAGTAGAAGCACTTTCTTATAATTTTATAAGGGAAGCATCTTCTGAAGCAGACAGTATTTTAAAAAAACCACACAGCATGTTTCAGTAGAGCATGGGGGAATTAATGTATAAATGCACGAAAAGGAGCAAATGCTCAAAATGTTCAGATTTAGATTTTTTAAATTCTAATATTCTAATAATAATAAAACACTAAAGTGTTTGTGATTCTCTCAGGTTACCTTGCTGTGTCGCTGTTTTTGAATGAAGGTCATGAGTTGCTTCTTCTCCTGGTTAACACGGTGCTAAAGGTCAGTCGTTATGGTGTTTTGTAGCTTGACTGTCATGTTTCTTTAGTCACATTTATAAAAATTTTAACACTTCATAAAAAAAATGGCAAAAGCAAATAGCCTAAGGCAAATGAAGTTCAAGCAAAGTTTGCACCACTGGATTAGGATTTATCATCTTTTCAAAGGAAGCTGTAAATTTGTAGATTATGATTAGAGGTGTTAAGATTGTGCTAAATTATTAGGCTCTATTTTAAAAACATCAGGCTGAAATATCAATGTGCTCCATGTGCTGTGGGGAATATTTGAGGCAAGCTCTAATCTCTGATCTTCGCTCTGCACCACATCGTTGTCAAACCTTGATAATTAAAATAAAAGATGTGATAGATGTGAAAATAGTGATACTTTTGCATGAGCTAAAATAAAACAGAAAACACTGAGACATTGAAGGGTTCATAATGGTATTGTGGATATGTTTGCAGGATCTTCAGAGTACGAATCTGATTGAGGTGTGCATGGCGCTCACAGTGGTGAGCCAGATGTTCCCCAAAGACATGATCCCCGCCATCCTCCCCCTGGTGGAGGAAAAGCTCAATCACCCAAAGTAAGAGGCACTTCATGCTTTTTTTCAGATGACAAATAAACTGAAGCGGATTGACAGACGAGTGTTTGTTGTTACAAACCTGCAGAGAAATAATTCGCCGTAAAGCCGTCCTGGCCCTGTATAAATTCTACCTGATAGCGCCGAATCAAGTTCAGCACATTCACAACAAGTTCCGCAAAGCGCTGTGCGACAAAGACCCCGGCGTGATGTCGGCTTCTCTGCACATTTACCTGCAGCTCATTCAAGTAAATAATCATTTAAACGCTTCATGTTGCATTTTTGATCTCTGTGGTGGAATTTGCTGCTATATGGTTTTACGTTTATTTCAGGAGAATCCAGAAGGCTACAAAGATCTCGCGCCGAGTTTTGTCACCATCCTGAAGCAGGTGGTGGGAGGGAAGCTGCCCATGGACTTTAACTATCACAGTGTTCCTGCTCCCTGGCTTCAAATCCACCTCCTCAGAATACTCTCCTTACTGGGGAAAAATGACCAGAGGTGATAATTTCTCACTTCCTGTTGTGTTTATTGTCAACCACAAAGTTTTTATAATTTCCTCTCTCTCTGCACAGCACAAGCGAGATAATGTATGACATCCTTGACGAGTCTTTGCGACGGGCAGAGATGAACCACAACATCACATATGGTGGGTTGGGCCTCGTTAACAAATGTTTTACTAGAAGATACATTTTTATTAGCCACTTGCATCTCTCCTTCTTTACAGCTATTTTGTACGAGTGTGTAAAATGTATTTACACCATTCATCCCAAATCGGACTTGTTGGAGAAAGCTGCAAAGTGCATCGGCAACTTTGTTCTGTCTCCGAAGATTAATCTAAAGTATCTGGGTGAGATGAGAAAGCAAGATTCCTCACAGATTATTCCCCCGTAATAAAAAGTGAGAGTTACACTATGAGCTAATGTTTCTGTAGGTCTGAAGGCTCTCACCTACGTGGTCCAGCAGGACCCAAAGTTAGCCTTGCAGCATCAGATGACCATTATCGAGTGTCTCGATCATCCTGACCTCATCATCAAGCGGGAGGTGAGTCGGATCTGGCTCCAGTCTTTGGTTCTGATGTCAGAGGGTCAAAGGTTTCCGTCATCACTGGGTTTTTAATCTGCTTTCTTCCAGACGCTGGAGTTGCTCTTTAGAATAACTAATGACCAGAATGTCACGGTGATCGTTGAGAAGATGCTGGACTTTCTGCGAATCAGTGACGATGATCACACAACCATTGACCTGGTGGGGAAGGTGGCAGAACTGGCGGAAAAATATCCTTACGAATGTTACAGTGTTCGTCTCAAATCTGCATCTTTTTACTGTATTGTCACCCCTTGGTGCCTGTAGTACATACTTGTAGAAATATGGTCATACTGAGCTGAAAACAGAAAATACAATGATAATAATTAGAAAAACTTATATTCCAGCTAATCTGCTGATTGAATGCACCAGAAGACGCTGAGCAGAGAGACAAACGTGAAAATATTTTACATGGAGCCCAATGGAGGAAGGGCAGACATTCCTGCACTCCGGAAGTGTTTGAAAGAAAACTAAGATCTTCGGCAATGGCGCTTATGTTTCCGTAAAGCAGACACTTGTAGCTACGTTTTGATGCTTAAATTGTTTCTCTAGAATGAATTATGTACGAACAGCAGCATTTTGTTTGTGAAAAAGCAGTCAAGCTTGAAAAAGCGTCGGTTACTCTGGCAGTTGAAGAATTCCGTCATTACAAAAATGATAAAGGCCAAAAATTAAAACCTCAATTGTGAATTTAGAAAATCCGTAAGGGATATCAGAATACTGACTCGGTTGAAGACGGCTTAAAATCTTGTGATTTATTTAGAAGTTGAAAGGAGTTTCTAAGTTGAAGTATGCAGATGTAGTAAGCTGTCAAAGAGCACAAAGTTCTTGCTGAATTTTGGTTATTTTCAATGCATAAAAGTTAAAATATCTAAAAAAATAAAAAATAGAAAAGTTGTTGACATTATTTGGGCCTTTTTTATAGTTTTTTTTTTGCCCAACTTTAATTTTGTCTAGCTTTTTTAGTTGTTTTGTGATTCCGTTTTTTTGTCTGGTAATTACAGTACCGGTACTCTAAACAATTATGGTAACTTTAGGTAAACAAGTGTGAATTTTTTTTTTTAAGTCTTTGAGGATGAAAGAGATCATCTTTGAGAAGCAGCAAAAACGTTTTTCAAAAGATTTATGCTGAACTTTCAGTTTGTTTGCTTTGATTTGTCTTGATTGTACATTTTTTTCCTATATACTTTCGCACATATGCACCAGATAATAAATGGTTTATTGATACCATGAACACAGTGTTTTCACTCGGTGGAGACTTGTTACAACCGGATATCCCAAACAGTTTTCTTAAACTTCTCTCTGAGGGTGAGTTAACCACAAATCCCACTCGTTCTGCTGGTGAACTTATTTGATTGTGATTTTTTCCCCTAATGTTTCCAGGATTTGACAGTGTGGAGGAGGACAACAAGTTGAGGCTGTTTGCTTTGAATTCATACATTTTTTTGCTACAAGGAGACTCTAGCAAACTGCCACAGCGTTTTCTTCAAGTCATCTGCTGGGTGAGAGTTGCTCACACATAAACCTCAGTTGCTCATTACTTTACCTCAAGGTTTAGTCCGTTTTAGTCGAGCTCTAGTACGTTTGTCTACAAAGTCTGATTCGTTTGGGGAAGTGTGAATGCGTAATAGAAATCTGATGTGAACCAAAAAGAAGTGAACTCTCGTCCGCCTAAAAACCTAAGTTTCAGTTCGGTTGAAGTGAAATCTCATTCGGTTCGAATGCAGATGTGGAGACTGCTCCAAAAGCAGGAAGTGAATCATAGCGAAGTAAATATGACCAAAATGAACCTGGTCTTTTACCAAAGAGGAAAGCGAAATCCTACAGCCGCTAAAATCTGACGCTGCTCCATTTTTATTTATATTTTGCGAAGAAGGAGGTTGCGCTCATATCTTCTTCTACGCTTTTTGTGTAGTTTCCTTGAAGGGTTGGTGGTGCAGCGCCACCACAGGCGAGAAAGTGAACAGGTTTTTCAATTAGTTTGGATTGTTTAATGGCGCAGTTGGTAGAGCTGTTGCCTTGCAGCAAGAAGGTTCTGGGTTCGATTCCCGGCTCCGGTCTTTCTGCATGGAGTTTGCATGTTCTCCCTGTGCATGCGTGGGTTTTCTCCGGGTACTCCGGTTTCCTCCCACAGTCCAAAATCATGACTGTCAGGTTAATTGGCCTTTCCAAATTACCCCAAGGTGTGAGTGTGTGTGTGCATGGTTGTTTGTCCTGTGTGTCTCTGTGTTGCCCTGTGACAGACTGGCGACCTGTCCAGGGTGTACCCCGCCTCTCGCCCGAAACCTTAGCTGGAGATGGGCACCAGCAACCCTCCCGACCCCATTAAGGGACAAGGGTGTAAAGGAGATGGATGGATGGATGTTTAAATTAGTAGAGTTTCTTCAAATTTAGACTAAAAACCCACCTATTTAGAGTTGCTTTTGAAACATTACAAATGAAACATTAGTCAACATTGTAAAGTGAGATAAAGGTCTAAGAAGTCTAGAAAAGTGTCAAAATTTAAAATGTTGACATTAAAAACGTGCAGGAACCCTGGCTCCTGTGCTACAGTTTTTTGTTGTTGTCATTGCTGCGTTTAGGTTCTCGGTGAATACTCTCACTTGAGGGAGGATCTTGAGTCAGACGTCGTTGTGAGGCTGCTGGCCAAACTGTTGGACATGAAGAGCAGCAGCAGTGAAACAAAGTGCTGGGTCCTCATGGCCATGACCAAGCTCTGCCCCGGCGGAGCGGCTCTGGCGTTGGTTCACAATGTCTCGGAAACCTACAGCAGCTCCCTGGACACCATGCTGAGACAAAGAGCTCAGGAGCTGCAGATCCTCAGCCAAGACTCTGAACTGCAAGCCAAGGTGTTACCGCGAAGTGCCAGCATGGAGCCTGTGGAGGTAATACACAAGCATGGCCGCAGATCAGTCGAGTTATGTCTTAAACATCATTAACTCTTTATTTTCAAGAAGTAAGCGTAGAAAAAAGGAGAGTAAATGCTGATTTAATGCCTCGTGCTGGTTTGTTGACCTGCATGTACATGTCCTCCATGGCACAGAGTTTATTATAGTAATAAGAATAGTTACCAGATCAACAAGAAGTGCCGTCAGCAATAATCTGAGCAGCTGTTGCAGCATGTCTTCAGTCTAGAGAAGTGAGAAAGTTGAGGTTTACAGCAGGACTGTAGTGGAATATTAATGCAGTTTTTTTAATCAGGTACATAATATAAATGATGTTTTAAATTTAGAATCAGGTCATCTTGTTGTTTTAAGTCTTATGTGCTTATATAAATAAATATTCAAAAGCTAAAATGTGAAATACGAATCTGAATAGAAGACGTTTTTATTGTCTCGCAAATGGGAAATTTAACAGCACCATCAAGTATAAAGGATCACAATAATTACAACAATAATAGTAGTAATAGAGACAATAATATGCAGTGGACGACTAACAAAATAGGAACTACTGTGCAGTTATTAGAAATAAAAATACTGTTATTGCAATCCAAGGGATGTGCAACTTTTTCAAAAATGTACATAATGTGCATTGAACATTGAAAAAGACGGACTATTTACTAAAAAACCCCACAAAATCTAGTAAATTTTTTCTAGATATAAGACATTGTTTTAAGTCAGTAATTCCTTAATATCGATAAAAAAAGTTCTAGTTCCACTGGCAGATTATTTCACTTACCACATGGGAAAAATGTCTTGTTATAAGTTAAATAATTTACCAGTGGCACTGGTACTTTTTCGTCAATATTAAGAAATTATTTAATTAAAACAATCTCCTACTTATTCATGAAAAGCTACTTGTAAATTAGTTTTGTCTTATTTCAAGTGTACTGAAATATTTGTACGATAAACTAGACAAACATACTTGGTTAGAATTTGTGGGTTTTTTTCAGTGCAGAAAAACATGTGCAATAACAATGGAAATAATTTAAGGTCTAACTGTTACTTTTATGAAGATATTTGTAAGAGTTTTACACATCTCTGTCAGGTAAAATGAAGCCATAATTTCAGACATGGCATTGGCAGCTATCCAGTTTCTTTATTATTTTCATGGGCTTGTTTGCAGCTTTAATTGCGCTGTTTTCCAGGTGGATTCCTCGCTTTCATTTCTGGACGGATTTGTGTCGGAGGCGTTGGCTGCGGGCGCGGCTCCTTACAAGCCTCCTCATCAAAGGCAGGAAGAACTGTCTCGCTCAAAAGGTGAAACTCATGCAAATGCTTTGGCACAGCTTCCACTGTTTTGTTTGGGCTTGTCCTGATGCTGCTCTTTGTCTCAGCGCTGAACCTGGAGCCCTACGGCCTGTCGCTGCCAATCAGCATATCCTCCTGCAGCATCACCGACAGACAGTCTCCCACCCTGTTGTCCATCAGCTCTGGCCTCTCTGGTGACAGCACTGATTTCTCACACAAGGGCAGGTACTCAGACACGCAGCCACAGGCAGAATTATTGTATTTTCTGGACTGTAGAGCGCACCATACTATAAGCCACTGCTACAAAAAAACAAACAAAACAAAACAAACAAAAAAAACAAAACAAGGAAACTTACATATATAAGCCGCTGGTACCTCTGCCACTCGGTTTTCCATGAGGACCCAGCAGAGGACAGCAGAGAGCTGCGTCCTACTAAATCTGCTGGATTTATTAAGGAGCCCTCCGTCTCCAAAGCCGAACCATGGTTTCGTTCACGCCGAGTTTTCGTGCAGCGGCTCTATTTCCCTCCTGTACTGCCAGATCGATAGCCTTCAACATAAAAGCTGCATCATATGAGTTTGAAGAAATTTTCCTGTCGTACCTGCTGCTAGCATGTGCTTGTTCTAAATGAAAATTAGCATTTTCTTCTTTGATTTCCAATTTTGACTTCCAATGATTCACTTCCTGCTAAAGAGCCCCCTGGTGGTTGAAGAAAAATCCACAGAAAAGCAGCACCGGGCTATAAGCCGCATGGTTCAAAGGGCTTGTAGTCCGAAAAATACGTTAAGTGTTTTATCTCCCGGTAGTTTGAATCCTGAGTCCGATTTGTTGTTTCAGCTCTGCAGTTTTGAAGCTGGATGGCGTAAAGAGGCTGTGGGGCAGAGACGGCTATCTAGCTCAGAAAGAGCAGGCAGAAGAAGCTCCTCGGATCGAGGCCGCCAGCCCGGTCCGGTCCACCGACCAACTGGGCGACAACAACGCCTCAAACAGTCAAACACCGAATCTGACACCAACGCCTGAGTGTGACCAGGAAAAGCAGCAGCTGGCGTCCTCGCTGTTTGTTGGTCTGGCCTCCCAGAGCTCAGTGTGTCTGGTGAGCTGATGAACACACACAAACACACACACACACACACACACACACACACACACACACACACACACACACACACACACACACACACACACGCACACACACACACACACACACACACACACACACACACACACACACACACACACACACACACAGAGATATATGTAAATAGATTCAGAAGACAGGACAGCTTTCTTTGTGTTTATTCTTTTGATGGTTGCCTCATGCTCTGAGTTTTAAAACCTGAAATAAAACGTGTTGCTTTCTTAGGTCAAATTTATTGAGGTTTTCTTTTATAAAGTATAAATCCACACTCATATGACTGAAACGACTAATAGGATTAGACCAATTAATCATGACTAATCGGTTATTAAAGGAATTGTCAACTAATTTAGTTGTTGATTAATCACTAATCACAGATTCAAAAAAGGTCATTTTGCTGAAAGAAGAATATATCCAGAACAGTAATTAAGTCAAAATTATACAAATATATATATATTTCAAGATAATAAAAAACTTTGTCTGTAAATTAAGTGGCTTAGATTTAGCTTCACCTGGTTCAAATTCGGTAAGAAAAAAAAATCTCCTATTAAGCAGATTTTGGCTGATGTATATATAACTTTTTTTTACATATTTATGTTAGAAATATATTTTTGACTGCAGATGCGCCTTTACTACAAATGATCAAGTACAGGAATGCTATTGTTGCATTAATAAAAATATTTACGTTCTTATTTTAAAAAGCACATTTTAATATATTCTAATATTGCTTAAAACAGTTTAAGTGGTTAAATTAAATATCTGCAGAATGTGCCAATTTTTTAAATCAGATTAATCAGATTAATTCTGATGATATAAAATCATCAGAATAATCTATATATTATTCAATTCCATAAATAATCGCTGCATGCCTGCAGCCTTAATGTAGTGCATTAATACAACGTGTGAAAGGAATTATTTGTTGTTTCTCTACCAGATGGGAAAGGCTGACCCAACATCCCAGCGTTTCAGAAGAAAAACCAAAGCTTCAGGGAGTTCTGAGCAAATAACCGACCCGCTTGTCTCGCCCTCTGACGGTTCTGATAACTTGCTGTATAAAAACCTGCTGGACTCACCAGACCTGGACGTCTCACCGCCTGAACTGACAGCCGGCCTCTCTGCTCCGAACGGCTACTGTGATGCAGAAGAAGAGCCGGCCGACACAGACGTGAAGGAAATCGAAACTCCTCCCGTCAGGGATGAACGTGTGACGGCTGAAGCTTCTCCGCACGACGACCCAGACGGATCCAAAGACCCGAATCTCACCTCGCATCTTCCAGCTGAGCTTTCTGCTCTTTCTCACTCTAAAGTCACTCCTCTGATCTCCAAGCAAAACCTGGATGTCTCCGCCTGCCACGTCCAGAAAGAAGACTCCGTCGTTCTTGTTGTCTTTATTTCCAACTGCTCAGACTCTTTGCTTCAGCAGATGCGACTTAAGGTCGACTCTGAAGAACTAGAGGTGCGTCATGCAACAGAAAACCTTAAAATATCTTCTTTCTCTGCATCTTTTTGAAATATAGTCTCATGTTCTTGTTTTGAAGGTATCCTGTGTGTCTGACTGTCCATCAGAGGAGTTAAAAAGCCACAGTGTAGCAGTTTGTCAGTATTTCCTAACTGTTAAGAGACCCTCTGTCCACTTTGATCTGTCTGCGACGATGTCATGGCAATCGCCTGCTGGGTTGCCCCTGACGACAGAGTTCTCCTACACACTTCCTCTAGCGACCTTCGTCAGGTGAGATAGTTTTGGGATTTCCTTGCATTCATCAGGAGGGTGTTTAAATTAATCAGGGCTGAAACGATTAATCGGATTAATTATGATCGATTATTGAAATAATCGTCAAATAATTTGGTAATCGATTGATCATTAACTGGAATATACAGATTAAAAAACTGCCATTTGCTGAAAGAGCAGCACAGTCAGAGAAGTGATTAAACCAAAATGTAATTGCCTCAATTACTGCTCTGACTGTAATAAGTTTTATTTTAAATTAATATTAAAGAATATATATTTTCTCAGTAAATATATTCTATCCAGAACTCTTCTAGTGCCAGTTTTAGCTTTAGCTGATTCAAATTTTGTAAATAATTTTTTTTTCTAAGAACCTTTTGCTGTCCAATTATTAATTGGTTAATGCAAATAGTCAACAGCTTTTCACATGTTGATGGTAAAACTATATTTTTAGTTGAAGATGCATTCTTTGCTACAAGTGATTAAGCATTCACTAAAAGAATTACATAGTCAATAAATAATTTTTCTTATTATTTAAAAAATGAACCAAATTATCTGTTTGCATTTTTGATGTATTTCTAATAGAGATGCCTGATATGTTGGCAACAACATTGGAATCGGCCGATATTGGTCATTTTTTAACGTGTCGATCCATTAAATAAAACTGAGCTGACATTTATTTTGTATCCGTGTCTGGTTGGGTCTTTTCCACAGCTGTCAAAACTGTAGCGAAATACAAAAAAACTTTTTACCCCCAACTATAACCAAATATGACAGTCTGAGTAAATTATACAGTATTAGTAAATATTGGCTGTCAGCCATAACTGCAATATTAATATCAGATATTAATATCAGGCCAAATTTTTGTATTTGTGCATCCCTAATATGGTTTAAAGTAAACTTAAAACTGAAACCATTGTTAGCTGCAGCCTTAAAATGAGTGGATTGTTTCCTGCAGAGCGTTGAGGCTTTCCACAGAGGAGTACGGAGCCATGTGGCTGGCCTTCTCTCATGACACCAAGCAGAACCTGACGCTGATCCATGACGGCCGGGATCCCCTCACGGCCACTCTGGATGTACTGAAGAGGAAACTTCAGCTTCATGTGGTGGAAATTATAGGTAAGCTCAGACAAAAGGGATCCCACACAAGTAATGAGCAGCTTCTTTCACTTGTTAAAGCAAAACATGCTAATTTAAAAGCTATTTCCAGGTTGCAGAAGGCAGAGTATTTTAAAAAGATTATTATTATAATTTTTTTGTCTTTATTTAACCAGATATATTTCATTAATGTTAGAAATCTCATTTTCAAGAGACACCTGGTTAAGACTGGCATCAGCACTGCAACAATTACAAATCATAAAACTTATAGATATTAAAATCCGATTTATATGGATAATAAAGAAAAAATAATCACAAAGCGGAAATGCATCCATTAAATAAAAATAATACAACTTTTAGTCAATGCATTTAGAAAGAAATAACTGATTTAAAGTGGCTTTAAATGCATTAAAAAGTCTATGTAAATTACGTAGGTTTTCTATTTGGAAACATCTTATTTTATAAATATATTTTTAACACGTTTTATATCATATTTATGATTTGTAAGTATTTTTTTCAGGTTCACTGTTATTAGATTATATCTGATTCTGTAAAATAATTGGTAAATGTTACTATTTTTGACTCTTAAAGTAATTAAACCTTTCATGCACAATTTATGATCCTTTATGATTTTTTTCCCAAAGTGTTTTTGATTTTCTTAAGGCGTAAAGAAAAAGTGGGGAAGAAAATGTAGCTGTAATTTTCTCCAAATACAAAGTTGTTATTTTGGAAAATACATCAGTAGGATTAGTCTTTAGGGGTTACTTAATGTCAGAATATTTTCCTTTTTTTACCTGAAAGTGTAAAAGGAAGGACTGGATATTCCTGAGTTACTTTTTTGTCTGCCTGCGATATTGGATTTAACAAAACTCTTCTTGCACTTGCAGTGGATGACCAGTAGTTGGCAGTGTATTGTATGATGTCGACTTTAGTGGTCTGTGTGGATTTATAGCATAAAAATCCACAAAAAAGGCTTTTAGGCAGCTGCCCACTGCAGTCACTGCTGTGCATGAAAGTAATTAACATGTTTGCTTCAGATGTTTAACCTCATTATTCTTCTTTTTCTACCAGACAAACTGCTTGCTTTTACAAATGTCAGTCATTTAAATAACTGAACAGTGTAAAATATGCTTTGATGAAAAGTAATTGTTAGCATATATATCACACAGAATGAAGCAAATGCTTTACTCAGAGTTTTTACTGGCACCTGATGAGTGACTTTTCTGTTTGCTCCCTCAGGCGTGGAAGCGATCGTGGCTTGCTGCCTGCAGCAGGATCAGCCGTGTCTCATGCACTGTCGCATGCATGCCGGCATGCTGGCTGTGTGGCTGCGCTCTCCAGTCCCCGACCTGCCGGACTGCCTCCTCTACTGCTGTCAGAGAGCTCTGCAGGAGCTCTGAGGGCCTCGGCTGGCAGCACCGGAGCCACTCAGAAGCACCAAGCACTGAACAAGGAGATCCACAGATCTGCAGGACACTTTGCCACCAGCTGCTGCTTTGATTTCATGTATTTACTGACTGTTGCTGTTTTATTTTAATTTGTTCACAAGTGATTTCAAATTATGGGAAGTCATGGCAGGTAATAAGCTCAGGGCCTCAGGGTGTTTTAAATGACACTATTGTCTTAAAACTGTTATAGTATTGTAATAACTGTTTGAGTAAATCTGCGAAACTATTAACTAAATTTATTAGTAATAAGCAAAAAAAACAACAACAAGCTTTTAGAATTAGCTTCATTTTTGTCTAAAATAGTCCTGACAGTAAAAAACTCCATAAAGGCTGAACAATAAGTGTAGTTTATGTTTTAGGTAAACTACAGAGAAGCATGAAGATTTTTGAAGAAACTCACATTATAATGCACATAAGTTGGAGTGTTTAGAGCTTCATTTCAGCTTATTTGCTAATTTTGTGAGACTTTGTTAATGTTTGACCCATAACTGCTCCAGTTTTGTCTTCTAAATCTATATTATTAGAGTATTCACATACGTTACGACCCTAGCATTACTTTTACATGACTATGTAAAAGGGAAAAATACCAGGAAAGCAGAAATCTAAAGGGATTTTTTGAAATGATTATGTCTAAAAACAAATTTTAAACTACTATCATGAAAATAACGTTATTTTCTCATCAAGTCAATCTGAAATTGATCAAAGTGAAAACCAGGGTTTTATTTATCTAAGTTAAAGTTTACATTGGTGTCAGTCATTTCTTTTGGAAAACAGCAGAGCTCTCACTCCCATGTCACATTTCTGTCTCTATAAAATTCATTGCCTTCCATGTAAGATTATCGTCTATGCATTCATTGACTTCTGTTAACTTAAGTCTTTCACTACTATATTTTCAGTATTAAAAACATATTTATTTGATTTGTTTGCTTTATACTAACTTCACAGGAGCTCTGTGCTGTTGGACTGTGAGGGTTTGCTGGTGGAGTTTGATGTATTTTTCATGTCTCATGCTGATTTAAACGGCATGGACAGTGTTTGTACATCCACAACCTTACGCCTTATGTTCAAATGCCAAGATGGCATGTTTAATTTGTGCCTGTGGTACAGAGAAGAGTCCTCGTTCCTCGGAGTGCCTGTCACTACATTTTGGGACTACATGAATAAATGCAACACTTGTAAACAGGTTGGATTTTGTTGGTTTTATTTAAGGGACACTATATGCAAAGTAAAGACAAATGGTTTCTCATGCAACACTTTCCAAAACTATTAATAGTTTAACTTTTACATGCACAAAATCTGTCATTTATTATCACTGTATATGGGACAGACCAACACATTGCAGTGTGGGGTCAAAAAAATTGTTTTCAATTATTTTGAAGTTTTACGAGGAAAACAGTAAAGCAACAACTCCAGTCTTTAGCTGTGCGAAGCTGCAAAAATGATCTAGAGCTGTAACTTAACCTGTATTTTATGGTTAAATCATTTTTTAAAACTTTTGAAAACCATTTTTTATTTTCCTTCCCTTTTATTCAAACCACTTTGTGTTTATCTGTCACATAAAATCCCAGTGAAATACTTTGAAGTTTGTCTCTGTGACGTGACATGTTCAAAAGTTTGAGCCATTTGCTTCTTATAGTGCATGAGGTTCATCCAAATTATATAACCACACCTCTATTATTAACCTCCAAATTAACTAAAGATAAAAGTACATCACAAAAGTCCACAACACAAAACATACATCTACAGATTTTTGAAAGTTTGTGGAGTGGACTAGTCATTCTTTTTAACCTTAAACATGCTGTTAATGCTAAAAAAAAAAAAGTCAATTTGGCTGAGATAAGAGTTCTGCAATGAAACTCGTCCACTTGGACTCGTGATTCTTTTCTGGTTTTATCTAAACTTGTTTTCCAAGCCTTCATTGATTTTCACCCGAAAAGATGCCATTTTAAAATTTTTCTCTTGTGTCCAAGTGAAGAAAATAATTATTTTTCTTTGTCAGTTAATGCAAAAAGCTTGATTGCAGGAGTTGTTGCCAAAGGTTGTTACTGTTGTTACTCGATTTAGGTGGATATTACTTTTTCACAAGTGGGTTTCTTAATATTAAAAAAAAATTAAAAATCAATATTAAAAAATTGCTTTTGGATTTGCTCAGGTTGTCTTTGATAATACCTTTTGTTTGTTGGATGATATGACAAAAGGCAAAAAGAGGAGACATCTGTAAGGGGGTAAATGTATCTTCTACCTTCCTTGAACTCGGTGCACTAACACATTAGTCGTGTATTGTTATCTGAAAGGGGAGAACCTCCTCATTATTCAGAGCTGGTGGTGTTTTGGTTCTGACTGCGGGGGATGAAGCGCATGCTCAGACTGTGCTCGTCCTCCACAGGCTGCTGTGACAGGTTGTTGGTCTGCCTGATGCTGCTCACAGTGCAGCCTTTGCGCGGACACACTGTGTAACGAGAGAGCAGGGTGACCAAGATGGCCTTCATCATCACCATGGCGATGTGTTTGCCGACGCAGGAGCGAGGCCCGCAGCCAAAGGGCTGGAAGAAGCGGCTGGGCACCTGCCAGGCGGAGGAAGTAAAGGATCAACTGGTGTTCGTTTCACTCTGCAGAGTCACATATTGTTTACACTCACCGGGTTGTCAAAGTTGGTCAGGCTGAACTCTCTGGGTTTGGGGAAGAACTCAGTCTTGTGCATGAGTCCGATGTTCAGGATGATGTTGGTTCCTTTCCTGATCTTGGTACCTTCGATGTCATCGTCCTCCAGAGCTTTCCGCATAGTGAAGTCGACCACGGGGTGAAACCTCATGGATTCATTAATAAACTTCTCCATCACTTTCAGCCTTTCATAATCGACGTTTTCCATAGCTGTATCATCTGTAAATGAAAGACCACCTTTTCACATTTCCAAAGCTATTAATTTCAATACTGGGACTTGATGTGACTGACCAACACAAAGCAATGCATAATTAAGAACAAGGAGATGATGTGTGCATGGTTTTATTAATGTATTCATTTCTAGATTTTTTTTAAAACTGTAGTGTACATTTGTATCAAACAGTTGTAATAGAAAATTTTGTTTTCAGTCTTACTTCATTTTTGAAGGAACTGATGATACATTTTCCTCATTTGTTTACGGATTATATCTGCTTTGTTTTTGTATTACTGCAAGATGTGTTTGTCCATTAAATAAGTTTGCAGATAATGTTTAGATGATTCCACAGCTGTGATAGCAGAAGAGACCTGTAGACATCTTTTGTAAAATGCTTGATCTGGTGATTGTCTTAAAGGACTGACGTGTGTGGAATGTAGTTTGTATCCTTATTTGACCTGAACCCAGGACTAACTGACAAAGAAGAATTCGAAGTTTCTCTTGAAATCCTTATCAGCTCTCTTTCCTGCCATAAAATCATCCCCTCCAAGAGGTGAGGGATGGTTCATGAGGTCGGGGTCAGGATTGTCTTTGTGGTCCATCTGGTAGTAAAGATAAGATCAGACTTTGGGTGGATCTTTGTCTTGCTGTGACAAAGATCCGCTCAGTGAGAAGGGTCTTTGAACGTTTTTGCCTTCGAATAAAGAAACTTGAAGACAAAGATTAATCTTTCTCTTATTATTGAAACAGATTCTCATTCTTTGATAATGAAATTTCCATAACACAGTCTTTATATTTCTTCATCTACATTTCATTGCAGCTCTGGTTGTATGTTTACAGTTATAGTGCTACTATAACCCAACTCTACTTTAAAATAATATTTATTATTGACATGCCTGTTTTATTAATTGTTTATTCATTATTCATCGTGAGGTTGTTTGGTCTCTAACAAATCTCCAAGGCCTTCTCTGAACAGCCGGATTAAATCCAATTTACTCAGACAGAGGCGTCACTATTTTTAATCAGGCGGCTTCTGAGGGTACCTGTTAGTATTGGGGAGAATTATGCTGCGTTCCTGTTGTACTCAGTTATGGGAAATTCCAACTTCATAGTCAGAAAAATCAACTGGAAACCCCCCCGAAGACGGATTTCCCACTGGGAAACTGGGAGCAACACCGACTATCCCTATTTACGACTGTTATTAAGGTGGACTTTGCGTTTCAATATGGCCGACCCTCGCATTAACACTAGTGAAATATGATGGAAACATGTTTATTTTATAAGATGATACACATGTGAAAGTGCGTCTAAAATCAATGTAACGCCTCCTACTGTAAACTGAAAAAGTTACAAGTAGTGTTTGCTTATGGAAAGTAAAGTTTAAAATTATGTTTATAAGAGTTAATGCAAACGACGTTTATGGGCGCCGCCATTTTGGAATTCCGACTGCGCCATTACCTCGGGTCTGACGTGACTGCTGTAACTGCAATGGTAACTGCTCCGAGTTCCCACTTTCCAGGTAACTTAAATAATAAATATTAAACAAAGCATACATACAGATTTAAAGCTGACTTTTACTTCTCATTTTGCAGCTATGGACTATTTTGTGGCTAAAACTCAGTAAAACACTGAGGTTTGTTGTAATGCGACAATGCTAAATAAAAGCACTGCTTGTGTAACTTTTACATGACAGAAAAAACAGCATTAAATGTGACTCAGAGAGGATTTTCTCTCACCCAAAACGGTGCTCATCTCCTCCACAAGCTGCAGCTCCACCGTCGGGTTTTGTTTCAGCAGCATCAGCATGAAGAAGAGGCTGATGGAGAGTGTGTCAGGAGCTGCGATCACCATCTCCAGCACACACTGCCTGACGTTATCAGCAGAGAGCTCCCCGTGGTTCTGTTGGGACAGCAAGTAATCTAGCTACAGTTCTGAGTTACCTCCATCATGTGGACAGCAGAAGAAACCGACCTGTGCAAAGATGAGCTCTGTTGCAAAGTCAAGGTCGTCATCCAGCTTCTCCGTTTCATGAATGATTTGTCTTTTGATTTCGAGCAGACTCTCCATCGCATCCTGCAGCTCTTGGCTGTTAGTGATGCAAAATGGAAAGTTGATGAAATCTCAAATGAAATGTGGCATTAGAGTCATGATTTAAGGCTCTTACGCTGCTTTTTTATGCTTGTTGTAAAGCCAACCGATCTTGAAAAAGATGTCAGGCTGGATTAGAACCGTTTGCCAGGTTTCAAAGTAGTTATGGATTTTCATAAGCAGCTCCTTCTCTTAAAAAGAAAAAAGAATTGCACGTTTTCAGCCAAGACGTTTGGAAGATGCAAAGTTTGAATACAACAACTGACCATTGAGAGGAACCCTGAGGAACAATTTGTTGGAGATGTCCACTACGATGGCTCTCAGGAGATTGAGGGCGTCCACATGTCCAGAGGGGTCGGTCATGTCCTGGAGGTGGTCCAGGTGTTTGGCTGTGGAGCTCACACAGATTCCCACGGTCCGCTGAAGGCTGGGGCCTGACAGAGCTGCGACATCAACACAAAAATATGCAGTAACTCAGTGAAACAGCGGTTTAGTCGTAAAACATTTTACCGCCAAACTCTGTAATGTGCTTAATATCCAGAGGTTGTTACCTTTAGAGAAGTATGTCCTAGCTTGTTTCCAGAGCAGAATATTGCTGTTGAAAATGATACCCCTCCCCTCCATCCCAATGCACTCAAGGCCTCTTTTGCTCCCAAATCTGGATGTGTAGTGAGGGCTCCTCAAAACGTGGTACACTGCAGAGGACCTGCAGCAGAAACCAGCATATGTTATTATTGAATTTGTTTTTAATGCTTTTTGTTAGTTTTTTTTAATGTGTCTAAACATTTGCAACACATTGTCGCTACTTGATATGTGACAATTTACTCCGAAGTCAATCCACATTTGGAAAAGAATAACAAAAAGGCGCTCAGAAGCTGGAGGTTTCTCACCTCAACCTCAAAATCCAATATGGCTGCCTAGCATATAAACGCTAATAACAGACAGGTAAAATCATTTAATTACTCTTCTGATGATTTGTTTTTATATGTTTTTTTTACACGTGTTGTCTTTTTAAAACTTGCAACTTTGTATAGGTTGCTGCAATGTTTAAATGCACAAAATACAGATAAGTACATTAGCTAGCAAATTACACTGCTTTTTGAATGTTAGACTTAAATTTAATCAAAACTCAGATAATTTGATGTTATGTGATCAAATTAGCTGGCTGTAGTTTGCAATTTATTGCAAAAAACTTTGTGCAATTCCATGACAGCAGGACTTTTTTTCCCCTCACGTTGCGATCTTCCTCACTGTGTTAAGTTAAATGACTTGTGGTGCTACTTATTGGTAAAAAAATATCCGTTGATGTGAAAGGAAAGGTTTTTTTAAATTTTTTTTTACTAATATTCACCCAAATAATTTTTCTTCAGTGCAAAATTTTGCTGCTGCATGAAAAAAATATGAATAAATTTGAACTTATCTTCATCTGTTGTGTGAATATCTCTTGTTTTTCATGCTTACCTGCTGAAAATGATGGTTTCCTCCCCATTGATCCAGACCCGGACGGTGCTGCCATATTTGTTGTTGTAGTAGTTGCAGGCTGTTCCAATCCCGGTCCAAATGAATCTGCCGTAGGACAGGATCGGACCAAGTCCTGCACAGAAACAGGGACCTAAAGCAGAGAGAAGCTGTAAATCAGTCTGCAGCAAATCTCAGTTCACGTTTCTCAACTGTGGCAGGTTTTCAAAAATCACTTTCTCTTCCTAAAAAAAAAAAATGCAGTTTTCCCTTTCAAATTTTGAGATTTATTTGGAGTCACAATTATTCTTATGATGATTTATTCACCAATTTATAGCACTATTTTTGCAGAATGAGACCATTTTTTCTGAATTACTCAGACTATACCTTGTATGTGTGAACTCTGTGTTTGGCTCCAGGTGGTGATGAGCAGAAACAGCAGCAGAAGAAGCACAACAGGGGTGACTCCACACAGACTGTGAACCTCCATCGTGGTGAGGATCTCTGGCAACATTGTGTCCTCTATTCGTCCAAAGCGGTTGTGTAAAATGAAGAAGGTTCTCTGTCGTCTGTTGGTTAGAGAGAGTTTAAGCCTCCTTAAACCAGCAAATAAATCAGCCCTCCTCTTCCTCTCTTTTAATCTTTCAGTGTTGGGAGGTAACAAAACACACTGACACTGAACTTCATACAGTGGATCTCGGAGGTGTACACACCCCTGGCAAATTGCCTCCTTTTTTTGTGGCGTAGTAAGTAAGATCAATAAATCATGTAAAACTGCTTCCATATAAAATGTGACATGCATCCTGTGCTATTCAATGGGAAAATAAATCTGTTTGAATGAACAAAACCAGTGCTGCAACCTGGTTGCATAAGCGTTAAGTGTCGAGGGTTTGTAAGGATTTTCTCACTTTGCCATGCAGATGTTGCTCAAAACTACCGGATTTGGAACAAACTTCTTGTCCACAGCCATTTCCAGGTGACCCCACAGATTTATTTTTCATCTCAGGATTAGGAAATCCTGGGTGGGACTTTAAATTTTCACTCAGGAAGTCACTCTTTTCCTGTTTTTAATGTAAGCTTAGATTCACTGAGATGCTGAAAACATAAGTGGGTGTGTGAAACACCAGATTTTGATGCAGAACTGAGTCGCATTCAAAGGTTCATCCACCTGCATGCAGCTTGATAAAAACCCCAGTTCTAAGAAGAGGTCAACCCAGAGCACAATGCTGCCACCACAATGTTTCACTGTAGGCTTTGGGTTTGTTTTGGCGATGTGAAACTTGTTACTGTAAAAGTTGAGTTTCGGTTCTATCAGACCATAATATAATTTATACACTCAAGAGTTTTATTAGATTTTTCACCAGGTCTGGAGCTAAAGTGTTTAAAAACTTAATCTGTATTTATCCAACTGAAGTAGACCCATCATAGATGTGGATGGCAGATTTCACATCTTACGCCTTTTCTGCATTTGTTTTATGTTTAGTGGTCTCCCTTGAACCCAACCTTTACATGTCATTCTGCTTTTTTCAACCAATTAATAGAGTCTGTGCTGTTTACACAGTGACACAGATAATTAATAATGAATCTTTTTTTTTTTTTTACATAAATTGAGTAGTGTTGGTCAGTTCACATACACAATTCAACAAATTTTATTTTGTAAAATGTTATGGCATTAATTTGCTATTTAAAAAAAAAGTTGCAAGCACTTTTTTTTGTGGTATGAAAGTTGAGATGCAGATATTATGTCTAATTGTATCTGACAGGAAACTACTTGATCATGCAAAGATTTTGAAAAAGAAAATTTTCAAAAAGCATTAAGTTTTTGATGCTCTTTGAAAGCATCAAAAAGTTTAACAAAACTTAAAAAAGTTCGTTTTTGCAAGGATTTTCTAATTGTCATGTTACACACACAATTACATATCTGCAGATACCCAGATAATGCCATTATTTGATTATCTGAATAAATTGCTTCGTGTAAAACAGTTTCTAAAATTAGTTTCCAATCAAACAAAATAGAAAATGATGAAATAAAACAAGCTACAATAGAACAGAACACGGTAAAATGCGTTAAATTAAGAAATGCTACTAACCTCCTCTCCTGAGAAGTGGAAGTGGAATTTGAGGAGCTGCAGAACCCCCACCGCTGGTTTTAAAGGTGGTCTACATTCCTCCACCAAATAAATCACAGGGAATCGAGTGTTTATAAATCCTTGGTAGAGCCTTCACTCCACCGGTTGCTTGGAAACTTTACCACTTTTGGGTTACAAGGACTGTTGCATGGCAGTGAACTGCCAGCTGGGTCAGACAGTGCATGTCTAAAGCATCAATTAGTTGAAAAAGAACAGAGAGAAGTTTTTTCATTATTGTTGAGGTGAATACAAAAGGATCAACTCTTTTTTTTGTGGAGCATTGTGTGATGTGTGTGTCTTTTTTCCTTCCGCTTTTTGTGCAGGAAAAACCCACAGAGTCCAATTCATCAACCAATGAGGCTTTTCAAGGGGAAATGAATTAGCTGGGTCAGGCTGACCCGTGTCAAAGGAAGCTGGGACTTGCCCAGAAATTCAAGGAGGGAAGTAGACAAATGAAAATATATGTACGCTTAGCAAATAGATCGACTCATCTTTATTGAGCTTCACTTTGAACCACCACTTTATTTTCTGCAGCAAACTTTAAAAGGAATAGAGAACTTGTAAAAAGCTTGAGTTCAGAAAAGCTTGTCCTTCAGCTTCTCTACACCAGAAATGCTCCTAATTTGTCTCTTGCTGTTCAGCTCTGCAGTTCCCTAATAAACCTGGTTTGCTCTTTGCAGCTGAAACTATTTAATATCTGGAATTCGAGAGCTGTAGTGCTGTGAAAAAGTTTTCCCCCATAAACATTTCTTTCTTTCTTTTTTTTGTCACACCTAAGCATTTCAGATCATTAATCAAACTTTATTACCACACAAAGAGAACTTTAGTAAATAGCCATTTTCAAATGCATTAAAGAAAACAAACCATCCAAATCAGCCTGACCCTGTTTGGAAGCGTAATTGCATTCCCAGCAACAACTCTCATCAAGGCTTTGCAACATCTGGCAGTTGTTTAAATTCAGCCACATTCATGCATGAACAGCCTGTTTAAGGCAATGCAGCAGCATTTCAGTTGGGCTAAAGCCAATCATTGGAGCAGGCCTCTCCAGAACCTTTTAGTTTTTTAATCTCAGCCATTTGGAGGTGAGCTGGTGTGGTCCTGCTACTCATCTCAGGTTATAAACTGACGGCCAAACTTTTTCCTTCTAGATTTATAGAGGGACGGATTTATGGTTCCATAATTTTGCAGCAAGTCGTCCAAATGCTGCAACAGCAAAGCACCTTGTGAGTATCACACTACCATTTCTATAATGATGTTCTGTTTCTGAAATGCTGTGTTGGTTTGGAGCCAGACGTAACAGGACACACCTTTAAAAAAGTTCATACAATGTTTCCCCAAAAATACTCAGGACATTTATGTTATTTTTTGCCTCAGAGCCATTTTTATTACTGCTAAACTAGGAACACCAGCCTTAACCGAGGCAATGAAGTGTTTCAATGCTTCCATGTTGAGTTTTTCACCTCCTGGATGAGTTGCTGACGCTCTCATGGAGCAATTTTATTACACTGCAACAACAGTTTGTTGCACTAGTTTCTTGTGCTAATATCTTAGCACATTTGAAATAAGACAAAATTAACTTTAAAGTAATTTTTCAATAACATATAGAGGCTTATTTCAAGTAAATAATTCCTTAAGATTGACGAAGAAGTAGTTCCATTGGCAGATTATCATTCACAATACATTTTTACAAAGTTATAGGTTAATTTATCTGCCAAGTGCTTCTTAATCAATATTAAGAAATTATTTACTTAAAACAAGCGGCTAAATCTTGCTGACAAGTTACTTTTCAGCTTGTTTTATTTCAAGTTTGTTAAGATATTTGCACCAAAAACTAAACCTAAACCTACTTGGTAAGGTTTTGTGTTTTTGCAGTGTAGGCTGGCAACTTCCAGGAAGGTTTGTTGCATTTCAATGTTGTCTTTATTTTTGGAGTCCTGCAGCTATAGAAATGCCATTCTAATCCTCTCCAAACCAATCAATTATTTTGCTTCACTTTTTTTTTCTTTAACTCTGGGAACAATGTGTTGCTTTTCAAATCATTCAGTCTACTTTGTGTCATCAGACAGGCTTCATTTAGGTTTTTCAGAAACTAATCAAATCTGGATTTGACCTCTGAAATTAAACTCCAAGAAATGTGGATTCTCATCCGTCATAGTTAATTCATGATTTATCCTGAACCAGTTTTGTTTGCGTCAATACTTTCCCCTTAATATGTTAAATATTTTGAAAACTACTCTCTCATTTTGGATTTTCTCTAGATATCTTTGTATCTTTGATGTAAAAATGTGTTTGATAACCTGAAGTAAAAATAAATCTTTACTTTTTCCCGCATTTTGTAACATTTGGAAATATAGGAAAGAAAAGGGATGTATTGACACCCACACGTCCTTCCAAACAGTCCGTCATTCACAAAGCTCTAACAGTGTCTCCTTGTTTCAAACCTATTTATTCCACTTCTAAAGCATTTTCAGTGGGTTGAGCTGGTGATAATGTTGAAAGGAAAAGCACTAGAATGATGAGCCGTGCTGGCCTGTCAGTGGGATGTCATCCTTAAAATATGCCCATTATAGCTGCTTCTAATTCAGGCAATGTTTCCCAGATGCTTGTTGCGCAATGTACTCGCGCTGCAGTCGCACAGACACATTTTGACATGTTTATTTCTCTCCAGTAGCTCGGGTGTGACGTCTCATCTGTTGGCCGCCTCTCAGATATGTGCTGTGTGTGCTGGTGAGGTTCAGAGATCAGATATCCGTGCAGCTGAGGAGCGGGGAACGGCGCGCCGAAAACATGAAAGACGGGAGAGAAAGGTTTCCCGTGGGGAAAGCGTTGCTGGTGGGGATGTGTGTGCTGCTGCTTCTGGGCTGCGCGGGTTTGGTTCTGCTGTGGGTTCAGCACAAGGAGCTGGCAGGGGAGCTGGTCAGGCTGGAGTCCCAGATGCAGGAGCTGGCACGGTGCTGCAGGCGGCAAGCAGGACCGCTGCCAGATGAACTCGGAGAGACTGGAGAGTTGAGGAAACTCCGGCGCAGCAGACGGAACCAGCAGGGAGAGCAGGACAAGATGATGCTGGTCGCATACTCTGTGGTTCCTGTAAGACAAACTCACTGCTTGCACATTGAGCCTTGTTTACTTACTGCTTAATGTTTATCTATTTTACACACAGACGACATTTCATTAACATTTTAAAAGGAGAAACGCGTCGAACAGGTTGTAGTAAAAAAAATACTAATGTGGGCATTTATCGTATCGTTTATCATTTAAGGGATGAGAATTCTGATTTATTGTTTTCACATTAAATTCCTGTTAATGATATATTGTTGAGACTGTTATCGTTTACTGTTTTTATTCACTGATTGCTCAATGAGAGTATCAATAAATATGTATACATTTGAAAAAAAGATTAATTGCAGTTATTGCAGGCGGTTTAGTTATACATATCACTACTGATGTCCTAAAGAAGTGCATTACAAATGCAGTTTGTATGTTTTATGGACAAGTTGTTGGTAATTAAGATTTAACAGATTAAAATGGTAAGAAGGCAGTGTAATTATTAATTACATACACGTTCAGTAATTTATTGTTCATGTCTCACTAAAATCAGGCAAATCAAACGGTTCATAAAACCATGTCTGACATTTGTGC
This sequence comes from Poecilia reticulata, assembly GCF_904066995.2. Lineage (NCBI taxonomy): Eukaryota > Metazoa > Chordata > Actinopteri > Cyprinodontiformes > Poeciliidae > Poecilia > Poecilia reticulata. The sequence goes on along the minus strand of NC_088835.1, from coordinate 25,665,910 downwards.
AAACATTTTATAGCTATCTTATGTCATAATCTCATCTGTTATGTGATCAAAAAATGTTTCTGCAATTCAGTGTAAATTTCTGAACAGTTTTCCAGAAGCTTCAGCCGTTATTTCTAAGTAAAAAAAGAGATTTGTCTGTTTTCCCATTTGGCAGAAGACAGCTATGTGTGTTGCTTAAAGAATGCATGAGTCCATTACAGAGATTTGGAGGGGTGTGTGTTTTAGTGCTTCCCTGGATAAAACATGGAGTGGCGGAGCATGCCTGCTGCTTTCTCAGCTCATACCCTGAAACACCTGGCACTTCCTCAAAGAACAAATATACGACTTTAAAGCTGCTTCGACATGATCAATGGTTCAGTTGTTGTTTTACTGAAGTTGATTTGATTTACTTGAGTGAAAAATGCTTGCAGATATAAAAGCTGTGTAAAGATAAAAAGCTACATTTCATCAGCTTTTATTGAACATGTGAAGTGTGCCAGGTTGTATTAGGAACATTATGCTTGGAAATGTTTAGTGTTAAGATTCTGATTACCTAAATAGCAGATTAACCCAGTAGATGCTATGATTCTAATGCTTTGTGGGGTTTTCTTTTTCAGACCAAAGCCTACATAGATCTGTGCAACAGCTCCAGAGGATTTTGTTTAATAGGTGGGAATATTTCACTCTTACTTCTTTGCGGTTCCGTTACTTTTTTAAAGCTCAACTGTAAATGTATTTCTCCTTTTTTTTCCCAGGTCCACCTGGACCCCCAGGTAACAACCTCACGCTTCAGTTTGCTGTGTAACTCCTTCCACTACTTGTTGCATAAATAAGTATTTCTGCGTATCAGGTGTGCCTGGCCCACCAGGACCGACGGGTGAGCCGGGCCCACACGGCAGACGAGGACGACCAGGTCAGACGCTAATCAGATCATCCAGAAAAAGCCCTTGTGTCTCACAGTTCCCCAAACAGAAGAAGAAACCCAGACACCAAAGTTGTTTCCATGTTTCAAACAGTCTGTCATTGTTCGGCTGTGATTGCATAATGTGGGCATCCCACTCACTGTCTGCAGGACACTGTGTCTGCAGCTGCCTGCATGTTTGCTACACTGAGGCGTTTGTTTGTTGCAGCTAAATAATGTGAATTATGGAACGTTTTTATTCAACGTAAACAAGAAAAGCAGCGTGTGAACCACTTATTTTCTACATCCAGTGTTGACTCCCTTTTAATTTGAATTTCTGAAGGAACTTGTCATGTCCCGTCATGTCTTACAGGATTCAGAAAGAGTAGCAGTTAACTCAGGCTCATCCTGTTTTTGTGGTTTTGACTTTTGTTCGGCAGTTTTAAATAATCATAATGTGTCAACGTATTTTAAACAGTTTTCATGTACCGTAAGACGTAAACGAGTCTCTAAAAGTGAGCGACGATTCAAAAAACAACGGTGCATTTTTGATTTTTTTTTTGTCACCATTACATGTTTCAGATCTTCAAGTCAATTTCAAAATCAATGAAATATAACTTGATTCAACAAAAAAAAATTTCCGACCGTGTTTAAAAGTACACTGTAAAAAACCCACAAAAAAAACATCTGTGATTTATGGTAAAATACAGGCAAAATTTTACCATATAAATACATTTTTTTTCATATTTATATATTTTTTACAGTGTATTAGTTCCCTAAACCAAAGAACTGTTTGCACCATCTTTAGCAGCAACAACAACCATCATTAGCAGTAACTGTCAATGAGTCATCTGCATTTCTGTAGAAGAATTTTGACCAAATGTGAACATGAACAGCCAGTTAAAGGTCACGAAACATCATATCAATAGGCTTTTAATCTGGACTTTTAACTATTCAGATGTGGACTTGCTGGTAATCTAGTGCCTGACCCAAAAGTGTTTGAGTTTGAAGGGAACATATTGTACAAAATTTACATTTTCCATGTTTTTGTTCTTCCGTTTTGGTTCCTGCTGCTTCTAAAAACAGACCAAGCACTTTAAAAAAAGACACCCAGCCAGGTTTTGGCAATAAGTTAATGCTTTTTGGTATCTGGAAAATGAACAGTTTCAAAAACCTCCAACATGCTACATCACCAATCAGCTGACCTGTTACCTAGCAACCTCGTTAAAGCCCAGCCCGTCACCTAGCAACCTAAACAGAGCTCCAGCACCTTTGGTCAGCTGGCTTTACCGCTGCATCCGCTGTACAATGACTGCTGGAGAAGACAAATGTTTTGTTGTTGACTTACCATCCAGAAACCACTTGCTGCATTCTTGTTGGTTGTGCAGGCGGCGCTACCTCTGCTTTTTAAAGTTTACGGTTGTATAGTTGCGTGTCTGTTTGCAGCCATTTTAACATGTGAGTGTAAATGTTGAGCTGGATGGATGGGCTTGTTCAAGCAGCTACAGACAATGTCAGTGGGATGTTCTTTTTACTCCAGACTGGATTCCCTTCTTTTGAAAAAGTTACACTTTTGTCTCTTGAGTCCATAGAATATTTTCCCAAAAGTCTTGAAATTCATCAAGATATTTCCAGAAAGTCTCACATGGACCTTTGTGTTGTCTTTGGTCAGCAGTGGTTTTTGCCTCAGAGCTTATTGTTGACTCATAAACTCTGACCTTTACCGAGACATAAATGTGATCTTGAAGTTATTTTGATTGGCCGATGATTCACCACTGCTCCATGTTTTCCTTGTTTGTGACCAATGACTCTCACTGTGGTTTAATTATCTGAAACAAATGTGCCTACTCAAAGCAAAAAGTCTTGGACAAGGACCCAAGTTAATCTTTTGCTGCCATGCACAGTGAGGAGAATGGTAAAGGGAGAACAGTAGCAAATATTTCAGAGTCAGATTATGCAACTGCAGTAAAATATAATGGTTTGTGCATTAATTTACTAAGGAGTCTGTGTGTCTAATACTGACTACGTGTTTTTATGAAGGTCCTCCTGGTCCCCCCTGTCCTGCTTGTTGTCCACCTGAAGCAAAAAAGAAGAATCACAGAAATAAATCAAAGGGTAAGAACAGCAGCGATTAAAGAAAACAAGGTGGTTCTTCTTCACACGAAAGAAGAAACAGAGAAGAAACGAAACCAACAAACGATTCAAAGTTGATGAAGTGACTCCTGCTTGGAGAAGACCAGAAATGATTGATTTGAATTCATAAGGATAGTCAAAGCCGGTCAGGCTATTAAACTAAACTTGGACAAAGAAATTGGGTTTCTGGCTGCATTAAAAAATAAAATTAAAGTTCTAAGCAGAGAATTAACAACAAATTGACACGTAAAAAAAACACATTAAAAATTTGTAATTTAAATTATGACTTAAATATTTGAATTATTTTTGTTATAAATTTTTGACTAATATATTATTTGACTTTTTTCTGCAAGTTAAATTTAGATGCATTTTATAGTAAACAATTTTTTCTAATTAGTTCATTTAAATGAATCATAAATTTCCTTTCCTGAACCCCACCAACACATTCCTTTAGCTCTAAACTTGCAGAGACAGTTTTGACTAAGAAGCGTTAATAAAGATGATTTAGATGCAAACTACGGTATGTTTAATTTATTTCTTTACCCTCAGATCGAGTTACATCACATCCAGGCAATGAAAGCAGAGACGCTCTGAATGTTACTGGACCTGTGAAGCTTCAGGACACAAAACATGGTTTGTAAAAACTGGCAAAGGGGAAAAAGGCTGTTTGAGACATTCTTAAGAATAAAACTTGTTGTTCTATTATCTGTATCTTTTCATCCAGAGGTTAATGTTCCACTGAACGATACCAGAACCGAAAATGTCACACAGACACCAATTACACCAGGTAAGAAATCTGTTGTTTTGAACTTTTAATCAGACAAATCCAGCCTTGACCTTTTTGTACAGTGTGTCTCAAACTCTACACACACCCGTTAAATTGCTGGTTTTTGTCAAACTGTATTTTTATTTGTATTTAAAATGCTCAAATGAAATGCCTCCTAGTGCTTCTCTCTGCTGACTCCGGTGGAAACACCGATCCTTCAGCTGGCGGCTCAGATGTCACTGATAGCACAACAAGAAGTGGTGAGGAGGTCTGATGTTACACAAGTCTGCTTTTATTTCCTGCAAAGTCTGATTCATTCATATTTGGAAGATTTATTACAGCCATTTTCATCTAAAAAAAATATATAATCTGGGCTGGACCTTTATCATTTAGGCCAACAATGAGAGTGTATTGTGCCATCTCTGTTTGTTTTGCATTAAATTGTTCCAGTTGTGTTTTCTGCAGAGTTGGTTTCGCCTCGTCCAGATTATTCACCTGCACACTGGATGAACACCAGCTCAGAAATCAGAACAGAAACGTTAAGACGTTTGACAACAGGTAAATTCTGGGACTTATTTATAACACTTTTCACTCAGATTATATTTCAACTTGCTGCTATAAATTAAAAATTAGTATAAATCCAGCTATAAATCAAACAGTTTAAATCTGTACTGTATTTTTATAGTGTCACCCACACCGAATGTTGACCGTGATGGCACAGACGCCTTGAACGCTACTGACTTTGAGAAACGTCTTCGTGGAAACTTTAAACCTGGTATTGCATTTATTTGAGTATCAAAGATAACATAACTGTAATCCTGTTTAATTTGTATGACAAGTAAACATCCCTTTCAGATAATCATTAACTTCTCTTTATAGAAATACCTGAAAATATCCTGAATGGCTCAGAGTTTAAGGAACATCTGGACACAAAACATGACCCTGGTGAGACACCACTACTGAGATTTAACTAAAGGTAGAGCATAAGACAAAAAATCCGACAAAGAATGTTTTTTTTTTTTTTTTAATAGAGTCAGAGCTGATTCATAAAAACGACTGGGACTCTAGAAATGCTACAGAGGGAGTCAAATTCATTAGCGGTAGGTTTGACATTTTCATTGTTGTCGTTTACTGGAACTGAAATACAATGTGTAACATTTATTTCTGCATTAGATGAAGCTGGCGACAAGAACACCTTCAACGCCAGCAGGGTGCAAACGAGCTCCGAAAGCGGTACAGACGTGACAGTGTGATTAAGAATGCTTCTGTTTTCTGTTCTGTAGTTAAAGTTTTGGTTCAAATAATAAGGCTTGTATTTTAACGCCTTATCAAAGATCCTAAACTACGTGAAAATAGGACACAGTATCGGTAAAATTAATTAAAGAATTGTGAAATATTTGATTTATAAAGTTAAGATTATGTACTATAAATGGTATAAACTGCACAGACAGACCATTTACCTTAATGTGTCAATGCTACCATACTTGAATCTTGTATTTATTTTTACAGAACGACCAACACTACGCTCAGATAACATCACCAGAGAGACATTTAATGTTTCTGAACATAACAATCAACAAAAAACAAGCACATATCCTGGTAAAAAAACAACTTTTTTCCCTCTGTTTGACTGAACTACTGAGGGGAACCATGTTTAATTTATTTTTATTAACTTTTCTCTACAACCAGAATTGTTTGACGATGGAGACCACACCAGGACTCTCAACGATTCAGAGGGTAAAAACTTTACAGATGGGTGGATCAATTTATTACGAGGTCAGTAACCTTCAAAACATCAACTTTTTGTGCGAAATTTAATATCTAATTGATAATTTTCTGCTGCAGGAGCACTTGGTAAAATCCTAAACAGGGATGCCTTCAACGACAACAAGATCAACACTGAAACAAGATTTAAAAGTGGTAAAATGTCTTCATTTATTTGGTATAATGTACAGAATGCCATATATTTTCAGTTTAATTGTATTTGATGCAAACACCAAATTCTAACTAGTGCACCTTGTGGAAAGTTTTCATCTTAATAAATGTAATTGCTTTCGCACGCTCACATCAGCTCACCTTTAAGAAGTTACACTCATGAAGAGTCATTGTGTGCAGAGTGATATATTTTAAAACAACACAGAAACGTCAAACTGTTTCCATGATTTCCAAAAGTTGCATTTGGGTAACGGAAAATGTTACCTAAATGTAAAAGGACGATCACCGAGCGACTGCACCGTTGCTTGTGCATGCGTTTCAGTCACACGTTTTCCTTCCACTCAACTTTCCGTGAAAATGGTTAGATGGCGGGCTCTATGGATAGCCTTCATTAGCCATTACTTTGTGTATTTTATCCACCTTCTGCAGGATGTTTATTGTCATGATCCTATTAGCCATAGCATGCTAATAGCATAATATATCTACATTTGGAATGTTTTGGGTTTCTATAAACTGTAATCCAGAATCATCAGATTAATTTAAAATATCTCACTCTGTGTGTAATGAATCCAGTTCAGGTGTGTTAGTTGAAATAAATAAATAGACTAAATTTTCCCTAATGTGCTCATTTACTGAAACACACCTGAGATAACTGTTCTCTGAACTGGACCCTGTTTTTTTATTGCTTTTGTTTACAGATCCACCAATGCGAGAAGCAGCTGATGTCACCAGAGACGCTAATGATGGTTCTGAACTTTACAACCAACTCAATACGCAGGGTGAACCCGGTAAACCAAAAATTTTTTCTTCCTCATCTTTACTCAGAGTTTTTCTGTAGGAAATGTGTTTAACTTCTTTTATTGAAATGTTATTCAGGACCAGAGCCGTTTCATGAAGGTGTCGGCAACGGGACTTTAAATGATTCAGAGGCAACAAATGCTACAGAAGGATGGGGCGACATGCTAAGCGGTGAGTGAGGTTTGTAAATCAAAAACAAAATAATGTCTACATTTGTGGATTGTATTCATATTAAAGTGGTTAAAGGATTAATGTTACATATCATTTTCTACCACAGATCCACTTGGTACAGACCAGAACAAAGACACTCTGAGTGACAGAAGAGACACTAAAACCAGCGTTAAAAGTGGTAAAATATCCTAATATCAGTGCAGAATAACTGTCTAATTTACAATGAAAACAAATACTGTATTTTCCGCACTATAAGGCGCACCGCATTATAAGGCGCATAGAATAGGCGCTACAGTAGAGGCTGGAGTTACGTCATGCATCCACTAGATGGAGCTGCACTAAAGGGAATGTCAACAAAACAGTCCGACTCCAGTCGGCGAGGAGAGCCTTTCCGCGACTGGTCCGGGGCGTGGCCGGACGATGGTCACCCTTCTCCGTTCGCGCACAGCATGTTCGTGGAGAACGTGGTGCTAAATGACCTGCAGACGATCTGATTATCAGGTCGGTAGGTAGATACGTCAGTCAAACTTTATTAACAAACCAGCGTTCTGACAACTATCCTAGCATGCACCGCGCATTTCTTCTTCTACAGGGGAAAATGAAGTCGGCGGCTGCTTACCGTAGCTGCTAGACCTGTTGTGGCTCAATATTGGTCCACATATAAGGCGCACCGGATTATAAGACGCACTGTCAGCTTTTGAGGAAATTGAAGGTTTTTAGGTGCCTTATAGTGCGGAAAATACGGTATTCAAAAAACCATTTAAAACAATGGTAGCAGAGTGATTGAAGTTGCCCTTTGGTGTTTATCTTAGTATATAAAACATAGTTAAAGTGTTGGAGCAACTCCATGATTTATAACAGTTCACTGTTTCACTGTTGAGTTTATAAAACATGAGTTTTCTAAAGAGCAACAAGTAAAATGTGAGTCAAATTACAGAAATATACAGGTGCATTTCAATATACAAAACATTTGAAATGTCAAATTATTTCAGTAAATCAATTTAATTGAACAAATTCAGTATTCAGTAATTAAATATAATTTGTTTTCCAATCCTCTAAAACCTGCTGTTATCCCTATTGCTTGTCTAATTATCTCTTCGTCACTTTTTTCTTCCACTAAACTTTCTATCAGCATGTTTGGATACAGTAATCAGTGAACAGTCAGCTTCTTTAGCTTAAGTGATTCTCTGGGTTTCTGGATTAGAATCCCTTTTTATTGTCATTATCTTTAAATTTTCAGTCAAACATTTTTGCTTTCACTAGTTTTCAGACATAATCATCAAAATTAACACCAGTACAAGTTTTAAATATCTCAAGACTTTCTATAATGACTTCAATTATGAAATAAATTAACTTTTCAGTGATGTTCTAATTTAGTAAGATGTTCCTGTATATTTTTAAATGTTCTTTGATTAAACCTTATCTTTTTTTTTTTTTCTTTTTTCAGTACAACCAACACGAGACTCGCCTAATGTCACCACAGATGGTTTTATTGTTTCTGGCTCTTCTGAACATCCAGATGAAAAGATACAACCTGGTAAACCATGAAGACTGATTTACATTTCTCTCTGCAGCTGAGTCAAGTTTTACAGGAAACATTTTGTTGAACTTGTTCCTGTTTAAAATGTCGTTAGAGCCAAAGCCGACTGATGAAGGTGAAACGGCAGAGAATCCAGAGAGACCAATAAAATTATTACACGGTATTTAAACCTTAAAACCTCCCCTTCTTGCAACTTGCAATCATTTTAAGATTGAATGTGTAAAACGTGATTTTCCATATACTGTAGGTCCAGTTGATGCCTTCAATGACAGCAGTGGACGCGTCGTCACTGAAACAAGCATAAAAAGTGGGAAAAACTTCTTATAACAGTCAACATCTGTGCTGATATTCTAAAAACATAAGATGTCATATCTGAGGCTGATATCAGAGTTGATCCAAATGTTTTTGTCCCTGTTAATGTTTTAGAAATAATGAGAACTCTGTAGAAAATTTTGTGTTTCACAATAATTTTTTTTCTAAGTAATTCAGTTTCTATTCTTCTAGTGAAAGAAATTCATGTTTTCAGGGTTTTTTTAATATCTTTTTTTTAGCATTTCAAGTTTACTGTGAATCTGCTAGGGTTAAACTTTGTGTTTCTTTCACAGAAACATCAACAGGACATTCAGCTAACAACACCAAAGGCACCTTAGATATTTCTGAGTTTTACAATCCTCCAAATAAAAGACTGGAATCGGGTAAAAAACAAAATAAATAAAAAAAACACTAATAAATGAAGTTTTGCTTTATACACATCTATTTAATATGTTGAACTTTCATATTTCACCATCTCTAGATCAAGTTTCATTTGAAGATGACAACAATGGGACTCTGAATGATTTGGATGGTGGAAATGCAACATTTGTGCCATTAAAACTATTTCCAGGTAAAACAAATGATGAATGATTACATTATTAAAAATAAAAAAATATACCAGTTATTTTGTTAAAATTACTCTAATTAAAGGCAGTTTTAATATTTAGCATTTATTTTTACTGCACAGGATCGAGTGAAACCAACCGAAGCAGCAAAACCTTCACTTCCGACACAGTCACGAATGAAACCAGAGTAAAAAACGGTAAAAACAAAACAAATAAAAAACAGTATACTAAGCTTAAGATTCAGTATTTACTCCCATCTATATTCCAATATCTTGAATGCAACCTTTGATTTCTTTAGAATCAACAACTCTGGTTAAAAAAAAATGTCTGTTAAGAAAAATAAATTTTTATCTACATGTTAACCAAACAAAGTTTTCCTACTGGGAACAGGTGGGTTGGTAAAACTATTAACAGGAGACTGAATGATTATTTTATTATTATTTTAATGTTTTTAATCCATCTGTACCTCAAGTGCCAGTAAATATTCAGGTTGATGTGCATAAATGTAAAATCTCATTAAAACTGTTGTTTCCAGTAATTAGTAGTAATCTCTCAGACATAAAATCTTCATTTTATTCAGCAAAGAGAAAAGCATTTACTTTATTTCTTTTTCTTAGTTTCACCTTCTGCTGATGAAAGTCAGAGAAGAAACTCTTTGAACGGCAGCAGAAACTTTGTAGACAAACCGATGAAAAATGGTGAGAATCTGTCCTCTACTGGCGTTAAGATTTATTATTGAGTTTTTTTTCTATTTTTTATTTTTTATGCACAAATTGTTTGTAAGATACTTTTTATTCTTTAAAAAGGGTATTCGCTCCTTTCTCGAGCACTTGATCACATTGTATGTTAAATCTAAAACAACTAAAGCATAACCTTACATTATTTTAAGAATGTGGATTCACATTTGTTCCCCTTCTCAGAGTCTTCCCAACGCGTCCCAACCGACAAGAAGAGCAATGGAGCTGGTAATGAAAAAATGACAAAAACAGGTAAAAACTATTTGTTGAAGTAAGGGGATCAAGGTCCTTTGCATATGTTGTGACTTTTTTACACTTATATGTTGTTCAGTATGATAAGTGACTGATTTACAATTATATGTTAAGCATAGATTACATGATTATTATTAATTGAATTGAACATGATTGTATATAATTACAAGGATGAAGTGAAATATATTTAAGTGCAAGACATGATTTATTTGAATAGAAGAAGTGTTTTATTTTGAAGAATGCTTAAGTATCTGGTTCTGTTTTGTCACTATCTTGCTTTGTTGATATTTTGGTTGGCTTGGTTACGCACAGCTGTTGCCGTTATCAGCTGTCGCCGTTTTCTCTCTTCAATAAAGAACTGAACAGAAAGGTTCAGTAAAAGACATACGAGCCTCCGTTTTGTTTGAAGAAGCTTCACTCCGTAACAGCATATGCATTGTGCAAGGAAAAAAAAAGGAAAGTTATTAAGTTTTTGCCTTATTTTCTGTAGGTTGCAACATTAAAGTCATCAAATGTTCAGATAAGTCCACTAACATGCAATCCACCTTCGGAGCCTGGATGTCGGATGCATTCCGGCCTGATGATCGGATCTGGGTGGCAGAACATTTTTCAGGTCATACATTCAGAGTTTATTTACTTATAGTGAAGTGTGGTTCCCTGAATTAACAGGAACTTTTACTCCACCAGGTCGTGAACTGAAGCAGATCAAGAACATTTCAATGCTTTCGGACACCAAACACAAAGGTCTAGATATTAAGAAGTACTACCAAGGCTGCGGTCATGTTGTTTATAAGGAATCATTTTACTTTCACAATGGAGGAACATATAATCTTTCGAAGTAAGTGTTTTCATTTTAAATGTGTTTCCCTTTTCTGACTTGAACATCTTAGATTTAATGTGCTTTGCGAAAGTCGTCATTCATCTTGAACTCTCCTGCAACTTGTCTGTTTCAACATACATAAAGGGTGCGTTCACACTGCAGCCTGACGTGACCCAATTCCGATTTTTTTTAATGTAATGCGACCTGTATCCGATCTTTTCATGGCAGTGTGAACAGCACAGGTCGGATTCTTTTACGAATGTGACCCATATCCATACGTATCCGATTCAAATGCGACCTAACGTCCTGGCCGCATTTATCTGAACTAAAAGTCACTGATTCTCAGCAAATCTCACTATTCTGTGTCCTGATACGCGCAAGTGGGAAGAAAAACAACAACCATGACGGACTATATGAGGATTAAGTTGTTAATATGTGGCTCCAGCCGAACAACAACTTCAAATGTGTAAGCTATGCTCCACCGTTAGCCTCCTTCCGCAAACACTGAGCACTTCTTCTTTTTATGGCAGTTGGCAGAACACTGAGAACGCTGACGCTATTGCGCCCTCTGCTGCGCATGCGGGATACTTTCAGGTCGTTTGCCCGTTCACACTGCAGAACGCATACAGGTCGCATTTACTGGCAGTGTAAACGGCCCCGGCAAAAAAAAAAAAAAAATCAGAATTGGGTCACTTCAAGCTGCAGTGTGAAGGCACCCTTAGATGTTGCAAGACACCAAAGCTCAAAGCATAATCATGAGTTAAAGTAGCCTAGTCAAAGTATGACTCTATATTCAACAAAAGAAATCTGATCTTCTCCATCCAGTCTGAGTCAGCTGTAGGTATTTTCCAAAGAATAATTGTCTTTGACACAAACCCCAAAAGACCTGCAGTTAAGTGGAGAAAAATTGTATTGCTATATAGGGAATATGGGAGAATATATATGCATGCCACACTTTTAAAATGTTCAATTTCACTGTTATGTACTATTTTGTATTGGTTTATCAAATAAAATACATTGAAGTGTATGGTTGAAACTTGAGAAAATGTGAAAAGGTTCAAGTAGTATGAATATTTTATTTTTTTTGGAAGGCACTGTTATCTCTTTAGGCTTTTTCGTAACCATTATCAAATGTTTTTGTTTGACAGGTTTGCCTTGAACACAAAGAATACAAGCTCCCTGCAAATGCCAAACAGCAGATATAAAGGCCTGACATATCTTTTCCACAACTCAAAGACTTATTTCAAGTTTGCCGTGGATGAAAATGGACTGTGGGTCATCTTTGCCTCTTCCATAGACAATAACATTGTGGTGGCGAAACTCGACCCAGACGCTTTCTCTGTGCTGTCTATAATCAACACTGGCTATCCTTCAGCCAAAGCAGGAAATGCCTTCATTGTGTGCGGGGTGGTGTATTTTACCGATAACAGCGACAAGCGTGTGACATATGCCTTTGATTTGACGACACAGAGTCATCTGGATGCAAGTTTTGATTTAAGGGCAGGAGACGGTACCTTAGCTATGCTGTCCTATTATCCCAGCAAAAGACTGTTGTACATGTGGGACAACAAAAGTGCGAGAACGTGTAGGATTAAATTCAAGAACACCTGAAAAAGTCTTACAAGTTCCCTGTTTTTGTAAAAGTGCTTTAAAAAACAAAATCTATATATTTTTTCTGTCTTGCAATAAATATGACTGTTGACATATTGAGCTTTTTGCTGAGGTCGACTCACTGATAGCGACGTCTCATTCTCCTTCGATTACAAAGCACAACCAGATACTCAAAAATGTCACAACAAGGTTTGTTGAAATTGAAAGAGTTCTTAAGGATGAACAGGATCAAATTATAATTTGAGAAGTATTTAAAATAACAATAGAATAAAATCACGAATCAGAACAAAAAAGGAGATAGATTTATAGGAGAATATGTAGAAAATAGATAGATGTTTGTAATCATCATGTTTCTCCACTAAAAAAGTTACTCAAGAAAATGTAACTGAGTAAATGCAATTTACTATTTTTCTCTGTATGCAGACCAAAATGTTTAAACTTCAGTTTTCAGCAGTGCGATTCTTTTTTTGCCACTTCTATGAAGACCTGATTTCTGGAGCACATAAACATAAAATAATATAAAAAAAGAAACTGTGTTTTCTTTATTTCTGACTTCATAGTTATAAGGAACGTTGTTTTAGTCTAACCTTCAGGTTTGTGTTTGTAGTAAAATGTCAAAATGTTAAAGCAGCATGGGCACTAATGCAAGGCTCTGTTGTCCATTTAGCAACTGAAACAAATTTAATTCAAAATAACTCGAACCATATTAGAAAGCCAGAGAAAATGTATACTATTTTTAAAACATGGTTAAAAGTACTTTTGAAAAGTTTGCACAATAAGTTACATAATTGTTTTGATACTAATTTTTCCACGTAGACTTAAATGCAACATTTCACAATCCGCTTGCAACGGGTTTTATTCCGAGGTGTTCCTGAACGCCTCAGTGACGTCCTGCACTTTAGTAGATCTCAATGTGTGTGGATGGTATGAACTACGTAGACACTGGCGGAACCTCCATGTTGCTGTGTCCCATTCACATGGTTTAAACTGTTCCAGTTAACTGTCGTTCCTGTAGGGGAGGCTAGTTGGTTAGCTGGATGTAACCTAGTTTATAACAGCAGGCGTTACATCACTTTAGGTCGTGTCCCACCTGGGAAATAACGACCTAAAGGAAGCTAACTCTTCATAATTCATATAATAGCGTGCTAATATGACACAGTGACCAAATAAAAAAAAGAGAGTGACAGCTCTAGTGACTTCGCAAATTTGTTGTTTTTTAGAGGAGGCTGTCAAAACGCGACTAGTTTCAACGGGCACTGTAAGTAAAACCTGCACGCTTTTTAGTTGTGCACTTTGTAATATGATATAATTAAGTTACAATAGTTGTTTAGCGTAGTGAAAAAGCTTTGCTTCTCCGTTTGTTCATCGGTGGCTGTTTGTCATTTCTCCTGGCCGTGTCAGGCAGGGGCCTAGTTAAAGCTAACCAGTGACCTATCACTGTTTATTTGACATGTACTACTGGTCTGAACAGGAGTTTAGATAGTACAGTAGTTTTTGGACCCCATTACGTTTATAAAAGACTCGTTTTTAATTTAATGAGCATTAGTTAACTTCTTTATTTAGCTGTCAAACGAGCTGCTTCGCTAATGCTAATGGTTAACGTTAGGAATAAATGTTTCAGATCTTGGGTGTTATGTCAAATTTTGTTGCCTGATCTAGTTTTATCGCTCTACAGGTGTTTATACAGCTGCCTTTAGACAAGCCGGTTCAATTTTGTTTACTTTGGATATTGGTCATGCGGTATTATTTTTTAATGGCAATACCCCGAAAATACACTAAAATATGAAGGAGAAGCTGTTAATTGAATATAATGTTATTATTAAACTGAAGTAGATACAACTTGTACAGTTGACTATTTTAGTACAATGCATTTTAGTAGCTTTTATTATTATCTTTAAATTTCAGTGCATATTCATTTATTTTAAATTATACAGTGAAATATACTATGATACGGAGTTATAACCTACATTTACATTTGGCTTCACACCACCACCAATAAATTTTAATCGTCCCAAAACTAAAACAACTGCCACTGCGTTTTAGTTTTGATCCTCAGTAGTTAAAAATGTGAAATATTTAAAATGGTCAAATTTGAACTGGATTATTCTGAATACCTTTCATATTGTGTCAAAAATGATTTTGAACTCTTTAAATATTTATCTATAATATTAAATGTCAAAACAATTACATTTTGACTTACTCACATTAGATGAGGTCCAGATTAAAAAGTACAACACCTAGTTTGGGGAAACTGGAATAGAATTATTTTACATTCATGCAAGATCTTAAAAATATATTTTGTGACTTGTAAAACCTTCATTGTATCTATTTAAATCTCTAAATATTCCAATTTTAACAGTCTTTTAGGTTCTTGGGCAGAATTATGTATGCTGTAAAATACACTTTGTGATTTGTGAAGATTTTATTTACCCTGAACCACATTGTAGGTCTTAAGTTGAATTTTTCATGACTCACAAACTTTGTTTACTTTGTAACATTAATCGCTAGGCAGTGTAATTTTTAAAATTGACTCTTTTTAAGGTAGTTTCCACCTAAATAAAGCCATAAATCCATCGTATTTTAGATGAATTTTTCACAAACTCTCTTTCATATAATCTGTTGTTAGTGTAGATTATTTGTGTCTGACTTAGAACTTTGTAGGCAATAGTTTTTTAACTAGTCCCCATGTTAAGGCCTCTAGCAAAAAAGCCCCAAAATTTCTTATTTTCTGTTTGTATTAATTTACATAAATGTTCCACCAACTGTTTGTGTAAAATATGCAATGTCTATCAAGTAAATACTCAAAAGAGTTGATCTGTGCCTCAAGGCAGATGCTAATGTCTGCTACGTTTTTCATGTTTTTATTTTGAAATGTTACATTTTCAAAGGTTTTCCTGTCAGTGCATAATTGTTCATACGTAGTGAAACCTGAAGTGAAATTCTGGTGCTGGGATGTGGTAATTTCCTGTCTGGTTTACAAAATCAGACAGAACATGGATGAACACCGGCCTTTGTTGCTTTCTGTTGGTACATGTTAACCTGTGGCTAAGTAGCTTTGTGTCTCTCTGCTCTGTGTACATTTAATCTTCATTTTCAGGGTTTCAGACAGAAGAAGACATGTCCTGTCCATGCACCTCGGCTGCCAGGTTGCTCCTAAACTCTGCTCACAGAGGTAAGCAAGGGAAAGTCCACATACTGCCAACCAAAGGTTCTTGACACTTTGCTATTTGTTTTAGCTAACCTAGATTACTATTTGTTATGACAGTCGTGTTGCTAATGTCAACAGCAGCTGTAACAGTCTCTGGAATAGTTGGGACGCTAAAGATAGGCCAAGGATGGTGCAGCACACGGCCTTTTTGTGCAGCTATGGAACTTACAGGAAAAAAAATCTATCTGAGCATTTATTTATGAACATTTGTGCAGGTTTAGCTAACATGTTCCCCACTCAAATTATATTATAATAAGTTGTAGTTTTTTAAAGATTTATGTGAAAATCTGAGCTTCTTTTGATACTAATTTTTCTACTTTTTCCTTATGGTCACATGTGAATAATTGTAAATACGTCACTACACCTGATTGACAGAATGTAATTATCAACATATACCTGCTGTTGTTTGATTTCCATAAATTGTTTGGACCTTATAACGCTTATGACGTATGAGACATTATTACCTCTGATTAAACCAAAATAAAATCTGAGGAACCGCTGAATTCAGTGTAACACAACCACAGTACACTAAAGGTGTCAAAGCTGGTACAAAAAGTCTCCAAGAGTCAGAACGTCGCCTCAGGGTTGGTAGAAAATGTTCTGTGGCAGATGGCTCGTTTTTGTACTGGACACAAGAAAATTTATGCAGAAATGAACAAAACTGCAAATGTTCAAAATAGCAAAGGGATAAAGTGACCAAAGTCTGTGTTTAGTAGAGTTTTTATTGTGTGTGGTTTCCGTTTTCTAATTTTTAAAATATTTAAAATATACATTTTATAGTAATCTGAACTATTTGGTGGACAGACAGTTTTCCCTGATCGAGTGTTTCTTGTCTTTCAGGGTTGTCATGTTCCCGATTCCAGCTGTTCTCCCTGAGTCGTCGGGGGTCTCGGGAAGCTCATTTTCGTCCACGTGTGTGTGTGAGGTCGTTTTCAGAAACGGCCGTCTGTTACGCTGCTAAAGATGGGACAACAAAGGACAGTGGGAGTGACAGTGGAAAAGTAAACCCCCTTCCATTTCTATCTGTTATTCCCTCTAAAAATTAATACCATCAAGAAAATGGACCCAATTTAAGTTCTTTAATTTTATGTGTCTTAATTCTACAGAAAAGTGTTGGTGATGGGAAGAGGATGTCTGGCTCTGGAGGGTCAGGAAAAGGTGGAAGCCAGCTACGTTGCCCCAAATGCGGAGACCCCTGCACACATGTAGAGACCTTTGTATGTAAGTTGACCCGGTCAAACGTGATCTAGGACAAACAGAGGGGGTACACGAAATGTTTAAAACTACGTGAAAGTCGGATTATTATTTGTTCAATACATTTCTGGAGTCAGTACAAGCGATAACATGACTGAGCATTGATTTATGGTTTCAAAACATAAATGGCTCATTTTCAGCAATGTTTTGATGAAAACACGACTACAGAGACAAAATGAAAAGATTCTGAAAGATGACCCAAAATATGTTGAAATATTGTTGTTAGTTTTTCATGTTATCAACATACATAAAAGTGTGAGGAAAATAACTATTTTGGGTTTTAATTTGCCCAAACTCTCTCTGTATTACGTAACTCTGTGCTTTTGTTTTTGAAGCGCTCACACCAGCTGTCACTCTTTCCTGTAGTCTAAACCGTGGGCTGGATTAGATAAACAGAAGTGCAAACACAGCACTTAAATGAGCACCACAAACAACCAGGAGCTGTGTGGATTTTGTTGTTTTCTCTTGGTTGTTTTCTGCATTTTTTGCAAGTGAGCTGATTATCTCCTGCTCGTCAAAACCTCTGAGACGTCCTAACATTTTTTTTATTGAGATTCTGCCTGTTGCAAACTTGGACTGTTCAGTTTTAATTAATGACTGGGTAAACTGAGGCTGCACATCCATATCTCACTCAACTCTTGCTGTTTTGATTAACACCATTTCCCTTTGAGTCAAAACATTACTTTTAATGTTTATTTTGGGGACAAAATGTAGATTTGAATTTGTGGAGGATTTGGGCTACACGTATACGGCTCTGGAAAAAATTAAGAGACTGCTGCACTGAACCACGTTGAAAACCTCGTAGTTATTCCACCAAATGTTGATTTCTGAACTCTTCCTGAGTTAAAACATTTATACTGTTGTTTCTAAATTAATATGAACTTTTTCTATTTTGACTATTCAAAGTCTGAAGGCACTTTATCCTTTTTACTATTTTGAACACAAATAAATACTACATTTTTTGCTTGGACTTTCAGATGTCAGTAGTTCATAGAATAAAAGAACAAAGTTAATTTTACTCAAACATTTACCTACAAAGACTAAAATCAGAGAAACTGATAGCTTTAATTGGTCTGTTTTGTTCCGGAGTTGCACATGTATTTATTTTCATTTTATATGCGTATTTTTCAATTAAAACTTTGTACAACAAGTTTATGAACTAACACTAATTTTATTTTCTTTAAAAATGCTTGTATTTTTTATTTTTTTTGCAGCATCAACACGGTTTGTGAAATGTGAGAAGTGTCATCACTTTTTCGTGGTCTTGTCTGAAACGGACTCTAAAAAAGGGCTAAACAAAGAGACCGAATCAGAAGCCGAGTTGGTCAGACGGGCTTTCGCGCAGAAACCGCCTCCGCCTCCCAAGAAGGTAAGAGATGTGTCGAAATAATTTCAAATGTTTTGACATTTTGCTGTTCTCTTTATTTAATTTTTTGTGTATTTTTAGATTTATGCCTATCTGGACAAGTATGTTGTTGGCCAGTCGTATGCAAAGAAGGTCTTGGCGGTGGCCGTGTATAATCACTACAAGCGCATCTACAACAACATCCCTGCAGGCAGCCGACAGCAGGTGGAGGTGGAGAAGCAGCCATCTTTAACGCCACGAGGTCAGCAGACCATACACTACTGGCTAAACCAATACATATTCTTTAATGTGTAATCTTTTGTGTACTCTGTAGTGAAAATGCAAACCTTGCAGTTCTTACCAACATCATAGGGCAATAAGAGTAAACGAAGTGATAGTTTCCTGTGTTAGAAAAAATATGTTTAGCTCCAAACTCACCACATCCTGTCAAATATCACTATATGTACTTTATAACATTTTCTGTTTGTTATCTCGGATCACAATGATAGTTTTAGGGATTCTCACATAGATGTTGATTACAGTAGTGATGCAATATATGTGATGTCTGACAAAATGTACTGTTCATGATTAGATGTCCATTTATGAGACTGAATTAATACAGAAATATGGCTCCATTCCAGTGTGAGTAAATGATTGATGGGCTGACAGAACAGTAGCCAGTAGAGCAATGACTCAATTTGAACAAGAATACCTTATAAGAATCCTTCTCACATTAAAGACTGCTTGTCTTATTGTTTATTTCTAAAGACTCCAAAAATTGAAAAGCATCACAGATGATGTCAGACCTGTTGAATTTTGATATTTTAATCACTATTTGGTCAGATAACTGTATTTCTATGTAGATTTATCAGTATTGGTGGTGTAACAATCCCTAAAGCCGTGAAGAGATGATATTGAGTTTACGAGAACAAGACAGGATGAAGTATTAATTTCAAGAAACCCTCATAAATCAAATTTATGCTGCTTTATTCTGCATTTTATTGAATTTTGCCACAAATTCAATAAGCTGCCTTGTAATTTCTTTTTAGCTCTTCAGACCGTAGTACAGTCCTTCTGCTGTGCATGGTCTGCAGTGCAACTGTGATTGTGATGTTTTTGTTACACCCCATAGGCATTATGGGTATTAAGCAGATTTAAACAGCAGATTTATTGAAAACTAAACTTTCCATTTTAGATTATTTGTTCATTTAGGAAATAACTTTGCCTGTAATAAACCACTTTCTATGAAAACCGTAATTTTTCAAATAAAAAAAGCATTGAAATGCTCAATTGTAGCAACTTTACATTTGAAATAGTTTAACAGGGCATTTCTATGCGACCTTTTTAAAAACCTAACGGTGACTTCATGGAGGATTTTTCTTTATCTTCACTATTTACAAACTCAGACTTTGAACACGTCAAGAGTCTCCTCTGCGTCACACAAACACCTGACGGCCTGAATCATGGGCTCACCATGAATCTGTATGATTTGGCATTTGTTCAATAATCTGTTTTGATAATGTTTTAGTGGTAATGCTAAGTGGTATTGTTGTTTTAAGTACTTTGATCCTCTCCTTGTAGAGCTAGAGATGAGAAGACGAGAGGATGAATACAGATTCACAAGTAAGTCACTGACCTCCTCACCGTTATCTGACGGACGTTCTCACCGTTATCAGACTTAAAGTCACAACACTTTATCTGCAGGTCTCTGGGTTTTATGCTTCTGTCTGTTGTGCAAATGCCAAAATGTACAGACAACAGCGAATTTCCTGTTATAATAATTCTGTTTGGGTTCATCTACAACCTAATCTATTGAAAAATAATTAGTACTACTGGTGCGTTTCAATAAAATGGTTTAATTGAAGTTCATTTATTTCAGTAATTTATGCAAAAAAGGGGAAATATATATATATATATATATATATATTACCAGAATGATATAATTTAACAAATTATTTTGAATAATTTGTCGTGGCTTACCAAACAATTGTTGAGCATTTGAACTGTTTGTCATCTGCACCACACACAAGGAGGAAAAGGTGTTCAGGGAGTGCTGTATCCAGGCATTTACATGGAAAGTTAGGTGGAAGGAAAAAACAGGGCAGAAAAAAGGTAATCAACCAAGAGGCGAATCAAAGCCTTAAGAAGATTTTGAAGTAAATCCTTAATCAATAGTTTGTGGAGTCAGAGGTTCAGCACACATCTATCCAGAATATGAGCTACAGTCGTCACTCTTCTGAGCCAGAAACAACATCAGAAGAGTTTTCTTGGGCCAAGAATAAAAATGTGTTTTTTTTTTTGTTTTTTTTTTAAATAAGCTGTCATTAAATAATCTGCTACTGATTTCACACCTGTCGTCCCTTTTCCAGGACATCATAGCTGCATGATTTTTTTCTCTCTAAAGGTATTTTGTAGCAAAATAAATGGAGTTGATCGTGGCATAAGGGAACCAGCTTGCTTTGTTTGTCAGTATTTTATGGATGTTGGGTAAATATGAACTATTATTCATCAAATGGATTCATAATCTATTTTTTTCTGCTGTTTGATATGAATATATATTCCTTGAAATTCAGAATGATACTCAACATTATTACAGATTGATTATCCCTTTTGTGAACTTCAGAAATTTTTACTCCTATGATGATAACCCAAAGCTAACAAAGACTGGAAACAATTATTCTAAAAATATTTTAAATTAGTCATAACGAGGCAGTAACTTTTTTTACTTTGATACTTTTAACAGTGCAGATTTCTTCAAAAGCATTTTTTTGCTCAATACAGTCTAGAATGTACATTTCTACTACATCAGATTAAATACATCTTAGGGACAGTGAAATAATTAGAGAAACATTTACACAGCCCTCACTTAACCCAAGAAAACTACCCACAATGCTTTGGTTTTAACGGGTCATTGCCACACACGTGTAACCTACATTCCGTCTTGCTATTTTCAATCAAGCTGCCGCACAGAAACTCCTCTGGAACCGACCCAGCTCGTGTATTTTCACCTCACACATGCTTAAATTGCTCCTTCAATCAAGCTGCCTCACACACCATTGACAGCAGTGACTTTTTGCTCTGCAGCCGTCGCGCTAACCCAGGTGGCCCGTTTGTTTTTGCAGAACTGCTGCAGATCGCAGGGATCAGTCCCCACGGTAACGCTCTGGGCGCCACCATGCAGCAGCAGGCGAGTCAGCAGCCGCCTCAGGAGAAGAGGGGCGGCGAAGTCCTGGACTCTACTCACGCCGAGATTAAACTGGAGAAGAGCAACATTATACTCCTCGGTCCTACCGGTTCAGGTTGGTGATTTGGCAAACAATTCCCAGCATGCAGCACTCATGCATGACAGATGTGTCTTGTAAAATGCAGTTAAGTTTTTGGTTAAAGTTACTAATGAAAACTTTTTTGCTTCCTAAGGAAAAACATTGCTGGCGCAGACGCTGGCCCGCTGTCTTGATGTTCCGTTTGCGATCTGCGACTGCACCACCCTCACTCAAGCTGGATATGTGGGCGAGGACATCGAGTCGGTCATCGCCAAACTTCTGCAGGATGCCAACTACTCAGTGGAGAAAGCACAACAAGGTGGGCACAGGGGCTAAATTTAACAGCACATTTCATCTCCAGATATAACGTGTGTTAAGTAAGACGGGTGAGTGGAAATGTTTCTAATTATAGCAGACCTGACATGATGGTATGGCTGGAATACTTGGTGATCTGTAGTTATTTCCATGAGAGCATCGCTAAATACCAGAAGTTACTTTTATTGTTTTCCATGTCTTGAAATGTACTTTTTT
Source organism: Poecilia reticulata (assembly GCF_904066995.2). Lineage (NCBI taxonomy): Eukaryota > Metazoa > Chordata > Actinopteri > Cyprinodontiformes > Poeciliidae > Poecilia > Poecilia reticulata. Next base: position 25,643,788 of record NC_088835.1, on the reverse strand, counting down.
TTTTCATTTTTAAAAATAAAAAACTTACTAACTTTTAATAGATTTTTTTAATTTATTTTTTTACGAGATTTGCTTTGTATCTAAAATAGGACAATAATCTGATTTGCCACATCACACCTAATTTTAACATTTTACCTTTTGTGAATTATTTATTCACCAGTTAGTGTACATACTATGAACATAACAGACTAAAAGAAAGCATAAAGGAGTATTGATCTACAAAATAACCAGATAATAGAACGAATAACAACAAAAACAATATAGAATAACCAAACAAACAAGAAAGTAAACATTAAAATGGACAAAACACAACAAAAACAATGAAATTGTTTAACATATGTGGATTAGCATTTTTTGTTTTGTCTGTTTTGTTTTCTGACTTGTTGACAATTTGCATGCTCATTCGGAAATAAAATTGAAACATTTCAGTAAGTAAAGTGAAAGAGTTTGGTCAGCTGCTGTAATCATAACCTTTAAAAATGTTTTTCTTTGTTGCATTTGAATAAAGAAATGCAACAAAGCATTTTTGTGCAAATGCTAAAAAACCTTCAGACATAACATAGTGACGTCTTTTAGTAAGCCTTGAGTATGTTATATCAACTGACTGAACAAAAATAATAAATAGACTTAATATGCTTTAATGGCGGGAGCTATTACATAACAGTAAGATGTTAATCCAGTCCTGTCCTCCTCTGTGACGTGCAGGTATTGTGTTCCTGGATGAAGTTGATAAGATTGGCAGCGTTCCTGGGATCCATCAGCTGAGAGATGTGGGAGGAGAGGGAGTTCAGCAGGTCAGTGTTTTAATGCATGAGCCCAAAACAGCCTGCAGCTCTTGGGTTTATTATTTTTGGTATTTTAAAAATGTAATTCTGCTAGTCGTATGCTATTTATAATCAGATTTTTATCTTTGTCATGACAGTTTTTATATAACTTTCCTGTGGAAACTGGAGCACTGAGGAGAATATATGAGCTGTAATTGTCTGATAAAGGAAAAAAATAAAACAAAGAAAAAAGCAGCTTCCTTTAATGAACCGTCACTCTTAGTTACCAGGCAGAAATCTGCATTTTTCACTCAGAGCAAGAAGGCAAACTTTATATTAGCATTGATTTTGTAAGCCTCACTTTTCTCCACATAATCAGTTTGTTTTACTCAAATGGGTCTAACTGCACTACAGTCATTCTTATGGCATCACCTGCTAGGAATAATCTACTTTATATAACAATAAATCAGCCCAGATTTTCTCAGTTTTGGGAGATCAGCCAATTTTATCTACCTTAGTAAAGAGCTAAAAATCAATCACTTTATTGATTGGTATATTTTCCTCTATTGTATATAATTGTTTTGATTTTATTGAAATGAATAAATGAATCAATGAATCAAACATAAACATAACATTGTCCTCTTTTGCTCTGCTGTGAGACTCTTCCTCCAGGTCATGTCTGCACGTTTCCACTTAACGATAATAACCCCACCGTTACCAACTCAGCGACTTTCTTGCTATTTTTTAGCAACATTTCAGACAAAAAAAATTCAGTATTGGCCAAAATCTGAGTTGGCAGGTCAGGTTTTTTAAAGATTGGTGATTGTCCAGAAAACCCCTAATTTGAGATGTTTCTGTTAAAAGTATCTATTTTTTATTTTGTCAAAAATACATTTCTTCTTGAAAAAGCACCGGTGTTCCAGAAAAAGCATTTATTTATGGAACGTTACCCAAAGATTCTTATAAATCACTAAAACCAAAAGAAAGAATGAATATTATTTATGTTTCGTACGATAAAGTTTTTTTCTTTTTGCTTTATTAGATGACCGCATGTCGCCTTCCTTCTTCTTTTCCCTCCTCTTCTGTGTCAGGGTTTGCTGAAACTCCTGGAGGGTACAATCGTCAACGTTCCAGAGAAAAACTCCAGAAAGCTGAGAGGTGAAACGGTGCAGGTCGACACAACCAACATCCTGTTTGTTGCTTCGGGAGCCTTCAACGGCCTCGACAGGATAATAAGCCGACGGAAGAACGAGAAGGTGAATTTAACCCCCGTAAAACTCAGACAAGACTTTGTTTAATCTCTGATCAACACTCGCGTGTCTCTGCTGTTTAGTATTTGGGATTTGGAACGCCCTCTAACTTGGGGAAAGGTCGCCGGGCGGCCGCAGCAGCAGACTTGGCCAACAGCAGCGGCGAGACGGACGCGGTCGCGGAGATCGAGGAGAAGGACCGGCTGCTGAAGCACGTCGAGGCGAGGGACCTGATCGAGTTCGGCATGATTCCGGAGTTTGTCGGCCGTCTTCCTGTCGTCGTTCCTCTGCACAGCCTGGATGAGGACACTCTGGTCCGAATCTTGACTGAACCGCGAAACGCTGTGGTTCCACAGTACCAGGCTCTGTTCAGCATGGACAAAGTAAGGGCTCTGAGCTTTCCTATGCAGGAAAGCAGCAGCCTAATCAATGCGTCTGTTTTGTGTTTTTTAGTGTGAACTTAACGTGACCCCGGATGCCTTGAGAGCCATCGCCAGATTGGCTTTGGAGAGGAAAACTGGAGCTCGTGGCCTCAGATCCATTATGGTTTGTTGTTTTCAAACTAAATGCTGCACATTGTCCTTTATTGATTTCAGTCATCTGTGTCATTGACATATTATTATTGACATGCAGGAGAAACTTCTTCTTGAGCCCATGTTTGAGGTGCCTCACTCAGATATCGGTGCTGTTGAACTGGACAAAGATGTCGTTCAGGGAAAAACGCAGCCTAGATACATCCGGTCAGTATTCCCATGCTCACAGAATGACAGTCATGTTGGACAGCGCCTCGCAAAGTATCCATAACGCTTAAACATTTTTTGGTTGCAAAAGAATTCTTAAATAAAGCTATTCTTTTACTTGCTTTTGCAAAGTGGTGAATAGTTTTGAAGTGGAAGGAAATGTTGGATTCAGCAGCTTTGATATTGTTTTTATAATTTAACGCTGCATCTCATTTTGTTTCCTGGTCTTCATTATTCTGTCTAATGTTCTCTAACTGACCTCTGACCTTCACAGGTCTTTTCTACTAATGAATTACTTAGACGACTCTCACCTTCTAATTACGACTTCTAAAGGAGTCATACTTTTCAAATATTTATTTTTAACCCTTTTTCTATGATTTCATAACTGTGTTTTACACGTAGTTGCATGAAATACATTAAAATTGAAGTAAAAAGTTTTCTTGCTTTGCAAGAGATCAGATTTATGAAGTGTTAAGTGTCATAGGTCCCAGTTTGCATAGTGACTGCAGTAACAAAAAGAATATCTGGAAAATAAATTAGATCATAATTGTGATGTTTCTGGGGAAATTGTGTGTTTTAATAAGTTTATACTGTTTTTATAACATTCAGTAATCATTGAAATTGCACAAAAAAATTAAATGGGTTTAACTGATTCTAGGCTGTCGTAAAAAGTAATAAATAAATTAATCGCATGATAAATTGAAACAAGCTTGATAATTTCTAATTGGAAATTTCTCTCCCTGCTACTAACTGGATGTCAGAAGTCTTCAGTCTTGTTCATTAGTCTCAGCTTTATCCCCCTTTTGAATTTTGTTTACAAACACTTTAGTATCCATTTAATCTGTTATTTTCTTTCTTTTGAATATTTAAAATGTCTTCCAGTTCCAGTTTGAAATGAGTTTATTGATCTACTTGAACAATATTATCATTTATCGTAACTACTTTTGGGACAGTGAATCGCTGACAGAATGTCCTGTCTGGATTTCAGAACCCCCGCCAAGGATACGGCAGAGGAGGAGTACGACTCCGGCATCGAGGAGGAGAACTGGCCCCGGCAGGCTGACGCTGCTAATAACTGAACCATGTCTCTCATTTCACCTGAAATCATTAGGTTACCATGAACCTCCTGGATGCCTCGTTTGGCACCAGCTGTTTTTATTACTGCACCCGACAAATAAAAAGCGTGGACCCCGAGGATGTTTTCATGATGAACAAGTTAAGGGAGCGTAACAACCTTTGATCTCTTTGCATCAGATAATAAATCTCTAGCGGTGCACTCAGTGTGGACCTTTTATGATATATTTCAATCTCTGGGGATTGTTAACATTTTATCTATATAAAGATAATACAATTTTATTCATAAAAAAAAATATTTGTAGGTAGTTTGTATCTTCTTTTTGTGCTGATTGGCTGTAGCAGGAAGGGAAGCAAATGGCATTTATGGGATCACATTGTAACTTGAATGAGGGTAGACGTGATAGACAAAATGCCTTAAATCACGAGGGGCATGATATTTCACAAATGCATCAATATGTTGATGTTTCTTCCTTTTCCACCATTGTGATAATGGTGCTCAAAGTGGAAAGAGTTATAAATGTTAAGCTATGCTGCACGCGTATTGTTTGTAAGCGGTTTGTAAGACATCACCCAGAGTTAGGAGACCACATTGAGATGGAAACACACCAGCACATTAAAGACGCTGCCATCCTGCAGCCGTCTGCTCACCTGGATTCACAGAGCAGACTGAAATGGTACAACATCCCACTCTGCTTTCCGGTCTACCGAGGAACATTAAAGTAAATCGCACCCACGTAGGTTTTGGGTTTTAATTTTCTAATCATTCAGAGATCTTAACAAGGTTCCCACTGCAGAGCTGCAGGTATTTTCCTTTCTTTATGTGTGCACCTACGTCAGAATCACTTCCTGTGATGTCACTTCCTGATGCTAGATGGTACCTCGGTGCACTTGTTCAGTCAAGATGCCACCCTGAAGGTCTCTGACGTCACCATGCTGCTGTGCTCTTTACCTTTAAAATTAAACTAGATCTGTTCCCTTTTTGAGTCAGATTTTTTTCCTTTCTGTGAAGCTCTAAGCTGGTTAATTTCAGAGGTCTGTTACAGAAATCCAAGGAAAACTTCCCCCCCCCCCCTAAAACCCTGTGAATCCTAAATTTGTGATTGTGTAAAATATATAAATAAAATCTATCTCTGAGTACAAAGTTTTATTCATTTTTTACCTCTGAGATGGAAACTAATATGAGTCGGGGTGAACATCTCCACATGAATCTGATCTTGTGCTGCGGCCGTCGGCTTTATGTAACCGGCTAATCTCTGGAAAGTTTCATGCTGCGCCTTTGTTTCCCGACATCAGCGTTTCCATAATCCGTTTAAATCCATATGAAAATGACATCCAAAGTCACAATATAATTTTAAATATATGCAAAATTGCTTAAATCAATTAGATTTTTTTTTTACATTACAATTAAAGTTGAAAATGGATTGCAAATTTATTTTAAGGGATTTAGCTTTATGATTTTACATATGTGCATTATTAAAAGTGGTTATTTATGGTAGATCCTTGCATGACAGATTATACCGACTGAGCATCTGAGATGGTAAACAAACTGATGATGTCAGAGGCTTAGTGATGAAGAGGTTTATCACCGCAGACACCTGTGTGTGACTCAGACCGCTCCAGACCTGCAAGACAGCACCTGGCAAAGGTAAGAAATTATTTTAAGCCAAAAAAAAAGGGGCCTGTAACCAGAAATATTCAAACTCTTTGTGACTCTCATCACGCAGGTGATTTGTTGGTGTGTTTTGGTGATGATGAATATTCTGGAGGACGTTCCTTTTCAGACCCCTTTGGGACCGTTAGGTGTTGAGATACAGATGTCGACTTTACCTGATATTTCTGTACCACAATGCCATCAGATCATGCAGGAAACCGAGGTTGCTTTCTTCTTTTTTACCCCCCAATAAGTGTAATGCTGGCTAAGTTTCACTTATATTTTTGACTAATTTTACTGTGAAAACGGCAAAATTCCTCACCAAAAACTTTTGATTAAAAGTAAATTTGCTATTCTTTCAGTTAGTTACTCACAGTGGATTGAGTATCCAGAAATATTACTCAAGAGTAGTGTTACTTTATAATGAAAATATAGTAAAAGGTACTTTTCCCCAAAAAGTTCCTCAAGTGTGTAAATGTAAATATCTACTACCCGTCTCTGAATAGGGATAACTTGACAAAATGTAGAAATGTTACACTTTTGGAAAGTGTTAAATTTAAGGTTTGTTTTCTTCCTGCAGTATGGATTCAATCTGGAGAGATGGATTTTAACAGGGCAGCAGCTGGTGAGTCAGGTTCCCTCTTGCCCCCCCTACTGGCTGATGTTCAGCACCCCTCAAGAAACTCGCAAGCTCACTCAAAGGGGCCAGGATCTGTTGCCCCCGCGGCCCCGCAGTCACAGCCTGAGCTCCGCGGAGGGCTGCTGGTTGGACCACCGAGCCGTCAGGTTCCTCCCAGCTGACTCCGATGAAGAAGATGGCTCATACATAGATAACGCGGGGGGCCCCAGGGAGCGGCCCCGCAGTGACCCAGTCTCCAGGGTCAAAGACATGCACCTCACTCATTCCTCTCACCTCGGCAAGCCGGGGTTGTCTCCGGTCCTCAAAGGCCACAGAGCCACGTCTTCTCTCCCGGACTGCAGACCAGCTTTACGCGCCCTGGAGCAGCTCAGATCACAGCAGGCCAGCCCGCTGTCTCTGGGGCAGAAGAACAGCAAGAAGAGGCAGCGCTCTCTGGGCAGAAGGTTCTCCCAAAACACTCCGCCCGCCGGGAATTCTCCATCCAGGCCGCTGCAACAACGACCCTCCTCGGCTGGATCTGCTGTCAAAAACCGCAGGAGAAAGGTAGTTTCCCATCAGGGAAGGAGGATGAATCATGATAAAATAAAAGTAAAAAAGTATTTTTATTTTTAATAGAAGTTACATACCGCACCTGTCGTGATTTAACCCCTTATTGGCCCCTTTCACGTGACGTCACTCTTCCAAACTCCGCCCGCTCCGCCATGACGGACGTCGAAACAACCTGTGCTCTTCCGTAAAGCCTGTCAAAAAACGCACGTGTGCTAGCCAGTACCGCTTTTATTAGATTTATTTCGCAGTTAAAAATGGTCACAGGGTGCTGCGCAGTCGGCTGCTGAGAAAGACGAGGGTGAAAACCAAGCTTGTAATTTTGTTTAGGGAACAAAATTACAAGCGGCGATGGATAGCAGCCGTTAATTTTAATTACTTCAGTTATTATGGGTCGGCCCCCGGTGCAATCACGGATTTGCAGCGAACACTTTCTACACGGTAAGACCATTGACGTTTAGAAACTTTGTAAGCAAGTATGATTAGAAAGATATCAACCATTGCATTATAAAGAAGGTGCCGTCGAACCATTGGTAACCATGGAAACGGTGCCCCACCGACTTGTAGCCTAGCATGTATGGGGAAAAACTGGTTAGCGTCTCATCTTTTGTACGTTCTTAACGCTGCTCCGGCGTTTATGGCAGTGATATAAACCATGTGGTGTGAATTCAGGCAAAGTCGGTAATTTGATCAACACGTCAGGAGGGAGGCGGTCTGGGTCCGTTTCTAACTTTTGTAAATACCGCCGTCTCTGAGCCCCAACCAGGTGTGTTACGTTCAGATAAATAAGCTCGACTAGAACAAGTATAATGCTGAGTAAGTTGGCAAAAAACTTAAGAGAAATAATTTCAGCTGCTCCGTTCAATACTCCCATCCTTCACTTCCGACGTCGTCCATCAAGGGGCCTCGAATGATTAAATGACGTAGTTGCAAATGGTCAATACTCACTGCGCCATGTGTGTCGGAGAAACAACTTACCATTACAGGAACACCGTTTATCTGCCATGCTAACTATCATTAGCATTCACAACACGGTCTGCTAGCTGCTGCTCAGAGAGCAAACGGAGAGGGAGTATGAGCAGCGCCACACAGCGGGGTGACTGACAGCGCTAAGACCCGCCTCCTGGCTCTGATTGGTTGTTTCTAGTTTTATGAAAAGGCAGCGCTCGACTTTTTCACAGGTCTTTTATCTCATATCATATCATATTGTCACGACATAGTGAGTTTCAACAAATATGTAAATAAATAATAAAAGTTACACACACATTTCCTACTTTACTGAGATTACTTCTGGTTTTCCTCTCCTCTGCCAGGTCCTGACAACTCCTGGCTCTCGTGGGGTTTTCTTTGACTCGGCAGCAGAGCTTCTGACAGCTCTCAGCCACGAGGAGAGGGAGTTACTCGAAACCATCACAGAGAAAGGATATCCGTTACGCACTGCCATCCTGGCTCTGCAGAAAACTGGCTATCAGAGCCCAGAGAAGGTTGGTATCTGTAGAGATTCTCATTGACCTCTAACAATCCCAAACCAATTAGTATTAGTAATAACCTCGCTTTCTGATGTAAACTGTCTCAGCAATAAGTTAATAAAACTTTGTAGGAGAGGTTTGACAAAAAAATACAATTTTGTCTCACCGACCTTCCGCCGACCTTCCGCCTCACAGCACCTCTCCTCTGCTCAGCTTCTTCAAACTAGCAGCAACAGCAGCAATTAGTAAACACCTGGTTTAACTGAACCTCTGCTGAGCTCATCATAGGAGCAACTTCTCAGTACAAATGCTCCAAAAAACATTATTAAAGGCTTAATGGAGAAATGTTACCTGCTGAAGGCAGAGTGTCTCTTCTTAAAGAGACAGAGGCCCAATTTCAAGGTGTTAGATTTATGCAGCATTGTTACAACTGAAGGTGACATAATTACTTGATTGTGCTATAAAATGATAAAATGTGCCTGTAAACTACTGCCCCTAAAAATGCCTTTCTAAATGGTGCACATATTTGTGAATTAATTTAATGAAATCCAAGCATATCTTCCTGATTTTCTTTTTCTCAGGTCCTAAAATACCTGGTTGCATGTGATCGTCTTTGCCAGCTGGGCTATGATGAGGCACAAGTGGAGGAAGCTTTGGAGATGTTTCAGAATTGTGAGAGCAAGGTGAAACAATCCTACGTTTACATTTAGGCTAACAAAAAAAGAAACAGATTAATTAAGTGTGGTAGTTGTAAAAGAGCACCCAAGCAGCAGAGGCGTCCTCTGGTGGTGAGGGTTGGGAAGTTCTTCAGACTTTAGAGATTCACAAGGTTTGGGCTGATGGTGTTCTCTACCAACTGAACGAAGCACAAACATATTCTTCACCAGACACAGACTTGCAGTTTTTGTTGGTTTCATAAGTTTAAATTGAAACAAACTTCAATTTTAGTTTCAATTTAAACTTAACTGTTTGGAAAACAGTTTCTTTTTTCCAAACAGTTTTCTACCTATTTTGTTATACATGGTTACTTATGAATTATTGTAAGTTTGGTCCTTAAAACATTTCCACTTAACATATTTTGGTCCAGCTGATATAATTTTTAAAGATTAAATGATTGATAATTTGATGAGTTACAGCAGTACTTGAGTAGACTTTACCAAGTACTTTTTTACTCACGAGCATTTTCTTGGATGATTACTTTTTCTTATGCTTGAGTAAAATATGAAGTAGTGCTACCCACCTCTGACAATAAGCCAAAAACTGATAAAACATGGGCTTCCTGAACACCATAGAGCAGGTGTTAAACTTGAGGCCTGGGGGCCAAATCTGGCACACAGTAAGATTTTGTGGTGGGCACCCATTGGCAATTTTGAGATTGCTGTTGGGTGCTTAAATATTTTCAGTTTTTTTGTTGCTATACTCCCAAATTATATTTTGAATTTAATATTTTACTTCAAGTACTCAAATGGAAACAGCTTTTTATTTATACTTTAAGCAGTTAAACACATTCTGCCACAAGCAGCCTTTTTAGGACATTCATGATCTCCATATGGCCCAAAAAATAAGTTTTCCTCGAAGCACTCATGCAGTAACTGACTCAGAGCTCTGACCAATCACCGAGTACAGTACATTATATAGACTAGTGTGTTAGTATTTACTGGAATAATAAACCTTAAATGCCATTGTTTTTTTAAATTCCCTTGTTCAACTCGACTTGCGTAACTTGTATTTCTGTTTCAGGCTGCAGAGTTCCTCCACTTGCTGACTCAGTTTGATGAGATGGGCTTCCAGCAGAGCGCAATCAAAGAAGTCCTGCTTGTTCATGAAAACCACCGTGAGCGGGCTCTAGAGGAGCTGATGACTCGCATGGCTTAGACAGACAAGTCTGAAGACACAGCGTCTGGCTTCAAACATTTGACCCAAGCTGCAGCAGCAAACAGGAAAACCTTTTACACTCGTCAATAATTAGTCTTGGTTCAAATGTTTTTGAAATTTTATTGACAGATTCAAAAAATAAAAATGTGGCAAATAAATAATAAAAAAAGCATTAAAATGCCACAGAATCTTATGACAGGACATTTACAGAAGTGAAAACTGCTTTGAACAGTTACTGATGGCTGACAGTGGAGTTCAGCAGCCCCGTCTCCACAGACGATGTAGCAGCCTTTGAGAGGTCCCTCTGCAATGACAAGTAAAACACAACCTAGTAATGCTGTGAAATACAATCTCTGAGGTTCCAATTTATGAAATTATTTTAAGACGATTCACAATTGCTCTAACATACTAAAATTACTGGTCTCCTTTTGTTTGCTCTGGCATGCCATTTTATCCATTTATGGGTAGGAAATGCAGCCGTCTGCTTTGACAGAGTAAAATAATTTTCTATGCTTAGTTTGGTCTGTTGTAAGAGAAATGCATTCTTGACTTGAATAAAAAACATTTTTTCAACAGAATGGATTGTAGTTATTTTTGGGCCAGTCTCATTTTGTAAGACTAATCACAACCAAAATAAATTAAAGTGGGGATTAGTAATGAAGAAGCACCAAATGACAGTCTCTTCTGAAATTGTGGACACCAACATAAACGTTCTCTCACACTAACAATTTGAGTCATTTCAAAGTGCTAAAACCCAGCGTAGATCCAACAACCTGTCATTCAGGCAAGAGAAAGTTATTGATATCTGCACTCCAATACAAACTCGATATTTCATAATCTGCAGTCAAACAAACTCAGAAGGACATTCCTCAAAACTCTTCCTTGATGTGAAATGATAATCTTCCTGAACCCAGAGCCTCACTATCAAGGACTAAATGCAAGTAAAACCTAATTTACCGCAAATTCAGAATAGGAGCCAGCAATAGAGTTAATGGTGAGATCTTGAGCATCCAGAGACTTTGACGTGCCACATGGAGGGTTTCTGAGATGGGAGAGGTTTTCCTTATTCCGCTCTAATCCCCGCATCGTATTTCCGTGTCCTGGGGTTCGCAGACTCTGCAACAAGAACAGGAAGTGATGATTACTTTTGGTCTCAATGTAACTAACATAGCAAGATAGTGGTTGGTATATATTCAGCTGTTAGTGTATAGTTTGTATGTTATTGTCTTTAAAATGAAAACAAAAGGTGTTTGACGATGAGGACAAACCTTGCTGGCAGACAGAGGTGGTTTCATTGAGGGCGTCTGGCAAATGGTTCCACCAAGAATGCTGCTTGGAGTGGAAAAGGTCGAAGTGCTATTCATCTAAAAATCAAGAAATATTTCAGTTTTAATTCCCTTATCATTTCTGAGCAATAACTCTGGAAAAAGAAATAAAAGCCACATAAGTATTTCACCTTCCTCATCTTTCCAGGCGTGGGAGTGCCTGCAATTCGTCGTTTAGTTGGTGTTCTCATCATTGTTCCATACAGCATATCCTCTTGTGTTTGCTTAGTTTTCTTCATTTGCTATTCGGAAACATTTGTAATCAGTTTGTATAATTGAAAGTCATAGGTTAAAGTAGATTCAAACTTAAAGCAATAAAAGCCATACCCGTTCAATTTTCTCCTTCTCCTTTTTCTCGTGGTGTTCTTTCCACTGCTGCTGCACATATTCCAGAAATTTCTGTCCGTTCACAAGGAACTCTTTGCCGTGCTCCTCCTCCCAACTATCGATCTGGGCCTTCAAAACCTTCTCCAACTGAAAAGCATTTATAAGCCGTTAGACACATTACTCCACCTGCTGACAACAGGTGGTATTACAGTTTTACAAAAACATTTTTATCCACCTTGGGTAAACTTTTCTGCAGTTCAGTTCGCTGCTTTTCTTCCTTTAGGAGGTTCCCTCCCCTGTTGGTAAATCTTGAAGGATCATTGGCCTTTCTCTGGAATAGGAAAACATTAAGATATCACTACATGAAGTTTATAAAGCCTTCTCCCTTAAAGTTGGATATTCCTTACATCTAGTTCCAAGTACAAGTCCCAGTTGTCCTGCCACTTTGTGACTCCCTCAAACAGTTCCTTGTGGTCCTCGTGGTACTTCTTCAGATATCTGACCTCGTCCTCATGCAGGTTCAGAAGCTCCCCAGTAAAATCATCTGTAGGAAGAAAAATTGAAACTGTAACTCATTTTGATTCATTTGCAGCATCCATCTAAACCAAGGATGCAGCGACCCACTTCCCCCCTCCCTCACTTCTGATACAGATATCTGATCCTTGTATTGGCTTATTCAGATCAGACTTGGTTTTTTTAAAAAATGGTCATAAATGTAGATTGATTTAACTCTACACAAGTAAAGCACACTTAAATACACCAATACCTTCACAAACTCGACTAAACATGTAACGACAACTTTAATTTGTTCAGTCAGTACAATTGGGAGTAAATCTACTGTAAATCTGTAAGTAAATCTACTGACAAAAGTACCACGGTCAACTACCTTGGTCAAACATATACATATATATATATAAAAGAAACCTGCAAAAATCTTCTGTCCAATGGTTCAGAAGTGCAATTAGAAATTCTAACTATAATGTAAAATAACTAATAAAACTTGCCGTCACCCAGAGCACAAAGGATAGAATTGGACTGAATACATCTGGCCTTGTGTATCAGGCACATTACCACCGATACCCCATGTTCTATTTTATAGAACATGGGGAACAATACGGACTAATGTTGGATCGGTGCATCCCTAATCTAACCCACAGCTATTTACCGTCAAAAAATGCAAAGAAGGCGCGCTGCTGTTCATCACTATAGAAGCATTTCTTCCACAAAACAGCAATCTCTGCTCTGATGGCCTCTATGAAACTCTTCATGCTGTGCATCTTCAACAACTCGAGCCGCAGGACCTCTGCCTGGAGCTGCAAATAGAGTTTAAATTACCACAACTTGGATCAAGTGTCACCTTTACTAAAAATTGCCGTTTGAACAAACGAGGGAGCTTTCTTACTGCCTCAACATTCTTCTTCCTCGAGCCGAGCATGTGCTCAGAAAAAGATTCCCTTTCCTCCTGAGGGACCTGAAGCCTTTCCCACAATTCCTGGATCTTTGTGCGGAAGCTTGAACAAAGGAGCTCGTTTTCCGTCTTGCGCTCTTGCAACTGGAGAAAAAATGTTTTATACTGTACACATAGTTCTGATACATCAATAAACACATTAAGCAAACTAACCTGACTAAGAAGTAGTTTCAGGGCAGTGATGTTGTCATCAGACAGACAAAATGCCTCCTCATCCTCACACATCACATCCATCTCGAAACTGGTCTCAGGACTCTTTTCCAGGTCATTCATGCAAGCAACGATCTTTTTCTTGGTTCCCACAAATTCATCATGACGATGCTCCTGGAAAGAGAACACTGCATGAAAGTTTAAAGAGCAAAGGTAAAGTGATTCACTGAGAAAAGCTTTTCCTAAGTACCTTCTCTTTAGTGAGCACATCAAGGTAGGTACGA